>NC_140542.1:33133627-34501127 GCF_057382185.1 Mchenga conophoros
ATCAGTGATTTGAAGCAGGAAATGGCTGTTATTCCTCAGTGACACTCATTATCAGGAGGAAAACACAACAAAGAGTGAAGGAGAGGAAGTGTAGCTGTTTAGCTGTGGCTATAGGGAAGCTGTGCATTGTTACATGATCTCCCTCTTTAATGCTTCATAATTATCCTCTCCTGCATTAGCGTGACTTTCCCAGTGATTAAACTACAACATAAACAACAATGCTTCAGTGCTCTTGTCAGCTTTGATGCCTTTTCATGAGAGTGTTTCTTCTGTGTGTTACTGAAATGCCCGCGTTTATTTCTCTGTCTTTTTCTGTGTGTGTGTGGGAGTGCTAGTTGTGAAAAGAGGTTGTCAGAGCAGCTGCCAGACAGACAGCCATAGCTCATTACTATGCAACAGCTTAATCAGCCTGCTGTCATCAGAGACACACACACACACACACACACACACACACTGAGTACAGATGCACTCAACATGCAAATTGTACTCATGACCGCATACATATTTGTTCGCAAATGCACACCCATAAACATGCAGTCAAAGTGCAGAGCTGCTGCTCACAGAGGGAATGAGGAGCAGACATGCTATTATCATTGGGTCCAGCTTATTGCTACTGAGAGTTGATTGTTTAGAGGACACTCCATTGAGATTGGTGTGTTTGCAGCTTTGCCAAGAACCTGTCTGATTCCTCATGTCACCAAAAGCGTCCTTTGTCTTCCCCATCTGGACTTTTTTTTTTTCCAAAGTTGGCAAGGACACAAGAGCGAGAATTCCTCACTTGCACCCCTGATACCCAGGCGACAAATTTAGAAAATGTCCGTGAGAAGGTCTTATTTAATGTTAATAACCTTCTGTCTTCCCAACTGCAGTGCTACGCAAATGTTGTAGTAGCATTAGTGCGGTCATGTACCCGCCACACACGTGCATGTGAGCCAAACATGGGCTAATGCTGCAGCAAAATGGCCACACAGGTGGTCGCAGCTGTTAATGACCAAACACAACAGACAAGTGGATTTCTCGGCGAGCAAACCCAAGGTGCTAAAGGGCAAACAACACGCAGAATATGAATGCGGGGCACAGCAAATTCCCTTGCTGGTTGCTAAACAAGCATGACTGAGCTATTGCTGTGGAGTAAATGAATTAATGCTCAGCAGAGGCGTGGAGTGTCCAGTGGTTAGAGGAAGTGTCCTGCAGCCTGAAGGACACAGCCAATGTGAGTTCTGTGGGGATGGCTTAAATCAGCCTGGCAGTAACCTAACACATAAAATGGCACTTTGCTCAACTGGATTTGTGTGGTTTTTGGCAAGGAGTCGAGGCAGTGACTGGTACAAAAAGAGAATGTTTTAGGACGAGGTGGAAATAATTTAGGCTGAGGAGTGTTTGCGTGTTGCCGTCAAGAGGTAAAATAAATGTTTTATGAAGGCAAGCTTTAGCAGATCTTGCCGCCTCAATCCCTGTGATGTGGAGAGATGATCTACTGCAGGGGCCCAAAGCCAGCGGGGCTGATTGAAAGCACGTTGTTGAGGCTGTGAGTTTGAGACTGCAGACAGGGATACATCAGCAGAATTGGTCTCGCTTATCGGAGGAGGTCGAGTAAATGGAAGAGCGAGACACTTTGACAAAGTGGGAACTGGCTGACGTTCTTTTAATTCTGTCGGCAGCTCAAAAACCCGTACTGCGAGGAGGAAGTGAAATTTGGAGGAACAAAAAGTAGGGCCTGCGTTTTTGTAAAGCACAAGAGAAAGTGCACGCTCGCTCAAAACATGATGGAGTCATTTGCGCTGATTAATGTGGAAAAATACAGTGTGTTGCTCTTTACGACAAGCTGCGAGCTTACAACGTTTAATTAGGGCAGACTTGGAGAGCTTTGGGATCACAACGTATCATGCAATCTCATTACTGTACTTCAGAGAACCATTTTATCTTCCCAAAACTCTTTTGACTGAGTCCCACACTTTGAAAACAAGCCTGATCGATCGAAGTGTCTTACACCCCTTTTTCACCTGTGCAGTGCCATTGCCCAATTTAGAATCACAGCACCACAAAATTGCTTCTCCCAAAGTTGTCAGTGCTTGTGGGGAGGGGCTGCTGTAACAAATTTACCAATGTTTGGCAGATGTAACCCAACTTCTGCTAGTAATACTGTGTATTGGCTCTCATAGAAAGCACCAGGTTTGGCACAGCATTAGTAGAAAATAGACTGTTTGATAATGTAGTACAAGATCACAGATTTGATTCCTGCATGGTCCCTGAGCAAGGCATTTTAGGGTCTCACATCGTGTCTGTCATGACTTGTCCTGTATTATCCTAATCCTTGAGGAATGCAGTGAAAGCTAAGATTTGTTTCAGCTGTAATTTTCCTTGCTGCTGTTTGGAATAAAAGTCTTAAAATGTCATGTGAAGTGGTGCTGAAAGACAGCTGTTTAACCGAAACATCGTCCTTAGCCAATTTCAGCTGGGTGTAATAGAGCAGTGTGTGACCTTCCCTCACATCCACACCTGCATCTGTTCAATGAGCAGAGCTCCAACAAATCAGAGCTGCTGGGGAAATGCTCCATGTTCAGGAGCCTGTTTGGCAGCATTATATTTCTACATATTTCTCTATTTATGACAGCCACTTCGATCATGCTTCCTATTAGTTAGCTCCTGTTTGTGTTCACCCTCTCCCTATGCTTATCTCCTCTTTCTCTTGGCGACTGGCGTTGTGTCTCCCCCTTTCTGTGTCTTCCCAGGCATTGAACTTAACCTGGGGCGTCTGTCGGTGACAGAATGACTGATGTGCAGGGTTTTGCCTGCTCCACCTAAACAAGTGCAAACCATTCTGGCTGGTTGGGAGCCTGTCAGCATTTGACTGTGTTTTGTGTGTTTTTAGATGTTGTTTTATCAACCCCCCCCCCCACAAAAGCTCGCACTCACAGTTTATATGCAGTCCACATTACTAAACACTGAGCTCAAAATGTGCATTTGGCTCGAATGTGGCTGATTCACTCACTGTGAAAATCCAGCTCTCGATATGACTAGTTTTAAGTATACATACAATATGGCTTTTTTACAGACTTTATAGACAAACAGTGAGGACAACCCTTTTTGCTATATTGCATTTCTCTGTATAAACAGACAAACTGTGTAACTAGCAAAGAGCAACACACTCGAGTCATGTGTTTCCATTGCAGTTAAGTGCTAAGAATGAAATGGTTTCAGGGTTTGCTTTCATTGTTTTCCTTTGATCCGTAACACTGAGTCATCCCAGGAAAATGTTACGAAATGCATCCAGGTATTTTTGGTTGTGTGCATCCTTTGAGTTCAGAATAGCCGTTGGATCACAAGTGACTAAGTCAGATGAGATCATTAGAACAGGCATCAACAGATGAGCACAGCTATATGAGCTGGTATTCATACAACTATGATGACTGGCTGTAAATTGAATTTTTAACTTGGCGTATGAAACACTATATAGCAACAATCAATGTCTTGTAATCCCATTTGAATGATTACTTCCTCTAATAAGTGACACAGTTGGCTCAGCTGTGTGGGTTACTGGTATTAGTGCTTACATAGCATACAAACACCGAGTGCACACCACGGACAATGAAGCTGGCTGTTATCACGTCATTGTGGCTCAAGATTATGGCTACGTGATAAGCCTGTAATTACTGCGGTGACACTGATGCATGACATACTGCTCTGTGTGTTTGTGCAGGCAGGCGTTTGTGTGAGAGGACAATGTAGCGTAGTGTGGCTAGCAGGCTGGAGAAGGTGTCATAAACCACAGGACGTGGAGGGCCATCTGTCTCCCTCTCTGTTCCACACACACGAACACACACACAGTGGTAGCATGTACTGGCAGGGAAAGAAATTAATCATCAGGTTTGGAGGAGCTCCCAGGAGCAACATACAACCTGCTGATAGAAAATTTGAAACAAACACACAGACACACACCTACACCTGGATTGAGTGTTCAACAGGGCATAAAATAAGCTATATGACAATGATCTCACAATCATCACAGAACAGCGAGATGAAAGTTGTTTATAGGAGCACGCTCTGATGCTTATTTGCAGTCCATCAGCTGTCCTGTTGGCTGTTTGCTCATCACATTGTGTACCCGATAAATGACAGCATGCAGTCCAAACATCTGCAGAATTCTGTACTGTGTTTTGGGAGCCACTCATTAGAAGTTCAATATTTTAACAAAACAAATCTATATAGAGCACAATCCTGAAACACAAGCTCGACGCCTTGTTTTGCTTGTGACTCACTCTGCCATAGGCTGAACATGCACTGCATAGCCACTAAAAAGTGATGGCACATGTGCTCTGCTGATGGTTTGCATATACTAGTTATGTACCTGGTGATTAATTTACCAGTCATTTAAATGAGAGAAAAAATTAGACTGGTCAAGTCGTCTAACATACAGAAACCCTTCGCAAAACATTTAAAACTGAGTGCTTGAAATGGATAAAGCTAACATTGGCCTAACATATATTGCATGTGTATTTTAAGAGTTATATGAAACAGTTATTAGTCATGTTTGTCATTAATCAAATCACGTTTCAAATTTTTCTGAAATGCGCAGGACTTTTCTTGTTTTTTTTACATTCTGGTTATACATCGCTTTGGTTGCTTGGTTGTATAGTCGCACACATCCCTAGCTTATGATGTATGGCGATAATACAAATAGCCCGAACCACTGAGTGTTTGACACTTGCACTTCCAATTGATATTTAGGATACTGGACTCTGATAGGATTTAGATCGATAGTCGACAGGGATATTTTTGGAACGCATATTGATAGATAAGTTCCCGAAACGATACTAGCAATAACTTAAAATACATCGTCACAAAGCTGGAACCAAGTTTTTAGTTTAGAGCCTCAGCAGTTCCCTTGATCGTGTTTCTTTATTTATATAATGAAAAAATATTTTTGGACTTGTCAGAGATTCAAAGAATATTATAATATTTTTCGCAGACATTTTTCACCATTGCTGTACTTTCAGGCACTGTTAATCAAAAAGAATCCACAGATTAATCTACAAGTGAAATAATTGTTTACTCCATATCTGCCAACCGTTGGGTTGAGTAGGGTTATATTTCAAGAAAACTTGCAATAACAACATTTTCAACGATATAGAAAAAAAATATTCTGAACATTTTATCAATACTTGCAGGCAGCAGAATTTATTAGTGCAACAAAAATGAAGCTGTTTTGCAGCGAGCTACTGTTATTGATGACAGACTTCTTAATTCGAAATACTGAAACAACATCCCAGGAGAATTATAGTGCAAAAGCACGGCATTATATCAACTGCCACAGCATACCAAATGTAAGCATACAAGTAATAACAAAGTAGCTTAACCTTGTAACTTGTAAGGAGCTTGCTAATATTGTCATATAATAAAACAGAAAATATTTTTCAATCTGGGATTTTGTATCTCTAGTTGAGCTTTTTAACCAGCTGCTTAAAGCCCTGCTTTGCCATATACCATGTAACCACATTAATAATTTCCATCTACCGTTTGCTCTTCCTGTCATATGGAGTGCTGATAGTGAATGCAGTTAGTGATGCTTGGTTGAATCATTTGCTTACTTTTGGGTCGTGCATCACCAGCTGCTAGTATTTCCTCCTTCGTAGCCTGGTTGAACTACACAACCAGGCTACGAAGCCTCAGGTCGCCTCAAGTGGCAAAACAAGAAAATTTTTTCTGTATAGATTTACAAAGTCTTGTGCTTTGTTGGAGGTTGTTAAAGTATCACTCTTAGTTACTAGGGCTGCCACGTGTGTGTGTCCCAGAATTCATAGCGCAGCCCATCGTGGCCCTGCTCAGTTTCCAACAATGGCGGCAGCTGGTTAGTTTTAATATTACTGTTATTATTCTTTCTGGGTCACAAAATAAATGTTTTACATATTTTCAGGCTAGAATGTAACTGTGTAAACTTCAAATATCTGCTCAGTTTATCAAGACACCACATATTTTCAAAAGCGCTCCGACGTTTTCAGAGGTGTCTTGTTACGCACCAGCTCGATAGTTAGCCTGGGGCAAGGCTCACTAGAGCCGGTGAGAACACCGGACTCCCAACAAATCGCTTTCAAACCCACCACCGTCTTTCGCTACTCAGGTTAAACATGATATATAAGTCACTTAGATAACTTAAAAATGTTATAGTTTGGCTTTTTTTAGTATTTTATTTGTTCCTGAGTAAATCGGTTTGGCTGAGATTAAAGTTATAGTTTTTACACAGCTGAATAAACATCAAGCAGACAGCTGATCATCAGAAGTGTGAGATGCTCCAGAATTTACTCCGGTGTCCTGTTATATTTTAGATAGCAAGGAGTTTATTAAACTTCACCGAAACAATCTGCAAATTTCATTAAAATTTAATAAACTATCATCTTGTCTTTATTTTTAGTTAGCACATACCTTAAACACTTAAAGCTGTAAGCTAATGATTGTTATATAAGAGCAGATGCATGCTGGTGCAATAAGCGGTATGTTTTACGTTAAATGGATGCATGATCTGATTAGTCGACTAATCACAAAAATAATCGCCGCCTAGTCGACTATCAAAATAATCGTTTGTGGCAACCCTATTAGTTACTAAATCACCATCAGAGGTTGACACACCACTCTTCCTCTCAGACATGTCTGGGTTTCTCTCACTGTTATGTGTTGGGAACGTAAAGGCATGTTGCTATAGCAATGATATTGTGATATTATTTTATATCGCATAAAAAATTTATATTGGTATTATTGCAGATGGCATGATACGGCACAGCCCTGCTTATGAAATGTTGCCGTTTCATTGTTCTCTCAGTGTAGCAACTCTGTGGTATGATGTGCATTCCACTGAGGTCACATTTAATCACATGAAACCACCTGGGGCCATATACATGTGTGAATGTGTGTGTGAATGGGTGAATGACTGAATGTAGTGTAAAGTGCTTTGGGGTCCTATGGACTAGAAAAGCACTATACAAATGCAGGCCATTTACCATATACAGTTTGAGTTCCAGCAAACAAGAAACGAGTAGTTATTCAAAACTGTTAAAGGTGATTCTGTGTGAAGGAGTTTAATACCAATCGTTGCCTTTGTTCTGCTAAGATGTGTTAAATGATTAGTGCTCTTAAACACTATCCATGTTGTTTCAGCAGTACTGGTGATAACCCAGTTGTCCATTGTGGCAGAAAATAGAAGTTAATTAGAAAAAATTATGCCAGCTTATGACTTGCTGACATCAGAGTTTTTCTCCCATTTTTGAATCCTTGTGTGATATTTTCTTAAGCCCAGGGCAGCAGTGAACGAGTGGGAGGTCACCGAGTGCATCAGGAGGAGGGAGGGGAAAAAAAGTGAGAGGATAGAGGAGTGTGAACACGATAGATGCTGTGTGTGTGTGTGTGTGTGTGTGTGTGTGCGCGCGCGCGCAACATATTTGGAAAAGGGTCAGCTAGAGTTCCCCTGTCACTGAAGTAAGCATAAGGGATCAGTGGCAACATTTTTTTTTCAGCTCAGTTTCTGCAGAATAAACTAACTTTGCCTCCAGTTCACGATTAAACTTTAAGGTTGTGAGATTGAGAGCGAGGTTTGTGTTTATTTTGTTTCACACAAGAGAGGCCAAAAAAGAAAAAGAACAGCTGTATCAACAAGAAACACAACAACATAAACTACAATACAGTACATTCATCTGCAGATATTTCTTTCTTTTTTTCTTTTAAAACCGCCTTAACGAGTTGAAAAAGTTAGAACTTGTGTTACCCTTACAAAAAAAAAAAAAGCTTTTCAGATCTGTGCTGGCATTGTTGTGGATTGTGTGCTGTGACATCGCCGTGAAGTCAAGTCCTTTTGCCCAGAAATGTTTTATCGACTTACAGAATGGATGACTATACATCTCTCTCTCTTTTGTCCTGTTGTTGTTATTGTGTTAGTGTTAGTAAAGACTGCACAGTTACACTGAAAAAGGACATAAAGATGGCAGGACTAGCCTTCTTGGCTGTCAAAAGAATGATTTTGTTAACTGGAAGATTCAAAGTCTTTCTCAAGGAAACTTGGCTTCTTGAAGTTTCAGACTTTCCTGGCTGTGATTGAATAAGGCCTTAGTCACACAGACGTAGAGACCGCTTAGGAACCATCTGTCAGTCACCAGTCGTGAGGGGAAAAATGTGTATTCCTGGACTACTTGTGAGTGTTGTTGGACATTGCTCCTAGCCGGTGTTAAATCGATTACTAAAGCTCCAGTCACACAGGCTTGGAAACCAGTCAGTGACCCCCTGGAAACTATCACTAGAGAAAAGTGTGTATTATGGGACCATTTGGCAAGTGGTTTCTTTAGGTTTTGAAATTGGTTACAAAGACCTCGTTGTGATTGCTTCGGTTGTTAGCAGGTTGCCACGGTTTTCCATAGTTTGTATCGAAGATGCCGACTTGTCTGCAAACACTTGCCAACTACTTACCAAGTAAAGTGCAATGCAAACTGGAAACGGGAACCTTTAAGGGAAAACTTGTGCCTTTTGAAGCATGTTGGTTGCAATAGTAATGACCAAGTTATTCCTCGAAGGCAAATTAATGTTACACATTTCTGTTTTGTGATGCGCTTTTTCAAGTTTCAGTGTTTGCATACCACAGTAATCTGTTTTCACCCAGTGTCAGTCAGCAGCCACTCGTTAACTAGTTGTGGAATATACATTTTCCTTAGCAACCAGCACTTGCCAGGGGGTTGCTGACTCTAGCCCACTATAGGACAGGATGACCGAGGCCTTAGAAAGCTAGGTTAGAAGGCTATGTCTATAAATTTTAATTGTGAATCCCACATACATGCTAATAAGTACCAACCAGTAAAGTAGGAACAAATTAGGTTTGGAACTGTTTTTAATCATTGCTTATCTGAGTATAAAATATTATTATTAGTTATTAGTAATAGTATTAGTTCAAGTTGACCCCCTATTGGTCATTTGTTTAACATAGTGTTGCACTCATGTTCTACAAATAAAACATTGCAGAAGAAGAATCTGTGAAAAAGAACAAGTGAAGGCAAAGATAATAAATGTAACAATAAACTGGCTGATCACTTTCTGTGAATTGAAACCAAGGCTTTGTGTGTTTGCTGTACTCTCCTCTTTGAAGGAAATACAATTTGCTATGTTTAAGCCTCCCCCTGTAATGTCCTAATTTCCCATTGTGGGACTCCATTAGCTGTAGCAGAATGAGTGAAGCAGATATCGACAGGAACAGAGGTTCCAACACGCAGTATTAATGTCTGAAAGAATAGACCGTTACGTTCGGGACAGAAATTATTTTGGAATCAATACACACACATACACAAACCCACACTCGGTGCCCAAAGGGAGGCTAGCAGTGAGGGCCTAAGTGCAGAGATAAACACCATTTGATTGGGTTAACAGAGGCAGCTCTGTTTAGACCTGCCGCTTTGCCTCCCCATAATATTGGGTTGTCTATCTCCTCTTTCACCTCCTGGTTATTGAGCTGGTTCTATTAGTGAGAATCAACTCCACTGTAATACATGGAGGGAGGTTGGCTGTATGTATTTAGACGTGGCCTCACTTGCTCTCTGGCACATCCAGGCTTTCAATCTAAAACATTTTAGGCTGAGGGGAGATTACATTTCAAGCAAAACCATCACTCACTCACTGCATTAATGAGAGGAGGAATTAATTACTTGCATACAGTAAATCACACAAAGTGCACAATGACGTTCTAAACTAAATTCATCAAACAAAAGCCTAAGGATATTATGAATGACGCAGCCAGATGAGTTTTTAGTTCTGGAAGCTGATAACTTTGTCCTGAGGGCGGGACAGCTGATCCTTTTGTGACCGTTGCTGTTTTGTGTGTATGTTTGTACATTCAGACCACCAGATGCTGTTTAGTTGCTGTAGGACTATTAAACAAAAAGATGTCAAGGAGAGCAGCAAATTACTCGAACTAGGAACAGAGGACTCTGAGAGGCCTTTGTCTTTATTTAAAAAGGAGTCAGCACTTCTGCAGCATCTTGCTGACAAGACAGACATATTAGAGAATCTCTACATCTCCTCCCTATTAGACAGTTATGTAGGCCAAGAGACCCATTTGCATTTTACTTTAGACTTGCTAGCATCACTGCAAGTTATGTGAAGGCAGTGAAAGCTAAGTTTAAAAAAAAAAATGTCTGTGGGAGAGAGTCTTTGAAGCTTGGCCCCAATTTAGGTCATCCCAGAATTGCTCAACAACATCTTTGCCCTCAGAAAAAGACAGGAGCTTCTGTGTATGTATATCCATGTGGAATTTGAGGTAGAAAAACCTTTAACTGAGGCTAAATGGGCCACCAGGGCTCACTTTGGAAAAAATGTGCAACTATTTTCTGCACAACAAGTCACAGTGGTCAGACTAATCTGGGATCAGGTGTCATACACTTGAAAGACACCGTAAAGTTGTATTAGAAGTTCTAATGGAATTCTTTGTTTTTCTTTTCTTTTTTTAAAATGAAATTTCATGAAGCTAATATTTTGTAATTGCAGCACATCTTAAATGTAATAAGGCACAGGTTCGTCCACATGAGAAAAATACCATAAGGTAATCAGCATTTTCAACTTTCCAGTGCTACTAAAAACAAATCTGTGACATATAGAATCGGAGAGCAATAAGTAAATACCCTCTGGAGCCTGTAGGTGAATGCTGTGAAGGTGATGAAACGGCCCACAGCAATGCAGGGGAGCAGCAGCACTGACAAGTCACCCCTGAAATGCTACAGGCAACATCACGTGCTGGCTCTGACACAGCCACCGGAGCTAATCATTGTGACTCATGATAAATTCTACCAAATCTACTTTATTTCAGAAGCATTCATAGATACAACAAAATATCTTCAAATGAAACAGTAACTGGAGCTTTTTTTAAGCTCTTTGTGACACAATTAACCTGTGCAAAATTGAATAAATGAAACCTCAACTACTGACACACTTGACATCATATAGTCCAATAAGCCAGCATCAGTCATTACGACAAATATTACATGTTACCAATCTGTAGCTATTGTTCTGCTTAGGGTTTAATGTTAAAAATATAATTATACATGCTATGCTTTAATGTACATCACTGGATGCTGTTGCACTGTATATAAAAGCAAACATACATTTTCTTCTAGAATCGCTTTTGTTTTCTATACAACATGCAGTGTAGTATATGGACATGCATGCATTCATACTGTGTGTAATTCATTTGTGTGTGCATGCAATTAATAAAGGCACTAGATGTGTAGACCGCCCCAACAGATGGCCTTTTCAGCACACTTCCCTCTCAGGCTAGGGCTCTTGGCAAGCTCCAAAATACACACACATACAGAGTCCTGCTCAGAAATACGATCACAGTCCTAATGCATGCTCCTGTAGCCAACCAGTTGCATAATACATTATTTCTGAGACATTACACCCTCATGAAAGATGGAGGTATGAATGTGAGGAGGACCATTTAAT
This sequence comes from Mchenga conophoros, assembly GCF_057382185.1. NCBI lineage: Eukaryota > Metazoa > Chordata > Actinopteri > Cichliformes > Cichlidae > Mchenga > Mchenga conophoros. Next base: position 33,145,091 of record NC_140542.1, read on the forward strand.
ATCACATTGGCTCTGTCTTCAGCGATTTGTGGAACCTGTGTGTGAAGGTATATTATCCATGCTTCTCAGGAACATCCCCTCACATCAACAACTCGGCACTTGCTTTGCATCGAGAACAAACTACAGTTAAGTTATTCTATTTTAAGTCCCAAAAAATGGTGCCCAGTTCTTGAAAGGCCACAATGAAAAGCATAATTGTACTCGAGCAGACATGGAGGGCGTATTCACATCATCGCAGCTAATGCCGTGCACAGACAAGTATCATCACTGCAGTGTACATAAAGCATTTAAAGCGATTACTGGTTAACAATGACTGCATGTTCAACATAAGAGCGGGGGGATCATGGATGGTGTCATTCTGTCTTACAGACGTCTACCTGAGTAAAGAATGTGTGGCGAACACACCTATTAATATCAAAGCAGGATTTTACATTGTAGCTGTGGCTACAATGTAGCTTGCCATCACCAGTGTGTGAATGGGTGGATGACTGAATGTAGTGTAAAGCGCTTTGGGATCCTTAGGGACTAAGTAAAGCGCTATACAAATACTGACCATTTACCATGTTGTAGTCAGTTAGTTGCAGTGACAAGCCTAACTATTATTTCCGCAGATGATTAATCTGCTAAATATTTTATATTCAGTATGTTTTGCACACTTCTAATTCCTACTGCACCTGTGTATTTACCACAACTGATCTTGTCTTGTGAGTGCTAAAAACAAGCCTGCACAGGTACACTCCACATCTCACAGATGGCTGAACTCCGGGTTTTATTTTAAATGCACTCAGCGTGTGTTGCCAGTGTTAAGAGCACTTGAGCAGCACCATCCTAACCAGCACTGGCAGTGATCATTGGCTCTTGATTATAGTGGTAGGCTAGCACAAAGCCATGTGTTCATTGTGCTTTTCCCTCTCATTAATCTGCCTCTCTCCGTCTCTCCCTTTGTCTCTCCCTCTCCGTCTTTTTCCCTTCATCCCCTTTTCGACACTCCTCCCTCCTGGATCAGGAAGCCACGTCCCGTATCCCAGCTAGTTTCTCAGCAGCAGGTAACGCAGCAGTTTGTGCTGCCCTCACAGCCCAAAAAGGAAAAGAAGGAGAGAGTCGAGAAGGAGAAGAGCGACAGAGAGCCGCCGCTTAAGAAGAACAGCCACAAGAAGATGAGGTAAGCGAGCTGATGCCAGGTTGGCAGAGTCAGATATTAGAGGGATTCATGAATAAACATGGAAAAGTGCAAAAACTGTTTATGTTGCCACCTGGAGTTAGGCTGTCATGTTTCATAAAGAATTTCAGGAAGTGGGAAGTGTGAGACACCAGGAGTATATTTCAAAGCAGCACCAGGAAGACTCTCTTTATGCAGGATTTTTAAAAATAGCCTTGTATGCTTAATGGTCTTTTCCACTCACTCATCAGGCCAAGACTAAAAAACATCGATCGCAGCAGCGCCCAGCACTTGGAGGTGACGGTTGGGGACCTGACAGTCATCATAACGGACTTTAAGGAGAAGGCCAAGCCCTCAGCCACCTCGGCCACTTCCTCCAGCTCCGTGTCATCGGCCGACCACCACAGCCAGAACGGCTCTAGCTCAGAAAACACAGAGAAGGGCCTTTCCCGCTCTTCCTCACCCAGAGGAGAGGGGAGCTCGGTCAACGGAGAGTCTCACTGAGTCAGCCTCCTTGAAACCTTTCCCTCCACCCCGCCTCCATCAACGTCTCATCTGCAAGTCCACAAGTCACTAGAGGAGTATCCTGCCTCTACATTAGAGCTGCACGATAATGAATAAAACTTTTCTTTTTCTCCTGTTTGTTTTTTTTTTTTTTCTTTAAAATTTTTTGTTTTTATTAGAAATTTTTTTGCTGCAAGGACACATCAGATTTGGCGAGTTTGATCAGTTAGCGGATTTTCTACAGCAGTGGAATTGTGCATTTAGAAAGCAATACGACTTTTGCTAAATCTTGGAAGGGTTTTAGTAGTCTACTTGGTAGGTTGGAATTATTTTTTGTGTAGTTGTAAGTAAGCAGCACACTGTCTAAAAGCTTGCTCCTGGAATATTTACTCACAGACTGATGAGGAACTTCTTCAGAACTGACAGGAGAAACAAAGTTTTGGATAGAGTGCTGGATCCTCATGCTTTAGGTTTTCCTCCACGTGCACCTAACCTCCATGATTTGTCTTTTTTCCCTATGAAATGTGGATCCCTGTCCTTGCTTTCATCTTCATAATCATCATCAACATCAGTGGATGGCAGAGGGACTTTTTCTTTCCCCGTGTGGAATATTCTGCCTCTGCCTGAATTCATTACCTACCTGTTATAAACCCGAACATCAGTGTCCCCACACTGAACCTTTAACCTGATCTTGATACTCTTAAGCTTCCCCTGTTAGACTGCCTCTGCTGTAATGATTTTCTTTTTTAAACACAGCACAGTGGTGGCACTCCCTCTGCCACTTTTTGTTGTTTTTTTGTTGTTTTTGCATAGTGATTGAAGCCCATTGGTTACTGAAAGTCCGTTATATCCCCTGGCAGGAAGACACAGTATGAAGGAAAATCCTGTCTTTAAGTTTGTGCCACAGTCAGCAATAGAATAGAATCGAATCTGTCCCACTGACGGTTACAGCGAGGACAGTGTTGGCTCTGTTACATCTGGCTGACATGGTTTGGGTGCAGTTGTCTGATTAGAAGAAAAGGTCAGGGAGAACAAGTGCAAAGATGTCACCTTTATCTTGTGATGAACCATTTCTCTGATGGGAGCGTACTCTTCTGGCATGAGTGCCTCCATTGTAGAGCACTGAATTAATTTGTTATGAAAATGATCAGAATCATATTCTGTGACCTTCACAATCACCATGCCTGAAATTTTCTGAACATGTATATAGGAGATTTCACCATTTTCAAATAACCAAGGGAGCAAATACCTTGGAGAATTCTGCCCAGGTGCACTGAAGCTGTTCTAGACATGTGATCATAAAAAAAAGTTTATGGCTTTCTTTGTCCTTTAATTAGTCACCCTTCACTAACTTTCAAATGCAATCAGCTGGTCTTTGTGTCATTCAATTCAGGCAGTAGCTACCACAAGCCTGAACTTGTATTAAGTGATCTTTTTATATATAAACACACTACTAAGTAATTTTAGCATACATGTACCCCAGCTGCCAATTTTGTTCTATGTTACCTTGCAAACCTCTACTTAGTAATGCCAGTTCCCAGGAAGGTTGATGGCGCATAAAGCAGCCTTTAAATGCCAGCTTCCTAGTACAAAATCCATGTTATGTATTATTGCTCCCAGTGTAAGAACAGTGCAGGTCATTTTTTTTTGGGTCAGTTCACCACAAGTCAGCAGGCATCATGTATTCTGCCCAGACAGCAACCTCATGTTCAATTGTGAGCTAGACTTTCATGTGGAAAACTGACAAAACTGACTACAGATATTTATCAGTTCTGCAACATCATATAGCTTTTATGTTTGTATTTTTATGACCTTTACATAAATGATGCCTACACCAACCACCTATTGTCACAGTGATTGGTAGCAGCAGACCATATCTGGGCTATGAGACGAATAAAAATTGGACTCTTGTTGCTCAAATTTACCAATCCAAGGAAAGGCCTTCGCTGCTTAGTATACATCTGCAAGATGAATAAACTACTGACAGAGCTAAAATCAATAGAATCTGTGCTCTGATTCATTGAGTTGATATATTTTTGCCCTCTAGCTATTAAAAAAATCACTTAATGCAGCATGTAGAATTACGCAGGCTTCTTCCAGATTAAAGTCGGCGTGAATCTTTGCTGTTTTTTTTTTTTTTGTTGTTTTTCACATCGTGGCTACATAAAGTAAACAAATCCTGTCCCGAGTCACTGACTTCCTTTTGGATCACGCCGATCACATGAACCCACAGACCGATGTACACTCAGCATGCTGCCTTACAAGATGCACATCGTCAGTTTGAAGCTTTTATTTGCTGTGCTTTTATTTTCTTTAAGATCTGTTCCAAACCAGGTTGATCCTGTGTGTCACTGGGACATTGTCAGCTAAACACAGTAGATGGTAAAGCTGTAAGTGACACCTGTGTTCGCCTGTTAATCTCTGCTTCAGCTTCTCCTTCACCTCCACACTTAAGCCCGACGCTCTTCCCCGCAGTCGGACACTCGCGAGTAGATGTATACGAGTCTCAGGAAGCGCAGTTTGCTCACTCACGTGCTGTTCAGCATCCCAGTGGAGAACCAGAGAATGCTGATGTTGCTCCGCAGCTACCCTTTGGATGCAGCGTTGTGCTTGTACAATGGGGGAAAATGAGTTGTGGACTTGCACTTTTACAAGCTGTATGAGTGATGTCTTGCAGTGTGATGGACTTTATTTAACTGACGTAGCAAAAAAGGAAAAAAAAGAAAAGAGGGGGAAAAAAGGCAGCGCTTTAGAGTATTCAAAACTCCCAGCAGAACAACTATAGATCAACCTAACTACACACAATAACTTATAAAACATGTAGAATAATTAAACAGATGAAATAGATATTTCTAAACTATTGTACTACAATGTTTTGATGTGGTTGTATTATCCATCATACCAGTGTTATTGTTGAGATTTTTACTCACTATTTTAGAGTGCATTCTGAGAACTGTCATGGCATGATGATACTAAGGTCTTGGTATATTGTGGGAAAGGTTATGTCTCTTAGTTTGTTAGTATTTGTTTCAGTGTGTCGGGAGTGTCTCCTCTTAGGTTCGCTACTCTAGCTGGGACTAGGCGTGTGAGCCCGGGGAGAGCTGCTCTGATGAACATTTGCTCCTTGTGGCAACAATGGAACACTTTAAATGTGTTAGTGTCACTTATTGATATAGTTTTTTGATTTTTTTTTTTGTTTTTTTTTGTTGCCATGCTCATTTGTTTTAAAATGTGTGAACTTGTTTATTACATGTCTGAATAAGAAAATTACAAAATTCAAACACACAAAGCTGCTTTCTTGTGTACACAGCTCTCATTTGTCACTTTGTTGCATGCAGGCAAAGGCATGTTGGGGCTTGCCTTAGCACTCAATATTGTAGTCCTGCACTTTTAATTTGAAAATTCAAATCAAGACTTAAATATTAAACAACCAGCAGCTCTGATGTTGTTATACATCAGATAAGTGACCTTTTATGTCCCTTAATGAAAATGCAATTGAAATTCAGGGTTGTCAGTTGCAACCACATCACTAAGGATGATTTGTCACTTAAAGCCACACTGAATCAAAGACACTGAATGAGTCTTTTCAGAGGTGAGACCCGTGGAAAGTTGCTGCAGACAGGGGCTGGAGGGGGGAGGGATGGGGGAGAACTCTGCTATTCGCTCCCACCCTTCCCCCAAATGAGGGTCTCGACCTCCTGCTTCTGTTGAGCAAGCTGCAACACTAAACACACAAAACATAGATAAGATAAGGAAGTTTGTTGCTGCCGCCTTCAAAATAAAAGTGTAAAGACAGCCACGACCTGTTTCGGAGCATCAAAGCACAGAAAGTGAAACAGCATAAGAAGAAAAGTATAACTTGTAGACTTGTACATTTGTCCAGTTTTTAGTGTCGAAATCGGCTGTGATGCACACTCAAAACATAGTGTAAGTTTTTCAACTTAAATTGTTTCCCAAGAGGTCTTATTAGGCATGCTTTCAAGTTAGTTATTTAAACATGAATAAATAAAAATATTGATTGCCTTTTTAGTTAAGCAAGATTCTGACAATAAGCTACTGTGTCCAAGTTGAAGAATGTCATTTTGTTGGACATAAAGAGAAACTGTGCTCTGAATTGTTCTTTGTGTTCGTCAAGATGGCTCTGAAGTTACCTATTTCCCCATTTTTCTAAGTGTACTTTAAAAAAAAAATTACGCAGGTTAGATCAGATAAATCCTTATACATACACAGTATCCAGTAAATAAATAAAAGGATCAGAACGGCATATATATATATATATATATATATATATATATATATATATATATATACTCAGAATTTTTAATTTTAATAATAGTATTATACTGAGTCAGAATAAATAATAAAAAGTCTTGCTATATACATCAAATCATATATTGTCTTCTTATTTTATTTTCTTAACATGAGCATAAAGTCAGATAAGTAAGACTTTTGACTGTTCTCCACAAACCTTTAAAGGTATAAAAACAACAACAACAACACCCCCTCCCCCCCAAAGAAAAAACAAAACAAACCACCGCCAGAGGGCGTAATTGGTGCTGGAATGAGTTTAATTTTGTAAATCCCCGCCGGAAGTGCGTTACCGCGGCGTCTAGCTTAGCGGTCTATGATTAAATGCTAGTTTCTGTGTAATGATTTCAGCTCCGAGTTGCGTTTTGAAACTGTATAATGCGGCGGTACATGCGTGCACTGATGCTGTGCATGGTGTTTGCCGTGTTTTCGGGCTTGTATGTTTACAGCAGGCTCTTTTACTCGGACGTGGCCGCCAGAAGAAACGGAGCAAAGAAGATTCTCATCCCACTGCGAGCGTCTGGAGCCAGGCGAGGGGTCACGGATAAAAACGCACTCTCGTTCAATTGGTAGGATTTTCAATGTTTTAATAAATCGAAACAACGTAGTTGTGCTTCACGGGACAAGCTGTAAAACTCAGAAAGCATGCTCAGGTACTCATGTGTAATCACTCAGGCTACAGGAATGCGACTCGGTCATAGGGAAGCTCAACAAGTAAATATTTAGACATGCTGCACAGTACCTGCTTAGGTTTGCACTTTAACGTGCAGGTCTCATGTATAAAAGATATGTGTCGATATGTCAGTGATGTAGGATCTGTGTAAACCACACATTGTGTGTCCCACAGCCATATCTTTGGCAAATGAATTTAAAAAATGTGCTAGTACAAAAATAACTGACGTAGCCTAAATGTGTGTTTTTATCACGCTGCTTTAAATCAACATGGTGTCCACACATGGCTGTGTTTGCTATGGTTCAGGTTCAGTGGGTACTTCATACTAAATGGATTAAACATCTGAATAACGTGTTGATATTTTCTGTCACAGATTTATCTGAATAATCACAATTTCTACTTGTACCCAGAAAATAATGGGGGGAAATGGCTCAGGATACGTTTTAGATAGCGTCTTTGCATATTTAATCCAGCAGAGGGCGCCAAATACTGTTGTACAGCGTAGTGGTTTAAGTATCCCAGCCTGAAGCACAATTTTTGGGGGGATTTTATTTTCTATTAAGGGGGTTAGAAAATACATTTTGAAACACGTTTTTTAGTCCAGAATTTAAAAGTTTCTTTCACATAAGACAAAGAAAGGGACAGTTCTTCACCGTAGTGACAAATGACTACTTTGGGGATTTATTCACGATTAGAATTATTGGGTGCAGTTAAATACAGGCATGGCTTAAAACAACTACAGTGTGAGTGCTCTAGAGAGATCAAGTCACACTCACCAAATCCTCCACCCTTTGCACTAAAGGAATATAATAAATACTAGCTTGCCTCCTATATGGTAAGTTTATTACTGTTATAGGACTCAGATCATCTTGCCCAAAATATCTCGAGCGTGGCTCTGCCCGAGTGTAACGCACCTCCAATTACGTCTTCTCCCTCAGGTACATCATGCGTCAGCAGGCTCAGCAGGAGGCTGCTGGTACCAGGCCTGAACCTCCCATGCACTTGGCTGTGGTGGCCTGCGGGGAGAGGCTGGAGGAGACGCTCACCATGATTAAGTCTGCTGTGCTCTTCAGCGTCAAGCGCCTCCATCTGCACATCTTTGCAGAAGATCAGCTTCACGCCGGCTTCATTGAAGCTGTGAGTGGGTAACTTTGCTTTTGAAGCGTAACAATGAAACCTAACATTGGTAGCCATTTCTGTTGAGTGCTGATGATTACGAATGCCATATTGTGCATTACTTCAGGTAGCAAAACCAGTGCATTCATATCTGTGTTCCAGTTCCAGTCGTGGCCTGGTTTTATTCGCTACAGGTTCAGCTACAGAGTCTACTCCATCAGGTTCCCCAATGAGAATGCAGCGGAGTGGAAGAAACTCTTCAAACCCTGCGCTTCACAGCGACTCTTCTTACCTGTAAGCTGTAATATTATTTTAATTCTGAAGAGTGAAGTTGAAAAATGTATTCGTAGTGATTTTTATTTTGGATTACTTCAAGTCTGTGAAGTATGCTTTTCTGCACTTACATGAGCATCACAAATATTCCGTCTTTTGTCCTTTCCCAGCTCATCTTAGAGGACGTTGACTCTATTGTGTATGTGGACTCAGACATCCTCTTCCTGCAGCCGGTGGACCTCTTGTGGAGGTTCCTGTCTGACTTTAATTCTTCTCAGCTGGCTGCTATGGCTCCAGAGCACGAGGAGCCCCGCATCGCCTGGTACAATCGCTTTGCCCGTCACCCGTTCTACGGCAGGACGGGCATCAACTCAGGGGTCATGCTCATGAATCTGACACGTATGAGGAGCATGTTCTTTAAGGTGAGGTTGTATCGGTGTATTACCTTTAGTGACCACAAGATGTCCTCCTTCTCTAGTGGATTTGCACTCAAGTCCATGAAAGTGCCAGTGCGAACCTCCCTGCACCAAAACTGTAAATATAATCATGTTGTGTGTGTGTGTGTGCTTGTCTGTGTTGACAGAATGACATGACATCAGTGGGGCTGCGCTGGGAAGAGCTCCTGATGCCTCTACTCCAGAAATATAAACTGAACATAACATGGGGAGACCAGGACCTACTAAATATCATTTTCCACTATAACCCTGGTATGACTGCACGCATTTAGACACACACTAAGTTACTAATTCACAGCATATCGTATCTGTAAAAGTGTACAGAATACCAAGTTTGTGCCTCCTTTGTCATCTGCTTCTGTCTGCAGAGTCCTTGCTGGAGTTTCCGTGCCAGTGGAACTATCGCCCGGATCACTGCATCTATGGCAGCAACTGTGCCTCAGCTGAGGAGGATGGCATCTACATACTCCATGGAAACAGAGGAGTTTACCACGACTACAAACAGCCTACTTTCAGGGCTGTTTACGAAGCCATAAAAAAGGTCAGCATGCCATGGTGTGTTTTTGGATTATGTGAGTGTTACTGGGATATTTATGCTGCTCAGAAAAATTAAAGGAACAATCGTGGTATGGTATAAATATGTGAGTGTACCAGCATGTCAGTGAAACTTCTGGATATTGATCTGGTCAGTTAAGTAGAGGGGGTCGATTGCTCCTTTTTCATTAACACAAATCAGTTTCAACTGCTTTGTGTTAATGAAAAAGGAGCAACAATGAGACAACCATGAAAAGAAATGGTTTCACAGGTGGAGGCTGCTGATAATTTTCCTTCCTTATCCTTTCTGAATATTCTTTCACTTGTTTTGTGTTTGGCTAGTATCAGTGTCACTGCTGCTAGCTTGAGGTGATACCTAGACCCTACAGACGTTGCACAGGTATTCCAGTTCTTCCAGAAAGGCACATCAATAGGTGCCTTTGCCAGAGGGTTTGCTGTGTCTTCCAGCACTCTCTCAAGAGCATAGAGAAGATTCTAGGAGACAGGCGGTTACTCTAGGAGAGATGAACTGGGCCGTAGAAGGCCCTTAATCAATCAATCAACAGGACCAGTATCTGCTGTTTTGTGCAAGGAGGAGCGGGATAAGCACTGCTAGAGCTGCAAAATGACCTCCAGCAGCCCACTGGTGTAAATGTCTCTGACCAAACAACATGAGCCTGGTCTGTCGGTGCCGTGCCATTTGCCATAGAATACCAGGATTAGCAGGTCCACCACTGCCGACCTGTGCATTTCACAGATGAGAGCATGTTCACCCTGAACACACATGACAGACGTGAAAAGGTCTAGAAACAGAAACGGCAAAAGACAGTCGTGTGTGTGTGTGTATGGTTTTAGGGGTTTTAACAACACACAGTGATTATATACTTTTTAAATCAAAATCAAATCACTTTTATTGTCACATCACATGTGCAGGTACACTGGTACAGTACATGCGAGTGAAATTCTTGTGTGCGAGCTTCACAAGCAACAGGTGTGTAAAAATACAAAAGACAGATATTGTTAGTGGAAGACAAATGGATAAGTTTACATTCATATGACAGAATGAAAAGCAGCAAAAAGCTAATTTCAAAGTGTCCCAGCTTTAAAAAGTGATGTGTTGAACCTTTTCAACGTATTGTAGCTGCAATTTAGCGCAACGTCTGATGGAAAGCCCTTTTATAGCCCCTCTGAACCCAGAGACACACCTCGTGCCCTGATTCGTTCCCCTCCTTGATGAGATTTCAGATTGGTGTTGACCCTAAAGACTAAAAGTGCTGGTGACTTCAGATTGTCTGCATTGGAAGACACAAATCTCCACCACTGGCAGAAGGTTGGAGGAAAGCTAATTTCTCCCACGAGGATGTTTATGGGTTGCTTACCAGCAGTGTAATGATATTGACGACATGAGTGGCATTTACTTAATGAAGCCATCAACACTGGGAGCCTCATTGCTTTCCTATTGAACATAGATCAGCGTAATGCCTTATCTATACCTTATCCTTGGCCTGCAGTTAAGACTGTGGCTTTCCAGGACAGGATCAATTATGGCAGTAGACACATTAACCAGCACTGTATGTGCAGGTGGAGACACCCACTCATTCTGCACAATACTTTTATAGATTTAAGTCTGGTTTGCCAGAAGGATGCAAGAGTATGGATTAGTCTTGTGCGTTTAATAGTTCCTGAAAAAACATTTCATGCTTTGAGCTTGTTGTACAGCTACACTTCATAGTAGCAGGACAGTACCATGTGCATTTACCAAGAAATGTATGCAAGTATGTATTGTCACAGTCACTGTTGTGAAAGCAGAAGCGCAGCGTTATCCCTGCAGGGTTGTGCTGATGGACGGTGATGTCAAGGATAGACGACCCCAGTCAAGGCAGCTTTTATCAAATTTCTTATCAAAACCTCCACAGTGGAAGTGCCACACTCCCTTTTCTGGTTGAACAGCACATGATGAATGAATACTAATACAGAGCAGGTGTGCAGTCAGGTGACTTGGGGCTGAGGCACAGTGATGATCGCTAGGGAAACGGTGAGAAAAGGCAGGTTCTGACGGTGCCTTTACTTTGAAATTTCAGGATGTTATTTACAAGACAAACTGTGGCTCAGAAGGAGCAGCAAGAATGAGAGCGTACGTCATACCCTCTAAATATGAGTGAGTTTGTAGACGTAGACAATAATAACAGCAGTCACATTGTGAGATGACTGCAAGACTACTACAATAGACCAATTTTCATCTCTCACATTTTGTGCCCAGGAACCACTGGGTTATGCAACTCGTGTATATATAAGCAGCTACACAGCAGGACAAAGGCTCCTGAATGCATCATTTGTGCTAATGCTAAAACTAATGATTTACTTCTTTCCCCCTTTTTTTGGTTAATATTTTAACCAGGATCTTTATTCTAGCAGTTAATATTCCCAATAAACCGGAGACGGTGTGTGTAAGTCAATGTCCATGCTCTGCATCCACACACAAAGAAGCGAGGGTACGGCCCCTCCCCGCCCCTGCCTCCAACACAGCACATCGGCCTGTCTGTCGTAAAGCATCTCCTCCCTCCCGCCGCTGCAAAAAAAAGCTGCGCCCAGGAAGCAGCAGTTAAATTTTTACAGCTGGTGGCACTTTTAGAGTTGGAGTGTTCGCACCAGCAGCGCCCCATCAGCCGCACAAAATCAATACACCCAACTGTAAATGCAACTTTATGAGCAGCGGGTGTGTATAAGTATGCACTCATAAAAACCTCTTGCTCTTTGTGACCGAATATCAGACCCAGTAAATGAGCTGGCATAAAAAATGGTAATTCCCCATTGATTTCCTCAGAGTATTGTAAAGGGCCCTTCATTATTGGGAAGACATGAAATTCTTCCTCTAATCCCTGGCTGTTACTGGATTGTAAGCCTATAGCATAAAACTGACCCCCATCAACACCCAGCGGTTTATGTGCAAGCCTGGCTGACCAATCAGATTTGGAGTCCCTCATGATTGAAGCTGATTTAGTTTTTAATGTATCTAAGGAAACGCATCTTCTGAGCACAAATTCAGCTCAGCACACCACTTTGCTCGCTCACTTGGGAAATCTGATCAGTTCTGCTGCTTCTCGTTTCACGTTTCTGAGCCAACTGCAGAGCCATAAGGACACTAGCATACTTAAGAAACAGAAATGGGATAGTGTAAGTTATTTTGCCTGCGTGTTGGACACAAAGGTCTCCATTACATGTGAAATGCCAAATTTGATATTGAGCTTTGATTCACACAAAGAGAATGTTCTTTAGTTTTTAGTGTTTTTTATGTTCTTTAGGCTTTTGTTCAAGAGGGAGAAATTAAATGAAACATGCGTTCCTCCTCTGGCTTTCTGTATATGCAGGGAGGTTTGCGCTCCTCGCTTTATGCCTTCCATATATTGGATTGGACAGGCAGAGAGGTCATAGAATACAGAACAGACTGCAGATTGAAATATCACGCGTCTTTTCTTTGTCGTGGTCCAAGCTGAAACAGATTAAAGCTTTGGAATTGAACTCAAAGTTAAGCTGAAAACACAAAGCCAGACTTAACGAAAGGCCTGTTTTGTCGTTCCAGTATACTTTCGGCACAGACCCAGTGACGTCTTTGTTGGAGCCTTTAGAAGAGGAACTGTTAAAAACGACACACACTTATTGTGGTAAATCACACACACTCTTTACGAAGAGACTGAGGAACAGTGTGGCAAAGATCAACAGGAAAACTCGGGAGCGGTGACGAACCTGAAGGACAATGACGGGACACGGGCTTTATGGATGATGAGCTTTTGCAAGGAATTGAAGTCGTACCTGCTGATCTTGAAAGCCTAAACACCAAAAAAAATCTAATGAGTGAAACTTTGTCATCAGCTGCTTGAGTTGAGGCAGCTGGGCTAGTCTTAGACTGAGACTAATGACTGCTCAGCTCTTGTAAACCACCAAGAGTGACGCAAAAGCTCTAAAATGGACTACAATGTAGAACAGGCCAGACGGGCTTGTAACAAAGCTCTGATCTTGGCCGCAGATTGAAACAAGGACTTCGCTTTTTTTTTTCCTTTCATGAATTTTTAAAATTGAGAACAGAAGATTTTTTTTTTTTTTATTCCATATTGGAGAATTTATTTTGAACCTTGTGAGCCACAAGAGAAAATAATCTCATCAAAACTGGACAAAAAGGCTTTCTGCAGCGCTCAGTTGGAGAGGCACATGCACTGGACCACTTTTCTTTTTTTGTTCAGCTTCCAGAAACCACTCAGCAGTTATTTATGAGAAAGGACCATGGAGAAAAAAAAATGCGTACAATGTACTGAAAGCGTGTGTCAGTATACACATGATGGAAATGTGAGTTTAAAAATGGGGTGAAATAGCTGTCTAAATATATATTAGCATATAGTTGTGCTGAAATAATTCTGGTGAATGTGCAAATAAGCTGTGAGCTCTTTCCTGATGCCAAAGTATTTGTTTGTTTTAAATAGTTTTTGCACTGCTGGGTGGTTTTTTTTTTTTTTTTTTATTGTTCAAATTTAAAATGTTATAACTGCGAGTGTGTATGTGAGTGTGACGGTTTTGTGACAGTAATGTGCGTCATTGTTTTGTTATGTTCAAAATAAAAATGGATAAAGATCATTTCAGCTTGCGACCACTAGAGGGCAGCAGTTTTTCATGTGTTCACTAGTGCCTGTAGAAGAAGTTTACCCTTTGATGGGGAGAATATCAAGTAAACTGCCATAAAGCAATATTAAATAACTCATGAGTCTGGAATGTAAGTTTCTTGGTATTATTTAATAGGAAGACAAATTCAAGCATCTTACGTTACGTTTAATTTTTAGCCGTATAAGGCACTTGTCAGCTCTGCCCGTCTCAGTTGAAAAAGTGATTCCAAGGCTTCTTCTGACAGATCGATGGACTTGCCAATAATCTATAAACTGGCCTTCCGAGATGCTGCACTGGCCCTGCCTCAGTATCTGAGGTGCTCATAAAGTGTAAGTGATGGCCCAATAATACAGCTCTATAGATGTCTGTCTGTTATACGGAGATGAGTTTATGCTTATTCCCATTAGGCGGGGGCATACAGTTGTCCATTTATAGCCTGAGAGGTAGTTTGATTTATTGCACCAGAGATATCCTTCATTTATCACAATATATCCTAGAGCTTATCAATTACCTTTATTGACCTGTGTGCTTAAATGCAACACGTAACAGTGCCGGGTCCCCAGAGAGACCGAGGGAGAGGGGGAAGACAATGGCTCGAACCGAGCACCATCTTGAAAAATTCAATATCGTCCATCTTCCAAGGTTTCATTTTCCCGAAACTGCGTGTTTTATATCATAATAAATAACTCTGGTTTTATGTCTTTTTGTGCTCATCGCGGATGGGAAGAGAAACTATTTAAATATGTGACCTCCAGTGTTCAGAGTGGTTCGAGTGGAAGATGCAGAGGGGAAAAAAATGGGCACATCGCAAAATAATTAGATGTGTCTGTTTGCGATGGACAAAAAGAGAAATAATGGGGAGGGAGGGGTAAATCCAGGTAAGGTCGGCCATTTTTCGCTACTGTCACAGGACAAAATGTTGAAGAGGAGAGATGAGTGCACTGCAGGAGGACCGAGAAAAGGTTGATGGAGTGTGTTGGTGATGAAGGAAAAGAACGAGGCTGTCATAGCCAATACAGCAATTAGAGCACTTTGTTGCTTCAGAGCTTTATCTTTTGAAGGTTTTTTTTCTTCTTCTTTTGCTTGACAACAGAGTTGAACCTCAAAATAGTATCATCAAAAGAAAAAAAGAGAAGCAGATTCAGAGAGAAACATATTTCAGGTTTATGGGCTGTCTCATGGAAAAAACAACACACTGTTTACTAATTGCATCTCTTAACCAGCACAAAAGCACAGTATCCTACATTTCCCTAAACATCCGATGAGCTGTTGGGTTACCCTACGTGCTGGAAGTTGTACTTATGAGGATTTATAGATAGACGTTTAGATAAAGGTTCACAAGAACAGTCTGCTGTGAATTAGGCAAATTTTGCTGCTGATCTGTTTGCTGTGTGTGGATGGAGGAAGAGACACTAAAGCCCATTTCAAACTAGCGCACGTTACCATGAATGAATCTGACTGCATCTAAATATGTTAATTACATGTTTGAATGAGCCGTGTAGGTCACTGTTGGCATTTACATCAGTTTCAGGACTTCACAATTAATGTCTCATTAATTGATACACACGAGATTCCAGTGATAGATGACTCTTGTGTGTCTTTGTGAGTCTCTCAACCCACCAAAATGCCATAAACAGCAATGAGGCTTGTATTATTACTAATCTGGCATTAACATGCACATCTTATCCAACTGGCAAAGTTTCTTATTTGCAGCAGCACTGTAAATTTGTAAATTTTTGGTATTGCTAGTTTAAAAGTCCCTTTCTAATAAGCATGTGTGGAAGTGGGGGATAGAACAGCTGTTTTGCACCTATGGCACTGTGGCTCTCCATCAGTGTGGGTATGTCTGAATGAGGCTTTGAGAAATGTTAATGTAAAAATAAGATAAATCTGAATGACAGACTGATGAAAAGGGCTTTAGAGTCTGCAGCTGCTGTGATATTTCGGTCTTGGACTGTAGTGATGAATGACACACCAACACTCAGAGACCTGCGCAAGGCTTCAAAAGTCTGATGTGATGTGCCTGCTCATACAGGACCACAGATTAGGAGTCACTTGTGATCAGAGTTAACCGAAGAAACAAGGACATCCAGCTTGGAGAAACATAACAATGTACACAACTGTTAATCTTCAGAAGCTTCAGAGTTTATACGTTTATTCTGGCATTTTCACTGAAAAAGAAATCACAAAAAATAAAAAGTGAATAGAGCACTTCTGAAAGTTTTTAAAATGTTCGCTGTAGGGTGAAGTGTCTTGCCCAAGGACACAACGACCGAGACTTTCCAAGCCGGGGCTCGAACCAGCAACCTTCTGATTACAAGGCGAACTCCCAACTCTTGAGCCACGATTGCCCAGCCACTAGTGTCGCTGTGATTGGCAAATCATCTATCCCATGCATCAATCCATCCATTTTCCCATCCATGCTCCATCCATCCATCCATCCATCTGTCCATCCATGGTCCATCTGCCCGTGCTGTATCATCCATTCGTCCGTCCGTCCGTCAAAGCATGCAGGAAGCTACATGGCATGATTCAGTAGCTTGCAGAACCAACTTTGGCAGCAGTAACTTGAATTTATTGTTTATATACAACGTTATCAGCCTCTCACATTGTTGTGGAGGAATTTTCGCCCTTTGTTTGATTGAGGTTTGCAGGCATTACTTATTCACAGCTTTCTTAAGGTCCTGCCACAGCATTTCAATCGGGATGTGGTCTGGACTTTGGGTGGACCTCTGTAGTACCTTGATTTGTTCCTCTTTTTTTGGCCATTCTGTTGTAGATTTGCTGCTGTGCTTGAGACAGTTGTCCTGTTGCATGATCCACTTTTATCAAGCGTTAGCTGTCAGACAGATGTCCTCACATTTTGTCCTCGAATACTTTGATATACACAGGAGTTCATAGTCAGATCTGTGTATTTGGTCCAGGTCCTATGCTGCAATGTAGGGTCTTGTGTTTTGATCAGATCCAACTTTGCAAATCTAAGTGCTGCCATGTTGTCTTTAGAGAAGAGGCTTTCTCCTGGCAACCCTTCTAAACCAGCTTACTTGTCCAGCCTTTTTCTCAATATACTGTCATGAAGTTGAACGTAGCTCTTGGTTTTTTGCAGTTTCTCTGAGCATTGCACTTTGGACTGCACAGAGTTCTGTTAAGACTTCTTTTTCACATGACTGTAAATACCATGAAAAATCTAGGCTATTAATAGTGACATAGTTAAATTACTTTAACTACTACTAATTTGCTGAACTACCATGTAATGTTGCTTTGATTATAAGTTCATGTGTCGTATCTTTAAGTCGTGCACAAGTTTGCTTAAATCCTTTAAAGATGAGATGAGTTTGCTTAAGTTTCTAAGTAAAGTCAACTTAATTTAATCGATAATATTAAATTAATATTAACTTAAAGTAATCATGCCTTTCTGTTGTGTTTATTAATACTCATTTGTCCATAAACACCGAAAGAAACAAAAGAAATCATCACGTTTTGGAGCATTTCTTACTGTTGAGGGTTTTGTTTTTAAGTTTTGCTCTTTTGTTATACTTATGAAATCTGGCATACAGTATATGGATACATAACGTACACATATTCAAACATGTACGCACAGCAAACACACATAACATGCTGCTATACTATGTGCAACTCCTGCTCCCCACATTGGAGACGTATATGTGCACCGCTGGATTGCACAGCAGGGTGCCATTTAAATCTAACGGGGTTTACATAGAACTCTCGCAAGACATGAGAGAGAGAAAGAGAGCATTACTAAGCCAAGATGTTCCCCACAAGAAGCATGTCATGTCTTACGCTTATTTACGCGCGTGCAACTCCAGGGTGCGTTTGATGCCCAGTGCGATAGAGTATGACATCTCCTCTCACACTGACGCTGAATTTGTTCCACTGATAGAGAGTGAGGGGAATTTCTGCAGATTGGTTCATTTTCTTCACGGCTTATTTGCAGTGTGTGTTTGTCAGATTCGACATAGTAAATGCCACGAAGCCAAGCCAAATGATGCCTATCCAGGCCTGTGAGAGACTGTGTTGTGCTCAAGGGAGCCAGCATTTGGGATTCTCCCACCAATATTAAGTTGTCAGCCAAAAGTGATCCTACTGCTTGTTTTTGTCCTTAAAACAGTTTCTGGCTTTTATTTTTTATCCTTTCATTTTGCACTCATATCTCCGATTCTGTCTTTTCTTCTCACATGCCTAAATTCCTATCCTTAGCCGTTTTTTCGACAAGGATCCACCTTTGAAATCCTCTGCAGTTTCTCATGCCTGACTTCTTTTTTCCCGTACCCATCGGAGAGCACACAAACTGTCCAGCTGTACTCTGAATACAAATATCCGATCCGATCGAACACAGTGATTTTGAAGAATAGGCAACAGAATTCAAAGAGTTTGTTACAGGAGTTGTTCTTGAGCATTTCAAGAACAACAGCATGAGTCTACCTCAGCCTTGGGCATACGAGCTCCTTCAGTTTGTAGTCAACCACGGATGCACAAATGAGCCAAAACAAGGTTGCAACAGTAGGGCAAACAACGACCAAACCCAAGGACAATGACAGCACCTTATTGTTCTTTCGAAGCATGTGAGGTTTTTGGGATGAGCTTTCAACAAATTGGATGTTCATTGTGGATTTGAAGTGTTTCCAAAAGCCGAATTTACAAAATATAGAATCTAGAAAAGGTTTTAAAAGCAATGACAGGAAATGTCAGATATTTTGTGAAAATGCACTCACTTGCTTGGATTGTAATTAAAATGAAGCTACTGTTAGCAAATGGGTAACTTTGCTTATGAAATGTAATTTTTGTGAAATACTGCACGTACAAATAAGCTACACATTTACAGTAGAGACAGGAAATGTTAGAAATATTGTCATGAATCTCTCAGCAAAGAATAGTATTCCCCAAAATGCTGACTGTTCCTTTTAATCTGACTGCAGAAGCGTACAGGTAGAGGATTATTGCTAATAACAACTATTATAGAGCATTGTTTTTTCTGCAGTGAATGGGAGCACCGAGGTGCATATTTGTATGTATTTGAATTCACACGTGAAACACATACACCCACATACACGCAGACCCCATCTGCTCTTCCTTGACTATATATCACATATAAAACTTACAGCCAAAGCATGGAGAGGGCTCAGAGATGGAGAGGCTGACATCAGAAATGAGAGTGACCCTGCCGCTTTTATATCTCAACACACCCTGACCCTCCTCCTCTTTTCCCTGCTGCATCCCTCTCTTACAACAATAGATTTCCCATTACTACTCCCTCCTTTGCTCCATCTCTCAATCATGCTCGCTACAATATTTAGCCCTGGAGGGATCCGATTCAGAATGCTTCTATGTGTGGACATACAGGTGTGGCCATTTGAATATTTTTCCTTATGGGAAGAAAAAAAATCCGGAAGCGTGCGCATGTGCACGTGCAGTACAAGCATGTGTGTGTGGTGCAAAGCCTTTATTGTACTCCATAAGCTCAGCACTTATCTTTCCTCTTCTCCTCTTTTTTATCCAAGTCTCCATACACTCTCTCTTTATCACACACACACACACACACACACACACACACACACACACACACACACACACACACACACACACACACACACACACACCAATACACTCTCTCTTTCCCCTGTGAGCTTTTCAATTAGGTAATTACAGTGGCAGTGAATAGAGCCTGCCTGGACACTGGCGCTCTATTGTAGAAGCACCTGTCCCCCCATAGACAGCAATTACCTGCCAGGCTGGAGGGGAGTTTCAGGCTATTGTCTGTGTGCACATTTGGGTGAATGGGCAACTGTGTCTGGTTGTCGCTCCTCACTGTGTGTATATACTGTTTTTGTATCAACGCAGGTGTGTTGGCGCGCACACCTATTTCAGCTCCCGAGAGTCCATTATATGTTCTTCGAAGTGCATTTAATCATATTCAGTGACAGAGGAAGTTTTGGAAGCATATTTTAATTATGAATATGTGTATGATGTACATTTTACATTTGGGGTATTGTGACCACTGCCCCCTACAAGTAGCATGTTTAGCACATTGTTAAAACACTTTGTTAACATTTTAAGACATGTTGTGTTTTTTCCCCTTTATTGGATCTCAGAGTGCTTTGATCGCGACACATAAACAGCTGCTACTTCAATTTGCGTACACCTCTGCACACAGACTGTGCTCAATTAAAGTATTTTGCCCCAATTTTATGAAACCCTACATCCAATTAAAAACATATATTGAAACTTTTTTTTTATTGTTCTTTGAAGAGACTGATGATTATTTTTATGCCACAGATTAAAGGATAAAATTACAATGATCATATCTGCAGCATTGTAATTGTATTCATGTGAATGTGAGTTTCTGTAGGTCTGTACAGTCTTGATTCAGTGAGAGACTCAAGGTAGTGAAAAGAGCAAAGCTGGCCTTTTTAACATTTCTGAAGATGTTCGAGGACGCCAGATTGTGGTGGAGCTGGTGGAGAGCGGGCAGGCAGGAATTAAGCAACGAGGAGTAGGCAGGCTGAACAAAAGCTGGCACATGTGGAGTATCTGCAGCACAAAGAAAGCAGGGTTACATGGGGATCACATGTAACTAAAGGAATAAGAGTTAAGTCTAAGCCTTTCTACTGCAGGAGGTGACAGAACAAGGTGGAGAAGTGGTATATAAAAAGTGTCTTTGTGTATATTTATATATACTGCAGCGTTTGGTTGGTCCTCCGGTGTGTCAGCCAGGCACAGGTGCCACTTACTACAAGGAAAGACAGGTGGCTACTTGAGGCCACAGACCAGTGGACGTACGAAATTTAAATTACAGCAGAGGACATGTGCAAAATTTACAATAACACTTAGAAAGACCTGACTTCCCTAAAAGGATTCCACCCATAAACAGTATAAAGGTTTGATGTCACGAGGCCTGATTATTCATGACCTTGTATGTGAGGAGGACGATTTTAAATTTGTTTCTGGATTAGGGCTGAACGATATATCGCATTTGCGATAATATCGCGACATGATCAAGTGCAATTTTCTAACCGCAAAGGCTGCGATTATACTGCGATTATAAGGCTGTCCAAATTACTACCATATCCCAGAATTCATAGCGCGGCCCAGCCAGACTCCAGTTTCCAGCAATGGCGGCCGCTACTAAGTTTTAAAATTACTCATACTAATCTTTCTGGGTCACAAAATAAACTTTTAACATATTTTCAGGCGAGAAAGTAGCTGTGTAAACATCAAATATCTGCTCGGTTTATCAAGATATCCCATATTTGCAAAAGTGCTTCGACGTTTTCAGAGGCGTCTGCTACCCACCAGCTCGACAGCTAGCCGGGAGCTCGAGGATTACTGATGCGGCCGAGAACGGCACAACTCCCGGCACATCATTTTCAGATCACCGCGGAGTTTCGCTGCTCGGGTTAAACGTAATATATAAGTCACTTAGACAACCTAAAAATGTTATTGTTGGGCTTTTTTCAGTGTTTTGTTTGTTCGTGAGTAAATCGGTTTGGCTGAGATTAAAGTTATTAGATTAGATAAAATAAAACTTTATTAATCCCCCGGGTGGGTTCCTCCTTGGTTTTCACACAGCTGACTAAACGTCAAACAGAAAACTTATTAAACAGAAGTATGAGACAGTCGAGAATTTACACCAGTGTCTGGTTATATTTTAGAAGCAGACGGCCGAGTTTATTAAACTCCACCGAGACAGCGGTGACGCTAATCAGAAGGCTAGACCGTCCAATTTCACGCCTTTAAATTTTAAAGGCGTGTTTGTGTGTGTGTTTATACAATTGCTATTATGTTTGCACTTTATGTGTAATGTTACTGACTGCAGAGATCAGTAAGATGTGTGTATTTTTTATTTATTAGTTTTATTTATTTAATATTATTTTTTAATTGAATGACTGTCTAGTAGTTCACAGATGTCGAAAAACTGAGTGTGGTAAAGCCACTGATTTTGTTTATGTATATTTCTGCAATCTGCACATTGTACTGACTTTCATTTTAATGTTTACACCAGGGTTCCTTGTCAGCACTTTATGCTCAGATGTTTGTAAGCTAAAAATAAACTATTGTGTATGTTCAAATATACTGTTGTGATTGAAGAAGTTAAATAAAAATGTCAGTCATCAATTCATGCATCACCTCATGTCATCATAACAGAGGTCTGTCTTCCAGGAAAGAACAGTTTAAAATTAATGTAATATAGTATTGGCCATACTATATGATGTATTGCTTGTCTTTGTTTAATAATACAGAAGACAAAGACCTTAAAAAATAATCGCATATCGCATCGCAATCGCAATATTGGGGCAAAAAATCGCAATTAGATTATTTTCCATAATCGTTCAGCCCTATTCTGGATGTAACAAGGAGCCAGTGAAGAGAAGCCAGAATAGGAGAAATACATCTTGTCAGTATTCGTGCTCCAGCATTTTGGATCAACTGAAGGCTTTTCAGGGAGTTTTCAGGACAGTTTGACAGTAGTTCAGCCTAAAGGTAATAAATGCATGAACTAGTTTTCCGCATCCCTCTGTCAAGTCAAGTCAAATCAGAAAACCAATTTTTCAGATCTGGAAGCTACATCAATGTTTCGACTCCGCTCACTCCAATCACTGCTACCATTCACTGTGAAAAAGACACAGTTTATGTTTGCAACTTCCACTAGCATCACATTATATCTTTTGTTTACTTTAACATTAGATCACTTAGCTAGCAGAGCAGTCTAGTGTTTTTAGCTCTGCTAGCCAAGACATGACCAATTGAAGAGCAGAATTTATTTGTTTTTTGTTTTTATGTAATGGCATGAATGCTTAATTGGAGGACTGCCCTGTGAAGTTTTTGTCTAATGCCCCGAGAGGATATCACTGTAATAAGAGATCAGTTATGCCAAAAAGAGAGGCAATCGTGGGGAAAACTAGAAGGACAAAAAAAAGTAATATTGTCATCTGGCCTTTATGGTGTGTGTGTTTTGGTTCATGCAAAGGGCTTTTTCACTCAAAATTGCACTAAGACTAATGAGACTGAATCAAAATAATAAAGTTGGGGATCTTAAAACAAAAAATCACGAGGTAAAAAAAGCACAATCACAAAGATGAATGATCATTTTCCATGGATTTTTCCTCAGTATGAGATTGCTCCTGAACAAAAAAACCAAAATCTAAAAAATTCTCTGGTGTTTTATCTCCTGCATTACCATTTCAGATCACACACTGAGCTATCACAAAGGTAGACTGACATTTCATAATAACTATAGCAGAGCTGGTGCCACATCTTGTGAAATTCTCTTGCAGTTCTTTGCATCTTGTACTAGAGGTTAGAACTTGTGTTTGGAAGACTATTAAGGTCAGCAATAAATAAATAAAAGGCCCTAAAAGATGAAAAATTAATGTGGTAAATATGATGGACAAATTAAAATTTATAAAATAAATCAACACATATACAAATGTAAACATAAATGAGTCACTTACACTCTTATAAAAGCTTTTTCAATTATTCCAGGAACTTTTGATTTGGTACCTGTTGATTTCTAAAAAGCACCCCATTTATTTACCAGATGGGAACAAAAAGCAGGGAAACAAATGAGGCATTTAAAAATTAATGTCCCCTTAAATAAAGAAATAGGCCACTTGGAAATAAGAGCTCCCTAAAATTATTACCTAATTTATTTACATCATTTACTTATTTATTTATTTCATAGAGTCATTTATTAAATTTACAGTTTAATAAATAAATATTCATTCAACAAGCTTACTCATGTTGGTTGCAATACGTTTGCATGTAAAGAATAGATGTTAAACATCCATCCATCCATCCATTGGCTTCCGCTTATCCTTTTTCAGGGTCGCGGGGGGCGCTGGAGCCTATCCCAGCTGTCATAGATGTTAAACATTTTAAGAATAAAGATGTAACAATAGAAGACAGAGACATGAAAATAACCGTATTTTCATGAATAATAAGTACATTTTTTAAGTTGCTTTATGCTCTTTTGCAGGCTGCCGTAGTGCAACTCGTAAATCAGCATGCTGCTTAACAGGCAACGGACGTATATTTGTACAAATTACGCCCTGATGGATCTTGTGCATGCGTCTGCTTTTGCAGCTCCCTGGTGGGTTAATTTACACCTGAGTCCATTTTGTAGTGAGCACCTATCGATTTGCCTGTACGAATGTGACAGGTTGAAGGACTACTGCATATAAAACTGTTCAGTTAATACTAATTCATATCAGTTGATATAAGGACAAAAATAATGTAAATATGGTAGGAAAATGGTTAAGAGGTTAATATTTTTCATGTTATATCAATGGCTTTCATGCTATTTAAGAGAACTGCAATCTTTAAATCTCTGATCGGCTAGTAAGCCTTTTCTGGGATCGATTAGTAGTGTCTCTATTCTCCACTAGGGGGCTTTCGCGCGTTCTCACTGCAATAAACGACTGCATGAGAGATGCAAGTCATAATCACTCTGGTGATTCTTTTCCCCCTGTTTTCAGGTAAAAGTGTTTAAAGGTTGATATATTTTCAATTTGTACACTGTTAAGATATTTAAGAGGTAATCCTTCATTGGTTTGTAAGCTTTAGAAGCATTGTATTACAGTTTTGTGCACATATACGTGGCGGTTTTGAGCCTCAGTTTTGGACTGTATAATGGCCAGTAAGATAACGGCAGGAGCTAAAAACGCTGCTAATGTCAGACATTTTCTCAGGAAACCTGTTCTGGCATATATATATAGTAAGCACTTTAGTATTTTGGTTTATTATTTAGTGTTTTTCTTCCACCATGTGACATTAAGCAGTACAGAATGTGAAACGTTTCTGTTCATTTGCACTGCAATAAACGACTGCATGAGAGACGCAAGTCATAATCACTCTCGTGATTCTTTCCCCCCTGTTTTCAGGGGTGTAACATGTACGTGTAGCTCTGTTAGGACGAAGCAACGTCTTTGCTAAAAATCGAAGCAAGCATGATTTGTGTGTGCACGCACACAGGATTTCACGCCATCAAACCTCTCAAGGTGGCGAAGCACATTAGTAACATCCCGTCTGTTTCCGTGCCGAAAAGGATCTATTCGGTTAATTACGGCTCTTTTCCTTTCGTTATATTATGTGATGGACTGGTTAGAGTGTGAACATTTCCATGCGGGTTTAGGCATACACCAAACACACAAGTTTAGTGACAAGACTTCCTGTGAAAACTCTAAATGTTACTGTCTCTCTCAGTCTGTTTACAGCTCTATTATTTCCCCAGGTAAAAGCAGTGATGCATGAAGATGATTTGCTGTCAAATGTGTTTCATCACTGACTGCTTTGTGCTTCCTGAACAGTGTCATTGAGTAAAATGCATAACGACTAATGGCTAAGCATCCTGGCAGGGTTCCAAGTCTCCGTAATCAAATGTGTTCAGAGTTTATCTGTGATGTTTATCAGGCTTAAATCTCCTGATGTTCCGGGTGCAGGATATGAGGCTGATGGTTGTGATCAGTCACTGATAGTATCGCAAGGAATCCTAACGAAGGAACACTGTCACAGGATATAATTAGGAAAACTCATAATTATCGACCTAAAAGACGTACTCGTGCTGTCTGAGGAGAGATGAGGAAAATAACGCTGAAATGAAAGGTCAGTACCAACACAGTCATAACACCTAAAAACCCCACTCCTCCACTTTAAGATAGACCTCTGTTTATTCCAAAACTGCATTCACATATAAAATGCTTCAAATATACTATAGGGAAGTGAAAATATAAGACATGATTGATTTTAAAGGATGTAATTTACAGTTTGCAAAAGCAGAATTAGCATTTAGAGAAACAAAAGAACTCACTTACAATAAATGACTGTAAACTCCTTGTCAAGTCAAATTTTGTCAGTTTCCTCTGAGGCATTGGTGAAAACGGAATAAAATATATTACTCTGGGAGGCTAGAGCCAAGCTAGCACTCTGTAGGAATTTCATTAGTTTTGTTGGTATTAGTCATTATCCTGATTAAAAATAAATGAATACCGTCAAATCTTTACCGAATTTTGAGGTAGTACATTCAGTAGGCAAATTGGGAAATATTATAACCATTAATTTAAAATAATTAATTACTTAGAGGATGGCACCATGGAGAGCGTGGAGATTCCATGTTCTCGTTGTGTCTGCGTGGGTTCGGAATACCTGCTGAATTTTCCTCCCACAGTCTAAACACATGCATGGGGTTAGGTTAACCAATGATTATAATTCGAGTGTAAATCTGAATGTGAATGGTTGTCTGTCTCTGTGTGTTAGCTCTGTGATAGATTAGCGACCTGTCCAAGGTCTAAGATGGGCTCCGTCCCCCCACAACCCTGAACTGGAAAAGCGTAAGAAATTGGACAAATAGATATGACTCTGAAGGAACTTAATGCAATGTACACAGAGGGGATTACCCAACTGCAGCACACATGGAGAAAGACTAAAGTCCAAAATCCAGTGATTTAATCAAAAACAGGAACTGGTCAAACACGGAAAGGCAAAGAATCAGGGCAAACAACCCAGGTGGGGAGAAGGAGAGAAGTCCATTAAACAGTTTAAAAAGGCTATGCATGAAAAGACTGAATGAGAATGTTTGGACTACGTCCACATGTACACCAGAATTTTCTAAGACAGAGATATAATGCTTTTTTTTTTTTTTTTTTAAGTCTCCACATAAAAAAATAAGATAAAAATCACGTCTTCTGGCGTGGCATGTCATAACCTGACAACACGGGACGAGGGATGAACACACAGCTAACGTGGAGGACAAAAACGTGGAGGGAAAAACACTGGGCTTAAATACAAACTGGTGTGATTAGGGAATGTGAGACAAGAGGAAGACACGGTTGGGACAGTGCAGGCATGATGAGGCACAGGGAAGCAACACTGAAACCATAACCCAAGGACTAAGAATGTAACATAAGCAAAAGATCACAAGTCATAATAATAGGCGGAACTATCAGTTCAATAATGAACCCATGGTACTGGGTCATGGACCCCGTACCGTGACAATTGGAGGCTGTATGTACTTTTGATTCTGTGTGGATTCCAAAATAACTTTAAACTTGTGCATCCAATTGTTGTTCTTACAGTCATCAAAGATGTGTGCTGTACATTTATTCCACTCGGGGAAAAAGAGCTTTTCAAGGAAATCAGAAAAGGCCCCAAATTACATGAAATTCATGCCTGTGAAGAATGCATGTAAATGTCTGACAACAACTGTATTATTCTATAATATGTATTATCAAAATGTTATCTAAATTCTTGACTAATATCTATTAATAAAAAAGGAACTACTGCCTAGTCGATTAACCTGTTTTTGAATGGTTTTTGAGTGTTCCTCTTGAGACTTTAATGTCTCTTTTACCGAGCTCTGAACAAGCAGCAATGAGGCAGGCAAAAACCCAGCCTGTGGATCCTCCTGCTGAGACGAATATACATTAAAGGCTTTTCAGCTTCTCAGACAGGCCTTACTTTGGTCTGGGAATACACAGAGCTCTAGCCACTGACAGCTTATGTAAGCAGCAGAACCCTGGCTGTCGCTCAGATCGCCGCCACTTTGAGGAGAGAAACAGCTCCCGCTGTTGAGAGCACAGATGGGGAGACACACTCGGAGAGAGGCAAGGGTAACAAAGCAAAATAAACACTGACACATGTGGGTTTTGAGAGAGGAACGTCTCAATTGAAGAGGAATGGTGGAGAGTTCTCAGGCATCTTAAACACAAAGCAACAGTCACACTGCAGTCAAGGTCATGCACAGTGTGATAGCTTCCGAATCTTTATGTGCTGCTCCTTTGATGGTGAAACTGAAGTGAAATCAATGCCCTCATTGATGCTTTCGCTGTCCGAGGGAAGGATTCCACATTGTACCGACCCATTCATTAAGAGGTTAATGACTCGAAATGTGAAATTAATTTTACATCCAACGGAAGACTCCCCGCAAGTGTCACAGGGATAGACTGAGCTCAGCTATCAGCCTAATGTTCTTCAAGATGAATGGACCCCTCCCTTTTTCAGAGGGCTCCATTTCTCCCATACCCATCACAGATATGGGCTGCTGCTTTTTCCACAGCCAGACTGAATTTATAGTTTAATTAACACTTTGGTAGCAAAAAGATTCTCTCGCAGTACAGCTTGCCCGAGATGTGTTTAGATATGGTGAACTAGAAATGAAAAAGCAGAGGTTTTATCTCAGAGATTATTATATTAAATAAAAGAGAAGCACACAGTAGCTCATGGAAGACTTACTGTCACGAAACTTTAAAAAAAAAAAAAAAAAGACCCTCTAGTTCTTTGTTCACACGGGAGCAATAAAAGCAGATGGCAACTAAAATGATCCATGAATGCACTATGAGGACAGTTTCTCATCATAATTTACCTCCAGCTCGTCGCATAAAAGTTGTGTTTGCAAAATGGTTAATTCCACTTTGATTCAGTGCCACTGTAAAAAGACACACTTTGTGGAAGTGAACACTATTTCAGCTGTCAGGCTGTTATATTGGCCGGCGGTGATTAAAGCTTTAAATTTTGATTGTGGGTTATTTGTGCTCAATATTGTGATTAATCTGTCATTGCAGGGCAAGGTTATTTCCTTGAAATGACACAGGCTGCTTTTCATTAGCTGACGTGTTTTCATGGCCTAATGATATTACGCTGGCAAATGAGATAAAACAAACTTGAGATGAGTCATTACTTATAAAGTAAATAATTATTAGTTAGTACTTAATATGCACCATACATTAGAATTATAAAAAAAAACTTTAAAAGTAGGGTTTAAAAAAAGAATGTTGATGCAATGTGTTACTGTAATCATGCTGCATTTTTCTATAGTGATGTAGCGCATTAAATTAACCTTATAGTTGCATTTATATCACTTGTGTTACAAAGCCTTTGCAATTATCTGCACAGTGGTTCATTTAAAATTAGCTGCACAATGCTTCAGTTCCAAGCAGGTAGGAGGAAAATGGTGAAGCACTCTACAACGTTTGAAGAGTGAAGGTTTGAATATTACTTTTATTTTTATTGCACAAAAACTACAAGAGCATGACTGCAAAGTGAAAACTGCACCCAGGATAGACACAGCTGTGAAAACACGAACATCTACTCTTGTCTTTGCAAGCATCCACTAAGAAAACATGCTAATACAAAGCTAGTAGCTTTCAGAACCAGAGTGATGTTGGCACAGAGTGAATGTTGACTTCAGCTAAGCAGCAGGAGTTTGGTCTTCAGCAGATAACAAATGCAGTGGGGAGCAGCCAGAGTTGTAGCATTGTAACCTTCATTTCTGCCCTGTTTCTGTAGTAAACTTTGTATGGTGATCACTGTAAAATGCCCTTTAGCCTGGTATTCAAGTCTGCTGGCAGCTTTGTGTTAATAGTTAAACACTAAAAGAAAAACTGTGTATATATGTGTGTTAAGTGGGTTAGGATTTCTGCCAATGTAGTAGACTGTGTCCACTACATTGTCTCATGTCTCAAGGCAAAGGACAAAAGGCGGAAAAGTAGGTTGTAGTAAGTGGAAAAAGCTGGAGGAGCATTTTGCAACTGATTAGGTTAATTGGCAATTGCGCAGTAAGATGATTGGATATAAAAAATTTCACTGAAGAGAAGTTGGGCATTGGTTCACCAATCTGCAAAACACTATCTGCAAATTTCTGAATAATGTTCGTCAGTGTAAAATTGTGAAGGCTATGATGTCATCGTCTGCAGTACATAATATCATCAAAAGATTCAGAGAATCGGGAGAAATCTCTGTTTGCAAGGGATAAAACCATAAATCAATACTGGATGTACATAGGGGCTTCTCAGTCATCTTGGCATTAAAAACAGATTTGATTCTTTCATGGAAATCACTGCATGTGAACTCAGATCACCGTGCCGTCCACAAATGCAGGTTAAGCACTTCGTTCAATAGCCTGATTGTCTAGGGGAGTGTCAGTGTCTGTGGAATAGATAGCTTACACAAACCACACACTGCATCTGTTACAACAGCAAGTTTTTGTGGTAGAAGATTCCAGATGCTGAACTGGTCATTTAAGAGCCCTTTTGATCATCTTCATTAGCAGATGGATGTTACTCATTTCTATATGCACATAGAAGAAAGGGTATACACAGTATGTGAAGTGCACCTGCTATGCTTTTCTATGTTTTATGTAATAATCTTGGTGACTAACGAGAACTATTACATCGAGCTGGAAATTACAGTAACGTGTCCATTTTAAATATGTCAGGTTCAAATTTTCAGCAGCTAAACTTTTGTGTTTACTTTCCACAGCCTTTATTGTGCCTTTATTTCAATTCCACCCTGCATGTTGTCACAACAGTGTTTAGAAACTGACCCACATGCTTTGAGTCTACTGAAGACAAAGAAGAAATAGAGATTTACAGCTCTGCAGAGGAATGATTACATCTTCTGATTGCGCCAAGTCTGAGCTCTCAAGGGAGAGACTCTCCAAAACAAAGAAAGATTAATAATGAAATGATGAGACATGGCCTATCAGATGATGATGATGCTCAGGGAGGGGAAGTTATGATTTAAAGATATGGACAAGCTAAGACTTAATCACTTTATCTGATTGGTATTTCAAGCCATGAATCTCAATTAGCAAGCATTAGGATCTTTTTGGCAGATATACATAGTCCATTTCCATGATTGGATGCTGCTTGTCTATTATCCAGAATTACTGAGCCGCAAAGATGGAAATATTGTGAAAAACAACAAGAGGAAATATGAGATATGAGCCAGAAGATGTCAAATAGCTATTTTGCATTGCATTTCAGTCTTATTTGAGTCAAATCAAACAGTGCTAAGAGTGAAAAGTTAGCCTTCTTAGGCAAACAGACTGAATTTACACTACAAAGCATTTTTTGTACCTTTTTTTTCTTAGATGCTGCTGTTTGTGCTGCCTTTTCTTGTCTTATAATTAATGATTTCCTATGTTTGATGCTTTGTCTATGTTCCTTTGTCCCTCCATGCATGCCACTGTGCAGTGTATCCTCTTGTCATTGTCTGCCTTAATTACGGCTGAATGGGAGAAAATGGGCCTTTAATTGGTGGGTCTTTCTCTCAGCCAGCAGATCATTCCTTGCCACAGGTCCCCAAAATGGCTGTCTTTGTACCTGCTTCCACTATACCTCAGTTATTAGCAAACCGAACGGTCGTCCTGGTTACCAGCTGATAAGCAGCGAGGCCGATTCAGTTAGTTTGTTATCTTATCAGTTGGAAGGTAAAATGAAAGATGGAGGCGAAGTCGCATAATTAAGCACTTTGATGTATTGTCCCTTTGAAGGTATAAAAATCAGCAAAACCATTAACTGGCATACTTCAGTGCTGAGAGCCAGAATTAAAATATCCTTTTTTTTGTTTAATTCCTGTATTTTTGTAACCTTTTCTTTTAAATTATTCAGATTTTGATCTCCCGTTTTTGCTCTGTAGGTGCGCAGAAATCCAGGCGCCCTTTCCAGCATCACCTGGGGTAATTCTGTGGGAATGCTAATCTGCGATTCAGTTTGATAATATGTGTATGAAATATTCACACATTTCTCTCTCTGAACATTGATTGTAGCGTCCTATAGCTGTTTGTGGCTACATGTGTCTGATATTGGCAGAGGCTCGCGGGGAGGTGTGTGTGTGTGTGTGCGTGTGTGTGTGGATGACATGGGGGGAATGACTCAGATGAGTATCCTACTTGACAGTTGCTCGCTGCCATCCGATGCCTCTCACCTGAGGCACAGGCACTGACATCCTTCAAAACCATCTGCCTGTCTTTCGCTGCTAATTGATTTGTCCTTGGATGGAGGCATCTGGGAATGCTTTGGGGAGAATATGTATTTTGACAGATTCTGTGCACAAAAGTGTGTGCCATACGCAAAAAAAAGGGCGGGGCCTCAACTAGAAGACGCTTTCATTGCCTCGGGGTGAATTAGTCGCCTTTGTGATGCGTTGAGTTGTTTAAACAAAGCTGCGGGGAGCTTAATGGGGAGGCATCGAAGCAATTTTGAACCAGCAATCTGGTTTGTTTTTGTTCGCCTTCAAAATGCATTGAAATCTGCTGTTCTTGATGGCACTTCCCGCTTTCTCTCTGTTTGGTCCTTCACTAAACCAGCACTCTTCACACTTTTTGAGGATTCATGCCAAAATCTTAGAAAAAATAAAGAAAACTACAGCAAGAGGAAATGGCCTTGACTTTTTAGCACAGCTTTGGAAACAGCTACCATCATCAGAAGTCAAATGCCTGAAGCACTGGAATGAATATGTTGTGTTTTCTGACACCACAGTATGATTTCTTTCCCGCCAGCAAGAAAATGAAGGCAATAATGAATGCAGGAAGTGTGGAATTATTCAAAAATAAAAAAAAGGCTGCAAGACACAAGCCGAATAGCCTTTTAGTTTGACTTCAGTCCTCACAAGGGATTGTGCCGGAATCGAATCTCTTATTTTTGCATAATTGCAGTGAAAATCTTGTCTCATCCAGAAGAATTCTGCACTTGTTTTCATCTGGCCAAAAAAATGTCTAAGCAATGGAAGTTATCCTCAGCGGGATGTGCACTCGAAAGTTACTACATAGTATAACGCACAGCCAGAAGATGAAGTAGATGGTTTTGATAGTCACGGATCACCTGTGTGGGAAATATTTAGTTATCCATCATTGTCAAAACACACCAAACACACTGAGGATATGAAATATTTATCAGTTTAGAGTCCCGGTTCAGCGTACTGTTATATAAGGTATCAAGTAGAAGCTGTCTGGGTATATCAGATATTTCTCCACATGTAACCCAGAAAAAGCAGCTTCTGTTGCAGCTTTCCATCTAATTAGCATGTAGCTTCCAGTATGTGAGACTTGCACTCCTCTTCCTCTCCATTCCTACAATGTGCAAGTGAGCACAGACTCGAACTGCCCACCAGTAATTGGCTTGGCTCTGAGGATCTATTCCCTCGTGTTTACATCGAGCAAGAAGAGCAACTAATGTATTGGTGTCAGAAAAGGTTAAACATCTACGCTGGTGTTAAAGTATAATTAAGCTCTTCCCCTGACATGAAAAATGAAGAGAAACACTGAATATAATATATATATTGCAAAAAAATTATAGTATAAAACACATTTTAACATTCCACATCCCCATTCCTTTTATATAATGGTCATGCAGTAATAGATACAAATGTATAGATATACAACAACAAATATCCCTAGATGGTAGCACATCAGCACCCCTTATAGGAGCCAAGGTCTACGATGTAGCATAAATGTCCCCTGGCTATTTGGAGGCAAGGCACAGCAATATAAAAATGCAGGTTCAGTTATTCGATTTTACCTAACTGCTCTAATCAAATAACATGAATGTCTATTGGGGTGTGTTTTAATTCCTGCGAGGCCATGGGTTACAGAAGTGACGATTAACCATTAGCATTTAGATTGTTTACAACACACTATATAGACAAATGGGCCTTCAATTAACACACAGAGGACCCGGAGTTAGAAGGGGGAGGGTTAACTATGTGTTTGTGTGTATTTATGTACAATTGGGTGTTTGTGTCTGTTAAGCTGAGCTACTTTTAATAGCCATATACATGCATACATCTGTCCCCCATAGTTTTCCTCAGGTCCTTTCCCTATCTGTGGTGAAGAATTGTAGAATTTGTTGTATTAGTTCAGCTGTATTTTATTGCTTATTAGCAGGCTTGAACACCCTGAGGGGGCCATGGAGGTAAATATAAGTGAGATTTAAGAAGGGTTCATCTGGTGAATGGTTGGATTACATGATTACAAAGAGCCCTGCAGGGAAAGCGTTGGCGTTAGTAGAGACAAGAAGCCAGTGAAAGGAAAAACGTAAGTAATCAGAAGAGGACAGAAATTAGGGTGCATTCAATATGTGATGCAAATGGATTTCTTTTCGGTGGGTAAAAGCAAATATTGACAACTTAAATAAGTTCATATGTCAAATTTGCTAGCTATCTGTTTTCCGTTTACACATCCAGAAGCGACAGAACAGAATTAGCATTTCTTATATCCCTTGAGTGGGTTTCCAATTTCTGGGGCTGCAAGAGAGCATCTAAAGTTTATAAAAACTTCAGCACTAGTAAAACCAAAACAATGGAAGACGACAAAATACTCTACAGAAGTAATGGCAGCTGAAGAGGCCAGAGTGAAATGTCCCTATACTCTATAGCAGTGGTCCCCAACCCCCGGGCCTCGGACCGGTAGCGGTCCGTGAGTCGTTTGGTACCGGGCCGCGAGAGTTGAGGCTCAGGTGTGAAATGTATGGTTTTCAGGGTTTTTTATCGGTTTTCAGCGTTATTTTGTTATTGTTTTTATTGTTAACTCTGTTTTCCTGGGTCTTTTCACGTGTGTTGTGAATAAATCTTCTTTTTTTCGGTACCAGTACTAGTTTTATTTTCTTGTATTTATCCGCGACACCTTAAAGGCCGGTCCGTGAAAATATTGTCGGGCATAAACCGGTCCGTGGTGCAAAAAAGGTTGGGGACCGCTGCTGTATAGTGCTACTACATTCTTGCTAGGGTATTTATTACTGCAGTCAGTGTAACCCTTATGAACTTATGAATATAAACCCTGTCTACTGCAATATTGTAATATATTTTTTAAGTTGTCTGAATTAAATTGCCTTTCCACTTGACCAGCTGTGTCATTTAACTTAATAATGTCCACACAAAATGATGTTAATTAAAGAAAGAATTAAGTATTCCCCTACAGTGGATACCCAAGAAAACAGTATACTTTCATGACAATTATTTCTGCTTCCTAAAGTGAGTCGTTTTCTTTTATCCATTGCTCAAAATCTCTGGACAGGGATTATTTCATTTACCTAAATCATCAGTGGACCTTTGGGGTCACTAAACATGAGGTTCTAACTGTGAATGATGCAATGAATGATGGTCAGGGTTCATCTTTCTACACTAGAGTGTGGCTGTTCCTCTCTATGGTTCCATTATAGCTGCTGCTCCATTACTTGCAAAGTTCAAAAATAATGCACATAACATTTCTTCAGTGATGTCCTTCAAGACTTTCTAACAACAGGACGTTGCAGACAGCAGCTCCAGATCATTATTGCAATTCAAGCTAACTCAGAACTGTGTAGGAAACTCTGATGTAGATGACCAGGCGTTTGAGACTTATTACAATATTTTGATTTTTTTGTGAGGAGTCTGTGAAATCTGAATCCTTTTTATTTCTCTGTTATTTTGCAATAATTTAGTTAGGAGTCAAGTTGATGTTGAAAAAACTGTGGTATAATAAAAGGTAAAGCAGAATGGGGTCTGGATCACCATCCCGCCTCCACAATTTACATGTTATGGGATCACACAAGTCGTTTAACTCAGTATATTTTAGGCAACTATGGCAGTGCACAGCAACTAACCTGGGATTTTCAGAAGATGGTCAGGCTTTGTCTTATGTTTAAAAAAACTGTAAATGCTCCTCCAGCTGTAAAATTCACTATTGACAGTGCAACAATTGTTCAGGAACACATCTAAGAAGTAGAGATGGCACGATACCACTTTTTTATGACCGATACCGATATCATAAATTTGGATATCTGCTGATACCGATATGAATCTGATATAGTGTGTTTTTTAATCAATAAAACTGTTTTTTTAATATCTTGCTGCTTTTTTTTTTTTTTTTATCAATCTAATAAACTTAAACCTACTCCATCCTCCCTATTCTGGTATTTTAAAGAATAAGCAACCTAACTAATAGGGTTCTAAAACTCCCAGCAAAAAAAAAAAAAAAAAAAAAAAAAGGGAACCACCCTCCACCTCATGATGCTTAATTGACGTAATCAACTTTAATTTGATGCAGTGTGAAAAAAATGCACAGAAATCAATTATTTTTCAAGAATAATTAAATAGATTCAACATCTTTCTTCAACAGAATTGCAGACTGCACAGATGGTATCTTCCCAAAGGAAAAGGTACTATAGCTTACTAGGGTATATTAGACTTAATAGTTACTATATACAGTAATGGACTTCTATACATTTTACATCAGATTAAAACTTTGGGTGTAAGATTCGGAAAATTATTTATTAAAAGCTAGACATTTTAAATGAGAATAAGAAAGAAAAGTATGTCTTTGTGCCCCCTTTTCCCTGTTAATGCCCTATCGGCCCCCCTGGCTAAACTTTGCTTGATCCGCCCCTGCACAGTTACCAGCCGTCAGCTGCGTAGAAAAAGATCCTGGTGTAGAAAGTAATATTAAATAAATTCTAACAACAGCTTATCAAGCTTAAACGTGTTGCTGTTGTTCAGCCGCTGCTTATTACCGATACGTAATATCGGATCAGTCCATCTCTACTAAGAACACAGCAAAAAAGCCCAGTGTTTATCTGGCCTCCCAACTACACAGTGTGCAATCTAATCAAGCATACAGAACCCAGCCCAAATCCAGTGAGGTCCCATCCAATAATCCATCTGCCAATGTCAAGGTCCCAGAACCTAAAGAGTGCCCAAAGCGTCAAACTTGCTCTACAGGCTTTGCTTTTTCACGTTTAATGATATTGTAGAATATTTGGATCACAAGTTTGGTATGCATTGCCTAGCCTGGGGGGAATTTTGTAGACATCAGAGTCTACTTTTTATTTGCCCCACTCTTTATCAAATGACAATTATTTATGAGGCTGTTACACTGTCTGATAATAGGAAGGTCTGCTGCAGGGTCTGCAGCTGACTGGTGAAAGATCTCCTTATAATAGTGACTCAATCGATCAGTGTGTGAAACAAACATACATTAATGTCAGAAGGAGAGACAAATGTAACATGTACAGAGTTTGTCTTTATTGACCAGTTGTTCAGTTGATATTTAATGAGCAATGCTGTGGAAAAACATATAATTAGCATGATCCCAAAGCATATACTTCTGTCATGATTTACAACAACCTACTTTTGGTTTCCACCAGTTTTTATTGATATTCTTCAGTGTTTCTCATTTTTTCTTTCTATTTCCTCACTCTCCTTGCTTAGATGCATCTTTTATTGATACCCATCCTTCAGAACTCTATTTCCTTTGCTTCTAAAGTGTGAAGGTGTTCTTTATGTGATGAAAACTTAGATCCTGTTTTCAGCCTTCAGCTAGTTTTGGACTAAATAAGTAATATGCAGTCAGAAGATAGAGACAGAGGGCCAGCAAAATACACCAAGCCTGTCAGTATCCAGTGTAACATCTTATTTAGATAATCTACAGTGAATATCCTTTAAGTTATTCATGTAGGATTCAGGATGCTTGAGGGCAGTTTCACAGAGGAGATTGTAATGTAGAGATATTAATTCTTGATTGATTGAATGAAAGAATAATGGAAAGAACCCACATCATTTTTCACCGTTGGTAATCTTGAATCTTATCTTCTTGATTTTTTACAGTTTTGCTTTGAATTGAAATTTCCACTACTTTCAGAACTGGCATGATTTTTGGTGGAGACATTTACTTACTTTACACCTTGAACCATCATCAGGTCAAAGTCTTCCTTTGGCTAATGACTAAATACATGCAAAACCTTAATTCCAGCAGCCTTAGCTTATGTTTAAAGCTTCTTTTATTTTGCATGCAAACATTATTATATTTATCAAATCACCACTATGCTAAGTGTGCTACATTGGAAAAGTGGCATTATCTGAAGTGAAAAGAAAGCTGTCACTGGAAACAGTAATGCACACAATGGAAAGTAAGAGCTTAAAGTTAAAACCCTGTTTTTTTTTCTCAACTAAGCAGAGAAATTACAGTCACAGAATGAAGCAGGGGGGCTTTGGTTTGGTTATAGAAAGTTGCAGAAGAAGTAGGACATGGGGGAGCGTGTTTCTAGAAGTCCGGTTATCCAACAAGAAGTTCAGCTTAGAATAGATATATTAACTGTGTCAGTTTAGTGGTTTTTGATGTAGGATGCAATAAAAAAAACATTGTATGGTCTTTAAATTAGGTAAATACAACCTCAGATGGAAAACACCTGTACTGTATTATTATTTATTCAACAAAAAAAAGTGAAAATGCAGAAGCAATGTGTGAAAAACTGGGTACACACCATTATTCAGTACCTTGTAGAACTTCTTTTAGAAGTAATTGTTTTCTTTGTGACATTATCAGTCTTTGACATCGCTATGGAGGCATTTTGGTCCACTTTACTTCACGTTGCTTCAGTTCATAGAGATTTGTGGGCATTTAGCTCTCTTAATCCAATACAGAGCCCCGCAAGGCACATGGGAGAAAAAAAATTAAGATGAACTTTTGCGAGATCTCGCAAAACTAACTCGGGATCTTGCAAAACTTTTTCGAGATCTCGCATTTGAAGGCCGAGTCGGTGTATGCTTTGTAACCCAACCTATCCCAGAATTCATAGCGCAGCCCAGCCAATTCGTTTCCAACAATGGCGGCAGCTACTTAGTTTTAATATTACTCTTTCTGGGTCACAAAATAAACTTTTAAGATGTTTTGAGGCGTGAATGTAGCTGTGTAAACGTCAAATATCTGCTCGGTTTATCAGGACATCACATATTTGCAAAAGTGCTCCGACGTTTTCGGAGACGTCTGTTACCCATTATCTCGAAGCTAATGGGAGGTCGAGGCCCACTACAGCCGGGGGGAATGCCGCACTCCCGGCACATCGTGCCTCGACCTCCCGGTCGGCTTCGAGCTGGCAGCCTCCGAAGAATGCGGCCAAAACTTCAGCTTTATTTAATTTTTTCTCCAATGTCTCCTGCGGGGCTCCATAATCCAACACCACAGCATTTGAGTGAGATTGTTGCCTGGCCTTTGAATGGGTCTGCAGCACACTTTGATTCATGTGTTTCTCAGCAGTTCTGTTGTAGATTTGCTGGTTTGCTTGGAATTGTTGTCCTATTGCATGACCCAGTTTCAGCTAACTTTACAGTTGGACAGATAGTGATAAATTGAAGTCCAGCATACTTTGTCGTATCAGAGGATTTTGTGGTTAACTCATTGACTGAAATATCATAGGATTTTTTTGCAGTGTCTCTGTGAATTGCACTGTCTGACCTTGAGTGAATTTGCTGTCTTTGCTTGTATTTTATTTGGGGTTTTTAATGGTTTAGGCTGTAATTTTTAATTCCAGGCAACATGGTTAACAGCAGCAAGAAGCACCATTAAGTCACTGCGAGGCTAAATTGAACCTTTGTGGATGCTGATTTTATTAAAGCAAACGGGAATGGTGGATAACATTATATTGGAATTAGTGAAGCAATAGTGATAGAAAGAGTTATATGTGAGCCTGAGCCCTGCTTGACCCTCCCTTGCACACCACCTCAGGAGTGAAATGGTAAATAAAGTGAAACCACGCCCATAGTGCCAGCTGACATGGCAATAAATCCACTCAAAACTTTAAACAAAGAAACAAACTAATAGTACTCAAAAGTATATAGTTTCACCCCCACACACAGGATGAATGAATGGGAAATCTCTGATACCCAGTATGATACTGTAATATCACAGGACATATGAAGATAGCATAAAATATATTTTTTTGTATAAACATACCATTTGATCAAGCAAAAAGCAAACTCATACTAAACAGCTTTTTATTGCCTTTATGCAAATTCACTCTGTTCAATGGAGACTCATATAATGTAGCTTTAAAACAGGCTTTAACCAAAAATCAGCATAGCCCCCGCCCACCCTGTGCTTTAACTAGAACATCACAGGGAAGTTTCTCATAAACCTAGATCAATTACTTTGAGTGGGACTTGTCTCATTTCCTGTGTTCATTTTCCACAGCTTCACAGGGACTGTCGAACAAGAGGGCACCATCTGTGCACCTTTGCCCAAACAAAAAAAAAAAAAGAAAAACATGAAGAAGAAAAACATGTTCTCTTCGTGTTTGAGATAATCTCATGGAGGCTCTTGTTCTATTGGAAATCCTCTTGCCACGGAAATCAATTTACTTTCGTCAGGTTTAATGACACTTGGTTAGGACCCCCATTTTCACGAAGGCTGTTCAGGGAGCTATTTGTCCAGAATGAAGTAACTTGGAAAAACACTTCAGTAGCTCATCCAGTGATGCATATGGTCAATAGACTTAGCTGAAAGGATCAAAAGAAATGCACACAACAGTTATTACTGGGCATGACAGAGAAGGACATTAATGGGCATCCTCCCATTAGGCCAAATTTGTAGAACATCTGGGTATCTCATTGTTTAAGCCTGCAAAAGCTTTTTGGTATACACTCCAGTTTCATTCTAACAAATGAGTTGCCAACTTTTTCAGCTCTCTTACTATTTCCATGAACTCTACAACCTAGCAAAACAGCTAGATAAATGTAACCAGCTATTAAAACACAAGAACATAATGCTAACACTGTTCTACAATTTAAATCATCTTATTTATTGCAGGTTGGTAGCCAAGAGGCTTACATTGCTTATTACACAAAATTGTAAAATAACTAGAAACACTGAGTGATGTAACTATAGGTCAATGTTAGACTTTGGTTGTTTATATATACATTGACTGCACAGTTCGTTAGGTGTAACTGCCGCTCGTTAATGCAAATATGTAGTCAGTGACTCACACGGCAGCAACTCAGTGTATTTAGGCCCATAGACACAGTCAAGACAAGACAATAAACATCAGAATGGGGAAGAAAGGTGAGTTAAGTGACTCTGAACGTGGTTGTTGGTGCCAGACAGACTGATCTGAATATTTTAGAAACTGCTGATCAACTATCTCTAGGAAAACAGGAAAAATAAAAACAAATATCCAGCGTGTGGCAGTTTTCTGGTCAAAACTGGACTTGATGTCAGAGAAGGCTGGTTAAAATGCTTTGAGCTGATAGAAAAGCAACAGCAACAAATAGCCACTTGTTGCAGAAGAGCATCTCTGAACACAAAATATCTCAAACCTTGAAGTAAGTGTGCTACATCAGCAGAAAATCACATAAGGTGCTACTCCTGACAGCTATGAAGCAAAAATCTATAATTTACACAGGTTCTCCAAAATTGAACAACCGACGGCTGGAAAAAACTTTTCTTGGTTGGTTTTGTGGCTAATAGTGGTTTAATGCTGTGGGAAATATTTTTGGCACACTTCAACAAGGTCCCTTAGTACAAACTGAGCATCATTTAAATGCCACAGCCTACCTGAATTTTGCGGCTGACCATGTCCATCCCTCTGTGACCATAGTGTACCCGTCTTCTGATGGCTGCTTCCAGCCATTCTTGAACATGACAATGGTTTCACTGCACTCAGATGGCATCCTTAGTCAACAGATCTAAATCCAATAGAGCCCATTTGGGATGTGGTTAAACAAAACATTCACATCATGGATGTGCAGCTGACAAACCTGCTGCATGCACATAATGCTATCATGGCAATATATCCAAAACCTCTGAGGAATGTT
Organism: Mchenga conophoros; assembly: GCF_057382185.1. Classification (NCBI taxonomy): domain Eukaryota; kingdom Metazoa; phylum Chordata; class Actinopteri; order Cichliformes; family Cichlidae; genus Mchenga; species Mchenga conophoros. Next base: position 33,186,117 of record NC_140542.1, read on the forward strand.
TTCACCACCTTGTTGAATCTATGTTACAAAGAATTTTGAACATAAAAGGGGGTCCAAGCCAGTACTAGCATGGTGTACCTGGAAAAAACTATCAGGTGAGTTTATACTGTAATAATTAGTGAATGTCATATATAGTGAGTCATATATCATTAAACAGTATGAAGAAATTGTTGCTATACCTGAAGTCATCATTTGAAAACAGGGCGTTTCATGTATGAAGTGCCTTGAATGCTCGAATATCCCCTTGATCGATAGGCTGGATGGATAAGCAATGTTGTGTTCGGGAGAGTAAGAGTTCAATTTGTATGCCTTCAAACAACAGGTCAGTTTTATTTCAATTTAATATACTTATAATATATGTTTTAATTAATGTGTTACATGTGTATTTTTGTTGTTATTAATTTTTTTAGGCTCGAAAGTGCTTATTTTACTGCAAAAATAATTAAAATATAAAAAATTTTAAATACTACTAATAAAAAAATATAGGCTGCAAAAACTTGCAGTATAATGAACTTCCTGTGATATAAATGTACAGATAAATCTGCGATGTAGTGAGTAAAGTATTTAAGTTTAAAAGCATAAAAAACTGTTGCTACAGAAGCTCATCCAAGATCTTGGATTGACAGCAATGACTGGTCTGATGTTTGTGGAAGTAATTGTGTCCCTTACCACAGTTGACAATGTAATTGGCTGGCTGGCTCTGTGTAAAGCTCAGCATGTTGCAGTGTTGCTCCACAGGATAAAGCAGCTACACTTTAAGTAGCCAGCTCTGCAGGCACAGAGACCATATATCCATTATAATTAAAGGGAATGTGAAGGATCAAATCAGCTGGCAGTCCAAAACAGAAAGTCCCACTTCACATATGAATAGCTGTGGTCAAGTGACCCAAAGATGCTGAATATTTCTGACCTTCGTGTAAAGATAATGGTTCAGTTTCCAACATTATGAAAGGATGAGATTTGTGAATTAGTATCGTTAATTAGCACAAGAGTAATTCTATGTATAGCTTATTACACCATTTAAAAAGTTTTTGGTAAAAAAGGTGTTTCTTTTTATGCTTGTCTTCTCTCTACTCAAGGGAGCATTAAACCCCCCAAGCGGAGCAGAGCTGGTATTCCCAGCACAGCACTCTGAACCACTAAGCCCATCAAGATGCCTGCAGTAAACCAGTAATAACTGAGCAAGATAAGGAGCAGTCAGGCAGATCAATAGCTGAGCACATCACTGTCTAATCAAAGCCTTCACCCCACAGGAGAGACTGAAACAGAATACCTTAGTCTCTCAGGATAAACCAGGATTTAGAATTGCTGGGTTATGAAACCAGCTGCAACCACCTGCCATTGTCATTGCTGAGACAGAGAAGTCCTTGAAAGAGACTGTTTCAAATAATTATGCTCATATTACAGACTTGTTTACACTATTATGAGGATATTTGAATAAAACTAAAAAGACAAGAAATTAGGTGGTAGGTATTCATAGTTTTGCTTATGTTTTTGGAGCAAATCGCTCTGTAAAATGCAGATTGCAGTTTCGCCCAAGAGTCAGGATTTGATAAAAAGCAGCTTGTCTTGAGCGTACAATATTTTTTAATGTCTCACTCAGAGAGGCTGGTCACAGAAAAATATATGAAATGTTTTCTTAACACAGCATTATGTAGCCGTGGAAGTATAAACATCTCATTTCAGTTTGAAAGCCATTTCTAAATCACAGTGTTTTAATAAACTGAATCAAATGGCAATTTGAAACTACAAATAAATAAACAAACAGTCCAAAATTACAAAGTCTCCTGTGCAAAAGCCAATGAATCCTTTTTCTACCTACTATATCTGGATATGGGTCACAGAGTGCTGCTATCGCTCTCTCCCAAGCCACACGAGAGGCACAATCTCTCAAGTGTGAACTGGCTCTGCTCTCGGTTAGACCAATCCATTAATTGTCACCTTTTTGTTGTTGACAGGTTTGCATGAGTGTGATCCCAGGAGCTATGTTGTCTTGCCTCTGGTATACTAGTCCTGTGTAATAACAACTGAAATTCAGGTGATCCTCTATTCAGCCAGCAACTTTGTACCAAGCCCCATCTTGGAGCCAGCCTTTGGGGAGTTTTGTAGGGAAGTTTGTGGCTACTCTTATCTTTCACCACAGGACAAAGGTAGTAGTGCAAAACCTTATGAGTTGGATGACAGCCGAATGCAGTAATAGTGTTAGATAATGAAAGAAATCATATATATTAAATAAATTACTAATAACATATAAGAGTAGTATCTGCCTCTTGCCCAGTGACAATTGGGATATTCTCCAGCCCCCCACTAAATTCAATAAGCAGAAGTGGATGGATGGATTAAAACAGGAGACTCAAGACTCCAGGATTAAAGTCTGCTACACCATCATAGCCTTTTCCTCCTAAAGAGGAACATATCTGTCCTTTATGTCTACTTCATATGAAGCAGGGCTTTTATGTGGGTTTCTCGAAAGAGTTGCTAAGTGATTTTTTTCCCATAGTTCCAGCAGTTTACTTGAATATGAAATGTGCAACCACCAAATAGAGAATGGCATGAACTCAGGTGGGATTCAGAGGAAGAACGTGGGATTCTTTCCGTGAAGTGCTTTATGAGAATGATGAACCAGAAGGGAATCGTGTAATGCAGCATTCTCCAAAACACACAAACCTGCTGTGCCACACCTAGCAAACCCAAGAAATCCCTGTGAGGCTTTTATTTATGCATCATCTGCTTCTTTGTCCACCATCCCGCAGAAAAGAAGTTACACACTTTCTGTTTCCTGCCACCCTGCCTTCGGTTCCAATTACCACAAGTGTTAAATCTGCACTGGGGCTGGGCCTTTGAATATTTTATGCCACTCATTAAGCACAAGTTGAGCCATTTTTCCTGTGAGTCTTCCAGCTGGGTGTGAGTTTTCTTTCAAAGGTAACAGCTCTGTGGCTGCAAAGTCTTTGAATGTAGAGGCTTTTAAAAGACTGCGGTGACAAAATAAAGCAAACTGAAACTGTACATTGGGATACTGTTGTACTACTGATACTAATGGAAGGCAACTTAAAAGAACAGGTCTAACACTGTGTGAGAAAAACAAGCCTGTCTGGTATTGATCTCAGTGTTTTTTTTTTACTACCTAGTGAACTTTATTTATGCTGCATTCAAGCCTAAAAATGTACAAAAAAGTGAATGCAGCAAAAACAACTGCTTTCTCCAAACAATCCCACAATGCAGTGAAGTTCATACAAAAACTTTGTAGTGTCAGGATTAAAGAAATCTCAATTTATTCTTCACTACTGAGTGTTTGTTGGCTTGGAGAACTGTATTTAATATAGATGTGAAGGCTTCCATGTCTTGAAATCCACCTCAGTAATAACACACCGATTCCTGTTTGAGTATCAGGCAGACCTGGAAAGCATCAAGACCTGGGCCTGTAAATATTTGAAAGGATTCTGATGATTGCGATTTGTGTTCGTTACAGAAGTTACAGAAGAATACAGTCAGCTGTCCTTCTTCATGGGGAAAAGACGGCGAAAACGATCCATTTGTTAATTAGACGTCTGAATGAGCCAATAGCGCATAATTGGGGCTATGAATAGAAGTTTAATGAATGGAAAATTATCAGTCATTACCCCACTCTAATCAGTCATTTATTCCATGATAAGACACAACTCTTAATTGTGCCGCGTGTTATAATGTATGGTAGACTTTTTTTGATTTTGTTGGCATGAGAAACAAAGCTGATTGATCAAACCGTCATCTGTAGGTCACGCATACAACACCGCGCAAAGATTTAAACTGAGTTCACGTTGTTAATTGTTTTTCTCTGTTATGTGCTTGGCATATTAATATAGTGAGATATTAATGTGACCGTAAACTACAGTCTTGTACTGTTTGCCCTGTAGCGATTTCACTGGAACAACTGGGTGCTAACTGCTGAAATTACCACACAGCAGCACAGTTAATCAACCTTTCAGCTACAAACACCTTAATTACTTGAAACAGCATGTGTAAATGAAACACATGTGTCCAACTGTCCTATTATTGTTGTAGTGATAATTACAACTTTTGCTATGGATGTATTATTATCTCTTCTCCTAACACTCTCTTATCAGGGACCAGCAAAAAGCTACAGCTTATTATCCATGACAATGAATGAAAGTAGAGACAATTCACAGTAAAAAAAAGCCCCAGAATTATTTAAGTTCACATTTCTAATAGATGTTTTTATTAGTGGTAGTATATAGATATTATTAAAGGTACTAGTTGTGCTAGCAATTGCAAAAACAGAGTAGCGTGACTGTTTGCTTCGTTCTTTATCACCCACATTTTCCCATTGTTCCCCGACTTCTCTCTGACATCCACCTTATGCACCTGTTTCCTGCTCAGGAATAGAGTGGATCACTACTAATAGGAAGGTCATTGGTTCAATCTCCAGCTCTTTCAGTTTACTAGTATTAGGATTAAAGATTAGGCAAGTGCCCCCAATATGCGTATATGTAAATACGAAAGAAAAACACATTATGAACACTGTAAATGTGTAAAAAAAAGAAAAGAAAATGACCTAGTAATTTTCTGCCAGTACATTATCCACTTTTTTAAAGAAAGCTTATGGGCATCTCAGTGAATGGTAAATGATATCATTCAATAAGTGATTCAAAATATGAAAAAATAACATCTGTAAAAATTGCTTGATTTTAAAAACAGTACATTAATTTAGAGAGTATACAACAACAACTCACAAAAATGTTTATTTTTTATAACTTTTTTGATTATTTTATTTTGTGCATGATATCTGGTTAACGTTCTGTCTTGAAGTATGCTTTCACTCCCAAGATAATCTTTTTCTTTATTATAATAGAGCATCAACTGAGAATTTTCTGTTTTATTCCTGTTATTTGTACACTATAATCACACACAAGGACCCACACACAGTGAGCATCCAAACACATGCATAATGTGCTACCCATCCCCTGTCACAGTGTCTAAACCAGCATCACAGCAAAGAACACCTGACTTTGTTCTAGTTTCTCTCACTCGCTGCTCCTTCAAAGGCATCGTTAGATTAAAGAGAGGCAGGATGCCGCGCTTTTTCATGAGCTACGCTGCAGCAGCAGGCCCACTCTGCTCACTTCACCCGCTGGAATTTGAATGAGACAGATGAGAAGAATGAAGGAAGACGAACCAGGATGAAATACATGTGGGTGTGTTTGTGTTCAGGGCGTAACTTATTACTGCTACCGCAGTGTCTCGAACCAACAATACTCAGGTTTTCCTATAGCACCTTTGGACAGTGAAGCCCACATTTAAGCACGCAAAACAATAGATGAAACCTTTTGTTTAAACCCTTTTATGTACATGTTTCTATTTGAATTATTGACAATTAATGAATATCATATTACATCTGTTAATTAAGAAATTAACAGATTAACAAAAAATAGGTCAAATACATTAAAGTAAAGGCTAGAGAGAGAAAACTATTCTGACACTGTCTTGGTTGGTTTTTATGTCATAACCTGTTCTGACCAGGCACCCACATGGTGATATGACCCCTTGAAAGTTACCCAAAACTTTGTTGTTGAAGCTTTTTACTGTGAACTGGCAGAATACACAAAAGATCCTGGTTATTCTGTTACTCTGTCATAGGCAAATAATCAGTGCAGTTTTGCTGTTTAAACTAAGGTGTATTTAATGATCTTCATGCTCAGAAAGCTGGTGATAGAAAAAAATGTGTTGAAAATAACTACAGGGTTTTCAGCTATGTCAGTTTAAGGTTATGCCAAAGCATCTCAATCAGACTTCAGTCTGAATTTGGACTAGGCCACTCCAAAATTGTGTTCTTTTTTGAGCCATTCGGTTCAGATGTGTACTTGCTGGTGTGTTTCGGATTGTCCTGCTGCATAAGGGACTTCAAGCTTCGGGGCACGAACTGATGCTCCGATGTTTCTGGTAGAGAGCAGAATTCATCGATCCATGAATTAAGAGAACTTTAAGAGAAGAATTAAGAGAAGAAGCAGGCCCAAACCATCACACTACTTTTTGTGTGATGTTCTTTTTATGAAATGCTGATATAGCAGGACTCAAACCTTCCAAAAAAGTCCACCTTTTATCTTCTGTCAGTGCACAGAATATTTCCCCAAAAGTCTTGGAGATCATCAAAATGTTTCTTTTGCAATTTTCTGTGTCTTTTCCCATGGATGCAATTTTTGCCCAGTCTCTTTCTTATTGTTGAATCATGAACTCTGACCTTAACTGAGGTAAGTGAGGCCTGCAGTTCCTTAGATGTTATTCTGGGTTCTTTTCTTGACCTCCTGGATGAGTTGTTGATGCACTCTTGGAGAAATTTTGGCCACTACTAGGAAGGTTCACCACTGTTCCACGTTTTCTCCATTTGTGGATAATGGCTCTCAGCATGGCTCACTGGAGTCCTAAAATCCTAGAAATGGCTTTGTAACCCTTTCCATACTGGTATATGTCAGTGACTGTGTTTCTCATTGTGCTTGAGTTTCTGCATAGGGCCAGTTAAGATTGGACAAATGGATAATTGAATAATTTGGATAATAATAAATGAAATACTTGGGTTATGTTTGTCTGTATATTTGGACTGGTATTAAAGCAGTGCTGACATTCAAATCTAATTGTAGCAAGAAAGTTGTTTAAGGCATAAGTTGAAATTCTTGGAGATATGCTCAAGTGTTATGGGCTGAATGTGAGATTTACCCTCATTATCCGAATCTGTATATGATCTGACTTTGTGCCGATTGTGTTGGACAGCCAGATATTGATCAGCAGTGACCTGAATCTGATTCATCCAGCTTTCCTCAGTGTCTGCATGCCTGTGCATTTAAAATAAAGTCTTCAAACTTTAGACGTGTTTACTTCTGAAGAGGGGATTTTCTGTGATAACAGCTTATTTACGAAACACTGAAGAAAAGGCAAAGCTTGTCATTCTCTTATCTCTAGAGCCTGAAGCTTGTGTGCAACTTTAGTTTCAAGGCTTAGTATTAAGCTATGTATTTTTGGTCATGCTATTGTGCTTCATACACGTATGGAAATCCAAGCCTGTTCATGCCTAGCCCACCAAACACCACTGGTGTGTAATAGATCAACATTCAAATACATTCAATTATCTTTGCTTTGCACACTGGGATTAATCATTTATAATACTAGGCTGACTGCAGGGAATTATTCCTCAGTTCCTGTGCCACTTCTGTCACACAGATAAAACTGGCTGGATATTATATGAGGAGATGGGGAGCTGTGAGAAAAGTAGGTGCAGTGTTTACCTGATTTAATGTTATGCATAAAGGCCCTGGTGATGGGGATGTCACTCGGATGTCTCTCATTAATTCCTCAGTTCAGTGGGCTGTGGACACACACAGTAGACTGACAGGGAATGAGGAGACTTCACCGGTGTCTCTTTAATGCTTTGAAATGGGAGTATAGTTTAGCTTTGATGCCTCCTATCACTAAATGGACATGCACCCCCATCACACACACACCCATCCCTTGCACCAATATCCCACCCCCCACAATGTGAGTCAGTCATCCTGGTATGAATACATGAATACTGTAAACTGTAGCGACAGGCTAAATTACTATGCATGCAATGAAGACACCAAAGGAAAAAAAAATAATCAAAATGCTTTATGAATTCCTGTGAATATGGAGATCATGAGTCTTGGTAAAGCCTTGAGGCAGGTGTGGTGTTTTTCCATGTGCTGCATTTATTCACCTTGTATGAATTCACTGAGCAATCATTTCTTTATGATCTTTCACAAAGATTTGAGCGTGTAGCCGATTGCACAGTATCGATCAGTCGCTTCACTTTCCACCAGCTACAGCGCATTCCTTTATTATGAGTCTCAGATAAACAGCACGCCCGCCTCCTCTCATGCTTCCTGATGCACATCCGCGCACATCAAATGTGTTGTCTCTCTGCAGGAGACAATGCAGTCTGCAAAGAGTACACTTTTATAAGAATCTCTCTCAAATCCAAACATGTAAACTTCTGTCCTCGGCATGCATAATGCATGGTTTGTTTGAAGAAGACATTCAAAGCGAATCACTAAAAATTGTGTTCGGGGTTCTTTGACACGTAGGAGAGATATGCATAGTAGAAACACCCTATGATTGATATGAATTTTGTCAAGTATTCTGATTTTAGGAACTAATATTTATGTTTCATAGGGCCACTCTTGAGCATGCCACTGAATAGGTTTAGTGTAAGAATATGTAAGGATATATTCCGACTGAAAAAGTGCTTATTACCTGTCAGATAGTGTTTACTATCTGAATGTAGAACAACTGGGATCCTCAGAGCTATAGTCATGTTTCATTATCAACAATTATGTTAGAAAAACAGCTTTAAAGGCTGTGTGAAATAATTTACTGAATGCAAATTTGCTCCAGTATACACTCACCAGAAAACGTTTACCTTCAGAACTCCTTAATTCACAGCAGCATAACACACTTGCGAGATATTTGCTGGCTGCAGATCCATGATATGAATCAACGTATTCCACCACATCCTAAAGGAACTCAATGACATGGACAAGACACCAGTTTGAGACAATTTGAGCTGACGTGATGTGTTATCCTGCTGGAAACAACCATCAGAATATGGTCATAAAGGGATCGATATGGTCAGCAAAAACACTCAGGTTGGGTGTGACAGTTAAACAATATTCAGTAAGTACGAAAGGGATTTAAAAGTGCCGAGATCATATTTCCATTACACCACCACTGTGAGCTGTAAATACAAGGCAAGATGCATCCATGCTTTCATGTTTATTTCACATTCTCATCCTACTATCTGAATTAATCTGTATAAATTGTAGCCTCAGTTTACTTTTCTTAGCTGACAGGAGTAGCACGTGGTATTAGGAAGAATCTCAATGATCAGAAAACCCGCTGTAAGCAAGCAACAGTGGGAAAGAATAACTTTAAACAAGAAGAAACCTCTGGCAGAAGCAGGCTCAGGGAGTGGCAGTCATCCACCACCAGGTGGATGTGAGGGGAAAGAGAAGAGAGCAGGACAAGAGAATAGGACAAATAGCAATATATAGTAGTGAGAGTGAGTTTTTAATGAGTGCTAATGATGAGTGAAAAAGAAATGCTCAATTCATCATGGGAAGTCTCCAGCAGATTAACCCTATTGCAGGATAACTAAGAATGTGACTGGCTTACTAGATATTTGGGTAGATATGCAGTTGAACAGGAGGTGATTACTCACTGAAAAAATATCTTTCTACAGATTTTTTTTCTTATTGTTCTTTTATTACAAATATCACCATCAACAAATACTGAACTCAAGGCCTCGTCAATTAACTTTACAGTGAAAACAGCAGACTGAGTTGAAAGGCTGCAAATATTATACATTTTCATTGACAGCACCTTGAAAAGTGTTGCCTTTTCAAGGCTAGCTGCACCGAAACATTTTAGACAGACTATAAAAAGGAATTTACAATAAATACAAACGACAGTAAACAATATAAATAAGAGTCTGTTTAACATGTTTAACACAATTCACGCGATTATGTTTCAAAGGGAGGGTTGAAGGTCAGCCATTCCTTTTGCCCCAAAATTCAAATACTTGACAGGTCAGTTTGTTCTGTAAGTTGAGGTAAAGCTGTATCAAAAAAGCCCTCCCAGCTCATGAACAAAATGAGCTTTTGAGATGGCAAAATTGAGTCTTTCAGTGCCTTAAATTCAGTGCTGCTTATCAGACAAGTCTGACTCAAGTGACTTTATCAACACAATAAAAGCAGTGGTTTTAGATGTGGAGTCGTAGTCCTTTAGCAATGTAATGAGGTCTCTCTCACTGCGGGCTACAATACAATCAATTAGTGTCACTTCTGACATCGACGATTTGGTGGTAATAAACATAAATAAGAAATTAGAATAAAATGCTTACAGTACTTTGACATTCAGTGTAAAAATTTCTTTACAAAAAGCTGTGTGAAAAATATCGTATTTCCCCCATTATAAAAAAAACAGCCAAACACCTCGATCGAGGCAAGTGAAGTCGCTTCATGTGCAATGACACAAAAGAAACGAGAGTAATGGAGACACAGTACATGGTATACACAAGGTTAATGTGTTGGTCCCTCAGTCTGTTACGTGAATCTGTTTGAACCAACGCGCTACCAGAAGCAGGGAGCATTACCAAAATGCCAGCGTAAAAAACAGTTTGTATGGCCGAGGTCTTGCAATTGATTGTTGAACTATTCAAACATTCTTAAAGTGTTAGTTCCAGAGTTGCTTTGGGAATGCTACAGACGTCTTCGGCGTTAACGTATTTGATTTAATCTCAGAAATGTACACTTAAAAAAAAGAAGAAAAAACAAGCAGTAGTTCCTCGATTGCTGTCTACCTGACTTAATATCTTTTATTACACAGTTGTGACAGAAAGAAAGGCATTATGGACTTTGGAGCCCTCTGGGACTCTGGCCCCATGGCTCATCAGCTCCTGAATAGTCATCCAGTTATCCAGGATCTTTTTATTTCGTTTCTTCATCATCTTTTTGTGACTGAGCTCCAAGATATTGATCTCCTTCCTGCCTTCAGCTCCACTCAGTGGTCCCTCCTTTAAACACTCCAGGCGGCTCTTTTGCATAAACTCCCTCCTCTTTCTTTGCTCCCTGGCACGTGCCAGGTGCTGCTTCCTCTCCTCTTTGCTCCAGTAGCGGCCCATCTTCATCTCACTCATGGCGTCATCATCTGTGGTCATGCCTCCACTCCTCTCCTCTCTGATCCTTAGCGCCCTCTCCCTCAGTATGCGATCACGAGCAGGCCTCCGGGCAACGTATCGCGTCCCGTCAGCTCGAACTTTGACCTTCCACTCTAGTCGTGGTTCCCCAGGGCGTCCGTTACGGTGCACGGGATCTCGGCAGACACTGAGGAGACTCAGCTGGCTCTGCGAATACTCCACGGATGAATGCTGCTGTAGCAGTTGCATGTAGCTCTGCAACAAAGAAAACAGGGTTAACAACGAGGTGTTCTTCATATGCGCTTTACTCAAAGCCACAGCAGCATCAGGTTCACATGCATTATACCTGAAGTTGCTTAGATCCTCCCTGGCCATGATAAGGGGTCGTGTGATATGAAGAAGCGTAAGGAAGCCCTCTCCTTGACTCTCTGGTCCTCCCTTTCTTCTCACACCTCTCATCATCTGCAGGCAGAGCAGGGTCCGACTCAGACCTGGAAGGGTTGCTCTGATCAGGGCTGCTTGAGATTACAGGACCTGGATCTGCTTGTCTGCTACGACTAGATGTGCCCTGGGGCTTGGGGATAGGAATAGGGCTTGAGGGTGTTGAAGAAGCCAGTCTGAGGTTTTTCTGGTTGGTAATGCTGATGTGTCTCTGCAGAGAGTGGTCAGGAGATCTCTCCATACCCAGTGGTGTTGAGCGTGCACTTTCTGCTGTGTTGTAGGCACTGGAGCTATCCTTCTCGCGCATCTTATCGGCTTCCAACCTCTCTGGGTGTTCGTGAATGTCAGCCAGCCTGCTGTGCCGCTTGTGTCCATCTTTGGTGCTCCTTCCTGGTGAACAGGGCGACGGCTGTGAGTGCTCCTGCTGATGGGACTGGCGAAGCTGATGGGCCTGCATAATGCTCTGGCATTCGAGCTCAATGCTGCGCAGTTCCTCGTTTAGCATCCTCAACTCCTGCTCCACCCCTCCCCCTATGTCATCTACGCAATCGGCATCCTCTCCCCCTTGTTCAGTAAGGCTACACTCTATACTGTGTCGAATTGAGTACACCCCACACTCACCCCCGTTTCGGATCTGACACTTGAGCTCCAAGAGTTGCTGGAAGCGATTCTCCAAACCTAAGATCCCACCTCCACTATTGCGAACACTCCCTACCCCTTCGTGGCCTTGGCCTGTGGACAGTGTTCTCGTGCTCTGGTTTTCCCGTGGGACAACAGCTCCTCGCTTGGTGTGGGGATGCTCTGCCCGCCACCGCTCCCTTAGGCAATGAGCTGGGCTCCTTCTTTGGAGTTTAGCCAGCAGTGGTTGGTGCTCTGGACTGTCCGTACTGCGTCCAAACCCACTGTCTTGATTGTTGGAAGAACATGTAGCTGTGTCTGTTGTCATCCCTTCTTCAGCTTGATTCTGGAGTATTAAAAGAGAAACAGTTGTATTAGTTTATGAATGTTTCAATCATTTGTAAGACCATAAATTCTTTGTTGTCAATGATTTACGGTGGTCCGTCACTATAACGTGGTTGACTTTTCGCGGCCTTGCTGTTTCGCAGATTTTTTTGGTGCAGTTTTGCATGCTTTTATTTTTTTGTTTGTTTCCTTACAGCGCATTGTGTTCTGCGTCCTGATTGGCAATAGACCATTGTCAATCAATCTCGTGCCGTGTCTCCTGTACAGTACAGAATGTGTTTAGCTTGTCAAATTAAATAAATCTTCGATCGCTAGCAGTGTGACTCTGAAGTGTTGTACTGTGTTTGTAAGTTTTCTCCCCAACAAACACAACACTGTCGACAAAACGTTTTGCACCGTCAAAGGCAACCGCGGGTGCTTTTGGTTTCTACAATACTGGACTTATTTTTCTACAAAGGTTTGAACTTTGAGAGTGTTTAAACGAGAGAAAAGTGTGAAAATGTTCATGCCTGTCTGAGAAAAGTGTATAAACTGTGTAGTGAGGGGTTTTACAGCCTTAAAACATCTGTAATAATTGTAAAAAATAAAGTTGGCTACTTCGCTGATTTCACCTATCATGGGTTATTTTCAGAACGTAACTACCACGATAAACATGTACTTGGCTGCTTTATCTTTGGACATAAACAAAGATTAAAAAAACTAACACCATCAAGGTTTCAATGAACTACATGAAGTTAAGCTAGGTGGTGCATAAGGATTTAAAAGCCTGCAGATACCTAAACTGCTGTTTTAGGATAATATCGGCACAGCAGCAAAGGCAATGTCTGAATTGTTTTCCAAAGTACATGTTGAGGGTCAGTCAAGTACAGCAGGTGGTGAAAATAACTAGTCAAGAACGTCCAGACCTCACTTTCTCGGTCAAACAGGTTCTCATGCTAAAAAACCTTAGCTTAACCCTCATCTACCTAAATATGTAACATACATTAATTTACAGTGAGAAGCAAAATAATAATAATATTAATAATGATGATGATAGCAAAACATATTTCATCTCAAAGCATAATTAGTTATGTAATTAATATAGAGAAAAAAACATTATTATTATTTGTTCAAAATTACAATTAATTTGCATATTTTCTAAAAAAATATTTTATTAATACTTTATACAACTTGCTGCTTTTTCCAAGTACAATCTGTATAATTACTTAATAGCTTATTTACCACCCATTTGCCCCGGTATTTCTTAGTTTTTGATATTTTTCAGTAAACATTTTTTGTGGGGGGGTTTTTGTGTTTGTTTATCTGGTTCGTTTTGACCCCAATATAAAATCACCAAAATAGACACACAACACAGCCCAGACATCTAATCACTCCAGCATTTCCTGGGTCTGTCTTGGGGCCTTCGCGCCTCCTCCCCTCCTTAGCCTAGAACAACGCCAAAACAGTCTCTCTTCACCACTGTACTTTTAATGGACACTTTGTCTGTTGGTTGCTTCACTTAGCGTACCATCTTACCTCATCTCCCCTGTCAAAGCCATGTTCCTTCTGCTTCCTCCTCTCCTCGAGGATCTCCTCCATGAGCTCCTGTTGCTCATCGTCCAGCCATCCAGCCTCCTCATCTAACTGAAATCACAACATCTTGTCAGAAACCTCCCTCTTTCTCTTTGGCTTTGAATGAAAGTGTTTGTGTGTCAGCAGGAACTCCAATCACACTGACAGGAATGGAACGGGAGGCAAGTGCTTTTATTTGACATGACACAGGCTGTCAAGATAGGGCAGGAAGGCTGCGTAGGTGTGTATGTGTGTTTACCTGGATTTCTGGCCTTGTCACCAGTAGTGTGATGCTCCTTGCTTCTTCACTTGACAACAGGGCAACAGCCTTCTCTCTGTCTTGTACTTCACAGCCATTTATCTGTACATCAAGATGAGAATAGATGGTTCTGTCAGTGAGAAAGAACTGATACACAACAGTCTGCATATCTTACAAAAGAAATTAAATGCTTTTTCTCCATATACCTACCACAAATAAAATGAATTCAAATGTTTTAGCAAGCCACCTTGACCACACTGTCTTTTGATCTTTATCCCCCTTTATACCCTTTTCTTCCTCCATTCCTCCTCTCTTTTTTTAATACATTTCTTTCTTGGCACTCTCCACGTCTTCGCTGTTGCACTCATAGCAAAGAGACTCACTCGAGAGTGCATAGTCCGACCTCACAAGAGTCTACTCTCACCAAACCATCCAGACATACAATTAACTGTTCTTTGACAGGTGGCGTTCATCTTTTCCTCACTAGAGTAATGGGCCTGTCAGAAGAAGATAATAGGGCCAGGAGTACAGCAGGCCTTGCTCCCCACAATCATTCATAGTACCGGGAAACAGAAACAGTGTAGAGAGAATGGAGTGCTGAATGCAATAAATATGGAGGAGGAGTAATGTTGGTATATTGTTGTTCAGACTAGAAGCAAGTTGAGATGTTGCTTACCGAGGTCATCAATAATAAGACGACTTATCTGATTTATGCAATATGAATAAATAACTCCTTTGTGTGAATGTCATAGGCTACACATTCAGGGTGTCCACCAGAAAAATGAGATCCAGGCTGCTGTGGTGGGATCTAAAACTGCACTTGCTGGCTGTAACACGATCCACCTGTCATTTTCCACTTGTTATAAAAAAAAAAGGAACAGTGTGGGTCACTTTGTTTTGTGGTGCAAACCACAACCACTCTTTAGGACTGTTTAAGCCACTGCCAAAGAAAAGGCAAAAACTGCCATCAGAGAGTTTGGTAAAGTGATAGAGGCAAGGTATGTCGTAAGGTTGCGGTGAGATACTGTCCCAATAAAAGTCCAGAAGTACGGGGGCCCAGAGAGGTCAAATGCAATTGCAACTTGTGAAAACAGTAGCAAATAGAAAATACTGTAAAAGCTCACAAAACACAAAGAACGAAATAAAGAAACAAGAAATAGAAGAAACAACAATAATAGAAGGTAAATTCAACACATGGAATTAAAAACAAAAATCAAAGGAAATTCATACAAAAAACGTGTTGGTGTTTTGGGGGAGACAACAGAAACCGAAATGTGAAGGATTATACTGAGACACGCTTAAAAGAAGCAGAGGATGGGATGTTGGGAGGGAGAAAAAGGTGCAGGTAAAGACATATTAAAAAACAACAAAGTTGTGATTGTTAGATTGAAATGATCTGATTTTGCGTCAGAAAGAGATCAGTTCTGTAACATGCTAAAAAAATAATATTAAGTCTGCGTTAAGTGTTTAAGATAGATGCTTTGAGAACTCTTGAGTTTTTATCCCTCTGAATCACTGTGAGTTCCTGAGACACAGTAAAATCTAAAGATAAGTGATTGCTTTGAAGCCTCATTTTTTAATTGTCTTCTAAAGAACTTAAAGGCCAGAGGCAAACAGTTCTATAAGCCAGCAGCACACCTCACAGACTGTGCGTCTCTAGAGGCTTAAACAGCCCAGCAACATATTGGTGCAAGCCAATGAAGCAGAAAGCATTTACATTTACAGTGAATTAGTTGCATGAGTACTATGAGGGTATTTAAATAAATGTAGAAATACATGCACTTACTGATATGCACTGACATATTAATTCATATTTTATCTGAACATGTGTATGAATATAAGAAAATGCAAAATAACAGGCTGTAGATCAAAAAATAAAAACATAAAATCCATCAAGCAGCTCAGCGTAAGACCCAACGAGGGACCTTGGTCACACACACCTGCAAGCCCTTTCACTGTTTATCCTGCATACCAGTAGGAAAATTATTTAAGACATTTAAATGTAATATCAAATAGTAATTAGTTATTATTCATATCTGGCTCTCTTCCATAGCATGTCTTGTCTTGTCCTGTTTTCATCTGATCATTCCCAATTGGTCGTGGCAGATGGCCACACCTCCCTGAGCCTGGTTCTGCTGGAGTTTTCTTCTTGTTAAAAAAGTTTTTCTTTCCCACTGCCGCCAAATCACTTGGTCATAGAAGGTCACATGATTGTAGGGTTTTCTCAGCTTTTTATTTTTATTTTGTGCAGTCAATATAAAGTACCTTAACTCAGTCTGATGTTGTGATGTGGCGCTATATATATAACATTGAATTGAAGGTAAAGAACTGCACATGTTTTGTTGTTTAAAACCCCTTAGGCCTCACAACAATTTACTGAAAATACTGACATTTCTCACCGTTAATAAATAAAGTGCTGACAGCCCGTCTCGTCTATACACAGCTAATTGTGCCATCTTTACACTGTACGCACTGTGACCCCATGGCTGTTTCTGCATAACGAGGAACAGTGAGAAATTGCCAGAGAAAGACAGCGATCCTAGAATTGATGTAATGCCTGGTGTAACTGCAGCTAAGGACTTTAATTTCCCTGGTAAAACGAGGTGATTAAAAAGCTTTCCAAGACTGGAGACACCAGCCGCTTGGATATTCTCTAAAAAGGACCGCCTCGAAAACAAGCTGGCGGACGTCCAGATTAAACATAGAAAAACAGAGTATTGCTGTTTTCTTTTTCTTTTTTTTTGTCTTGTTCAGTTGTACAAGATCACATGCTGCCAGTGATGTGACTGTGAAGAATACTTGCGCACAGACACAGAGTCAGTTCATAACATAACCTGCTGTTCATGTACTTCGGGCACTGACATGAAAATACCCACCTGCAGAATACGATCTCCTTCCTTTATGCGCCCGTCTTTTGCCGCTATGCTGTTCGGCTCAACCTGCACAAAAGAAGTTGAAAATCAATGCTGACAGCCAATCACCACGCAGCTCTGTATCTCGAAAAGACAGCAGCGATGCACCACACTTGCACCGCCGCTCTTTTATGTCATGTTTGGAGAAAATGACATATGAGATATAGAAATGACACTCATTTTTCTTGCCTCCTATTTTTGATATGATGCAGGTTGATTTTCTCAGGTACTTGTGTCATGTAAAGGAAATGGAGATACATACGAAGCAGTGAATAAAAGCAATGAGAGAAAGAAGGGAAAGAAGAAACTAAAAACATGTGTTTGTGGCATAAACATCGTTGTGTTTAGCAGAATGTGCAGTGCATATTTTTCAAAATGCATCTCAGTGGATATGCATATAAGCTACGGCACCACCCAAAGCCCTCAACAACTACTTCATAAACTTTGTTGTTCTTGCATTGAAGATCAAGAGATTTAGCGATATGCAGAAAAAGCGAAACTTGGTGGAGTGGGGTTGAAGAAAAAAAAGCATGCCTTTCTGGAAGTTACACCAATACCGCATGCATTATAATACTGGGAATTAGCATTTCTATCCTTCTATCAAATGTATAAAAATAGATCTGTTATGCCGGTTGGAGCCGTCACAATCTGCCGAGGTTCAGCAGGTGCCTGCGCTTTTTTTCTTTCCCTTTTTTTCTCCTTTTCATGCTTTTCGAAAACTAACAGGTGAAAAACCGGAGGAATAAGTGACATCTCGCAGAGTTACAGTGTGTATGAAATTATTTCTGAAAAGACTGAAAATGAGCTAACCACACTGCATGTCTTTGTGTTTCTGCCATTTATCTCCTTATGTTGCTGAGCTAATCCTCACTGTAGCTCTTACTTTTCCCAGCCTTGCCTTTTGTGTTCATAATGGGATTGAAATTGCACCTGCAGTCAAACTAAACATTGAACATTATTGAATTCCTTTCGCAGCCCCTATAATTCTATCATTCATTCAGCTCTGTCATGGAAAAATGTAATAATTTGTTTTCATTTTGTGTTATTTAAGGGTTTTTTTTCAACAGGAAGCAGCGCAAATCATTTGAATAAAAAAAAAAGAACATCCGTAATGCATTTCTTCTTTCATTTGTGCGTTTGGCATTCAGATGGTGGATTCCACTAAATGTGCCATTTAATATATTGTGTGTTGGGGGTTGTCGCTCAGAGCTTATTAAAACCTTCAATTCAAACTTGTTTAAGAGGAGGGAATGAGAAAGTCAGGAAGGGAATCACATTTCAAAGCTGACTTCCTTTTTTGTTCATGCATGTCTTATTCTGAGTTTATATTTGACTAGCAAACATGTGCTCTGCTTTCGTATGTAAAAACAAGAATTCTTCTGTGATTTCATCCTTTCTTTGACTTTTTATCACTCCAAACAAAGCTGATCATGGGGCCCCGGTTTATTACGTGATCAGGCAGCTTTGTCTCTTATTGAATTTAATCATTTTTTATTTTTAAGGGCTTCACTGCAGGACAGTTTTCTATGAGAAGTGTTGTTTCTGTCCCCACCTGGCTCACATAGATCCCAGTGTCCTCCTCATCATCAGTCCTGTAGCACAGTGTCAGGCCCAGCTTTTCTTGGCTGTTCTGCCTGCATAGCTCCACTTCCTGTTGCAGAAACACGCACACACATAAAAAGAAAAACAGTAAGGACTCTTTGATCGGGACCATTTTACTCAAAAGAAAGGTATTGTTTTGCAGCCGCGGGATCTGGACACAGACTGCAGTCATTGAGTCAGCTACAAACTCCTCTGTATACCAGAGTATTCTAGAGTGAGGTCCTCTGTCTGACAGCTAATGCTTGGCCCAAACTGGGTCATGCAACAGGACAATGATTACTACTACAACACCTGCAAATCTTCAACAGAATGGCTTAAAAACAGAAGAGAATCAAGACCTTCAAGTTATTGCAGGTAAAGGTGATTCCACAAGGCAGTTTTTCACGAGACTGCACATTCTTCAGAGTCCGTTGAAAACTTTCTTTCTTACTTGACTTTATATACTTTCTGAGTAAAGACTTATAGTGCAGTCAGTCATTGTGTTATCATGTACAAAAACCTATCAGTCTTTGCAGCTTGTTGCCAGATTAGCAGGGTGCTAGTCAGTCGTACTGATAACAGAATTTTTAATCAGCAGAAGATTTGTAAGGAAGCCTTTTGAATTTGGGTATTTTCAGCATTGAGAATCTACAGGCCGAGCAGGTTTTTCAGTTCCACGTTGTTTTACCGGGTATTGCTTTAAAGAGACATATAACTGCAGTGATCACCAAACACGATAAGCAAGCAGAAACACATACAGCACAATAATTTATATAGTCCAAGTATCGCATGACATCATATATATAGATATAGGCTCAAATGGAGCCCTGTCAAGCGATCTGTCAATCAATAACATGAAAGTCTGTCAAACGTAAACCGAACATGTGGCAGCATACTGTGCAGATCTTTGATGGCTGTTTTGATGCCATTTCATTCACTGATACCCTCCCACAGGAATTTTCTCTCAATTTAGCCTGACTCACAACTGGTTCCTTTTGATCTCAGCTGTGTCTAAATGTAATGCATAAGATAACTCCAACGGTAATCTTTATTAACCCCTCAGTGCCAAATTCATTTCACTGCTGTGATATGAAAGGCGGGGTGGGGGATGGATTGTGTGGGATAGATTGTGGGGTATAAAGACGCTGAGGGTGGGTGTGGTGTTCATAGGGGGCAAGAATTAAAAATCCCCAGCCCCCTTTTTTTCTGTCATGGGAAGCAACGATGGCAAAGATTGACAGGGGGAAGAAATTAATTTCTTTGGCATGTTATCCCCCTGTGGAAGCAGCCCTGACCTTCAGAGGTTGGGTGGGGCGTGCAAAGGAGTTTACAATATTGCAACACCATGTGCTGGTTTTGACAAGCCACACTCCTCAGCAGTTTAGTACACTGGTTGATTTGTACAGCCCCTGGCAGTGAAATAACAACTGCATGCAGTGAGATCAGGCAGCACTAATGCCTAACGTCAGTGCACATTGGGCGGTTCGCCAGGTTTCAGTGGATTACTGGATGCCTGGATCCACGGGTGCTAAAGCTATGAAGTGATTTGATTAGTGATGATTGGATCATAATCTGTGCCGCTGAGTTTGGAGCATGGCACAGCAATGACTTAAAAAGTCATTTCATCCGGCTTGCAATGCATATGACAACTGATGTGGTTTCCCAGCCTAAATAGGGAGGATCACATTTACCACATGTTACAAATATATGGGAGAAATAACGACACATTGACAATGGGTGGCATTTTATTACCACATTAAACATCTGGTAGTAACATTTCACTTTTATATGCACTTAACTGTTACTTCATGTTTCATTTTAAAAGAAATAGCTGCCAAGTGTAATGTTCACTGCCTCATTGTGTCCTCATTGTGGCTGATGATGATGCTGATGATATCCTTTCAGCTTTAGCTGTTTCGAAGTAGCGGTCTTTGAATTTATATTGATCATAATTCAGTCAATCCGAAAAAGATTGTGGATGATTTTAAATGACAGGCTTCCCACTGATTGCCATTTATTGCGGTAAATAGGTAATAGTACATTTGTTCATTCTGTATTTTACTTGTTTTTCAGGCTTAGTGTTCACATTTTGCTTCAGCTTCACTGAGCTTTTCAGCTTTTAACTGTTAGTTATGTTAGAGATATTTCAGCTTAGTTGAATTCAACTGATTAAGCATTAGGGAATTAAGCGGATGTGACTGTAGTAGTAGTAGTCTTTACCAGCTTTATAAGGAAATACTGTTTGTTAGGGGCAGAGTGTCCAAAAACCAAGCTATAAATTTGGGGCTGTGGGTTTTGAAACACAGAAATGTACCTGCTGCAGAGAGTTTAGTTACAGCTCGAAATAACTGCAGAAATATTGCAGTTTCATCGTACGTTTGTTTTTTCTCAATTCTTTCAAATTTGTTTCATTTTGATCCAGAGAAAGTGGTACTAGGCCTTTTTGCATTTTTTTCATTTTGCTTTATACTTCCACAACCCAGCGCTCAATAGGACCCTTTGTTCTTGCACATCTGTTTGCATACCAGTATTTGCTTCAATCTTGGTTTGGAAGATTAAAAATTCAGCATTTGAAGTTTGGCACCTGTTGACAGTCCATAATTACGACATTAGAACAGGATTAATTTGGCAAACAGATAACTGAATGCTGTCTGGCAGGCAGCTGCCACTTTATTAACCACACTATGCAACCTAGTGATCACACTGAGTCTTCATTAAAATCCGTTGTTCCTCAATATTACTTTGCCTGGTAGGTGGATATAAAAGATGTGTCTGAAGAAAATACCCATTTCCATACCCGCATGGTACTGGGTACCCTAACTGCAATGGCTTGCTATTCAACTGTGAACTTTATCTTTTAGAATAGTAATCAAAGCATCCACATAAAAACTACTTTGAAAGTCTGTTGCTACTTGACGATATTGTGGTATGGTACATTTGGCAGGGTATTATGACTGCAGGGGTACCCATGTGTACGATCAAACTGAAGTGAAGCTAAACCTGTCAGTCAGAAGTAATGTTCCTGGGAATTGCAGCCTTATTCTGTTTCATCCAACAGGAAAGCAATTCATGTTTCAGTTAGATACACATGAATGGACAGAGGAAAGTGTAGACAGCTGATTTGATGTGTGTGCTTGTGCATAGATGTGTGTGCTGACCTTGTTCTGATACTACTGCTATTACCACACACAAGCCCTCCGCTCCTCAACCTTCCCCAGACCCACACAGGAGAATCTTTTATCCAGACGACTGTAAAGGTAAGACCACAGCTGGCAGCAGACAATACCCTAATGACCCACAATGCAGTTCACTGAACCAGGAAGTGCCTATTAAACCAGCGAAGGCACCTCGGGAGTAGCAAATATCACCCATCACTGTCACCTGGCATGATATTGAGGTCTACTGGCTGATTGGTACGGTTCATCTGTCACAATGGAGACACTTGCAAGTGCACGTGGTAAATGTGCTCTTTTAATCACAAGATTTTAGTAAGAAGGAAAAAGAAACTTAGAGATTAGCAAATTTAAGAACAATAAGCATAAATCATCCACTCAACCAAACGATATACACTCAATGGGCACTTTATTAGGCACACCAAGTATCAGGTTGGACCCCATTTTGCCTTGAGAACTTTTTTAATTCTTCTTCAGATACTTGGTCCATACTGGCACGATAGTATATATATGCAAACAACTGCTGCAGATTAGTCAGCTGAACATCCATAATGTGAATCTCCTGCTCCACCACATCCCAGAGGTGCTCTATTGGATTTAAATGTGGTGAATGTGGAGGCCAATTGAGTACATTGTTATGTTCAAGAAACCAGTTTGAGATCATTTAATCTTTGTGACATGGCACACTACCTTGCTGCAAGCAGCCAACAGAAGATACTGCCGGTAAACTGTGAATGGACAGAGTCAGTAGCAATACTTAGATAGGCTGTGGCTTTAAACAATGTATAGTTAGGGCCAAAACAAGGCAGTATGGATTCATGACAAATCTGATGCCAAATTCTGATCCTGTTTCATTTTCATAGAAGAAATTGAATTTTGGTGAACCCGTGTGAATTATAGCTTCAGTTTTCTGTTGTCAGCTGACAGGAATGGCACCCAGTGTTGGTTTTTACTGCTGTAAATGGTAAATGGTAAATGGAACCCTTGAAGTAGCCCATCTACTTCAAGGGTGAATGTGTTGCGCATTCAGAGATACTGTTATTTGAGTTCCTACTGCTTTCCTATCAGCTATAAGCAGTCTGATTAAGATAAGATAAGATAAGATAAGCCGCTGAATTGATTTTTTCTTTTTCAGAACATTCTTTATAAACCCAGAGATGATTGTGCAGAAAAATCTCAGTAGATCAGCAGTTTCATACTCAGTCCAGCCTGTCTGGTATCACCAACCATGCCATGTTCAAAGTCACTTAAATCATCTTTCTTTCTCCTTTCTTGCTCGGTTTGAACTTTAGCTGCAGTAGTCATGTTGGCTTTGTCTTCATGCCTAAATGCATCAAGTTGCTGTCATTTGATGAGCTATTTAGATATTAGCATTAACAAGCAGTTAAACAGGTGTACATACCGAAGTGGGTTGTGATAAATTCTTTTAGCAGTTTGCTAACAAAACCTTGCTCAATACACATGGTCCTGATCTGGGACGCATTGCCTTGGAATATGCACAGCTGTGGTTTGTCATTATTGGTGCCCAGAGAACACATCTTAATGATGATCCCGTCACGTTTACAATAGCACCTATAAGGCAGCACCACATTTGTGCTTGTTTGTTAAATGCCTTGTCAGCTAAACGTGATGAATGATTAGTGTATTTTAAGTGGTCCCCTGACACCTAACTTTAACAAGTTAATTACTGGTCTAAAACAATGACCTCACAATTGAAATTCCCTTCAGCTTCAGCTAATAGCTAGTTAGGCAGTCATAAGAAGCTAGAATTATAATTGACATGCTAAATATTGCATAGCTGTGTATATACTGTGAACATGTTAACATTCTGGCATTAGCAAAGAACTTGCCTTGAATTTCACGGCTAAAGACTCTTGTTATGATATACAACAGATGCTGTTTGAAATGATTAGCCACTTTAATTAAAATGCCACAGATTTCATCTACAAGTTTTTTTCCCTCTCACTGAAACAATGAGTGCTTGCTCTATTCACAATTTCTATTCAGCTTGAAGTGACTGACTGAAAAGGCGCACAAATATTTCTGACAGACAGTTCGTGATAAAAGGGAAACTAACTGCCTGTGAATAAAACATACAGGTAATTCAACTGGGAGGCTTTTCAGAGAGGGATTTTCTTTTTGTACAATTATATGAAGAATGGCCTTCCGCACTAAATCCAGGGACTTTGCTATGCTATACAAAACAATCTAAAGAGCAGATGCTGCTTTGACAAGGGGTGGCCAATTTTCTTCTATTACTGCAGTCTGCAATTTTTCTTGTATTGGTAGATTTGTGAGCATCGTACATCTTGACCAACCTTGTATTATCCTCTTAGATTGTGTATAACTGACTCATGGTGTCCTCTGTTCTCCTACATCAATGGAAAATAAGTTTTATCTGTTCTTATTAAAATAACATCATTAGCTAAATGAGGTTTTTATTCCACAGGTATTGTGCAATGTCTGTCTTTAGGTACAGATAGAGTTTTGATGCGTACTGAAGGACTTTTATTGGAAAGTCAGTTGCAGAAACAAGAAAGAAATAGCAGAAAGCAAAGGATGTAAACTGGAAATGCCATTGGTCGTGATCAAATATCAGATTTTGGTATTTTAATTTATGAATTTTAAACTGCTGGTGCCAGGAGAAAACTTTAAGAATGCAGAAATATGTGCCGTTATGTGAAAAGGTTTCACAGGACTCTCTGCATTACTGTAAAAAACTAAGGACAACCCAATAATCCAAGAGCTTGTAGAACCAGAAATATCTTGAAGTAATCATTTTCTGTCTGATTTTATCAGTCTTTCACTTTGTTGTGGAGGAACTCTGGCCCACTATTCTTTATAGCACTGCTTCGGTTCATTAAGGTTTGCAGACGTGTTTATGCACTGTTCTGTAAGGTCCATACACAGTATTTCAGTCAGGTTGATCTCTGGACGGAGCCATTGCAACACCTTGATTCATTTCTTTTTCAGCTATTCTCTCGTAGGTCTGCTGTTGGGATTATTGCCCTGTTGCAGTACCAAGTTTTAGACAGACAGCCTCACATTTGATTCCAGAATAAGAATATTTTGGCATACAGTGTAGTTCATGGTCAACTCAATGACAGCAAAGTGCCCATGTCCTGTGGCTGCAAAACAAACCCAAATCATTACCACTTTGATATCATATGTTTAAAGTGCATTGTTTCAGAGGTCTGTAGTAGTAAAGAACCTGGCTTACTTACCCACCTAATTCCTATGGAAGAAGTACATGTGTACTTGTATAGCAGGATTGGCCACTTGTGTAAATAAATCTACATGTCTGAGTTCACAGCAGTTTTTTTTAAGCTAATTTTGTCAACTTTGCTACAGTTTTTGCTATTAAGTTAAACAATTACTTTATTGCACTGCAAGGTGGCAACTGCTTTCATTTTGTTATAACTGAATTCAATGTTGTACACAAACACTCATAATGGAAATTTGATCTTGTAAAAGCAAATGTTAGGGCTGTGTTATTGCTAGTGCTATGGACTCCTAGAATTGTAGCGTAAAATTAAAACCTAACCTAAACAGTCTAGCCTAGCTAGCTGCCAGATTATCTCATTATAGGTTGTCCATCCAGATCATTTCATAGCATATATTATCCCCATGTTTGTTTGTCTAAAGGATGCAAGGTTTTCTTTATCTTATTGTTCCACTAAGTTCTTTTCATTTGTAAATTTGGTGTAGGTTCAAACAAAAAGGTGATTTTGTTTTCTTTTAGCAAAGACGTTTGTGTATGCGAGGTGCGAGGAAGAGGTCCCTAACGGTGGCTGGTTAGAAAAAATGTAACACATACTCTTAAGAGTGATCACTGAGAAGATGATGCAAGACTGTACCTCATACTCATACTCTACGATCCTCTCCACATCTGCTGTGGTGTTAGACAGGTACTCTGGACATTCATAAAACTCATGTTCCATAGTGTGGATTGAGTGACAGCTAGAAAGAAGAAAAAGTAGAATGTTAAAGATCATTAAAATATGTGCTGGTTATCTCTTTGCTTCATGGCAGTTTATTTCAGTTTAGTCAGATCATTAAATAGACAGATGTTGTTCAAATCCATGTAGCGATATTGCAGACACCACACAAGGGCTGTATAATTTCATATAAAGGACAGCTATGTTGCCAGCTATTGTAAGTTATTATTTTATATCACATTTCTTAATAATGATTCTCATTTCACCACAAAACTCCAAACAAGCAATTTGGTAATCAACTATTGCCCTCATAAAGCCATGACCTCTGCAAAATTGTCACAATGTAACAGCCTCTCTGTAATCACTGACCACGACTAGCATATTCGTAGTTTTATGGGACAAAGTGATTTCATTTGTTGCCAAGCCAAGCCCTGTAAACAGCCACAGAATGGATGTAGCATCAAAATGCCTGCTCTATCAGCCCATTGGCTTTTAATCGCCCAGCAAAAGGTCCCATTACAGAAAATGGATGTAGCACACCGAAGCAATTATTACATGCGGGTTTGGCTCTGCATAATGATATCAGAGTACTTAGCGTTCCAGGGGGTTTCCAAACCATGATACGGCTGCTTAATAGCTACTAGGAAATGAAAGAAAACGGCGTTGAAACCTCCGGTAAGCTTCAGATTCATTTGGGCCAGGAAGAGTATAATTCCCTAGTTGTGGTTAAAAACATTTAGAGGAAGGATCTCCATCCTGTGTAACATTAACACTCATTTACCTTTACGTAAATGCTTGCCCTCACCTGTCAGACAGCAGGAAGGGACAAATGTCAGGGACTGGTGGGGTAGCAGGCCGAAGCTTGGCCAGTGCCATAATATGTTCAAAGGTGATGTCTGTTTGCGTGCACACATCGACCACACACACGTCCTGCGGCGAGCTGGTGCCGTTTTGTACGACAGCCGCCGCGGCTCTGGTGGGGGTACGTCGGAGAACCTGGACAACGATAGGGTCTCGCCTGATGGCCTCCACCACTGCTTCATCATGTTCGACCTTGGCCAAACCATTTACCTGGGGGGAAACAGAAAGCAAATAGTTTCAGGAAGTGAGTCTTGCAATGTGTCACTGTGAGAAAGCAAAGGAAACAAGCCTTGTATTTAAGATCCCAGTGTTTTTTTGTTAATCCAGGATGCATCTGACAGCCATCCACGCTCTTTTCAGGAGCAACTGGTTCCACATTCACACCTGGAAATCTCAGTACAGCTATAACTCTCCACAGTTAAGCACTAATAGCTTCCAATGAAGCAACTACCACATTAGTTAAGTGCTTTTATAAAGGGCACTTTGCCTGTAATTCTTGATGCCGAGAGCACCTTACATATAGCACTCTCCTGTTTTGTTTTGTTTTAACAACGCAGCACACTTTTCCCAGCAGGTTCAAACATTTTAACTGTTGACCAGTTATTCAAAAATGTGCTAACCTTTCAACTGGTAGTAAATCCACAGAGACTGTACTAGAAAATACAGAGAATGCTTTTGAGAATACTCCCTAAGCATGCTTTAATGAGCAGTTTTGCCTCATGTTCTTCTGCAAATCAGTCTAACTCAGATGCATTATTTACTCTGAATCCCAACCATTAGGCCCATTAGATGCAGATGCAGAATAATAATAATGATTTAGGGAAATGAGCAAAGTGGAGTGAGTAGACTTCACCCCACTGGGAGCACCAGTTTTAGCAAGTAGCACTTACTTAAATCGCAAGATCAGAAAATGTTGAGCCACAGGAGAAGCAACTGAGAACAGATATGCTGGTAAAAATTCATTACCAAAGTGTCGTGATTCCTACCCTATGGGTGGACATGTTTGTGCTTTAACTTGGAGTGTAAACAGTGTAAAGATCTCCTTTAAAGATAAACCAAAGCATGAACCAATCTGTGGATCTGGAGAATTGTTATAAGCCTAAATAAATGAAACACAGAAACAACGTATGGTCCTCCAGTTGATCCAGTCAAGTCACTACAGTTTCTGTATATTCTTATGTACCTATTTCTTTAATGAGCTCAATGTCACCTTAACACTTTTACAGAATTGACCTACAGAATTTTGACCTGTGCTGACATTTAGCATTGGTCAAACAACCGACCCTCTGGGAAGTGCTCATTAGCAGCAAAATCTGTGTTTTGTACAACTGGTTTTTGCTATTATGTTGCACTCATATGTGACATTTGTTGCTGTTTTTAGGACTAACACAAGTTCATCATTACACACCAAATCCTGGCAACTACACCTTTGAAATCAAAACCTGTAACTGAAAAGTCCCAGTTTACTCTGTTTATGCTCATCCTAAAGAACGTGTCGAGAAAGTTTCATCACATATTTAAGTTCTAATGAGGTCCAGATGGGCACATTAATCTCCAATCAGTAGGAATGCTCTGTAAGGCCGAAACTGTTTGTTCGGGTACACCTGCCGGCGTGTTTACCTGCTGTTGTTCCTCTATTCAACCTGACTATTGAGGAGGTAAATGGGCGAGATTAATAGCCAGCAGATGTGACAAAGACCGGGGATAATGACTCAGAACGTGTAGGTTTTACGTGCATGTGTGTTTGTCTGCAAGTGCTTGTGAATTGCGCATTTTGAAGATCATATGCATTAAATCTATGGCTTTTGGGATAATTAAGCCACAAATGAGGAGATAAAGAGATGCAGACAAGTTCGAAAAATGTTTTAAAGCTTTGAGACAATTAAGATGTGGACTGTGGAGACATTTTCTGAGTCACAAAGTAAATTTATGTATTTCTTTTTCTTGCGTGTTTGCAGCTCCCTGCTGTTGATGCGTTTTTAACTTGTGAATTTAGTTAAGTCACAGCATCTACCTTTCTATCTGTATGTGTGTGGGGGTGTGAATAAGCATATATGGGAGCAGTGCATCCATAAGCACTAGGTGTATTAAGACATATATATAGGCGTGCAGATTCCATCAATATGAAGAAGTAATTCCATTTTGATGACAAGATCCCTTTCTCATTACTGAAGCATGCTCCTGTGACCAAGGTGACAAAGAGACAATATTACAGCATTGCATCATCTATATGACCCGCAGAAGCTCCAAGAGGGTGTTAAAAATAGCATCAGTTCAAGGGGGCCCATGGGGACAGCTGTAATGAACCAACAATCTAAGCAGAGCCTTCATATACTTCTGAAGTTAAAGGTTATCATTGCCAATAAAAAGCGTTCCCAGTAGACTTAAACTAAAGCTTCTTTTCTGTCCAAACATTCTTCCCGAAAGGTCGAGGTCCAAAGCGGTCTGCTACACCTGGAGTGGAATGAATTTTGTATACTGTAGTTCATGTTGTGTTTCTTTAGGTGTTCAGCGAGCGTAGTGTTGGCAATAAGACGATCAGTAAGTCGAATAAGTATCAAAAGCCTACTGTTTGACCGTTTTATAGTTGTACTTAAGGTTTACCATTTTCCAAACTTCATTTTATGAATAGAAAAAATAAAGTTTCAAAACTTAAAATTGAATTAAAATAACATATCAAGATATCTGTATATCTAATTTCTAATATAATATCTAAATTATTTATTTAAAGGGAGCTTAACAGTGCCAAACAAATTCTATAGAGTAGCAGATGCTGCTACTGCTGCTAATTCTGCAATAGTTAGGTAATTAGTAAGATATCTTTAATATGTACTTTTTATATAAAGTATGCTTGAAATTATCTGTTGTCTGTAGCTATAACAAACTGATGTCTTAACACATTACAGCATCAATACAGATTTTTGAGTAATTGTAATTAGTAAAGAAAATGTAGCTTATCTTATCTTTAGCTAGTGCTGTCTTCCCAGATAGGTTGGACCAGCAGATACGTCTCGCTATCAATGGGTCCCCTTTTGTCTCCAGAACTGTCTTAATTCTTGATGACATAGATTCAGCAAAGTGCAAGAAACCAATTGAGCTTTGTGACATGGCATATGGTCCTGCTAAAAGCAGTCATCAGGAGAGCTACACTTTGACCTCAAAGGAATGGACCTGGTTAGCAACAATACTAAGGTATGGTGTGGTGCCTAAAAATACGTCTAGTTGGTACTAAGGGGTCTAAAGTATACCAAGAAAATATCCGCCACATCATTACACCACCAGTAGCAGCCTGAAACGCCCATAAAAGGCAAGATGAATCCATGCTTTAATGTTGTTTACACTAAATTCTGATGCTAACATCCAAATCAAGAATCATCAGAACAGGCAACATTTTTCTATTTTCTGTTTTTGTCCAAGTTTCCTGTTTTTAGCTGATAAGGGTGGCACCCAATGTGGAGTTCTGCTGTTTTAGGCGTAGGCATGATGATCTTTTGCGTGGTTATTTAAATAACTGTTACCTTCCTATCAGCTGAAAGTAGTCTGGCCATTCTTCTCTAACACCAACAAGGCATTTTCTCCCTTCCTGTCTTCCTTCAATCACCCTCAATCAGTCACGGCACATGGCCCGAGCCTGGTTTTGCTGTAAGTTTCTTCTTTTTAAAAGGAAGTTTTTCCTTCCCGCTGTCACCAAGTGCTTGCTCATTTGGGGTTTTTCTCTCATGTTATTGTAGTTTTTACCTTACATTACAAAGTGCCTTTTCAGTTGTTATGATTTGATGCTAATTAACAAAAACTGAATTGAATTGAATATCAGTGTTATCCTAGACTTACTTTAGTCCAAGTAAGCTGTCCCTTTCTTTGTCAAGTCTGAAATGTTAAAATTTGCTTTGATATTTTACTTTAATGACTAGAAAGAATTTGGTACTATCAAGCCTCACTTCCAAGCTCTCTGTAATATTTTGCTGCCTTTGATGCAGGCATTTCACACACCATTGCCTATGAAGGGTTACTAGTGGACCATGATGAAGAAATGATTGTTATATGTCTTGAGAGCGGGCTGAAAGTAGCACAGCATCTGGCCTAAAGCATTTAATATTCTCTATATGTCTGGTCACCTTTTAAAAGTGTCAAAAGGTTTTATCAGTTAGCCACTAAGATGGTTAAATGTTGTTTCCTCTTTTGAAATCCAATAGGAGATAAGAAAAGCCAAGCGATAACAGCAAATGTTTCTATGGGTGAGCTTGCGTCTAGCTGTACTTTTGAATGGTTGTGTTTGCTGCACAGAGATAAGATGGAAAGCACTCAGCCTCACAGCTAAATCTGACAGATATGGTGTCATTGTGAGCAAATGGAAGCCAACACACAGAGAAGGCATGCACACACACAATTCCAGCATTACATTAGCAGACTTTAAACAGCACTACGATATGGCTGCTGCAAGCACGTTTGACTGAATAATACCAGCATCTTCTACTGAATAAGTTCACAATGGGCCACGAAACAATAAGCTCCTGAACAGAACCCCCCTCCATTTATTCAACCCTGACCTCATCTGCCCCTGAAGAGATGCAAGCTCAACACCAGCAGTATTTTCTTTTTCTTTCTTTTGCTTTGTTTTGTTTTGTTTTTTTGATCAGATCATAATCGCAATTTTTGTGAACCTAAGCTGAATGCATGCAAGACTGCTTTTACATTCATGGAAATTGTTATATTGTGATGAATAAGGAAACGCAGGTGGTGTGCCCTGGTAATCTGCCAAATCTCATTTCTCTTTCTTCTTTTGTTGTATTGAGATGATTCGAGAGGGCCCACTGTCAAATGTCTCATTTCAATAATAAAAGTCAATAATAAAACACATGCAATATCTCCTAGTGCTGCAGAAGCAAAGAAGCTCATGGTTTCATACATTTGAGTGACAGGCTGTTCAACTGGTGAGCTATATGCTCGGCCAACTGAATAAGATGTGATGCATGTATGACAAGCAGCCAGGGAAAACTAGGAGAACAAATCTGAGTGGGATTAAATAAAGCTTTATTTGAATCAGCCTTTCTAAAGCCTTGATTTATATTATCATCTAAAGGTTTACATTATATAGACTTGTTTCACAAAGCCTCAGATACATAGATAGGCTACATCCATTTTTTATAAACAACCTTAGACCACTTACTGGTTTCGCTATTTTAATCTGTTGAAATCAGATGTTACAAGCGCATTTTACTGAGAAACTCGGCATCCCTGCACGCTCGTACAGCTTTTCAGTCAAGTCCACTGCTTATGCACCCTAACCCTTTTAATCCAATTTTATTTATGTAGGGCCAAATCAAAACGACAGTAACCTCAAAGCACTTTATATTTTGAAGACCAACAATCTGGGGATGAACTGTCACTTGTGGGAAAGTAGGATGGAAAAAACCCATTTAAACAGGAAGAAACGTCTGTCAGAACCAGGCTCGGAAGGGGCAGCCATTTGCTGCAACTGGTTGGGATTGAATGGTTAATGAATTGAAAAAGAAATTCCATGCTGTATTAAATAAGATCTCGTTCAAGAAGAGTTTACTAAGCACATGGAGCTTTTTCCAGTCAAGCCACATCCATCTTTTATATACAGGCTATGGTTAGTTATCCCTGTAAAGCCTGAACCATGAAATAATTGCCTGTAAATTCAAATTTTGGGAAGCTGGTATCTTTACTTTAATTTAATTGCAATCATAATTAATGATTGTAGCAATACATGTGTCTGTATGCATACATCGGATTTTTCAGGAATAGAAAAATTCACATAAATAATGTAGAGGACTCAAAAATGTATGTATGAGATATGATACACTTGGAGGTTTAGCCTGGAAGTGAACCTGTTAACAGTTAACTGCATTTAGCTGTAGAATTTGTAAACTGCTTCAGGTTTTAATTTGGTTAAACTAGAACACAATTCTTACAATGATTAATATCAGTTTAAAAATGGAGATTATGATTTGCTGTTCACGATTCTCCTTGACAGACATGGTTAATAAAACACTGCTTTCTTGCCTGACTATAAGACATACTATCTTCTCTCAAATTCAAAACCAATCGCAAGCGATCTTTTGTTGATCAAGTGATCTTCAGTTTTTTCAAAGCGTGAGTGCCTTTTTATGTGATATGAAAAACCAAGCAGTTGAGCTTTAAATGGTCAAGTTTAGTTTCCTTGAAACTTTTAAAGTGCCCTGAAGTAAGAAAAGAAAAAACACAGCATGCAAAAGCTGCCACTTTAAAGCCATTAGAGAATCTGTATAGCTTTTAGACGTGACAGAGCGGCTTAAGTTCAAATGCACCCCGGTCACAGCCAACTTCAAGCCGAGTGCGATGACTCTCTGAAGTAGATGAGTTTTACTGTGATTATTTTTAACCTATTTTTAATTAGAGAATATTGTCTGAGCACGTAGCTCTTTTGTTAGCAAAATAAATGTAAGAGAGGAAGTCCCTGTGCGTTTGTGTGTCTGTCCTTCACCATGCACTGTTCATGCAATCTACTTCACACTTGGTAAGTGTGCTGGCGAGGGTGAAGGCGTTTGGATGAGTGGTCCTCATATTTTGGCTCCAAGGTATTTTCTGTTTCTCTGTCACAGCAGGAATTTTTTCAGTGATCTTAGCCTTTGTGGTCAGGTAATGAAAGCAGGCTCACACTTTCTCACTGAGTGACTGCAGAGTGTGTTAAAGTCAAACTTATCACCCAACTATCAACTGTTCCACCATCTTTATTATCATTAATTCAGTCTAAGCAACTAACAAAAGGAAACTTTATGTTTGATTGTTTAGAAATGGCAAGCATGTTTTTAATGGCTTACTCCTATCAACTCAGGCCAATTGTTTTGGCTTGTGACCAACTGTAGCAGCTGGGGATGCGCTCAAGGGCACCTTAACATGCTTATAGTCACCTTAATAGCTGTCCATGGAGAGATGAATGTGTATTGTTGCACTGATCCAAACCAGAAACAATTCAGGTTTGAAACATTTAGAGCACGGCCTTTTTTCAGAAGGAGAAGCTCAGGATAAATCAGATTCTTTTAAAAAAAACTTACTTACTTTGTTTATTGTCCCGGTGCTTTTTTTTTTTTTTTTTTTTTTTTAGATGGGCTTGTTCGTCTTTTCCAATCAGAAACTGTTCACTATGCATTGTACCGCTCTGCTGTTTTACATTTCTGTATCACACCAATTAATCAAAGTGACAAGGTATTTAATGAGAGGCAATTAGAGTGTTAACCAAAATGCAAATCAGATGGGGAGGCAGACCGGGAAGGGGGTGGGGGGCATTTTGTGTGTGTGTGTGATAAGCTAAGAGTTCACTAAATGCTTTTATTAGGACCCTTACTTGTCGAACTGAGTCAAGCAATTCCCACTTGGACTTGTCTGCACCTGCGATCGCATCCGTGTCCTGTGAGTGTGCGTTCAAGTTGTTACAAGTGTCCTTCAGTGATTTTTTTTTTCTATGTTGGCTCCTGCATAACAGGCGAAAACAACCAATTAGTTCTGCTCGAGGAAGATGGCATGACAACATGAAAAACAGATTAAAAAGCTGCTGTGGGGACGGATGTTAAGTAGCTCGCTCAGGTCACTCCCTTCCACATCACAGTGCCTGTGCGCTGAAGATTAGACTGTGTTTCCTCAAGGAAACACTCTTCACAACGCTGGCTTGTTGCTGCTGGAGCTTAGCCTCACAGGGAGCAAATGGTGGAAATGTTGCTACAGCGGAGTGTCCTTTAAATGGTCTGAAACTACAGAAGTTGGCGTTTTCCGTGTGTCTCTGTTTAATGATAATCGCTGAAAGTAACAGGCTGTTTTTTTGTCCTTCAACTACTTATCCTGCACTGAAAACCCTTCAACGTGGGTCATGGTCACCTCTCAAGTGTGCTTAAACAAGATGTCGTTTTCTGCTCTGAAGATATGCTGTCATGTTTGTTTGGACAGTTAAAAGACAGTTTCTTATTTTTCCTTTTCTGTTCCAAGTTTTTCTTTCTTTTTTAAATGCATTGATTAGCATTTTTAAACATTAAGAAGCCAGTAAGGATCAAAACTCAGCACATATCTGAGTTTGTAGACTTCACAAACTGTGGTAATATTTATTTTGTGAAAAACTATACAATCTAGGAATCCTTCAACCATATCTTGATGACTTAACCTTTGATTACAATCTGTTGTGGACACTGGCAAGGACAACTGGAGACATGAAGGATGTTGTAGTTAATCCTGGTGTATATCTGCTGCCTGGGGCACTTGCACAGTTGTAAGGGTATAATGTAAAGTCTCCGCAGACAAGTCTGCACACTCAGAAAAACTGATGGGCACAGGGATGTCTGCACAGACCTTCCCTCTCACAAATTTACATCACTTGGAGCCATGTGGATCTTAGTGCGCTTGGAAAGTGTTGGTAATGGTTTGCAGGTGTAGCCTGGCTAGCTCAGTCGATAGAGCATGAGACTCTTAATCTCCGGGTCGTGGGTTCGATCCCCACGTTGGGGGAAGCTGTTTTAAGTACAGAAGATAGAGTTTGGTCCATCTTTCCCTTGTAATCTCAAAAAAACCATTTAGTTCACTGCTGCGAATTCTTTACGTAACTTCCTCAGAGATTCTCCAAAGTATTCTTTTTCTGATGGTTTTGTTTTTGCATTTCCACCTTCTCTTGACAGGATCTTTTTCTGCTCTAAAGTCTGCTCCAATAAGATTGGTTAATTCAGCTCAGTTGACAAACAGAAACCAAGAATCTTAAGCTACATCCAAACTGGAAGCATTTCACAGTGATGTGGTGACCATAGGAAGTGAATGACATTCTGCGAAGCGTAATTTAAGGTTCCGTAAATGTGTCCGCTCCCGTATACATTTTCATTTGGCCATTGAGCAGAGTGGGGTTTTCACCAAGTACACCTCCCATATGCATCTGCTGAATGCTGATTGGTTGATAAATGGGCAAGTATAGGACAAGGAGCATGAGTGGAGTTCACTGGGAACGGGGAGAAGCATCAAAACAAACAGTAAATAAATATGGCACAAAAAGCAGAGACATGAGCTGCAGTCTACACTTTTCTTCGTTTTTTCTGTAGCAAAAATTCTGTCTCCCTCCCTTCAACGCCAGCTGATCATGGCTGCCCCTCCCTGAGCCTGGTTCTGTTGGAGGTTTCTTCCTGTTAAAAGGGAGTTTTTCCTTCCCACTGTCGCTAAGTGCTTGCTCATAGGGGGTCATATGATTGGAGTTTTCTCTGTAGGTAGAGTGCGTTTCCTGCTGAACAGACAAATTAGGCTTTAAGGCAACTATAGGCAAAAAAGCGCAGGCAACAGGAAGTGGGCGGGGCTTAAGATAAACTTTTCTCTGCTTCCAGGTGATCGACTGACGTGACTACCAATGATTGTGAAGAATAGCATATGACCTTGTAGTAAACACATTAGAAGGTTACCTTGGCAACTGAAACATAGACTGTCCGCAAGCGACAAGCCGTCAACTTCAAAGAGAAGAGGAAATCGCTTCCAGTGTGTTAGTAGCTTTATCCTCGCATACAGATTTTACATATACAGATACATTTTGAAGGATAGGGTGTTACCTTTTTCAAATATGCATCTCATCAGTGCACGCTAAATTAATTTTTAAGGGTGTTGAATACCTTTGTGATTTACTGTCATTTAGAGAGGATTTCAAGTTTAATGCTGCTCACAAAAAAAAAACAAAAAAATAACAGGGTCACAAATCTGTCAACATGAGCATTAGCGGACATCTTTTTACAGCCCCACTGTCACGAATAGCACTTGACCACTGACGAGCAGCTATGGAGGATGAATATAAAGAAATAGTTCAGAAAATCCACTTACAAAAGGATTGTGTTTATATCATATTCAGCTTTAAGAAAAAAATCCTACAAACTTTTGTCATCAGTCGTCTCGTACACAATTTGTATGGTACTCTATATTCTTTTGATTGTACTTGTTGATGGTTTCACACAATTTCTCCCTACTGTTAATACAATACTGACAGCAGTTGTTTGCTTCTGTTTTATTTATAATGGCTGATATGATATAATCAGTACTTTTATTTGTTAAATTCTTTTCAGTGGACTGATTTTCTTTATCTTGTAGTCTAGGTATTTTTCCCGTCTTTTTGTCGACATATAACCCATTTCAATTTGATTTAAAAGGTTAAAAATAGATTCTATATAGCCGAAGTTGCTATAAACAGATGCCGCATATCTCTGTGTTTCTGTTTTTGTTCTTTTTTCGAGTATTTCAAGGGTTTTCTCCTCTCTCGCTCCACACGTCTATCTTTTCCTACCCCGGTGTACCAACACCAGCAGTAAAACATGCACGCAGACATCAGAGAGTGTTGACTTGTGACTGTCATCCCAAGCAGCAGTTTTCTGATGTAAGTGGGGGGAAATCAGAGGTTATCATCTGTCAGGGAATGCATTAAGAACCATCTCATTTCCTGCTCTTTGTACCACTTCTATATGCAAGACGGGCTTCCTTTCAATTAGGCTTCATGAATACAGATCCTTCTTACTGGTTCAGCCTTAGAATGAAACATGATTTGCCTTATTTTGTGCGTTTTGGGGGAAAAAAATATTTTATTCATAAGACAGAGTGTGAGCTACAGTTTCAAAAAACAGCCTCCTGCTGTATCATCCCTGAGACAATCCAAGCTATTTCAGCTTCAATTAAAAGATACTTTCATTCAGTTTCTACCTGATGATTAAAAAAAGCTAGTGGCAAGAGTCAAGAGGTTTGCTTCTTATTCAGCACCTACTCTAACCTGGCAGTTTGCTTTATTTTCTCTCATAAAATGACTAATGCCTTCTAGATGGTGGGCTCATACATCATGGCAGGGCCAATGTGTCTGTGTTTAACTAATAGGCTCTGTGTCCTCAAGCAGCCAGGGATGGCACGGGTTATTACAAACTGCATCAACAAGACATTCATTACCCTCAACATCCTAGCAACCAAATCACAATTACCACGATCCAAGAGTGAGCATCCAACCCCACTGCCACGCTCCTATTCCCCGCACACCATGTCGCCAATGCATAAATTAGCCTCCTTTTGTCACACTGGGGGGTTGCCGGGTTGAGAATTAGCTCTGTTTGTTTTGCTCGTGATGAGATGGGATGCGCTGATGATGGATGACTGCAAAACTTCTTTACTGACAAATCAATAAATGCGGTGTGAATCCTTTTCACTCGTGTATCTGTACATATGAATGTGTCTGGGTGCCTGGAGAATAAGTGAATAGTTTCATGTGTGCATTTCACGCGTGTGTGTTTATAGCAGATAGCTGTTCTGACTGGCTAATGTACTCGGGGCTGCACTGTAGCAGGACTCTATTGTTGCTCTGAGTCCTCCCCACAGCCATTAGATCGCCATTAATCTCTCATCTGCCATTAAAACAACAGCCAGCGAGCCGAGCTTAACAATAGAGCGCCCCTTCCTCCAGCCCCTTGATACGTACTAGCAATGAGTTTGAATTAGGCTCTCGGGGTCACCGATTAGACCCTAATAATTCATCCAGACGGTTGAGTTCACAAAGAGGTTACATGTAACACTTCTGTATGAGAAAATGTAACAACACTCCTGTATGTGCATAATTTTGAAATTTAGAAAAGGTTGAGTCTGGATTTCACTTAGTTACTAAATACCATGCAAACCCAGCCACATTTTGAAGATTTTGAAGGAAACGAGGAAGATCACAGAAAAGGTTTGTGGATGTAGTGAAGGAGGACAAGCAGAGGGGTTGGTGAGACAAAACAAGATGCAGGGGCTAGGGTGAGATGCTGGCAGATGATCTGCTGGAGCAACCCATGAAAGAAGCAGCTGGAAAGAAGAAGATGGCCTCGTTTTCTTGCACAATTTTATCCTTGAAAGCCCTTTTCAAATAGCAAAACAAGTCATCAGATTACAGCATTTCTACTTTAATATTTATGGCATTAATCATAAACCAGGCAAATCATTTCTCCTAAACCAATGTCGACTCATTTCTTCTATAAACTGAACAATAACCACTGTTTTTGTTATGATTCTCACTTTTACTAGGGAAACTAGTAAATATTAAGTCTTCTAAGTATTATGAGTGTTATTATTTTTTTTTAAGGATTAAAGGATGTAATGTATAGTATTCAAAAAATGATGTGGGATAAGAAATAATTAGAACTTGTCCAGCCTCATACCTTTAAGTGTGGCCACGTTCCATTCGAGGACCCTTTTGTTTTTATTGTCTTGTGTGTACTCAACCCCATAGCTATGGGTCAGCCATACAGAAACATTGTTAGGGTTTTAACAGGTTCAAGGAACTGACACCATATTCATTATCAGCTAAGAGACACAGAGAAATCCAAGGCTGACTGTGACATCTGTCGGAAATTAGCCTCTTGTTGAACTGAAGCAAGTAGTGACAAACATCTACCCAACTAACATAGATTTTTCTGCAGGATTTTGCAGAAGAAAATATCAACATCATTTGTTAATTGATTGGCGATTAACAACAAGATATTTAATATTTGTTTTTCCATGACGTTTGTGATGTATGTATGTTTAAATAAAATAAGAGATGTTCAGGAAGTAGGCATCATTACTGAAGCAGACTTGCTGTGAGTCTTAGTTATTCACATGGGCAAAAATGTGGTTGAAGGCAAAAAAAAAAAAAAAAAAGCCCAAAAAGAAGGAAGCTGGATGCAGAGGGCATAATTAGCAAAAGTGTTAAAGCTTGGGAAGTAAAAACATTTTACTGGGGAGCAGTAAAAATCAAAGATTTATGTGCTGCTTTTTGCATAAAATTAAGTCTTTTTCTTTCCTCTAAAGAAGCCTAGAGTGTGAACTTAACATTTTCCCTCCTCCTACCGAATTTTAGCCTATTTCATTTTAAAGTGATGCATGTTTATGCACACTGGAAGCACCTAACACATTAGCATTATTCATCACATGAAGCTCGCTCGGTCCGCCCTTTGGTGGGGAAGAAAAACGACTTCACACTTCACTAGCTGTGAGCGGGCGAGAAGAGCTCCTTCCAGCAATGAAAAATACTTCCATCCAAAAGCATGGCTGGTTAGTTAAGTGAGAGACGCACTGTGGTGCAATTTACCCCTCATTCGACCCAGCTTAATCAAGGCTTAAACTGTATTCGCCATTTCAGGCAGTAGAGTGTACGTCTGCAATATGACTGAGTGAATATCTAATCACGTTTGCCACCAACATAATATAAGGCGGATGATGATTAGTGGCCGGGGCTGTGCCGAATTTCAAACTGACTCGCTAAATCAGATCATTGTTTCTCAAAATGTGTTGCATATCTGATTCATATGAGTTTCTAAATAACAAGGCAGTGAAGCATGTTGTAACAATGATGGCTCACTGAGTAAGAACACATTCGCTCATCTTTTTGCTCCATGTTGTTTATCTCTCCTCACAAGAACGGCTACAGCACAGGTCATGCCTTAAACGATCTATGACCTGGCCTGAAAAGGGCTTGCTGTAGCTGTGTGAAATATTATATTTGTTTCAAAGGTACAAAAGCAGTTGTTTGAACAATGCAGCTCTTGGCACAAACTGGGTTGCTTTGTGTTATTTTTCCTACAGAGAGTGAAAAATGTTTTTTAAGGCCGCTCTCCCCAACAAGGGGTCTGTTGTGAAAGCTGTTATTACTTATAGGGTTGCTTTCTAGTATCCTGCATGAAGAAGTGCATCCACAACATGAGCCTTGATCATCAGCTTTAGAGGAGCTGAACTAAACACACTGGAAACACAGTTCCTTTAACCTAATGCTAAAATTCATGCATATGTTGTCTCTAAGTGGTTAAACGGTGGCTAATGCTCGGATGAAATTAAGCACTAGGACAGCCTCTATCATGATGAGCGTCCTGGTGTAAAAATCCAAAATTGATGCCTTCCTTCTCCAGCACGCTGGATTGGAACCTTTGGTGGCCTATTTCCGGCCTGTGGCCCATACGTTTGACACCCCTGGTGTAGTTTGTGGACCTATACAGTACTGTGAAAAAAGCTTGACTCACCTTTCACTTTCTTGTATTTTTTCCTTTCAAAAAGAACAATTTTATTGGAATTTTTAAACTGGTCTTTCATTGACTTCAGCTTTTTCACTGATTTTCAGTCAAGTCCTTGTACTTGACCATTTTCAAAAGGCTTTTTGTTTGTTAAGCCACTTAATGCTGATCTATGAATAAGAGATGAATTAGTGTTGTGTCTATAATGAACAACTTAACAAAAAAAAACAACCCAGTTTTCTGTGTATCTTTAGATCTTTAGACACCTTGTCATTAGAAGCCTGCTGCAAAAACACCAGTTGTTCACATTTCTTTTGTTAAATCTATAAAAAATGCTAACGCTAACACAGTTTGACAGCGTAAAATAGTATTTCTGTACCAGCAAGGTGCCAAAGAGCTATTAGCTATTAGCATGCATATTTCGACATGCTGTGTACTTAAAAAAAATTAGAAAACACTGTGATGCTACATTTCTCCAAGGGGTAGTGGGGAACTTGTCAATATTGATGGAATTAGGAAGATAAGTACCATCAGACTACAATTCACCATGTCATACCACCTGGAAAGCATCTGATTCATGAAGGCTTCAGTTTCCAGCATGACAGTGATCTCAATGCAATAAAAGCATCATGGATAGAAAAGCACACAATGCAACTCACTTTCAGGGTGGATGTAGTAAGGAGGTAGAACAGATCATCTGCAATTTGCAAGGCTGGTGGTTCAATTCCTGCCTGCTCCAGTTTGCATGCCAAATATACTCGGGTGGTGAACACTAACCCCAAGTTTCTCCTCAATGCATCCATTGGAGTGTAAAACTTATGAAGCACTGAATAAA
This sequence comes from Mchenga conophoros, assembly GCF_057382185.1. Taxonomy (NCBI): domain Eukaryota; kingdom Metazoa; phylum Chordata; class Actinopteri; order Cichliformes; family Cichlidae; genus Mchenga; species Mchenga conophoros. Next base: position 33,227,336 of record NC_140542.1, read on the forward strand.
ATGCTCGTGTAAATGAGGCATTTTGTATAAAGCATTTTGAGGGCTCAGGAAGAGTAGAAAGGTGCTATATATAAAAACCAGCGTTTATCATTTACCATTTATCAATCATAGATTCATTTGAAGAAGACAGCTGCCTAAGAGAACTCGGGCTGTGTTGAAGAAACGAGGTGGTCATACCAAATATTGACTTTCAAATTTATTAGAACTGTTTAAATTTTGTTTTGGCCTTATATAATGTATCTTCATTTTTCCTGGTGTATTTCCTATGTACAACTATATCCCACCCCCTCAAGTACAATATGAAGAAATGAGGGGTGGCTCAAGACTTTTCCACAGTGCTGTATTTTTCCAAAAATAATCAACATCTTTTCAAAGATCTTGGTAACATCCTTTTACAAGACAGTCTCTACTTAAGTTTATTTACTCTCAATGACAATAAAAACAAGCTTTCAACTGATTAAGACCAAGTGATACGACTGAAAGATCCGGAGTTAACAGTCAAGTGGGCTTTGGGTGCCTAGTCATGCCTAGCTATCACAGTTTCTACAGGTACAAGTTTCTGTTTCATATCACTGGACATCTTGGGAAAAAGGTCATGTTTTCACACTGATTTTGTGTTAGGGTGAAGCTTGGAATAAGGTTGGGGTTAGACACAGCTGGGGTTGTTGAGGTTAAGCTAAGACGCTAGGGAATACATTACACTGATCAGTGCCCTCACAAAGATAGACACACACCAGTGTGGCAGTTTTATCAAATAGGGATTCCTGTCTCTTCACAAATTTTCCAAAAGAAGGATTTCTAGTCTTACGCTTATCAAAGTCCAGACCATAAACGCGGGCGGGTGTGTAAACATACGTATAAGTCTTTTTTTACTTTGGGCATTTGTTAATTTTTCATGAAGACACTTGCAAGCACAGAGAAACGTCAGATCGTAACATCCTCAGGTTTCTATCTGTCATTGCAATAACAGCAGATGTAGTGAACTGTTTTTCACTTTTTTCACAAGCCTTTAACTGTACAGAGAGTTGGTTTGTATTACAGCACAAAAGCTGGTGAGACTGGTTGACACGCATTCCCTAATCACAACAAGCACCTCTTAATATATATTCGCACAAACAAACAACAACAACAACAACAACAACAGCAGAGCTTCAGCCACTCTGCCATCCAGAGGGCATTTCCCATCTCAGCATAAGGCTTATGGTTACACCCCCCCACTATGCAGATGGTTTAGTGTTATTCTATCTGTAACTGGACTCGATGCCAGGCTCTGAGTGGGCCTAATGACTCCTAAACCCGAGTTGGTTAAGTGGGAATTCAACACCATCTCCCAGCTGTAACCTAATCTCCCTCTAGACCACCTGGACCTTGGATACACCCCGTGGGTTCAAAACGCACTTGACTGTGAAACAATAACAGTCCATTTGCATTTTTAAGCACACCGCTAACAGCGTCTTCGAGACACATGCAGACACCATGCTGCCAAGCAGACGACACGGAGGCCGTGAAAGAAAAACATTGCAGTGGATATTATGATCCCGCAAACTTGAGAAATTCCCGGCAATGAAATTAAAGGGGAAAAAAGAGGATGTTTGACTATTAAAAGTATGACTTAAATTTGGTCTCAGATGAGAATCACACCTTCTCTGCCAATGAACTTCTCCAAAGACCGAGAGAGATTTTACACTAACATGGAGGTTGTGAGGTTTTTATGTCTCAGAAGTTGTGTTTCAGTGCCCCCCCCCCTTGCTGTGACAGCCGAGTGTCTGGAGGAGTATTTTCTGCATATTTCACGCGTATGTGTGCATTTTTCTCAGCAGTGTGTAGGAGCAAACGCCTGCAACATATCCATAACAGCTCCAGATGGTTCGTCATAACATCTGTCTAACCTGACAAAACATAGCCTGCAGCGTGTGGCCATAAGGTGTATTATTGGGTTATTCTGGCACAAGGTTGACTTCAGACTGTATAACAGTCATTGGCTGACAGCACACACACACACACACACACACACACACACACACACACACACACACAAAATTACTGGCTCTCTGTGCCACACGTGAATGACAGGCTGCCTCTGTGTCTTCCACTGCTATCTTCTTCCTTCCAGGGTCTACAGAAAATCCATGCCACCTCCGACGGTGGGGTTATGCCAGAGTGTATTAATGAGTCGGATAGAAAGACAGCGACAAACAGGCAAAAAGACAGACAGGAGCAGCCAAACGGAACGGACTTGAAACAGTGTCTGGTGACTGATAAGTGATGGGGGGAGGACGAGGGTGACACTTTGTGTTTTGGAGAGGGCGAGGTTAACAAGGGAAAAAATCAGGAGAATTTGGAGACTTATTGATGGACAACTCACATTTCCTTGCTTTCAATTGCCTCATTCTCTCTCATGCTGGCTTTCCCCTTCCAATTTTACCTCCACCTCACCCTTTTTTCCCTCTATCTTGTCCAGGCCACTTGGCTGATCAGTGAGTATGGTAATCAGGGAAAGGCTGATAACAACTGATAAGTCCTCTTGTCAGATGCTGAGGGCTTGAATGACATTTTTACACAGTCGTGAAAATGGAGGGGAACAAACGCAGTAAAGCTGGTGAATGGATGGCCTCTGCGATTCTGCTTGTGTGATACGCAAATAGGCATATCTACCTCCGTGCTGTGTAGTTGGGTGTACGCGCGTCATGTGTGCGTTCTTTGCCTCGTCTGGAGGGGCTGCAGGGGGAGGGAGGCGAGGAGTGTCACTCTGCCCACAGAAAGGGCTTTCATCCTGGGCTTATCAGAGCCAACACAGGGGGAGATTGTTGGCCGGTGGTGCGAAACGACAACTCTTACTGCCCCCGCAACCTCCCCCACCACACACACTGGACCTGTCTTCCCCTGACTTTGTGACTCCCCCTCAGACACAAACACAGGGACAAAAGCATGTTTGCTCACAGATGCACAAAGAAAGAAAAAGGAACATTAAATGCGCTTATGCTTCAGTCCACCACAATCTGCTAAGCTTCACACACAGACACACATACTTGTATTTATTATCAAAGATATCCCACCTATTTCATTTGTTTCTCGTGCGACACAAGGACGCTGTTTACTGTATTAAACTGGCACTGAATGATCGCCCGTTTCCTGTTTCCACTTTTGGCCGGCGACCAGAAGACGTGCTACCCACAGCGCCAGCGACGAGGCCATATGCACCTCTAAATCATGTGGTATTATCACCATGCTGTGCACCAATGAGCAACTATAACCATGATGGAAGACACCAGATGATCTGTCTTTAGCAGCAGAGTTCATTTCCATAATACTAGATTAACGTGTTTTTTTGTTTGTTTTTTTGGAAATACAAGTCATGCTAATTAATTTGACAGATCATAAAAGCTGTCAATCCTGCAGGTACACACTGATTCAGCACAGAGACCTCTCTTTTTCTGACTACACACAGCAAGTGCACATAACTGTGCATGTGTGTGTGTGTTTGAGAGAGAGAAAGACTTGTCAAGTGGAATTACAGTCACAGGTGGAAAGGTCAAACTCAGTGACCCACACAGTCAGACAGACAACTTGTTGTGCCCAAAAAATGCAAGAAAAAAAATGGAAAGGTCAGTTCAGCCGATACTTTCCTGCGAAAGCTCGAAATCCCATCAAGGAGACAGATATAGACAAAAGAAGCATGTGTGTTGTGCTCCTCTGATAAGGAAACTGTTTTCTTCCTCTGGGACTCATTTATTGGCCCAAACACATCAATAAAAGTTGAAGCCTGGCAGCAGAAGATTACATTCATCACCGATGCCACCTTTTAGTAAATCCCAGACCTCTATGTTATGTGTATTCCACCTAGTGCAACTTCATTGATCATGTTCACCTATGAACATCGCTACACTGGTTGAGAAGAAGCTCCGACCTCGCAGGCAACACCGGCGGGATGAAGTCACGGTTGAGGTCGGATTTGGCCATATGGAGGTGACGGCTGTGTGGGTCTGACCACACCCTCGCTTGCTCTGTGGCACTCGCTGGATACCATAGGTGGTGGCAGGAGGAAAGGGGTGAATATGTAGCCCCCTTCATGCTGTCTAACAGGCTGGACATGAGGCACAGCATCTGTCTCTGGAGGGTGTGCCTGCAAAAAAGGCTGCCCTAGTTAAAAAATAGGGGAAATGGACAAATGTAACTTCAAGGTGCTATAACCGAGACGATGAAGTGCGATAACAAGGGTGTGAACGGTATGGAAGCCTCACATACTGTACTGCTTCTCTCTGTTGTTAAAAGGCTTTTCTGAATGACTATTTACTGCTCAGTGGCATCATCTGTTTTTCTAGCTTATTTATTATACCAGTGCTCAGCAAACATTTAGGTTCCCAAAAGAAAAAAAGTGCCAATATCTGTGATTCTACATCACTGCCTGACTGGACTTTCTAGTATTATTTTTAGTAGTAGTTCTTTTTATCAGTTCAGGCAAAAGAAAACAAAGAAAACATCTTGCTCACTGTGTACTGGACTTGTGCTTGTGACCTTTAATATTCAGAATTTTACCTAAGGCTCCTTTTACATAAGCCCACTGGTACCAGTTACTAACTAGTAATTACTGGTTACTGGAAAAAATGAGTATTCCCCGACTGGTTGTCTGATTACAACCATCTCATGACCTCATGAGTTGTCAGTCAGAGATGTGTTATATGAGAAAATACATTTTGCTTTGTTTATTACAATAATATGAACAATATTTCTTGCTTTGTAAAAGTGGGTTTGTCTGGATCACTCTTTGAAGCAAAGTGACCTTCTGACTACGTTTGTTGCAGGCTTGCTTTTGCACCACAGAACCTTCAGTTCAGGGGTGTTTGCTGGGTGTAATTATTTTAAATGAAGGCACTCATGCAGAGTAACTGCCCCATGTTATTTTACAGGTTCAAGAGTGCAGTATCAATAAAGGAAAAACAATGGCACGCACAGTTCACAAAATAGCATCTAATCTACAAGACTGTTTTTTCTTTGTTTTTAACTAATCCAAACCGCACTTTAACTATACTTAGCTGTTTTAACTGTAATTTTAATTAACCTTTACTATTTTCTTGCCAGAATGCACTCTTATAGATTTTCTTGTTTAGTGGCAAATAGAAATACACGTGTATCAGCCATTAGAATGGTAAATGGTAAATGGCCTGCATTTGTATAGCGCTTTACTCAGTCTCTAAGGACCTCATAGCGCTTTACACTACATTCAGTCATTCACCCATTCACACACACATTCACACACTGGCAATGGCAAGCTACATTGTAGCCACAGCTGCCCTGGGGCGCACTGACAGAAGTTAAGTGTCTCATTACACTGGACTGAAATAAAATAATGGGCTGAATGTTCTTCATTGAATGAAATCACAGGTGACTTTTTGAGTTTTGTATCCTGCTCATGTCTGTACGTCATCTCTGTGTGCAAATACAATTGAAAACAATACAAACTACTTGGTTTGTGCTTTACAGTTCAAAAAAGGCTCAAAATGTAAACACGCAGACAGGCATGTTGAGAAAATAAAAGGAGTCTTTAGTAGGGCCTGATCAAGAATCCAGGAAAACACAAAAGCTGGGATAAGGTACGGCAAAATCCAAAATGAAAACAAAAAGTAAGCACAAAGAACAGTGACAAACAGTGAGATCAACAAAGCCAGGCAAGGAAAAAGGCAGGAACACCAGGCAAGCTGACAAAGGCCGGAGGAAGACGTGAGGCTATAAATACACACAAGGAAGACTGAGTGATAAAAATACAGGTGGAAATTAGGGTGGAATACACAATCACAGGGTGGGACAAAGAAAGCAAAACAAAAAAAGGCAGGTTAGTTAAATTTGCAGGACTATGTACAATATGTACATCTATTTAGAGGGTTTACACAGCAGGAGTGTATCTGCAAACACTCTTGGATTATGTAGATGAGGGAATAATGCACTAGGTTGCAAATGGCTGTTGCATCATATATGTGTGTGTGTGTATATTATATATATATATAAAAAAAAACACCCAGCACGCCCCTGCGGGCGGTTTATCCTTCAAGCTCGGGTCCTCTACCAGAGGCCTGGGAGCTTGAGGGTCCTGCGCAGTATCTTAGCTGTTCCCAGGACTGCGCTCTTCTGGACAGAGATCTCCGATGTTATTCCCGGGATCTGCTGGAGCCACTCGCCTAGCTTGGGAGTCACCGCACCTAGTGCTCCGATTACCACGGGGACCACCGTTACCTTCACCCTCCACATCCTCTCGAGCTCTTCTCTGAGCCCTTGGTATTTCTCCAGCTTCTCGTGTTCCTTCTTCCTGATATTGCTGTCATTCGGAACCGCTACATTGATCACTACGGCCGTCTTCTTCTGTTTGTCTACCACCACTATGTCCGGTTGGTTAGCCACCACCATTTTGTCCGTCTGTATCGGGAAGTCCCACAGGATCTTAGCTCGGTCATTCTCCACCACCCTTGGGGGCATCTCCCATTTTGACCTCGGGACTTCTAGGTTATACTCGGCACAGATGTTCCTGTACACTATGCCGGCCACTTGGTTATGGCGTTCCATGTATGCCTTGCCTGCTAGCATCTTGCACCCTGCTGTTATGTGCTGGATTGTCTCTGGGGCATCTTTACACAGCCTGCACCTGGGGTCTTGCCTGGTGTGATAGACCCCAGCCTCTATGGATCTTGTACTCAGAGCTTGTTCTTGTGCTGCCATGATTAGTGCCTCTGTGCTGTCTTTCAGTCCAGCTTTGTCCAGCCACTGGTAGGATTTCTGGATATCAGCCACCTCCTCTATCTGCCGGTGGTACATACCGTGCAGGGGCCTGTCCTTCCACGATGGTTCCTCGTCTCCCTCCTCTTTCTTGGGTTTCTGCTGCCTGAGGTATTCACTGAGCACTCGGTCAGTTAGGGCCATCTTCCCAATGTATTCTTGGATATTCCTTGTCTCATCCTGGACTGTGGTGCTGACACTCACCAGTCCCCGGCCCCCTTCCTTCCGCTTAGCGTACAGCCTCAGGGTGCTGGACTTGGGGTGAAACCCTCCATGCATGGTCAGGAGCTTTCTTGTCTTTATGTCAGTGGCTTCTATCTCCTCCTTTGGCCAGCCTATTACCCCAGCAGGGTACCTGATCAGGGGAAGGGCGTACGTGTTGATGGCCCGGATCTTGTTCTTACCATTCAGCTGACTCCTCAGGACTTGCCTGACCCTCTGCAGGTACTTGGTGGTTGCAGCCTTTCTAGCGGCCTCTTCATGGTTCCCATTTGCCTGCGGGATCCCCAGGTACTTGTAACTGTCCTCTATGTCTGCAATGTTGCCTTCTGGTAGTTCAATCCCCTCAGTTCTGACTACCTTCCCTCTCTTTGTTACCATCCGACTACACTTCTCCAGTCCGAACGACATTCCAATGTCATTGCTGTATAGCCTGGTAGAGTGGATCAGTGAATCGATGTCTCGTTCACTCTTGGCATACAGCTTGATGTCATCCATGTACAGGAGGTGGCTGACAACTGCTCCGTTCCGTAGTCGGTATCCGTAGCCAGTCTTGTTAATGATCTCACTGAGGGGGTTCAGGCCTATGCAGAACAGCAGTGGGGACAGAGCATCTCCTTGGTAGATCCCGCACTTGATGGTGACTTGTGCTATGGGCTTGGAGTTGGCCTCTAGTGTTGTACGCCACATCCCCATTGAGTTCCTGATGAAGGCTCTTAGGGTCCCATTGATCTTGTACAATTCTAGGCATTCCAGTATCCAGCTGTGGGGCGTTGTTGGAATGCTACTACGCAAGTAACCCCGGCGGAAGGGGCTACATGAATAGGATGAGGGACCTATGGATTCTTCGATACCCAACATCCACAATGACGGCGAAACAACTAGTAGCTCAGTGTTCCAACATTCGAAAGAAGGGACTGCTCTCACAGCTAGAGATTGACGAGGTACAACACAAATGCTACGGCAAGGAGGAGTCAGGACGCCAGGTCAGGGGGGAGATATCATCACCCCCACCCGAGATTGGGTACATAGCCCCAAGTGCGATAGGAGAAGGATCGTTGAGTGCGAGAGGAACTGACCTGAAAAATAGGATCATGGCCAAGCTTGAAACCTGGATCCCCCGTAGCCGGTTACCAAGATTACGTGAAGTACCCTCAGAAGGTCTGCTAGATGATGTTAATGCAGCACTACGGGCAATACCTACAACCACGATTACCGACACTAACAAGCTGATCTACAATACGGCATATATATATATATATATATATATATATATATATATATATATATATATATATATATATATATATATATACACACACAGTCAGTATTGTCTGGTAAAATAGTGCTGACTTTGCTACAACTAAAAGCACAAAGCGCACAGGCCCTATGAGAGTCTGAAGGCCAGAGGCTTTAGAACGATTTAACACAGCCACAAGCAAAATTCGCAGAATGGCATTTGCAACATAGTGAATGGAGTCCTGTGGCGGGAGAGTGCAGACACACTCATGCACAAAATTACAAATGAAACACTGAATTGTAAATTGTCTGACGAAAGTCATAAATCTCCCAACGGCCGCTGGGCAGCTGGGGTCGAGCAGCCAGCAGTCCTGTCAGAAAAGTGCAGCTGTCTGAACACAGATAGCCACTGGTGTAGCACACAGCAGCAAAGCCTGCAGGCTGAAATCTGGAATTGGCCTTTAAAATGCTCTATTATGTATTTTTTTTTAAATGAAATGTTCTGAAGTCCTCTGTTCCCATGTACTATACAATATGACCATTTTCAGGGGCAAGCCATTACCATAACTTCAAAATAGCTACAATCTATTTTGTAAGTGTTTCGTCCGCATAGTCCCTAAAGGCTCTGTCACACCAGGAGATTGTGGTTGTATGGGCTTGGTGTTGTAGTAACAGACATAATTGGTGACCTAGCTGGCAATCTAACTCCTAACTTCTTATAAGAAAGGAAGTTATTATTAGACCTTTAACTCTTTCCCCCATAAAGATGACATTTCACAGTCTCCCCTGTACTCTTAATGGATAATTTTTACACATCAGTGTATATCAGTAAAGATGTGGTTTGACAACCTTAGAATAGTTTCTGGGGCTTTTTTGTAGTGTAGTTGTGTAGCCAGAGCCCACCCTCACTAACTTCTAATGCACAGGCTTGAAATACAACTTAAATACTACTAGTAGACTTTCAAGGAGTAGAGAGAGTTAAAACTAGCATAACCAGTTCTTTAACTGATCATACTTATCTCCCTAAGGTTGAAGTCATAGCATCAAATACCTTTTTTTTTTTGAGCTGGTCCACTAAGATTTGTAAGCATCTTTCCGGATCTGAATTAAGAGAAAGTTAATGAACAAAACTAATAGTTACTCACACATCCTACGACAAAAGAAATTAGTTGGAGCTGGATCGGGTGACCCTAAAATCCTTTATTAATTACACTGCAGTAGGAGTAATGTTGCCTTTTTTCAATGACTATGTGTTTATACAGCATTATTCCATAATAAAAATTAGCTATAATTGATCTCTGGCTCTCTTCCACAGTGTTTTGTTTGTCCTGTCTTCCTCCCCACACTCCCTGCCCCTCCCCAAGCTTGTTTCTGCCAGAGGTTTCTTCCTCTTAAAAGGGTGTTTTTCCTTCCCACTGTTACCTTACAAAATAAAACACCCAGAGATCACTGTTTTTGTGATTTTGAGCATATATGTAAAAACACCGAGTTGAATTGAATAATAAAATCAAAAGCCACCTAGAGGGCCACTAAATATGAAAAGTGCAACACACATAGCACCGCAACATCTTCAAAAATACTCATGCAAAACACGAGTCCAGTAACACTATGAACCTGTTCCAAGCCCCACTTTAGCTACCTTATAAGCATCCTTCAGTTTTTCACTTGTTTAATGAGCAGGTGGTGTCCTGTTGGGTAGCACTGTTGGAAGTAAAACAGAACAGAAACACATTTAAAGTCTGCAGCGCTGTGCATGTGCCAAAGTAAAATGAGAGAGGGGAGAAACAGATTGCTGAGAGGGAGCCAGTCAGAGGGAGAGCGGGACTAATGAAGGTTACAGAAGAGGAGAAGTATGAAATAGGAAGGAGAAGAAATGAGTCTGGAATGATAAAAGGAGGAGAGACAGTGGGATTGTTGAGGAGTCTCTCTGGATTTGCAGAATCCCCTCAGCCTCAAGTTTTGGTACAAAGTCATACTGACACACTTACTGCCTGGTGAGCCCTCTATCTTTCTCTTCCTCCACTTTCTTTCACACTGGTAATGAGGACTGTAGGTGTCCGCCGACTGTCACATGCACACCACCGAGCGTTTAACAGTAAGGGGGTGGGGGGGTGGGGTGGGGCTTATATTACTCTTGGACATCTGCCATGGTGCCAGGACCTAGGCAATAGTGTGATGCTGAAATAGGAGGGAAGCATGGGGGTTTCTTTTTGTGTTAGTTCCAGCCAATCCCCATGCAAATTGCGTGATTTATATTACATTTGCTCTAACTTTAAAAAATGCTTTATTTATCTGTTCTGTGGGCTTATTCTCTTTTATTTTACTTTTGGTGCCATTCGAAAGCTAATTCATAGCAATGCCAACCTTTTGAAAAGTGAAAGTGGACTGCAAATCGAAAAAAAAAGGGTTGGGAGACATGCATTTTTGTTCTCTTGCTGACATTTGGATGAATGCATCTGTGTCATATAAAACAGTAATAATCAGTGAGTTGCATTTGCTCTTATGCCAAACAGAATGATGTCATGTCTATAATGTAGACGTATAAAGATAGATATAGCTTTTGGGCCTAAAAGTGAAGGAAAGGTGGTCTAAACCAGGCTTGGTTAAATCATCGGCGTATGGTCACCATAGCCCTTCATCATTTATGTTGGTACTTGATGGCACACCAGACTTACTGCAGTCATCTTATGAACAATAGGTGTCGCCACTCAGAAAAAAGCCCTCCATATCAGGATTAATACTGCAGGACAAGAATTTGAAACAGGAAGAAAAGAAATTGTGGAGTTTTCCTTTTTGAAATTTCTTCTGAAAAGAAATTTAAAGATCGTGAGGTGTACAACAAGCCTACATCGGGCTTTAAACCTGATAGTTTTTTAATGGCCAGACATGGTTACCTTCTGACTGCAAAGAGGAGTAACATTCTGTACCTCATACTAAACTTCAACTTCAGGGCTTTTTGTGGCTTCAAGGATTTTTGGTTTTTAAAACTTCTATATCATCAGTGTGATTTTTTCCCCCCCCTTCAACCCCCAGAAATCTTTTGGCAATTATTTCATCATTCGGGCATTAAAAGGTTAAATGGTTCTCCATAAACCATGATGTCACGATGTTGATGTCCATCTTTTATTGGCAATTTACTGTTCTTACAGGTTTTTAAGACCGCAGCTATTTTGCTAGCAGCAAAGAGCAGTGGAAGCACATGGAAACAAATAATATTGCTCTTATTTGTTGTGTACATGAATTTAGAGTTTTAGAGATGATGGTGTTATCTGTGCATGGAACCAGACTCCAGCTAGATTTTTTATGAAAGCATTATGCTACGTCCACGCTCATCCTGCGTTGCCTTGAAAGGAGTTGCTTGTGGACATTTCAGTATCTGGTTGCCTAAGTATCCATCTATCCTTCCAGGTCTGTCGCAGGGCTAACCTGGGTAACTCTGTAACATATGTACTATCAGGTCACATGTCAATCAGCGGTATCCTGCACTCTCATTGGTAGTTGCTTTAGTCCCACCCATTGCAATTTAATCCCTAGTCACCTGATTTACTTTATATCAGGGGTCCCCAACCTTTTTGCGCCATGGACCGGTTTATGTCCGACAATATTTTCACAGACCAGCCTTTAAGGTGATAAATATAACAAAATAAAACCAGTACCGGTATAAAAAAAAAGAAGATTTATTCATAACACACGGGAAAAGACCCAGGGAAACCAAGTTAACGCTAAAAATTATTTAAAAAAATAATGCTAAAAACCAATAAAAACCCTGAAAACCATGAATTTCACACCTGAGCCTCAACTCTCACGGACCGGTACCAAACAACTCGGGGGTTTGGGACCGCTGCTTTATATGGGCTCCGCTCACCACATTGCTTGGCAACTTTAGAGTGACATCAATCCTCTAATCTAAAAATATAAACACATTTAAGACAGCAACTGGGTATGATTTAAATGCTTGTATACTCATAATCTTATAATTTTGCTGACTACATCCTGACTGCACTGACTGCATTCAGTGTTCCAACATATCACAGCTACGCCTTTTGTTTTGGCAAGTATGTGCAAGTCCATTAACAGTTTCCTACAAAAGCAGCCGCAACCTCCTAGAGTTTCTCTTAAATTGACGTGACCAATTTTCTTGCACTCCACCCAGGCAGACAACGCAAACATCCACCGCCTCATTAAAAGCATGGGGGCATTTAGTTTGAAAGCATAACGAGCTTGAGATTGCAGCGCTGTGAATAAGGCTCATAAAAGCAGCATCATGCGGTGGTGGAAAGTTACGTTAATGACAGTATATTTGTTCCATTTTAGAGAGGTCATAACAAAGACGCCTACGGCTGCCTTGTCGTCATTAAACATCATTAACATCAACTAAGTGACAACAAGCTGACATTTAAAGTATGAACCCCACATGTACATGTATATATATATATATATATATATATATATATATATATATATATATATATATATATATATATATATATATATATATATATATATATAATTTTTTTTTAAATTTATTTATTTATTTATTTATTTTCCAGATTGACACTTTGGATGATAGTATATGATTACAGTATATTTTACATAGCAAAAGGAACTGGCGTGCAACAACACTGCTCAGTCTCATCATGCTGTATCTAGTTTCGCTGCTGTCTGTAACAGTATAAGATACTAAATGATGAATGAATTTTGGCCCGATGTTTGCCAGCACTGTTCCCGACAAAAGAGATGATCCAGAACATGTGTTTCCTCCCAGTGATGTAAAGTGTGCAACTGAAAATTACAAGGTTATCCAACCTTCACTTGCTGTTTAAAGTTGTCTTAAACACCTGAAACCTGCTGAAATGAGTCAAAGAAAATATTTATTTTTGGCTATATGTTTTTCCTCAGCAGATTCACCCCACCAGCCAAGCACTGTACAATATAACAAGTTACTCATTCACCACATTTTACAGTAATGCAGGGTTTCCGTCATCATTAGTATCTAAAATTTCTTAATCATGTGTTTTATTTCTCACTCTATATTTTAGGACTTTCACTTGAGCATTAAATTGGAACAATTCCTTTTTTTTTTTTTAACATGACAGCAGACAGGAAAAAATCCCATCATATGTTAGGTCACAGAAGTCCATTTCTGACAAACAACACAAAGGAAAACAGCAGAACACATTTGCTGGCTGTACTTTGAACTGTATTGCTTCTAGACAGTCACAGTCAGAGGAGATGTGATGAATTCCCCCGGAGCCAGCTCGGGAAGAAGAGCTGAACTTGTTCTCACATCTCCTGCTACTGAGGAGAAATAACTAGCTTCACTCACTTTGATGGAGTAAAGAAATACACACACAGACACAGACACACACACATATGTGTGGCTCTTTGCCTGTTTGCTTGAAAGAAACTCATTTTTGTGCATCTCTCTCATGCACCCTGTCTTTTTTCTTCTCCTCCGGGTTTCCCACTCAACCCGGCTTCTTTCCTATACCCCCCTTCTTAGATTTGCTCTCAATTTTCTGAGTTTATCCTCGTTGTTGAGGTTTTTTTTGTTTCACCCTGACCCCGATCCCTTTAAAACACCGTCATTAACAATGTCACCTTTGCTTGTCATTAACTTTATGGCAATGATTATTCCGCTGCCGCCAGCGCACTCTCCTTCAAGTCTCACTTACCTGTGCGATCTCGTAGAGCAGTTTGTAGTGTTCCTCCCGTTTCTGCAAGGTGCACAAATTGCAGCCCATTCTAGTTGTCAGGGAAACAGTGCCGAGTGCCCGCTGGAGTGTGTGTGCTGTCTGCGGTGTGTATGAACTCCCCCTTGGGCGATACACACTCGGGCTCCTCTTCCTTGGCTCCCCCACACCTCTTTCTCATCCGTGTATCCTCAGAGATCCCCTCTGTCGCTCTGAGCGCACCACACACGTGTTTCAATTCACTGTTTCAACGCAGGCTCTGGAAGTACTACCTTCAGTTTGTGAAGTGAGTGTGTGTTTGTAAGTGTTTTTGTGTTGTGTGAAGCAGTAATTAGATGAGTGAAACGCACCTGGCTTTCTTCCCCTCTTTGCCTGTCACTCCTTCCCTGGAGTCTCACTTGCATGCCTACATACACTCTCTCCCTCCACTCTCTATACTCCACCACCTCCTCTCTCAGTGTGAGCACACTCTTGTGCATACACACACTTTTGGCTCATGGAGTCACACCTCCTCCTGTGGCAGGCTGCCTACACATGGCTGCTCCTACTCCACCTCATGAATAGATGGCATCCTCATTGGCTGTTTAAGGAGAAGGGGGCTGGGAGAAAAAGAGAGGAGGGGACTGCTCTTATCTTGGGAATAGTCAGATTCTGAACATCAGTGCTGTTGCGTGTAAGCAAAGGAAAGGACAGGCTGCATGCATGCGTGCGTGTGTGTGTAGTAAAGGTGGGCAGACAGATCCCAATATCCATAGTATTGATACTTGCATGATTGGATCGATTATCTATGCTCTAAGTTAGATATGTAGTCCAGTAAATTGGGTTAAATTACTTTAAATAACAGAAGGTGACCCAAACTGCTTTAGAGACATATACATTTACAACTCCCCCCCCCCCCCCCCCTCTTATTTACATGTTAAAAAGTATCAGTATCAGTATTGGTATCAGTAATATTGGCCCTGCATTTATTTGGTATCGGACCAATATCAAAATTTGCAGTATTGCACAGCGCTAGTGTGCAGACTGCACTAGCATCTGTGTTTGTATGCCGTAAAGTACATTTGTTAGTTTTCTGTGTGTACATACTCAACCAAACATTCAATCCATAATTAAAAAAACCCTCAGACATCAGTTAAAATGCCATGAAGGCAGTTAATCAAGTTCCTAAGAGGGCTTTTTGTCAGTCCACACATTTAACAACTGGATTTGGCATTGAAATCAATCTAATTTGGATTCAATCAGATAGTCTTTTGCACTTAGCACAATGGTTGGAGGAGTGGTGTTTAGCGGCTGCCATAGATTTACAGTCAGAGGGCGTTAGTCACAAAACAGATGCTCCCCTCCTCTCTCCCTCTCTCTCTGCCGGCAGTTAGACAAGGGCACTGGACTGGGTTGATACACAGGAAGAAACACAGACTAGTATTGATTGGCTTCAAATTAGCTTCCAGCCCAACTGATCCATCTCTACAGGGGTGAGGAAACAAAAAGGAGAGAGAATGGATGAGAGGAAAGAGGAAGAAAAACGGAGGATGGAAAACTCAGAGATGCTGCTAAGATAAACTGAGAGTCCAGCAATGGCATTACAAGCCTCTACTAGCAATTTTGTTTATACAGTAGCAAGTATGCCCTAAATATCCTTCTAGTAGCATAATGATAAATGGTTATTGCTCAACTCATCCAGCAAATTGTAAACTGTTGATAATGCTCATATCTATATATATCGATATATATATCGATATATTTAAATATATATATATATATATATATATATATATATATATATATATATATATATATATATGTATATATATATATATATATATATATATATATATATCAGAGCATCTTGCAAATATCAGCCAAATTTCCCCCTCCATGCTACACTTGGCACATTCCCTTGGGACTTTGACCATAAAACAGGTAAAAAGAAAAGGGGGGGCCTGAAATGGTTTGGCAGTTCCTGGGTCCAAACCAGATGGGATGCCAAGTGCAGGTTGGATTGCTATGAGCTATCACACTCACAGTGCCATTACCAACATGCTGGTGTTTAGCAGATAAAATACTCACTGTGGTCACCCTTTTATTTTAGTGTAATTTGATGTGTGATATTTTAAAACGCAGTGAACGCAGAAAAGTATAGTGAACACTGAGTGAACAGCAGGACTTGTCCTCTGAGAACGTTTCATGTCTATATCATATTTAGCAGCTAAGTGACTTAGTTAGTAAGATATTTACAGGACTATGCAAACGTCTTGAGGTTCTTTATATTTATAAAAGACTGAGTTTAAATAATTCTAACAAGTTTGAAAGTCAGTATTTGGAATGACTACCTTTATTCTGCAAAAGCCTGAATTCTCTTAGTCAAGCTTTCATGTAATTTCTTCAAGTAGTCTTCAGAAATAGTTCTCCAGCCTTCTTGAAAGACAATGAATGTCTTTGGATGTTGGATTCTTTGGATGTTGGCTGCCTTTTGTTCCCTTCTCGGTCAAGATGATCCCACACTGCTTCAGTAATGTTGAGTACCGAGCTCTGGGGAAGCCAATCCATGACTGACTTGTTTTTCTATCGAGGTTTGGTTTTACTGTGTTGGGAGTGTGTGGGGTGATTGTCATGCTGAAAACTGAAGCCATTCCCAATCATGACATTTTCCAGATAGTCCTGCAGATAGAAATCTGGTGGTACTGTTCTATGTTCTTAATCTCAACACCACTGGCTAAAATGCAGCCCACAACCATGACACAGCCTACAGAGTGTTTTGCAGATGGCTATAGGCTCACTGTTGTACCTCTCTCCTGACCTTCTCCAGACATATTACAATATTTGACCAAAAAGTTTCAATCTGGATTCATCACTGTATAAGACTTATTGCCACTGCAATTTTTTCTCCTTGCTTCACTTCCTTAAGGAAGACTACCGCACTTCTTCTGAGACCATATCTGATGAGGCTTCAGTGAAGATGGCTCAAATAGAGGGGCAGATAGATTGCTTGGGTCCTGTATCAAGTCTTTGCCGGATCTATTCCTATTTCTTAAAGATATGGCTTTAGGTCTGCTGCTTCTTTTGTCCTCCGTTTGCTTAGTTCCTTGAATTCTTAAGAACACAATACATGCCCTGCTCAGTGTTTTGGGCTAAAATCTCTTTGAAAACCACCTTGTTTGTGAAAAAACACCACTTTATGCCTGCCAATCTGTGTTATATTTTAATATAGATTGATCACAACATTTGTTTATCCTTTGCAGAACAACTTTTTTTAAATTTTTGAATGATTCATAGGTCAGAGTTAAGTGGCTTAAAAACTCGTCTGAAAATGATTAAACTCAAGGACTGGACTGCAAATAAGGGAAAAAGAAGCTAATGTTTAAAGAAAAGCATTGAAAGGCATTCAGAAAGCTTCAAACTACTGTTCCAGACCAATTTAAAAAAGACAAGAAAGTCTGGCTTCTTACAAGCTGAATATTTTAGTGACTTCCGTGCAGCACTGTAAGTCAGGACCAAAATATGGACAGAACAGTCAAGAAGAGGATGCTCAGTGTGAGCCTGAGCCACTAGCATAATAAAAAATATGTAATTTCTTTTTGAATGAATACATGTATAGACACATTTCTTTCACGTCAGCTCAACACAAATTAAAAAAAATAACATTTTTTCAAGTAAACTGGAACACTATAACATATTCTTCGTTGATCATTTGTAAGGATTTGCAAGAAAACCCTTTGTCTCTAAGCAAACATGGTATGCAGTTTATTTCCTCTGCAACAGACAGTTTATACTGCCACATAATCTACTGCAGTGGCTGTGTCATGGAAAAACAAGAACTTCTAGTCAAGAAGCAGATATAGCATGCCTGCATGACGAATAGCTGTCACCGCTAAGACTATGAGCAGAGAGCGCAGATGTGTCATAGTCCTTATCACTAGTCATGCAGGTACAGGGACCATACTTGTTCAGTCAAGGGTGTCAGAGCAAATCCAGATACATCCCCCCAGATAACACTTAACCCTTTCCCTCCGACCACTTTTGTCCCATTCTGATGAGGTCATTGTGTTTCCTGTTAATCTCTGAAGGTGACTTTTCAGGATGATATCACCAAATAATGAACTTTCAGATTTTCTTTTAGCTTTTTTACTTTTTTCAAGTGCCTCGAAATCTCTTTTAGTGCTGACGTTTGCAGTCTAACCAAAGGATTACCAATATTACCAGACTCTGGTTAAACTGCCACTGTGGTTCATCCATAATCCGAGATTTGCTGACAAACACATAAATGACTAGGGAGCTAAACGTGCCTCCAGCATTGAAGGCCTCTAATGGCACTCTAAAACGTTTCCCAGAAACTACATCAGTTGTATCTAAAGCGCGATCAGGCAGACCAAAAGTGACCACACCATCAGACGATCAATACATCAGGCTTGGGTCACATGAGAAAAGCTACTTCATTACAGATTTTTCTAAATAAAGACTGTAACACGCCATTACTGTCTTAGGCTGTCTAGTAGTGGTCTCAGGGGACAAGTTGTTGGAGTGGACTGGACATATCAGTATTCTGACTGTATATAAGGAGACGAACGAGCAGATGAGATTGTAATGTATCAAGCCAGCAGTAGAGCAAGTCATTGCCACTATGGAGTTGGACACTCTGGTAAATCAGCATCGGTGTCCAAGGAGAAATACAACTCTACAGAAACATGCTGCCTCGGGTTTGTATCTTTCCAGAGAAGGATTCATACTGCAGCATGATAATACAACTTGAAAAGCTGAAAAACGAGCCAATACAGCAGTGCCAAAAACTTAATTTCCTCAAGTTGGTCTGCAAGCAAGTCAGTCCCAACAGACTTGTATGTTAAAATGCCCCAAATGAGCTATGATATCAATGTGATCACAGCATGGAAAAGAAAAGAAAAGAAACATTTTAAAAAACAAAAACAAAACAACACCCTTTTGCATTTTGTTATAACATCACTGCCTTGATTTGCACTGTAAACACCACCAGCTGTAGCTAGCCCCTTGCTAGGCCTTGCCTCTGCTACGCTAATTAAAAAAACCAGTAACCTGGACCTTTTGTCCTCCAGTTTTGGTTAGTGAACTTTTAGTGTTTTACCTGTCAGCATTAGTAAGGACAGGCAGCAGCTAATATGTTAATTTTGTGAATAAAAATCCAGAGTGGGCTGCGACATCATGGTTGCTACATCCATCCCATCTGTTATTTACAATCTATAGAAGAAAAAACCCAAACGCGCCCAAAAGCTTTACAAGAATTATTTAACAACCAAAGATCAGGCAGTGCTAACTTTATCTGACTTGGCAGATAGTCGGCTGAACTCGACCACATTGGACAAAGCTCACAAAAAAACTCCTTGGAACAACATGGTTTAGAAGACTGTAGACTCCATGTTATCTCCAGCTCATACTTAAACATTTTAAATGCTACGATATCCTAATCCTCATGTATATTTCTCAGCATTAACATTGTCGGCCCAAACAGTTGAGCTGGCAGTAACAAGAAACTTTGCAATAAATTCAAAATAGAAAGTGCTTCATTTATGATCTTAGACTTTTCAGTTTTTATCTTTGGACTGATATTAAGGCAAATCTGAGATGCAAGGCGTCATTCGCCTCATTCACCTGTCCTTTTTATAGTTCATATTAACCACTTTAACTCAGCTCAGCAGTTTCATCATTCTGAATTATAGCTTTTTTGTAGATGAGGTGTATGACAAACTTGTAGCTCATGTGCTCATTTAAAGTTGCAAAGACTTGTATAACTTTAAGAACCATGGAATTTATAATCAAATATTAAGAAATTATGTATAGAATAATATAGCTATCCTCAAACAAAAGATTCCACTATCTGAGAATTGGACTTCCAATAAAGTAGTAGAGTGGTGTCTTACCCTTCCGTTTGTATACCCAGTAAAGTATTTGACCGGCAGCTCACTTTAAGGTTAGAAGGGCTGAGGTGGCTTTGAGCAACTTTATATTCATTAGTAAAGTCGGTCAGTGAGATCTGTCCGCCAGTCAAAGGTTAACCAAAAATAGCTCTCTGGCACAGGGAAAGTGTTGCACTTCAAAGAAAGCCTAACACCACATTAACATAATGTCCTGTGCAGCTATGATTAGAAGAAAATCGAGCACTTTGCACATCTCCACCTGAAAATAGTAACTACTTCTTAGTTAAGCTCTTAACAGCTTTAAATTTATGATCTACATCTACATATTCAGTTCTATTAGGAAAGTTTGGAGTTCTTAGATATAGCAGGACAGCTACCTGGGTCCGTTACTGAGATGTTCAAATCACAACAACATTAATTTGGCACTATACATTGAGAAAAAACATGAATTGAATTGAAATGAAGAGTAGTGCAGTAGTGGGGCATTAGAACTGAACTAGTCAAAAATAATAATCACACAGTCATTTTGTGCAGCAGAATACCAAGAAACTGTTAAATAACTTACCAGTGCAAGCATTCCTTTCTTTTCCTATACAGCTGATTGGAGCAAATCAACAGTCAGACAAGGCAAAGGCACATCTTTAAAACTAGGTAACACCTCCAGGACTTGTAAATCATTTTATAACCTGGGAGAATGTCCTTCATGAAGTGTCATTTATTAATCCTTAGAATGACAACCGTGATCAGTGTTCTCCAGCAGTGATATTTGCACCATGTTTCTTATGACCAAAGTGGAAAGTATGCTAATAGGTTCTAATGTCAGTTAACCTGACCATTTTCTAAATTCAGTAATGGCCACCTGTAGTGATAAAGCTTTTAAATGCCACAGCATGTATGGAAAGACTAAAAGACTAAACAGCGGCATTTTTGCCAGTACAGACAACTGGGCGTCTCAAAGCCAACGGCGTGAGAAAAGCCTGGGGGCGACCCACACATAGCTCTCAATAGCCATAACCAATACATTATTCAACAATGTGAACCATTCATCTAGGTAAAAATATGATTAGCTTGCTACTTATAGCAGGGAACTGGAAGATGAGAGCAAATAATGGTGCACTGTAGTAATTGAAAAGTGGCTTTCTTTTCTTCTTTTTTTTTTGTTCTTGTAATTACATTGTAACTATTCATTATTATCTAATTAGCTTGCAAGAGGCCAGCGCTCAGATCCAATCCTCATAATGACTGTCTCTTTTCTGCTCATTGTCTCCCGATCCTGATTGTTAAAGCAAAATTACTGACTCTGTAAAAAAAAGGTGATTCTAGTGATTTAATTATCAAATTATGATCATAGTTATAATAGGAACAAAAGGCAGTCAATCGACAAAAGTGAGAAAAACACTAAATAGCTTAACTGGGATGTATTCAGCAAAACACAGAGGAGCCATTTGTTCATAATTTGCAGACTGCCAGTGGGGCAAAAATCATTCATTAATGAGTTGTTGTAGAAACTGTGTCCCTTTTGAGCAGCCAGGCAAAACGAGGCCAGCGCGTACACAGAAATTCAGAAAATACAGAAAAGCAATGGAACCATATGAAGAAGTTAAATTGTTGCTAAATCAGTCACTGACTTCTTTTTCAGTGCTCCATTAAACAAAGCTATTTAGAAAAGCTTCTTCTTCCTCTTGACCAGACACCCCGATGCTCTTTTACTCTCTGCTTGGCTAATTTCATTATTTAGTATATACAACAGTTTATGGTCTCATATTCCTCCCAGTCTGCTCTTGTGATGGTGACAGTGTCCTTTACTCTGTAAGCCAGCAGCCAAACTGGCGTCTGACCGGCTGACCTCACACCAAGTAGGTTCAAGTAGCCCATAAGGGTGGAGTTGTCCTCAGGCACTGGGACATAGGTTCAGGTTTCCTTCAGCAGCCTTTTTTCTAACAACTGAGCAGCATGGAGGGATAAACAGGGCTCTGAAACAACCTACAACACGTAGAAGGTACTTGCTCTGACAAAATGATAGCTCAAGTATGTTTTTATACACTCATCCATGCTGGTTTGCACACTGGTTTCCACTGCTCACTGGTGTGTCAGTCTACCTTTGTACATTAATCCTTGAGATTGAATCCTGTTAACCTTCCATATTCATTGTCTTGCAGACCTGCAGAATTATATGGTTGAACATTTTTAAACTGAATACAATGCCTTGAAATTTGCCAAGATATTCATATTTGCCTTTAGAAGAATTTTGATGATCCTTTTCTCTTTGACATAAAATATTTTGACCATGAGCAGGTTTTAAGAAACGAAGTGGAAACCTCCCGAGCTGAAAAATGAAGACAAGGCAGAAAGAGCAAAAACATGGAGTTCTTGAAATGATTTCTTGACCATGCATTCCAAAAATAAACTCAACTCCCTTGTTAAAAGGCCCAAATTTACAGCAGATGTAATCACTTGTTGTTATTTTGTTCTTTTAGGCAACCCCCGGGCCACAGACCGTTACTGGTCCGTGAGTTGTTTGGTGCTGGGCCACAAGAGTTGAGGCTCGGGTGTGAAATTTATGGTTTTCAGGGTTTTTAATCGTTTTTATCGTTAACTCGGTTTCCCTGGGTTTTTCCCATGTGTTATGAATAAATCTTCTTTTTTTGGTACCAGTACTGGTTTTATTTTGTTGTATTTATCCGCGACACCTTAAAGGCCGGTCCGTGAAAATAGTGTCGGACATTAACCGGTCCGTGGAGCAAAAAAGGTTGGGGACCGCTGCTTTAAGGGCCATGGGTACTTTGAGTGCTCCCGACTAGCTGTTTGTTAAGTGCCCTATTCAGCTATGATTGGAAGAACACAAAGCATCATCTGAAAACAATAACTACTTCTTGGTTAAGCTCTGAATTATTTCTGGGGGTTTTTTACATTAAAGTTCTATAACCAAAGTAAGATCCAAAGTTCGGTATAGCAGGACAGCTACCTGGATCCTTCAGAAATGTTCAAAGGCTACAATGTTTAACATAAGCAACTGTTGTGATTTAGCGCTGCATAAACAAAATTGAATTAAATTGAATTGATTTGAACAACAGACAAAATACTTAAGCTGAGATTCAAAATAAAGTTAAATGACGGTACAATATTTTGGGTTATGGTAAGATACTGGTTATTGGCTTTGTGTTTTTTATGTATTTTTTAAAAAGATTTTTAGATGTTTTCATTCTCTTGTAAAATGATTGTGTAAAATAGGTTCAATCTTGTTAAGATGATATTAATATTACATTATTGCAAGTTAGCTAATGCACAAATCAGTCAGTTAAGCAAATCATGAACTGTCTGTCTTTCACACACAGTCTATAACTAAACACTGTATGTGTTGAGCATGTTAACATTAGCATGTGGATGATCTGGTTAAGCAGAGCTTCAAAGACCTCATCTTGCTCAACTTGCTGCGTTGCTGCATTTTGTTATTTTTCATGCTACGGTTATTTTAATTAATCATATTTTAATAATATACATTCTGATTTCATGCAGTTATTTGATCACAGAATGTAAACCAAATGGAGCCCTTACACATGTGAATCTCACATTTCACTCTGACCAGTGTGTGTGTGTGTGTGTGTGTGTGTGTGTGTGTGTGTGTGTGTGTGTGTGTGTGTGTGTGTGTGTGTGAGATAAAGGGAGAGAGCACAAAAGAGAATGGATAGGAAGGCATTACTATCTATGCTATTGCCTTAGGGTATAAGCATACAAAGATTCCCCCTGTGTACACGCACACACACACACACACATTTGCACTGGAGTGCTGCTGGGCCTGACCCTGTTGTGTTAACCCAATAGCATAGCTGCAATAAAACTGATTAGAGAAGTCTTCCCCTGCTGCTCCCAGACCCTGCTGCTGGACTAATGGCACAAGTGGGCCCCTTAAACTTTCCACAACATCTGTGCCAGTATTGAACCGTAAGGATGGATTGAGCACCAGGGCCATGAGGTATGAAGGGAGGAAGCCACATAAGACAAACTCAAATATAGAACAATGGGCAGAGTTAAACATAGTTGATACAACAAAAATAGATGACTAGATATTCTTAGATTTGGCCACTTTATTAATGTCCTACTTTTCTCCATGCTGTAGAGCACAGGAAGGCCAAGCCAGCTGTTCTTCTATTGTCCAGGTGCTTAAAAGGATTACAGAGGTCCACAAGGCTAGGCACACACACACACATACTCATACCCATCCAGGCACTCCCATGCACAGATTTTAGCTAAAACTTCAAAGGCAGACTGAGAAGCTCAAGGACACATCATCCCTCAGCTTTATGGATAAGGACTAGAGCCATGCTTGGCCAAGCATGCACATACTGTGTTACTGGGTTGTTCAATATTACCCAAAGGTGTAAACAACCAGCAGAAATATGCTACAGCAGAACAACCCCAGACAATCTACAGTTGTTGTGATATTTATTAAAACAAATTATAAAAATCTAACACAAACTAACATTATTCATTTTTTGTACTTTATTTTTGCTTCATGCTTCCTTAAAATAATAATAACACATAGATAAATATACTCACATCAACCTTGTGAGATACTATGAGAAGCATAATTTGTCACTAATTAAACCTTTAATGAATTTGCTAACGCTTTACAGTTTTGCTCATCTTCTATAATCAAGTCTCTTGTGGTTCCATCTGACATGAATATATGAAACCCTTTACTTTCCCTTTTTTCTCATTTATTTTTGTCAGTGTGGAATTTTTTTTTTAACTTTTTCCCAGTCTGGAGCACTTTTGATATGTAGCCTATTCTCATTCAGTCTGGAATTGAAAAAAAATATTTTATGTGACCTTTATACTGGACAATTACACAATATACTCGCAGAAGTATCAACAGATGGAGATGGTAATTTTCAAAATTAGAACATTTTGGTGATTCTGATTAAAACCCAACCTTTTCAAGGAATTTATTGTGCAAATAGAGTTCTGTCATTATGGCAACCATGACCTTGAGTAACTTGTTATATCAAAATAACTCTTAGTATAATCAGCAATTGCTATTAATCATGCTCCATTTCCTTTCTGAAGAATACTTTTTTAGCGTCTCACTCTCTTTTTTTCTCTCACTCCTGTGTATTTTTAAAAGAGTTACACATTAAATCTACTCATTTGAGCAGTGGACACCGATGGCACATAGATTGTTTGCTTTGACAGTAGCGTATGTTAAATCAACACAAACTATTTATGATCAATCGTCACAAACAATACCAAATTTTCCAACATTAATCCAATTCCATTAAATTAAACTTTGATCATTTTACTCCCAAACAATTTCAGCAGTTTGTCTAACAGTTACCTTTTCTTTCATCAGAGATTGATCACTCAACTCTAGTTGGAACAAGTTCAGGTATGTCCTGCTGCCCTGCTGGCAGACCCAGGACACAATGGAGACATTATATCGTTTATGTCTTATATATCTTTTATCTTGAGAACATCTCAGTATTCCCTCATAGGAGGAGGTGGTGGATGGGGAGAGGGAGGTCTCGGCTTCTCTGCTTAGGATGCTACTCCCGCGACCGAGCCCCAGATAAGTGGAAGAAAATGTATAGATGGAAGAAAATGTATAGATGGATGGATAGATGAACAACTATGGCTTGTTTGGAAGAGCTGTTCTTGAAAAATAGCACGGTAACACAACTTAGGTTTCCAAAGTTGTATCTGAACACCTAGATGTCTGGAATAAAGTTTTTTTTGGACAGATGAGACCAAGGTGAAGATGTTTGGCCATAATGCAAAGAATCACATTTAGTAAAAACCAAACACAACACATATCGGCACAAACATCTTATACCAATACTAAGCACGGTGGTGGCGGGGTCATGATTTGGGCTTGTTTGGTAGCACACACCTCTCACCTTGCAGTCACTGAGCTGATGAGGAACTCTGTATGCCAAGGTATAATAGAGTCAGCTATGAGGCTTTATGTCCGACAACTAAAGCTGAAATTTGGCCATGCAGCTGAATAGTGATTTCAGTCACAGCAGAAAATCTACAATAGAATGGCAGAAAAAGAAAAGAATCAAGGTGCTGCAATGGCCCAGTCAACCTGACTCAAATGGTTTGGCGGGACCCAAAAAAAGCAGTGCATAAAAAAACTGCAAAGAATAAACTGAAGCAATGCTGTAAAGAGGAGCAGGCCAGAATTCCTCATCAATGATGTGAAATACAGATAGTAATGCAGAAAACGATTAATTCAATTCTTTGCTTACTTTGCTAGTTTATGTGATTGCACGCTTATAGGTAATCGAAATTCTAATTTTAAGATTTGCAATTTTAACAAGTTTTTCCTTGCTCATTGTTTACGTTACCCACATGTCATTTTCCCTTGCTGAATACACTGAAATGTTAATTTTGAAACTTTTAGTTCAGAAACTTGCAGGTCCTCCCTTTTACTTTTACCTCTTGTGCATGCACTTCCTCCCTTTGCCGAGCACAGCACTTTTGATTTTTATCTGTGCCCCGCTCTGGTTTAAAAGGGCTTCCCTGTTGTGAATTAATGTGGCCTTAATCTGGCGCCCCACACATGGTGATAAAGCAGTGTAAGAGACAGAGCATGTTCGGTCAGAGGACACAAGATTAGTCATACGCCACTGAGCCCGAAGTGGGGTCTGCAGTGTTGCCTGCCGTCTCACTTCTTGATACCAGCTGCTGGTGCCCCCTTTCTTGTCTAATCCTGACTGTGGGACTAAACCTTTGCCTGTCAGGAAGATAAAAAGTGTCTTTTGTCACCGTGATCATCCTTATGTCTGTATATTAAGGTGCTGCTTATGCAAACGTGCTAACGGTGTGGGGTAGTAAGAACAGGGGGGAAAAACCCAACAGGCCACAATAGCTCCATCTGGAAGAGAAGGACACAAAAGTACACCTGTTAAGGTAATATCCTTCAGTCATGTAGCTTGAGTTTGATTTTGTACTTATAATCAGACCTTTCTTAGCAGTTGGAGAAAATTGGGGCCATATACATGATCAATCACAGACACCAGACCAATGCTTAGTGCATATTAATTCCTTTACAAGCCAGGAGAAACATTCACTGAGATGAAGGCTTTGTGTTTGCCACACTGCATCCATTACGACAGGGGCCTGAGCCCATGTAGTGAATAAGCACAGTGTATTGATCTCAGTCTACGGGTTTGCTGGTCTAACTGGCAATGGGTTGTCCTTACAGTCAATATGCTCAATAAGTTACACACTATAGAACATAGAGTAATTTGGCAAATCCCAAGGAACACAGATCTATAGTGGGCAAATCCATATAACAGGTCAGCTGGGAATTTCTGTAGTACAAATGTAAATGTCTATCCTTTAATTACTTGTTTTCTTAATCATAGTGTAACTTAGAGCAAATGACCTCAATACCACTTTTCTACATGATTCATGTTAAACTGCAAAGTCATTACAGTCTTGCAATCGTGTAAAGGGTCACATACACGACACCTTCTGCAAATATAAAGCAAGGTTTCTCTCTGAAAATACTATGTGCTCTAAGTGACACATGATATGATATTGATAGAAAAAATGTTAGTTCCAGATTGATCATAATATCATTTATCATAACTCCTCGAAGACATTGCCAAAAGTTGACAGTTGCGGTTCTACAGACATGTGACCACTAACCATGTGACATTAACTTGTGTGCCGTTTTAGATTTGTGCCAGTCATGGTGACAGTGTAAGATCAAGTGTATAAGGCCCCAGTCACAAAAGCTTAGAGAGTGATAGGCAACCATCTGGCTGCCACCAACCAGGAGGGGAAAAAATGAGTATTCATCAGCTGGTTAGGAGTAGTTGCCCTAAGTGGATGGCATTCGCAAGGAACATGAAATTAAATGGAAGAGACGGCCTTGTCTACAAACACTGTCCAAGCTACTCTGCAAGGTGTAATGAAACTAAAGCTTTAAGGCACAAGCTTTAAAGCTTGTGCCTTAAAGGAGATGCAAAATTAAAAAGATACTTCCTTAAACAGATCTTTTATTTCCAATATGAACTCTGAATTTAATTTAGAAAGAAAATTAATAAATGCAGAGGAGAAGAATTTCAAGTTTTGTTGTCACATTATTTTTGGTGACATTTGGGCACCTAAGCCTGAATAGGTTTTGAAAAGGATGTTGTTTGGGACTTCAATACATCATGTCAAAATGTGTCTGGCTAAAAGTCTAGCGTGCAAAACCAACTAATGTGGTTGTTTTATGAAGAAGGATGACCTCCCACAGAAACACACATTTTGAATGCCGCAATTAAATAAAAATACTCCTCAAGGTAAAATCTATTGTACATTTTAGCTTTAAGGGGATATGTTTTTGAAGACTGAGTGTTTCAGGCAAAGCAATAGTTGCCATGGCCTGCAATGACTTTGCCAAATTCTTCACTGAAAAAATCCAAAAAATTAGACAAGCAATTGGTACATCAACAGCAGATCCAGGATATGTACTGTGTCCACCAAAAAACTGTTTAAACACCATGAAACAGTTTCAACCTATTAACAGCAAAGACCTGGAGGACATCTTAGGTCAACTGAACTCCTCCTCCTGCTGTTTAGATGTCCTGCCAACAAGTTTTTTCAAAAAGGTCTCAAAGACTTTAGAGTCAGACCTGTTACAGATCGTCAACTTTTCTTTATTATCAGGTGTGTTTCCAGAATCACTAAAAACTGCTGTAATCAAACCTATACTGAAAAAGGACAATCTTGACAAGACACAAATGAACAACTACAGGCCGATCTCAAATCTCCCGTTTTTAAGTAAGATCATTGAAAAAGCAGTTTCTCAACAGTTCAATTACTTCTTAAAACAGAATAACTGCTACGATGCCTTCCAGTCAGGTTTTAGACAGAACCACAGCACTGAAACCGCTCTGACCAAAGTGTTTAATGACATATGTCTGAATACAGACAGTGGAAAAATGTCAGTCCTAGTTTTACTGGATCTCAGTGCAGCATTTGATACAGTTGACCACAACATATTACTCAAACGACTGGAGAACTGGACAGGTCTTTCAGGAACTGTACTAAACTGGTTCAAAACATACGTAGAAAACAGGAAATACTTTGTATCAATAGGTAACTTCACATCTGAGCAGACAAGTATCACATGTGGAGTTCCCCAAGGTTCCATCTTGGGACCCCTTCTGTTTAACATCTACATGCTCCCACTGGCACAGATTATAAACAACAACAAAATAAACTATCACAGCTATGCAGATGACACACAAATATATATCACAATGTCACCAGGAGACCGAGGCCCTGTACAGGCTCTTGGTAAATGCATTGAGGAAATCAATGACTGGTTGTGCCACAATTTTCTCCAGCTAAACAAAAACAAAACTGAGGTAATAGTCTTTGGCGCCAAAGAAAAACGATTACAGGTCACCAGAGAACTTCAATCTATACATCTAAAAACCACAAACCAGGCGAGAAATTTGGGTGTAGTGATGGATGCAGACTTAAACTTAGAAAAACACATTAAGACAATAACAAAGTCAGCTTACTATCACCTCAAGAATATATCAAGGATAAAAGATCTGATGTCTCAACAGGACCTGGAAAAACTAGTCCATGCATTCATCTTTAGTAGGCTTGATTACTGTAACAGCATCTTTACAGGTCTACCTAAAAAATCAGTCAGACAACTACAGCTCATTCAGAACTCTGCTGCTCGAGTCCTCACTAAGACCAAAAAAGTGGACCACATCAGTCCAGCTCTGAGGTCCTTACACTGGCTGCCTGTCCGTCAGAGGATAGACTTTAAAGTTCTGATGCTGGCCTATAAAGCTCTGAATGGTTTAGGACCAAAATACATCAATGACCTCCTGACCCAGTATGAACCATCCAGATCCCTCAGGTCATCTGGATCCGGTCTTTTATCAGTTCCCAGAGTCAGAACCAGACACGGAGAAGCTGCATTCAGCTGCTCCTTATATCTGGAACAAACTCCCAGAAAGCCTCAGATCAGCTGAAACACTCAGTTTATTTAAATCCAGGTTGAAGACTCACCTGTTCTCAGCTGCATTTGAATAAAGCACCAAATCCACACTTTAAGCTTAAATTTCAAAACTTACATTTAACTACTGATTTTATCTACTGTTCTGATTTTATCTGTTTTGATTTTATATACTGTTGTTTGTTTGTTTGTTTGTTTGTTAATTAGTTAGTTAGTTTATTTGCTTGTTTTAATCAATTTTAAATCATGCTTTTTATTTGTTCTTGTTTCTAATGTCTCTGTAAAGCACTTTGAATCACCTTGTTGTTGAATTGTGCTATACAAATAAACTTGCCTTGCCTTGCCTTGCCTTGCTGTTTCTAGAAAATGACTCTAATAAAACCATGGTGAAATGTTTTTCAATTTATTCCACATTGTGGATTTTATTTTGTTTTGTTTGAATCTGCTGGACAGCCGCAGGAGGTCTGCGTCTACAAATATCCCAATTGTGCCTTCTCACAATATGGCCACTTAAATCTTTTTTTTTTCTTTCTTGGTCTTCAAAATGATCTACACACAAATAAATTTGACTGATCGCTTGATTGAGTGGGTACGCGAGTAGCACCATGCTTGTCTTTGTCTTTTTCCAAACTGACTAATAAAAAATTTACTGTCCCCTTGACACCCATACGAGAGTGAAATATTGCTTTACGAGAAGAAGATGACCAATCAAAGTTGAAAGGAACAGTTTCATTTTATTCTACAGCAAATCCAAGATTTATCTGAAGAAAAAAAGCAGCAGCAACAACAACAACAAAAAGCCGAAATCACTAACATGAAATAGGAACAGTAAAAGTTTTACTTACTTATTGTGGTGTAGGTGGTACACAATATGTATAAAATGATAAATGGTACACATTTTTCTGTTCAATAAAAAGTAAAAGAAAAAGAAAAACTTTAGGAGGAATTTCAGGAAGAATGTTTCTAAAATAACATTGTGCGCCAGATTTATTTAGCACTGATGTATAGAGCTACTGTGGGTCATTCTGTGTATTACAGACAGTAAAAAGCAGCTTGAACACAGATGGTTTGGTATATGAACAAAGTTTTGTCACCAGCTCTGTTATGACCCCAGAGGTCAAAGAGATGGAAGGATCAGATGGCCTCCGTCTTTAGAATGCTAATGAGGATTGTGTCTAAAGACCCGCTATACACAAGGATGCATCTATTTTTAAAGTAGCCTAGCTAAAAGAGGATTTTACATTGACTATATATTACTGACCTTTAACCTAAATTATATCTCAAAAATTTTACTTTTAAGCTAATATTATTTTATTCACCACTAAAGTCATAACACACCGGAGTGTGACACAGCTGGTGTTTGTGTAATATTTGGTTTTGAAGCTTGGTGGCAATAAATGAAAGGTTAGCTAGCTAGAAGACAGCTGGCTTTGCTAGCCAGCTAGTCTGGAAGTATGGAGAGCATGAGCTGGCACGTGTGTTTTTTTATACTCCACAGACAATTTTTTCACTTGTGTAAGACAATATATTTAATGAAAACTAAGGAAATAAATTTATGTTTGTACTTATAAATGTATAGCTAGCAAACTCTTTAGCTTGTTTGTTTTTTTATGGCTCAGTCACACTATTTTATTTAATAAAATACACTGCAACCTCTTTACAATTAGAAAAAAGCACCCTGTAATTGGATTAAAATTTTGTTGCTATTGTTGATCGATTATAAGTAGATACAGCAAGCAATAGGTCACCTGGTGAGAGTAGCAACTTTTCTCTAGACAATCACCATCTGACTGAAATCACTCTCAGGCTAACTGGCAAAGGATTGCAAATAAGTGCGCTGTAAATTATGAACACAGAAAGGCTGCCAACATGTTGTAATCAGTATGGGTCTGTTGATGATGACCATGATTAGTCTCCAGTGCGTCTTTTCACAAAAGGAGACTTGACTCAGCTAGTTGCCAACTCGTTATGTTTTGGTTATATTCATATATAAAAGTAAGGTTACTGAATACCTGTTATTTTGCATGCATCCAGCATTATCAACATCACTTTTTTGTGGAGGAATCTCTCTGTCATATCTGAGGTTGGTAACAATTTGTAATTTTTAGTCCATTTATTCTATTGAGCTCAGGTTTATTTATCACCAAAACAAAAAAAGTCAGATCTCAAGGAGCTTTATACAATAAGGTGAAGACCTTAAAGTCAATTGCCATATTATTGCAAATTGCAAACCTGACCTCCATTCAGTCGTTAATTAATAGCAGACTAATTGCACTCTTATCTCCATCTTGACCCAACACACTTGATTTGCGAGTGGTCACAGATCCGGACCCAACTTTGGAGCAGTCATTTCAAATTCATAATAATCTTTAGGAAAGTTGGTCAACTACTGGTTTCCTAGTGTGACCATCACATAAAAAGATACACTATTAATTTCTCTGTAACGCTGTTGCATCTACACTATTTTATTTCACAAGAGCATTGACTTTCTTTTTTTTTAATTCTAGTTCTCTCAGTATTAATTGCCATGGCCTGCTAATAATTGGTGCTAGATCCTCTCAGCTCTGATGTCTGACCTAATCTACCCTGACCCAGTTAATCATCACAGCTCCTCTCTGTCGCATCCCTCCAGGTGATCCAATCTAGCATCTGCCCTTGTTAATTAGTCATTGACAAAAAATAAAAATAAAGTTGATTAAAGTTCAAAGTTTAAATAAACACATAAAACTGCTTTGGGTGGCCTTTACTGAATTTGCAAAGTGCAGGAATTGCATTTAAATGAAAACAAAAGTCAAATATTCTGAATGTGAATATGTTTTGATACTAGCGTGACCTGGATTTAACACCGCTTCTCACAAGGTAAGCAATAAAAAAAATATCCGCCCACTGGATGTTTACAGCTCCCTTTTACCTTATAAAAATCACTTGTTTTTCTAATCCGACAGCAGCCTTGTCAGTTGTTTATGGTCCAATATCGAGCATTTTTGTTTTTACTAGCAACGTGGACAGAGGGAGAAAAAAAGCACAGACAGTCAGTGTGTAGGTTTTTATTGGCACATACCAATGGTGTAAGTCATGGTGCTGTCAGAAGCATTTTACAGCACTTTGACTGCTTGTTAAAGACAATTCTCAGTCAGATATGATTGGATTTGTCATATATTCACGGCTTAATGCAGATCACCTGCATGTGCAATATGCGCCATATGTTTATCAAATCAGTCTTGTTTAAAACTAACAGGGTGCCGGGGACCAACACCTTTTTCTCCCCCCCCTCCCTTTCTTGACATCATGCTGTGGTTGTCATAGCAACCATGCAATATGACAGAGCTGATGACAGAGGAGAGCTAAGCGGAGATCTGTCACTGAAATAGCCTCATATGGGGGAGCCATGCTATAATGATGTGTATACCTGTCAGCCTGCGTATGTGCGCGCACGTGTCATTACTTCTTGTTTCTTGTTCTGCTGTGTCCACAGAAAAAGCCTGAGCATTTTTCCTTTGATTTGACCTGAGAGTTCTCCTGTCACCAGAAAGATGACAAAGGAGCGGTGTCAAGTGTGCTTTGCTGGTGTGTCATCTACTGATAGCAGACAAAAACTAATAAGGCTTTTCTGTTTCTTCACTTCACTGAAAGTCAAGGTTATGAGCAACCTGCAGAAAGACCTCGTGCTACAATAAAACCTGTCTGGCAAACAGTCTTTACAAAAAGCAGAGTACGTTTTATTTTTCAGGTCTTAGGTGTTTCAGGTGGAGGCGGTATAAGGTGACGCATTTACACCAGGGATGAACATTTCAGTTGTGATGTGTTGACTGAGTCCCCTTTTTGTGCTGTAAGGCCTGCGTGTGGTGTTCAAGTACTGGAACTGACAGTCCCTCTAGTTTATGGCTGTCACATTTTACTTGAAGTTAAACTACTTTCAACAATAAGGAAATTAAAATTACATCTTTTCAATTTTTGGCTTTTCACATTCACAATTAAATACATGATGGGACCTTGTCTTGATTAAAAGATTCTCAAACATCCATTCAAAAAAGCAATGCAAAAGTTAAAGTAGTGCCAATGATATCCTTTATGAACATAGCAAAATTTTGCTTCTGGTACTTTCAAATGGGTTTTTTTTTCAATAACCAAACAAATCCAAAAAAATTCAGCAATTGGTGGCAAAGTCATCTTTGTTAACAAGCCACAAAATAATATTGTGTAGCTGCTTATATTAAAAGAGCACAATTACAGGCTACTACAAATAACCCACCCTATAATATAGAACGAGGCAGGATTTTTACAAGTGGCATAAATGTTTTATTTTATTTTATTTTTTGGTCTTGAACAGTCATTTTCCAGGGTTTTCTGAAGGTCTTTCAAAATTTCTCTTTGGACGTTTGCAGCTTTATACCCATTTTCAGTCCACTCATTTGTTGTTGTTGTTGTTGTTTGTTTGTTAAGCCAGTTAAACACTGACCTATTAATCACTTAAGCACAAAAAGGCGCCTAACTCAAAGGATAACAGTTCAACAAAGAACCTGTTTTGAACTGTATCTTTGCAGTCACAAAAAAAGAAAATTGATGGAATTATATAAGTGGAGGAGTACCATCAGATTTTAATTCACCATGCAATATCATCTGGAAGCCACCTGATGACAGTGATTCCAAACATACTGTCTATGCAGTAAAAGCATACCTGGGTATAAAAACATGGAATGGAACATTATTAGTCCTCAACATTACGATTATAAAAGAGTGAGGAATGTCCTCCAAGAAACCTGGAGAACTATTCCTGAAGAAAATATAGAAAGAAGAATAAATGTGGTCATACTAAGTATTGATTTTCAAGTTTGTTAGATTTGTACAGGCTCTAATTTTGCCTGACATGCTGTAATTCAATTTATCGTTATGTTTGCACGTTCGATAAACTGCTGCACCTAGTTCCCTGACTCAAGAGTTTTGCACAGTAGTGTGGAGCTGAGTGGACATTGTGGAACTGTTTCACCAATTAAAGTTTCACAAAAAGTTCACAAATTAAAATATTGCCAGATATTTGTCTTATTTATAGCACTTTCTAAAATACTTTAGGACTGTATCCCCTCTGGCTGTCCACCTCAAAAACACACTGTTGGAACATGTGAACAGAACTGTGTGTTTAATGAGTGTTTTGAGATTTGTCACTTAAGTCTTGATGGAAGCACTTTCATTGTTTGACCTTTAGTGGTCAGTGTGTTTGAACAGATCATTAGGGCGTGTTGGGGTCACCCTGTGTCCCAGTGGGGAGGTGTCTTCTTTGGTCACAAAGATCAAAATGTTCAAGAGGTTTAATCTCATGAGGGTGAAGCTCTTCCAAGACAGGTCCGGTGAAGTGTCAGAGATCAGAAAGCACCACTCAACCTTCTTGCTTCCTTTCTAGCTTTCATCTTCTGGTGGTAAGTTCTATCAAAACAAACTCACCAGGTGAGATGATGTAGAGAAGGACTTTTGTTACAGTCAGAGAGACAAAATACTTGAAGGTTAGAACTGAGGTTGTCACATACACAGTATGAGGGTAAAACCATCAACATGCTGCATTCCTCCTGGTCTGATTCTTCAGCATTCTCAAGGCAGAAACATCTCACTTCATGGATTTATTGCTGTTTTTCTTTTTTTAAAAACTCTACTGCGTTGGAGCAGTGGTGCAATGCAGTAATTTTTCTGCTATGTTTTCTATACAGGGTACAGGAACTACAAGTGTGGTGCTAAAACATGCAGGCAGCTGTGCAAAATATGTCTGTGTATAGGAATCTCACCCTTTTCACACCAGATATTGCCACTATACAGTGCATGATGAAATTGCTTTTTTGCCTGATTCTTAAGCTTTTTACATGAGAAAAAAATTAAGTGTGTGAAAATATGATGTAACCAATAAAAAAAATAAAACGCTCCAAGATTAAAAGTGAGAAGCTTGCTCCTACCTCACTGCTAAGTATCTGGGTTATCTGTGAGGTTGCTTGACCTCAGAGGCAACATTTTTGTTTTATGATAATTTCAACTTGGTCTGGGCTTGCAGCGCCCATAAGTATCTTCAAGTGCTACCATGGCGAGCAAGACCACTCAAAGCTTTTAGAGCATTGAGGGATAAAAATACAAAGAGGTCTATTAGAGGTCCCAGCATC
Organism: Mchenga conophoros; assembly: GCF_057382185.1. Lineage (NCBI taxonomy): Eukaryota > Metazoa > Chordata > Actinopteri > Cichliformes > Cichlidae > Mchenga > Mchenga conophoros. Next base: position 33,263,256 of record NC_140542.1, read on the forward strand.
TAATCATACCAAACATAGTCACAGCTCAATGTAATAGGTCTTAATGGCAGAGCATTAGGTCCATTTATTAGGCCATTTCTATGTCAGCTCACATGCTTCGCCAGCTCTTAACATTTCATCACTATTTCTTTTCCTACACTGGCTATTTTTGAATACACCATTCAAACCAGTCATCCATGTATTTTGCTCCCAGCATTTCTAGAAAACTACAGAGACAGAATTTGTATGCACCTGTTCAACTGCTCATTAAAGCAAATATCTGATCAGTCAATTTGGTGCTAGATGGGCTGGCCTGAGTGTTTCAGAAACTGTTCTACTGGGAATTTCCCACTTTGCCATCTCTAGGGTTCACAGTGAATGTTTTTAAAAAGAGAAAACATAGATTGTGCAGGAGTTCTTTGGGTGAAAATGCTTTATGTCAGACTGCTTTAAGTTAACAGAAAAGCTACAGTAGGTAGGGTATCAGTAAAAACAATCACTTCTTACATAAAAACCTAGTGGTGTATTGCTGTGGTGGATATTTTTTGGCACACTTTAGGCCTCTAGGTTCCAATTTAGGAAAACAGGAATAACCAAAACATTAACAACTTGGTACACCAAGGTATGCAGCAGATTATCTCTGAATGCAAAACACATCTGATCTTGAATCACATGGGCTAAAGCAGCAGAAGACCACACCTGATGTCACTCCTGGCAGCTAATAACACAAAACTAAAGCAAAACCTTCGTGAACTTACCAAAACTGGTCAGTAGAAGATGTAAAAATATTGTCTGGTTTGGTGTGGACATGGGAGGGTCAGAATTTGGATTATTTATGAAAACATCCTACCTTGTGTCATTGGGTCAGTTGGTGGTGTAATGGTGTGGGGGTATTTTCTTGGCAGACTTTTGGTCCCTTTAGTATAGACACAGTATTCAAACTGGTTTCTTGAATAAATAGTCTACACAGTCACCAGATATTAATCCAACAGAGCACCTTTGGGATGTGGTGGAACGGGAAATTTATAGACTAGAAGCAAAGGGGTAAAGGGTGAGGGACAGAATGACAAAAAACCCAAAAAGTACAGCTTTGTTCTCGCCCTGCCCTATATAAGACAAATGGCAGTGTTGAGTCAGTATATAGTACATTGTATATATATGTAGTTTGTCTCCCCATCTATCGGTGCCTGTCATGCTACGCTGCTTCCAATGCATGGCAATTATCCTGCTCCAGACTGTGAAAACAATAAAACACACAGCTCCACGAAATGACAACCTGCCAGCAAAAAACTTCAGCTTTGGACAAGTACACTGTGGCTGGAAAACGTCTTGTAATAGTGTGGCTGTAATGTATGGAAACCATCAAAACCACTTAAGCTTTAGGGGGACAAAATTATGATTTAGGTGCAAAACACTTGTCTGCAATACTGACCCTGCATACTGAAAAATATGTTTAAATAGCATGTAACATGACACTAGGGATCCTGTCTAAATGTAACAAGTTGGGAGAGAGACTGGGCTATCAAAACTTTATAAAAGCTGTTACACACTTGAGTAAAATTGTATGAGAGGCTGTCTGTTGCTGTATGTGCTATTTTATCAGTGTGAAAGAAGTCTGTGTGTGAGGAAGTGAGTGCTGACAGTGGATGAGAATTCAAATAGGGTTGTGTTAATAATCCATTTAAAAAAAAATACAAAGTAAATACAGTGTAAAATTCTGTAATATGTGGGATTCAAAATATGGTCTCCAGTGTAAACAAGTGAATAAAGCACCCCACTGCCTACACCTCCAACCTCCAGATTTAAAGCTCTTTAAAAAGAGTAAAGATTAATTTTGTGTTCATAAACACCAGGAGAAGCCAGTCAGAAAAAAAGTCATGTTCAGGGACACAAAAATAAAATTTGGATATTTGTGTCTGAAAACACGAAGAAAAAAAAGAAAAAAGAAAAAACACGATGCAAACCACTAAGATAATGAAAAGTAAAAACTTAAATATAACCAATGCAGTTTAGGGTTTCAGGTATTTAATCCCCATCAGTTTGCATTTTCATGCAAAAGATACCAATCATGTGCATGTAGCAAGTGTCAAATGTAACTCAAAACACGATGTCCAATTATCCCCCACAACACTCTGTAATATGGATTTATGTCTCTTTATGTCAGAAGCCTTTGTGTCCTTTTAGCAGTGTCACAGGTCATATACTTCATGAGTCACATAAGGTCAGATGGGGACAGAGGTCACATCAGAGCACATCCTTTTGTATTTATCATCATCAGCATGCATCAAGCCCACATAAAGTGATTGAAAATATTGAGAAATTCTGTGAGAATCTTACAGTAATAGTATTACTATAGTATTAATATCAACATTTTCTTTGTTATTTGTGTTTATGAGTTAAGTGAATCAATAAAAAATGATTGCAGCTCATAAGGAAAATCTTTAACAGTATATTCTGCAGCTTTGTAGAAAACTGAAATAATTAGGCTGCTTTCAAATTACAAAAACCTATATAAGCTTCAAAGGCTTTGTAGCAGGGAATGAAAAATGAGATATTGAATTTTAACCCGATATAAAAGAGAAGAGCATGGTGAATGTATTATTTAGTGTGTTTTTCTTCTCTACTTTTCAGGAATGAAGGATTTCTTTTTTTTTTAACTTTCAAACCGATTTATTCCTCTAATTACCCAAATAAAACCCACAGAAAGAAATTTAAGTGGCAACATCGATTTCAAGAGCTGATTCAAATTATATGAAATTGAACTCACAAACAGTGACAAACTAAAACAAGATCCATTAACTGCCACAAATTGGCACACACCCACAAAGACAGACACAGGCATACACAGTCCACGCGCATGGTGAGAAAGAGAGAGCCTCACAAATGAAAATAATTAATACAGATCAACTGATGGAGTTCAATTTTTGGCACAATCGTGAGATGCTTATATCAGTTAAACACGGGGTAATTAAATGTTGCATATATTTTTCATCATCTTTGAAGATGACAAATTATACATACATTCAAATGGCACTTTATAAAGATTACTAGTTCAGCTACTCATTAATGCAATTATCTAATCAGCCAATGGCACGTGGCAGCATGGCAAATGCTTTTAGGCATGTAGACATGTTTGAGACCTGCTTAAGTTCAAACTAAGCATCAGAATGAGGCAGAGAGGTGACTCGGGTGAACATAACATGGTTGTTGGTGTTAGATGGGCTGGTCTGAAAAAAAAGCTGTTGATCTACTGGGATTTTCTCACTGGGGCATCTCTATGGTTTACAGAGAATGGTATGAAAAAGAGAAAATATTCAGTAAGCTGCAACTCTCTTGGTGAAAATGTCTTGTTGATTACAAAGGTCGGAGGAGGCTGTGCAAACTGCTTTGAGTTGATAGGAATGCAACAATGACTCAAATAATCATTCCGTGCTAGCAGAAAGACACCACTAAACACAAAACAGGGCAAACCTTGACGCAAATGGGCTAAAGCAGCACAAGACCACACTAAGGTGCCATTCATGTTGGCTGAGAACAAAAAATCGCTATTTAGGCTTCACAAATGTTGTCAATGAGAAGACTGGAAAAAAATTGCCTGGTCTGATAAGCTTTGATTTCTGCTCCAACATTCAGATGGTAAGGTCGCAATTTGGCATAAACAATATGGAACAGATGAATCTACAGTAACCTGCTTGTATGAATGTGTCAGGATGGTGATTGCATAATGTGGTGTAATGGTGTGGTTGATATTTTCTTGGCACTTTTTGGGCCTCTTAATGCCAAGTGAGCTATGTTTAAATGTCAGAGTCTACCTGGTGCTTGCTAACTTATCTTCTGATAGCTGTTTTCAACAGGATAACATCTTATGCCATACAACTCATATAATCCCAAACATGTTTATTGAACAAGACAATGAGTTCCCTGTACTCAAATGCCTCCACAGCCACTAGATCCCAATCCAACAGAAGACCTTTGGGATGTGGTGGGACAGTTCCATCTCATGGATGCACAGCCAACAAATCAAGAAACAGCGTCAATGTGGATCAAAGTTTCGCCAGCACCTTGTTGAATCTATAGATGGTTTTCAAAGGAACAGATGGTCCAACCTGGTACTAGAAAGTTGTACCTACTAAAAATGCCTGTTGAGTGTATGGCTGCGTATATGCAGTAATTACAGTATAATAGACAAGATCATGTCAAAGTGTGGTATAGAAATAATTCAACATTTCTAGAAATATGTATGTGTTCTTGTTAAGAGTTGAACAAATCGACTGTTAGCACTTTCAATTCTGCAGATGAAACCGCCACTTTCCTGTGATTAGATTAGCACAGAGAACGAAACCAGCTCAACCCTTTCTTTTCCTTCACTGTTGTTGTAATAGAAGAAGCAGATGAGTCAGCTTCTTGTGTGTGTTAACGAAATAGCACGATACTTTTCTGTTTCACAGATTAGCTTGTGAGTGGGATAGCTTATTTAGTTTAGCACAAAGAAAAGCAGAGGGGGGTATTTGCTAACCTTAAGCTAGCAAGCTAATGCTAGCTTCATATTCTTAAAAACTATGAGCGAGTAGTTCTATTACCAAAAAAAAAATGTTTTAAAAAAGTTGCTTTAACCAGAATGGTCTTTGTATTGTTTGTAAGATTGAAAAGCCTATTTTAAAAGGAAATAGGCCTTATTGAGAGATTTAAGATCACTGTACTGCACATTCCCTTTGTTTCATAGCCTAAAGCAAAAATTAATGTAGGCAAGTACAGTGCCAACATGTAACTTCAAAAGGTACTCAAATGAATAATGAGTGAAACAAAACACTGATTTTCAAGAAAGATTTTTCCTCTGGTTAATCTTGAAATGCGTTTTTGCAGCATAATGTGCAGATACAGGAAATTTGGAGAATTAATTAAATTACTAATTAAATGAGAACATCTTACACTTTTTTTTTTTTAGTAATGTTAACTCTTCTCCCAGTTGCAGTTAGATGTTTCTTGTACTGTTAAAAAGTACTGGAGTAAGCAATTATCACACAGTCTCACTGTATATCACGTGTTTAAATCAATGGATGCTTCACATAGCATACACAGGAAAACTGCTGGAAGTACAGATAGCTCGCACACACATACTCACTGATCAATACCACAGCAAGTAGCTGTGTTAAGGTTTTGCTGGTCTTAAGGTAACCTTGTTTGAGGATTCAGAACTGAAGCCACAGAGGCTGATAGAGATTTGTGTTATTTGTTTCGCTACATCCTTGTAGCAGGAACCCGTTGACCCCTTTGTTCAGCTGCTGATTATCTTTTCACTGGCAGACAAAAATATGTTTCTCATTACAAGCATTGGAGATTGATTGTGGTTTTCTTACCTCAGTGTAGCATGTCTGATTGGCCCGCGGTGGAGATAATTGCAAGTCTTGTTGTCTCAAGAACAGGTTCTCATACAGAGCCTCTTTCGTGCGGCTCCGTTTTCATCAGTCTCGGGGTCTTCAGGTCACAGTTTCGTTCTGCACTGCACATGCAAATATGCTCCTCAGAACAATGGTTTCTATCTTTAGTTCTCGCAGAGGTTTTAGATATCACTCATTATAGAATAAAAGGTTGGACTGTGCTGCTCACAAAAAAAAATCATTTGAAACTGTTCAACATCATCAGTGCACTTCTCAGCACCCGAAACTCTGATCTATCCAAACTCTCTGTTGAACAAGAAGCCTTTTTAAAACGTGTCACAGTCTCCTGACGTTTAATGTCTTTCTGGGCCGGTTTGTCCAGATGCTACCTGTAATTAGGAACCGTTTCAAAAAGCTCCAGACGCACCACAACAGCTTTGTACCTCTCAACAGACAAATGCGATTCATCAGCTACGTGCCATGTCAGATTTTCAGTGACAAGCTCTTGCTCCTGAATTTGGCAGATTGTTTTGTTATATGAAAGCAAATGTTTCCAAAGTATGTGTGACAATGTGCTGAGAAAACGCAGTAAAATAAAGCAGTCATTGAAGGTGTCAGACTGATTTTGCTAGGCTAGAATTTGCAGCAAAATAATGACTTTGTGCAGCCTGCTTTTACCTGTCAAACGTATTGATGAAGAATGGATTCACAGCAGCACGTCCCTCTCCCCTCTTTCCCCTGTCTTTCCTAACAACGGTTAATAACTATAATTACTCATCATTGGTAGCTGCATCTTCAACTCAGCTGTCATTGGGTTCATTCTGAAAGTTGAAAGGTCAAGAAATAATCTTAATCATTTTTTTTTTCATATCATAAGAGCATCTTTCAAGCCACACTGTGTTAAAATGCATGGAAGAACTGATTGGAACGTGATTGCATGCTTGCATGAAAGCATAAAGCAGCTGTGTAAGACTGCAAGATGCTTGATTGAGTTCAGATGAGCAATAGTGTTAAATATTAAGAAAGATAATTCAACAAATGGTATCGACATAGTGACGCTATATTTATTCTTTTAATATTTTTTAAGTTAGATGCTGCAGAACTGATCCCAAACCAAAAGTTGATGTAAGCAAATGAACATGCACATAATAAGCATGCTTTTTTGTTTTTTCAGCTCATTGAAAGTTGTTTGCATTAAGAGTACAGTGATGTATCACTGCCTGACCTCATTACCCCAAAGACCCTGCCCTCTGACCTTTAACCCCATCCTGACATTTCCGTACACTCTAGGATCATACCCCTTGTTCACTATTCTCACTACTTCAACCATTGTCTGTGAAGGTTCTCAGTCATCCAGGTCATCGTAGTCAAAGGAGCTTGCAAAGAAAAGCGTCTGGACTTCTTTAAGTTGCTTGAAGATGTTTCACCTTTCATCCGAGAAGCTTCTTCAGTTCTAAGGTCAAATGGTGGGGAGTCCCAGTTTTAAACCTAGTGGGAGAATAAGTACAAAACCTTAACCATTACACAGAATTAAGGCCAGAAAGTTTACTTGTTCATCCTCACGTAACCTTTTGTTTTACCCCATTTGTTGATATGTGGGGTTTCTTTGTCTTTAAATTGAATAGGCTCACGTGTAGTGATCAGCAAGCTATCCTCTCTACATTTAAGTAATGTAAGAAATTGGTTTAGAAATCACATCTGACAAAAGGTAGCCTGAAATCAATAGATGAGGGCTTACTGTGCAGATGGTTAATGGCTTGTTGAGAAAGGTCTGCTTTTTAGGATTTGCATGTGAACACAATCATAGACCAGACTTAAGTCTGAAGTGAAATATGCTGTCTCTCTGTGAGCTGATCTATGAATGACCTGGCTTTTCTGGATAACTTTAGATGAAAATTAAACATTAGCTATTTTATTGAAGCCATTTTCGTTTCACTGCTGAGAGCATAAATAAATAAATGTTATTTTTCAATTTAATGTAGGCCAAAGTCACACATGCTTAGTAATCGTTCGGGGACCCCCTGATAACCTCTGGGTGCTATGGAAAAATGTGTATTCCCCAACTAGTTGGCAAGTGGTTGCTAAAGGTTGCTGGAAGCAGCAGAGCAAAATCAATCCCAAAGATGGGTGATACTTGTCGCGATCACCAGCAGTTTGCTGATGTACCTTCTGTGAGTGTTTACATAAAAAGTAGGTTGATGATCACTGTACAGTAAACATTTCTACAGTCAACATGCAGGTATGTTAGCATGCTTTCATTATGGCACTTTCCCATTTTCACCCTGCCACCCTCACACATGGCATATTTAGTAGTTAAAGTGACAGTACACAGGCAGTCAATGCTGGATGATGTTTATTAGTCAGTGAACTCCATGGAACACACATTTATATGTAGATTTACTCTGTTTCCGAGACAAAACAGGCAGTCCACTTTCTTGTAGCAGACGGTGGTGGAGGGCGTTATAACTCAGTTTTTACTCAGCAAGCAGCCAGTATGACTTTTAGTCCTTTTCCAGGGCACATGTGGAAGACATGCAAAATAATAAAATACTCTTGTTAAGGCGTTAAATCCCTACTTGCTCACATTTCTTTTATATCTAAAAAGAAAGAGACCCCTGCTGTTTGACTTTGAGCTTCATGCAATCTTTTATCCAAATAGAACAATCCAAAAGAAGAATTCGATATCTCTTTTCAAAGAAACGGCTTATGAAGGCTTGCTCCTTCCACCAGATCATATAAGCAACTAATCTACTTCCACAGAAGAGCTCTTGTGACATCAGCAGGGCTAAGGCTTATGACACAGCTAATTTGTTTAATGTTCAGGAACAATGGAAAGAGAGGATTCACTGTGTCATCCATCAATGACTAATGCAAGGCTGTAGAATCACCTCAGCTGGGAATTAACGGGACATGCCTCTTATTGTTTGAGGGGTTCTTTACAATGAGGTAGTGATGTCATACCGGGCGTGTGAATGTGAAACGAGTGAAACCTTTTCCTCTTCTCATCAGTCTTCACCACCCTGATGGGCTGCTGGTATAGAAAAGGCTCTTGTGGGTTATTTGTGCAGTCCTTCATAGGGGGAAATGATACCATTGCAGGAAGCGTGATGTTACAGTGACATCATAGACATCTTGCTTTCCAGGCCTACAGTGCATTTTAGTGTTTTCAGCTCCTTTTTTTGTTTATTTGTTTATTTGCAGATGTTACAGATCTACTTTTTCTTTTCTCTTTTACCTCAATCCCATACCAAGGGGCAGACATCTACCTAACTGAGCCTGGTACTGCTGGGCGTTTCTTCCTCATAAAAGGGAGTTTTTCCTTCCCACTGTCGCCTATCCATCTGATGGACAACTTCTTATTATTGGGGTTTTTCACTGAAATACTGTAGGATCTTTATCGTGCAGTATTACGCACCTTGAGGCGAGTGTTGTGATTGGGTGTAATATAAATAATCCTGAAATGAATTGAGCAGACAGTCCTGCTGGGCTGTCTTCCAAAGGTCTTGAGTTAACTTTTTTCAGCTTACACGGGTCATCCTTCACAAAGACAATAATAAACAGAACACAGATGCTTCTCCAACCATTTTGCTGGGGCATCATTAAATAAATGACATTATTTCATGACAAGAGAACGTTAAGCAGCCTCATGTGGAATGAAACTGGCAGTCTTCTTGGAAAGATGGGTTTAGGAACTTTCAAAAAAGCAACTCAAACATCTGCTGTGCTGTTCATTTTAGCACCCAACTGTGGCACAGGCTGCAGCCAACCGTACCTCCCTTGAGGTTTCAACAACTGACAGATGGCAGCAAAGGGAAATCAGGCTGTGGATGCATGCGTGTCTATGTACCTGTCTATGCATGTATGCGTATGTGCAGATTTCTCTGCATCACATATCCAAAGGGGGGAAAAAAAGAAATGTGCACTCATCTTAACATCAGTTTGTGTCTGTCTGTATCTGACAAGTGGTCCCTGCGACATAGCAATGCCTTCTCTTTGATATTGCACGATTCTCTCCAGGTGTCACAACTGAGTTAAAATGCCACATCTTGAGTGTCGCCAGAACTTGGAGATGAATCCCACTGAACTAGGGAGGGAAACTGAAAATGTGTCTGGACAGAAAAGCAGTGAACATTAAATGTATTTGTATAACCATGAGCTGACGTCTGTGCATGTCATACAAATGTTTATGTTTGAATGTGAATTAAACAATTATGTCTTGGGAGTAATTCTAGTCTGCACAAGGAGCCTCTAAATTGCATACCAACCCTTTCAGCTTTTCAGGAATACACCAAATGCAAGTTAAAAGATTTCACCTGGGGGAAAGGACTGCTACGAGTAAGTATCATCTTTCAGCAGTAAGCCAGAATCATGGCTGAGCTATTAGCATTTTTTACTAACTTAGCATAATTTGATGCCTCTCTTGCTTTGAGCTAGGACTGGTCATTAAAAATGCATCTGTCTCAATTAAGGCAGTACCGCATGAACTCATTCGCTCACAAGGCACACTTTCACCTTTTGTTTTTTGTATTTACTAAGCACAGGTACATTTACAAAGTCTGTAAATGTACCTTATCTTCTGTTGCTCATGTGGAGATTTGGCAACAGCCTAGGAGTATCTCCGGCTTGTTATGAGAATGCATATAGGTTTTGGAGATTTTCACTTACAAACTAATGGTCACAGTCTGTCTGTCTGAATTTTAGCTTTTTTCTGGAGGGTTGGGGTGGTGGAGTGCAATCAGAAGGGAAGGGGAGTTTCTCTGTTGTTTGGTTGGTCGACCTTTTGGCCCAAACTAAACAAACAGGGTTCCCAGAGGTTGACTCTTTCTGATTTGCTGTTGACTTTTGGGTGCTGGTGTCTGCTATTTATTGAAGAATCATAATATTTGGTGCAGACTTTTGTGGTTGTCCAGTAGTTTGTTTTGTGGCATGTATGAACAAATATCTGCATGGCATTCTAATGAGTTTTGGCAAAACTGCGTGGCAGGTCCAGATGTTTCCTCTAATTAACAAATGTTTGATAAAGCTATAGACACATTTCTGTATCTGTCAGAAACCATATGTGATTGCTATTTACCACAGACCTGCTTTGGAAATTCTCTCTCTCTAATATACAAGCATATATTGTTTTTTTTAATATTTGGCACAACACTCAGTGGTTTATATCCAGACTCCCTTCTGTGGATTAATAATTATTTTTAAAAAAGAATCCTAATTTTTTAGCAACTGTTAATTTTCTGCCATTAACAAGTAAACTGCTATATTAAAGAACTACCTCCCGTGACAAGCAATTTGTTAGGATATAAAAAACTTTTATACACTCAAAAGACACTTAAAAGTTTATTAGTTGCTGATTTGAAACTCCTTTGTGCCTTCAGAACTACCTTAATACATTCAGCAAAGGTGCTAGAAGCAGATAGAAGAGATTTTGGTTCATATTGACATGACAGCATCACACAGTTGCTGCAAATTTGTCGAATCCACACCCATGAGGCAAATCACCTGCTTCATCACATCCCAAAAGTGCTCTCATGACATGTGTTGACAGTGTGTGTGAACTCACTGTCATTTTCAAGAAACTAGCTTGAGATGCGTTGTCCGCTTTTGGTGAGCCTGCTTGAAATGTAGCTTTAGTTTCCTGTTTTTAGCTGATAGAAGTGGCACCTTGGTGTTGTCTTCTTTAGAGTTAAAGGGATTGAAAGTTCAACATTCTGAGATGCTCTTCTGCTCACCTCGGTGGTTATTTGAGTTTCTGTTGCCTATCAGCTCAAAGCATTCTGGATCTTTTCTCTGATCTCTGACAAAGCATTTTCTGAAAGAGACTGGTTCTCACTGGATATTTTCTCTTTTTCAGACCATTTTCTATATGAGCCCTAGAGATGATTGTGTGGGAAGAAATAACAGTAGATCAGGAGTTTCTGAAATTCTCACACCAGCCAACAACAATGACACATTGAAAATCACACAAATCCCATCCTGTCCTCCTCATTCTGATGCTTGGTTTGAACTTCAGCAGGTCATCTTCACCATGTCTACAGGCCTGAGTTGCATTTGTATTTGACCGATCAGATAATTTGCGATATCACATTTTCAGTGTTGGTCTCCAACCAGTAAATACTTCTCTGCATGGAAGGCTGATATTGGTAGCACTTCCTCCATCGCATTAGGAACAACAAGTTTGTTCATTTCCCTTCAGAGCAGCAGCTTCAACCAAATTAAAGCTTGCTGTTTTGTAGCCATAACATCAGCATAATTTTCCCCCTCAGCAGTTCTCACTACCCTCGCTGTGAAGCGCTGCTTAGCTTGAAGGTGCTTTTCAAATTATAAACGTGGACCTCCTTAGCAGTAACTAAATAACTAATTCCCTGGACTCCATCGTAATAAAAAAAAGTAATTAGAGTACTTTAAATCTGTAATCTGAAGACCAAAAACCACTCACAAGAACCAGAACTCAACATGCATGCTGCCAGCTCTGAAAGACTCAGCAGACACTTGATGTTGCCATTGCTTTCTACAGGAAATAACTGCAGGTTTAACAAAAACTACATAGTAATTTGGAAATAAATGTATGCATCTATCCATTTGCATGTCTGTCACAGAAATCCCTGATTCTAGTGTCAAAGTGAGAGTGAAAGCGTCCCTTTCGAAAGGCAAAGAGCTTGGCTTTAGGACACGATTGTCATATCTGTAGCTGTGTTCTACTTATCTACCCAAGCAGGACATTACCATTACAGCTGTTTGAGATCAGTGTCACATACTCAGATAAAGAATGGGGTACCATTGTTAAACCTGACAATGAAACATGTTTGCTACTGTTTGGCCCAGAAAGGGAAGTCATCATTCATAGGAAGTGACATATTTACTGTTGTGTTGTTGTTTTTTTTCTGTAGAGATAAAAATTTTATGGCTGAGGGCAGAGAACACTTCTCACTGAGGTGGACAGCCTCCACTGTGTACAGGTGACAGGCTGCATCTTCCATTTAATGCAATATCACTAATCACTCTTTACGTAACAACTCTTTTGACAATAGAGCTTGTCACGGGGGCTGAACCTGAGCTTGTTTGTGCCCATAACACCTGGTGCAATCTGCTTGCCTTGCAAACACGAGTCTAAGATGAAGTGAGTGTGTATGCGAGGAAAAAGGATTTCATTTGGCTTCCTGTCAGGGAGGAAAAAAAGGCAAAATCCCCCAAAGAGCTGCTTTTAAAACAGAGACAAAGGAAATTTACATGCACAAACAAAATATGCAGACAATAAAAGACACCGCACAGGTCCCATCTTGCTGTGCATCTGTTCCCACTTCAGATTTGGATGAAGTCATTTTAGACTTTTCAAGACGACATTTTCATCACAGCTTCCAGACAGACAGACATCTTGGAGCACACGGGCAGGATATTTTTGGAGGTTGTACCTAGGCACTGCTTTTAAACTATAACTACATTTGCACTTTCATATCATCTCCTCACTGCTGGAGAAAGCTACCCGGTGAACAGGGACTGTGTGATAAATCCTGCCATTATACAGTGGGTGTGTAAAGGGGAGGATGGAGGTGATCATCCTGCCTCACGGGGACTGATAGAGCCCAACGTCATTTTGACTTTCCTTCCCCTTCCCTCGTTCTATTTCTCTCTTTTTTTCTGACCCTCCCTGCTTGCATCCCTCCAGCTTGTCCTTCCAAACAACACAGGTATCACATTCCTCCTTTATCAACCGCTCATTCATCCTTTATTCCTGTGCGGCAGCTGAGAGCCTGTCTCCCCTGTCCACAGCACAAACAAGACAAGATTGCACTGATATATAACAAAGATAAAATAAATATCAGACATTTAATAGGTGAGTTTCTACTTATATTCATTTGGAAATCCAGATATTGTACAACCTCAAAGAGGTTTGATAACAAGCTCTATCAAATGATTAAATCTTGTTTGTGTCATTTCCCTCAAGTTGATATCAAGTAATTTAAATAGCTGTTTTACATGTTAGATATCAAAGTGTTCCACTTCCCTTTCAACCACAAAAAGAAATAAAAAATTTACTTACTTTAGTTACCAGAAGATAAGGAAATAATTTAATAAATGCATTGTTAGAAGTAATAAAAAAACATTAAGTGGTGAGTAATTTCAACACTTTGCTCTCCTCCTCCCTCGTAATCATTATGTTAATAGCAGACAGTTCATATCCTATATAAGCGCCTTAGTTTGTGCTAAATAATAAATGAATTAGACTTGAAGCTTTGTAAGGTTGTGCTTCGTGGGGACAGCTTTGAGCTAAACACTAAAATAGGAAATACAAAACAGAACAGCTGTAAAACAAAAGAAGCAACGTACATGAAATGCTGTGGCAGAACGTTAAGAGACTGCGCATAAAAAATTCCCACAAACCTCAAGGAACTGAAGAAACAATCTAAATGAATGAGGAAAAAATTCCTCGCCAGTGATGCGAGAGACTGATACAGTCCTATGGAAAATGATTACTTCATGTTTTTGCTTCTGACATTGGTTCTACAACCTATTGTAGCTACTGTGTACCTGAATACTTTCCTTTAACATGACTGGGTGAGGTGGAGGCTTATATGCACACTGCTATATACCTTAGATTAAATATCACCCAGGAGCTCAACATATACTTTCTGTTTAAAAGTGCTGCTACAGATGTCAAACTATGACCCATTTAATTGTTTATTATGTACGTACTGCCTGTTTTGCCATTTCAGCAATCACGCCGAATGAACATTTTCAAAACAAACCTGAAAAGGTATTTATACTGAGAAAGGTTCCTGGCTCTGTGTTAATCTTTAATTGGACTAAAAAAGGATTGGAAGCAGTTTTTCTGGCATCAGCATCGGCAAGCATCAGGTCTGCCAGCACAAGACAGAGACGAAAACAGAGAGGATTTTGTGCGTCTGCCAAAGCAGACTAGGGGGTCCTGGTGCAGAGTGAGCACAAATCTGGCAAGGAACTGATGAGCTACACAAAACCAAGTCACACAGTAGTAAAACCTGTGGGTTGTTATTTCAGAATACAGACTGCACTGTTGGGTGTTAGATGTGTAAGTTTCACAATTTAGGCAATGTGCTTTCTGTGAGGGAATATGAAGCGCAGTAAGCAATCAGTTCCCCTTCAATGCCACACAGTACAGCTAAAATGGTTCCCCTCAGCCTCAAGGTGCACATTCTTTGTTCACTAATAGTGAGACAGCACCAACATAAACCATTAGCCTGATAAAGTACCACCATCAAAAAGAGCCATATGTGAAGTAGCTATTCCTCACAGACTAAACAGGGTCATAAACTATCCATAGATGAGGCAATTACTTCTTGACCTGACACAACAACCCATTTCAGCCAATCAAACAGCGGTAGGGACCAGCATCCATGGTGTTACAGGCTGCTAACCAGGTTAGCTGTGCTGCTAACTCAGGCTAAATCTGTCACACTAAATTGGATGGGGAGATTTAGTGTGGCTCCTTCCAATCCTGGGAAGCCATCTGATGTTGCTCAGTAGTCCTCTCTGCTCTGTGGGACCAGTAGTAGGGACTTCTCTAGTCAGGGATAGCTAGCTAAAAAGCCAGGGATACCTGCCAAACGCATGTGATTTATGGGCCAGTGCAGGCTACTTTGCATATGTCCTGGTTTGGCTCTTTATTTTAAGCCTTACCTAGTGTTCATAGCTTTCATAGTATTACCTTGTGTGCAATCAAACTACTAGTTGAGAAAAACCCTGCTTACATTTATAGATTGCTGCTGCACAAAGTACAGTCTCTGGTTTATGGATAAGGATAGGGATAGCTTAGAGAAGGGAAATAGGACTAAAGGGGTTGAGAAAAGTCAATAAAAATGCAACAATCACATGCTGGAGGCAGGAAGTCACACATGCTGAACCTGCTTTGAGCACTGAGGGCTCCAGCTCTATTACTTAGTCTATTTATGTACCTCACACCATCACAGGTTCAATCTGACAGCAAACGGATCAAATGGAAAGCAGCAAAGGGAATATCTAATATATAAATAATCAGCAGCATCCCAAAGAATTCAGTGCGAGTTTATTTACTGTATCTATCATATGCAGTTAGTTTTCCTTTCTTTCAGTGATCTGTAAGTTTGCAGTGATCTGTGGACACCTTAGGTTGGTGGTTCCTAACCTGCTATGTTAAATTATTAATTGTTGTCATAGTCCTGGGTCTTGGATAAAGGGCTTTTGATTTTCTTGTAGTTTTTCTGGATTCTTATTGTTTGTTGGTTTTCATCGTTCCTTTTGCTCTTGGTTTTCATTCATGTTTGAGCTTTGTTGTTGTGATTTTTGGAGTCTTGCTTTTATCATCCTTCCTCCATCTCAGTCTGTATTAATTTCCCTTTGTGTTTCCATTCTCTGTTCATCTTGTTAAGTGTTAGTATTCAGACTACAACAGTTTCTCTCAGGTTATTTCCATTGTACTTTGTAGGTTAATCTTCAGTGGTGTCCTCTATTAGTTATACTTCCCACCCTCATTGTCTCTGTTGTGCTGATGTTAATCAGTTTCACCCGTGTCTGGTCCTCCACCTGTTCATCATCACTTCATCTCATTCTTAAAATTATCTCATGGAGGTGGGATGTTGCTTTAAGCAATGCATTGGCTACAAAATGAAAGAAATATTAAACTGTTATGTTGATTGTCCACAGTAGTGCTTCATCAATGGATCATTAATATCCCTAATATATTATACAGAACTTTAAAATTGGCTCATTAAGATTAAACTCATTTTATTTTCTGGACGATTTCTTCTACAATAATTTTTTGCTGTTGTTTTTGAAATAGACATACATCAAAATGTTTCTGCAGTGCTTCAGTAAGTAAATTTAGTTCCCCTCACCGGTTATAACAATAATTCATTTATTAATTTCCTTTCAAAAGGAAGAAATGTAATTTCCTGGCTTGACTCCTAAATTGTCTACTTTGTGTGTGTGTGTGTGTGTGTGTGTGTGTGTGTGTGTGTGTGTGTGTGTGGCAGGTTTCCTATCATAAAAAAATAAATAAATAAACTCCGAAGTCCAATGTTTGTCATAGACTGCTTTAAATAATTGTTCAAGTAAAATAAATGGAATCAATTGCTCAAATGAATTCATTGAAAGCATATTCACAGATATCAGAGCTGGACTTCAGTCTGCATATGTATTATTCATCAGGTGATGTAACCCAATCGCCTTTCTCATTTACAGTAATGATCCAGAGGATTTTTGTGCTTCCTGCACATATCGATGTTCAGTATAACACATCCTCAAAGTGACAGTGTTCAGCTGCTATATGTAATTTTCTGAATATACATGTTGGAAATCAGTCTCATTTATCAACACAACTTCAAGTTCTGCTGACAAACTAAACACAATTTCACTGCAACAAACTCCAACAAAAATACCATTTTGCAGAGCTACTGCTGTCCCTGCCACAAACAATATATTTGTGTTCATTGTCCAGAGGAGATCTATACCAAGAATGCTAATAAAAGCTGAAGGAACCATGAATCACAACAGGCTTTTCAATATCCTTCTCTGGAGGACGACTCGTTCCCCTGCCATGGAAGACTCACCTTTGCACATCTGCTGTGATTGTTTGTAAATGACTGCAGCACTGATTTCAGCCTCGCATGGGATTTTCAGTGTTTGTGTAATTTGTTTGAATGGAAGGAGGTAAAATGGGAGAAAAACTGGTGGTAATGAAGGTGGCTGCAGGAGAGATAAAAGCCACCCACAGAGACTACTGTACTATATACAAGCAAGAGCACAAGTAAAAAGCATGGACTTACAAAAGCCTCCTTTTGCTCTCCAACAACATCACAGATATTATGGTCATGCTGTAGCCACTGCTTTGGACTAAGCAAAGCAATATGCTGTATGACAAAAGTCCCTCTGGGATGCAGTGAATCCCTCCTTCTTCGTCTCTCTATTAGCTTGGAAATACCATAAAATCTATACTATAAATAACATAAATATAGAAAACTATGGATTTTATTTAAGTTCTTCATTTATTTCCACCCTTGTCTTGCTGTCTAGGATTTACGGATACAGAATGTTCTGGTGCACAGGGGTGGGCAGCACGGGTCAACAGGTCACTGTTTCCATTTTCTTGACTACACACATCAAAGTCACTACATCACTAGACCAACACCCTAATAAACAGACTCCCTACTTTAGGTGTGGGGGCTGTTTTGGAAAGGGTCATGCAGTGGGTCAGCTGTCTGCTGACAGGCTTTGGGGAGGGGAGAACTCAAAACTGCACAACATCAGTCACAACAACAACAGCAAAAAATCCCTCCATAGTACTTAAAACAGAGACAATCAACATTTTTAACCACATAACAACAATTTCTACTCACCTGGTTGACCTATATGTTTCCAGTGCCATTAGCCAGTTGTTTTTAGGTACACCTGTTCACCTGCAAATATCTCATGAGCCAATCACATAGCAGCAACTCAGTGCATTTAGGGATTTAGACATGGAAAGACAATCTGCTGTGGTTCAAACTGAGCATCAAAATGTTGATTTAAGAAAAGTGACTCTGAATCTAGCGTGGTTCTCAGGGTGGTATCATTATTCCAGAAAATCCTGACCCACTGGGATTTTCTACACATCCATCCGTAGAGGCTTTGGAGAGAATGGTCTGAAGATGAGAGAAATGACTTGTTGGTGACAAAATTTAGAGCAGCATGCCCAGACTCCTTTTAGTGGATAGGAAGGCAAAAGTAACTAATATAGCTCAAATAGCTGCTCAAATAAAGTATTCAGAAGAGCATTTCTAAGTGCACAACATAGCCAGCAGAGATTCTGCTGCAGCAGACGACCACACTGGGTCCCGCTCCTATCAGCTAAGAATAGAAAAATGAAGCTACAACTCACAAAGGTTCACCAGAAGATTGTGGAAGACCACAGATCCCGAAAACATTGCCTAGTGTGATAACTGTTTACTTCTGCTGCCCATTATCAGTGGTTTAGGCCACAGTGGTTGTATGATTGCATGGCATACCAAATAAGCATCCTTTAAACGTCACAACAAACCTGAGTATTTCTGCTGACCATGCCCATTCCTTTATGACCACAGGATAACGCGCCATGTCGCTAAAGTCATCTCAAACTGTGTTTTTATAAATATAATAATGAGCTCACTGGCCTCCACAGTCACCAGATCTTCATTCAGTAGAGCACTTTTGGGATGTGGTGGAAAGGAGATTTTAGGCAAACTGCAGTGACTGTATAATGATGTCATGTTAATATGGAACTAAATCACAGAGGAATGTGTCCAGCACCTTGTTGAATCTATGGCATGAAGAATTAAAGCAACAAAGGTCTTAACCCAGTATAAGCAAAGCAGCATAAGCAGTATGTGTGCCTACATACCCGCCAAGCTCTCTCCCTGTTTTCTCTACAAGCAGTGACTGTTATTAAGTTTTACTCAGGTTAAGAACAAAACACTTAGCAAGTACAGTGATGGGTAACTAAAACAGTGGCTAACAACATGTGGCTGTACTGCCATCTGTTGACTGAAAACACACATCACATTTCCACAAATCCTCCAAAAATAATTAAGTTGTGTCATTTGTTGGGACTCAGTTGGGACGCATTGAGAAAATTTCACAAGTACACAGTTGTCATTTGTTTGTTGCATTCGGTTTAATGGTTTTGCAGCTTGACACAAAAGAAGTTAGCGTACAGATCCAGGTGATATACAGTAGTAGATGTCAAAGCGATATGTCTTTCATTGTTAATAACTCCGAATAACAATTTAGAGTCATTGCGAAACCCACAGCTCCCCCACCAACATTCTGTCCCCATCGTTGGTAGCATTACTCCTGTTTCAATAAATAAATTTAGAAAAGAAGAAGAAAAAACGCTATTCACAAATAACTTACATAGTTTTCATAAACACTTTTTAAAAATAACCAAAAGCATTTCTTATTATATTTTTGTGTACATACTAATGACTGATTTAACAGAGAGATGGAGACTGTCTGTGTAAAAAGAAATCATAATTTTTCCAACAAAAAGAATTAATAGAAAATAACTTAAGAGACTGGAAAATCGCACTTTTCGCTTGACAAACAACTTAAACTTTCTTTTCCTTGTGCATTTATTTCTATCTACACAGTGTTTGGAGAATCATGTGCCTTGTCATATAATCCATTCAAGACATTTTAGATCTTGTCATATGATGGTATACAAATATGGTTGGTAATTGGTCTAGAAAAGCATTTGGATTAACAACAAATCTTATTTTTGAGAAACAATTTTCTTTTTCCAGTATTGTGTTACACCTGAACAAAAGCTAGAAGGATGCAGGATGTGGCATCTTAGTGAGCATCAATGTGAAGACTGTTTGATAATAAAGACTAGATCCTCAATATGGTCCGTGTATTTGCTTCCCAGAGTCTGTTATATACATGTTGCTTGAGGCAGGCTTAAATTTCCAGTCCCACAACGCACAGTGCCAGCAGCACCAAAGACACCAGGCTTAAGGTGGGCGTGATTGTGGATGCATGACCTGAGGAAGAAGAAGAAACAACATCAAACACACAAAAAAGTGATTGAAAAGTAGGTAAAATGGGTGAAGACTTTCATTTTTATTTAATGATTTTTCTGAGCTTTACCCAGAATCTTAATCCTCCTGATTGGGCCATCTCCTCCTTCATAACGGCCACGCACCATCAGTTCATAATCTCCAACCTGAGGCATGGGGAAGTCCATGAAGTGCCAGCCAGTGATGTAGACCTTCCCATAGATGTAGCCTGACTTTCTGAACATGACCTGGCAGATGATGAGAAACATGGAAGGTCTTCAGCAATCCTGTTATCGCTATACGACAGACGTGAGAAACTTGTTTTAACCCTAATTAAAAGAGAAACACTTTACAAACCTTGTAGTACAGCGGGAAGGAAATATTACCGAACCAGTCGTACTGGATATGATCCCACCACACATACAGCCATTTCCCTGTCCAACTGATGTATCGCCACATCCTGGGAGGATCTGGTGGTGCTGTAAAGAGATCATTTATTGAGTCTCCAAATGCAGATTTGCTCCTTATTATAAATCTTATTATAGTTATGCTCTGTCTTACGTGGCCTCTTGGTGAACATCTCACACATTTCTCCAGGGGGTCCGAGGCCTGCTCCATTGTAGGCACGGACCTCGATGAGGTAGTGTGAATCTGGCAGCATATTTTCCAGCCTTGTCTGATTGACTGAGGCTGAGACAAAAATACGATTGGCACCTGGTTCCGGATCATCATATTTTCTCCAGTATCTGACCTAGATGACAGGATATGGGATTGTTATGGAATGGACCCCTGTTCAACTGATTGTTAATGCAACTATCTAATCTCTCTGCAGTTCTGTACCTGGTATCCCTCAATATACTGTTGTAGGCCTGTTCCAGTGTCAACCACTGGCAACCACCAAACCAGAGCTTCAGTGGAGGACACAGGCCTAGCGTAGATATCTGTTGGAGATTCTGTAGGTACTGAAGAAGATGGAGAAAAATGAAATTGAAAAAGGTGCTCATAGTTTCCACGGTAATAAAAACAGGAATGTGATCAAGCCCAAAGCAAAGGTCTTACCATCTCGTGGATAGTAGATGACCTTTGTGAGGGTGTAGGGTCCGTCTCCTTTCACATTAAATGACTTGATCTTCACCTGAAACTCTCGCACCTGGAAGTCTTCCTCAGTGGGGATGAAATAGGTGTCTCTGTGAACGTGTCGTCTTGTCTCAGGGTCCGAGATGGTCTCGTACCACCAGTCGTAAGCATCGTGAGGCTTAAACGCGACGATGTAGCCAAACTTCT
Source organism: Mchenga conophoros (assembly GCF_057382185.1). Classification (NCBI taxonomy): domain Eukaryota; kingdom Metazoa; phylum Chordata; class Actinopteri; order Cichliformes; family Cichlidae; genus Mchenga; species Mchenga conophoros. The sequence goes on from NC_140542.1 coordinate 33,284,419, forward strand.
TACCATAGAAGTACCAAGGCTCCACGGGCTAAAGGTCACAAGTTGAAACAGTTTCCAGTAAAATTCAACTGTTAAAATGGAACTTGCGAATGAGGAAGTCAAGCAGAGACACCTACTGTCCACGTGATGATTATCTCACCATTTCGACCTCCATAACCGGCCAGATTGGTGGGAGACACAACTGGTGCTGAGGGCAAGAAAATAGTTTATCATTAGTATTTTTAAAATAGCATATCTAACATATCACAACTTCAATTTCTTTTTTATCCTTACGAGCGTCCCAGGTTTTGATCTTGAGGGAGGGGATACTGGCCTCTCCAGAGCCATGCTCATTAGTAGCAATGATCCTAAACTGATATTCCATCCAAGGATACAAGTCTGTCACCTCTGCTTTCTCCATACTGCCATCAAGAACAGTTGGAGCTGAAGGACACAAGGAACATTTAAATGATGAAAATAATAATAATAAATATATATATTATTTTTTAAGTAATTTATATCCAAAAGAATCACAGATCATACTCATTTGTTTCAGAGCCTAAAAATAGTAAAGGATGCTTTAGTTTATCATATCTGTGGCGTGAGTTGGCCCCCTGCTGGCAGCGAGCAGTACTCACAAGTGCTGGCATTCCTCCAGTCATCTTCATATAGAGCCCAGTAGTGTCTGGTCTGAATGGTATAGTAGAGAATAGGGCTATTATGCTCAGCTCCTTTAGTCCACCACAGCTTCACCCACGTGTCCCCAATCTCTTCCACCCGAATCACACCAGGAGGACCAGGAACACCTGGGGTTTGGGGATCAGATGAGGGAGGAGAATGAAAACACATGGAAAAATGAGTATAAGGGGGATAAAAATAATTCCAGTTTTTCTGTAGTCACTTATATTCAGCAGTGTTGCTTTGTTCTAGCACCTCAGAACAGACTTTAATGGCAAAAGATGTCATGCCTATTTGCTAGCATGGAAAAATATTGAGCTGGGGGTGGGTTCCCAAGTAGCTTGCAGATCTGCAGCAACACTAGGCAGGCTACAGCAGCTTACATAGCATACTTTTATATGAGATTTCCTCATTGGATCCATGAAAATGTTACAGCTTTGCCATCACTTGCTGATGTGGGCTGGCACTGAGAACTTTCCTTCATAGCTTTCTAAGACTATACTTGACTCTTTACATCTGTGTTCACCTCATGCTCAGACTGACCTACAATCTTGAGATCACAGTAGGCAGTGTCACTGTCCACAACAGTCTGAGCCGTGCAGGTGTAGCGACCTTCGTGCCAAATTTGAGCGTTCAATATTCTCAGGTCGCCAACACCATCTTCGTTCTAAATGACAGGAAACAACAGCATAATAGAAGGAAGGAAACCCAAAGGAGAAAAGGATAATGAGAAAAGTGGGTGAAGTATACAGAGGATCTTTAGTCTGCATCTTCGAAGAAGGTTTAACATAAATATGGCTGTAATAAATCACCAACCCTACCATGACACGTTCATATTGTTGCCACTCTGCATTAAAGTCGATGACTCTGAAGTCTATAGCCCAGATAAATGTGATGTCCAGCATGGGGTCGTATGAAGCTTGACACTTCAGAATCACCTCGTCACCAACTCTAACCTCAGTGTCCTCAGGTGCTACTGTGATGCTGGTAGCCTCTAAGCAAAAGAATATTATAGATACACTTAAAAATCATTCTAGATTGTGGGATCTTTACTCTGTTTAGATGCACACATATACATGCGCTGACCTGTGATGGTGAGATAGCCAGAGCTGTTGGCCTTTCCTCTGTCATTCTCCGCAAAGCAGGTGTAAACCCCTTCATCGTTTTTGGTGGCATTCAAGATCTCCAGACTCCCGTCAAACATGATTGAAATGCTGTGAATATGGACATAAGCAGTTAAGCTTCCTGATGTGCCTTTTTTCAACAAGCAAAAGAGTAAAGCTGAGGTATTAGGCTGACCGTGAGCTGTTGTAGAGGAGCTCTTTGCCCTTTGTCCAGGTGAATCGAGGTCTAGGAGCCGCTCTGGGTTTACACTCAATCACCACACGTCCGTCTTTAGCTCCGAGAAGCTGCTTCTTCACAGGGTTGAACTCGAATGTTGGCGCACAGGCTGGAGGGAGGTTAGAAGTGTCATTTTGTGTTTAATACCTGTCTTAAACCATAATATAGCAGTTCAGTTGTGCTTTTAAATGTCAAAATTCACTAAATCAGAGTACCGATGACTCGCAGCTCAGCGTTGGCGTATTTGATGCCCCAGTAGTTCTCAGCGATGCACTGATACATCCCGGAGTCAGCAAAAGTCAGGCTGGAAAACTTCAGCTCACCTTTACCATACTAGTAAAAACACAACCCAAACGTGTACTTGAGCCAAAGAAGACTTACACAAAGCAACTGTAAAGCCAAGCTGAGATATCATATTGCCCAGTTTCACACAACATGTCAAAGAGTTTTTACCATATATCCATCTTTATACCAGCGGATGAAAGGGAAGGGTTTCCCTGATGCCACACAGCGCATGGTGTGCTCTGAGCCAATGTCTTTCATCGTGTTATTGATGGTCTCTGCCCACTCCGGAGCAGCTGGAAAAATATAATGGGAATCACTATACATTACTGGATAACACAGACAGGCAAGTCACTGAGCTCTGACAAATGACTTACACTCCACATAGAGCCAGGCCTTGTGCCAGTCCTTTCCTTTAGTGTTGATGGCTTCACAGTCATAAAATCCCACATCTTCGTACTGTACATTAAACAGATGAAGCACGGCCCCCGATTCACTGATTTCATGATTAGCCGGGAGGTCTGTAGCATCAACCTTCCTCCATACAATATGTGGGATGGGACTGTGCAGAAAATACAGTTAGTTTGTTGATGTGATAGTAAAGCAAACTAACCAGAGGCTCTTCTTTGATGCAGTCCCTACAGATAAAGGTATACAAAAAATAAAAGTATTTTAAAAAGTATAAAAAAATGTCTTAGACCACCAGCCAGTTTAAATTAACAGAACTGTTCATTACCCAAATCATTTTTCTATTTCTGTAATAGGCAATCCAAGAATATTCACAAACTCTTTGTACAAAGTAATCTTAATGTAAAATATAATTGTTCTCAATAAATTTCCAATTTTACTGTTGTAAAAAAGCAAAAAAAGAAAAGACTCATTATTATTTTTGGATTAAGAAGCAAAATTACAGTTTTTTACTTGCATACTTGAACAGAAAAATTTGTTTTAATGAGATCTCCCTATTTTACGAGATGAGGAAATGAGGAAACATGGGAACCGTTTGGAATTAATCTGCATTCGTTTTACTTAAATCGCTTTGGAAAACACTATCTAATGTCTAAAGTCCTGGTTATGGTTAGGGATAAGGTTATGGTTAGGTTTAAGGTAGTGCTGTCAGCATTAATCTTGTTAAAATGACGTTAACACCATAACCGCATTAATGCGACAAATCTCCTTTAGTGAGTTAACGCGGATCTCCCCGCGTGTGGAGCTGGACTGCGCTAACGCATTAATGAGCTAACCGCGCTGATGCATCGACGCCGTGCTGACAGCACTAGTTTAGGAATAAAGTTAGGGTTAGGGCTGGAATACATGGCTGGGACGTGTATTACCCTGGGAGAGTCATTCTACTGGATTTTATCCATAACCCAGGCGTAGCATAAGAACGCAGAAGGAACACCTCAGGACTTGACAAAATCATCACTGTATTACACCTCGGGAGTGAGAACAGGCTGAATTTGAACATAAGAATGTGAATTGAGTTTGTAATTTGCCAATACAGTTTTTAGTTTTACACAGGTTTTTGACAGATCACTCGAATAGTTTTATTTTCTTGTTTTTATGACAGTTAGTCGAATAAATTGGTTAGGCACTGTACATGAATGCAAACTTAAGAATAATTTAAACGATATAACACAAGATATTCAAAAGATATAACGTTCCTATTTGGAACACGTAAGTATACAACCCCTTTAGTTACAGACTGTTTCCAGGTTTTCTTGAGTTTGAAACAGGACTATAATATTTCAGTGGTTTTTAAATATGGATTTTGACTCAGTCATTTAACAATCCAAACATTTTTTTCTTTTTGAGCCATTCTTCTTTGCATTTTTCTGCATGTGATTGTATTTCTATTGAAAGTCCAGTTTCTGTAAATGACTTACAAATGACTGCAAAAAGTTGTTTTTACGTGGCATCTGCTCGCATTTATACCAATTAATTATCAGTAAAAGGGAATCAAATGTGTGCTCTTGTACCTTGCCTAGTTTTTTAAAAAAAAGTCAACTATTTCCATTATTGTTTCCACATAAACTCTTTCCTATGGTATTTGAATGCATCAGTGTTATGCAATGCTTGCATGTGTACATGAATTATACTAAGAAAAACTTACTTTCCAAGAGCAAAGCATTCTAATGTAATATTAGAGGCCAGCATGGCAGTCGTATCTGGGAACTTCACCCTGATGTCTGCTGGGTATTTTCTCTCCTCACCTAAGAGAAAAGGCTTCATTATATATACAATAATAAAGCATGCAAAAATCCTTTTCCGGTATCGTTGCAGCACGGTGACTAACCATCGTCAGGGGGTAAGGGGATGAGAGGGATGAATTTGGAGAAAACACTCTTTCCTAAGACGGGACTAGAAACAAAGCAAGAGTAGTTTCCCGCATCCTGAGCTTCCACCTTGGCAATGTAGAGGTTCCCAGTCTTCTGGGAGACAAACCTACGACGGTCTGTGTTCAGGAACACTGGGAACTCATTGTAGATCCAGCGGTAGGTAACCTCCTCTGAAAGGGAACAGAAAGAGGGAGAGATGCATAGGCCACGTTTTCTTGTTTGCACCTCTGAAATCTACACACTGTTTGAATGATGAATTTTAGGTGTAATTCTTGAAGACATGTACATACGTGGCCAGGCTTTTGGAGGTACACACAACAGAACTGCTCCCTGTCCTTCTTTGACATAAACTGGCTCTCTCTCTTCATCAGGAAACTCACCCAGAACTACACAGAAAGTACACGGGGGTCAAAGTTCAGCCACTGCAAAACTGCTCAAAGGTGTGAATAAGCTTTAGTCATTAAGGAGCTCAATGAGTCAACACAGTGTTTGATAAGTATTATGATTCAAAGAGCATTCCCTCAAAGATGAAAACTTGCTGTGTTGCTTTCTAGATTTTAGTCTGTGTTGTCCTCTCTTCTGTAAATGGTACTTACATAGTGCCTTTCTATGTAGTTAAACGTTCAATTTGCTTTTCCTACAAGACTCTATCACGCAATCACACACACATTTGTACCGCTCTTGTACTGGTAGATTTACTGGTAGCTTTTATTTGTTCGATTGGTAGAAGACCCGTTCTACCACCTGAGCCTCAGCCTTAGTGATTTGGAACTGCCATACCTGGCTTAGGTTTTTTCCATTTGATCTCCACTTAGTCTTTATCTGTATGCCAGTCTGAGGACGTTACAGTTGAAATTAATACATAAATATCAACACTAAAATAATCTGGACCAGTCAAGGAACTCAATCGTCACAACCTTAATGAGTTGGAGATAATGTGAGCAGACACGCTGTCAAACCTGAAGCTAAAGCCAAGAACATATTCAGCTCAAGATGTCAACACTGAACTTAAGCAGGAATGCCGTGCTTGGTGGTATTCACTTTCAAATACATTTTTAACTTTATTTCTTTGACTTTTTGCTTTTAATTTAGTTCAGTTTCAGTTTAGTTTAAAAAGCAACTTTGGTCTTTATTAGTTTTTATTGTATGGAAGGCATACGTCAGAGGCAAGACTTAGGAAAGTCAATACAGTTAATAGAATAAAAACACACAACTTGACTCACATTCTTGTAGGCATCCAAAATGTCAATAAATATGACCATCAAAGCCTTAAAAGACAAGTTTTAATAACAACTCTTTACTAAATTAACAAACACAAAAACTAAGAATCTTTCCTGTATATTTTTTGAGTTAGTTTTATTTCGCTTTTTCAAATGTCTAGTTTAAAGTTTTATTTGAGTGACCTAAAATGTTTTGGGTTTTTTTACATATAATTTTAGTTTTTAGTTCAGTTTTAACTATATTAACATTATACTCACATCCAAACTTGACTCTGGCCTCTTTGCTGATAACGGTGCCGTAAATATTCCTGGCCACACAGACGTACGTCCCAGCATGTTTCTTCTGGATTGGATTGGTGATTACCAAATTCCCCCCCACCAGGCTGTAGTGTTCATCCGGCTGCTCCTTGAGCTTGATTTCCCAGTTATCCCGACGCCACCTAGCAGCAATTCAAATGTGACATCCTGTAATGTAATTTAATGTATTTCTTATTTAGGAAAACTATCATGCACCGGCTTGTAACCTGTATGTAGCTGGGGGGTTAGCACGTGCTCTGCAGTTCATGGAGATTCTCCCATCAGGTGAGTCTTCGATGTAAACCACATCCACAGGCTCCTCTTCAAATATGGGGCCGTAACCAGTAGCATCCTCTGATACAGAACAAATTAGTTAGTTCATACATATTAGATCAAAAATAATCCTGAATTAGCTCTTTTAGAGTCCTTTTATTATGACAAAACCAACTCACCACCATATATTCTGGGCTCACCAAACAAAACTGCCACTAGAAGAGTAGAAACATTAAACATTAAAGGCTGCACAATAATATCTTTTTTCCCCTCAACATCATTTTGAGAGAGCATGTGTTATTTTTAGGCATCATTAGTTTTCTTACCTGTGAGCGAGGGGAAGGAGGAGAGAGCCAGCAGCAATAAAGCAGTGGAAGCCATGGCAGTCAGCAGACTGACTCAGAGGGATGGAGGTGGATGGAGAGAAAAGTCGATGGACAGGACATGAACCGGGGAGGGCTGAAAGAGACAGAGAGGAAGGAGAGCTTTTCCTTCAGGATCTATGTCATCATTTGTTTCATTATTCAGTGCAATTTATTTTATTTCTTCAAAACACTTATGTCACTCAAAACAGGCTAATGACACTACATGCTATTTACTGGACTTTGCAGACCAGAAGCAGTCAGTGCAGAGCAAGCTGGAATCCTCCCTGTGAATATAAATGATTCAGGATGTCAGTGACTCAGCAGTACAATGCAGTGTGAGCTGGGTGGGTGCACAACCACAAGAAAGTGCACCTGCACAAACACACATACCTGCACTGTCTGAGTGCATGCTCAAACACTGAAACCCCACAACTGCCTGCATATGAACAAAACACATTGTAGCTCAGCATTACTTAAGGGCTCCCGCAGTGCCATGAAACATGCTTACGCATCACTCCTACAGGATGAAATGACAGTACTGCTGCTGTGTGTTGGTGTGTGTGTTTGCAACAGCAGAAAACTATGTCAAACATGACAGTGTGAAAAACAGAAGGAATGACTCACAGAGGCATGGATATGTTAAGTATGACCTTGGATTGGTTAACAGGATGGGTTAAGCTGGAAATTGGATATCTCTGTGTAAAGTTTTAAAATCTCTTGTGGAGAACACATTTTATATCATTATCTCATAAAGAAATTGAGGAATCCCTTTATGATTGTCTGTTTTTCCCCTGTCTTGGCAGTGTTTGCTACTTTGCAGCTGTGCTGGGGACCAAGTGGCAACCAGTAAATGCAGTTCCAGGACTGGCCACTTGAGGCTGACTCCAAGAGCCAATTAGTTACCATAACCAGGGGTGCACATAAGTGGTCCGCAGGTGCACATTCGCACCAGATAAGAAGTTGCAACGCACGTTTGCGTACATATAAAAGGCACTGTTTTTGTCCGCTAGAGTGGGATTTTCACGGCATATTCTGCACCACATCTCTGTGCATTCATCATTTGTTTGAAGCCAGCTCACCTCCTGCAACCACTTTTCCGAGAATACGCGCTTCTTTTGCGGTTCGGACTCCTTCGGACATTTCTTTGGAAGTGGAGGAACACCAGAGTAATTGCTTAAAGTAGCTTATTTCTTCGACATCTTTAAGAGTTCTAAACAAATGTCTGTCCTCTTCCAGAAAATCTTATGTACGCAAATGTGCGTTGCAGCTTCTTATCTGGTGCGCATCTTTTATTTTGACAGCGAATGTGCACCTGCGGACCACTTATGTGCACTCCTGACCATAACTCCCATTTTAAAATACTGTTATTTACAACAGAAATACACAGGTTTACAGCCCTGTGCAGATAGGTTCTTTTTTAGTATTAATGGGTAATTTATCTCTTCATAACAACTGTAGGGGTAGAGATTAATATAACCCATTTAAGGTTTACAGCTTTGCACATGCTAGCTATCTATTTGATCTCACCATCGCTAATTAGGGTCACTGAATTTCTATCAGTTATCTAAAAGATAATATATTCTGTTTTGTTCTTCCAATAAGTCTATTTTTTGTCATCAACTTTACCATTTTATTTGTGTGTTATTTAGCATTATTGTAGCACCCATTCAGTCTATGGATGCTCCTAGCTAAATAAGCTTACTCGCCCTCAATTGTTACCTTTAACTACGATCAATTCATGCTCCAAAAAAGCAAGATGGCAACAACAGTAAGTTAAAGTTAAGGTTTTAAATCAGCAAAGCCACATCTACAACCTAGTATATAGATAGAATTTGGTTTTAATAAGCAAACAAGCCATCTCAGAGGTCATTTTAGTTATACTGTTTTATGGAAGGCTGCTTTAGTTAGCACCCTTTGTGTAAGCCCACTGATAGCTAACTAAAGGCTTCTTCCCCTTTGTGATTTCAGTTTACTGTAAATATAGATGGAAATATGGAAAAAAATTTGCATAAGAATGACAACTAAAATCTTTAGTTGTATTTTAAGCAACTCTGTTATAAACTGTAAGCTGACCTTGTTGTTGCTTATATGACATTTACATTTCAGGTTTCAATATTTAACCTCCTAGGACCTTTCGTCCACATATGTGGACATCACATTTTGGGTTATTTAGACCAAAATACTCAATTTTGCTCTACCTGATATCCACTTACAAGGACATTATACTGCTACTGTTCTATCGAAATTTTAAATGAATATACTCATATGTGGCTCTCATTTTTCTTAAAAACCAAAATGAGATTAAAAAAAAAATCTGCTAATTGGTAAATGGCCTGTATTTATATAGCGCTTTTACTAGTCCCTAAGGACCCTAAAGCGCTTTACATATCCAGTCATCCACCCATTCACACACTGGTGATGGCAAGCTACATTGTAGCCACAGCCACCCTGGGGCACACTGACAGAGGCGAGGCTGCCGGACACTGGCGCCACCGGGCCCTCTGACCACCACCAGTAGGCAACGGGTGAAGTGTCTTGCCCAAGGACACAATGACCGAGACTGTCCAAGCCGGGGCTCGAACCGGCAACCTTCCGATTACAAGGCAAACGCCCAACTCTTGAGCCACGATCGCCCCCCGATCTTTGTTTTTACATTCATCAGGTCCCAATATGCCCAAATATGAAAGAGAAATTGAAAATGCATGCTGTGGAAGAGTTCGGGTCTCAGGAGGTTAAAAAAGGAATGAAGGAAAAGCCTGACTCTGTAATTGTGACGAATCTTGTGGGATTAGTGGGTGTAAATGCTACATTTTGGCAGCTTCTCATTTTTGTATTAGTGTTGCAAAGTGCACTGGTTCGGCACAGAATAGACAACTACTACAGCTATGTATGCAAGTTACTTCACTTTACATAGCCAAATACTATTTATAAATTTCCTTGAAGTCTCTGCTGACTTGTTGAGGATACAAGAGCTGCAGATTTCTCTTTTGTGTCTGCTGCTGGTTCAAAATGCATCGGAAATCTTTCAATTTGCTCTAAACCATCATCAACTCAGGCTTACAATGGATAATCTTCATACACTGTCACATGGAATGAGGCCGTATTAAACTGAACATATTAAACATTACATTTATATAGTTAAAGGCATATACTGTATGCACGAAAACTAAAATTAACATGCACTTCACTTTAGTAATGCAAACTTTAAAAGGCAAATTGAAGCTGAATGGTAAAAAAAAATGTGGCAAAAAATAGACCTAGAAAGGGCCAAACAGCCATCATTCTCAGTTAGCAGCATCTGTCTCAAACAAGCAGAAAGAGGGAGTGAGAGAGCAGAGGCATACACCCAGTAGCTTATCCACATGCAGAGACTGCAGCAGTGACTTCTCAAAGGCCCTCATGATGACTCAGCACTAATGTCACCATAGCTGCACAGCTATGTGTCTGTGCATCTTGTCCTAAGATGAAAGTACACCTCTTGCATCTAGATATGGGTACACAGATCTGTACACAGGCTACATTGAAAGTGTGCAAACACATTCAGAAATCACTTTTATATATAGTACTTTCATACAGCTTTGCAGATTAAAGTTGCAATCTGTCATAATGGAAATTCTGATCAATTCATCTGAGTTTGTTTTCATGCGATTCCCAGCTGGCAATAATCCCACCACCATCCTCTTTGGACAGACCAGAAAAAAATTTAGGTCAGCACACGTATTAAGCCTCAAGTCTCTCTCGGGGGCTGACTGGATAACCATGTTTGCATGTGGCTTTTGTGGCTGCCAGAAATCACATTCATAGTAATGTTAGAATTCAGCAACAGGGCACTCGAGTAATGCTGCTTTAATCTTGAGTTTGCTGGGTTACTTATGCACGGGCATTTGGATCACAAGTGATGTAAATGACAGAATAAAGACACACGAGGCTGAATAAGGAATAATCTGAATCTTGCAGCCAAATCCATTTGGTGAAGGACTTTTCAGCATCTGAAAGGAGGCGTTACACTCGTCACATCTTTTACAATCTGTTAAATCCCAGCAGACAAGGGGAAAAGAGAGAAAGTGTAGGGGAGGGACACAATCCTGCGATGTGAGCAAACACATTTGAAGTTACCTTGGTTATACTGACTCCTACAGCTACTTCCATTTCTTTCACACTATGCAACAAATACACTGAACACTACAGTGCAGGCCGTTTGCGGCACTAATCTGGCTGACTGTTAAGTTCATATTCAAAGGGTATGCAGGATGTGGCTCTATAGCAATACACATTTAATTTAACAATAATTCAGAATTAATGTTTTAAGAGGATAGATGTTCCAGCGCATATATACAGCAGTTTGGGCCAATAAGGGAGTAGCCCTGTCTAATACTTTCCCAAGCAGATGCCATAATGGATCCACTGCACTCTGCGCCCTTGACGCATCCAGTATGAGACACTTTCACCTTGAGTCTCCTCCCTGCATCCACTGATGCACTTTTTTAAAAAGCATGTGCTGCAGTCGATTCACTCTGAACTAAACCTGCAGAGTGAAATGCAAAGCCAGACAGCGCTGACTTTGTCGCAGTCTTCAGTCTTTTAAAGTAACTGCGCAGTTCCTTACATCACTTCACCCCTATGACGATTGAGAGGCACCGGTAATTCACTGCTCTGCATTGCGGTACTCCAGAGCCGGTCCATTTCCACACTCCAGCTCTCAAAGCACCCCCGGTTTATTCTCACATCTCCGGACACGAAGAGACAATTGTGTCATGCACGCGCTCGTCTGCGGTGTCGTTCTTACCTTTTGAGGCGGAATGAGAAATTTCAGCGCACTGTCTTCATGGCACACCTGGACCCGAACCGCAACGTGCCACAGAGCCCACCCCGCCGGAGCGTCCCGTTCAGATGAACTTTTCTATTGGATGAGAGAGGCTGAGTGGCAGGTCATGGTTAGCGGGGAGGAGGCGGCTGCGATTGGCTTTCGAGAGAGGGAGGATGAGGATGGGAGGGATGCGAGCATCATGCTTGTGCGCATCCCAGACGAGGGAAATAAAGTCACAGTGGGGAAAAAAGATAATTGGTTAAGTCATAATAAGTATTAAAAATAAATTAATAAAATTAAAGGAGGAAATATATTAAGGCGAGTTATTGAATTGCTGTCATCTGATTGAAAATAAAGTACAAGTATAAGGGCAGGCTATAACTTGGCACTCCAACGCACTAAAGATTTCGCAGGAATTTGGAAATTTATTATAATACAAAGGGATTTGGGAAATTTGAAAAAAGACATAAAGGAAAGCTTCCTATAGCTGATGCGGCCATGTGCTGTGCATCTTAAATGACCTGCAGATTAATTATTAATGGTGGATTGCAGACCAGGCGAGGTACAAGGATTCCTTACAATACAATAAAATAAGTTGTGGTTCCAGGGTGGGGGCAAGATTTTATTTTATTTTATTTTTTTGCGGGGGGGTCATCCTAAACTTAGTAAACATAATTAATCCTACAGTTTTAGGTTTTGTTTTTTTTACCTATCCTACAAGTTTTGTACTTTTTTTAAGTAAAAGTGCAAAACTATTAAAGTAAACTACTTAAAGTATCTCAAGTAAGTTCTTACTCTATGACTAGCTAATTTTACAATGAAAAGAAGTGATTTAGTTACACATTTTTGTTGATAATCTGTCTTTAATACAAATGTAGAAGTAGAAAGGAGCACAACAGGAAAAACTGAAGTATATCAGATGTTTGTATCAGTACTGCAGTTACTGCACTTTTACACACTGAGGGTCCTCCAGACAGTCCTCCTCACAGGATTTACAGGATGAGACTTATGGGAGAAAATGATTTGACACTTAGAGTCCCCCGAGAGCAGCAGTGCCCAGCCTTCTACCTTTCTACCTTTAAAACCCGCCTTCCAGCCAAATGGCTGGTAGGCTTTTAGCTAGGCTTTAGCTTCAGCCAAGTGGAAGCTAAATTGGCTAGTCATTCATATGTAAATTAGGTTGTTACCTGAGAATTCTGGAGGGGAGTGGGGGTGTGTGAATGAGGGGGTGGGGGAGCTGCTAAAAGCTGTGAACTTCCTTTTGTGTTCGTCTTAATGCATTCTCAATCATCCAGGGAAATAAATCTCCAAAAGTCACCAACTTGGAGTGGTTAGTTTCCTGAGCCACAAGGAAACTTGGAGTGTTTCAGTTTGCCATCTTAGGGAGAAATCAACACACATGGGTGTATGTCCTTTGTTGCTGAGATTTATTGATAAAAACAGTACAAAAACCCAACCATTTGTACACATATTTACAAATAATAATAAAAAGTGAGTGAGTACATTTCAACATTTTCAGCAATCACTCACAATCCTGGCACTGCCATGGTATCTGCATTTACCACATGTGTATCTGTAGCAGTGAACACATCGCACAGTGGCATGATTGTTCTTGCATTTGTGTTTGACCTGACACATGGCTCTTTTTCCAGGGCTAGGTGTGGAGGGTTGTGTCCAAAGCAACTGTTCTTTTCTTGCCTTCTTCCCAGCTTCCCAACACTACCAAAAGGAAGCCAAACACTGTCACCCTTTACAACAAAACAAAGTGTGGCGTGGATGTGATGGACCAGATGGTTCGGGAGTACACTGTCTGCAGAGGAACACGGCGCTGGCCAGTTGCCGTGTTTTACAACATGATTGACTGCTACAGATACACATGTGGTAAATGCAGACTGCAGATACCATGGCAGTGCCAGGATTGTGAGTGATTGCTGAAAATGTTGAAATGTACTCACTCACTTTTTATTATTATTTGTAAATATGTGTACAAATGGTTGGTTTTTTGTACTGTTTTTATCAATAAATCTCAGCAACAAAGGACATACACCCATGTTAGATTAGATTAGATTAGATAGAACTTTATTAATCCCTCGGGTGGGTTCCTCTGGGAAATTCGATTTCCAAAAAAGCACAGCACCGACAGAATATTATATATATATATATATATATATATATATATATATATATATATATATATATATATATATAAAATACACACACACACACACACACACACACACACACACACACACACACACACACATATATATATAAATACAGAGACAATATAAATAAAATATACGAAGGGGATAAATAGAATAAATAGGAATAAAAATAAAAATACAAGTGAATTGCACATTTCAAGTATTGAGTCTATTGCACCGTTGACTATTTACAAAAGTATTGCACAAAAGGTATTGCACAGTGAGGTGAAGAGGCACTACAGCTTAGTTGTTCCCCCCTCCTTTGTCCTCCTGTTTCCCCTCCCTCTCCCCTCCAGGGAGGAGTTAAACAGTCTGATGGCGTGTGGGACAAAGGAGTTTTTAAGTCTGTTAGTTCTTGTCTTTGGGAGAAGCAACCTGTCACTGAACAGACTCTTCTGGTTGTTAATGGCCGTGTGCAGAGGATGTCTGGCATTGTCCATAATGTCCATCAGTTTCTTTAATGTCCTTTTCTCTGCCACTGTCACCAGAGTGTCCAGCTTCATGCCGACCACAGAGCTAGCCCTCCTGATCAGTTTCTCCAGCCTGGATGAGTCCTTCTTTGCTGTGCTGCTCTCCCAATGTGTGTTGATTTCTCCCTAAGATGGCAAACTGAAACACTCCAAGTTTCCTTGTGGCTCAGGAAACTAACCACTCCAAGTTGGTGACTTTTGGAGATTTATTTCCCTGGATGATTGAGAATGCATTAAGACGAACACAAAAGGAAGTTCACAGCTTTTAGCAGCTCCCCCACCCCCTCATTCACACCCCCCCACTCCCCTCCAGAATTCTCAGGTAACAACCTAATTTACATATGAATGACTAGCCAATTTAGCTTCCACTTGGCTGAAGCTAAAGCCTAGCTAAACACCTACCAGCCATTTGGCTGGAAGGCGAGTTTTAAAGGTAGAAAAGCCAAATGGCTGCTCTCGGGGGACTCTAAGTGTTGATCCACAGTGTGATTAAAGAATAGCTAACACATTAGCCTAAAAATAAATATGTTGTCTAGTCCACTGCATGCACTTACAGTGTTTAACAAATTTATCAGACCACCTGTCTTAAAAGCAAGAAAACACAAATATTTTTGATTACAAGTACAAGTGAATAACTGTAGTTTGGCATCATAATCAAACAATAATATAGTGTTTTACTTTTTTTTAAAAAAATAAATAAAAGAGCACATTTGAAAAGCCATGGGTGATGACAATAATTATATTTTAGCATTAAAAATATAATTCAGATTAAAGCGCTTGCACATACTGGTGAATCAAAAATTATTCTGGTGATTAATAATACTGTCAATTTAGGCTGTGGGATAAACCTTACACTGGATGAAGGTCTAATAAAATTGTTAATGTGTGTTGTCATCATTTGTATACATTTTTTCAAATTTGGATTTCCAGTCTTTTTTGCCTTAATACTGTGTTTGCCTATATGCTGGGTTTTGAATTTTGTAGTCATCTTCTCTGATAGCTGCCATATTTACACGGATTTCCTTTTCAATGGAAACCAGTGTTACAGAGGAATTTGAATAAAGCACACACACACCACACATGCGGTGCCCCAGATGTATGTTAATCTTGTGAGGATTAACTTTCAGTTGTTAATCTCTGCTGGTCATTAGCTGGAGAAAAGACAAATCATGCACTAGGTGGCGCCACACACACGCACATACACACTTTATGTTTTACCCCTTGTACAAAGTCAAAGAAAAACATACGAGTTGTGGAATCCTGAAACCAACATTTATTTCATTTTTTTAAACTTCATTTAAAATACAAAATATTTTGCAATATTATATCGTAGAGTAAACCATTTTGACAGCCTTTCATGCTTCCCGTGTAGCGTTAACATTAACCAGAATGTCATATCATATACTGTGTAGCCTACTGTATGTTAACCAGTAACTAGAACATCATTTCTGGTGTATTCACATTCCAATTTGCCAGTTCGGTTATAAATCCATGCTGACCATATTTCCATATGCTCCCAATTAATATTAATTGTGGGGTTTTTGTCTTCTTTTTGGATGCACACGCTTTAAAAGGATATCATTTTTAACTGATGTCTAGTTTAGGACAATAGTTCTTGTGCAAGCTACATCCACCCACACGGTGTTGTCCCAAAATAGATGCATGTGTTTATTTTAAATGATATAGCCTATTTAACTGTGTGCCTTTTTTTTTTTTTAATTTATTTGTAAAAAATACAGAAAATGTGCATGAACTGTCTAAAACAGAAACAATACAGGTGTCACAAGAGCTCAGTCACAAGTTAAATAATCTCCTTTGATACCTGATCGGCTAAACATTTGCAAAGTCACCTGACGGGTTAAAATATAAAATAACTTCACACCAAATGAAAAAGAATGATAACTGTAAATAGTCCCATCTCACACTGAACTGACTGAGGTCTAGCTCTCACCTTCGACCTCAACGTGCTCAATTCAAAGTATTATTTACAAAAATGCAACAGAAATATCTACACGTGGAAAGCTGACACGTTGCAACCTAAAAACTTGATGCAAGTTATGATAAACCCAACACATGGAAATGTTCTCTGAAAAAGAAAAGGAAAGGAAAGAAAGTTTTGCATGTCCTGTTGAGAGTGGGAGCAGACTGCTTGACGCACATTGGAATTATAGACTGGTACCAATGGAAACAGAAAGCAACGGCATACATTGGGCACGCTGTAACGCGGTAGCATGCATGTGGTGCACACGCTCACTCTCGTGCACCCGGACATTCACACTTAAGCTTCATTCATTTTACAGTAATATAAAACTCACTGCGCTCAGACTGAGACGACATACAGCATAAGGGTTGAATGCATAAACCGAAGTCACCAGTGTGTTTTACCATTTGGAGTGAAACAAGCAATATTTTCACATGAACAGATACACCTGTTTTCACATTCAGTATCATTTTTATGACCGCGTCGTTTCTAAGCGCTACCAGCAAATGTAAGTCTATTCCAGATGTTGAGTCTGGTTCCCACTGGCGGTTACCTGGTGAGAAGGTTGGCAGTTGTTTAGTGCTCCCAACAGGTTGGGAGAAGTTTGAAATGTACACATGACACATTTTTCCCATTTTATTATCGAGTGTTCATAGCTGGATGGTATGATTATATGATGCGTATACACTGTGAGCTGATGGTAGCTGGATAATATGATTGTCAACAAGGGCATAGCAATCTATAGGTGGAAGCGATCCCTCACAACAAACGCCACTGTGTAACATCAAAATTGTTCAAATCAAGTCACGTTTATAGCACTGTGTAGGAACCCTGGACTCCAAAATGAAAGAGGCTATTTTTTTTAAATAACTAGCCCACATACAATATTTAGTGGCATTACAGCTGATAAAATGGTCTTAGTTTTAATGTTCCCCTATGAACAACTTTATTATCAGCGAAATCCTGAAGCGCATTTTTTTGCGGTGTTGAACACTCGCGTAGCTTTTAAAGCTGTTATTAAGGTAAGGTCGGGTGGTATTCTGAATGCATCGCAGCTGTAGACTTCTTGAACTGCTCTGAGCTCTGGTCTGTCTCATGTATGTAACTATGAATCAGGTTGCCGTTCACTACAAAGGCACTAGAAACCGTGCTGAGAGCTTCTCAATCATTAACATCCAAACATCCAGACACCGCTGCACCATCTCTCAGTGAACCTTTCTCTAAATGCGACATATTTGCAGCACAGTACGCACAGCACATATGCAAGAAGGAATGCTATTGGAAGCAGTGCTGGGGTAGCGGTTAGCTCTGTCCACGTAAAACAGAGGCCTGCGCATGGGCCACAACTCGAGGTGGAAGCACCTGGCAATGACACTGGATCAATCACCACTTAAGAGATCAGTGAGAAGAAGCGCAGGCTTGGGAAAAACACAAAAGACTGCAAAAAAGAAAAGAATGGGAGGCCGACTGCAGTTAAGTGTGGGAGGTCTGGCTAGCTGGCTGGTGTGATAAGTGGCTGAAAGCTGAGCTTATCTAATGTCTAGCCAGGTTTTTAATGACCGCAAATAGACATACCTGTCCTTAAAATATAGCTTTCTTCTTCTTCTACCACATATGTACAAAAAAGGTCAAAAACCTATGCTAGCTTCTACTTGGAGTCACACATTTCACAGCAGTCTCTGCAAAGACACTGCTGTCTTTTTTTCCCTCTATATATCATACGTGATTTGACACTTTCTGACTGATAAAAAAAAGGAAACAATAAAAGACATACCCAGCTGCTTGTAGGCGTGCATGGTATACAGTTTCAACACGCAGCTTACCTCTGCAACAACTGACACGAGTGTGGTAAAACGCTTATTAGGATCACAATTTACTCCATGCACATGTTTATGAATGGGATTGGATGCATTTTTTTTTGCCTGCCTTCTGGTTATGTACTGTAGCTTGATAAAATATATCTTTTTTGATATTTCATATCTTGTATATTTTGCAAAGGATATCAAATGGCACTAACACACTTAAAAGATTCGTGCTCAGTCTGAGTGGTAAAAACCCCTTCGGGTACATTCCTTTTGCTTTTCTGTATTGTTTGCTCTCTCCTTTCCTCATTTCACACCTTCTTTCAATGGTTATGGGTGATGTGGAGCCGGTCTTTGCCATGTTGAGTGCGTCTTGATGAGTGGAGGTCACAGTGTGACCGGGGCTGGCAGGTGTGGGGATGAGGTCGTGTCAGCAGTCTTGGTGACAGTTAGCCATGGCCACCGGAGTGAGAACCACCAAGGGGTTAAGGTAGGTGTCCACAACAACTGTCACCTTAGCAGCTGTCACCACAGAGATGGTCACATTTGCCAGGGTGACAAGGGAGTGGCTGAAGCAAGCGTTGCAGCCAGGCTGTGGCCCTTTGTTAGACAAATGAATTCATGGCGTTGACAGGCGACGGGGCCTCTGAGCTCTCGTTGCCTTCATGCGTGTCTTTTTCTTTCTTGCCGCTGTACTGGCCGATGAAGGAGCCGTCCTCGTTGAACTGCCCGTCCCCACCTTCACCATAATCCACCAGACTGTCGTCGCTCTCGTCACGCCGCACCGTCCCATTGGACGGCGTCCGGCTACCCTTCAGCGGCTTGTGGTCCTCAGTGTCACTGTAAGGAGTAGGAAGATGGCTGAGAAAGAACTCGTGCAGCTTGCAGAACGTCTTCTGCACTTCTCATAACCTTTTAGAAAGAAAACAGGCTCTTCAAGCACATAAGCAGTCTGGCTTTTCCACTGCACAAGCATAGCTTACCACAGTGACAATATCACTGCAACTTTATGCCATCTTTGGTACACATTTTGATGAAGCTCACTTCAAGTGTGCAAATACATCCACAAGTGATTACTTTTTTAAACTAAAAACTTAAAATGAGCAAAATCATGGGGTAAGTGATACATTACACGTTGTGGTACTGTTATTGTACAGTGGAGCAGCTCAGTTAAATATCATTTAGGGTGTTAGTGCTGTGGTGGTTCAAGTCCGGGTGCAGCGCTGCAAGAGGAGTTTGCAAATACGTGCCGTTCAGTCCTTTGCAATGTACCTGCATCCGAATGCAATTTCTGAAACGCTTTCAGTCAATATGCTTTCGCTTTACATGCAGGAATCCAAAATGCAAACAGCATCATTTAAACCATTTTGTCACGCTCCACCTGTATTAACACATTGAGTTTTATTCAATACTATGGCAGCTACAGTGAGGATCATACAAGTACTTTAGCACTTAATGGAGATATTAAAGACATTATCATTATTAAAACAATAAAATGAAGGGAGCTAGAAGCAGTTAAAGCAGTAATATTAAATGGTAAATCTGGAGTGTTAATGCTGGTACTATAATGAGCATCATGACACAGTAGTCTCTGCCTTCATTTTCTCTTTAATCAGAAACTCAAGGAGGTTTTATAGGTTGCTTGAATTGCATGCTGCTTTTATCGCATCTTGTCTTACCTCTCCATCGACCTAAACCCCTCCCCCCGAAAAACAAAACAGAAAGATAAAAGTGGAAGGACACATGAAAAGCAATTCATGAGCCACGGTGAGTGTCTATTTTTTGTGAGCTTTTTTTGGAAACAGACAGCGCTTTCAGCTCTCCTAGTCGAAGCATGCAAGATCTCATTTGTTTTAAGAGCAGTTAGTATACAATTTAAGAGGTCAGAGATGAAACAACTTGTTAAAATTTACATATTGTATAATATGAAAAAGCTTCTTTTATATTAGATGGGCAATGTGCAGGTGAGTTGGTAAATGTAAGAGTCAAAGCAGAGTAGTTTGGATATCGCCTTGCCTCTGTGGAGTGTTTGGTAATCGAGTCTGGAGTGGGGAGTGTTTCTGCAGCCTGGTAAAATGTTCTACATATACAAACAGCCCAGTCAGGACACAATGGACCAACACAAAGAGAACGCTCATACACTGCTCTGGTCCTATTTTAACCATGCTTCTCTGACTGAAGAACGTCTCTCACCTGTACTCTCCAAATGTCCCATCATCCTCCTTCATGGGTTGGATCTCTGGGTCTTGGTGAGCGTCTTCTTTTTCTTTCACTGTCAGTTTCAACAGCAATTAATTTAAATTTCTGCGCATTCCCGACTACAGGCTTGGACTCATAATGCACACAGATAATGTGTGGTTTACCTGGATATTTGCCACCCTTGTTTCTCTTGATGAAACACACTATTAGAAGCACCAAGATGAGGAGAGCGATGGCACACATCAGTCCAATAAACCAGCCCTGGGTAGCGATGTCTACCTGCCGGCTGGCTACAGCTGGAGAAAGAAAGAAAGAGGAAAGAAAGAAAGAAAAACGGGTGGGGAGAAGTTCACAGAAATAAGATAAACATTAAGTGTCAGCTCAAAATGTACTTCTAGGCTCCTATAACAGTGAAACTGTCCTCTTCATGCTGAGCAACACTGAGATTAACAGAAGCTGTAAACACAGGATGGAACTGTGAAATGGGTTAATATGACGATTTATATGGAGGACCAAAACAGCCAAAATTTAAAAAAAAGAATTGGGGAATAAATAAATGACTTTAAATAAATTATTATGACGCTTATGGTGATGTTCAATAAGGAAGATCTGTAATCACTACTGCTGTCAGTGCTCAAACTGCTAGCCTATTCTTTATATTACTTCCACTTTCCTACGGTGTCAAACTGACAACGCTGACATCATTACTCTAGTCCAATCATTTTCTTTCCCCACCCCACAGAACAGAGCCAATTGGCCTCTAGTTTGCATACTTAAAATCTCAGCACTTTTCTTTCAATCTGCTTTCGTGCAATCCGTCTCATCCAAGCCTTCATCTTCATCTTCATCACCACCAGCATTTACACTACGGTGGGTCTTGTCCTAATTCTTATCACCGCTGAGATTCTGTCCTGCTATGACAGGTTATCAGAGTCTAATCACCAAGTAGCTTAATTGAATTCTGTATCTCAGTAAATCACATTCAGTTCTTCCAAATGATCTCTCCTTATCAAAATTGTCTTTAATGCATGAAAAAGAATGCAAAACAAAAATGCACACAATATTAATGCATTGATACATGCTCTTGCAACAATATTGTTTGGTCTGTGATGTTTTTTTCTGTTGCTGGGTGGTTGTCAGACAGCGTGACCATATAATCCACAAGCAGAGACCTTGTGGATCACAGTAAGATGTGTTTACTTCTGTATGTATTTACTTTTCTATAAATTTTCTGCTTCTGTCTACTTTCAATTGTATTAATTTCATATATACTTACCTTTCCATTTTCCTATTTATTTAGCCAGACTAAATTATTTCTGTTTTTCGATTACATTGTTGTTTTAGTATTGAAACTAGGTTGCTGTCGTTGTGTGCAAAGTGTGCACCGTAGAAGTCTAATTTTTTATGTTTCCAGATTACTGGAAAAATGAGGTGTTCAGTTAAACTGGATAAGTCGAAGAAGCTAAAAGTGCCTGAAAAAGGGCAAAGAAATATGGGTGTGGGGGGTATTATTTTGTTTTACAGAGTCACGTGTTTCTGTCTTTGTTAATTTTTTATTTCAGCAGTTCTGATCCTCAATGCATGTAGGCACTAACACAACAAAATTAAAAGAGTAATAATGGTAATAATGGGTAATAATGGGCATTGCGGTGGCGACTTTAAATGACATGCATTAGACCAGAGGCTACTGATGGCAACTTCTGACATGCTTGTACGCTAACTAACTACCGTACATTCATGTCTGAGTGTAACAAACTAAATCTGATGATGAAGGAAAAAAAAAGATGAAGCAGGCACTGAAAACAAAAACCATCTATGTCGAGGCATGCTGCCTCACCTGGCACCGTAACCAACATTTCGTCTGTGCTGTGGACTGTCGGGTCGGCTGCATCTTTAGCTATCACTTTCACCCTATAGGAAGTTCCCGGCTTTAAACCTTTTATTGTATGTGAGTGTGAACCGTTTGCAAACTCCTTTTTCCACTCCTCTTTACCTGGAATCGAGGCAGTGGAAAGGAATTAGATTCAGGAATCTGATACTGGGATAAATGCTAATTTTGAAAAATCAGATCTAGTCAGTTGTAAGCAAGTCAAGACATGCACTGATGCTTTGAAATACAAGAGAAAGCCTTACTGTTCTCAACAATATACTCCACATATACATTCTTATGGTGTCCAAAGTATTCCCAACTGATCACTGCACTGTCCTCTGATACAGAAGTGTTAACTGTGCCAAAAGCACGACCCACAGGAGGCGCTGGGCACCGAAGAGAGAGAGAAAATGTGTTTTTTGCTAATATAAAACATAAAAAGTACACATTTTTTGAAGACACCTACATTTTCAACTTACTAAATTACATTAATCTAGAATAAATCCAGTAAAACAAGTAAAATTATATCAATGTTTACATCTATGAACATCTCCAGAACAATTTGCCAGCGTGTATTAAACAGCTGGTGTCTTTGGTAGTTTTTTCCACCACATGTGGTAAAGTGGACCACAGGCAAGCTTTTAAAAAGGCCATTGTTGTTATGTTTTGGCTCAATATATAAAGTGAACATTTATCTTTGGAAACTTAAAGTTAAGTCTACAAAGTACTGTAGCTTTAACGTTACAAAATAAAATCAAGAAAAGAATTACAAAATAAGTAACAACGCTGTGCAATTCTAAGCTCCTGTTACATTATTAAAAACAGGTCAGGTTAGCTGCTACAAAAATGTCCATCTCAATAAAACACCAATCAGGTGGTTAATATTACTAGCAATATTTTCTGAGCTTTTTTTTAAATTACTTTTTTGTGACCTTGTGGCAGTTTTGCCTCTGTACACCACCACAGTGGATATTAAACCAATCATTCAAGATATGATTAAAGTTCAGAATTTCAATATTGTATTAACTGTTTAGGAATTACAGCTGTTTTCTGAGACGCAATTGACTCATAAGCAGTTTCATTGCCATGTGAGACCTGTTTTGCTCATTATTCTATGAGAAATTTAGCTAATGAAAAATCTGGACTTAGGTGCCAAAGTGCTGAACTTGCATTTGATATCTCTTCACTGGAGGTCTCAGTATGCGGACTGTCAATGCAAATAAAGGAGGCCATCAGTAGTCTGAAAAGCCAGTAAAACATTTCACTGAAGCTGAAGACTTTCTCAGAGGCAAGAAATCGATGACTAAGTCAGTCTGTATAAAAATTGCAGTTATTCCTAAACAGTAATTACAATACTTTTGTTAAACCCCATAAATTAAAACTGCATTTCAATAACATCTTGATTGTTTGATTTAAAATCCACTGTAGTGGTGCACAGAGGCAAAATGACAAAAATTGTATCAGTGATAAGCTAGTTCATTACCATCACGAAATCACATTTGAGTAAAGTCGCTAAGCTAAAATTACTAAGATGGATCATTTCTGCAGGACTGAGTTCATGGGGAGATAGTGGGGGAGGGAGTAAGGGACACAGGGAGTGCTTGTACCATTGTGAAACGGGGAATGCAGAGACTGAGTGATGGGGGAAGTTGGGTGAGGGGGCTCTGTGGGGCCTGAAAGAACACGGAAAAGAGTGAGACAAAATACATAAGCATCACAACAAAGAGCATACAGTACTGACACGGAGAGTTAAAATGTGGCAACGCTTCTTAATACTGAAAGCTAAAATGAAGCACCTGATCCAGCTCTGTATCTACACAAAGAAAAATGAGCAACTCTGCAGCAAATAAATTTCTACTTTGTTTATAAAAACAGTCAGTTTATAGCATAAATGTTAGCGCTGGAATTCAAACCATCATGCAAAAGGAATCTGCTCATTTAAAGAAGAGACATACTAAAAGATGAAAGAAAATATCATTTTACAACATAGAAATCCTATATTTCACACCGTGTGACTGTGTAAAAACGACCTATTCTTACAGAACAGGACACAAGCATGGTTTCTCACAATTGTTGGATTACCTTAACATGCAGGGAAAAGTGCAATAAACATGACATCTATGCTAGGGCTGTTTTCGTTTCTAATATCTATTAATGTAATTAGCATGCAGATACTTCCAGTGGCAAACTTGGGTTACCTTTGCCTGCCTCTACAGTGGGCCGAGTACGAGCTTCAAGGAAGAGAGAAAGAGAAAGAGACAGAACCTCCTCAGGGTTGTCATTTTTACAGAATTCCTGACATCTGTCACTGCACTGTGGCTATGGTTAGGCTGCTTTAAAACGTTTTCTTCCTATTGAGCTTTTATTTGGTTCACCTTAAGTTAAATGCTTAAACTTCAAGTTCTTGGACACAGGACTCACTTGTATGCATGACTGTGAAAGCCTCCTCTGTGATGATGGGGCCAGAGCCCTTGTTTGTCTTTGCGCTTAAGTAAAACTTGTAGAGCATGCTGGAGTTCAGGTTACTCAGAGTAATGGTGGTCTCGTTGGCTAGAAAGGTCATGACCTGGACTGGTCCCAGTTCGCTGGTATTGTTGACTGCAGACACGGCAAGAAACAGCCAACAATTGGAAAATGCAAAGATGAAAGTTGAAAGGAAAAAGCAAAAATGCTGCATAATACTGTGGCGATACTTAAAGTTGAAGGGGACTGCAAATCCTACCTGGTTGGTATTTCAGAATGTATCCAATGAGACGTCCATTGTTGTTAATTGGTGGGCCCCATTCCAGAGTGAGAGAGTCCAAACCAGGGTTGATTACACTGAGAAAAGAAGGAGGCCCTGGGACTGAAAACAAAACCAGAATTAACTCTGAGTCTGTTGGCTACATGAGCATTTGTAGGATACAAATATTTTATATTTGAAGGTCATATAATAGTGGCTAAGGAGTACATGAACCTGTATGACTGTTAAGGCTTTAATTGGATGTTGGTTCTGTGTGCCCTTGTATTTGGTAGGCTGTCTTACTAGTACAAACAGTGCTACTAGCAGCAGGTAAAATATATATTTTGTATTAATATGTACATTTAAGATATTGTAGTATAGCAACATTCAAAGTGTGGTGATCCATTTAAAATTTGGAGGAACTTGGCATCCTATTACAGTACAAGTTTTTTTTTATTCTTCTTTGGACCGAAAGACATACACACCTCCCTCAGGTGTCTCAAATGTCTTGCTTTGGCTAGAAGGCCCTTCTCCTTTGTTATTAAGGACTCTGATAGAGAGACTATAGACACTGTAAGGCTGGAGGCCTGGCAATCGTCCCTCACTTCGGTTTCCACTGAAAGTCAAAACTTGCATTTCCTGATCAGTCTCCTCTTCTGTCTCATGCAAACCATGCTTTCGCCTGTAGTATACCTGGAGAAAAACACACCAAGAGTTAAATGAATCATTGTGATGTTGTAACCAGGTTCCCCAACACAAAACAGGAGAATTAAAGTGATGCTCAGTAAAAAAAAAAAAACAGAGAAAAGCTTTTTGGCTCTCCTTCAAAGCTCAAAGTAACTTTTTTCTTTCTTTTTCCTTACTTCCTATACTACACTCATTCAGACATACACTCACCAGTCACTTTGTTAGATACACCTTTTCAACTGCTTGTTAATGCAAATATCTAAGCAGCCAATCACATGCCAGCACCTTCGTAGGGTTAGCCATGTAGACATGGTCAAGATGACCTGCTGAAGTTCAAACCTAGCATCAGAATGGATGTTGGTGCCAGATGCTGCTAATCTGCTGGGATCAACTACTTCTTAGAATATACAAAAAATGATTTAAAAAAAAAATCATATAGCAATAAAAGGAAAACAAGAAAATATCCAGTAAGCGGCAGTTCTCGGGGAAAAATGCCTGTTGATTCTAGAGGTCAAAGAAGAATAGCCAGACTGTTTTGGTTTTGCTTTGGTGGGAGAGCAACAAGAACTTAAAAATAACCACTTGTTACAACCAAGGTTTGCAGAAGACCATTTCTGAAAGCACAGCAGCAGAAGACCACAATTGGTGCCAGTCCTCTCAGCTAAAACAGAACCCTGAAGCTACAATTCACATGGTCTGACTAAAGTTGAACAACAGAAGATCGGAAAAATGTTGCCTGCCCTGATGAATCTTGTTTTCTGCTGAAACATTGAAATGTTGAGGTCAAAATTTGGTGTGAACAACATGAAAGCATGACTCCATCTTGGCTTGTATAAAAGGTTCAGGCTGTTAGAGGTGGTGTAGTGTTGTAGGGAAAATGTTATTGGCATACTTTGAGCTGGTTGTGCAGCTGAAAAATGGGCAGCAGACGAATGTTTCCAGCACCTTGTTGAATCTATGCCACAAAAAAATTAAGGTACTTCTCAAGGGAAACTGGGACCCAACTACTCAAGAAGGACTATTTTCATAGTATCTATAGAGTTGGTTGTATTTATAAGTGACATTAATGTCATAAGATTGGGACATCTACTTTGACATCTCTGTGATGGAGGGGGAAATGTGGCATAAGACAATACCTTGTATCCCTGTAGTTTTCCTCTGACAGAGGGCGGTGATATGGGCTCCCAGTGTACTTCTGCCAGTGTGCTGTTATGAACCATGACCTGCACACTCTCTGGAGCAGACAAAGGCACTGCAAAACAGAGAATATGAAATATTAAGTTGAACCAGTTTGAAAACACTGTGGTGATGGATCGTGGTCTTGTAATAGTAAACACAGTAAGGTTTTATAGTATGTCACATAACTAGACTTATTTATGACTTGACCAATACTATAAAACAAAATGACAAGGGTTACAGCGCCTGTTATTGAAACCTTAAACAACAGATGCTCATTCTCAAACTTCCCAGTCTGCTTTATCTTTTTCTATCTTCCATAGTTCTGATCTAATACCGAAAAGAAACGTATTTCCACAGAATGCACTTACAGTCTTCTCCAGAGTATCCAAACGCCACTTCAGGTTCAGGCCCAACACCATAATCGTTGAAAGCTTGAACTTTGATTTCATAGGGCACATATGTTGGAGTTCCAGACACAACCCACTGGGATACATTGGCCACATTCTGTGCTGACCACTCCTTCTCAACATCCTTCTGTCTCCACTGCACTTTATATTCCAGACCGGGCCCATTGGACTGGAGTCCTGTGAGTGGCTACACAGAGAGTAATGTTAATTAGTACTTGCATATTTCATCTATACAATACATTTAGGCTCAAATCAATCTGAAATATAATTAAAACCATCTCACTGTCCAGGAGATGACCAAGTTGCCTGGCTCGGTTCCTACTCCCTGAACACCTGATGGGTTTTCATCAGGAGCTGAGAAAACCAAAGAATCCTGGTTCGGTCTGAATTTATTTTTGTGTTAAGATGATTAACATATTTCTATTTTCAGTGACTTTTACCTGCAGGGTTGGTCCTATATTGACGTGAGGACTGGCTCGGCTCACTATAGCCGACACGATTTTTAGCCAGCGCTCTGAAGGAGTAGTAAACGTATGGAGAGAGGTGCAGCTGTGCTGTGGTGCTAGTACCAGGAACCTCTGTCAGGTTTGTCCAAACTCCTGGCTGGTGGAGAAGATCCTCATACTGGATCAGAAATTCTGGAGAAGATAAAAGATTCAGATGTCATGAATGTTTTTAACAGCAGAAACTTTGTTTTCATTTGTACAGGTCATAATTACTGTAGGTTAAATCATGTCTGCCGATAGTACAATCTGAGCAAACTGCTCCAGCACTGAGAATTTCATACTCTCTATAGGACTGTTGTTTTCATCTCCTGGGGTCCAGGTGAGCTGGACACTCCTCTCTGTTTGGTCTGTCAGCTCCAGGTCAGTCGGAGGGTCAGGTTTCTCTGTGAATGCAATAAGAAATTTAGTACCTTGCTTCTGTTTCCATATAAAATTTGGCACCAATACAACACTTTTCCACAATTAAAAACATAACAGCAGTAAATGAAATGTACAGCAGGTATTTTGATGGGTAGCTAGTGAGGTTAACACCAACATTTGTTAGCTGGATTACATCATTAACTGTGTTTTTCTTATTTAAAAAACATGAATGTCAGTCAACAGTTTGTATGCACTCACACAGTCCTGAGGAGAGGTCCAAATATTGAAAACGTGGGTGCAAATGTACCCATCATTAACAGTGACGAAAAACTTTTAAAACGCTCACATGCATTCTATGCAAGTATGGTGGGATTTAAAGTTTATGGCAAGTTTTAAGACAAAATTGACCAGAAATAATCAGACTGCAGGGTCAAAAGGTTAATGGGTCAATCACAGTCAAATAGCCGAATGCTGCACATTATTGGCAAAAGTTAGGACTGTTATATCCAATTTTTTGTGACAGTTTTTGCAACTTTATCATTTTTTATGACAGACACTTTTAAAATAATGCATTTTTATATAATTGAGTAAAACATGTCAAAATGTGTCTCATTTATGCAAATATGTATGTTGCATATAAGCTCTGTGATGTATGTATGTACAAACTGAAAAAACATTAAACATATATTTAAAAACTAACTACTAGACCAAATGAAACTGTGTAATATCATAAAAAAAGAGGGCATTTCCATTCATATATTAAATAAAAAACAGCTTTTAATTAATGATCTTGACCAAAACCTGTGTGATCTTCATCACCAGGACTAGCTTTATATCATCAACACCAGCTCATCAAAAGTTACTAGCAAAAGCCTGTCCTATGGGTGGTTCTGTACACGGGCAACATACGCTGAATAAAATAAATAAATAAATAAAAATAATCAAGAACTGGGATTTTTAATAAATCTTTAAAAAACAAAAAAACAAACCAAATAGATGTTAAGCAGCGCTGTATGTGTGACAAAAGTTTTTGCAAAGTTTTGTTCAGACTGGCCCACCCGTTAAGCTATGATTGTTACAGTTTAATTACTTAATTAACTTGAAAATAGTATTATTTTGTAGAATTTTGTACAGTTTTAGCAGTTGACTGTGACCAACCTGACAACACTGATGATGATACTACTGCTAGTTAGCGAACAGCACCAGATTTGTTCAGGTGTTGCAGGTAAAACCTCACATTACATACGATGTGTCATCAGAATTTAGTGTTCGTGTGTGTTAAAATGATGTCTTCCATATTGTTAAACGCACTACACTTTGCAAAAGTACATAAAATGCAGTAGCTAGCATGACAGCAGCAGGTGAAACACTGCAAAGGCAACTTTAATTACTTGTGTGTTTGATTTGAGACAGCAGACTGCCAAAATTCAAGTAGTATAAAAGTAATGTACACCATGAAAGGAAGTAGCCAAAGGACACACACAATGAGTTAAGCTAATGGAAGCTACAAATTGCGACAATGTGGACATTGTTTACCGTAGACAATTGCAGGAGTAGGAGTCGCCTCTGACAGCGAAAAGCAGGAGCAAAGTGCAAGAAGAGGGTTAGAAGTTAGGGACAGACATTTAAGAAACAGCAGAAAGATCTCAATGGTAATGTTATTTTAGGAATGTAACTAAAGCTTGAGGAGTAAAAACTAATGTTTCAGTGCAGTTATTCTGCAAAACAGAATAACTGCTACGATGCCTTCCAGTCAGGTTTTAGACAGAACCACAGCACTGAAACCGCTCTGACAAAAGTGTTTAATGACATATGTCTTAACACAGACAGTGGAAAAATGTCAGTCTTAGTTTTACTGGATCTCAGTGCAGCATTTGATACAGTTGACCACAACATATTACTCAAACGACTGGAGAACTGGGCAGGTCTTTCAGGAACTGTACTAAACTGGTTCAAAACATACTTAGAAAACAGGAAATACTTTGTATCAATAGGTAACTTCACATCTGAGCAGACTAGTATCACATGTGGAGTTCCCCAAGGTTCCATCTTGGGACCCCCTCTGTTTAACATTTACATGCTCCCACTGGCACAGATTATAAAGAACAACAAAATAAACTACCACAGCTATGCAGATGACACACAAATATATATCACAATGTCACCAGGAGACCGAGGCCCTGTACAGGCTCTTGGTAAATGCATTGAGGAAATTAATGACTGGTTGTGCCACAATTTTCTCCAACTAAACAGAAACAAAACTGAAGTAATAGTCTTTGGCGCCAAAGAAAAACGATTACAGGTCACCAGAGAACTTCAATCTATACATCTAAAAACCACAAACCAGGCGAGAAATCTGGGTGTAGTGATGGATGCAGACCTAAACTTAGAGAAACACATTAAGACAATAACAAAATCAGCTTACTATCACCTCAAAAATATTTCTAGGATAAAAGATCTGATGTCTCAACAGGACCTGGAAAAACTAGTCCATGCATTCATTTTTAGTAGGCTTGATTACTGTAACAGCATCTTTACAGGTCTACCTAAAAAATCAGTCAGACAACTACAGCTCATTCAGAACTCTGCTGCTCGAGTCCTCACTAAGACCAAAAAAGTGGACCACATCAGTCCAGCTCTGAGGTCTTTACACTGGCTGCCTGTCCGTCAGAGGATAGACTTTAAAGTTCTGATGCTGGTCTATAAAGCTCTGAATGGTTTAGGACCAAAATACATCAGTGACCTCCTGACCCAGTATGATCCTTCCAGATCCCTCAGGTCATCTGGATCCGGTCTTTTATCAGTTCCCAGAGTCAGAACCAGACACGGAGAAGCTGCATTCAGCTTTTATGCTCCTTATATCTGGAACAAACTCCCAGAAAGCCTCAGATCAGCTGAAACACTCAGTTTATTTAAATCCAGGTTGAAGACTCACCTATTCTCAGCTGCATTTGAATAAAGCACCAAATCCACACTTTTAAGCTTAAATTTCAAAACTTACATTAACTACTGATTTTATCTACTGTTCTGATTTTATCTGTTTTGATTTTACATACTGTTTTGTTTGTTTGTTTGTTTGTTTGTTAAGTGGGTTAGAGCTCTGGGTAGCTCCCCAGCTGGGTCTAGACTGGGTCTAGAGAGTATTTTAAATTCAGGGAATTTAAAATAGAAAGTAGCTCGTCCACAGAAGGACTGGTAGCTCCCCTTACGATAAGGGTTCAGATCGCGCGAACAGGTGTGAAATGTGTGTGTTTAGTTAGTTTGTTTGTTTGCTTGTTTTAATCAATTTTAAATCATACTTTTTATTTGTTTTTGTTTCTAATGTCTCTGTAAAGCACTTTGAATCACCTTGTTGTTGAATTGTGCTATACAAATAAATTTGCCTTGCCTTGCCTTGCAATTAAGGAACCAAAAGGGGTTATAATTGGGGGGGGGGGGGAAATCAAACAATAGAAGCAGGAAAGCAAAAAAGCCTCTGGATCTGTGTTAGAGCTAAATGATAACTACGTTAATAAATTAAGGTGAGAACGTACCGACAACAGTCAGCATGGCACTGGCTGAGTCCTGATCGAGGGTGGTGTTCATGATGCAAGTATAAGTCCCCTTATCATCATCAGTCACGTCTCTGATGGTCAGACTATCAGTGTCCACCTCGAACCTGAAAGTATTAACGAGAAATAACATCAGGTATTTCTACAGAGTCAACAGAATAAGTGCAGTCTCAATGGTTGGGCGTACCTCTCATCATCAGGCAACTCTCCTCTGTCTTTGAGCCAGGTCATGGTGGGGATTAGGGAAGGGTCATGCTTGACTTTACACTCAAAGACAGCGCTCATTCCTCTCTGCACCACCTTGTACTCTGGCTGCTTCAGGATACGAGTGGGCTCTGCAAAATGGATAACCATTATGTCACCGCTGATAACCTAATACCCACTGACAAAGAAGAATTGAACCACCAATGTCACTGTCTGAGTTCTGATTAGACTATACTGACCTTTAACCTCCAAAAAGACATGGTTCTCCTTGATCCCAAGGTTGTTTGTGGCAATGCAGGTGTACTTTCCGCTATTTAGCGGCTGGGCTACATTTATTTCCAGAGTACCATTCTCATGGATTACATATGGGTCAGTATTCTTAATGCTGATCTGACTGTCTTTGAACCTGCATAGAAATGGCAACCAAGGCAGCTCAAGTACAGTACAGTGCATCTTAGCTTTGAAATCTAATAATATTTCAAATGAGCTGACAGTTACCATGTGATGGTTGGAATAGGCGAGCCAAAGGAAGCACAGTGTAGTAATGCAGGGCTGTTGGTGATGACCTGGTACACTTGGTTAGGTGGAGTGAGGACCCTTGGTGGTTCAGCTTTAAAGGAAAAAAAGAGAAGATGCTTGGTAAAACTCATTAATATGGCCATTTTCCAAATCGTTTCTAACTAAAGATTTGTATGGGGCAGTTCTAATATGAAATAAATATGTTTTAACTCACCAAGAACACTGACAAAAGCATTCGCCAGGAGGTAGCCGAATTCATTGGAAGCATTACACTGGTAGACAGAGCTGGACCCTGACTGCACGTTGCTGAGAATCACAGTGTCGTCTTCCACCTTGCGGCTGGGGTCCTCAGGAGTGTCTAGCACAGGGCAAGATGATCTCTACATCATCATCTTTAATTGAAAATGAGCTGGAACTGAGAATTCAGTCCCCAGCTAATCAAGTTTACTATTTTGTCTGCTTTAAATTAGAAGTGATCTAATTTTTCTTACTCTCTATGGGAATTCCATTGACAAACCAGTCTATCCTTGGTTTGGGTTCTCCATTGACTCGACAAGTCAACACGCCAGTTTCATTAGGGGCGAGGATCAGGTTCCTGGGAATGCTGACCCAGAAAGGAGCCGCTGGGGATAATGAACAAGACTGAAAATGCTCAGTGAAATTCTTGACAAGCTATCACTATAAATCTTTCTTTAGCTTTCAACGTAATATAGGAGAGAAGACACTGGTTGTTTCTATAAATGGAAGATTCAAATGTGTATTTATCTGCTTGCATTAGAATGCATTTATGAATAAAAATTGGGGTTCAGAATAAAATATGGTAATACTGTAAAACAAATTTAAGGGCATCAGTAACATGACTGAGCTGATCTGCCTACCTTTGACAGTGACCTTGATGGTATGGTGTACAGTGCCCAAGTTATTTGTGGCTACGCAGCGGAAGTTGCCAGCATCATTTTCATTCACATCAGAAATCTTCAGTGTTTTCTTGAAGTTCTGGTAGGACACTCTGTTGCTTGGTAGCTCTCCTCCTTCTTTCTGCCACGAGATATCTGGAGTCGGCCTATCACAGAAGAAAAGAGATTACAGCAAACAACTCTTCCAGTCAGTTAGTTTTTCTTCTCTTTCAGACACTGCGGCACTAATTTGAGTAAACATAAACCCTTAGAGTAGTTACTGCATATGCCAACTTACAAGCCCTCAGCGATGCATTCTAGCTCCAGAGTCTGCCCTCTCAGAACCATCTTGGTGCTGGTGGTGCCGAGAGGCAGCATAAAACCAGGACGACGCTCGCCCTCTGGGCTGCCTGAACAGGTCAGAGCACAAGACCATATCAGCAACAGACCAAAACATTATACTTTAACACTGCTCTTCTTATAAAACAGAGCAGAAACCTCAGGGATGATTTACATTTTCAAAGGGCAAAGGAAGAGGAAAATGTAGTGTTGATGAAAAACTAATTGTGGATAGGAGAGATGGTTCAGTAGAATGTAAAAGAAAGTCTTTATTTACAGCATAAAGACAATACCAGAGCAAAGGGGATGTCTTTGAAAGACCTGAGCATTTGTTTAAGTAAACAACCCATGCATATAAATGCACAGCTGGACTGACTCCAGCCTTGGTCAAGAGAACAGTGCCAGCATGTTTTGATACAGGGTTCAAATACCAAAGGACCAGAATTTGCAGGAAAGGTCAGAAAATGGCAAATTATCCATATCAAGTTTCACAAGGTGGAGATGAACAATGTTACATAAAAAATAATGTTAACATAATAATGTTCTTTCATTTGTGACTATAGATAATTACTTAAAGGCCACAAACTGTCAGTAACAATTAATTGATAGAGTTGCATTTTACCTCGTATCACACTTTGTATCTTGTTTGTACTGATTAACGTTTAATTTGAATGAAGTAGGAGAAACCTGAGGAAGGGCAAGTGTTACTTACAGAGGAGGGGATTGAGGCCAAGTTAAAGGTGAGTGAGTGTGTAAGTCAAATATGGTTATGCAGGGCAGTAAAAACAGGGCCGGGTTCACACTGAAGGGGGCTGAATGGGTATAAACCAGCACTCACCACTATAGAAATCAGTGATATTGTATAAAGCAGCCAGAGTCTCATTCATTGTTTCCACTGTAATATAACAGAGAATCATAAGCATGCAAAACTAGGAAATGCAATGCATTTCCTAGTTTACATTGTAAAGCAAAGTATGTGTGTCACCCAAAGCCATAATTGAAAAAAACAACAACAACAACAAATAAATAAAATAAAATAAAAATAATTACACAATTATTATTAGTGAGACTGAGATAAGGACATTATAAAATCAAAGCCCTTACAGAGCTCAGGGGAGACAAACTTAAACTAACATTTATCTACAACAGTTTTGCAAGAGTGAAGTAAGGAAGTTGTAAAGTAAAAGGGTGTCTGACAAAGGAGAAAATACTAATATTCAGTTTACAATAAAAACTGAAAGTTTTCAAATGTGAAATGCTGGAAATGACTTGTGCAAGCTTAGACCAGACCTTTTTAGCTCCATAGTTATTTCTAGCTGCACAGCTTCATAGTTTAGGATTCCATTTGAGATGCTTTGCATGGTTTTAAAAACCCTTCAGTTCCTCTTCTATTTGAAACAAGTCGTTTTAGTTCCTTCCTATTAAAAAGCCTACGTTTTTCTGATTGGATGCCCCTAATCTGGCTTCCACAAACAGAAAGTGCTTGTAAACTTTGCCTTTTCATGTGAGATGACCATATAAGGAAATCTATGCTGAGCTGACTTAAGCTTGGCTCAGTAGAAAATATTATCAGAAATTCAGAAAAAGGTACTTTTTTAATTTAAGTAATTGAGTTTTTGGCTTCTTTAAGGAGAAATCCATTGCTTATTTAAACCAGTTTTGACTTACTGTCCAGGACAGTGACTGAAATCGGCTGTTTCTGCTGGATGGTTTGTGTATGAGGAAAGCGAGCGTAACAAATGTAGTCACTCCTGGTGTCTTCTGGGAGAACATTGGAAAAGTACAAGTCTCCATTCAGGGCCTGGGACACTCGTTTATCCAGTGGTAGCTTCTGAAAGTCTGGGAGGGTGAGAGACAAGCAACTTAACAATGCAAAAAGCTTCCATTAGCTCACAAGATTGTTTTATCAACTACATTCAGAAATGAGATGAGTCAGAAAGGATTGACCCAATCTTTTGTTGGTGAAGGTGAAATTCTTTAGTCATTGCACCTTATATGTCTGCAAATATGTACACACGACTCACTATTATCCATCCAGAAGATGACAGGAGGGGGCAGCCCAGCAGGGGGTCGACATTGCAGCACAAGGGAGACCCCCTTCTGCACCATGATGGCCTCATTTCTCTCCTTTGACCATAAGGGGGACCCTGTGAGTCACAAACATCAACACCAAGAGGTTAATGCAGAGTGGATAATATTTATTTGTACTCAACTAGTCGTCACTTTTAAAGCCCAAGCTTTTAGAGCTTATGCATTTAAATACAAAGAGAAGACTTACTGGACTGCCTGATGACAATGCTGTCAGATACGGCAGTGCCATGCTCATTGTTAGCTATGCATTGGTAAGTTCCCTCATAAGCTTCAGCCCTTTCGCTGCTGATATCAATGACCAGAGTTCCTGAACCGGGCTTCATTAAAACTTTGGAGTCTTTCTCCACATCAAAGTGAGTCCCATTTCTTGTCCAGGAGAAGCTAGAACCAAGAAGTATAGAGCCATGAAGGAAACACATGGAGCAGAAGAAGATGTTATGGCACATTTATTCATGTGTCAGGCAAATTTGAATTACTAATTTGACACTAAATCATTCATTAGGCATTGCAGGGACTCTCTCACCTGGGATGAGGCTTCCCCTTGGCTTCACAGTGGATGACAATGTTCTCGCGTGGATCAAAGATGTAATCCTTTGGGGACTGTAATATTATAGTAGGGGGCTGTGGCACTGAAGAAACCCCAAAAGAAGCGTAGTTTAGATACACAGCACAACAAAACCCGAATGTGCTGAATAATGCTGAATGTGTTCAAACAGAGGATGTACAAGCAGCATGCAACAAGCAGCGACAATCAAGACATTTATAGATGAAACACTCCATGCAGCTTACCATCACATCTACAAAGCACCACTTTTTACAGTGTTGAAATAAGTGCATGCACATCATTCGCCAAAATATTAAAAAACTCCACACCAGAAACCACACCAGTGTTTGGGGAAACTTACATCCTTCCAGTACTTTAGCTTTTTGTCCACCATGACATGCCACACCACAGTAATAGAATATTGAGGAAAGGTGTTAGTTTTTGCAAGGACTAAACAACAGGTTCAGGTGAAATAGATTCAGGTACTTTTAAGCATTTGACTGAGCCTGCACACTTTTTGAGGGGAGGATGTTTAGAAAGCCAGGTGCAATAAATGCTAGAAAAGTAGATGAAGACGTTCAACGGTTCAAACAGATTGTGTGATATCAAGATAAACAGAAATCCTTAAAATCTCATTGCAAAACACCATGCTGAAACATGCAAAGTTGAAATAGAATAGATAGAATAGAAATAGATTATTGCTACATTTTCATGAGGTAAAATATCTTCACTTTATCCCACAATATGAAAGTATTTCACTGAAATTCCATTAGTTTGAAAAGAATTATGCAAGCGTAACATCAAGTCTTACAATCACAGAGCATGTAAAGGGCAACGCTTACGATCAAGAGGCACTTCAAGTGCTGAAGTCATGTGACTTAGGAGTGTCAGCAGCACAGCTCCGAAGCCTGGCACCCACTTCCTATTCCTGTCCATGCTCAGGTGTGTCAGTGGCACGGTGCAAACCTTTTCCCCTAGGTCCAACAGAGGTGAAGGTTGTAGACAGCGTGAAGAAGTCTGAATCTGCACTACACAGAGGAATAAAAAATACTAAGAAAAACTTACTGAGATTTGTCTCAGAAATTTTAATGGCAAAAAAAGATTTCAGAATCAAAAAACAAGTGCACACGCACTATCCTCAGATGTATACAAATATGGTTAAATAATGTGAGTCCATCCATTCAAATGAACTACAGGTAAATAGAGCTGAATATTTACTCTGTACTACAATGGAAAGTTTACTTTAGTTTTTCTGTGAGGTTATTTCCAAAGTTGGGTATCTAGAGTCATGCTTGGCAAGTGACTCATAGTCATGCATAGGCTATCATTCGTTCAATGTAAAGACACTGGCAGGAGAAGTCCAAACAAACCGGATTCCCATCCTTGCAACTTAAACAACTTTAGCAGTGTGCATGCATCTGTCCTTCTTCATTTCGTTTACTTTCTCTTCTGATGAAAATGCCAGCGAGACAGACTGGCCCGGCACAATGAGCTTCCGAGTGTAGGTGCTGTCAGAATTAATCATCTGGGTGTTATATTCCAAAAAGCAGACACAGACTAATATGCTTGGGCAGTTTGTGTTGACTTATTTGGCGCTAGCTGCAGTCACATCTTATTGACCTCCAGACAAAATAGCCACTCAAACATAGCATGCGCACTGCTGAGATGTCCCTCCTACCACGTGCGTGCCTGTAAACATATGGCATGTGAGTGCACTGGGCTGGAACGATCGCAGCTCTGCTGCAGATATAGCCTCACACAGATTGGCACATGCATGCAAATACATATCACATTAGAAGCACCATCGTTGCCAGTGTGTCATATATATCAAGTTACACATGAAACATGAGCCTCGGCTACTGTTGCGTAGTTCTAAACAAATAGATGCAGATTGATGAGCCGTCACAAACACACAGAATTGTGTTGAAATTAATGGGCTGCTCTAAACTGGGCCATGGGGAACAGGACATTATGCAAAAACAAACATTTTTCCCCTTCATGTCCTATGCAGTGTGCATGAACTGAAATCATGATCCTGTTTTTCTTTCATGGAAAATTCCTTCGTGCTTTACTTTGAGTTCCATGTGGGGAATTGCGAGGTAGTCCAGAATAGATATGGCTATATGGAGCTGGAGCATAAAGGTTCTATTTAATTGAGTTCCGGATTTAACAGGTTTGTAGTCATGGCGTGAGAAAGCTTTGCAGAACTTTTAAAACCTTCTTATACCCCACACAATAATGTTTTGACTCCTGGCAAACAAATATCACCATTGGGATCATATGATTTCCCCCAAAAGGTTTCATGTGATAAAACAGTTGTGATCACAAAGACAAGTATATGGAATTCCAGAGTCACTTATATGGCTAATTCTTAACCAGATTAAAATGAGAAGAACACATGAGTTATATGTAATAAGGGATCCATGTCTCGTGCATCCTGACATGTTGATTATTCTTAACCAGCACATGCATCTCTGTATACACACTATTCTATGAGCAGTGCGCACAAACACATCAGTATATTATTTTGACAGAAGGGGGTTAAGGTCCTCAGAGGCATTTGAAGGTGAAATTTTCAGGCTCATTGCTTCAGGCTATCTCTACTCTGCGGGACAGGAAGCATGTCTGATGATATGAAAAAGTATGGTAATGACTCTGACACAAGTGTTGTGCACTATTGTGACAGGGCAGAGAGTGTGAGCTAATACAACCTCAGGACACAGCTAATTACGCTGACACGTCCTATTGGATATTCCTCTCACAAATTAGTCGAGAGGAGAGACACCAGGGAGAAAGAAGCACACAACAAAACCTTTGAAACTCATTGTGGAGAGAGGCAATATGATCATGCAAATGTAATGGGCTATCTTCAGATTAATTACGATCATAGTCCATGCAGCTATAACAGTAATGGCCTCCCACACAGTGTCACTAGCCATGCTGAGCTGTGCTGGACCTTGGAGCATTTTCCCACAGAGACACATTGAGCCTGAGTTCATTCAAAAGTGATTGAAGCTTTTAAGAAGTAGTTTGGTCTAAAAGGTAATGATTAAAAAAGAGAAAGGATGGCGCTGGAACGGCTGGCAGCCTTAACCCAATTTCCCTCGAGATGAATAAAGTATTATCAATCAATCAATCAATCACCAAGAATGAAGAGAATGTTCAACGTGGGTTTGAAATTAAGATACCTATAGCATGAGTGAAGACTGAAATACGCTAAATCATCCATTTTACCATCCTATTCCTCTCCTTTAATATGGGGAGACAAATTTTAAGAAACATTTTAAGCATAGCAGATTTAATTCACTAGGCATTCAATAGCACGCTCTTTAGATTTGTCATTAAGCTAGGCTACGGATTACGCTAGGCTACTGTTTTCTATGCTGAAGAATTGAAAGAGAATTCTTTAGTATAGAAAAAAAATAGCCTTAAACAATGACCCTTAAACCATGTAACCATTTGAGAAATGTGAGGAAACAAGATTCAGTTGCTTGCTAAATTGGTAAAAAAGTATTTAACAAAAGTACCTTTAGCTTAATTAAGCTAACAACACAACGCAGCTAAATCAGCAAACGAAGCTCTGCAGTATACATGTAGTGTATAATTAAATATCAACTGCCTTCAAATAAATTCTCAGTTTATTAAAATGTTTTCTCACTTGATATTAACTATAAAACTAAAAAACTAATGAAACATCAGTTAATCAGTTTGTGCATTTGATTAGAATATTTAAAACAGTACTTTTTCATGGGAAAGCCCAGTTTGCGTTGGCTCTAAGATTATTACACTTTAACTCTTCTACATATATAAGATGACAAAAGAGCATGCTAGTTAATAAATGAGTGTTACAAGCTTTACAACTGATTTTTACATGTGTAGAAAAATCAGCTTTTATATCTGACCTAAGTCACATCTCCAGAGTGAAGATTGCCTGCAGGGTAAAAAAAAAAAAAGGTAGACAACACAGATGACATAGTGAAGCATAGACACAAACACACAGATGCGTAAAATTAGCTGCATGTACAAATGTCAGCATCTGCATATTTCTACTGCTAGAACTCACTTGGGTCTAACTGGCACAGTGCTTAGACATTGTAAATACAGAAACTTTAACTTGCGTGATCATGTACAACAAAACTGAACTCTCAATCTTTGCATGACAAGGACAAAAAGTCCTTCAAACCTATTTGTTGCACAGTCAACACCGAATGTGTTTATGACTCCTGTTGATTGAATTTGTCATAATTAAAGCCACGAGGCTGTACTGTGCAGTGTGGCGGAAGATATTTCTCTGGCAGGAGACTCATCCACACAAAGATGCTTATAAAAGTGTAATTACACACATACATGTAGAGAGCTGGACATTCTTCCTGAAACTAGATGGGAAAAAAATAGTTTCTCGTTGCTCATTTTTTCAGAGGCTCCAAACAAAAAAGCCAAAGATGATGAAAACAAAGAGGACTCAATGGAGGATGAGTGGGATGACTGGCTAGTAGGCAAGTCATCTCTCATCCTTCTTTTTTTCTCTTCTTACTGACTCAAAGGTCGAAGTCCACAGGTCAAAAAAGTCACCCTAAGGCTCTGCCTTTTCCTTCTTGGTCACTCTATCCTTTCCTCTTTTCTTTCAGCCTGATCGTCACTGTGTTCTCCAATTCTTTCTTAAACCAAGCCCACGAGCAAGATATAGTTTCACTATCTCATCGGTTTAGTTTTACTGTAGAATACTCGATATTTGAAGCATTTCAAGCAAAAGGTACTCCTTTTTTTCTTCAGAGTGAATGAAAAGAGTGTTCCGTGTATATCATAAAACAAAACACAGATCCTTGTATCCATGTACACAAAACACTGACCGTTAGCAACCTGAAAATAGTTTGATTTTGACAACTTTTTGCTTGCCTTCTTGCCAGAGTCAAGAGGACTGAAAGTGCTCTCACTATGAGCACACAGCTTCTTATCTCTGTG
The DNA here is from genome assembly GCF_057382185.1 of Mchenga conophoros. Lineage (NCBI taxonomy): Eukaryota > Metazoa > Chordata > Actinopteri > Cichliformes > Cichlidae > Mchenga > Mchenga conophoros. Next base: position 33,325,493 of record NC_140542.1, read on the forward strand.
CTTTGGTAAACTACCCAGCTTTGAGAGTTAGCGTATTATTTAGCATATTTAGCATAGAATTGAGAGCGAACCAGGGCGTGTCATGTGGTGCCTCTAACCAAAACTAAAGGGAATGTTACCAGTAGTGAGAACACACCTGATTCAGAGAACAAAAAACAAAAAAAAGATGATTCTGGACTTGGGAGAATCAAATAGTGGCCAAGCTAACTTATGAGGTATATTATATGATATCAAGTTCACTCCTTCAAGTTTACCCATTTGTACTGATTAGTGACATTCTCCCACTGAAAAACCACACTATAAGTATTTTATGTGGATTGTTATTTTAACTGTTAGGACAAATGACAAAGGATGTTGCATATGGAGCTGCTGGGCAGAAGGAAAAGAGGAAGACCACAGAAATGATTTATGAATGTGGTGAAGAAGGACATGCAGAGGTTTAGTGTGACAGAAGAAGTGTGATGGAACCACTGTGGCAACTCATAAAGGAGAAGAAGAAGATCCTCCGGGTGTAGTGATGTAAGAGTAAATATGCATTGGTGTTGTAATTATAATTTATAATAGTAATGGTAATTCTAAATTCCCCATAGGTGTGAATGTGAGTGCGAATGGTTGTTTGTCTCCATGTGTTATCTCTGCGACAGACAAGGATAAGTGGAAGAGACTGGATGGATGGATGGATGGATGGATGGAATGGTATCCGAAGGTAAATAAGTGTTTAACTAAGCAATTATTATATGTAAATCTAATAAAACAAGTAAAAATGGGAGAAAGTATAACCTACAAATGATCTCAAATGAAAGTTCAGTCTCCAGGTTGAGGGTTTGGTGTCACTCCTCTACCCCAACGGAAGTAGCAACAAATGACCTATATGAATACTTGCAACATACAGTTGGAGGACTTGCTGATTGATACTGAACTCCTGGTTACTTTCACTCAAATTACCCTCGACAAAAGAAGTCATCATAGCCAGAGTCAACATTTCATGATGTGAGGGCAGCTGACAGAAACCCAACAGTCTTCTTAGTTCGTAAACCCTGAAGCAACTTGCTAAGTTGGTCACTACGCAGCCCTCAGTCACACTGAGAGACACTGAGAGATGACAGCCCGACTAGAGAGATGAGCGAGGCAGAAAAGGGAAGCGGGAAGAGAATTAGAGGGAGGGACAGAAAACACAATCATCTGTAGTCGCATCAAATCATAGTGACAGAGATATTTGTGAACAATAGACTGAGTCAGACTGCTTTCAGCTAGACTGGACTAGACTGGATGCTCTCTCATCTGTACTGTAGCTCAGCACTCAGATAGTTCACTCTTTTTACATAGCTGACATCACAATAACATACGTTCAGTTTGTAGAGTAAAAGCCGCAGTTCACCATGTAATCAGAATGGACATCAGATACATTTTCTTTGATTTCTGCGTTTCTTCCAGTCAGTGAAAGCAGAGTTTATACTGTCATTTCAATGTGGGTACCCAGATGTACAATAATTATATGAGTGAAATCCTTTAGAAACATCAATGAACGTATAAAAAATGATACTGAAATAATACCAGCAGCTGAAATATATTACTCCAAGTTCCAGAAAAGAAAAAGGAAGACAGAGACAGCTTCCTGTAACTAAATACAAAAACAGTGCAGGCTGATACCAAACAACTGCTTTTGTGCTACCAGTGCCTTAGGATAGAACTTTACCTCAGTGGTTTGCAGTAGCTTCACAACTGATGCTGCATTCATTGATGAAAAGCAAGTGCTGGTGTCAGTCTATCAGGGAATAGTATCTTTTTAATTTATAATATAGGAAACATAATCCAGTGATACTGTTAGACTTTAACAACCTTTTTTTGTAACCTTTTAGCTACTAAAACATAAACAGCCTGTGAACCCAAATTTTTAGACCAAACAGTGACAAACAATAGAGGCTCTTCTGTCCCTGAGGTAAATGATACCATCTTAAAGAAAAAGATCAATGATCATTATCCTTGTAGCTCAGCTTTGGTCTCCATCAGCTCCTTCAGATAGATAAATCCTACAGACTATTCTACACTAACGCCAGAGGAAAGTTACGGTATTGGAAATAAGCCAGAGATGTAATGATACACCATGAAAGAGACACTTACCTATTAAGTCTTCTGAGTAAAGGGCTCGTGTTAAAAACACCAACCTACTCCTAGTGCTGTATCTGTCACTTTCATAATCTTATTGGCTGACTGCTCGACTCATGTTCTCTATTTCTCTCTCTCTCTAGCCGATCTATGACAATGAACTGCCTGTTCTTTGGGGCAAGGCCTCGACTGTGAGTGGAAGAAAAATAACTGGTAGCACTGCCTTACTAATCAGCTTTGATAGATGAGGTGCTATTCATGCACGCTCTCATATCTTTTTACAGAACCTAGAATTATTTACTTTACTTATCTATGCTTCACTGTAGTTCTCTTTGCTTGGACTGTAAGGTGAAGCAGTACTCGGTACTCGGTCCCGGTCATAATCCCATCCCATCACAAATGGGAAGCTATGCAATGCAATTGCAGGTTTTAATGAAGAAAAGCACAAAAATTCAAACTGGTACGGATTTGATGAAATACCTATGAGATAGGGGTGCAACGATACTCGTATCGATTTTGAACTGTTCGATACAGTGCTTTCGGTTTGGTAAGCATATGTATCGAACAATACAAAATTTTAAATTTACTTTATCAACTTTTCTTCTGACGATGCTGTCTGTGTTGAGAGCTCAGTGGATCTGCGTTCGACTACTCCACCTAGGCTGCACTGTCGAGTGCAGATCCACTGAGCGCAGTGGAGATTTGCTGTGTTGTGGCGTTAACGTCATTTCAGATTAACGCTGACAGCACTAGTGGGAACACAATGAATATGAGTGCACATTTACACCGACAGCATCCTAGTGCGAAGACAAGTGGAAGCAGACAAAAACAACAAGCACGCATGCTACAAATGATACAAACTTTACCCGAGTCATTTAGACAGCCGTTAGCACATGATTCTCCTTATGGGGACCTGATATGTTTAATATGCTGCTGAGAATATAGCCCAGAAGAAGCGTATAGTATAGCTTTTATTTTGGAAAGAGCCATTACTCTGTAATAAACTCTCTTTTCCAAAGATGAGTGATTTCTCAATCAGATAGATTTATTATTTTATCCCTTTGTTGTTTCAGCAACATTAAATTTAAAAACTGTACGTTTGAGTTAAAAAATATATTTATAATTTTAATAAATGACAAATTAAAAAAGCATGAACATTGTTTTGTATCGAAAAAATATCGAACCGTGACACCAAAGTATCGAACTGAACCAAACCGTGAATTTTGTGTATCGTTGCACCCCTACTATGAGATATTATTGATGTGTGTGTGCATGTAAATTTTTTATAGGAAAGAAATCAGGAGGCTTGTTGTGGTGCGGAGAATCTGAGAGGGAGCAGTTTCCGTCCAGGGGCAGTAGTTGCACAGGGATGAACCACTGGCATGGCCAATTTGACCTCAATCCTTTGTGCTGTGGTTGACCTCTTGCCAACCTAGGGCCTTATCCATTCTGCAAGCAGTGCAGGCCCATGCACTCTGAACCACATCTTGACTGCCTATTCCAAAGCACTGGAAGAAGGAAGCTAAAAGAAATGGCCAAATGGACATCCATAAAGTCAAAGCTAATAAATACCACCCCAACCTACCCACTCAAAGTTATTAGATCACAAAAGGAAGGAAACAGTTCCCAAGAAACTCTCCTGTTTTCTTCATGAGATCATCTTAAAACCAAAATGGCAGATGTGCAAGTGAAGAGGTACTATTCCTCATCTTCAGGTGAGGCGTACAGGTTAAGGGGTGAAATGCTGTTGACACCGCTGAAGGTTACCAACCAAGACTATCTTGAGTAGGCCACATCAGTGATTTCCTCACCTCACCTTGCGTAACATGCACTATTTTTAAGATGCACACAGTCGTATACTTGGAAGATAGGGAGTATAAGTAAGTATACATATACATACATATATATAATTTTTATACTTTTAAGCAGTGAGCAGTTTGTCTGTTGCCAAAGAGCATTTCAGCAGGATTTACCCAGCTTTGTTTACCCTGATTTCACCATCAAAGCCTCATCATTTAACTGCTGACTATCTATGAGTCTATCTGCTATTTGGAAGTTGATGTAGAGGGAGCTTTCATTACACTAACACCACTTCTTTACAGTCAAAATACAGACCTGGCAGGCCCATTGTCCTCAATAGCCCCCAAACCGGATCACACGCAGATAACTAATCAAAGCAAACTATCTAATGCTCTTTTGCATGCGGACACACATACACACAGTGTGGGTCTTCCCTTTTAGGATCAGTTATTCTAGCACCATCCGCAGAATGCCCCAGCGCCTGCTTTTCTCTGAGGCTTTGTGAAGTGCTGATGGTCAGCATGCGCCACGCCATGTCCATTGTGCTTCCTGTTGTTTACTAAAGGGATAATGCTGAAATGGCAGGGGACAAGGTCACACCTCCAGAAATAAAAGATGTAGCCACAGTGCCACCCAGTATTGTTGTGATGACAGAAACTAATACACGTCGGTACAAGTAGACCTGGTTTTGATACTCAATATTAATTTGGAAATGGATTTATAATCAATTTTGCTTGGTCCAAGAAATGACGCAATTTATAAGGGATGGTGTCATCTGCATAACCATAAATGATACATATGCAGGCTGTGTGACTGTATGATCATTATATGGTCACATAGACACAGTTGTGTTTCCTTAAACCAAACACACATTTTGAAATATTTTCACTGAGTTTAATAATAATAATAATAGATTGCATTTATATAGCGACGCTCAAAGCGCTTTACAGTTCCACTATTCATTCACACACTGGTGGAGACAAGCTACAGTTGTAGCCAAAGCTGCCCTGGGGCAGACTGACAGCAGCGAAGCTGCCATATCGCACCATCGGCCCCTCTGGCCAACACCAGTAGGCGGTAGGTGAAGTGTCTTGTACAAAGACACAACAACCGAGACAGACAGAATAGGGGATCGAACTGGCAACCTTCCGGTCAGAAGATGAGCTTCCCAACCCCCTGAACCATGGTTGCCCCTGCAAGCTAAAGTCAAATAAAAGAAAAGGTAACACTCGAGTTACAAAACTAGTTGTATGTTTTTAGTCATAAACACGCACAACTAGATTTTTCCTTATTTGCCTCTGAGGTATCTGAATATTCATGTCATTGAAAGGCATGGCACACTGACTGATGGTCTTGGCTTTCTTTTTTTAGCTTTGTGCTGTTTAAAATTGTGATTTTTGTGCTAGTGTGCAGGAGCACGCAGGTGGCATGAAGTGATCGAACTCATAGCAGCTATATATCTGAATGGGTTGGTGAGTGTCACCTGAGCCCCCCCGTATTTCATACTGGGATTATCACTGGTTGGTCGCTGTTTGCCTGAGGATTAAAACATCGTGCTTTACAAGCCTTTAAAGCTGTCGACAACAGGTCTATTTATGAATGAGCAGTCAAAGTGAAACTAGGCTTATGTAATGTCATTCTGTGCTGTTTTACTGGCCAGTTTGTACATCTGTCTTGCATAAAAGGGGACATAAGCTGTAAATCTGCTTGACCCCCCCACCCTGTAACCACTTTCAAATTCAACCCTGTTGAAGTAAATTCCCATGCATATCCAACCCCTCATAATCCCATGATATAAAAGCTTGACTGTAACAAAGCAAAAGAGTATCTTATTGTCTTTCCTTTTTTTTCCTATTGAGGGAAAGAGAAGAGCCCTGCCTTTGCAAGACGTGAATGCTAACAGCTTTGCTCCCGGCATATTTGTGTAAAAGAGTGAGAAAATAGCTAGGGAGGACTTTGAAGGTATCATTCACACTGCCTAACAAAGGAAACAAACTGCAACGTTCATTTTGTGACAAAAAGATTAATGGCACTAAGAATGGGATTGTTTTTAGATCGAAACATGAAAAAAAAACCCCCACATCAGACGATATTAGTTGTACCATCAAACCAAGTTTATATACTTAAACTATACAGGCTTTGTAAATGATAATTGCCTTAAAACAAGGACGGGGGGTTCTCATCCGTGCATAACTCATCAGAAGCTATTAACGATGGCTGTCATTAAAATTCGCTTCATCTGATGTCACATTTTACGGCTGTGATATCTGGAATATTGTGTGCATAGGGACATGCTTGCTGCTGGCTGCCGGCAGCCTGGTTGGGTCTGTGCAGGCATCAGTTGCGAGTGTCTCGCCTGTCTAAGGTCATCTCGTCAAAAGCCATGGGCTCAGTCAGAGCCGGGGGCCGTGCTGGCTCAATCCATAAGTGATTTTTTTTGTGTTTGTGTGGGTGACAGGTGGTGTGAGGAAAACTCGATAACCCTGAAAAATATGTTGATATCATGTAACAAAAGATTTTACAGCCTGTATAGCCATATTATTTTACTCGTTCATTCACTGCAATAAATGTCAGTTTGAGCTGCAATAATTTACAGAAAGATCTGCATGAAATGCAATGAATGCCTCATTTAATTGCTTTATTTTTAGTAATGAATATCCATCTTTTTTGCAGTTAATCCAAAACATTTCATCTAATCACTGTATTCTTATTCTAAAATGATCTTTCACAAAGCATTTACTATAATTGCCAAGGTCTTTGCCATCAATGATTAAGTTTGTAAAATGGGAAAGAAATCATCTGCACCATCTCTCAGCTATGAAATGAAAAGCAATGTTTTATTTAGCAAAAGGAAGAGTAAACAGTGGTTCCGACTACACAGAAAACCATTAAAATCATGTATCTTAAAGTGTTTTAAAATAAAGATAAGTTGACACCAATTAAGGCACTGCACTGCAGAGGCTTCAGCTTCAAGGTGGGGCTGTATAAAGTGTGAAAAAGTGTGTTTACTGAAAAGCAAAGACTAGACATTAAAAAAACAGACCCTAAAATCAATGGGCAGTCTCATTCTAATACAGTGCTACAATGTGACAGGGCATGAACCCAGCTGGGCTTGTAACCGAGCCAAGATTCATTGGTATTCCTCTGGGGTTACTGCTAGGTAAAAGATATCAATAGATGCACATGGCCTTGGTACGTGACTCTGACATGACTTACTGTGTGGGGTCCTATAATTTATTTTGTTTCCAGCATGTGGCTGTTTTTATCCTTTGGGGCAAGACTGTTACACCTTTAACTTATTCCCACATATGGCTCTTGCAGTGGTGACATAACAAAAATAGTCACATTGTCAAACCGATGGCAGGCTAACTGACAGTCCGATCGGGGCAGGAGGGGAGAATGAAATGATTAGGGAGAAAGAAGAAAGTGGGAAATTTTTAAGGCGGAACGGGCTGAAATGTTGACAGGATGGGACGGGGGAGGGGACTGATTGACAGTGTTATAGCTGCACAACAAGCTGGCATGCCCCTTTTTTTTCTCCTCCACCCATCTGTTCGCAAGGATTACTCATAGAGACGGGTGGACAGGAGGAGAGAGGAAGCTGGAGGAAGAGGGCAGGGAGGAGAGGAGATCCATCATCGCAACCTGCGATAACTGAATTCAAACCACTTTTCCATGACTTCTTTTCAGTTAAATAAACTGCTGCGATAATGACTCACTGTTAAAATTATGGCTCACTGCAATATAGTAGAGGGCTCTCATGGGACTATTGAGGTAACAATGATAGTGCCAGAAGGTGGAAACACTGTAGTGATGTGTTATGTAATTGCTGAGTGTGCTCTACTTACTAAGACTATTGCTCCCCAGAATGCTGTATAGCAGTGGCCTGTTGGCTGTGCCACTCACAAGCCATTATATTTGCTGCTCAGTATTTATTTATTTATTTTGTATTTATTTATTTTTTTCCTGTCTTGCAATGCAGATTTACGTTCCTAAGTGGACCTCAGTATTTGCTCAGTATTACAAAAGCAATCACATTCTTTCCAGCCTTCTAACATTTATACATTACTACTTGATAATGACTGTAAAACTCCCTGCACTGTTAATCTGAATGTGTTAATTCGCATCAATGCACCACGCTCCTGTCTGTTTGTGTGTCCTCTGCATGTGCACTGGAGTGTGCTGATTATCAGGTGAGCAGCAGATGATGCCAGGACATGTGGCTGCTATTTATCCAGTCATAAACAATCCCCTGTGTTCAAACAGTTGCTGAGTAATTACACTTACCCGTGCTGGCCTTTTAGGCTGTGGATTTATGGGGACTTTGGCTGTTTTTATTATGTGACCTTAAGGATTTTCCATGTTTACACTTGAATCTGTTCCCAAAAAACCTTTTATAGCACGTGTCTGACCTGTGAATGTCTCAGATAACCATACTACTCTAAACAAAATCAAACTTAAATGATCTGTTATAATAATTTTCATGTCTTGCACTCGAGTAGCTTTACATGATTCACAGTTTCACAGTTCAAAACAATTGTCGAAAATAGGGCACTTCAGCTACTTTCACACTCCTTTTAAACCAGCTGTCTTCTGATTGGCTTCCCCATTGTAAACAAAAGGGTTGACCAGGGTTATGGGTGGTGCTGTGTCCCAGAGATAACCATAGGGATATCTACTCTTACTGACAGCATACAGAGCCAAGAGTAGAAAAAACTGAGCGTTTCGAGCTTGAGCTTTTGGCCCATAGAGTTTACTCGCACATAGGCTAATGGGGTTGTCGTAGCTATTCAGAGGTTACAGCATCCAAAAGGTTTATTCTAGTGTTCTAGGTTTTCTTACTTGTACTTGCTGAGTGTACAGGGAGTGCAGAATTATTAGGCAAATGAGTATTTTGTCCACATCATCCTCTTCATGCATGTTGTCTCACTCCAAGCTGTATAGGCTCGAAAGCCTACTACCAATTAAGCATATTAGGTGATGTGCATCGCTGTAATGAGAAGGGGTGTGGTCTAATGACATCAACACCCTATATCAGGTGTGCATAATTATTAGGCAACGTCCTTTCCTTTGGCAAAATGGGTCAAAAGAAGGACTTGACAGGCTCAGAAAAGTCAAAAAATAGTGAGATATCTTGCAGAGGGATGCAGCAGTCTCAAAATTGCAAAGCTTCTGAAGCGTGATCATCGAACAATCAAGCGTTTCATTCAAAATAGTCAACAGGGTTGCAAGAAGCGTGTGGAAAAACCAAGGCGCAAAATAACTGCCCATGAACTGAGAAAAGTCAAGCGTGCAGCTGCCAAGATGCCACTTGCCACCAGTTTGGCCATATTTCAGAGCTGCAACATCACTGGAGTGCCCAAAAGCACAAAGTGTGCAATACTCAGAGACATGGCCAAGGTAAGAAAGGCTGAAAGACGACCACCACTGAACAAGACACACAAGCTGAAACATCAAGACTGGGCCAAGAAATATCTCAAGACTGGTTTTTCTAAGGTTTTATGGACTGATGAAATGAGAGTGAGTCTTGATGGGCCAGATGGATGGGCCCGTGGCTGGATTGGTAAAGGGCAGAGAGCTCCAGTCCGACTCAGACGCCAGCAAGGTGGAGGTGGAGTACTGGTTTGGGCTGGTATCATCAAAGATGAGCTTGTGGGGCCTTTTCAGGTTGAGGATGGAGTCAAGCTCAACTCCCAGTCCTACTGCCAGTTTCTGGAAGACACCTTCTTCAAGCAGTGGTACAGGAAGAAGTCTGCATCCTTCAAGAAAAACATGATTTTCATGCAGGACAATGCTCCATCACACGCGTCCAAGTACTCCACAGTGTGGCTGGCAAGAAAGGGTATAAAAGAAGAAAAACTAATGACATGGCCACCTTGTTCACCTGATCTGAACCCCATTGAGAACCTGTGGTCCATCATCAAATGTGAGATTTACAAGGAGGGAAAACAGTACACCTCTCTGAACAGTGTCTGGGAGGCTGTGGTTGCTGCTGCACGCAATGTTGATGGTGAACAGATCAAAACACTGACAGAATCCATGGATGGCAGGCTTTTGAGTGTCCTTGCAAAGAAAGGTGGCTATATTGGTCGCTGATTTGTTTTTGTTTTGTTTTTGAATGTCAGAAATGTATATTTGTGAATGTGGAGATGTTATATTGGTTTCACTGGTAAAAATAAATAATTGAAATGGGTATATATTTGTTTTTTGTTAAGTTGCCTAATAATTATGCACAGTAATAGTCACCTGCACACACAGATATCCCCCTAAAATAGCTAAAACTAAAAACAAACTAAAAACTACTTCCAAAAACATTCAGCTTTGATATTAATGAGTTTTTTGGGTTCATTGAGAACATGGTTGTTGTTCAATAATAAAATTATTTCTCAAAAATACAACTTGCCTAATAATTCTGCACTCCCTGTATACACTGCAGATACAAACAGGGCAGAGCCAAGACTGCAAAGGGTATCAGTCACTGCCAGCTGTGAGTCATGCTCAACACTCAGCACTTTTCATCTATGCTAACTGACCTTTTTATTTGAAGTACAGCCAGGGATTGAGCCGCTTATAAAGTTCATAAAATGATCTGTCATGTGTATGTACAAATTATATTTGTAGGTCTGTTAGAGTCATACATTCGAGTAATATATACGTCTGTCAGAAAGGAAAAAAATATGTATTTAGCGTATAATTGCAACCAAGTGGAGTTTATGGCTTTGCAAAAACTGCAGTAGCTCCTTGAAGTGATACTAACCGTAACACAATGGGAGCATATTACTAAGACGAAAATATAAAAAGAAATGCCAACTGAAAAAAAGCACTAGAACAGACATGCCATCAGCAAAAACTGGGGCTGGGGTATTCGAAGAAGAAGCTGGCTGACACATTCAGTAACATCATTGTGCACACGTAGCATGTAGCTGCAGTAGCATTACAAGTGAATAAGAGCAAAGCATAAGCACGTTTTATAGTCACTGAACCTGGGTGACCCTCTTCTTCTACTCTATAGGTAGAAGCATTATTCTCTCAGTTATACACATAGACAATTAGAATAACTGAGGAAATTTAAAATCAACATTTCAAAAGATGTTTCACAATTGTTAAGAAAATGATGTGAACAAGCAGCCACTTGCTCAACCTGTTCTCAGAGAAGAGTAACACAAACAGATTTTTGAATCACATTTACAGAAGAAGAATGGGTCAGCATCCCGAGAATGTCACATGTCACTCACATTGGAATAACCGGAACCAACCATCATTCAGACTCACAATTTCATCATATATATAGAACTCGTTCAGACTGCTGTCTCCTCTCATGCTGCCATATCATCAACTACATAATGACATAATCTTAGCTACCCATTAATGGCTTAAACCTCTCCCTATATAATGATTTTTTACATCTCTATGCTACTTTTAAATTCAATAATATATCACTCATTAAAGAGAGAACAATGTAAATTGGCACATCGTGGAGAAAATGTAGTCAAGCAGTCAAAATATACTCAGAAGCAATCTCTGACTCACCTCCGAGGATTTATTCTCAGCTGCTGTTTGTCTTCAACGGATATTTCAACCTGAAAAAACAAGACGAAAATGACTATAAATAAGGAGTTTACCTCAGATTAGAAATACTATAAATAATTAACGTCTAAGCATTCATGGGGAATGACGCTGACTCCTTTGACATTATGTAGCAAGGGTGCTTTTACTGCATAATATTTGGCAAAGAAATTATAAGTCTATTTAAAGTCTATCACAGCTTCCATTTATGCCAACTCAGACCAGAAACCTAATCAGCATCATGTTAGAGGGAAGGATTTGGAGTTAAAAGACGTGTTCACTGCTCTCAAAAAAGACCTTGGATTTCAAAAAGACTCAGAAGCTTCAATTAACTAAATACACTTGGCAAACGCTTATTTAGACCTCTTTGATTCATTCATTGCACAAGGCCAGTGTTACCCACCAGCACTACATAAATACGTGGGCACCTCCACTTATCTCTCCAGGGAAAACCCAGTAAATGACTGCATATTGCTGAACACAAGGACCTCAATCAATAACCAAAATCTCTCCTGTCATTTTTATTACTTTTATCTCCAGTAGGGACACACGCACAATGAAAGGTTACCCACCACCATACACGCACTTGCACGCAGCGACCTCTGCTTCCCCCAAACGGGCGTCCCTTCGTGACCGTGAATGCATTATCATAATCTCCTGAGAGACTCCATTCATCTCATATTAGCAAAACAAATGTGACAGACAAAGGACGGTGGCACATTTGGACGTGAAGCCATTAAAACTGTAGTTAGCTCAGATGGGAAAGATGGTGAGTCATGCAATAAAGCGAGGTTGAGCTGTTTGAATTTACTAGATGATGTAAAAAGATGAGAAAGGGTTCTTGATCTATTACTTAGATGCTATCACTTAGAGGAAGAACCTGGATGTTCCAGCCTAAGCCCAAAATGTGATCTGAAGGAAGTCAACAATAAAAAAAGGAAGGCAGTTTGTTGTTGTATAACCTCACCTTATAATTAAACAAACCCTGCATCGATTTCATCTTAATGAAGACGACTGAAAGTGCATTGATTTAAATGTGTCAGGATAAGCTGAATGAATTTTTCATTGTGAACTGATCTGATCCGATTTGAACTGAGCTGCATTGATCTTATCTCAGCTGAGTTGAAACAAATTGAACTGAGACAAAAGGGGGCACAGATCAGGGAAAGAGGAAGAAACAGTGTGAGATGTTAATGAATGGAGGCAGGAATGTAGCAAGACTTATAAAAAAAAAGGCAGAGCGAGGACGATGAGGGGGAAAGAGTGCTTTAAGAGAAAGAGAAGAAGAACAAACATTAAAAAATGAAGAGAGAGCGGGAATCAGAAGCATCCATTTTTAATCGGCAAATCTAAAAGCGCTTCATCATCTTAGCGCAAGGAGGGGGATGGAGAGAGATACACATATAGTATAAAAGGAGAGGAGAGGAGAGCTGGGAGGTGCTACAAGAGCAAAGCTAGCAGAGCTGACCCCATGCTCTAGCAGGTTGCCATGGAGACAAAAAAGAGACATGCAGAGAAGAATAAAGAATACAGTTTCCCTTTCAAGAAAACACTTAAACATATGGGGATCAAACCAAACTATAGTAAAACTTTGGGGGTGCATGTAGGTTTGTGTTCAAACAGTCAACTTAGCATAAAGTAAATCTGGTTTCAATAGCTTCATAAATTGGGTGTAAAAATAATGATTATTTGTGAGACCTGGGTTAAGGAGATGGATGGATAGATGGATGGCTCCTTTCAGTGTGGAGCCAGCTGACATACATAGCCAAAACATAAGATCAACTTGGCTCAAACAGAAACACGATTGCTTGTAAAGGTAAAAAAAAACAAACAAAAGAAAGAAAAAAATAGAAATAGAAAATTCAATAGAACATTAAATAAATCAGAACCTGTAATTTAGAATAATTTGTTAAAAGAGGTTTCAATATCACCTGTCAACAAGAAAAGAAAACCCCCCAAAAAGCAGAAACTAGAAGATCCTTGTCAGAGCAGCAGATGTACTAGTTAGAAATATTTGAACAGAATTAAGACAAAAAAGTTAAATTAACATCTCAATACATAAAACAGGGATTTCTAAATTTTCAAATGTTTAACCAGCTGCTTGCAGTCTTCCTTTTCCATCGTTTCCACCAAAATCCATAGCCAAAGAATATATAACCGCATCAGTAATTTCAATGCACCATTTGCTTTTCCTTTCACATGAATGAGCGATCCCACGATGCTGGGTTGAGTTTTTTGTTTTCTTAAACACATCACCAGCTGCTAACATCTCATCCTCGCATACCTTTGTAGCCTGGTTTTACTCAACAGAGTGATTTTACCTCAAGTGGTGTAACAAGTTTGTTGTTTCCACCTTTAGCAGTTTTCTTGAATATTTTGAAATGTACTGTGCTTTGTTTGAGGTTATTGACCAAATTCCCTTTTCCTTACTCCTGTAAGAAAAATCTGTATTTTTCACATTCACATTGTTGTTTATCTTTTAATTTCTGTGATTTGCCAAAATTTGTTTTCTCCAGGTGCTTCACTGACTTCATTTTAAACAAATGGGAATTATTTTAAAACCCAGGACAAGAGACAAGTTACCTCACACACAGAACAAAGTCTTAAGTAAACATTTTCACTTCACCTTGAGAAGAATTCATGAAGTAGAAACAGATCTGATCTCAAAGAAACTAAAATAACTCTGTGACAACAGTATGTATGTGAACTGTAAGCTCCGATGATGAAGGCCACTGTTTCTCTACGTATGTGCTTACACCAACTAAACTGTGATCACCATTCTGGATTATTAAAGTCATATATGTGCCAAGGCCTGGTGAAATACCGCTTTGATTTATTATCTAGCTCCTGTTTCAATTAGCCTTCTGAGTTTATGAATCCACCGGGAGCCAGTAAACTGCAAGCATCTAAATGTATCGGTGTGTGGATTTTTCATCCTGTGATAGAATAACTGACCCCAGGCATGAATAGAAATTGTGAGTGTGGGCTGTAATCCCTTAGGCCAAGAGGGCCAGAGCAATCAGCGATGGTGGCAGCTGCCTGAAAAGCACACTTAACACATGCCCTGACTGCCTGGCCTCTTCACTCCCTACCTTTAAAGTAGTGAAATATTGTGTCCAGACAAGTGTGCCATCAAGTCTTACTCGCTTGCATTTGATCTCCACACACCATCTGACTTGAAGCCAGAGTGGGAGCAGCAAATACAGGCTTTCGGTCCCACAACAACAATAAGAAAGAGTTGCAGGTATTTGCGACCATGTTTTGGTTTCATTGTGAAATGAGAAGAAAAAAAAAACAACAAAAAACGAGTGCTTCCATTGGATGTAGCACCCGAACAGTGACAAATGTCTATCTATAGATGCTTTTTTTGTGCACTTTTTCAGACATACCATCTGTGCGTAATGACATTTTGCTGTGATTGTTTACTACCGTGATTGTGCCCATGCACATCAGTCTACATGTTCCTTTAGAGACAGAAAATGACAAATGACCTTATTAAGATGCTAGCCTGGTTGGGTTCAGTGGACCGATTCATAGTGTTGTATAGATGTATAGCTCCCTTGGGCAAAGAGAAATTAAAACTGTATTAGATTTTTTTTTTTTAAGCAAATCCCACCATTAATACAAGTACTGCAGTTTAAATGTTGAAGATACCACCAGTTCCTGTCAGGCTGAACCTCTTTCAGTTTACAGCTTATGCAGTCCAGACAGATGGAAATTATATAATGGTATTTCTTATGATCCGGCTACATTAAAAAAGGCCACAAGTCAGTGTCAGTTTGACCTTTCAGACTGCTTTTGAAGCCTCCCCCACAACAATTTAAACCCATACATTCCCTTGTAATGGTTGTGTGTGTGCTAGAGACACAGACTGAAAGGGAGGGTTGGTTACCATGACTGTTCTAAGGGGTTTTTAATTTTAACAGTCTGTGAGCATCCTTCAGATGACAGACAGCACACATAGTCCAGTCCCACACAGAAAAGGGCCGCCAAAGAGGAGCTGGTTTTAATCAGAGAGATTTATAACCTCCCGCAAGTTTATTTCTTCCTTCAGAGGTTAAAGAGGCAGTTCTCCAATCTGTGCTTTTCCCACTCGACACCGCACAGCGCACTCAATGGAGTCATCAAGAATGTCAAACATACACACAGAGACGGAGGAGAAAGAAAGATAAATCAAGATTAAAGAACAGCAGGAAGCAGCTTTTTAGTTTCATTGGCTGATTCTCTACTGAGCTTTCTGCAGCTGGGTGATGCATACTGTAAAAAAAGAAATCCAGGTATGAGCTCTCTGGGGATTGATCCAATCAACAAACTCATCTCAAAGTCCCAGCAGAAGGATGAAAGCACGAGTGAAGCAGGGAGGGAGTAAAAACGTGTTTGGAGCAGCAGAAGAAGAAACAGGCCGACTGTAGGGAAAGAAATGATGTGCAAGATGAGCCAATGAGCCAAAACTGGTGTAGATGAAATACTCTGACTCTGATTTAACAGTCAAGTCACAGTAAGAGGGTTGTAAGTGTCTGGATTCCTGCAGGCTTTATATGGAAATGCTCATTTGGGCTGTAAAACTTAATTTAACATAAACATGCACTCCTACCCCTAAAGCTTTAACATTTTACTTCCTTCACAGGCCACAGATCTATGCAATTAAGCACCTTGTTTGAGTTTACTATTCAGTGACACTCCACAAGAGATAACAGCTGCTCTATCAATCTGACAAGAATCTTATGATGTCCTAAATTAACTATTATTACAGATTTCAATAACAAACTTAGAACATGAAAGCAAAGACCACACTGCAAAAATCTTTATCTACAGGAGTTTTTAGACTGCAGGACTTTTTTCATAATCCATGTTATTGCTGAGGGATTTGCCTTTTTTGGTGTGAAACTGAAGAACTACATTTGTTGTGGTCTTTTATGGTCTAGCAGGCTATGTGCTCTCCCAGCACGGTCGACACTTAAGTGCTTACACTAAGTGTTCTAACCAAGCGGCAACATCGGGGCTGAATGAAACCAACATGGTGGTTTGTTTATTTGTCACTTAAAACTGACTTCACATAAACTAATCTTTTCTGTTAAAAGGCCCAAACATAGCATAGATCAGAATATTTATGAAAAATAAATGTGGTTATAGCGTTGTACAAAATATAGTTTTCATCTCTCAATCGAAATTTCCTTTCATAACAACTTTTTATTTTTCAGCTACATATGTCTTATATAAGTTATGCATTATTTTTGATGGGCATGTCTGTGCTGACCACTGTTTGTCTACTACAGTAGGTGTCCATTCAATCAAACTGATCTGTCAATGAGCCGTAGGTTTGAGTACCAACTTAAATGGTAAATGGGCTGGTACTTATATAACACCTTTGTTCTCAAATTGAGACCAAAAAAGCACTTCCTAATAAAAGTCTCATTTGCACAGACTCACACATGGATGCATCGGGCTCAATTGAACATTCAGTAAGAATACTTCAACATGTAGATGGAAGAAGTCGATGGATCAATCTACCAACCTTGGTAGATGATCCACTGCCATTCCTAAAGTACCGTTTCACACTAAATCAGCTGGTTCCAAACCTCAGAGCACACCGGGGTTAGAGGAATAAAGACAGCGAGGGGATGTGTGGTCACTCCTGTGACATGTTGAAACCAAACAAACACGTGGGTCAATGGTGGCGGTGGCAAACCAAAAACTGATATGTCAGGTGTGGTTACACTTTTCAAAACTCAGTGCAGAAAATGCTTTCTTTAACATCTTTATTGCAGAATGTAAAGCTGGGTATGGCAACGCATCCAACCTGAAGAAAACCCTGGTAAAACCCAAAATACAACTAAAAGCTGAGTGTACTGGATTTGAAGCTAAATTCATTGACACGCATGCTAACTTCAGTCTACCTGTTCTCTAGCATAGATCAAGCTGAGCCCCTATCATAAACAAACATGTTATGTCAGATAGTATGTCTGAAACCTTAACATTTAACTCTAATCGGTAATCAAATACCATGTAAAATTATAACATATTATCACTGTAAGAGTCATGTCAACATCACAGACCTTTTTCAGGCAGTTTCCTTTGAAAGTACTAGTACCGGATTTTGTTACTTTTATATTTAAAACAAATTCCACACCAAATCCTTCTGTGCTGTTACTTTCTGGAGCATTTTGGATCTGCTGTTTCATTCATTGTATCAAAAATACTATTTAAGAAGTCAGTGCTCCGCTTTCTGGTCAGTAAAATTTTTGTATTATTTTATCCACGTCTGCACTAATTAGCAAGTATCTTTATCTGCGCATCTTGCTAACCAAGTTGGTTATATCCACTCCAAATACGGTTAGTTCACACTCAACAAATTGCAATATTAGAGCTTCAAAACAGCACTCCACACCCATCTTTTATATCTTTTACAGTATATGGGTCACACACATGTATAAATAACCTTAAACCACCATTTAAAAAAACTTGTGTAAACGTTAACAAAAGGCTGAAAATTTGAACAACAGCTCTTAATGTAGGGCTTAAAAAACACACAAACACAAGAGTACTGGGTTGACAGTGAAGTTGGGGCTATTAAGCCTGCATGCAACTAAAGAAATAGAACACCATTTTCACTGGCATACCAACAAATGACCAGCTTTAATCAATTCAGCATACATTAGAGCTAATATATAATGATATATTGAAGGTTATATAGTTCTTGGGGTAGGCCCCACTACACAAACACAGCCTTCATCACAAGTAAAGCAGCGCAGTAAAAGAGCTGCACATTTGTATTGAAAGAGACCTTTTAGTCACCCTTTCTGGTGAATGAGGCACAGGTCTAAACCAGTATTGGACATTGTGAGAACAATTTGGTTTCAAAATATCTTGAATATGCATTACAGTATGACTGCTATAAAAAACTAGGCCGCACAGAGCTTTAACTAGTGTTGCCATAGAGAGTGTCAAACAGAGTAGCATATGAAAACTTAACAGAGTAGGATGCAACACGTCAGAAACATGCTGAAAAAAGTCCATACAGCCAGAACCCCGGAGACCCTCTTAACGAAAGCAACAACACAAAAGGGATGTAAGGAAAAGCAAAGATGGAGACAGATGTAGAACTAAGCAATGAGAGTGAAAACGAGTGGAGGACACTGAGAAACAGAACGGTGGAAATGAGAGTGTGAGGAACAAAAGGCTTGTTTAAAAAAGGGTGAGCAAACAGCAGAGGTATATGGCCCTATAGGACGCCTTGGAGACATCTAATATTGACTGCACGTCTTCCACCTCACACAGAAAAAGGCAGAAGAAGAACAGATGAGGATTGAGGCCTCCTAATATTAGTAACAGAAGTGGAGAGGGATTTCTCTAAGTGATCTCATTAATTTAGAACTCCTCAAATACAAAAAAAAAAGTTCTCAGGCTTAAAGCTGTGATGAGGAAGTGAGAAGCTCATACAAAGGCTTTCTGTGTCAGCAAAGTGCAGATCTGCCTGGCAGTGTGCTGTAACCAAGAGATTAAAGCAAATGGGATATCACTTTTTCCCTTTGGTTTAAGACAGGCACCGCATGAAGACTGATGCTTGATTGTAGCTTTATCAGACTAAGAAGCACATTTCTCCCTCTCCTGTCAGTCTTACTCCAGACAAACGAACACCTTGGAGGAACAGCCATCCTGCACAGGAGACTCTAGCTCCTGTTTATTAGTGTGTTTATTAGGATGTGCTTACTGAAAGCACAGCAGGTGTGGTATTCATACATGTGCCCTAGCATTATGTTATGAATGATTTTTCTAGTTAAAAATAAAAATATTAAGCACCTATTTTTTAACCTATTCTTTTCCATTTATGTTACATAGTCAGTGTAATGAGGCAATGTTAAAAAGGATTATGTTCAAGGACTAAATACCCGTGGCTAAGTGCTTTAAAAGGCCACTTCAGGGATCTGAACAGTGACTAAATAAGATTTGAAAACACTCAATCAAGCTGTGGCTTAGCTATTAATTAATTGTTTATTTAAGATATCAGCCCAGCCTATATCTTATTGGAACGATAATGTCCTTTAAAAAGTCGATATGCCAGCCAGGCCTCATGAACGTTTGTGAAATACTCACAAAGAGAATTCTATGCGGATTTTTTTTGCATGTTTGTTTACAATTTTTACATTTTTTAATGCAATATAGAACATATTTTATGTTAGGTACATTTAAAAAGTATGTGACAGGCATTTTATTTTAAATGAACCTTCAATATTTTTGTAAAGGTAATCAACTCATATGTGGAGTTCCTCAGGGCTCCATGCTGGAACCTATTCTGTTTTTAATATATATTTTTCCTTTAAGATAATACAGCAGTTTCCTGATGTAAAAAGATTTATCTTATCATCTTTTTGCTGACAACATTCAGCTAAACCATTCATTTAAGCCTTCTGAAGTTAATAAGCTCTCCGCTCTGATTGACTGTTTAACCAACATTAAACAATGGTTGAACAACAATTGCTTACAGCTAAACCCAGACAAAACAGAAACTTTGATTATTGCACCAGACAGCGCAATACCTGATATTAAACAGTGACTGGGTGATTTAGGTTCCTCACAGAAGCATAACCTTAGAAATCTAGGTGTTATTTTTGATGAAGCTTTTTCTTTGGAGGAACATTTAAATCAGATATTAAGAACCTGTTTTTCTCAATTGAGGAACATTTCAAAACTTAGATCCATCGTGTCAACAAGTGAACTTGAGATGATAATCCATGCTTTTATCTCTACAAGACTCGACTACTGTAACAGTCTGTTTACTTGTCTAAACAAGAAAGGGCTAGCTCATCTAAAGGTTGTTCAAAAGTCTGCAGTGAGGCTACTGACCCGTTTGAACAAGGGAGCTCACATGACCCCTGTTTTAAAGTCGCTACACTGGCTACCAATCAGATTTAGGTTTGTCTTTCTGTGAACCCCTCTTTCCGGGGAAAGCTCTAAAATGTGTACTTGAGCTCCATATCACTCTCACTGAACAAGAACAAAGCAGGGGGATATCTAAGCAGCAGCAGAGCTTTGCCATAAACGCATTAACATGTTTGTCTGTTTTTCTTCTGCATTTCGAAGTGCTATATTTGTTTATTGGCCATGGGGTCAAATAAATCTCAGTTGCCGCTCGCAAGGCTTTCAGTTCTGTGGCTCTCGGCTTTGTTAATGTGACAACGTTGTCTGGGATAACAAAGGAAGGCTAATGTGCAAATTTGCCTGACGCCTTCCTATTATCTGACAGCCATGAGTCATGCCCTCACCTGTGCAGAAAATTATGACGCTTGGTATAACTTATTTGGATGCTTTCATGGTTCAGTGATACAGTGATGCTGTTGTTTCCTTGCTGCAGTGTGCAGGACCACTGTTGCATGAACTGGACACAGATGATTCCATACAGTGCATACACTTGGCTCACACACACCGCAAACCTCCTTTATTTGGTTCCTACCTTTGCCTTGATTTTGATTAAACAAATTCTTAATCAAACAACATTGATCTAAAGTCAAATTCTAGCACACAAAATAAACCAGACAGCAAACATCAGTCTGAGACCTACAAACCTATCAAAGATTGGCAGGTTTGAAACAGGCTAATATCACACTTCTGCCATCATTTGGATAAAGCTGTTAAGGTATTTTGATACATTTGTGACACTGTAGATAGTAGACTGTGTCTGTGTCCCAGTAGCCTCATTCTTTGACACCAATCTCAGTACTATTGGGGACTTGCTATATCTATCTTTTAACACCTTTCCATGGCTTATGGAGGAGATTTAAAGATTTCATGTGTTGTTTCTTTCACTTCTCCAAACCTCTTATCATTCCTCATAAGACTAGCAAAAACCTCGTTTTGGGCCAGGTCTACAAATCTGTCCATTCCAGCAAATCATCAGCACTGTGACTATAAAAGGCAGCTGTGCTGCTAAAAAAAGCAAATGGTCCAGTAAAATGGAAACATGGGCATAGCAGGAGTAATGACAAGTCACAAGCACGATTAACACCATTGTTGAACTGTGTCGAGCTAGGCATGGTTTAATAATATTCATGACTTGTATTCTCAGTATTCTATAGTGTAGTTTGTTTTTGTATTTCACCATGGCCACACATCACGGCTGACTGGTTAGGGTGATATTTTAGGGCTGTTAAATTAAGTAACTTCAGACTGGATACTATGCCACAAAAAAGTAGTTATATCAATAAAGTAGCAAATGGTTTACTGACATTTATGTAAAGATGCCAGTTTTTACATAGTGATGAATCCACGCAAGCAAAGTGCACTTAGTCTGTTAAGCATTTTAGCATCTTTGAGCACACTGCTTTGGATTTACATTGGAAAATTTGTGTGAAACAGTTGATGAAAACTTTAAAAAGTATTAGTACTATTTGAGCACAATTACTTAAATAATACTGCCACACTGCAGTAATTCAAATAACCCCTCATTACAACCAAGGTATGCAGAATACTATAATTTTATTGTAACAGTTTGGGCCTGTTAGTACCAACTGAACATCTTTTAAATATCATACTTTGCCAATAGACAGAATAAAACATGGACCTAGCTTCCTTGTCGGAAGAAAAGGAGCTATAGAAGTCTGTGTTGTCCTGTGAAAACACTTTCCTGATGAGTTTATGGGCTTAGTCACTTGTTTGGCCGAGATCAATAACACCAGGGAAAACTAGGACTACTGGACTTAGCAAAGTAGCAGACCCCAGCAGCATGCTGTCAGCACATCTCACATAACACACACACAAAGAAGCAGAGATTATTCAGTTCTGCCCACGGGGCTTCACTGCCTTGTTGGAGAGTGGAGCTGAGCCCATGGTAGGCGAGACAGCATGGACCCAGCTGTAAAAGAGAGGCTGTAGCTATCTCTATAGAATGACCCTAGTCAGCAGTTTAGTACTACTAAAAACAGATGCTGTCAGAACTAATGAGTGTAGCTCGCAGCATTGCAGCTCAGGGTTTACATTGGGACAGTCCACAACAGAATGCCTTCTATTTACTAGTTGTTTGTAATCCTGATATAATACTTTGTTCAAAAGAGAAATAACTAAAACAGTGTGTTGTGCAGGAAAGTCCTGCTTTCTCTTGCTCATTGCAATATGGTTGACAATGATAATAACAGCAGGAAAGATTTGGGCAATCAAAGACACACTGAGTTAACCCACTCTACTCAATGCAGTGTTAATGAGGTTGTGAAGGAAACATGGGGCAAAGTGTTCAGCTGCACTGATGCACTCCTGGTCCCTAACCCTAATCCCAGAATCAATACTCTTCATGTCTAGATGTGATTTGAATGCATCCGCAACTAGATGTCCTGATACTTATGGATTTGTGATGCCAGGTCCACATCATCAAACAGAAGGGTGTTAATGAAAATGTCTACATACTAGTATGTGATTATATTTTGAAGTATTAAAAACTAAAAACAAAACAAACATATTCTCAGACAGAGAATAGCAGAACCACTACCCTAATGTGAGCCTGTATCCAGCTACCATTTCACAGAGAGGCAAACAACAGTATATCGCCACCACTTCAAAATGTGCCTCTATAACATGGACGATTGCAAGTGCAAGTGACAAGAGGGGAAAAGCACTCACTAATTCATTATTCAGTGCAGTGTCTTTTAGCCTGGCTTTGATTCACCAAGAAGCAATGCTCCTAAGCAAGGAGATAAGATACATATTTGCATGTTTTTGCATTTCCTGGATGCTACAGTCATAGCTCCTAGGCTGTCTGCAGCATAAACCCCTATGTTGAAGTCAGGAACATTACAGGCTACATCATCATAAACCTGAGCCTACTAAAAACGCATGGCATGAGCTACTGCCTCTTCTCCTCAGAAGCTGCTCTCTGAGGCACAAAATAATTTTTATTTAGATATAACTGGAAATTGCACTTATGAAAATTCATGTCAAATGTGCACAGGAGGATCTGGTGACAGCCTCCAGGGATGGCAGAGGGCAGCCAATGGTTTTTTTGGGCTGTGTTAATTACCCTCTGCGCAGCCTTCCTGTTCTCAGTAGTGGGCCCTGAGTACCAACCACCCCTGAGCATGCTCTCCACTGAGGAGCGGTAGAAGGCCAGCAACAGCTTCTGATCCAGGTTATTCTTCCTCAGGACACAGAGGAAGTAGACCGTCTCTGATGTGCTGAGACACTATCCACTCAAAACACTTCATGACTACAGACATGAGGGCTATAGGTCTCATCAAGGCTGTCGTTTTGGTGATGGGAATGATAGTGGAGGCATTCATATAGGTGGAAACGGTGGAATAGCCTGGTGAGGATCCCTGCCAGTTGGTCTGCGCAGGCTTTAACCACAGCCCCAGCCTCTCACCATCCTCCTGACCTCATGTTTCTAGAAGAACCCTCTTTACTCAGGTTGAGTAAAGAGGGTGTTTAACTGCTCTGCGTTTGAGGCTGCTGTCAGGGGTTGGGGGGGCTCTGGCATTTGTAGTTGATTTGTAGTAGATGAGGGCCTGGTTGGCTCTCCTCACAGGGGTTGTTGTCTGTGAAGAAGCCTCTATCCTCGTCCTGATGACCTCCATGGCCTGTTTGATGCCCAGCCTCATGTTGGCTCTGGCAGTGCTGTACAGAGAACTGTCCCTCCGCCTGAAGGCTGCGTTACGAGTTCTAATCAGAGCCTGTACATCACTCTTCATCCAAGGATTTCGGTTAGGAAAAGCCCAGATGGTTTTGGTCACTGTCATATTATCTACACAGCACTAACTGTAGAAAAGTAAAAGACTGAGTGAAGGTCTCCAGTCTGTCAGATCAAAACAGTCCTGTAGCTGGAGGAGAGCATCATCTGGTCACGTTTTAATGACCTGGGTACTTGGAGGGGTTTGTTTCCTGAGGGGGGTGTAGGCAGGGATGAGGACCAGAGAGTGGTGTTCAGATTGTCCTAGGGCGGGAGCCATGTTGCTCTGTAGACCTGCTCGTTGTTACTGTACACATGGCCCAGTGTCCTGTAAAACATACCTTGTCCCCAGCAACAATATGAACATCCTCCGGGTGTGTGGTTGAGTGCTGAGTTAACGTTAGCATTGGGGGGGGGGGGGGGGATGTAAATAATGATAACTATGGCTACTGTCAGCTTGCGAGGTAGATAGAAGGGCCTGCATTGAATGACCAGGCCTTTAGGTCTGGTGAGCAGTGACTGTCTATAATTCTACTGTCATGGCACCAGTCCTGAAGCACATAAGCACAGAGCCAACAACCTCTTCCCTTACGCGAGTCTTTGATGCAGCCCTGGCTGTGTAGGGTCCAGCACGGTAACTCCACTGAGCCATTGGGGATGTTTGGATGGAGCCATGATGGTGGTTTCTGTTGTTATCTTCACAGCTGGACGCGATAGCCAGCTCTGCATCCCTGCTTTTGGTCCCTCTCCCCCGCGCCATGTATATCAATTGCAGGTCCCAACAATAACCCACGGAGTGCCTGGTGGTCTTGCAATCGCAGGTGGGATCCTGTCCATCTCTAAGTGCTCTGTTTCAGAATTTTTTCCAACCTATCCCCTGTATGATATCATAGATAAGGGGCCTACCTATTTGAAGCCCCATCCACCTGCCGTTCAAATCTTTGGTTTGTGAAAGGCAGCCAATGAAAAGAAAGTTGGCTGAAAGGAAGCGGGAAAGGGGGGCTTGTTTCAGACAGATGAACTGAGGAGTTCCATAAAGACTCAGTATGAAATCAGTATGGGTTATTTTAATGGCTATATATATATATATATATATATATATATATATATATATATATAGTGTAGTGTATTTTTTTATATACACTATGTAAAAGACATTTCTCTCACTTTTTATGCCCAGAGGCAAAGACAAAGGTAAAGATGGAGGAGCACAGGCAATGCTGCAATATTTATGAAACACAGGATCCACAATGGTAGGAGCGTGATGTCACAAAGAGTGTTGTATCCTGTCTTTTAATCATAATGAGCTACATCTTAATGTAAGGTACACACTCTTTTAGTCATGCCTTCTTTCAAATAACCAGCTTTGAAAGAAATTATAAACACTGGCAAATGGATAAGGGAATATAACAAAATCCATGAGTATGGTATTAAGGCCATAATAACACCACTGATATGGCACTAGTGGCTGCTATCATTGTTGACCGAAAAAGTGACGGTTAATGTGATCCAACCCTGACAGGACACTCCCTTGTCACCTGATAGCTTGTGTTACCTGCCTATATGAATGTGAACCCAGACGAGCTTACCATGGGAAAAGTACATGATACCGGCTTTAGAAATGTAGCTGGTCTTCCACTTATTGAGGGTCCTTTTGTGGATTGACTATCTTGCAGCTGGTATATCACATAGCTGTAACGGATGCCTGGCTTGAAATAATATATAACAAAGCAACAGTGGTTTCCTGTGCCTTTGCATTTATCACAACCTGGGGTCTTTTATGCTGTCATTTAATAGCTTAAAGGGGAAGAAGGTCTTTATGGTTAAATGCCCCACATGATATACAGCACACACACTTGGACTCTGCCAAAAGCCACATTCTACAACATTTCCATAAAAACTAGAAGCAAAGAAACAAACAAGTAAAAAAAAAAAAAAACAGCCTGCAGCCAGTGAATAAAGGTTAAATAGGCTTTGTGAGTCACAGATCACAGCTGAAAGTGGAGGAGAGATGGAGTGGGTTGTGGGTCAATACCAGCAGTGTGCATACGGTGGGAAAACGCTTGGAAGGACACAAGGGGGAAAAGAATGCTCGGCAAACTGAGAAGTGCAGAGATGTATGCAGTCCCTCCAGTCATGGAAGTAGTTATAGTTTAAATAATGTGGATGCATTCAAATCCCATAATTCATAACGTTACTTTTCTTCTGTTGAGAGAATTACCAAAGGAAGATATGTAACAATATATGACGTATATCAGCTGTAGGAAAAAAGCTTTACATAACTTAAATTAAAATTATTATTTTTTCAACTTAAAAAATTCTGGTACATAGAGATGCACTGAGAGACCGAGCAGAGAACGCAATCGGATGATTTCCAGTGTTCTTAGCCCAGACTGGTGATGATGTCGTAAGGCTTGTACAATGATACAACTAGCAGAGTGCACAGTCACAGAGAAATGTCGTTACCATGGAAGCTCCTCACTGTGAGAGAAGACAGAGTTTGTAACAGCAAACCTAATCACCTTCACCCAGCTGAAAAGCAAAATTTTAAAGAAGTTAAGAGACACAAAGTGGCTAAGGCTAAAGCTACCCAGGGTTCACAGCCAGCCACAAGCCAGCAGCCTCGGTATTAGCAAACGATCAAAGCAGTTTCAAGGAAAATTATGGGAGTGATTGGAAAAGAGTAAAGGATTGATGTCCTGTTATCTGATGAAGTAAAAATTATACTGGAATATGGTGCAAGTCACTAACATGTTTAATATACAAATTTAATTTATATTGATATAAATCTGTTGCACCTTCTTTTATTTGGTATAATATGTCAGGTAAAGGTGGATGTACAGCAGCTCATTTTCATTTAATTTTTGTAGCTCTTTCCAGTACCACCAACACTATTATTTTGTTATAGGACAGGAAGTTTGCTTAAAGATATATACTATAGTATATATAGTTAGCATATCATACAGTTTGCTTACGTGGAGGTAGCTTGTCTGATCTCAATCTTCCTGTGAGTATCTGCAGACTATATCTGCAGCAGAGGCCTCATGGTTATCTCTTTCCCACAGAAGAGAGATACAAAAGATCAAAAGACTGCAGAAGATCTAGTAGCTCACTTAGTAGGAAACTGCCTGATTGTAATCTGTTTAATCCTTTGATCAGTATCAGCCACTGAGATTCACAAAATTGCTTCTTGCTGAACAGATGAGCATTATCAGAAGCAACTAAGGCAGAATAAAGCAAAATATAAAATCAATACATTAGAGACATATTCTATTAAAGTGTTCTTCTCTTCTGTCTGTGAAGCTCCAATAAGATAAAGTGCTATGACAATAGCCAATGATGCATTTGTCAGCCAAGGTGAGTAACACAACCTGGCACTGAAAGGACAGTACAGAGTAACTGGCAGTCCCAAAACACACCAGCTCAGCAGCTATGAAGGTGAAGGAGACAGAGAGGTCAGAGCAGCTAGAGTCACAGTCTGCAGCCTTCTCGCTGATGGGAAATGCTACTGACGTATAAATGCAGTCACACAAATGCATAAAAATAATGCTGAGTAAGAAAAAAGGGACAAGACTTCTTCTTTTCCGGCAAGTCAGACTCTGCAGCCTGGTTTTCATCAAGTCAGCTAACAAAAAAAATATGCTGGAAGTACATTTAAATGGATTGGTGCACAAAAAAGCATTATCATAAAAGCATATTTTTAGGTAAAATTGTATATTTGTTGTAATTTTTCTAGCAATTGTAATAGAGTATGTAATTTTGCATTAGCAGATTAAATGCAACTTGGTACCTTATATGTGTTATTGTGGTGACAATGGAAGATCTGTGTTGGTTCAAACAGCATGGGGATTTCCAGTCTCTCCATAGTGCAATTTAAGCATCTGAGCATATAACTCATCCGGTTCAAACAAAATTAAAGTTTGTCATGTTAATATATTAACATGACAGATGCCTTTCTTTTTATCTCTTATCATCAAGGCCGACAAACTTGAGGGTCTTTAATAGGTTTATCAGTCTGCTGATGGATAGCTTTTCCACCCTGAGAACCGCTTGTCTTCTCGATCCTGCTCATCTGCTCACTGCACAGTTTATTTTTCTCCACAAAGCCATTCTTTGAGTGCAAGCCGAGGACTC
Organism: Mchenga conophoros; assembly: GCF_057382185.1. NCBI lineage: Eukaryota > Metazoa > Chordata > Actinopteri > Cichliformes > Cichlidae > Mchenga > Mchenga conophoros. Next base: position 33,353,748 of record NC_140542.1, read on the forward strand.
TTACTGAGGGAGTGCTCAGAAGAGACTTTCTCCGAGGTCAGACAAGCAAGGTTGAGGACATATGCGGGCTCCATTGAACCGAAGCACTTCTACCACTCCTATACTGACGATTAGCAGACGCTCATTTCAGAGTAACCCCCACGAGCAACTGGGACCGGGCTCACTTTCTCCTGAGGAAACGACTCCAGTCTTCCATGCAGGTGTAGGCTACTCGGGCTGGTGTAGGTGTGGTAAGAGCACTGTCTGATTCAGGTCAGTGAACGGGCTTAAAAAGCAATGCATAATTACACACTCTGCAAATCAAGTATGAAAACTTTAGGATAAAATTCCTCCACTCCTACAGTGGGGCAAAAAAGTATTTAGTCAGCCACCGATTGTGCAAGTTCCCCCACCTAAAATGATGACAGAGGTCAGTAATTTGCACCAGAGGTACACTTCAACTGTGAGAGACAGAATGTGAAAAAAATAATCCATGAATCCACATGGTAGGATTTGTAAAGGATTTATTCGTAAATCAGGGTGGAAAATAAGTATTTGGTCAATAACAAAAATACAACTCAATACTTTGTAACATAACCTTTGTTGGCAATAACAGAGGTCAAACGTTTACTATAGGTCTTTACCAGGTTTGCACACACAGTAGCTGGTATTTTGGCCCATTCCTCCATGCAGATCTTCTCGAGAGCAGTGATGTTTTGGGGCTGTCGCCGAGCAACACGGACTTTCAACTCCCGCCACAGATTTTCTATGGGGTTGAGGTCTGGAGACTGGCTAGGCCACTCCAGGACTTTCAAATGCTTCTTACGGAGCCACTCCTTTGTTGCCCGGGCGGTGTGTTTTGGATCATTGTCATGTTGGAAGACCCAGCCTCGTTTCATCTTCAAAGTTCTCACTGATGGAAGGAGGTTTTGGCTCAAAATCTCACGATACATGGCCCCATTCATTCTGTCCTTAACACGGATCAGTCGTCCTGTCCCCTTGGCAGAAAAACAGCCCCATAGCATGATGTTTCCACCCCCATGCTTCACAGTAGGTATGGTGTTCTTGGGATGCAACTCAGTATTCTTCTTCCTCCAAACACGACGAGTTGAGTTTATACCAAAAAGTTCTACTTTGGTTTCATCTGACCACATGACATTCTCCCAATCCTCTGCTGTATCATCCATGTGCTCTCTGGCAAACTTCAGACGGGCCTGGACATGCACTGGCTTCAGCAGCGGAACACGTCTGGCACTGCGGGATTTGATTCCCTGCCGTTGTAGTGTGTTACTGATGGTGTGACCTTTGTTACTTTGGTCCCAGCTCTCTGCAGGTCATTCACCAGGTCCCCCCGTGTGGTTCTGGGATCTTTGCTCACCGTTCTCATGATCATTTTGACCCCACGGGATGAGATCTTGCGTGGAGCCCCAGATCGAGGGAGATTATCAGTGGTCTTGTATGTCTTCCATTTTCTGATGATTGCTCCCACAGTTGATTTTTTCACACCAAGCTGCTTGCCTATTGTAGATTCACTCTTCCCAGTCTGGTGCAGGTCTACAATACTTTTCCTGGTGTCCTTCGAAAGCTCTTTGGTCTTGGCCATGGCGGAGTTTGGAGTCTGACTGTTTGAGGCTGTGGACAGGTGTCTTTTATACAGATGATGAGTTCAAACAGGTGCCATTCATACAGGTAACGAGTGGGGGACAGAAAAGCTTCTTACAGAAGACGTTACAGGTCTGTGAGAGCCAGAGATTTTCCTTGTTTGAGGTGACCAAATACTTATTTTCCACCCTGATTTACGAATAAATTCTTTACAAATCCTACCATGTGGATTCATGGATTTTTTTTTCACATTCTGTCTCTCACAGTTGAAGTGTACCTCTGGTGCAAATTACTGACCTCTGTCATCATTTTAAGTGGGGGAACTTGCACAATCGGTGGCTGACTAAATACTTTTTGCCCCACTGTATATAAAGTGATGATGCAGTTATTTGCAGCTGCATATGTAGTGAAAAGCTGCCAGATTCAATTATACCCTATAAATACAGCCTTAATAGTCATTGTTAAGGCTGGTTGGTTCACAATTGTCATGTGATGCTGGTGCCTTGAACCAATTGGATGTCTGGTGCGATAAAAGAGGTTCTTTAATGGCTTCTTTGACTTAAATCCTTACTAATCATTTTAGAGCTGTGACAAAGATTCGGCTGCCTGGGGGTAATTTTATTTTTAAGCTGCCTATACAATGAATTAAGCTCACACCACCGGGATTTGAGCATGCTTCCTTTGTTTCCTTAACAGTATATTTTAAAAACTTCAGGGATAAGAGGAACTGGAAGAATTTGCAGTTTGTCAGAAGTGGAAATCTATGTGGTTTTAAGAGATCTGGAGACATCTGCTATGTTGTGAAGATAATCATATCTAAACAAACTGTGCATATGTCTCAGTATATGAAATCAAATCAGCCCTTCAGAAATACATGTTGGACTTTTTTTTTTTTTTACACTCAGCAAGTGACATCTACCACCAGTCTGGCAACTCATCTGCTCTCACCCACTCTACCATCTGTTGCCCACCTGATCCCCACAAGCAACTCACCTGCAGTCTACAAGCAGGGTCACACTTACTGATTGCTTTCTATTCAAAAGGGCCTGAAATAATATTGAGGGGCAGATAGTTACAGTCATTATTGATTATCATTTAGCCTTGATTGTTGTGTTACTATATTAGTGGACACATGCAGGATTCAATATGTGTGTATACATGTGAGCCAGGAGTTCAAGATTGCTATGCCATGCATCCTTTTATTAATCTTAGTCTTGTTGTGTTCCTTCACTCTATTCTCCAGCATTGTGCCTTCCCATTTCTCTTTCCTTACCTTTCATTTCCTTTCATAATTCAATTAATAAATATTTTTAACTTTTTTTTTTCAAATTCCACAAAAGGATTTCTAAGGTCTCTGCACTGTAGCTGTGTTTTTTTTTGCAGAGCGATATCAATTTAGGTTTTTTATGAACGATACCAATACTGATAATTGGTGATGTAAAAAATCTGATATATATAGAGATAGAGATATATGCTTTGCCTGACTCTGCTTGGATTTACTGGTTGTTGTCTTTGTGACATTCCAAACATGTATTGTCTTGTGGACAAAGTATGCAACATCCACCCTTATAACATGGTTGAATGGTGTTTCTCCTTGCTCTTCTTTACATTAAATTATTTACATTAAAAAACACCAACAAATTGGCAAATATTTAATATTAGCCAATAATATCAGCCTGCCCATAAATCAGTTAGGACAATATTGTTTTCTGTGTGTAACTCAGTACACAGTCCCTGCCACTTGGTTTGGATGTTGTCAGCCCAGTGAATAGACGTTATCTAGTATTATCAGTCTCATAGTGCCAGTAGGTGGCTGTCTCTGCATAATAAGACCTGGTTTCATTCTCTCAGGTAATCAAAAGTTAGCCATTGTTTTTCTATGGCAACAAAGTTCATAAAATTAGACTGCATATGTGGAAAAGGAGTAAATTAACCAACTCTCAAAGCTGTACATAAGTTCAAGACTTGTCTTTTGGACTTTAGTATTTTGTATTTTGATCTAACTCGCTGTTAGATCGTCGTTTTTTTCTGAATTAAAACCACTTGATTAAAGTTGGAAAAATATCACAGTTTGGTTTAAAATACAATTTTTGTACAACATAAAGAACATGCTTCAAACCTGCATGAGCAGCTTATCCATGGCATTCAACACTGGAGATTTAGAAGTTCTTTAAGAAAACCATGAGATGTCTCCTTCATAACCTGAATGTTTATCACTGAATGCAGTCTGCTGAGCAGTTAAAAATGCATTAAGCCTCTTGAGATATAACATCTCATTTTCAAAGGGGTCAAGTAGGTTTAGGAGGGGGGTGCCTACTGGTAGCTGCAAATAGACACCATTTTCATATGTCTAGCTTGAAGGACTGACTTGTTTAAATGAAAATCTGGTTCTAGCTCACTGTCTACCCTACGACAGTTGGAACGATGCAACTTATTGAGTTGATCACAAAACAAGACACAATCGAAGATATCAAGGCGAATCGAGATATCGCCCTGCCTTAGCTGGAGATTCAGTTTTTAATTTAAGCTCTAGCTTGGTGTTTATGTTAGCAAAGACATCAAATACTTGAATTTAGTCTTGCAGAAAATCAGATCTGCTTGACACAATACAGCTTATTTGCTGTAGTCCTCAAAGCCCCTCACTGAGCAAAACTGGGTCTCTTCCATCTTCCCGAAACAACATCATATTCCAAAAATGGAAAACACACACACACACACACACACACTCAATTACAAAACCATCTGTCTTGTATAAAAAAAAGGAGAGGAGAACACTAGCATCTGCTCTATCAGAGACCTTCCAGCAGAAGCTACGTGTCACCCTCCCGCCCTGGCTTTAACTTGTCCCCATTCTCTAATTCATCAATCTTCAACCACTGATGCTAATTTTCATGTGTTCCAATTCGTTAATGAAAACAGCCACCCAGACACATTCAGCCATGAGCCAAGCGGTACAGCAAAGATGAGGGGTGATGTTTATGTTCCCCCACCCCACCATCGCCGCAGGGTGCTATTAACCCACAGAGTACCGAAGGATCTATGATGTACTATGATGCTAATTGTGTTCATTCGGCTGCAGCTTCCACAGCACGAATGAGTAAATCTGGTATGAAGACAAAACCCCAAGATGCTCCTGTTGTGACTTCATTAGTATGTGCACCTGAATACTTTATTGTTCTTATATAGTACTGGCAAGAAAAAAAACAATCTCTGTAGACGAATTTAACAAAAGAAGCAATGTTTCCTTGTTGTTTCCAATTTCAATATATTAAACACCAATTCTGAAAGAAAAATGACATATCAAATACATACTGGAGGTAATAATGTACAAGCTCTCCTATGGGAGCCTCATAATAGTTAAAGTAGGATACTTGTATGTTTTTCCAGTTGAATTTAACAACTAATCAACAGAGAAGTTTATTTTTCAAAGTTTATGATTATAAAATGTAATTTTTACAATGTGTTTCTTTATTTTTACATGGAATAATTTGATCTGTTAGAACAAGAACAGGAATTCAAAGACATTTGAAATTAGGACACGGTAAATGTAATTGTTTTCAATGGGATTCTATTAAGTTTATGAAAAAAATTGCAAATGTATTAATAATGCTAACATATTATTTTGTCACTAATTAAATCACATTAACCTAAAAAATGGCAAAGTAAAAAAATAAATAAATTAAATGTACTATATTAATTCATCATTACTATTAGTTGCACTTTGCTTTACAGGTTGGATCTCGTTTGCCTTCAATATTAATTCTTAATTGCACAAATTCAACAAGGTGCTGGAAACATTCCTCACACATTTTGGTCCATACTGACATGACAACATCCCACAGGCGCAGCAGATTTGTTGGCTGCACATCCACAGTATGCATCTCCTCCATCTCTCCAAAGGTGCTCTATTGGATTCATATCTGGTGAGTGTCGAGGCCATTTGAGTGCAGTGAGTTGATTTCATTTTCAGGGCACCATTTTGCGATGATTTGAGCTTTGTGACATGGTGTGCTATCCTGCTGGAAGTCGCCATCAGAAGATGGTTGAAGGCTTCAGATAGAATGAACATGGTCAGCAACAACACTCGGGTAGGCTGTGTGTGTGAGGCTGTGCAAACCATGGCCTCAGATTCAGCTTCTTAGCTGACTTGAGTGGTACTAGTTGTGGTCTTCTGCTGCTATAGCCCACCTGCTTCAAGGTTTAACATGAGGTGCATTCATGCATTTTTTTCTCTTTTTCTGACCATTCTTTGTAAACCATAGAGTTGACTGTGTGGGGGAAATCGCAGTAAATAAGCAGTTTCTGCAATACTCAGAACAGCCAGTCTGCCACCAACACCTATGCTACTGTCAAAGTCAATTAAGTGACCTTTCTTCCCCATTCTGAATCCCAATTTGAACTTCAACAGGTCACATTTATCATGTCTACATACCTAAATATACTAAGCTGCCGCTGTGTGATTTCCTGTTTGGATAATTTAGTTAATGAGCAGTTGAACAGGTGTATCTAACAAAGTGGCCATTCGCTTCATGCGCATATATTCTTTCTTCATTAATTTTTCTGGTTTTAAAAGTTGACCTAATTATGCTTGTAATTCTTCCTTGAGGTTATTTTCCACTGTAATAACCTCAAGCTCTAATCACAGCTATACTATGGAAAAGAAAACCTTTTCAGAGAATGAAACTAATTTAAATCCTTGGTGTTATATAAGGAAGCTGACCTGAACCCTGATCCCCAATCAGTCTGAAAACAACATCATACCTGTCTCTGGTTTATAGATCGTTCGATCATTTAAGTCGACAGCGGTTAGAATGAGAATACACCGAAACCAAAACTTCGAGCTCCATCGCCTGACTTCTCGTCTAATGGGCTGTGGATAAATGGGAGAGCAGGAGAGTGATGGTGACAGTGCATCTGCCATGAGTAATGGCTCAGTGCTGGCACTGCTCTGACAGGCCGGGGAGTTTTCACAGGAGACTGGAGGTATGTCGTCTGATGTCTCATGGGGGAAAAGCTCACCAACAGCAGTCATGCCCACAGTGCCAACATGCAACAACCTGCCATGCCATGGGATAACAATTATAGTACTACCGGTACTATTATAACACTATTTACAGCTGCAAGAACATTTAAAAAAACCCGGTGTTCGCTACTTTTAAAAGAGAAGATTATTTTAGGTAACATTTTTAAATAAAGAGAAAAGGACCTGAAGGAATTGTTGACTCGTCATATAAAAGCTGAGGTGATATGTAATAGCGGTACTGTTATATTCAAGTGTCTTGATGTAGTTCAGACTTTTCATTTCATTTTTCAAACCTGTGCTTTTCCTTGCTGTGACTTGTCAAAATGTTTTCAGTGAAAAGCTTTAATATAATTCAGTACCTGTCAGTTACAACTGTGTACAATCTTTTTTTTTTTCTCTATTAATTCTCACCTGTGTATTTTTTTCAGTGGCCTAACATGGGCTGGCTTTGGCAGGAGATCGTATAACTGCAGAGAGCTTCGTCACGTACGTTTTAGAAGAAATTAAAACCTCAAAGGCAGTTAAAGTTAGATATGTTTTCTTGCAGACTTAGCTCTCGCTGTGTTTTCCTGGAGATTATAAAAGAACAGAGAGTTAAATGCTGACTGGAGCTTTCGAAATGTAGGTTAGCAGGTTGATATTAGCATTCTGGTGCCGCCTCGCACAGCACAATTATAGGCTTCCTGTTCACTGCAACAATTATTAAACCTGCAAATATTTTCTGTGCTCTAAAGTACTTTCCTATGCAGGGTCAATTTTTTCAGAATTTTTTCATAGGGGTGACCATATGGAGGCTACAAAAATATTGGGGTGGCACACCAAAAACAGAAGATCGTGAGGGATGTACAAAGTGACACAATACGAATGACAAAAACTGCATATGTAGTAATAAATAACAAGTTAATGTTTCAACTCATTGTAGGCTGTCTTCCTCTCGCTTGTGCTCATGTTTACTAAAATTATTACCATCTTTGGATAGTCATGCCAGGGGGCGCTAGCAAATTTTGGGTGTGGCCAGTGCCCCCCTTGGCCCCCCCTTGGTGGTGCCCCTGGGTCAGAGTGGGCGCACGGCATCAAGTCATATTGAATCACGCTGTAAATGTTAGTACCCCAAGGAAAACCCCCACAAAACTCACACTTTAAATTCTGCAGTGACACACAGTGCCATTCTTATTGCCTCCAAAAAGATTCTACCCACTCATGGACTGTTTTGCAGCCAGGCGTGGAAGTCACTGGTGACTTTCTGCAGCATATAGAACAAGCATGTATGCATTTAATTAAACACTACGCAAAGAGCAGTGCTTGTTTGTTTGTTTTTCACTGCATAACAGGGACACTGGGCTCAGTTCCTTGAAATCACAATGAATAAGCAAATCAGGGTTGCAGTCATTTACATTACATTGCATTTACATTTGAGTCTATATTATGTAGCGGTGGAAATCCCACAACAGAACACTATCACAATAGTTCATTCATGATATGATATGATATTTTATTTAATAAAATATCAACATTTGGTGATATCTGATATCAATCAGATATCAGTCTGCAATCGAATGGGATCACGTTAGCAATTTCATGCAATTTCTTCCTGATATTACAACAATTAACTGTGATAAATTGTCAAAAAATCCCATATTTTCTATCTACATATATTTCTTATCTACATTTCTGTCTATCATATCTACATAGACAGATATTCACATTTAACTGTTACAATTATGTCAAACTGCATCTGTTTGCAGAAATGTTGCCTCCTATCAAGCAACCTGTGCAATTACAACCAAAACTGGTACTTGTGACTGAACTATTAGCTTGCTCTGAATTAGGAGGCAGCAGTGGGACGGTTTTTCGGCTGAGCAGATTTAAAGTAAATTTGCTCAACTAACATTATCCCAGGATAGCGGTGCATGAGATGAGCCCTCTTGTTCATAATATTCACAGAGAAATCAAATTTATTTTAAAAAATACTGCTATTTGGTGTTCCTGTATCGATACACCGTCATGCAAAATACTGCGATACTATGCTATATCAACTTTTCTCCCACACTTGTGCTGTTATAGCAAATACGTTCTGTTTATTCAGCTCCACCTTCATCTCATCCACAGACACAGACCACACTGTAGCTTCAGAACAGTTTCCAGCACATTCACATCTGCAATCCCACACTGTAAGCAACTTGTCTGTTAAATTACAGTCAGAACTAGTAGAATTTAAACAATTATTTACTTTTCATCCTGCCTACATCTATACAACAGCAGAAATGTTCTGTATTGATTCTACGCTTTAATGTATAATACTGAAAGCTGTTTGGATGCATTATACTATTTTTTTAGTATGCCCACCATAATCCCCACAGTAAAATCACACGTCGTCCCCAGTGTGCCCTAAACTCAGTTTCTTGTCTTTCTTGGACTGCGGCAGGACATCAGCTTTGTCACAACTCCCTGCTGTATTGCACATTTCCTTCCATGCAGATGATCACTACAGCATCTACACCATCATGGCCCATCGCTAATTAACCCTTAACACTGCATCACACCATTCTAACAAAGTGCAAACACACAAAGCACTCACATAACCATTGTAATACGTCTAGATGAATGGCAGAAACGCTCACATTCCTACTGATGTTGGAGTGCTGTCTAATCCTTCGGTGACTGCAGTATTCTTTATTTCTAAATGCACATTTTGCAGTATTCAGGTGCACTCACTGAGAATCATAGATTTCTACATTTTACAGCATTTTGTCTTAAACTGTCTACACTTTAACAAACTTCCAACTCACAAGTTCATTAGAACATGGCCAACATTTGCTCAGTAATATTCACTAATCATTAATGACAAAGGACTGCTAAATGCTACTATTACAATTATATGGCAAGGTGAACAACATTTTTTTAGCTGATGTAGTAATAATAATAAGATTGGGTTTAATATGACTGCTGATGTATATTTCAAGCAAATCTTGAAAAATATTAAAGGCTGTCCTCGTCTCTGTGCCTTTGTCCTCCAAACTCATGTATAACGGTTTCGTTTTATCGACTATAATCAGTCGAGCTCTTACCCTACATCTCAAAATCTCTGATATGAAATCAAGGGCGGCTTAAGCTTCCCTTTAAGTCAAAACACTTGAAATGACACCGGGAGGATGGAGGGGGGAGCTGAGCTACAGCTGGCAGCATCACCAGCAGACATCAAGTAATCCGCTCAGCGCTTTCACGGGCCTGCCCGCACCGGCCGGCAGCACCGACCCTGCTGCACCAGCAGCTTCATTCAACGCCAGGGCCCACCGACAAACCGCTTTCCCTCCCCTCCTGTGGCTTTGATGCTACTGCTCCTCAAGATGCAGTGCGGCTAGTGCACGCACTGCAACGTCTGCCTCATACTCGGCGGCATCCAAAATAATACCGGGCGTCCATATTGCTGTGTTACCGCAAACCTGGGCATCCTGGACCAGCCAGCATCACAGGGACATCGCGGCAGATGACAAGACTTGACACACTCGCTGCACCATTACCCTAACCCTTATGTCGTGGGGGGGATGAAAGAATAAAGACACCCCCCTCCTTCACACACCCCCACTCCATCTTTAAAGAACCAAAAGAGATGAGAAACACTCACCGTTTTCTACAACCCGACTGTTGTTTCCTCCACCCCGTCAGTGAAATGTGTGTTGATGCTGCTGAAAAGGCTGAGAGAGGCGCGCGTGTGTGCTGTGGGTAGGTGTGTGTGTTTCAGAGTCTGTGTCCGGCTGGTGCGTGTCCGCCCCCCCCCCTCTCAGCCGCTGCTACAGCAAGCTGTGGTCCACACGGGTCCTCCGCTCTCCCCAGCAGCTCCCCTACCGCTGTCAAAACCAGCAGCGACAGAGATCGTCTACGCTCAGAGAGGATGACGCACTCCTCTCACAAAAAAGGGACCAAGCTTTAGCCCAACATTTGACTTTGTGCTTTAAACATTGTATAAACAAGGCCTACATGCCATGAAAACTTTTATGCCATTTACCCCAGCAGGAAAAGAAGCTCATCAGCATGTTTTCATCGTAATGGAGAAACAACAGTAAAAGCTAAGATTTCTGTCAAATAAGGTAACACAGACTCCCTATATGATTATATTTCTAAGGCAGGTAAATACTCTGTCAGGTACTTAATTAATATTATTAATCTATTGATTTTAGTCTAATATAAACTAGTAGTAATCTAAAACCTCACAAAAAGAAGACTATTTTCTTTTAAACCAGAGTGAGACTCCTTTGCTTTAATGTTTTCAGTCGTTACCAATGTGACGCAGATTAAAAAAAAACAAAAACAACAACAAAAACAACAACAACAAAAAAACACCCAACTACAGCGACCCCTCTTTAATGAGCGCAGCAGAGGGGCCTGCGGGCGAAGGTGCGTGAAACAAACAGTCCTGCCGGGATGTAAAGGCTTTATTTCTAAAACGTTGAAACCATTACTTTAGTAAATCATCATTAAGCTTTGTTTGCTTTATAGTTTTGGCTCTTGTTTTTAAAGACCTTACATTTGCAAGATTTAGATGTTGAGACATTGAGCAGTTTAGTCATTGGCACTTACGTTGGCTTTGCTGCCAGTGTTTTTCACTGGCACCTTCAAAAGTCTCCATTCAGTATAAAATTAACACAGTGTGCTGCTAATAGATGTTTCCCAATGTCACGTGCCTGGACTGGACAGATGGCCTATACAGATATGAACAAGGCCTTGCTGGTGTCAAACACTCCACTGCACATTACATTTTCATTACTGGCCCGCCATCCCACTACATATTTTAAACTGCAGATCCTTCTTCTCACATGACAGCTGTATGCGTGAACACTCCTCACCTATCCCACATAACTCAGGTCGTGTCATATCAGGGACACAGGAAGTATGTCTTCTATAGACTGCAGCCATCAACACCAGTAATCTACAGACTCACTATCTCTCTCTCACTCACCATCACTACATACACTACTAAAAAAAAGGAACACTTTTCAATCAGAGTAAGCAGTTAAACTTATGGTATAATGAAGTGAACAGTTAAGTAGCAGGGGGGTGCTAATCAGTTTCAGTTGCTTTGCTGTTACTGAAAAAGGAGCAACAATGACACAACTCCTATAACAGAAATAGCTTTAGGCTACAGGTGGATGCCACTTTTATTTTTTTCACCAGCTTTGCATTTGTCTAGAGTAGGGGTGGGCAACTCCAGGCCTCAAGGCCCGGTGTCCTGCAGGTTTTAGATATATCCTTGATCAAACACAGCTGATTTAAATGGCTAAATTACCTCCTCAGCATATCTTGAAGTTCTCCAGAGGCCTGGTAATGAACTAATCATTTGATTCAGGTGGGTTGACCCAGGGTGAGATCTAAAACCTGCAGGACACCGGCCCTTGAGGCCTGGAGTTGTCCACCCCTGGTCTAGAGTCAGTGTCAGAATCAAAAACAGACTTCCTGAGGGTGGCTTGGGTGCCCGACGTCCTCTAGGACAGCAGCCCCCAACCTTTTTGCGCCACAGACCGGTTTATGTCCAACGATATTTTCAAGGCCTTTAAGGTGTCACGGATAAATACAACAAAATAAAAGCTGTACCAGTACCAAAAAAGAAGATTTATTCATAACAAATGGGAAAAGACCCAGGGAAACCCATTTAACAATAAAAACTATTTTTTAAAAAAAAGATAAAAACCCTGAAAACTATACATTTCACACCTGAGCCTCAACTCGGGGACCGCTACTCTAGGACGCTGTGCTCACTACTGTTAGGTATTTTAGTACCATGGTAGCATTTACTGGATATTGTTTTATAGTGACATTATGCAGGAAAACTCTGTCATTCAATAAGGCCCCTTTGTTTTAGTTATTTTTCTCTTTGACCCAAGAATTGATGTGTGAGAATCACAGGCTGGTACAAGGTTGAAATACCACAGAGATCACTCCCTCAGCTACATTAGTTTCTTAATCTTTTAGACGCCTGATGAAGGCCAAATGGTTTGTTTCAGATTTCACTAATGAAAGAACTCTTCGTTTTGTGCCTTGAAAATATGTCGCTGAGATAATCACAATTGTAGCTGAACTGATACACTACACAAAGGATGCTTCTTCACCCAAGGGCAGGAAGACGCTGCCTTATCTTGGTCTGTACTGGTTTAAACTGATAATCTGCTGTCTCATGAATTTTACCCTCTATATAAACTGTTGTACTTGTGAATAAAGTTGAGTCAATTTGGGAAGACAATCTAAAGCAGTCTCTGTTTTCTTGTTCTCCCAAGCTGCTCCCGAGCTCGTACTAACACGCTGAATGGCATGCTTGAATATTACTTGAGAATATATTTGACTGTGTTACAGACTAAGGGACATTCTCTGCTGATAGGTGAAGGTACATTCTCTGCTGATAGACGTCCACGCCTCGGAGGAAGCCGATCCACGGAGTAGGCCTTGGAAACCGTTTCCTTCAATTTTGGTTTCAGAAGTGGGATCCTGACGAAGGTAGGCACTCGTCTTTTATTTTATAAGACTGTGTTATGCCTTTCTCAGTGATCCACATAGAAACGGGATACGCTGACGAGGCCTTCTTCAGTGGCCCACATAGTAACAAGTGGGATACACTGAGGAGCCTTCTTTAGTGGCCCACATAGAAACACAGGAAGTTGCCTGTTGTTTTGTAAATAAAAGCAGAAAGGACACAGGAAGTTGCCTGGGGTCATAAAACGAGAAGTTGCTCGTTATAAAGTGAGAAGTTGCTCACTAAAAACATAAAATTGCTAGCAAAAAAATCAAGTAACCTCAGGTGTGCCACAGCAAAAATAAAAACTAACTTAAATCCTTCAAAGCGTCTAAACCCCTCTGGAAATCACTGACCATGGGTCAGAATAATTCAAAGACCTTAGACGGGTCCGATAAAAAATCAAAATTAACTGTAAAACCGAAAAAAATAAAATATAAAATCACAAATAGCGGCTCAGTACGACTCCCACTTCCGGTTACGTTTAACCCACGCTCGCGAATCAATGAAGACTTCCATGATTACGTATCCAGAACATGCGGAAGTGCTTACGTGACTGATTTCGTCTCGAACTTAAGAACTATAAGTTTCATGCATCCTAATGTATTTCCGGAGCCCTATCCCGAACGATTATCGCCAGAAAACAGGTCAGTAGAAATGTTAAATACTATTTGTGATAAGGAAAGTAGGCTGATTAAAAAGTCCTGTAAAAAATATATGATAGAATGTCGTGATGTGACCAATCGCATGCTACCACTATGGAAAAAAGGACCCGAGCCAGACGTAAATGCTTTAAATCAAGCCAGTGTAGGCTCTAGTATATCCACTGCAGAAAAAACTAGCCTTATATGCCCATCCGTTCAACCTACGGCTCCGCCGCCTTATGATGAAAAGACAGAATTAATAGCTGCTGCGGCGGCTGCACGTCATCAGCGCGTATATCCTGATATAACAGCAGAATCCCAAAAGAGTGAGGAAGGCACTGAAATGACACCTAAATCAGAAGAAGATGACTGGTTTAACCTAGATCAAAGACAGGAACGAGAATACACTGAACGAGAAAGAGAGTTACAGGAACATAAAAAGCAAACAAAACAGTTAATGACAGAGTGTGAGGAAATCATGAAAGATCCTTTAACTGAACGTACGGAAGCTGAACTGCAGGAAGCCGTTTCCGTCATAGATAATCATGTTCAGCGCCACACTAGAGTAGCGAATGGTTTAACTGTGCCAAAAGCAATAACTAACACCAGAAATTTAATAAGGAACTACTTAAAGCAGAGAAAAGAGGAAAAAACTCAAGAGGGCCCCCACAAAAACACCCGTTATAAAGAAAAGCAGGGATCACAATTTAATGACGTCAGCACCTCCCTCCCGTTCATGATAATAGGGGACATGTGTTGCATTCAACCCCCTAAAATTTCAGAGTTAGCAGCAACCATTAAAGAACTTCCCGATCCTCTACAAAATCCTACAGCCTTTGTTTCTGCATTACAGAGAAGTACCAGATACCACCACTTGGGTGGGCCTGATTATAGATATATATTATGTCAACGAATTCCAGGTGTGACTGAATCTCAGCTTATTGAAGAAGTAGAGGAACTAGACCCTAAAAATGACCAAGCAGCCAACACCACCTCGTTTTTGTGGATAAACGATGACAAAATCACAGCCTTTTTTCAAAATCTAAAGAAATTTCTGCTCACAATGTCTAGAGATAAAATTGATTTAAATGCAGTAACCATGTGTAAGCAAAAGCCAGATGAATCCATTCTAGTTTTTATGAAACGTTTCACACACTGCTGGACTAATGAGGCATGCATGCCTGAAGGAGGAAATGATCAGATTTTCATAACAACATTCTTAAACAATATTCATCCAGAATGTTCACAACTATTGAAGCTGACTGCCACTGATAATCTCTATGACATGAAAATAAAGAACTTTATCACACTTGTCAAAACAAAAGCTGGTGCAGATCTTTTCCCCAACAGCACGAAGGCTAAAAGTGTTAAGATGATGTTGAATTTTGATGTTGAAGGCTCAGAGGAAAGTGAAAAAATGATGTATGCAGGGGCCCCGTCCCCTCAACAAGCGCAGCAGGGAGATCTCAGAAGGAGAGATAGGAGTGGAGACGTATGTTTTTACTGTGGAAAAATAGGACACTGGAGGAGGGAATGCAAATCAGCAGCACATAGGTCTCAACCACAAAACACAGGACCAGCTCCTGCCACTAGGCGTCAGCAGAGCTCTTACAGACAAGGTAACTGGCAACGCAAACAGGAATCACATCAAAGAAACGGCCCCTTTTCACTTAGGCAGCAACTTTATAATCCACATTTTAATCCCCACCCATATGATAACGAAAGACTGGACCGACAATAGGGAGGCCCAGGTGAAGATGAGGGACAGTGTGAAGCACTACACACGATGCTGCATTTGCAATTGTCCCGTAACACAGAAAGCTTGCCCATGTTAGATATAGAGATAGGTGAAAAGACTTATTCCTTTTTAGTTGACAGTGGAGCCACTAAAAGTTCACTGTCTGGAAAATTCTATAGTGGGCCTGTTTCCTCTGTGTGCATCAACACCATGGGAATAAACGGAACTCTAGTGCAATGCCCCAAAACTCATTCTCTAAAAACACGCTGGGGCCCAAAACCAGACGAAATTACATATCATCCATTCATAATTATTCCAAACTCGCCTGTGAATCTATTAGGCAGAGATTTAATGGCAAAAATGAACTTGTGTATTTCATTTAACACAAAGGGTGAAATGTTTGCAGATACTGATAACAGCTATGTTTTCTCTGCCCTATGCACCGACACCATGGAGAAGGAACAGCCTCTGTGTCAGCTGGACGCCTCAGCGGAGAATGAACTCAATATCCATCTGACTGGTATCCCACGTCACACTCTGTGTCAAAAACATGTGCAAACACCGTTACCAGGTAGCCCCATGCCTGGAAGCCACATATTTGTTTCTCTCACACTGTTCAACAACATGATAACTGCACACACCAGAGAAGGCCGAACAGTGGTTTTGTCACATAACTCAGACATAGGCTATGACATTACTGCACCATGTCGACACATAGATCTAACCTACCCCATACACTGTACTATCTCTGCTGTCACATTGCCAGCTGAATATCAAAACATGACATTATGGTCAAGAGGTGAGAATGATGTAGGATTTATTGACTGTACACTTTATCACGTACACCTATTAAAACACAACAAGCCAGTATATGTCAAGCAACATCCCATTTCCACGGAAAAAGCCGCAGCCCTAGATGTCATGATAGGAGATTTATTGACTACAGGAGTAATAAAGCCCACACTCCTGTCAATCCTGTGCCAAAGCCTAACAAACCTGGCGTATGGCGTTTCATACAAGACTTAAGGCAAATTAATGCAGTCAACATTCCTCTGCCACCTCTCGTTTCAGATGTTCACAGCATATTGACATGCATTGCATACACATTTTACCGTGGTGGATTTATGCTCCGCTCCTTTTTCTCAGTACCTGTGCATGAGGACACACAGCCGATATTTGCTTTTACACATAGAGATAAGCAGTACACATGGACTCGCTTACCCCAAGGCATGGTAGACAGCCCTGCGGCTTTCTCAATGGTGGTACGTGCTACCCTGGACGGCTTCACTCCTCCAGAGGGCTGTACTCTGATCCAATATGTAGATGATCTCCTCCTCTGTGCTGAAAGTGAAAAACTATGTCAAACTGCCACACACATGCTACTCCAGCACCTCCAACAGACTGGCCACAAAGCATCAACAAAGAAAATGCAGTACTGTCAGACTTCTGTTCAATATTTGGGATTTACACTGTCTCACGGAAAACGTTCCATGACTGCAGACAGGGTCAAAGCTGTGACCTCCGTCCCTCGGCCCACTACACAGAAGGAAATGTTGTCCTTCCTGGGCATGGTGAACTATTGCAGACAGTGGATACCAGACTGTTCTTTTCATGACCACATTCTGCGTGACTGTTGTAAAAAAGACAAGCCTCCTCGAATACTGTGGTCCACAGAAATGACTGCCTCTTTCAATGCATTAAAGGGAGTGCTGACCTCCGCCACTCAAAGGTGCTGCCTGAATTGTTCAGGGAATGCCGGCCTGCCTGAGAGCAGTAGCAGCTTGCTCTATCATGATAAGGGACTGCGAGAAGCTCACACTCTCACATGACACTATTCTACACACCAATCACCAGGTCACGACCATTCTAGCAAACATAACTACACAACACATGACCGCACAACGTCGCTCAGGTTATGAAGCTACACTGACTTCAACAGCAAATCTCACTATAAAAGCAAGCAGCACACCCAATTCGCCAGCACACTTACTTATTCGTATGCTGTGTTCCTCTGACCGACAGGATGGTTCAGACGACCCTGACGATCATGACTGCATGACACGTATACAGGAATCCACAGCACCATGTCCAGATTTAGAGCAAACACCTATCCCAGACTCAGCCACGGTTTATGTGGACGGGTCCTGTTCAAGGCCGAGTGACAACTCATTTCTTTGTGGCTATTCAGTGGTAACAGTACCTGACATCATACTAGAGGCTCACTCATTACCATTTCACTCAGCACAAAAAGCAGAGCTCATGGCTTTAATACGCGCCTGTGAGCTACATTTGGATAAGCATGTGACAATTTACGCAGACAGCCGCTATGCATTTGGCGTTGTGCATGACTTTGGCACATTGTGGAGACAGAGAGGATTTAGATCTGCTGATGGAAAATAAATTGCTAATTCTGATCTTGTGCAAAGACTTTTTCAGGCTATACAGCTACCATCGGCCGTTGCAGTTGTAAAAACGAAAGGACACAGTACAGCTGACACAGACGAAGCAACAGGTAATGCCTTAGCAGACGTGACAGCCAAGGCTGCAGCTCCCACCTCCGCAGGAAGTATTATCTGTGCCCCTACAGCTGCCACTTGTTACACTCCCAGACTATTTAGAGACAAATGTTGATTTAAAATTTATACAAGAGCAAGCCTCTGCATGTGATTACACCTGTTGGGAGAATAATGACTGTACCTTAGATGACAGAGATGGCTTATACAAAATCTTAAGGGTTTGATTGCCCTCCCATATTCCCTGATGCCAGTCCTTGCCCGACATTTTCACTGTGTGAGTCATGTCGGACAAAGAGGGGTAATAGGGGCAATAAAATCAAGATTTGTAATTGAGAAAACATCACACGCAGTAAAACGCATATTAGCAACCTGTCTAACATGTGCACGAACTAATGTAGGTAGCTCAAAAGCAAAACATCAGCATTTACCACAACCAGATTTCCCATTTCATACATTACAAATTGATTTTACACACATGCCAGCACAAGGAAGCATCAAGTACTTACTGGTAATAGTGGACCAATTTAGTAAATGGGTAGAAGCTTACCCAACATCAAAAGAAACTGCAGAAGTAGTCTGTCAAAAGTTGTGCAATGAAATAATACCCAGATTTGGAATACCTCACCAAATTAACAGTGATAGAGGACCTTCATTTACATCAGAAGTAATTCAAAAGTGTGCTAAAACTCTAGCAATAGACTGGAAATATCATGTGCCATACCATCCTCAGAGTTCAGGAGTTGTAGAAAGAATGAATAGGACCATAAAAAATCGCCTGACTAAAGCAATGATAGAAACAGGAATGACCTGGATCAAACTACTTCCTCAAATCCTCTGCGAGATTAGAATGACTCCATCCGCAGCAACCAAATTATCTCCATTTGAAATAATCATGGGAAGACCGTTTCCAACACCATGGTCAGCCTCCAGAGGGGCACCGCTATTGGAAGGGGACATAGACACTGCATTGTCTGACTATGTTCATAACCTGGTAGAAACACTGAATAATAACTATCAGAAAGTTTGTCTCTCTCAGCCTCTCCCTTCCATAGATCCAACCCATCCGTGGAAACCAGGAGATGCGGTGTTGGTAAAGTCGCTAAAACCAAGGGCACTCGGGGAGGCCGCGTGTTCCAGCCCCAGACTGTACTTGCAGTGACGAGAACCAGCATCCTAACAGACGGACAACCTCAGTGGATTCATGCCAGCAGGGTTAAGACCAGCCCCACCAAACCACCTAAGGCGTCGGATCAAGTAGATGACGACTCAGGCGAGCCAACGCCCGGATCCAATCCACCTACACACACACAATCACTGATTAACACACAACGCCTGAAAGAACAACAACAAGGTACTCGAACATCCAGCAGGAACAGAAAGCCTAGAGTACCACACAATGTCTAACCTGATAAAGATAGACTCGTTTCATCCTGATAATGGAGAAAATGAAATGCCCATTGTCATCACACGACGCTTATACGGTGTCTCTCGAACCTGGGACCAGGCCAGAAGACGACTAAAGAACTGTCTTTTTTATATATTTAGGTTATTAATCATATCTACTGCATTAACCTTAGGATTTTTATTTACTATTTCGTATTGTAAAGTGCAACCCTGTTCACATTTCTGCAAGCCACATTTTCAATGATAACCCATATAGCTACTAGTACAGCTACTTCAATGTATTTGCAATTAGCACAAATTGATCCTGAGGATGTGCCAGATGTTACCAATGATGTTCCTGATGTGTATATTGAACATTAGGTTGTGAACTATTACATTTTATGATTTGCTTTTTATATTATGTTATTACATTTGTGATTTTTCCTTTCTATTTGAGTTATTATTTTAAAAAATAATAAAAGAGGGGAACTGTTAGGTATTTTAGTACCATGGTAGCATTTACTGGATATTGTTTTATAGTGACATTATGCAGGAAAACTCTGTCATTCAATAAGGCCCCTTTGTTTTAGTTATTTTTCTCTTTGACCCAAGAATTGATGTGTGAGAATCACAGGCTGGTACAAGGTTGAAATACCACAGAGATCACTCCCTCAGCTACATTAGTTTCTTAATCTTTTAGACGCCTGATGAAGGCCAAATGGTTTGTTTCAGATTTCACTAATGAAAGAACTCTTCGTTTTGTGCCTTGAAAATATGTCGCTGAGATAATCACAATTGTAGCTGAACTGATACACTACACAAAGGATGCTTCTTCACCCAAGGGCAGGAAGACGCTGCCTTATCTTGGTCTGTACTGGTTTAAACTGATAATCTGCTGTCTCATGAATTTTACCCTCTATATAAACTGTTGTACTTGTGAATAAAGTTGAGTCAATTTGGGAAGACAATCTAAAGCAGTCTCTGTTTTCTTGTTCTCCCAAGCTGCTCCCGAGCTCGTACTAACACGCTGAATGGCATGCTTGAATATTACTTGAGAATATATTTGACTGTGTTACAGACTAAGGGACATTCTCTGCTGATAGGTGAAGGTACATTCTCTGCTGATAGACGTCCACGCCTCGGAGGAAGCCGATCCACGGAGTAGGCCTTGGAAACCGTTTCCTTCAACTACCCAGCACCGTGTGTTTTGCCATAGAATACCAGAATTAGCATGTCCAGACATGAAAGAGTCTGGAGAAGCCGTGGCAATAGTATGCACCTCAATCTGACCAGAAACTCAGTGATGCCCTGGTTCATATCTGGGATCGGGGATTCCTTGGGACACCATCTATTGCCAAACAAACTACTGAATACCATTTTGAGTTGCTGCAATGCAACTTTGCAATTTGATGGTTGGAGTCTCTTTTAATTAAGCCCTCTATACGTTGATCATTTTAATTTCTATCAAATGTTGTAGCATCCTTTTTGTTCCCAACACATTATCCAGTCCATATCAGTATAATATCCAGCATGAGGTTTTTCTCCCATAAAGATCTGATGTTTTTAGAGTGTTCCTTTAATTATTCTGAGAAGTGTATTTTCACCATTATATGTCAGCAAAAAGAAAAACAGTGAGCTTGGAGTTTGCAGCTGTGGCTTAATCATATGTAGCTTCCCACAGGGCAGGCTCAGATCATCAACACTGTTTAGGGGGAAAAAGGATATACGTACAGTTTGTCCACGATATGTGCATGAAGTAACACTCATCTGGGCCGAGGGACATTAGCCTTCACCACTGTGCAGAGTGCTGTAACGTGCAGTAATGGTGACAAGGCCTGAGGGAAGGCCACCACCAAAACAAACACAACTTAATGTGAGATGAAAAATATGCTGCTGTGTCTGTACATGTACGTTCAAACCTCAGAGAGAATGTTGTGCACCAGCTCATGGGTGTGACTGATATTATCCTTTTAAAGACGTGCAGACGTTGAAACGGTGGGCACAGGCACTGATGTCTGACATTTCCACAGGGCAAGTAGGATGTTTGTGTGTGTGTGTGCGCAGGTGTGTCTCCATATTAACTGGCTGACAGAGACCTGCAGAGAGCAATGGCACTGTGCAAACTCAGTTTTCGCTCAGTGAAAGACATGGCGAGACAAGATTATTTATTTATTTAATTTTTTTAAGAGTGCGACATTACTGGCAGACACACCACTAAGTGGAAAAACACTCGAAAGCCATCGTATTCCTATCACCAAGCATCTTTTAAGGCCAAAATATGTCGGACTTGGAGTGGGGTCTACACCAGAGCTTCTCTGTGCCACTGTATGATTTAAAAACAGTTTATACAGGACAGGATATATTATGGCAAGACAGTGTATGTTTAACATTCACCAGATATATATTTCCACACTGTTAATGTTTACACTGAAGAGAAGCAGCTAGAGTCTTCTTCTCACTCATCAGTATGAGCTAGAGGTGGGCAAATATTGATAGTATCGATACTAATGCTGGTATTGGTATTGGATCGATACTTTGTTTCTTTCCTTTAGGTTCAGTATGTAGCCCACTGAATTGTGTTGCATAAATTATTTCTTTGGAAATGAAAAAATATACCTTTAATAACAGAAATTGATCTAAAGTGGTTTGGAGACAGGCTTCTTTACATTCCAGGCACATTTATATGATACTCTGAAAAACCCAGTTTTGAAATACATGTTTGTTTGTTTTGTTGTGTTAACTCATTATAGTGGAAAGTAAAAAAAATATCACAGTGATATAGTGGCCATTAAAATGTGTTCAGAATGTGAAAATTGGTGATTATTCATCTCATAAGTATTTTTCAGACTGCTCAGCCCTGCATAAGTTAAACATATCAGTGCTGGTATTGGTATCTGCAATACTGGGCCTGTATTAGCAAGATCCCAAGCACTACTGGCTGAAATGCAGCCCCAAACCATGATAGAGCCTCCACAGTGCTTTACAAATAGCTGCATATACTCACTATTGTACTTCTTTCCTTACCTCTCCCATATATACTGACAAAGATTTAAATAATATTTCATATTGGATTTTTCAGTTCAGTTCATATGTAATTTGGGATAGCATGAATATGAACTTGTTCAGAGTACTCGGACTGCGTCAACCCAGGGAATCGTGAGAAGGAAATACACTTAAAAAAACTGAGTGAGTGCTGGGCCATTTTTTTTCTCCTTTCTTCCTTATTCATATTCATATGAGGGAATTCGAAACCTGTAACCCCTTTTCCCGTGGGTGCACTCACACAATTGGAACTACTTTAGACTGAGAGATTGCAATCTCGCATTTAGGGGGTGGCGGCTGTGAATCTCAATACAGAGGAGAGCCACGATAAAAGAGAAGTCAGTCACCTTGTAACAACATCTGGTCACATGCTACACTTTTGTTTGTATAAGAAGATGGCAGATCCTGGCAGACGTTGATCTGATAATCACATAAGCCAAGAGCGTGAACTTGAAAACAAGAGGAGAAACTTGGCACATGCTTCAAACACTGAGCAAAAAACAAAGAGACACATTTATTAAGTTCCAAATGACTTTCTATAGCAGTGAAATAAAGCAGGTCTGCTGTGTAACACATTTTTGCCAAAATCTGAGGCAATTTTAAGCAAACGTGGGCACACATACGTTGAGAAGATTGTCAATGGGAACCAAAGCAGTTGCTAGGGAACACCAGGAACAGGAGGCGTAGAGACAGACAGCTCTTGCTATAGTGCGGTGGTATGAACTATTTATATAGACGCTTCATGTAAACAGTGCTTGGCGGACTTCACTCTACCCTGGCATTTTGGCCTTTAACACCGAAGAGAACAGAATGAAAATTGCGTGTGAGTGTTAATGTCACATTCACCTCATTTGTCTCTCTTGACCACCCTTGTCAAAGACACCCAAGTCTCTATATCTCCATCTCTATCTCCCCATCTATCTATCTGTAAATAAACATATGTAAGAACAGCAAAGAGCAACAGCAATTATTTCAACATTTTTAATTTGCTACATAAACAGAAAACGTAGAAATGCAGCCAACCCTGACCCACTCTCTGTCTTAAACCTTGAGATATAAATTGCAGCACCTTCAGCATGAAAGTTTTACTTCTTATACAAACTCACTGGCCAGTTTACCAGGAACTCATTGGACCCTTATTTGCCTTCAAAAGCGCCTTAATTATACAAACTGGGGCTGGAAATATTCCTCTGAGATTGTGGTGCATATTGACATGACAGCATCACACAGTTGCTGCAGATTTCCTGCACACAGTGCTGCTGTACAAAGGTGCTCTACTGGATTCAGACCAGGTAACTGTGGAGTTCATTTGAGTACAGTAAACTCATTTTCCTGTTGAAGAAACCGGTTTGAGATGATTTGAGATTTGTCACAAGGTGTGTTATCCTCCTGGAAGCAGCCATCAGAAGATTGATTACACTGTAGTCATTAAGGGGTGGACACGGTTAGAAAATACACAGGTAGGCTGTGGTGTTTAAATAATGCCAGTTGGTACTAAGGGGTAAATGCTCAGTTCAAACATTTTAGCATGCAACCTAACTGTACTGAGATCCTGCCATGTGATTGGCTGTTAGTTATTTGTGTTAG
The DNA here is from genome assembly GCF_057382185.1 of Mchenga conophoros. Classification (NCBI taxonomy): domain Eukaryota; kingdom Metazoa; phylum Chordata; class Actinopteri; order Cichliformes; family Cichlidae; genus Mchenga; species Mchenga conophoros. The sequence continues at coordinate 33,377,764 of NC_140542.1, forward strand.
CAAGCTGTTGAACCGGTATGCCAAACAAAGTGGGCTGTGAGTGTATTCCACAGTAGTGAAGAGTGACTTCTCTGCCATCTATCAAATTTTGGACAAATAACATAAAAACAAAAAGTCAGCGCTCTATCAATCATGTTAATATATCGAAAAGGGTGGAACTTTTACTTTGAAACAGTCAGGGAATTCCTGACTCGAAGAGTATTTTGAGCCATGTTTATCACAGACACTTTCAGCCACACTGGTAGCTGTACACACCCCTGCAGGATCTCTCACCCCGTTATCAGTGTTCACTTAATGAAAAAAATCACTCTAGAGCAAGGACGAGAGTAGGCAGCACGATCGTAAATCAGGATCTGACGTTTGGCTGAGGCCACGGTCAATCTCAAGCTGGTACTGAAGAGAGAAAAAAAATAAAAGGTCCATCAATCCGCATGTCAAACTGTGATGTTGACACACTGAATGCAGGAGTGAGACATCAATGCAGGGAAATACTTGCACTACTCTGATATCTGTAGCTTTTGAGTGTTTGCAGGTGCAGCTTTTAGTGGCATGCCGTTTATGTTGATGGGGTAACGGCAGCATGACTGGGAGGAATGATCCCGTGGAATTTCAAGTGACAATCAATGAGATCAAAACAACAAAGCAAAAACCTAATGCGCGCAACTGGAAAAAGAAAAGCAATTCATCATAAGACGACACTTGGCATTCTTCATTGACATGTCTTTTGTGTGGCGCGTTGTGATTTGTCTGTGTCCTTATTTTAAATGACACTGAGGCAGCAGAAACTGAAAGCAGATATACATCACACACGCACACACAAACACAAAGAGAAACAAAATCACTTCTATTTGCTCTTTAGGTGTTTAGGAACTAAGGAGAGACATTTCTGCAGTTTTGAAAACAAAATGATTTTCCATTCTTGGATGGTATAGGATTTCAACGCAATCCTCAATACACTGGGTGTTCCTTTGTCTGTTGGTTTGTTTCCTAACACCCCAAATGTTATAAATGAGTGACAGGTAAAGATGCTAAAATAATACAGAAAATCAAAACTATCAGATGAGCCCACAGTGGCAACAGTGGGAAGGAAAAACTCCCCTCTAAACAACAAGAAACTTCTGGCAGAACCAGGGTCAGGTTTAATAATAACTAAGGATTAAATTCAAAGTAGTGTGTAAACACACAAAGACTGAGTGAGTGAAGAACACTTTGTGCAAGAAGGAAGAAGGAAGAGTGGTTTGACAGTATAATTTTATTATATCATTACATTTTGTTCATTTTTGGCATTCCACTAAGTAATGAAGGAAGGGGTCGGGGCAGGAAGGATTCTCACAATGTCAAGTCTATTTAGTTTATAAATTGTGCAGAAACAGAAATCAGGCTTGATTGAGGTTCAAGGTAAAAGCTTTATATTAACCATGGGGCCACAACTAGCTGCTTAAAGCGGGATAGACATGCTTTTTACCAGATTACAACATTTTCTTTTACTTTAGTATCAGTCTTCAAAGTAGCGGTATGTGCACACTTTTTTAAATTGTTAAATTCTAACACTTCATAATTACTTATGTCATAATTACCACAAAATGTATTTACATCATTCTCAACAGAGAGGCTAAGAATTACCCTTTAAAAAGTGCGTGAGGTGTTAACTTGTGTACAGTGTTACAGATAGGTAGTCACGCTCATGTTCTCACGGTGCAATCATGTATTAATTACATCTTTATGTATTCAAGTTACTGAAAAAGAAAACAAAGCTCACTTCCTTTACCCAATAACCATAGGTAAACTGTTGTGTATAACAGGTATCACATGCCCATCTTTGTGCGTCCCAAAAACCAGTAAACCAGCATTTTCTTACATTTTCCTCCTCCCTCAGTCATGTAAAGGTTTCCGCTGTAATGTCAAAACCTGCTCAGTTCTAATAGAACATTCCGTCTCCACTATAGACACATCCTTCCCCACCAACAGCAAATTGTATTACACTTGTTAATTATTAAACATCAATATGACCAAAGGATCTTTTCTTTTAGTGTTAGGTAGCTGCGGTAAAACAGTGTAAACATTTGTAATTTAACTTCAAACTGTCTCCTAGTATGCATCTTTTCCACAACATTGATTCCATTGGGGGTCTATTTGCCTCCCTCTCTGTGTCTTTGTACCTTAAAAAACAAACCCCTAGGGTCACACTGCTACCAGGCTAGAGCTTGGAGACGAAGGGGAAACCTTCGTACATGTCGGCCTTGAGCTTGGCCCACTCGGCCAGTCGCTGCATGGCGCTCTTCTCCTGGCCCAGGATGCTAGCCGCCTTCCTCAGCTTGGCCTCGTTGCGCTCGAGGTAGCGCTCGCCCTCGCTCTTGAGGAAGTTCAGCTTCTCTACACGGTTCTCATTCAACTGGATGTCCTCGCTCATGTAGGCGTTGAAACGGAAGTAGGTGTCCGGGGGCAGGAGAGCATCCAGCATGGTGTGTACTTCTGAAATAAGGATGGAGGGACATGTTTTTTGTTTTGTCCAATACTGGTTTTCATCACACCACCTCTAACCTTTCGTTTAGAAATAACTGCTTGTGGGATGTCAAACACTGATAAACAACATTTTGTGTGGTCCTACCCTCTGTATCTGTGGCACTGCTGATGACGTGAGCCAGTTTGGTCTTGAGGCTTGTGTAGGTTGTGCTATTCTTGCCCGCTGTCTCGTATCGCCCGGTGCCCAGAGACAGCACGCACTGCAGGGGTGTGTTTGGCCACAGACACTTACACTCATGAATGGCCAGAGCTGTGGGGTTGTTGATTAGGAGTCCTCCATCCTAGAGAGGAAGAAAGGCTGCCATGTTTTTATTGTGCAGAGAAAGATTTTTTGGTATGTGTCCTTTAGCTTAAATATATCTGTTGTGACAGCATGTTGAGGACAAATGAGGTGAAGTGGACAGGCTGTCCTGGAGCTACACAGCTTTGGGCGAGAGATGTGCTGTGCTGGAAAACGAAGTAAACAAGCCCGGAAAACAGTGGTTTTATCTGCCCTCAAAAATAAGTTGCATTTGGATCATTTGGACAGAAACTACCTACAGTACAAATGTAGCTTCACTGGTAAATCACAGTGCGTTTCAGGATTTTAATCTTACAACTTTCTTGTATTATCCCATTGCTTTTGCACTACCCATTTGGTGTGCATTTTTACTAAATAGTGTTAACAGATTCTTGACAGAATCATGAACAGAGAAAAAAAAAAGAAAAGAAAAAAGAATAATCCAGCTCAATGGCTGTCTGAACCGTTTTGCTGCTTCTGCTCTTTGTCAGCCTTTCACCAAGTTCAGTTCTGAATTTAATCCAAGCACTGAAGTTCTTTTGGCTGAGATTAAATAGTGTGAGAGTGTGGCACTCCATCTTGCCCCACAGAGAAGTGGGAAAAGGTTATTTCCACTCTTCTACAGGTGGTGGGGCAACAGAAAAGCAATGAAACTAATGCAGTAGTTTAGTTTGTAAGGATACAGAACCAGCATAAAAGACTTAGAAATCATTTTAGGATGCACATTTATATCAGACTCAAAGTGTCATCTGATGAGAGTTCCCTGTTTCACTCTTCAGTGACCGTAGGCTGTAACGGGTCAGTAGCACCAGGACAACAAACAAAAGCAGAAAGCTCCTGGTAACAAAAATCTTTTCTTCTGCTCTTCACTTATCCCACATTACATTAGACCACAGTAAATGTTGATCTTAATGGGTCTGCTCTGCTCTCAAGGCGTTCTTATGGTACAATAAAACATTAAAAGTGTCATTTTAAGCCTGATTGTGTGACTGTTAAGACAAAGGTGTAAGCAATTCATATATATTCGTATACTATAAGCTGCACTGCTGAGACAAACCACACAGATTCCTCTTGACTCTGACACTAAATGACATTCAGAACCCCTCTGATCTCAGTGACTGCAAGAAACTCCTTAGTAATGCTGTATGATGAAAACAATGGACTTGAATGTGTTCGTGTGTTTTTTTTAATCCCTTGCAGTGGCAGAACTCTCCTGAGAAATACCGCTGCAAGTGCTGAAAACTAGAGTAGGAGTGAGATCAGTGGGTGGCGAGGGTAGCTCAAAATGTTGATGAAACACTATTTGGCTCCAAGAGGAATTTGGAGAACAACGCACATAACTCTCTCAGTCTCTGTCTTTCCATCCCTGCTGTCAGCCCAGTGCATGGGAAACAGATACTTTTTGCAGAGGTGTAAGTGAGGAGAGAAATGTGCAAACAGAAACAAACACACACACACACACACACGCACACACACACGCACACACACACGCGCACACACACACACACACACACACACACACACACACACACACACACACACACACACGTTATACATGCAAACAGAAATGTAACTGTAATTGTGTTGGATAGAAAGGGAGATTACAGCCATGTCATATTTGCCTTGTTAATAAATGGAGAGAAAGCAGCAGACAGCTTAGCTTTTGTTAACTAAAGATTAGAGCACTTTTCCTGGGATAGTGCCACAAAAGAAGCTCTCCGGGCAAAGAATGAGCAGGCCTTTGGTTCTAAACCAATAATGTCTACAAGTATCAAGGCTTATGTAGACCAGAGGTGTAGATTATGACCTGTTATTGGCAAAAAAAAAAAAGGAAACACAAAAGGGGGGGTCTACAAGGACTACTGTATTAGAAAATGGCAGGGGAGAGAAGAAGGGACAAGGCTAATTTTGCTTAAGTAGGTTATCAAAATGAAGCTAAGCCTTGAGGAGAATTGCTGCCTGTAAGATCATCTAAAGATATCCTGCCCTAATAATACCACTTCAAAATAACACTTTAATATTAGTCTTTCTGGGCAACTTCCAGATTTATTAGAGTACAGCAAAATACCAGTGTGTTTTCTTAAATTGCAGCACATTTGAACTCTCAGGGCCACCGTCTAAGCCCCACCTAATACATTAAAAGCAATCAGTTTTTAAAATGAGAAAAAAAAAACAATACATCTGACAAGAATCCAAACTAGAACCTAAATGACATATTGGGCAATATTACGGGCTGACTGATGATCTCTGTAGAGTCTGCATGTTCTCACTTTGCTCCTATGGGTTCGCCTCCCACATGCTTGTCGGGTTGTCCCGGGTGTTACCCTTCCTTTCGCTCTGTGACAACTGGAATAGGCTCCACACAGACACGGTTCCTTTAAAATATTCTCTTTCATAGGGAATCAGAAACTTTTGCAATTTCCCTCGAGGAAGGCCTCTCGGGGTGTAAAAAGGAGGATACCATTGATGTTTAAGGTCACAGACCAGGTCTGAGGACTCTCTCTCTCTCTCTCTGTACCGCCACCCCATTCTGTTGACTTTCCCCTCTGTCCTTCAGGCTCTTGACAGCCAGAAAAGAGGAAGAGCCAATTATGGGGCTGTTCCAAGGTTGTGAGTTTGAAATAGTGGAACAAATCTGCACATATATCCTTGATGCACAAACACACACGATGCACTGCAGCTTAGTTTATGTGTAATAAAATGCTCTATATAAATAAAACTGCCACTGCTGTTGCACGCAGTGCCTGTGTCCTTGGCACTGGTCCCTTAAAAAAGCAGCATCGTGGCAGAAGCGCATTGGTAGATTTCCTGGAAAGCAAACCTCTTAGAGACGTGCACTTTCACATGCCAATCTCAATCCCTGTTACTTCCATAACACTGGCTTAATTCTAGGCTTAATTTGTGACAGATAATTATTTTTATGGTTTTGAAAATGTGAAGGTCAACTGAAACCAAGACACAATAACTAAATTAATATATTGCGATTTAGTTAGTGAAGTGGATAAGCAGTTAGCAGCATGAGTGGATGGACAGATGAGTTCAGTTCAGACTTAAATTTAAGTTAAAAATAAATAAACTGAATAAACTGAACAGTCAAACATCTCCCAGTTGTCTCACATTCATGTTGTACCTGATGAAGGTCTTTTCCCAGAACAAATTCCTGAAAGTAGCCCGGAGCGGCAGACGAGGCCCTGATAGCCTGCCACATCTTGTGTTTGCAGTCTCCAAGGTAGTGAGATCTCACTCCTGGCATGAGTCGATAGTTCCTGAACACATATGCCTTCAGAGGAAGACCTCTATTCACAATAGTGCTCACTGCTGACACCTAGTGGGCATGAAAAGAACTTTTTAATTTTGAAATCAGTTTCATGAAACCCTTCAAGTCCTAAGTCCTCTGCGGTATAAACAATGAGAAAAGAAAATGAAACTAAACAGGCACATTAGAAATATTAAGATGTTAAACAAAATCCCATGGGTGTGCACTCAAACACTTACTTTTGGGCAGTGGGGATCCCTGGCACTCTCGATCATACGTCCATCACCCATCCGTTCTCTAAAGAAAACACAAAATTACATACAAATACTCTAGACTATCCTGGTGTCTTTGAAGCTGAGGACTGAAGAGAGGAAAGAAAGAATGCAAAAAGTGTACAAAAAAAGAAGAAAAAGAAAGAAAAAACAGACCTTTTTTTTTTTTTTAAATAAGCAATGAAAGAGTGTTGCAGACTAACTTGAGGATGTTCTCCCACATTTCACTGTCATAGAAAGCATGACTCCAGCCCATCTTCATTGTTCCAACGATCACATTCTGTTTGAACACATCCGAGCCCAGCTCCCGGTACATCTTCTCGCACTCTTCCAGGGGGACCTGGAAAATCCCCAGCATGAAAGCCAGAATGGCACCTAATGGAAAGGAACAAGTGAGGACAGCTGACACCTAAAATCCTTTAATCGATTAGATAAATGATGGATTAAGCTTATAACAGACCGACAAGAGAGAGGTGGCAACACCATACCTGTGCTGACCCCGCAGATGTAATCAAAGAGCTGGTGGACTGGTTTCCCTGTGAGGTCCTGCAACTTATGGAGAGTCTGCAGGGCCAGCAATCCCCTGGAACAGTTTAACAATATATTTCAGTCTGTGTCCGCAACACTTTTACTTTAGACAGACTGATGTCTGCTGATCACCGTGTTTAAAAAGTTTGTTTCATTTACATTCATGTGCAGTAGATTTGTACTCTGTACTAGTTTAATATAATCTGGGTGTCTGTCTTTTTTTCCAAAAGCCGCACCTTGTTCCCCCTCCATCTATGGACAGGACTCTAATTCCTCTGCCTTTGACTGGTTCAGTGTAGCCAGTCAGGGCCAACGCTTCTCTCACAGCAGCCTGAAGAGGAAGATCTCTGGCCTGGCGCAGTCGTAGAAGGCAGGGCAGCACTTTCTCCTATCAGTCACAATAGTAAACACAGAAAATGAATGACTTTAATGACCATGTAACCCACATGTTACAAGAACAAGTTGAAATTACAAACAGCACTAACCTTGATGGCCACAACTCGAGTCTCTGGGAATTCCAGGAGATGGCTGCTAAGCTCCTCCACTCGAGCAGTGAGGAGTTTGACGTCGGTGACGGCCTGCAGCCCTTTCACCAGAGCTCTGGTCCTGTTGTCTACGCTCACCCTGGCTATTATCTAGGTGACAAACGCAGACAAAATAAAGCAAAGGTCAAAAATAATGTGGAAACTGTTTGGATATGTGTTAAATGACAATGACAAATAGTAGAGCTCATCATTTATAACATTTTTGGGGGATTATCAACCATCCCTTCCATGCCCAAAGACACGCTGCGCTACGTGATACATTTTTATATATCTGGGAGCTGAAGCAATAATTATGGGTAGTTCGACATGTGGAGGGGCAGCCTTTGTGGGTTTGAAATAAAAGGTTATTACATGCAGGAAAGGATGAGTTCATTCTACTCCCTTCACACAACGAGGTGATCTAATTGTAACCGGTATGAAAGGAGAACAGGAGGAGGAGAAGAGGAAGATCCAGTCACGTGACTATGAGAGATCTCTAGTTTGAGAAACAGTTGCCTCATGTGTCCTTAACTGCCAGCTTCATTAGACAGTAAAGGGAGCAGTACACACCGATGCATATTTCCCACATGGTGTAATCTTCATTTCTTAGAACTAGTGTTAATATAGATTTAGTTTTAGTCATAATCTTTTAGTCATAGTCTAAAAGGTCATAGCTTAGTCATTGGGATTCTTTTAGATTTAGTCTAATTTTAGTTCATACACAGTTCATAAAGCATTTTAATTTCCCTTGACATAAAATTAGAAATGTGACCATATACCTGCTCTTCTCTTCCTCACAAGTGTTGATGTTTTGTCCTGTTCTCAAAAAAAAATTACGATGGACAAATCAAATGTGCACAAAGGAAAGTAAGAAGATTCCTTCTGATTGGATCACTTCCAAACTTAATTTTTCAACGTGACTTATTTAGTTCTGACAGGATCTCGTCTCTCCAGAATAATTCCATCTTATTTTAATTTACTGAAGAAAGTGTAAATACATTTCATCTATGTTTTTGGCATTAGCTTTTATTTAAATTTTTCATTGTACTGCTTCTCCTCTCCTGTTCTGTTTTGCTTGTGAATGCGAATCAAAGCTCTGAAGCATGGATCGGTCATTAGCATCACATTTAACACCTCACCTTTTCCCTTTGAGTTAGCAGCTCTTGCTTTGCTTTGTCGGCTTTCTCTTCCTCACTCTCCGTCTTTACTTCTTCCTTCTCTGGAGTGGCATCATCCACGGCAACATCTGAAGACATGTCTGCCATTTTTTTGGAATCGCTTCTAAATTTGGGGACCAGTGGTGCGATGTAGCTGCCGACAAAAGCCTGAACACTGGGCCGAGGGTAGGACAGATAATGAGTGAAGCCTTTTCTAGGGGAGGCCGTCGCCACAGCTTTGCTTTCGGCAGAAGGAGCCTCTACTGGAGGACTAGGCGAAGAGGAAGAGGCAGGAATTTTAGCTGGCGCCTCAACACTTTTTCCTACTGGGGACAAAACAGGAATGTGGTCCCCCTTCTTCTGAGAGGAAAACTGAGGAACTGGTCCAGCAACATGATCGCCCCCTTCTATGTGCTGCTGCTGCCTGCTCTCTCCTTCTGTGCTGGGTCCGAAATAAGCGTCAATGTGGTTGGCCAGCGTTTTGTAGGTCTCATCCATGTTGGTAGACAGAGCTGCTGGCTGGAGCAGCTGCATAGTTTGTTTTGCCACATTAGAGGACGGGGCAGAAACACTTGCTGCTGAATCCAAAGTGGACATGGACTTCTTTGTGGAAACAAAGGGCTTCTCTGTAATCTGCTGCTGCTCCTTATCTGTCTCCTCACCTTCATCTTCTACTTTCATTGTAGTTTCAGGTAGTGAAGCCTTTGAGGCTACTGTCTCGGCTTTTACCCGAGACTTTTCTGCGTGGGTGCTCTCAGCTGTGCCACCGCCGCCCCCCGCCTTGAGCCGGGAGAACTTGGAGATGAAGTCTGTGCCACCTACTGCCTTGGTAACACTGTCAAGTGTGATCCTAATCCGTGACATACGTCTCCTGTTTCACTGGGGATGGCAGGAGAGAAATACTTTCCTCAAGCAAACAGATGAGGCGATAACTTCTGGCAAATTCAGCAGCATTCTGGGAGGCTTTCTGCCATGAGTTTATTGTTCGCTGCTTGCAACACACTACCTGTAAAGATAAAAACAGAGATAAAAAGGAAATTATATAAAGAGGAACACTTGTATATCAGCCGGAAACCCAGTGTCCTCATATGGAAACCTTAAATTTGGGCTTTTTTGCACTTAATAAAGTGTTTTAAACACTGTAAATCAGTGACTTTGTTTTATGCTAAAATATACCTTATAGGATGGATATGAGGAAATACTTTAAAAAAATGTTCTCAGTTCAGATATAGTGCTTTTCTTTTATTTATCAGTTCAAACTAATTCCGAACAGCTAGGTGAAATCAGAAAACAAACAAAAACATCCCAAACAGAAGCTCAGGGCGATATTGGTTAACTTGCTTGCCATTGTAAATTTGGCCAACAGAGGCCGCCGTCTGACCGGTAACTATAGAAACAGTCCAACAAACAATACAAATGACCGCAACTTTCATCAAGATACTGTTAAAAAGGGGGACAACAATGAACCTAACAACAGAGTCAGCTCAGCTTGTAAAAACCCTGCTGGACCGACACCACCGCACTGAGAAGGCTGAGATGGATGATATCCCATGGGCTGCCTGCAAGGACTTCACAGTGAATGTCGGGGAAAAGCAGATTGGGGCTTACATTAAAACGTGGGAGCTCCCCTCTTGCTGGTTGTACAGTGTGGACTTTGTCTGCTCAACCGAGGAGGAGCACCGGACCTTCCACCACTACCGGGCCCGATTCAGCACCCCAACACCGAGGAAGCCAATTCGGGGGACAGCTAGCGTCTACTTCGTCGTGGATGTATCGAAGGTTAAACCTCAAACTCTACCAGTGGAAGTCAGCTTCATAGTGGAGTCAAACAAACTGGTGCACACACCGGGGAGGACCAGGTTTAGAGAGAAGTGGCTGGTGGACGTTATAGAGAACAAGACTTTGCTCCAACGAATGGTAGACCTTTAAACCCAGCAGATAAAAATATCGCTCCTTAAGTTCCTGGGTGTTAGCTCTGCACTGTGAGGGTGCTTTTAAACTTCATTAGCACCCCACCACACATACTTCGAAACACAAAAAAGGCTAAATAACGACCATTATCTGTTCTCTGGGTCCGCTTTGTACAGTTTGTTTTGGCGCTAGGCGTTAGCAGAACCAATTCAAACGTATTAGTGACTAGAAAGCTTCTTATTTTATATAACACGCTTATGTGAAGGAATAAGCACCTGACCCATGATTTCTGAAAGCTAGCTTACTAAACAGACGTCTAAACGTAAACATGTGACCTCGCTGGTACCTGACAGCAATACTAGTGAACATAAAACACCTACCTTTCTAACACTATTGGTGATAGCAACATGAGCAGATCGTCTCCTCACCTTCTGGAACCCAGAGCTCCTGGAGTGTTTCATTAGTATGAGGATGGTACCTTAGAAAAAAATAAACAGGAAGAGGAGAGGAAGTTACGCATGTGGGCATAGTTCAGCGGACCGTTTCCCCTGCAGTGGTTTAGGTGTGCCACTAGAGGTCAGTAAAAACACATTAGGAATAAGGAGATAAGAGGAGCGTTACAACATCAGTTAAAATCTTGAAATCCTTTGAGAGCCACAGGTTTTCATTTCTAAAATGACAACAAAGAGTAAGGGGGAAGTTCCTTTTCAACAAAACCCTCTTTACTGTGCTATGGTGGCAAAACACAACAAGAGTCATCTCTTTATATTGTAAGGTAAAGGCCCTGCAGTATTAGAGAAAAAAATCCAATAATCAAGCACTTTGCGAATGTGGAGGGAAGAACTCCATTTTAACAAGAAGAGACGTCTTCCTGACAGAATCAGGCTCAGGTAGGGTCTGTCATGCACAGTTGGGAAGTGGGGGAAAGAGAAAAGAAGAAAGAAAAGAGGAAAGAAAAAGAGAGCACAGGGAAACAGGTTTGGGATCATTGTCTTGTTGAAAAAAGTCAGATACTTTCCAGGTGGTATTGCACGGTGGATCAAAATCTTTTGATGATCTTTACTTTTCTGTGTCCATTATTTCATTCATTTTGGTAAAACTAATGGAACACCCGTGTGTCTCTAAACTATGACATAGCCTCCACCATCTCTTCTGTACATACAGACAAAGATTTGAACCAAAAATGTCACATTTGTTGGGTTTTTTATGTGTAGGATAGTGGCTCAATAGCCTAGTAGTTAACAAATATATTTAACACATGACATATAACACTTTGGTACAAGACTGAGCACAATGTCAGGGTGGACTGCATCATTAAAGACACCTGGTATAAAAATCTATGGATCCATCTGCTGTGGCAACCCCATATGAAGCTTCTTGTGTAATTTGGCATACATCAGCCTTATGTCTCTGTTTCCCTTCATTAAGAATGGCTTCTTGACAGCCCCCCTGCCCTTTGACTGAGATATAAGTGATGTCTCTTTAAATGTCTCACAAGAAATTTCAAATAAACGGTTTTTTGTGTTCTTTAACAATTAATTCTTTTTCTACAGTTAATATTTTTTTCACTTAATATGTTTGGTTCAGTCAATGTGATGAATCTCTGTTAAGTCATTAAGGTTGTGTTATCTCATGCTCTTATTAATGCTTGGTTTAAATTATCTTTCCAAATTGAGGTAATGTTACTGATCTGGTCACGACATGGCACTATTGCTCATTCCAATATGGATGGTTTCACAGTAAACACTTTTAGACTTATAACTTTTAGACTGAAGAACCCCTTCTGTTAAAACATAAGCAGGAAAAAAACTCTGTTCGCAGGATTTTTTGGGGGGTCTATTTGACAATAAGGCATCTATATTCATTAATTTTGGGGCAATAATCTACTGCTATTCTTATTCAATCTCACTTTTCTATTATCCTCAGTCTATATGTCAGCTGTTTTTTGATTATACCAGGGAAACTACCACCAAGCCATATGCATGACTACTTCAGTAGCTCTTAGTACAAGTCACTGCATCAAAACCTAACCTTTTTAAGACAAAGATACGTGGTATTTAGTACTTTTTTTCAGTAGCTTGAAGGTCATTTTGGCATACAGTAAACAGTTGTTTTAAACAACAACAAATTTACAAGATGCCGTTTGAGTAGCAGGACAGCCAAAAAGCAATAGCTTATCCTATTTGTCTAGTTGTTGCTCATCTAAATCACAAATGCAAAAAGTCTGGACCTATGAGAGACGCTTATCTGTACGCTGAGTTTCCAAGGTCTGCGAAGGATATGGGCACAACCTTTAAAATCTCCCTAGTCATAGCAGATATTACAAGGTCAAACACAAAACAATCGACCTGCACATTTTAAAGAGACTCTGACATTTTTAAATGATTATTTTCATCTTAAAACAGAAGTTTTAAGAACTTCACACACAGGTTCGCTGACACTTAAAAAGTCAGTGTTCAAATAAACTTAGATATAAGTTTTAGATATATCTTTTATAATCTTTTATCATTTTAATCTCAAAAGAACAGCGTGGACAGAGTTCACTTGTCATGATGCTGTGGATAATCCTGATGTTTAAAAAAAGAATATTGATAACATATATAATATCTCAAAAGATGTGTAACTGTTGTTTTTGCACAGCTTTTGTAGAGTTATAGACAACTCTCTCTGTCTGCCTTTGTTTCTTTTTGAGTGTTTTTCGTTTTTCAAAAAAAGAGAAAGCCCACGAGTGTTGGAAATGTGCTTCCTCCAAAGGGTGTCTGGAGTCTCACTTAAAGACAGCATGAGGAGCTTGGTCACCTGGGACGGGCTCAGAGTAGAGCCGCCACTCCTCCATATAGAAAGGAGACAGCTTAGGTGATTCAGGCATCTGACTAGAATGCCTCCTGGACGACTCCTAGGTGAGGAATTTCTGGCTTGGTAACACCTAGCTGTCTATAGACTGGACTGGAAACGCCTGGGTGTCTCTAAACTGACTTGGAAACGCCTAAATGTCTCTAAACTGACTTGGGAATGCGTCAGTGTCTCTAGACTGACCTGGGAATGCCTGGGTGGTAATGTCTTTGCTTAGACTGCTGCCCGTGGTACCTGAATCTGGATAGGTATTAAAATAATGGATTGATGGATGGCTGGATGAAAGTAAAACACCTGGCTTGAAGTACCTCTTCAGACTTTTACTAGTTTAGGCTAAAGCAGGCTGTAAGAATGACTTAAAACACTTTTTACTGTGATCCACCAAAGAAGAAGAAAGCTGAGATATCTCTGAGATATATAGCAGTATCCCAATACTGAAAATGCACAGCAGCATTATTTCAATTCCAGTTTGAGAGGCATAAAGGCAACAACAGCAATTTGTGCTTAAATAGGTGCCAGCTATTGTGTAAAGCATCGTGTAAAGACAGTGATGATGATTTTCTTTCTCCAGCAGGTGGAGCTGAAGCACAAAGAGATATACTTAAGCTGGATCACCATCATTTTCAAAACATGAGGAGAAAAACAAATGAACACATTGTCAGTAGTCTTCAGCTCAATTTCAAACCCAGAAAATCTAGACTTGTGGTCACCTGACCCTTGTCACTTGAATCTACACTGCACAAAAAATGCCCCTGCATGAAAACTGAATCATATGCTTAGTTTGCCATCATCACAATACACCTGCATCAATGTTCACTCAATACTCTTTTTGCAGACTAAATGTTTGAAGAAAAAAAAAATGAATGAATGCACTGATACAACAGAGTTAAAATGGAGAGAATTTACCAGCAGCACATCAAGGTATCACAGTTTGTCCAGTTCTATTTATATTAATTCAGTCTTAAAACAAAACACAATTAAATGACTAATTGTATAACATGTAGCACTTAAGCAGCACACCAGTACATTAAATGTAAACCACTTAAATCTTGTTAAAAGAAAACATATGAAATGCATAAGTGATAACAGTGACATCGTGCAGCAAACAAACTGAGTATAACAAAGGAAGCTGCCGACAGACCACACAGTGAAATGCAACAACGCTGCACAGGGCAGCAGTCAAATAACCATTAATAAGTTAGGAAGTTAAAACTGATCACAAGATAGAGTAGAAAATTACTGTGCACAAGTCTTAGGCACTAAACATTCTCGCAAATATAACTTATATAAAGTGCAGTAATGCATTTTTGGCGTGGCCAACTTTGAAACAGCAAGAACAGGAAAACTTTCACAGTTTTTCAAGCTTCTCAGCAGAAAGGCCGTTCCAAGCATCTCAGAGAAGTTGCCCCAGCTCTTTTGCAGCACCTCAGATGCATCTGCTGCAGGGCTCTTGTTCTTTATGTCTCTGGATTGCAGTCATGTTGCAGAATTTGCGTCCATTCAGATACCACATCTAAGGTTCCTAAAACTTCTGCACTGCATCCCGTAATAATAATAATAATAATTATGCACTGTAACAAAGCACTGAGAAGCTGTAATCCAGCTCCAGCAGGTGGAACCTTAAAGATGATCTGATACACGTGTGTAATAACAGAAGCAGGGAACCGTTTTGTAGAACACTGAGCTGGATAAAATGAGGCACAATGGCCTTCTTTCATTCATTCAATCAAACATGGACACCAGCCAGTTTTCCTCATCACTATACTGATAATAACCCAACAGGCATGTGCCACATTGTTCCACCCCACATTTCTCTATATAGGAATGCGTGGAGAGACGGTGATGTGTATGGTGGAGAAAGCTGTGAGCTTACTGAACATGAATTCTGTGTTTGCACAGCAGTCGTAATGGTTAAAAAAGAGGAGAAAAAACCCACATCATATAAGCTTCTGTTCAGACAGAAGTACAAAGGTTTGATGTTAAAGACGCAATAAATGGACCAATGATGAAAGCACATCAATGCCATGCTTATTTACTATTATTATTATTATTATTATTGTTATCTGTCCCCCATTTTAACCACTTAAAGCTGGGATATGATCACAGGTGTGATAAGGTATCCCCATTTTTGTGTTATGTAAAACATATTTTGTGTTTTCTTCATTAGAATGCATTACACTTATTTCTGTGTTATAGTTTTATACATTTTTAAAACTGTAAATGAATACATGAATATATATTACATTGTTATTATTGTCATTTCTTTTTTTTTAGGTATTTGCTATATTATTTTGTTAGAAATTGTGTTTAAATTGTCTAAAACAGCCATGGCTTCATCCTTTGAGGATATGCATGGTCTGAGGCTGGTCTGACTTTATTATGTGTGTACACATAAATTCAGGTCAGCATTAAGGAATCCAGCAGACATATGACTGAAGCGCAGCGTCTTCTGGTGTGCTTTGTGTAAGGTTTGTATGAAAGCATTTGCAACATTTCTACAAAAGCAAATTAACTGTAAGAATATATTAACATCTCGTTCCATCTTGTAAAAATTCAGACCAGCACAGATGATATACACTCTTTTAAACTTTCTGCTTCTCTTTAAAAACAGCACCATCCCTCTTCAGGAGGGCTACCTCGTTCTCCAGGGCACGGATCTTAGCCACCGTGCTCTCCTCCCTGCGATCCAGTTCTAAGATCTTTGCGTGCAAACTCAAGATCTTCCTCCAGAGCTCATCTTTGTCAGTATCCGGTCTGCAGTACGAATGCTCAAAAACAGAAACCTTCTCTTCATCAGTGAGTCCACTCTCTGCTAAAAAACAGCCTGTGGTTTTGTCCTTGACCAGTTCCATGGGGACAAAGCTAAAAGCCTGACCCAGCACTGCCTGGAATGCATCTCCATCCATGTTTGCCCCTGCATCAGAGAATGAACCTGGCTCACAGCACAATACAGTCACAGTGGACTCGGCCTGCTCTTCAGAACAGAGTTCCCTGCTTGGAGACTGTGCTGCCGTTTCACCATCAAGTGGTTTCTCACAAGCACCAGTCTGTATCTCAGAACGTTCTAAATGAGAGTCCAACACTGCAGGTTCAAATACCATCTCTGTGCGTTCCCCAGACATATTGTTTATCACTGCTGACTGGGACTTTCTGCCTGTTTTGCTCAAAATGAGTGGCCTTTTTTTACTGGCAGGAGAGTCGAATGTTGCAAGCTCAGGATCACCGAGTGAAATGTTGGTTTTAGCCTTGAGGCTTCTTTTCAGGTTTGTCGTTTTCTTCTCATCGTCCTGGAATAAAAGATAAAAGGTCTTCATTAATGGGAATTAACAGAAAATCAACAAGTTTTGGCGCAACAAACGCGTGGTAAGAAACTGCTTAAATCCTTGCCTGCACTCTCTTCGTCACCACTCTTGTACCCTGTCTCTTGTTTTGATTGGTTGACCCCAGGTATTTAAACTCACCTGCCTTCACTACCTCTTTTCCTTGCAGTCACTGTTATAACATAGTACTAATATATACAAATATATATATAAATACAGGCTTAACTCCACAAGACTACGCTTTATACTCAAAGTTTAAGAAGTTATTAAGAAGCTAAAATTGTATTCTGAGCTTGATGTTTTCTAGATACATACATCTTCACTAGAAGGAAAAATGGTGGGGATGGCTGTATTCTTCAGGTACCGGATTCCCCATCGAATATCGAAGCAGTCCGCTGTAAAGTGCTCACTGCACAGATACTGATGTCGACTAGGGGTCCACTGCTCCCTCTTCATGTTGCTCACCCATTTCTGAAGCCTGGACTTGTCTTGCAAAGGAAACCTTTGAGAGATAGACCGATAATAGAGAGCTTTAACTCTAAGCACTGGAGTGTGATTTGGATCAGCCCAACACTACCCTCGTGTCATTACAAGCAAGCACTATGATATACTTAGATGACATCCTTTTTGCACCTCCTGCAAGTGACATCTTTCACCAATTAAGCCAAGCAACACGTTACAGATTAACTAAAACAACAAAAACATACGGGTAGAAGCTGATTCTCTTGCTGTCTTGTCTTGATGCAGTCCCCCCACGGTTTCTGCAAACTCTCACAGCGCAGTAGCGTGGCATATCTGTAGACAGACTACATGAAAACACATCGGCGAGACCCGTTCGAGGATACAATTAGAAAAAAAGAAAAAAAAAAACCCACACACCAGCTCGTAGATGATTATATCCGGTTTGTGGCCCTCGTAACGGAAGTGACGTGTACAGCATTTATTTTCTTTTTTACTGGCTCTTTCACGTCATCACTTATTAGACATATTTGCATCGAAATTAAGATTCCCTATGAGGATATAACTTTTTTAAATAAAATTATTATTTTCATTATTTGTATTAAATAAAAACCTACAAAATAATAACGCACGCGCTAAATAAAAAATGTACCGATGGCAAAACCTGTATAGGTCTTACGGCATTTGTCTATAAAGTACAATCGACGTTTTAATCTTTGAAATCTTTCATTTAAATTTACTATTGACTTTCAATGCTTCCGTTTTCCCCAACCCTCGGATTATTTAAGTATTCTAATTCTGCTAAATCGATTACGTCAAAATTGAATAGAAAAGCAAAGGCGGAAAAGATAAGCAGATTATTTTCTTGCGTTACCTATACCTACGTTCCGCCCTGGCCTTAAATCTTCCACGTGCGCATATTTTCCACCAATCACAACGGTCTGAATCACTGTGTTCGGAAACCCACCAATGGCGTTGCGAGTCGTGGTGTTACGGCTCAGGAATGCAGCTAGACAACAACTGTTAGCTTTCGTTTCACATCAGCTGAGCTGGAACCTCCGGCGATTAACACCAGTATCCCCAGGCTGTTTGTTACCTTGTATACAGGTAAGCTCTCAGTTTTAACTTAGCTACTTTAACTTAGCTGCCGCCGGTGGCTCTTTATAGGGTATAATTTACAAGCTTTTAAAAGGTCAAACTAGTTACTCCTCTTTTCCAGTAAAAGTTGTCATTTTTCTTGTTTGCGACGCCTTCTGCCTTCAGACTCGCTCGAAAGTTAATAACTGCTTGTATCGTTTGACAAAACGGTAACAATTTTATCCTTTTAAGGCTTCAGAAGTGTTTCAGAATTGTGTGAAACGTTTTTAACACAGTTGTCTAAATGCTGTTCTCACAGACGGAAAGGTGTCTAAACCACCAGTATGGCCACAGCGCAGTCGACGTTGCTGCTAGCAGTGCATATTCTGCTCATCTCAGAGTTCATTCTGGCCAAAAGGGACTACTACGACATACTAGGGGTGCCGAGAGATGCTACCGAGCGGCAGATCAAGAAGGCCTTCCACAAGCTGGCCCTGAAGTACCATCCTGACCGAAACAAGGGGCCAGACGCTGAAGCCAAGTTCAGAGAAATAGCAGAGGGTAAGTTACACATTATGTCAGTCTGTATTGTTGGGAAAGAGTCCTCATACAGTTGATCTAGAGACCTAAAAGCAAAATAGTTGCTACTTAAAAGTTTTTTTTTTTAAGGATTCTGATGTTAGAGTGGACTTAAAGGGGAGGATCTGCCCCAGCAGTCGCACCTTTCCTTGTTTTTGTTGACGTAATTGCACACTATGGTAACGGCTAAAGGGTTACACGCCCCATTCTGTGCTTTTTGTAACTTATTTCCTAATGAATTTAATCTTATATATATATTTGTGTCCTCCAGCATATGAAACCTTATCGGATGATAAGAAGAGGCAAGAGTATGACCAGTTTGGACATAGTGCTTCATCAGGGGAGGGCCAGAGAGGAGGAGACTACGACTTTAACCAGCACTTCAAGTCATTCAACTTTGATGACATTTTCAAAGACTTTGACTCTTTTGGTCAACATCAACAACAACAACACCACCAACACCACTTTCACTCCCACTCTAATTCCCACCACAAGAGACACTTTGACAGCCACTTCCAGGCTCATCGAGAGGCCATGAATGGGCACAGGAGGCAGTTTCAGCAGGGCAGCTTTGGCGGAGGACTATTTGATGATATGTTTGAGGACTTGGAGAAGATGTTTTCCTTTCACACGCACAGCTCCAGGACTGAGAACAGATTTCAGGGCTCAGGGAAGCAACACTGCAGGACAGTGACGCAGCGTAGGGGGAACATGGTGACCACCTTCACTGACTGCTCTTAAGACAGGCTGGATAGTGGGGGGGGGGGTTCTTTGTGGTTTTTGAAATTGAAAGCTAATTTATCACTTGGTGAAACAGAGTGGCTTTGTGTGGCTTTTTGTAATTGCATGTAATTTCCTGTATGAACAAATATCTAAGCTAGCCTGAAAAATGGCTGCTTCCAAGCAATAACTCATTCATATTATTATTATAGCATAGTAATAAGTCTTAAGATCAGTCAGATACCTCCCTATCACCTCGCTTTCCAGGTTCGTTATGTTTACAATCTGATTCTCAGGCATGGCCTATGCTTAGTTTAAAAAGAGTACTTTTCTCTTGAGCAGTGAAGCAATTAGATGCGTTAGAATTCACATTTGTGAAAATGGGAAACCATAACTCTGCAGCTATATAGGCCATATTTTATTTTATCTCATCAATAGAAACCTTTTTCTCATCCAAAACCAAGACTTGCAGGTTTTGCACATTTGGTTTCCTGACAACCCCCTTTTTTTTTTCTTTATTTTGGTGAAAGGATACATTAACAATCAATTCTTCTAACTGCATTTGTGGATGCACTACATTCACCTGGAATGTGTACAGTTTGGCCATTATCAACTGTTACCTCGTTTAGGTTTTTTTTTGGTTGTTGTTGTTTTTTTTCCTCTTCCAACAGAGTGGCATCTACCTTTTACTCAGTCAGGGTTGGAAATTAACATCAGTCCTATGACAAAAACTGGCAGACTTGGCCACAGGCAAAGTCGGCGGAGGTGTTTGCATGCGTGATTGCTTGGCTGTTTGTTTGTTTGTTTGTTTGTTTGTTTGTTTGTTTGTTTGTTGTTTTGTTTTTTCATTTGGACCAGCTATCACAAAAACCACCCAGGCTCATCTGCCAGTCAAACTGAGTGGTCTGACAAGTTAAGATTCCCTAAACTGATCATAACGTGCAATATTTAGCACCTTTGCTCTTCATGTTGCCTATCTTCTATAGACCGTGCTGTGTAAATGTCATTGTCTAATGTCTGCACTTTGAATGCGTGCGTGAGTGTCTTGAATATCAATTGGTTGCAAAATGTTTGGAGAATGAATAAAAAAATATATATTAGAGGAAAGTTTGTGCTTGTGTTTAACTGAATTGGGAAAGGAGGGAGGCAGTAATGCACTTGTGTAATTGGTCTTTGTTATTAATGTGCTTTATTGTTTATGATTGTATTCTGATTATAAAATATGAATTATATTTTCATGTGAAGCACACACCAATGCAAATGTAGAATAAGTTCCGTGTCATGTGGTCTCATGAGATGAGATGCAACTAAAAGGAGAAGCTGCTTGATGTGTGAAGCCACAAAGTGCAAGTTGCTGCACTGGCTTCTGCACACTGTTTTACATGCATACGTGTTATACAGTCTCAGATAAACAGACTGTATCAGTTTTGTACAGTAAGTGAGAGATCCACTCAAGGATATTTACATAACACAACACAACTGCACATTGGATGATTCTTATGTGAAACTTAATAGTTGATTTGACTGAAAGACAGTTTTTCACGCTCTTTTTAAGGGTTCAAATGCATGGATCATAACCCACCCCCCAATTTTACTTATTTGGGTCACCCAGTTACCAAAATACACAAGTAACCCACTTTCAGTTTTGCCAGCATTTTACCTGATAAGCAATTCTTGCCTACTTCCAGTAGAGGTCATACTTTCTTAAAGCAGGAAAAGTGTTTTGAGCGCAATCTGCAACATTCATTGGCTTATCAGGTGACACAGAGGCAACCTTGACAAAAATAACAACATGGTGGGTTAGAAACCTAGGTAATGCTTTTTATTAAAATTCGGGCTATAATGCATTACAAGAAGGGTGAACCGTTCCTTTGATCGTATACTCATAGGGGTCTTTTGAAACACTCTTTGTCTGCTCCCTCACCCAGTTCTAATTTTCCATGGGAGACCCTACCAGGGTGCAAAATCTCTCTGACAGCATAGCTCCTGGGATCTCTGGGACACACAAACCCCTCCACCACGATAAGGCAGCGATTCACAGAGGGGTATCTGTAACACCTATACACTCAATACAATACTTTTATTAAACACTTTTAAATAAAGTCAAAGTTTGAATTTCTCTCATAATCCACTGAGAGACTATATTTTCAAAAAAATCTGCTGTTGTCAAAATACTTATGACTCTAACAGCATCTCCTCTCCTTAAATCCCCTCCCTGTTTTATCTTTCAATCTTGAAATCTAAAGTTGGCTTAATTACATATTTTTACCCACTGTTTATCCAGCACAGCAATAAATAACATAATTATTTCATTTCATGAAATGGCAAACCATTTTCCTACAATTTCTCTATGTCATTTAGTGGGTTTTCCTCAAGTACAAAGCAAAAGCTTAACTTAATTGCTGTACCTGAGAAACAAACATAGCAGGAGGGTTAAAGCATTAAAACCGAATGCTCATGAGATCCAACCACAAGATAATAAAATAAAATATTAAAAACAACAAGAGAGAAAGTAGAAGAAAAAAGACTGTGGCATAGCAATCCCCTTAAAGTCTCCATTTGAAAAAAAAAAATGAAGTGAGCATGTGTATTAGCAGAGAGCTCTGTGGTGATAAGGTTGGCTAATAAGTAATAAACACTGGTTAACAAGTAATCCTGATGGCCATCATATTTTTCATAAATTTGAATAAGGTTAGAGATCCAGCACACCATGGTCTTGCAAATCTGCAGCGTCACAGAGCTAGCATGACACTGCAGATTTCTTTATAAAGCTCTAATAAAGCATTTGTTATCTTGTCTTTTATGACAACACACATATAACACTGTGATACAAATGAGGTAACTGGTTTGGTTAAATTGTAGGGCAGGCTCTGCTAGTTGGGCATGAAGCCATCTCACATTAAATACATATTATTTTTTTATGCAAAATACTCAAGCGTTTAATATCTATTTCAGAGATGGTATTTCCCTTTCGATGTAAGTGGCCTCCTTGACTCCTACAAATACTTCCTTACTATACTTAGGTACAAATTTCCGGTAAAGGTAGTTGTTTTTCCTGACCACTTTTACTCCCTACATGTTTTAACAAATATCTGTGCTTTCTTCTCCTTACATTTTCAAAACAGACTCATTACTTTAGCTTTAATGCATTTGAGGGAAGTTTTGTCATTGCCAGCTTTCAGGCATCAAAGCGATTTGAGACTAAACTGTAACATGAAAGGCAGTCCTGTTCGTGTATTAATCTTCTTTCTTTCTTTCTTTCTTTCTTTCTTTCTTTCTTTCTTTCTTTCTTTCTTGCTTGCTTGCTTGCTTGCTTGCTTGCTTGCTTGACACAACACCAGAATGACTGCAGGTGTCTATAAGTTGCGGTACTTCAGGATCTAGCTAGCCTTACTGAAGAGGAGCAAACATAAAGGGAGTGGCTTAAAAAAAGTGGCAGGTAGTTTCAAATGCAAGGTATCTATCAGCCTAACAAACATCAGCAAACACAAACTGTTTGTGGGCAGTTTGTCACACAGTGTGTTGCTAGCTAAAGGTCCAGTTGCTGTATTTCACAGGAGAGAAAAGAAAGAGGGCTAACTTTACTCAGAGATGGAGAAAGATAAGAAAGACATGAGAGAAAGAAGAGAGATTGGATTTAAATGTAAGGACTGTTTAGTGGTATTTGATAAACTGTAAATGTAAAGCTTACATGTAATTCCTCATGTTTTTAAATCAGATATTCGGTCTGTACATTCAACATTATGTTTTTTTCATATTGTGAAATGTGCTGTAAAACAAATCGAGGTAGACTAACTGCTATTTAAAAGCTGCATGAAAATAAACAGGTTAGTGCAGGATAAACAGGTTAATTCGCTGTACTGTGATGGTTCTAAAGTAAAGAACAATGTGTGACTGGTGCCCAGTGACTGTCGTTCATGGTCAGAGTAAGGTTGCATCAAGTGTAGCAGACATTCATATGAACCTCAGCTGATGATGCTTAGATTCATTGACTGAATTGCACCTTCATACCAAATTTATACCATCTAGAAAAAAGGCAGCAGAAACAATGCTTGCTGTCAGTGGAGGATGGAATCAGCAGGACAACTCATGAAATATCTGCTGACATCTGGTTTAATTACGTTGTGTAAATCCACAAAGAGCAGCAGGTCAGCTGATCACAGCCTGTACACTAGTCTGAAAGTCTCCTGAAGTTCTCAATAGAAATTATTGTCAGTTATGATTTTTTTCCCCCTCCACACTCAGCGATTACAACCAATTTTAGGGTTCCCCCACCTGCTGAATCCCACTTTACTGTACACATTTTCCTGTTTTGAGGCAAAGTCATCCTCTACAATGTAGGCAACAGAAAATAGATATATTTTCCTTTTTTTCCCTTCAGATTCAAGCTGAGTATAATTAGAATTTTAAAAAAGTTAGACTGAACGTTTGTATTCCCATCTATTAATATTATTTTATCATTATGTTAATATAACACAATAATATAACACAAGGTTCATATAGCTTTGCACACAAATAGAAACATCCTCCAAAGAGCTACTTTTTACTTTCTTACTTTGAGTGCATTTCAGAGCTTGTACAGTTCTATTTTTACTTAAGTAAAGAATTTGACTCAGTACTTCAACTTTTACTGGAGTAGTTTTTAACAGTAGTATCTGTACTTCTACATAAGCACAGAATATCTGTAGTTTTGCCAACTCGGCTTGTTCATGGAAATCAAAACCACCTTTTTTGAAATCCGGCAACGGGAGAAAAACCCCACCAAACTCCGTGCTCCCAGCGTCTGACGAAAAGCCACAGACTGAGCAGCAGGTATATTCTTGCCTCACCGTCCGTCCGTGGTGAGTCAATTCAAGTAGGTACTAATGTTGCTCTTTGTTGTTTTCTGTCTCCCCTGTTTTTTTTGTTTTTCTTTCTCTCCATACAGGTGACCCAGGAGTTTTTTTTTTTTTTTTTTTTTTTCTCTCTTCCCCCCCTTCTCACCGTCTCTTCTCCCCTTTGGTTTTCTTTCTTCCTCTCCCCCTCTTTCTTTCATTCTTTCCCCCTGTCCTATTAAAAAAAAAAAAAAAAAAAAAAGGATGACAAAGGATGAACTGAAGCTCCGCCATCACGTGATGTCACATGCTGCTGTTTCTGATGTCACTTCCAAAAAAAAAAAAAAAAAAAAAAAAAAAAAAAAAAGTAGGTACTAATGCAAAGGGTCACTGAGCAGTGACAAAATTTTCTCACAATAATCTTTCTGGTTTAGCAAAACTGTGCACTTACCCTTGTCTGCTGGACGGATGGTATTGCTGTTCTCATTATTAAGCGATGTGAATGCTTTCTTCTCCTCCTCCTGCATTGCTGTATCATCACCGCTGAAGGAAACGGTTTCCAGGGCCTAATCCGTGGATCGACTTCCTTCGAGGCGTGGACGTCTATCAGCAGAGAATGTACCTTCACCTATCAGCAGAGAATGTCCCTTAGTCTGTAACACAGTCAAATATATTCTCAAGCAATATTCAAGCATGCCATTCAGCGTGTTAGTACGAGCTCGGGAGCAGCTTGGGAGAACAAGAAAACAGAGACTGCTTTAGATTGTCTTCCCAAATTGACTCAACTTTATTCACAAGTATAACAGTTTATATAGAGGGTAAAATTCATGAGACAGCAGGTTATCAGTTTAAACCAGTACAGACCAAGATAAGGGAGCGTCTTCCTGCCCTTGGGTGAAGAAGCATCCTTTGTGTAGTTTATTAGTTCAGATACAATTGTGATTATCTCAGCGACATATTTTCAAGGCACAAAACAAAGAGTTCTTACATTAGTAAAATCTGAAACAAACCATTTGGCCTCAACAGGCGTCTCCTGAAAGATTAAGAAACTAATGTAGCTGAGGGAGTGATCTCTGTGGTATTTCAACCTTGTACCAGCCTGTGATTCTCACACATCAATTCTTGGGTCAAAGAGAAAAATAACTAAAACAAAGGGGCCTTATTGGATGACAGAGTTTTCCTGCATAATGTCACTATAAAACAATATCCAGTAAATGCTCCCATGGTACTAAAATACCTAACAACCGCAACCTTTGCATTGCTGGGACAGGCCGAAACCTTCATCTGTAGTTGCTCTGCTTCCACATCTGCAATGTTGTTATTTTGAATTGCTGTTTCTGTGACTGTGATCAGTTCCACTAGCGGGATTTGTCTTGGTGTCACAGCAAAGTTCAACCCTTTTGCTTTGCTTGGGTGAGTTGTCTGTCAGATAAAATTTTCACCCACTTGCTCACATCTTCGGTGTGGCCGCTGAGGACACACACATATTTTTCTGGTATTCTTTATGGCATCAATTTCAGCAATGTCCTGAAAACATTCCTCAGAAATTTTGGTCCATATTGACATGATATCATCGCACAATTGCTGCAGATTTGTCTGTGCGATTTGTCTTGTTCCACCACATTCAAAAGGTAATCGAGTAGATTTCGATCTGGTGCTTTGGAAAGAAAACCTTGGGCCTAACTTTTATCTCCTTGAAGGAAGTTTGGTGTAAAAGAGAAGTCATAATCAAAATCAGTTTGAAAACAAAAAATTGTGAAAATATATATACATAGATTGTGTCTACATTTTTAACGCAACTGATAAAAACATACATATTATCAGGATAATAATGGATTGCATTTATATATATCCTTCCACTATTCATTCACTCTCACACACTGCTGGAGGCAGCTACAGTTGTAGCCACAGCTGCCCTGGAGCAGACTGACAGAAGCGAGGCTGCCATATCGTGCCATCGGCGCTTCTGGCCAACACCAGTAGGCGGTAGGTGAAGTGTCTTGCCCAAGGACACAACAACCAGAACAAAGAGCCCAGGGATCGAACCGGTGACCTTCCGGTTACATAACATAGTTATTCTTTTGGAATTCAGCTAAACAGGGTCAAGCACCCATGGGTGCTTGACCCTGTTTAGGAACAGTTTGTTCTTATGCATAAGAACAAACTGTTCCTGACAAAGAGGAGGACTGTATATCTATATTAACTCTAATGAGCAGAGAAACGTTTTTAAAGTTTTTATCATTAACGTTGTGATCTTTGTGAGAACATCTGCATTTAGACATATTTCCATTTTGACATGTCACGTTTAACATATCATTGAATCTGCAGCTGTAGTTTTCAGTGTGTTGCTGAAGTAATATTCACTGCATGATTCAGCATTTTGTTCTGAGAACAGAGTGCTGAATCACATGTTATCTTTTGCCTTCTGAAGATAACATGCACCAACATCTCAATAAACGCACGTATATTTACAACGTCTTCACCTTGACAGAACAGGCCTTTAGTCAACAAAAAGTTACTGCTTCACTATCCTACTGCTGTAAACCCAACTCAGTCAGAAAAAGAAAATTTTTCTTTTGTGTGTGTTTCCCACTAGTTTATAGTAAGTGAGTTCTGACAGATTTTTGGTCTTGGGAGCATATATTTTGAAAGGCTTTCCTAACCTTGGTTTGCTGAATAAACCCTGCAGCAATCTTCCGCTGAAGCTTTTTAATTAACACACGTTGCTGTCTCTTCTCCTCCGCGTCCTGTGTTCAAAGATTATTTTTGAGGGGGGATTAATTCATTCAGACTGACCTAAAATCGCAAGCCGTGCTAATAGAAACTTTATCAAATTGCATAATCTTATTTACAATACTTTGCGTTCCTGTGATGGTTGTATACTAACTTTTCACTTTCCTGTAAACTCTTGACACAACTGAGACTGCTTACTGCCTCGATTCTGACAAGTTTACAGCACTGTATATGGTTGTGAACGTTATAGTGACTATACACTAATTGATGTCACAGACATGTTTTTTGTAAACTCTAGAGGAGTCATCTATTGCTGCATCGTTGTAAGAGGTATCAATGGTAAGTGTCAATTAAAAAATTTCATTTTACTTTGTCTGCGGATTTATGTTTACACATATAAGAGGTTACCAATTTAAAGTGAGATGCAGTCAAATGTCAGTTTCAGTAACACAATAATTTTGTTTGCAGCTTTTCAGAATTATGCTCAGACTGAATAAAGACATTACTTTCAAATTTTCCACATTATCCAAATTGTGGAAATTATAGAACTACCCGTTAAAAATTTTTATGTACACCTAACAGAATATTTCTGCACTGTGTGTAAGAAAAGCGGGGCCCATTGAAAGCCTTCCTATTTCACTGATATTATGATTATGTAAGAGACGGTCTCCTCCTACTACTAGAGAGAGTATATAGTAGCATGAGTCAGCACATTCAAACAGTGAGTGTTCCGACTAGGTTGAGAACGTTACTTCAAAGCTACTAAGATGATACCTGCTGTTACACTTAACAATGGAGCAAAGATGCCAATAGTGGGTCTGGGCACCTGGAGGGTAAGTCTTAGATTTTTTTGTTTTAAACTAGCTCTGTGGGAGACTGCTAATCTGTCCATGCTCACCCTACTTTTCAATGAATATTTCTGCTACTCTCATTATTTTTCACTGGTTTCACTCGTCTATGTTATCTGTACTATTTATATTTAATTTGTTTTTATATAACAAATTCCCTATCTTGCTGATAGAGTCTGGTTACAAAAGAAACCAAAGTAACATGTTATTTACATAGTGCAACTAAAGTAAAATAAACTGGATTGTAGAGGCTAATCCTACGTGACGCAATGTCACTGGTATGCATGAATGAATTAAACAGTCCAATAACTCCAGCAGTACTTATCTTGTCCTTTTTGGTCTTTATTCCAACATCATTTTACCATAACAACGCAGCGGTCACAAACTGCTTGCCTTCTTGCGATTCACACTTGCTTTATTCATTCCATGTTTTTCTATCACCTTACCTGTGCAGTCAGAACCAGGAAAAGTGACTGAGGCCGTGAAAGTCGCCATAAGTTGTGGCTACAGACACATAGATGGCGCTTATGTGTATCAGAATGAAGAAGAAGTTGGAGCTGGAATCCATGCAATGATTGATCAAGGAGTGGTAAAGAGGGAAGACCTATTCATTGTGAGCAAGGTGAGCTTTAGAGAGAGCCAATAAAAATGAGTATAAACCATTTTATTATCTCAGGTTGTCTTCCAAAGCAGTGGCTTTGGAAGACAACCTGAGGCATGTGGCTTTCCACACCATGGTGATCCCTTTACATGAAAGATCCCCAGCTGAGATGGGATAAAGACACAAGCTAGTGAATTCCTAGTGCTGGTTCCAAGGGTCGGTGGAAGGGTTGTGTCAGGAAGGGTATCTAAGCTGAATCAAAAGCAACCACTCTGGAAATAAAGGAGCAGCTAAGCAGCAGTACCTTTATAGTAGTTATGTTGTTAGTTGCATAAGGAAATAATGAGGGTACAATGGTCATACTATAACATGTTTACAGCGTTGGGGGAAATGAGACACCTTGTTTGTAAAACTCCTGCTTATTTTTCCTAGTTATGGTGCACCTTTCACCTTCCATCTCTGGTGAGAACAGCTTGTGAGAAGACTCTCAAGGACCTGAAGCTGGACTACCTGGATCTTTACCTCATGCATTTCCCAATGGGGACCAAGGTCTGGAAACTTCTGTCCAGTCCTTACAATACAGTTAACTTTCTCTAAAATCTCTGTGATATAATAGTGTTTATAATGAACTGCAATTCATTATTATCAGGATGTCCAAAACACTCGCTGAAAAGCCTTCAGCTAATCCAAAATGCTGCCGCAAGAGTCCTGACAGGGACTAGAACGAGAGAGCATATTTCTCCTGTTTTGGCTTCCCTTCATTGGCTTCCTGTTAAATCCAGAATTGAATTCAAAATCCTGCTCCTCACATACAAGGTCTTAAATAATCAGGCCCCATCTTATCTTAATGACCTTGTAGTACCATATCACCCTATTAGAGCACTTTGCTCTCGCTCTGCAGAACTACTTGTTGTTCCTAGAGTATTTAAAAGTAGAATGGGAGGCAGAGCCTTCAGTTTTCAGGCCCCTCTTCTGTGGAACCAGCTTCCAGACAGACACTATCTCTACTTTCAAGATTAGGCTTAAAACTTTCCTTTTTGCTAAAGCATATAGTTAGGGCTGAACCAGGTGACCCTGAATCCTCCCTTAGTTATGCTGCAATAGACGTAGGCTGCCGGGGATTCCCATGATGCATTGAGTTTTTCCTTTCCAGTCACCTTTCTCACTCACTATGTGTTAATAGACCTCTCTGCATTGAATCATATCTGTTGTTAACCTCTGTCTCTCTTCCACAGCATGTCTTTTATCCTGTCTTCCTTCTCTCACCCCAACCGGTCGCAGCAGATGGCCGCCCCTCCCTGAGCCTGGTTCTGCCGGAGGTTTCTTCCTGTTAAAAGGGAGTTTTTCCTTCCCACTGTCGCCAAAGTGCTTGCTCATAGGGGGTCATATGATTGTTGGGTTTTTCTCATACGAAGCGCCTTGAGGCGACTTTTGTTGTGATTTGGCGCTATATAAATAAAATAAAATTGAATTGTATTATCAGACTGAACTATGCAGTCTAAATTTAATACTGTCTTGAACACATCTTTTGGCCACTGCAGCCAGGAGATGATCTTTTTCCTGTGGATGAGAATGGGCAGGTTATTTCTGACAACAGCAACTTCTTGGACACTTGGGAGGTAATATAAATGACTTATTGCACAGTGATAATCCCGTGGACTTGCTGACAACCAAATTAAAATATGCTGTGCTAAAACCAGTTTATGATTTATCTTAAAGGCCATGGAAAAGCTGGTGGATGCTGGTTTGGTCAAAGCTATCGGCATTTCCAACTTCAACAAAGACCAGATTGAAGCCATACTTAACAAGCCTGGCCTCAAGCACAAGCCTGCCAACCACCAGGTAGATTTTGCAAAATTGTTTTTTATTTATTTTGAATTCTGGAGGCATGCACTGTTAAAAGATGAAATGAAAATAAAAATAAAACAAAGTCCCCGAAATGTGGTTGTTTTCTTAGATTGAGTGCCACCCATATCTGACTCAAGAGAAGATGATCAACTACTGCCACTCAAAAGGCATCACAGTGACAGCATACAGTCCTCTAGGCTCCCCTGACAGACCCTGGTAAGAGGATGTACAATCTATTGTAAACAAAGCTAATGTAGGAGTATAATCAGCTTTACTTCTCGAGGATATTAACAGTGTCACATTGTTTTTCTTGTCCTCTTCTACTAAAGGGCTTCATCTGATGAACCCTCGCTGCTGGAGGAACCTAAGATCAAGGCCATTGCTCAAAAGTACAAGAAAACTCCAGCACAGGTACTGAGGAATTACACAAGTCAGGAATTTTGAAATTTGAATTTCTAAATGAGACATCTCATGTTGGGTAAAAGGTCAGATATCAGACAGTAGGATCACGAGTGTGCAGCACAACCAGAGAACAACGAGATGCAGTATTTAACTAATATTGAATATCTTAGTTATTGGCTGCATGTTGTCTCCCATGGAAAACCAAAACCTGTGTGCTTACAGTTATGCAATGCAACATTTCAAAAGTTAAATTACTGACGTCAGCAAGAAGAAAATCAGTACTGTCATGTGGTGGATTAGAAGGCTTATTAAAAAAATATTTAAATCATGGGAAAGTTAAATAATACTGAACTGAATGACCACTGCTCGTTTGAACCATATCCCCAGGTTCTGATTAGGTTCCACATCGAAAGAAATGTGGTTGTCATTCCAAAGTCAGTAACACCCCATCGTGTCAAGGAGAACTTCCAGGTACAGTAATCATAAATATTCATGAGCAGATTTTGTTTTTAGTCTTTTTTAGCTAATATAGTGTATTCACACTGAGCAGTTATCATATTTAGATTTATTTGTGTAGAAATCTGCATTGTTGGGGGGAATTTAGGTCATGGACTTATGCAAAAATTTGTGTTTTTCTATGTTCTCATTTGGATTTTCATTATACGTGTTGGGTTCCATAGAGCAGCTCATATAGTTTGTGCAGGTTATAAGTTATTTTTCGGTTCTTTCTTTTTCAGCTGTTTGACTTCAAGTTGAGCAAAGATGACATGAAGGACATCCTCAGCTTGAATAAGGACTGGAGAGGCTTCACATTACAGTGGTGAGTAAAAATAAAGGAAGATTAAGGGTAAAGGGGATACAGAAAAAATAAAGACGTGGCATTATTCTAAAATAAACTGTGCTATCAATTAATGGCTATTTCTTGTCTTCTCTTTCCAGGGCTTCAAAACACAAAGACTTTCCCCTTAATGCAGAATACTAAGTTAATATGGTTCACCATGCCTTGTTTATATCAGTTTTGCATGAATGTTTCCTCCAGAATTTAAAAATAAATCAATAAAATGAACAATGCAACTTGTGTGGCTTTGTTAAAAATCCTGTTAGGACATTTGTGTTTGCATTGGATGAATGTGAGTTCAGCTGCTTTTTAAGCCACAGTGAGGGTTTTGGAATGAGAGAGGCATTTCAGTGAAAATGTCAAATAGTTCTGCCAGAACTAATTTACAGTTTGTAAATGCATCATGTTGTAATCCATGTAATTAAAATTATGGATGAAAAGGCACAAAATAAGCCAGTAATTAAACTGTAGATCTACCAGTACAAAAAACCCAGCATCTTCTTGTTGACATGATTAAAAAAAAACAACAACAAACATTTGTCCTTTCATACCTATATGGTATTAATTTTTTTTTCTTAGGAGAAAGGGGGAAAAAAAGCACCTTACTTTTGGGAGCTTGGGGGACTTTGTTGGTAAATCAATCATCATCATCTCTTATTGTGTCAGACACTACTACCTTATGTAGGACTTTGGGAGGAAACCACTGGCAGGTGTGGCTTTTACATGTGGGTACCTTAATAAGATCTAAAAGCACATATCACATTGGATGCCTGACCCCTGACCTAATCCTGGGGTGCACTCATCCTCACTGCCAGAAGGGATGATCATAACTGTCCAATCAGTCTTTTCTCCCATTAAAATATATAGTGTCCATTTTCTGTAAGTTAGTACAAGTTCATTGTGGTGCATAGTTTGACTACGTGTATATCCCATAACTCAGTCATCTCGAAACATTAGAGGCACTAATGATTAAATGATCAGCTGGCATTAAATGCTGAAGTTGCCTGATAATAAGATGAAAATTTAAATCACGTGCCCTAAGAAGAGAATCCTAACTGTATACCGTTGCTCTGAGGGAATAAATAAACTTGTTTTAATTTTACCAGTTGCTGGTGCTTTGGTTCCTGAAAGGATTGCTTCACCCTTGGGTGAAAGGTCAAATCCCCTTCTATTCCTTATTTTATCAGACATTGATGTCTTTTGTGTTACTGCATTTTAAAATAAATACATAATTTAAAAAAAATGAAAAGACAGTGTAATAAGAAAATATGCAGTTTGCTGCCCAAGAGCAACAAGATGACAGCACCCTGCTGACATGACAGAAACCTCTACAACTATATGCCCTGAATGTTAAACATGTTGCCTGTGGGCCAAGAGTGTTTAATTCATAAATCATTCATAAGACAAACTATTTTTTAAAAGACCAAAAAGGTACTGCTACTTCTGTGTGGTGATGCAATGCTAGCATCACTTTATGGGAGTGAACAGATTCACGAAATACAATAGTGTAGCCAACTTTCATAAACTCTTTTATGAAGTTTTTATTCTTTTTGTAGATCCAATTTGAGCTGTACATTTTACAGTTCCTCATTGTGCTTCTTTTTATTTATACTAGTGCTGCCAGCGTTAATCTCACTAACATGACGTTAACGCCATAACCGCATTAACACGGCAAATCTCCGTTAACGTTAAATAAACCTGAATTGAATACAATAAATCTCTGCTTGGGCTGGTCCTTCCTTCTTATTTTTAAATATAATTATTTTATTCTTTTCCACGGGACTTTATTAAACTAGCAACAACTGAAGCAGGATTTCTAGTCCCACAAATGTACCTATCCGTGTACAATTTTCAGTCACACAGGAGGAGAAGAGCTCTAACAAGCGTGCTGCAGGGTAGTCTTCGAAGATCCTGACTGTATGTCGCTGGAAGTAGATGACTTATGTGACTGGCTATTGACAGCTGGTTGACAAGTGCGCCGGAATACGGAACACAGGGGTTCATGGGAAACGGAGAACAGTAAATAAACTTCAAAGATCATAAAACAAAGCATGAAAAGCACAGACAATGGCAGGAGTAAGACTTTTAATTGTTTTTAAACACTCAGTTTAACGTCAGCTCTTTGTATCCTACAACTTCGCTCTTTTCTACGGCCGGCTCGCAGAACAGCAACAACACAAGAAAGAGTGGCCTACAGACCGGTTGTAGCACATAACTTGTACACTGCCTCCATCTGACAATAGATTTCACTGCAGATAGATGGGCAGACCCTAGTGTGGAGTGAACGCGCTCGCTTTGCTCGACAATAAAACGAGCATGAGAAGCAAAAGCCACACCATTATAACACAGTAATACACAGTAATACAAAGCACCAAATACTGTATGGCATGACTCTAAGGCAACATGTGCGTCACAGAGATAAGTTTATAAATTCGCCATTTTTTTGCCTCTGTCAGGGACTGCAGGTTTCACGTTTAATGCAAATTAAATCAAATTTTCTATATAAATGAAATACATTTTTAAAAATTGTTGGACATGAAAGCTTAAAGGTAGTTAAGATTGCTCTTGCATGTGACACTACTAGACATGAAAAACTACAAACTAAATGACATTGTAAAGTCTATGTTTTATTCTCTTCAGTAACTTAACAAATACATTTACTTCACCCCAAGGCTCAATGCCAATATGCCACTACAGGAGTGCAAAATCCAAAACACAATTATATGTTATAATAACCCAAAGATCAAATTAAGCATCAAGTTGTCTTTGGAGTGTGTGTATAAACTTTAGTGGTAACACAGGAAGCAGGTGTTTTTTTACCTGAGAAATGTAAAAGGAGTCAAAGCTACAGCAGGGTCATTCCATGAAAAAAAAAATAAAATAAAAAAATAAAAATAAAAATCAGTGTTTCCACCTAACCCCTCATGTCAACTGACTTCTTTTGTACAATAACTTTCACGTGCTTGAGTGTGAAGTGGGAATTTTTTTCCAGATTTGATTGATTTTATATGCAATAACCCAACAGCATAAACACATAAAGAAGAGGAAAGTAAGCAATAACAAAGACCCAGCGTTAACATGTGGAAACTTTCCAGTTTTCCTCTCAGAATTCAGCGTTGAATGGAAAGTCTTTGTGCTTTGTGGCACTACAAAGAGAGAGAGGGAGAAAAGAAAAAAATGAAATTCAAGTCATGACTCCCTGTTATCCAACTCACAACTCTTTGTTTAAAGCGCACACAATTATCCTGTCTCACCATTGCATTGGACAGACTCTCCAGTTCCTATTAAATCCCAGTATAGTCTTCATTTCCTCCTCAGTTAATTCAAAGTCAAACACCTGCAAATGTGTATAAAATATAAGAATAATGACCCAATCAAAAGAAGTTTAAGTAACAAAATGGAAGGATAATCAATCTCCCCAGCTAAAGACCTGGAAATTCTCTTGAATGCGCTGCGGTGTGATTGACTTAGGGATCACAATCACATTTCTCTGGACGTGGAAGCGGATCAGGACCTGGAAATATAAGAATTCAGGCTATTAACATGATAAGGTGATTACGCTCAATATAATGTTCCAGAGTACAACAGGCAGATTGATTTTACTTTTTTCTCTTGGATAGAAGTTACTCAAAATAAAATAGAATATATCAGTGGCATGTTCTGCCCAGAAGGACAGCTGTACCTGAGCAGGTGTCTTCTTGTGTTTCTCAGCAATGACTTTAATGTTGGGATCCTCCAGGAGTGAGGGATCTTCTGGTTTAGCCCTGCATTTTCAATACATGTTCAATGAGATTTTCTCTGTGTACAAAATAGTGTATTCTGTAAAAAAATAAATAAATGAGACCCTGGTCTCATTGGCTTGTTACTTAATATCAAACTCGTGACAACATATGCCACAGAGAGAAAGAGGAACAAGAGTCATGAGTTGAAACTCGCTAAAGGGATATAATACGCTGAACAGTATTGATAAATATTATAAAGGGAATCAACCAATGTGAGTGTGGAGTATTTGGTCACTTTTCAAGGCCTGTTGAAGTCATTTTGAGGCAAACATATTTGCCATGCCTACTGACCATGGTCTGTCAGGGGATCCCAGGGGGCTGTAAGCTGTCACAGAGATACCCTGGGAGTGGCAGTAGTTGATCAGCTTGTCCTGGGTCAAGTATGGGTGGCACTCCACCTAGTGGGAAAAATGAGAAGCAAATAAGAGTGATAAATCTATGCATGTATCATTTCACTGAACCCCTTCAAAACATGCACATATTATTATTATTATTATTATTATTATTATTATTTATTATTATTACCACTTTAGTATTTCCATTAAATGACTGAAGAAAAGAGAAGGAAAAACAGCTTCACTTAAAAATTCTGCATTGAATGTCTTGTCAAAGGACTAATATTTGTATATAAAGACTCTTAGCATGGTTAAATGAAGTATTTTAGTACTGGCTTAGAAGAAGATACAAGACCATAAGCCTTCAGAGTCTGCTGGATCCATTTGGCATCATTTTCAGTTAAAAATCTCCTGATAAGCAGCTATAGCACTGCTGTGCTCTGATGACAAAAAGGAAAGGAATTGTGCTTTAATCTAATATAAGACACAACGTGACGTTGATGGTAAACCATGATTCTGAGAACAAACAAAAATATAAGGTCACCTCAACTAATTGGCCCAGCCTGAGGGGAAACTGCTGCGGCCCATCATGAACTAACAAGACATTTATTTCTCAGGCCTCACAGGAGGAGACAGATAATGCTATTACGGCCTCTTGCCCTTTAAGAACAGCAAGCATGAAACATTAATGTTTTCTTGTTCCTTCATAGCCCTGAGTATTTAACTTTCACAACAGCTAACTCCAACAACAAACAGAAACGGTTATTTTATACAATACAAATCATTTAGCATACCTGGTTGTTGGCAGGCTTGTATTTGAGGCCCGGCTTGTTGAGAATGGCTTCAATCTGCTCCTTTTTGAAATTGGAGATCCCAATAGCTTTGACCAAACCAGCATCTACCAGCTCTTCCATTCCCTGAGAACATTTGGGATAAAAAAATAAACACAAGGACTTTGGTGCACAAGGACTTTTGGTGTGAGCACGCATGATATGCAATGATATAAAACCCTTTTTTCCTTCAAGATGATGATTTTGTCTGAAAAATTAAAAACAGATTAAAAAAATAAATAAAAGTAACTAATCAGAATTACAGACAAGTAACCACTGAAGCAGAAAAGATATTTTCATTAATAATGAAATTATTAATGGCTACAGAAAAAAAAGAAAGGTGGAAGTAGTGGAGGCCTATTTCTTGTAATTACCTCAGTATATCTGCAGAATTGTTTTTTTTCTCTCTTCCCATATTTTTTCACTGTTTGATAACTGTGGTGGTTTCCTCGGCCATAACTTTGTCCTCAATGAAAATCCCACAAGTTCTCAGTTGGGTTCATTTCAGGACTCTGGACTAGTCATTTCATTATTTCATTTTTGTCAACGTCAAGGAAGTGGTTTACCCATTGTGCAGCGTGACAAGGAGAACTGTCTTGCATAAAAAATGCTGACTGATTGGAAGCAGATGGGACTGAGGAAATAATGTGCCAATGAAGACATTTCTGATAAATGTTAGTGCCGTGTATCTGTATAACATGACCATCTTTTCCCTTAAACCACGATCCTTCCTGATCCAAAATGACTGACCCTGTCACACATTCTCGGTGCAGTTTTTCCTGGTTTGACACGCAACGCAATTTCTTACCTCCACAAAACAAAATGAAGTCTGCCATTGTCACTAAAGTGATATACTTTGACCTCTGTAATCCTCACACCATACACAAAATTATTAGCACAGCACTATAAGTATGGCAAAGTGTAATCTATCCCACACAGTCTTATTAACTTACCTCCCATGTCTCCAGGAAGCTGGTGTTATCACTGATGCTTTGTCCTGTACTGTCCAAAGGAAAAAGCTCATCACCTGCCTGTAACATGACAAAGGATTATATGCCACTAAACAAGATGAGGGCAGCAAAGAGTTAAAATATTTTTATGTTTAAAACAAAAGTGGTCCTACCTTAAAACCCATGGGCCAGTGCACTAAATAGAGATCTAGGTAGTCCAGTTTAAGATCACTGAGAGTCTTCTCACAACCCTTCCGAACCAAGGACTTTTCATGAAAAGTACACCACAGCTGGGAAATGAAAGCACACATAAGCACTGCTCATCAATTTAGTATAAAATCTTAAAAAAACAAACAAACAAACAAACAAAAAAAGGTACTTTTTGCACCAATAGCTCACCTTGCTTACAATAAAAAGATCCTCTCTTTTGACCACACCATCCTTGATCATAGTGTGGATACCTTCACCCACCTCTACCTCATTCTGGTAGACGTAGGCACCATCGATGTGCCTGTAACCTGCAGAAATGGCTGCTTTCACTGCCTCGGCAACTTTGCCAGGTGGAGACTAACAAACAAGAGATGGTTAGCTGTTGTGGTACTTCACCCTGGCAGTTAAAAGAATCATTTAGACTGCTGTACCAAAACATCATGGTAGACTTATACATGGACCTGTTGTCTCTATGCAGATAACATTTTGCACACTTCACAAAATGTAACTTAGAAAACACGAGTTCCAGTTCCTGATTTTGTCTTGTTGGGAAAGGACCACTAAATAGGTTACATCTACACTGCCCTTGTCTCGTGTCCTCTTCACATATACCTTTCGTCCAGTGATGCTATAGTCTAACTGTTTTCCTAATGTTAATTGCTACTTTTTCCATTATACCCACTTAGCTAAAAGCAACATCTGGGGGACAAATTCAATTTCCATCCTTTATTTAAGAAGGAAAGGTCAATACATTTAATATTCATTAAATGTACCCCGCCTTTCGCCCTATGACAGCTGGGATAGGCTCCAGCGCCCCCCGCGACCCTGAAAAGGAGAAGCGGTGATGGATGGATGGATGGATGGATGTATATATCTAAAAGGAGAATACAGCGATCTCAGCTTTCAAGTACACTAAACTTGCTGCCCTTACTGTTTACACAAGCAGGGTAAATGTATCAGCTGTGTTTCAGCAGCAGTTACGTAGCACGACTTGTAACAAATCCTTAAACTACTCTTGATTCTGCGCACTGAATAACAGTGAAGCAAACGTGGGGCATTAGAGGACTGCCCCAGCTTCGCACAGACTTTGTCATGGTTCTAGAAACTCGGCCAAGGTTGGCTCCACTCCCAAAGGTGGGGTCCTAAAGTGAAAATAATGTCGAGCAGTAATTTCTGTAGACGGTATATGCAATTTACCTCGAAATGTCGAAAGATAATACGATAGAAACTTGTTTTAAACGGCCATTATTCGTCCTCCAACCATATTTTCTGTTGGCATGTTAGCCTACATAAAAGGCTAACTACAAACTTGTGCAAAGTCGGACGGCATAATAAATGAAAGCAGACGCACCTTCCACGTCCCCAGTCCCAAAATGGGCATTTGTGCACCGGTGTTGAGTTTCACTGAAGTTGCCATTTCTGTAGTGAACGAGCAGAACCTGAATGTGGTTGAAAGCAGACGACGAGCGAGAGCAAATGCCAAGTGCACCGCAGAGAGCTAGTAGATCGCTAGCATCGTCGATCGATCGATTAATGATGTCTTTTAATTCTTTTCTGCAGGATGTGCTACAGGCGGCAGTCGCACGCACCTTCCAGTGTATTTACTGATAAGCAGCATCATTTTACATTGATTGACATTTTTTTAAAGGGAAGCTCAAGTACCTTTACAATCGTAAGTAACTTAGAAATAAATATTAATAAAATACTGAAGGACTATGGATAATGCTCCAGAAAATACTGACCTAAAAACAAACAAACAATAAAACATGTAGTACAGTGCAAAAATCTCATACTACCCCTCATTTCTTTATATTTTGCTAGGAAAATGGGAACAAGCATAGATGAAAATGAAACAAAAAGACAGTTTGTACAATTCTAACAGTCAGTATGTGGTATCACCACCTTTATTTTTTTTAATGCAGACTGAACTTTTTCAAGCAAGCGTTTCTGGTAGTTTTTTTAAGTAGTCTTCAGAAATTATTTCAGTTAGTCTCCAATAGCCAGAGAATTTAGTTTTTAGGCCTGCAACTTGTGCTCAATAAAGGACACACTGCACACCACACCAAGATATGTAGAGTTTTTGGGTAACACGAATCACCTTGTTTCTGCAGAAATACATTTTAAGATGACCTTTATTAGTCCCACAGGTGGGACTAATAAAACTAATTTTTGGGGTATTTTCTAATAGATTTAACTAAAGAATCTGCAACAAAGTTTTTGACAGGCTGCCAATAACAAATAGCATAAAAACACAACATTTAGCTAGGTTTTTTGTTTGTTTGTTTTTTTGCCAAGTTGACTGTTATGTGCAGGAACAATACTGGTTCATCTCTTGAGTTAGGTGCCTTTTTTATGCTTGAATATTTATTATGATGAGGTAAAAGGACATGTCTGACAAATAAGTGAAAAGGGAGCCAAAATCCAAAGAAATAATATGGAACAGTTCAGAAAAATCTGGAGAACTATTGTCCAAGGCCACCTAAAAAATACAACCGAGTGTGACTCATTGGAAGAAAAATATAAAGACATTGAGGGACAGGTCAAGACCTTTGCATAGTACGATACCTGCACAGTTTTGTTTTCTGTCTTGCAGTGTGGCATTTATATGATTTCACCTAACCAAACTCCAGAACTAACTGGCAAAATAAAACCTCTTTGCTTTTATCTTCAATTTTGTTCGAGTCTACCATTGCACCACTAGAGGGCACCGTTACGCTTTACAAATCTGTGAAACAGTCTCCTCAAATCACCCAACTGAGGCTCAAAGGAAATACAGTTCCATAATTTTAGACATTTGTCAGTGTACGCAGTAATTACAGTAAATGAAATGATTGATATTTTAACTTGAGGCTCCCAAAAACTCATGCTCACATTTACATTTTAATTTCAATTTACAATAATTATTCTAAGCACACTGACTGGACATAGGATGTGATATTTAAAGACTTTTGTTTTATGTTTCTAGGATTATTTTTTTTAGGAGATCTTCATTATATTCTTACACTAAATTCTTAAAGAGGATGTGTAGCATTGTTCAGCACACACCGGCCTTAAACCTTCAGAGACAGTTGAAAGAGGGAACAAATACAAGGTGACTTGTTTTGGCGAAATCAGATAAAACCTCGCAGACCTTTAACTGAGCCATTCAACTTCTGCGACGAAGATAAGAGAGGGAGAAGATAGCCATATGAAAAAAAGAAAAACACACACACACAAAGAGAAAAGTTACGGGAGCCAGCAGCTACTGTGTACCTCACAATGGCTCTCGCTAAAGTTTGTGTCTCTTCTGATCTTCTCCCAGCTGGACGCCTGCTTTTCAGGCCCTCTCTCCTCTGATCTAACTTCAGACACTGGAGGGCCTTTTGCCAGCCTGCAAACTGTCAAAGTACCCCAGGAATCAAACGCAGTCGCACACTGTCAGGATCAAAGACCCGCAGGTAAACCAGACGAAGATACAGCCACATACAATTGCCACCTAAAAGGGAGGTTTTCATTTCAGAGCTTCTTATTTTGCGTCTGCAGGCAGACACCGTTTCACTTTGCCAAGTGCATCGATTAGAATAAAAGAAAAGAAAAACGAGCGGGCATTTGAAGAGACAACAGAGGCTTCGAGTTAAACCGAGTGTCTCTCAAGGAAACTTTTGGACAAAGAGGGTAGGTTTGTGTTGGAGGAGTATATTCTCAAAGAATCTGCAGAGAACAGATAGATTTTTATAGGATGGTGAAGTGGAACGGGCAGAGAGGGGCGTCACAAATAAATACATAGATTCCAATGTATTTCTCCTCTTCCAGTACGTGTGGCTGTAATGAATGCCTTGTGCAGCTGGAGGTGCTTTCAGTGGTTCTACATCAGATCAGACACTCCACGGGTAAGACCTGGCCTGTCCTGGAGAGATCAAACACCTCATTTCATTTCTTGGCATTTGCTCCGTTCTCCCTGCCTTTTCTCTCCTCCTCTCGTCTGTACCATTGGCCTTGGCTTTGCTGTCTTTTTCTC
Organism: Mchenga conophoros; assembly: GCF_057382185.1. Classification (NCBI taxonomy): domain Eukaryota; kingdom Metazoa; phylum Chordata; class Actinopteri; order Cichliformes; family Cichlidae; genus Mchenga; species Mchenga conophoros. The sequence continues at coordinate 33,419,411 of NC_140542.1, forward strand.
TGTTTCTGCCAGAGCGCCCTGGGTCATAATCTTCACCCATAAATCTAATATCGAGTGTCGGCTCTCGCTGAGTTCACTCACACACTGGCATTCCGCACATTCCGCCTGTTGAACAATAACAAGATCAGGGAGAGAAATCCCTACGTCATAAGTAAATCATGGTCATTTGTCAGGTGCATTACATGTTCTTGGAGGCACGGGAGATAATTTGGGCTGATTCGAGCCCTGCAGACATCAAGGAAGAATAAACTTAGAATAATCCAGCTGATATTTAAATTCAGCAGACAGTCTAAATAGATTTAGATCTAAAGCTTTTACTTAATCGGCTGATTAGTTGATTGGCGATTGCTGGTAATTTTTAATCAACTACAAAAATAAATACTGTTTATTAGCTTTTATCCGTATTATAAAGCAGCAAGTTGAACATATTTTGGCACTTAGTCTACAGGATGTTGCTGGATAGTTTCTACTGACTAATGCAGGGGCATGTCTTGTGATATACAGTATGTATAAAATTACCATATTAATGTGAGCGTGCACTTCACGCACGCAGTCACAGATTCACGACTGTTTTTTCTATCATATTTTACAGAGATATGTAAAAACGAATCGAACGCTTTTATGGTACTAAATCAGTTAAGACAGTTTGAAGGGGAACATCAGTGCTCAAGTTCCATCCTGAGATATCGTGTTAATGCATCTAACTTCAGACAACAGAGGACTTGTGCCCTCTCTGTTGGTGTGTGAAGGCTCACATAGCCTTAAAATTGTGTTAAGACCCTGATTAAGCGAGAAAGAGAAGAATCTATCTCTACCAGAATAGTTCAGACTCTTTTTTTTTTTCTTAAATAATGTTAGGGAATGTGTGTGTGAAAAGGACTATGTACTAACATAACCCGACAGCATCTCTGACGTTTTGACTGAATTCCCTTTGGATTCATTACAGTATTTGTTTGTTTTTCTGTCATACAGTACATGTCATAGAAATAATCCAACTTACTCATTCTAAGAGTAGAAGAGTTGTACACTGTAACAAATTGCTTTAAAAATGTAAAATAAATAAAAATACAGTAATAATAAAGTAATCTACCATTTTTTGTGTGTTTTGAATACAGTTGAATACTGTAAATGCTGATGTTGATGAGAAAACCACTGTCTTATGGTATAATTCAGCATCTTTTCCCTTCTAATTAATAATCAGTGTGTTGACTTTAATTGTGGTGAATGTGCTATGTGCGTTCCATTATAATGGGCCATTATCACAACACACTTACAGTTTTTAATTTGATAGGGACAATGTCGTTTAAGATGATGTGTTGCGTTAAGACTTTGTAGGTTTTTAATAGTTTCCTAATGTCCATACACCCTCCTCCATATGTGATTAATCATATTTAGTGATTAATCACTTCATCTTTGGGGGTTTTTGTTGGAAAATTTACCACAGCAACATTCCTGTAACCTATGGGAGTTGCGAAAAAGCTAACATCATGTGCTAGTTCGAGGAAGACAAGATACTTACTGCATGGTACATGGGCAAGAACATTAAACTGTTCATAGGGAGAACAGTAGGAACACTGAAATAACCATAGAATGACAAGCTGACAGTATTAGAAAGCTTGTACTCTCGACAGAGACTTATTAAAAACAAATACAGTTATTGTTGATATAATACAAAATAACAGTTAAATGCTGGTAAATCTAGATGCCAGTACTTTTCCCGTAATTCTAACAAGGAAATTACCCACAGAGTATCAAAATCAAAAACAAGTCACGGATATCTCATAATAATTATTTTTGAGTGTTATCCTTTTCTTATGAGTTTCTAAAAACACATAGTTGTGTATTTTCACATGTGCTGACATACTCACAGCTTTGGCCTTGTCTGCGAGCAGAGGTGCCTCCTCTCTGGCCCCTCAGACGAGGTTTGGTTTTTGGCTTGATTAACCACTTAGTTCAGTCTCTCAGACACAAGATTGCAGGGAAAAAGCAAGTAATGAAGTGCTTTTGAATTTGCATTCCTGAGAGCTTTCACAGACGCCTTGATTTCAGTCTGCCTTTGCTGTTTGTTCTTTGTCAAGAGATGTCTGCTATTTTAACGGTAACGCGTAACAAGTGTCCATCCAGCCTCCTCCATATTGCTCCCTCATCAACCTAACTGCCATGAATAAACACAATCAACATGCATCTGAAGGGGAATTTGAAGGCTTTTTCTCTTAAATCGTCCCTGATGGGTTGTTCATCATTGTTATCATGCAGATTACAGTGTGACCGTGAATGCAGTGTTGAAGCCCTTTCCATCTGGAACCAAATGCCACAATTTCATAAAGCTGACCGAAAACACTTGTGTGTTTTGTTCTTATATTTCAAGTAGTCCTGATCAGTTATGAACAAACTGTCTCAAGAATATGAAATTAACAGTATTCTGTCTACACTTGAAAGTCAAGCCTTTATTTTTAGTGTCGACCTTGACAACAATATCAAAGTGAGGCAGCATGCTGCATTATCAGCTGGAGTGTAATTTACCTGGTAAGTACTGTGGTTTTGTTGAGAATTTCCAGTAAAAAACCCCTCAAAGTCAGGTATAAAGTAAGTTCTGTTCACCACTTTACACTTTTCACATAAAACTTTAAGACGCTAAGATTAAAGTAACCATCATTATGTCACACAATGACTTGCAAGAATCTGTGATTTTTTTTTTCCTGTTAGAGTGGCAGAGGGGCAGTTGACGTAAAAGCTTCCCTTTGCACCCCGCTTGAAAAGAGGAAATAGAATTTGGTTTAAATCTGGGGCCCTTTCACTGGCTCGGGCTTCCATGTGTCACACGTCAACAAGCACTTTGACTTGGATAAACTGAAGCTGCACTTGGATATAGAAAAGCTACATAAAATATACCAACGAGACTTTCAACAAAGAGTCCAAACAAACAGGTAAATGAGAATGTTTTCTTTGACAGACACACTAGAATGCAATTAATATTGTGCAGGCTATAATTTTACTTCTATATGTATAATGCGTATCACCTGTTCTTGCTGTCATGTGTGATGAAGAGGAAGAATTGTCCTTCACTTCTCCACAAGTAACATCCTGTTTAACAGGAAGTTTGATACTTCCCGGTAGGCAGGTATGTTTTATTGGGTTCTTAAATAAATAGATTTTGTGCTCACGTGTGAGCATAGTGCTGAGAAATGTAAGCAATTTGGATAGACATTATTGAGATATAAACATGTTGCTCATATTTTAAGATTATTGAGTGGTGTCAGCATAATCATTTTACGATAACTCGAATGCTCAACTTTTTCTTACGCAAGGCTCACATTTCTCATATTTCTGAGACGGGACATCTCAGAGATGGTTATGTAACACAATGAGGATATTTTAGTTTGCTGCTATACACTAAAATAATTTGATTCTTCATTATATTCATTTTTATATTCATATTTTAAAAGTAAAGTTAATATTTGGACAAGATAACCATGCTGCATCAAGCCCCACTGCATCCTTTGTTTCCAGTTGCAACCTAACAACAAGTTATTATCGCGTGGGCATGTGGTCTGTTTGTGTATGTTTGTCTGGGTGCCGCTTTTAGAAATCAGAATGACACAGCGGGAAAAGTTCCTCATGGGGGACTTCCTCGTTTTCAGTCATCTGATATTATTTGCAATATTTTAAGAAAAACTTCTCTAATCTTGCATCACGGGAATGTTGTTTTTGGAGTGCGTGTGCAGCGTGGGGGCTTGGGGAAGAGAAAAAAAAAGCGTGGAGAGACTGAGCGGTGTGGCAAAGAGTGGGGATGTGTGTAAAAGACTAATGGGACAGTGAGTCACAATGAAGATCAGTGGTAGAGCAGTAGGATGAACAGAAATGATCATAAAAGGTATAATTACGAGATTGCATCCAGTTATGTTTGGGGGCTTTTAGCTGTTATTAAAAGGTCAATGACAGAATTCAGTATGGCTTTTAATCAAAAATATGAGAAGGTGAAAGAAATTGTGTCAGTGGTGTGTGCAGGGGTGCAGTGTGCAGCACCACAGATGTGTGCAGCGCTGCAATTCCAGTCTATCTTCAAAGGGTGGAGTGCAAATATGGAGTAGCGTGCAGCTTTGTGGAAGTGGTACTTTGACATGACTGACTGCACTCATTGCCCTCCATATGTTTTGCAATTTTGAGAAATCATTCTTCTCTGAGTCATGACTTGTCAGTAATGACATTTGAAAACTGACACTCATTCTGCCTTTCAAATATTCTAGGATTTGTTTCTTCTGTTTGTGGGGGCAAAACAGTTTCAAGAAGGAAATAAAAGTTGGGGTTTTTTGTTCTTTCTTTTTAAAGCTTCTGAAGTGAGTAAGTGAGAGCACCACAGCACCACCTTGTGGATAATATGAAAATGACAATTTGGTCTGTTTCACCTCCTCAGAAGCACATATTTGTTTACACATGGTTGTTAAGACTTTGTGAAAAAATATAATCTCGGCTTTGAGAAACAACAAAAATAAGAATAAGAAACCTGGAAGACCAAGCCCAGTATCATGTGGCTTCAAGTAGTAGGTTCTAGGTGCCATTTCTGCAGGCGGTAGACAGATGTATGTAAGAAATGATGGGCTAATGGGGTAATGTGCTGGAAGAATGTAAACATTGTCTGCTCTGAGGACTGACTTCAAAGTGAGCCTGTGGCAACCTCCTCTCAGCTGTGGCCCTTGACCGATGAAAAGGGAAGGTGAATGCTCATCCACTCTCAACAGCTTCTTCCTGAATCCGCTCTTTGATGTCACTAAATGGATCTGATTGACACATACAGAACCTCTCTGTTTCCCATCTCTGGAGAGGGGTTGTTTTCGGCAATGCACGAGCATGCTTTAGCATGTGTTTCATCCCCTTTTCTGTTGTTGTTCCTTCATCAGAATTATCATTTTCATCTTTTAGCATTCAGTTTAGCAAGCGTTAGAGAAGAGAAAGTGCTTTAGTTTTAAAAATGTATACTTTTAACTGGAGATCTCATAATTAACGCACATCCTGGCAGTTATTTTGCAGACACATAACAACCACAGGGATGAGTTTGCACAAGTATCAACTTCATGATTCTGTGGTTAAGGGTTAGCCCCAGGTGAGTGTTGTTTTGGTTTATTTATGTGACAAAAATTCCCAGCAGTTTCATATTTGTTAGACAATAAAAGCCGATTCCCCTTTTTCTTTTTCACAAAACCTAATCTGTTTCATAACTATTATTAAATGTACCCACAGAACAACCGTCAAGTCTCTCCGTTGACCTTGCATTGACCCCTCTGGTTTTAAGTTTATTTTAGTTAAATTGATTTCGCTATCATCATTTTTGAGCTTCTATATGTCACGTTGTCAGCTAGTGGGACTAATACAGACAAGCATATCTGGGGCTTCTTAACATGTGGCAAACAGTTTTCAGTCACAATTTTGTTTAGGCCTCAAAGATCATATTATATGAGATTAGCTAAATGTAATGTTATTATCATCATCTGAGAGACATGCTGTGAGGTTTAATGAATTCTCGGAGCTTAATGTTTTATAGGTGGACCTCATCACCCAGTGCAGCTTATTAATTTTTTTTCTTTAATGGAATGAAAACAGAATCATAATAAAGTGACATTGGAATAAATATTGTTGCATGGATCTCAAAACCCTATTTAAGTGACTGCAATCTAACCCAAAATTTGATGACCAGTTAAAACGCACAGGTTTGTAATACCTCGGCTCTTCAGACAAACTGAAAGCCCTCTGTAATAATGACCTCCTACGAGCGGTGTGTGTTTGCTGGCACGATCGGTGATAGAGGCTTGATCTGCAGTGTGTCTGAGCTCTTCATCATTATCTTGGTTCAGTGATTCATGTCTTGGGCACAGAGAACAAAACTCTTGTGGAGGCCTTGTTCCTGACGCAGTGGGATGCTGGGAGTGACAATAAGAGAGAATTAGGGGTGGAAAAAGCAAGTAAATAGGTTCCTAAATACATGGCAGCCCAGTGACAAAGCCCACTGTGGATAAGACGGCGAGCGAGAGAGAGGCAGAAGGTGGGGAGAGAAGCCTTGATGAAAATAAGTAGCGAAGCTCAAAGGGAGGCAAGGCTTGAGCGGATTGGAGGTGATGATGAGTGAAGAGCTGCACAAAGTAGTACATCTATGGGATAGGTTTTAATGAGGCAGACGTCCGTGTGTGTGTGTATGTTTTCTCATCTGTGACACAGACACTCAGAAAATCCTCAGCAATGATACTCCTAACTTCCTGCCTCAACATGGGTGGGTAAAGGTTTGTGTGTGCAACATGGACACAGAGACAGTTATGATTTAAAATAGATTATTTGATTATCGGGGTCATGATCAAAGTAGTCAATTAATAACGTAGACTGAATATAAAAGATGGACAAGGGTTTCAACTTTTAGAACAGTTCCTACCTGAGCATCTTCAAGTTGTATCATTTTTTATGGTACAAAGTTTGAACATATAATGAGTGCTGTCATATTTTAGCTTGGAAACAATCTGATATTAGCTTCAAATATCAGATTGTCTTCAGGAAAAACATCTTAAAACTATTAAAGATAAAAGCCAGAAGCTTTCACTGGTCTTTCTTACCATTAATCGGGATCTAACATTTGAGACCGAGCCATCAATGTAATGTCAGATTACTGGCTTGTTAAAATATGAAAAAAAAAAGTCCCCCATTCCTTCAAAGTCCCGTATTTGATCACACATTAATGAAAAACGTCAAATTGCAAAAGACAACTAGTGACGATATCTGAATGGGATGTAGTTGAATTACACAATGCTGAAAAATGTAGGATGTAGAATACTTTTTAACGGAAATTCTTAGTCACAAAAATGAAGAAAATGCTATTTGCATGTAATTCTCATGCTTAGATAGGATTGTGCAAATATCAGAAGCCGTACCAGAAAAACGAAAATATCAGAACATAGTCTATCCCAAATAGAAGAACATTATGGAATCTTTATTTTTTAAGACCTACTCTACCTACCTATAATCTTGAGACCAACTGCCCCGAGAAAGTCTGATAAATCAGAGTAAAATATACTGAGAGGACAAAAAAAATTATATATTTAACAAAATTATCTTCTCAGTTATAACTAGAATAGTTAACACAGTGTGTGGAAAAAGGCCTTAAAGTGGGCAGACTGACCCTTTCCCCCAAAATGTATGTGATATATGAAGGAAAAATTTCACAACAACCATTATGAAAGTTTTCTAACATAAAATTTTTTATGTAAATTGGAGATGGTTGAGCTTGGTTTGGTTGATAGATGGAATGACTGTAGAAAAAGGTCATGCATTAAATATGCATTCTTTATAATTTCCCCTGCGTAAAAAACAAGTCCACTTTCAGTATATCAAATTCTCTGTGGAAACTACCTCGCTCATAGACTAGAAGCTTTCTCCAATACAGTGTGATGTATGTTTTGTAAATTTAGGAAAAAAAAGATTGTAAAGGAGTGCTTAACTGGACACACTGCGAATGGTAAGACAGTGCCGTTAATGGGAAGGAGGATCTGTATGTAGGAAATGAAACACTGTTGAACCATGTGTGAAATAAATAAAGAAATGAAATGAAATGAAAGAATGTCGAGTGTACTTGGTTTCTCTCCTCACTCTGAGGGTGAGTCCACAAACTAATGATAGCATCACAATGGCTATGGCCATCTTTTATATACAGACTGTGTTTGATTACTAAAACTCTGATGCAGTTCAATTCAGTTCAAGTTAGTTTTTCAAACGGTGCAGTTCACATCAACAGTCAAGGTGCTTTATACTACAAATCCCTTCAATATTGGAGGGAAAACCCCAACAATTCAGCAATTCCCTATGAGCAAGGCCTTGGCTAAAGTGGTAAGGATAAAACTCCCTTTTGACAGGAAGCAACCACAGACACAGCCCAGGTTCAGGAAGTGGCAGCCATCTGTGGATGGACTGGAAGGGCATAGCAGGAGAGCACAAAAACATAACTAAATTTGTCAAGATCAAGATAAAAACTAGTCACTCATGACAGATAAAAAGGTCATCTATCATCTACAGAGAATGGCACCAGGCCTGTAACCTAATGAAAAGAGATGTAACCCCTGTAGTGCTGCTGCTTGTTGTTTTTCAGTGACCCCCGTGGCTTAGTTTAACTGTAGTCGGTATCTTCAGAGCAGCAGGAGACCTTTAATACTGGTGTTAGTTCTCAGTTGCAACAAAAGCAAATCAAAAGGCTCAATTAGGGGTAACACTTGTTAAACAAGCAAGGGGTCATAAGATGGTGGTCTCATGAGATCAGGACATCACAGTCACACTGTTTAGAGTGTTGCATGGTCATTCAACGTGTAACTTTTAATGAGCCATGTTAACTAGGGTAACGTAATTAAAGAGACTGAGCGAACACAGGATGCTATGTGGTTGCGTTTTGTCTTAGAAATCTCAGATTAAGGTAAATGAATAAAAAGGAAAATGAATGAATAAGGTAAATTCATTCAAATAATCCATGTTGGTCTATAATAGTGCAAGAATGAGACGCAACCTGGATTCAAAGGAAGGAAGACAAAAAACACATTCAGGCTGTGCTTTTAAAATATACATTTTTAAAAGAAATCAATTAAATAATTATCGTCCCTTTCTCCAACTGATTCATTCTATTGTAATGTAAGGGGAATATTAGAGTAAATGATAAAATGGTTATTACAGGCACAAACTGTACCCCTGTTGATATGACATGCATCTAGCCACATATGACTGTAGTAACTGTATGGCAATTTAAAGGCAGCTGCAGTTTCTCACACACAGTGCTTTCACACATTTGGGAAAAAGTTGGGCTGTTGTGTAAAATATAAATAAAAACAAGATTGCAAATCTCATATACCCAGATTTTATTCACAATATAACATAGAAAAACTGTTTAAACTGAGAAAATGTATCACTTAAAGAAAAACATGTTGAATTTGATTGCAGAATCACATTTTTAAAAATTTGACACAGCTTTTTGGAGATTGTTTTTTCAAGAAATAGTAATATTTCACAGTATAAACATTTGATACATGTTCTGTTGCAAATTATGGATTTATGAGATTTGCAGATGTTGCATTTTTTGAATCTACATTTTACACAGCATTCCAATATTTTGGGATTTGGTTTTATAATGTCTTGAAACTGTGAAAACTGGCATTAAACATTCACTTAAGAAGACAGGCAGTGATACTGTGTTTCACTTCCAGCCATCCATTTGATCTAAATGTGCACTTTATGAATTAGTAATGGAGTAGGGATAACTGGGTGACAAAAGGTTTGTTGAGTGGCATTGCCATCCCCACAAAACACTTAGTTAATTGTTAATTAAGAAAGATGCCTTGCTCATGGCCTAACAGAGAGGCCCACAAACCACAGACAAAGACTCACACTAAACCCACACAAACAAACCACTTGTTCCAGATGACCATTTTTGCAGGAATGCAGCTAGGTGGACAAAACCCTTTCTCTACATTTACAAAAACCTGTTTTCTCATGGCAGGCCTACGTCATCTACACGGTTTTACACGGTGCATAGAAGTGCCTAGCAGATTCTGCGATGTTGGCTTCAGAATAAAAGGCAATTAAGCACTGTTTGCACTGTGCTTAGACAGCCATATGCCTAGCTAATTAACCTCCCACATAATAAGGAGGGAAGGAAGAAGACACTGCAAGATTATAATCGCGCACATCCTTCGAGTCTCTCACCCTTCCCCCTCTTTGTGTTCAATCAGTTCTGCTTGCTGTTCTGCTGTGATAAATGCTCTCTTATTTTGCATGTATTCTGTGTTACTACTCCTCTATGACAGCTAATTTGCACTCAGATATTGTAATTTTGATATGAAGTGCTTACTTACCTCCACATTTGCACCCTTGCTTGGCTCCCCCTCAGGATCATCGGCTATTGTCGACTTCTCCCCATCTAACCTACTTCTGGGCTCGTCTCCCCAGTCTGTTTCCGCGAGGACCAATCACCTTTATTTTAGAGTGGAACATTTTAATTCCTTTCATGTCACCAGTGATTCTCCATGTTAGACATCTTCTTGAATCTTTTGAAGGCAAAAAATAAAAATAACTCCAAGAAAGTGAGATTTCTTTTCCCAACCAGTTAAAACATAGTTTCAGACTTTTTAAGCACAGCACTCTGTAAAAGTCTTGAATAACCCCTCTTTTATCTATATTTTACTTTCTAGGAGTCAGACTTTCTTATAATAATTTTAAAGTGGTTTTGAGAAATAGTTCATTTCCAGTCCGACCATTTTTAGGGGAATGGTCAAGCCACTTAGCACTGTCCCGTGAATCATTCAAGCATAAAAAGGCCGCTCACTCAAGTGATGAGCCAGTGTTGTGTCAACACAAAACAGACAACTTAGCAAAGAACTGTATCACACTGTATCTTTATTCATTTTGTTACCAGCAGCCTGTCTCAAAAACACATAATTTCTTCCAATTTCTTTAGTTGAAATGCCAAGGATTACACAGTTGACAGGCATAAAACAGCATTTTTGCACCAACAAGGTAATTCACAAACAGCTATTAGCTGAGAACTTGGCATATCTCAGCATGGTGGGAAATGTGTCTTTAAAAAATCTGAGGAAATTGAACAAGTGGAGGACAAAAGATGAAGTGTCAGTCCCATAAAACAACTGACAGCTGATGAACTAAATCTGAAAGTCATGTCTTTAAGAAATTGGGGGGAAAAAAATCCAATAAAGACCTGACACAGGTCCCAAGAGATGCATCTGGCTTTCTGTTTGTCCAACTATTGTTAACTGAAGCTTCATTAGAAGTGGTCCCTGTGGAAAGGTGGCTGTGAAGAAGACATTCTTAAGGAGAAAATTCTTAGGTTTTCCAAATTAAACAAGAACTGCACTGGACACTTGTGGCAAGAGGGCTATCTGTAAAACACACTGGAGACTCTCTCATGGTTTGGGACTGCATTTCAGCCTGCAGCATTGGAGATCTTGTCAAAACTGATGGAATCACGAACTCATCAGCATTAGATTTTGATCCACAGTGCAATACAGTCTGGAAAGGATTTGATTGGCAAAAACTTCATTTTTCAGCATTTTTTTTTTACTGCCAATCCAGTAAAAGCATACCTGGATAGAAATTGACTATCAGTCGTGGATTGGCCTCCCTAAAACCCAGACCTCAGCATTATTGAAGCTGTGTGTGGAACTTCTTAGCAGCGAAGAGACCAAAAGGTAAGAAGGTCTTTAAATGTCCTTCAAGAAGCCTGGAGAAGCATTCCTGAACACTCCGTAAAGAAATGAGAAGAAAGTTAAAGTGCCTAAGAGAGTTCAGGCTGTGTTGAAGAATAAATGTGGTCACAGCAAATATTGACGTGTAAAACTGTTTTTGTCTTGTATACTGTATTTGCATATACGTTTGCGTGTTTTGATAAACTGCTACATGTGTTTCCATCTTCCTAGCAAAATATAAAGAAATGAAGAGGTGCACAGTAATGTATTAAGTGATAAATAGAGTTAAGTTAGAAAAATCAAATGTGTTTGCCCCTGTCTGGCACTGCTAATAGATCTTTAATGTCTTGGTTTCCAGCAAGTAAAATAATAAATATAATAATAAAAGAAAATACAATAGGCCTGCTATTTGCCTAATAGGCCCCTTGCCATTTCAATGGCTGATAATATTAACAATTAAATATAAAAGGCTGGTTGACATAAATGTTTTATTCCAATCAAACTTGCTTTTGATTTTATACATCAACTGATTCTGCTTAGGCCACAGCCTCAGAGATGCTTTCATCTGGGGCATGCTGCTTGTTGTTATTTCAGTCGTACAAGTAATCACGTTTGCTCGTCTATTCACTCGTTAATGGAAATACTAAACGTTTTATGGAATTAAACCTTTAGTAAATCAAATGTGGAGCCATTTAGTCATTTCACAAATAAACTCAAGTAAGTTACTATTGTTCCTGAACTCAATACATTTGAGGGAATCCTGTAAGTGGATGCAATCAAGTTCTCAAATCTGATGGGAGACAGCAAGGCTCCCAGACAGAAACAAACAAAAAAAGACACTAAGGAAGTAGTAGTATTAGCAGTTGTAGTAGTAAAGTTAGTGACCTTTTTGCATAACCACTTATGTGAATGAGGCAAGTGAATTGTGAAGGACAGCTGTTCTGCTAAATGCCTAAAGTCTCCTACAAGTTGTTTCCACGTGATAGATACATCCCACTGTGACTGATGTGTGCTAATGTAGTTGGAAATTATTCCTCTAATGTCTTTAGGGAAAACGCCCTACTTTCAAGATTAACAGCATGTTAGACTTTGGTAACTAATCAGCTGGAGTCTATAGCTGTCTAAAAAAACCCTGCTGATTTAGTAACGAATATAAACTCATGCAAACACAGGCCCCAAATCCAACAGTGCAGCCACTTTCTGCCCTCTTGCTTCCCTTTCTTTAACAAGATATTTGCTGAGAAATTCAAGTGTAAATCATGATTTAATAAGGATAATGTAACAATTTCATTACAAGAATTGGTTAATTTGCTGACTAATTGTTATTTCCTTTTTTTCCTTAGATCCAGTTTTGGGTTGTTCGAAAATGTTCCAGTCGCGCTCCAGTCCAGACAACCAGTGCATGATTAGTGGACAGGGTTTATATGATTCTGAGCCACATCCACATTGGCCTCAGTTCTGCCCCCCTCATCCCAGTGGCGCCATCCGTAATGCTCGCTCCCAGTGTCCCTATGGTGAAGTCTACACCAGGCCACCAGCTCCATTTTGGAGGCAGTCCAAAAACATGTGGAAGGTAGGTTATGAGTTATGAGGTTATGAGATCATCAAATACCACTGAAACATTATTAAATATGATAAATACAACTGACTGAAAGAAGAGATTTGTGGCGCTTTGCTGAACAGATATCAAGGACTGTCAATAAAATACAGAGAATTATTTGAAAAAGGTGATGTGGCAGAGTTTAATTAATTTCAACTCAGTGCTGTGCCACTGAAACGACTTGCTAATGAGAGTGAATGTTATTGATTGTAATATGGCGGAGGTTTACCTTCATGACCAGAACCTACAATGTACACTAGCAACCAATGATAGGCATGATCGGTATCTGTTAGCAATCAGAATCCCGTTATATGGGGTTTAGGTACAGATATCAGAAGGAAATACAAAAATACAAATGAGTACAATCAATGAAAAAAAATCACAATTATATTCACAATAGAACATTAATCTCAAATGTTTAAACTTAGGAATGTCCCATAAAAATTTATTTTGAATTTGATGTCAAAAATCATCTCTAAAAAAAGTCGGGATGGAGTAAATAAACAGTTAGAAAAGCCAAAAGAACATTTTGGAACTCATTAGGTTGATGCGAGCGTCTTAGTAGGTTCACTAATTTGTAAAAAACTGTGTCTACAATTTGTCGAATAATTTAAGATGAATTTTCTTAACTTAGAATTTAAAGACTTTGATGATCTCATCATATAACATACCTAATATTGTCAAAAGATTCTGAGAATCTGGAGAAATCTCTGTGTGCAGACAATTGGTAAATAAAATCAAAATAAGATGCTTCATGATCTTTGGGCCCTCAAGCAGCACTTCATTAAAAACAGGCATGATTCTATTACGGAAATCACTGCGTGAACTCAGTTCCCCGTGACATCCAGAAATAAAGGTTAAAGCTTTACCATGCAGAGAAGACGTATGACAGAGTTTTAGTGGCATTTCTGTGCCCACTGAAATGCATTAGCGGCATTCCTTATCTTCTCTGGGCCAAAGCTCATTTCAAATGGATGGAGGTAAATGGCTTAAATGCTTTGTGTTCAGACAAATCAGTTTTTGGAATTTGTTTTTGGAAATCATGGCTACCATGTCCTCTGGACTCAAGAGGCCCTGTCCCAACTTTTAAAGATGTGATGCTGCCATCAAATTCAAAATTAATTAAATTAATTAAATTTATCTATCTATCTATGGTATCTGCCATATCCTTGTTTGTTTTGGGGTTTTTTGCTGCATTCCTCTCCCTTTGTTTTTCTCTGTCACTTTACATTACATTACACTAATGGTGAGGAAATAAAACTGTGACCTGAGCATAAACAATTAACACCTGTAGCTAAAAAGACTAACAATGTGTGTTTTTTCTTATTCACACACTGTGCTAATAGCCCATATATCACCACAGGTATTTAATTACTGAACTGTCAGGTTAAAAAAAATGTTGTCACATGTATAATTACGAAGCTCTATGTAATGCATCAACTGACATAAATATAGAATGCAATCAGGTCGTAAACACAGAGGGGACTCTCCTGGTGAACCTCCTCTTGCCTGCCACATGTAAATACCAATGAAACGTTACTCTCTTTTCATCAAAGCTATTTAGAGGCCTTTGAAAAGGTCAACAAAACTGTGTCTCACAGTAAAGGTGACTGTGGAAGAAATGCTCATTTGTTGGATATTTTTTTTTACTGTTAATAATCTTTTCTTAGTATTTGCTAATAAGATCTAATATATATATATATATATATATATATATATATATATATATAATATATAATATATGCTAGCCTATTTGTGGCTGTTGTTCACACATGGCAAGAACCATTTGAATGATCCAAGTTTTAGGGGTCACTTCCTTGATATTTTGTCTCTGGATATTGTTGCCAGATTGTCCAAGGAACTCCAAAAACCACACACACAATGTGCTGACAGCTCACTGAGCCATAACTGGCTTCTGCAATTACTGTATGCCACTGAAAGTATGCATAATTTGGGTATTCATATCATGTACTGTTGCATATGTGTGTATTTTCTTAGATTGCACAAAGATTGCATGCGTCGTCTAGGACCATTTATTTTCCTGCTTTGCTTTGATGCAAAAAGTAAGGCTGAATTTTGGATGTTTGGGATGTGTTAGGGGGGTATTGTGAAAAGAGTCAAATGACTCCCAGATCGGCTGGAGTCGTCTCTTGGCTTTGGGGAGGTAAGTTCTGCAAGGGATGCATGAATCAGACTTTTAGAGGAGGAGGAACGGAAAACATCAGATGGATGACTAGTAGACTTCAAAGCATTGTTGGAGCATGTTTTTCACTTCAGTGGGAGGCCTTTCATGTGCTAAAGTTTCTCTGATGTGTGATGTGTGTGTTTGTGTACATGCACAAATACTTGCGGGTGTTTGTGAGTTGATGTCTGCCTCAAGGTAAAAGCTAGCCCTTTCACTAGTGGCTAGGTAGAGTCAGGTAACTTCCTTCTCCTAATTAAAAGAACTACTTAGATAGATAGATAGATAGATAGATAGATAGATAGATAGACTCAACTATCTATCTATCTATCTATCTATCTATCTATCTATCTATCTATCTATCTATCTATCTATCTATCTATCTATCTATCTATCTATCTATCTATATAAATGTATATTGTTAATTAGGCAAATACCAAACTGAATTAATGTTTTTTACTTACACACTGAATTTCTCTCTACACTAATTATATTGGCATTAAAACTCTATATAATTTCAGTCAAATAGCTAGCCCATATTGTCTACTGCAAGTGAATCTCACTATACAACCAACAACACAAACATTGTTTGTCTAATATTCACAGCAGGGCATTTGAGTCAGTGAGGAAACACAAAAAAACCTTCAGTGTGTTGCTGGGTGTGTAATGATTTAATGCAGCAGTCCCCAACCCCGGGGCCTCGGACCAGTATCGGTCCGTGAGTCGTTTGGTACCGGGCTGCGAGAGTTGAGGCTCGGGTGTGAAATGTATGGTTTTCAGGGTTTTCAGCGTTATTTTGTTATCGTTTTTATCGTTAACTCGGTTTTCCTTGGTCTTTTCACGTGTGTTATGAATAAATCTTCTTTTTTTCGGTACCCGTACTGGTTTTATTTTGTTGTATTTATCCGCGACACCTTAAAGGCCGGTCCGTGAAAATATTGTTGGGCATAAACCGGTCTGTGGCGCAAAAAAGGTTGGGGACCACTGAATTAATGGATAAAATTAAATGAAGACTCCTCAATTTGCAAACGTTGCAGATTTCTAAATCAGATCGATTCCACACTGGAAAAGTATTTCTTGTTCCACCTAGAAGGTCAGCTACAACTCCACTACACCTAGCAGACCATCAGTGATTATGGGCTCTAAATCCCAGTCACACAGGCTGAGAGATTATTTGGTAACCAGAAAATATAATGAAAATATAGGTGAAGTGTAGGTATGGAAAAAGTGTTATTCTTTGACCAGTGGTAAGTGGTTACTGAAGGTTACTGCCAGCTGCCTCAGCCATGTCTAGAAACCGGTCAGTAAACCATTGCTAAAAAAGAGTTAATATGGAAAAATGTGTATCCTCCAACTGGTTGGTGAGTGGTTGCTGGAGGTTGACATACAGCGCTGCAACAAAACCTCCTTGTGATTGCTTTGGTCCCTAGCAGTTGCTCCTAGTTTGTATAAAGGACAAAGACTTATTTGCAAACATTGGCCTAAAACTGGCTTAGCAGTAGTGAAACTGAAATGTGTGACACAAACTGGAAGTAGAGACCCTTTGCCTTCAATGCATAAGTTGCACCTTTTGAAATGTGTTGGTTTTAAGGTAACGTTTCCTTTGAAGGTGAATGTTCTTCATTTCTGGTTTGTGCTGCACTTTTATAAGTTTCACTACCGCTCCATGATTCCTTCGTGAGTATATACAGACAATTCACTTTCTTCCATGCAAAACAAAGGCAGAATGTGGCAATCTGCTTGTGACCGAAGCAATCACAAGGAGGTTTTTAGTGCAACGCTGTCTTTGTGACTGAATGAAATGAAACGAACTAACAAAGCATTTAAGGTAGAAAAGAAATAAGGACTTAGTTAAGATTGAAGTGAGGGCTGAAAGGAGAGGAATCAGAAGAAGAAAGATAGAAAAAATGTATCAGGGCAACAAGGACATTAACAGGCCAAAGCATGAGAGAGCAGCAGTGATGGGTGTAGACCACCCATCTGGACTGGCTCAGCGCCTGGGCTGGCCCGGGTTAGCCCACAGGACTGGATGTATGCATGAGTGAAGAAACAGAGGTCCTATGCAATAATTCAAAGAGATGAATCAAGGCATCGGAAATATTAAACATATAAATGAAAACAGACATATTTCCTGCATTGACTCTGTGAACCTGGAATAACCGAGAGTCCCTTAAACTAGAATTAAACTTCACAACTATGAAATAAAATAATAGTAAGCATGTAGTTGAATCATCTTTCAGTTAGCAGGCATAAAAGAAAGAAAAAATTGTGTATTTTTTGCACTGGGGGAAAGAAAAGTAACAGTTTATTTTACCATTTCTGTCATTTTTGTACACCATAAAATGGTTAATTAAAGAGTCATGTACATAATTAGAACACATTTTCTGTTTATGATGTGAGTATAGACTTCGAATTCATCATTTAAAAGTTGTTACGTTGAGTCAAACACAGGCTGAGGGTAAAGACTAAAGTTTTATATGTGCATTTCCTGATTAGATCTGTGCATAAAAATTCTAATTATCAAATATCAACTAATTCAGGCTTTTTTATGGCCAGACCAATTGTGCAGCTTTTTGGCTTCTTCATTATGCTCAACAGAGTCAGATTTACACAGTATACTGTAAATAAAATTAGCTAATCAAATAAAGCCTCGGTTTTAAATCCTGTTTTCTCTAAGACAGTTATCCTCACAGAGACAACAGTTTCCTTGTCTCTCATATTTAAATCAGTCCATCCAAAGCAGGACTACACACAGGTAAAGTACTGTAATTTTATCTTTTTTTTGTACATTTCATGACCGCAAATACTAAACTGAAATTGGATTTTCTACTCACTAACAAAGCTATGAGTGAAAGGGAGAAGTTCTCCTTACACCCAAACTGAGACACACAGTTTAATGACAATGAAAAAAAACTGTCAAAATTTTAAATATGTAACAGTGATGCTATTACAACGCTAGCACAGAGTCAATATTAAAAGTTTCCTTGTAATTACAAACCTGGTTTAATGCATACTCACAGATACAGATGAGCTCAAATTGACATATAATTATTTTTATAAACCAAAATAGAATATAGTTGTTGTTTCTTTCAAATTGCTTATGAGTAAAAGTATTTTTTCTTCTTCTTTTTTCTGCATTATTTAGTGATGAAATTGCTATCTTTGTGATATTTTTCCCACAGAGGTATTTTCCCTGACCCTTTCTGATATAAAAGAGCTCTAAGACACTAATAGGATTAGACAAGAATGACCCTCTAAATGCTTCACATTCATTTCTTCAGTGTTTCACACTGAAAATAACTAACTAACTCCAGCTTGTGCAACACACACACACACACACACACACACACACACACACACACACACACACACACACACACACACACCACCACCACCACCACCACCGCCACCACCACCACCACCTGTCCAGCTTGCCCCTGATCTCCTCCTGCACCAACTGTTCTTACAACACCACAGATCAAGCCATTCATTAGACTGTCCCAATAATTGACACAAAGAAGAAAGCACAGACCACTTCTGGTTAAAACATATCATAATCCCTCTAGGTGGGGTGGGAGGGGAGTTTTAAGGCCACCAAGAAAGCTATTCATAGCATCCAGAAACATGTAGAGACCTCCGGGAAAGACATTATGAGGTGTTGGTTGAGACTTGGTATGACACCCCTGGGAAGAATGGTGATTAAAAATGAAGAGGATCAACTGCACTCTAAGACTTTTACAACCTGTTATTAGGTGTTAAAATACTGACTAATGTGTTAATGATGCTGCAAGAATACTAGCAAGTACGTGAAGATGTTGCACTTGAGGAGAAATGTCTTGTGCTCCCTGTAAATCTGTGCCAGCAAACCTGTAAGCATTCCAGTGTCGACAACCCAAAGTTCAAAGGGCAGAATGACAAGAGCTTCAAGAAAAATTCAACATTTTTGAAAATTATTTGTTTTGTTCACAACTTTTTTCAATTTTAAAGTTTTAAATTGTGAATTTACTTTAGCAATCTTGATCTTTATCTAGTGGTTTTAGTTTGATTGTAGGTTTTGAAGTGCTGTGAGTTACTCACTAATTTATTTCATTAATCAAACCCATTGAGTCTGCATGCATAATCATATTGATTTACATATCTGTTTCACACAAAGATTAAAAAATATAATTTAATTCAAAATTTTTTCTTTAAGCCTCACATATTTGAACGGTTTGTGTTGAAGTGATTAGGTATTGTGTGAATCAAGCAGTAAAGTGATCAGTGACATGGTAAAAAGCCACTGTTTTCAGTGTATTAAGAGACAGTAACTGCTAGTAATTATCTTAAGAGCATGAACCACATCAAGCCATTTTCTCCCCTGTGCCACTCTTATCTATCTCCATTTCTTTACTTTTATGGTGTTGTTTCCCGTGACAATGAGTGGGTTCATGTCCTCTGGCAGTCTCTGTGACTGCAGTCCTTCAGGCATTTCTGACCTAATGAAGTGAATTTGTGAATTGAAGCCTAAGCTAGATTTTTTTTTGATTAGTATATGTTCATATAACTTTCTAACAACTAATTGTAATTGTTGTTCAATTAGAATAATATGATACCAATATTGTCATAAAGTGAAAAAGTCCCTTTTGATAGGGCTGAGTACTTTGGCTAACACTCTGTAATTATTTGGGATATGAAGAGACTTATTTATGTAATTTTGAACACCCAAGATGTTTAGCATTATTTGTTGATATGAGTTTGAGCTCTTTAAAAGCATTTTAAAATGTTGTAAATGAGTGGCAGGTCTGGACATTCCTGGTGTGATACTGGAAAGTCCAGGGAAGGAAGGAAGGAAGGATAGATAGATGGATAGATGGATGGATGGATGGATGGATGGATGGATGTTCAACATAACTGAAAACATTAACATGTAATCTTTAATCAGATCTAAAAATAAAATAGGGAATGTCTGGGTTTATAATAGAATAAGACTTCTCAGCATATTTTTAAAATGATCAAAGTTCTAAATCAACGTAATTACATTCAGTAATGTAATGTTCAGTGTAAAAGATTTAAACAGAGTAATGCTTAATGCTTAATCTATTATTGGCTACTTCTGATGTAGAATTGGAACTCTCAAGAAACTATTTTTGTAATCATATCTATAACATTACTTCATATTTCAAGCTTTCAAAACATAAAGGTTATCATAGCAGCATCCAACAGGATTGAACTGCAACATACTAAAATAACCTCAAAAAATGTATCTGCGGTGAGAAAATTCAGTAGGAAACCATTGGACATGTGAAATTTAAAATTTACTTGTGACGTTTCTTCTGAGCTTTAGTCAGTTTTACATTATTGATCAATGTTTACATCTTACAATAAAGAATGTTCCTAAGCTTCAGTCATCATTTCCTTGGATCCATGTGCTTTCTTCTTGTTTCTAGGAATTCAGATGACTCTATAGGCTTTCATAAAAACTGGAAAACAATTTCAAATAACTTTTTTTAAGTATAAACAGAAAGACTTAATGGTATATTTGGTATATAAAAGTACAGTTTTTAATTCTTATGATCTCATTTAAATTAATGGAATCATAATTGTTACATGAATAATGTTCTCTATACCTGCAACCACTGGGTCCACGTATGCCCTCTTTTATCACTGGGCTGCACTTCCTCTAATACTGATGCCATCCTAGTTGAAACCTAAGTACCTAATACAGCCATTCATCCAACCATTCAACTCTGGGCATCAGTGGGGCCCCCACATAGTCTATAACCTTTATAAGATTAATGCAATGGATTGAGCAGGTGTCTGCCAAAATTCCATTCCCATTTAAACCTTCCAGCCCATACCCACAGCCTAATCCTATTAGGCCCAATTGAGTGAAGTCCACAGTCTTTTTCAGTTAAACTAAGTTCATGCACTAATAGGATTCAAAAGGGGGCAAAAAAGGTACAACGAAGAGAGCAGCAGTGTTAGTGTGTGGCTGGGGAAGTGGACAGTATTGGGACCAGTAGGGGCTTCCTGCTGAGTTTGGGGATATGTGGGAGCGAGGAAACAAGCCAGAGGTCTCCCTCAAGGTGGACAAGCAAGAACAGCTGGCGTCTCTCTCTTGCATGTTTGTGTATGTATGCGCTCCATGGATAATAAATGGTGTGATTTATAAGTGAACAGTTTAATTGATGAAAGATGATTGGAGGAAGATTATCACATTTATCTGCATGTATGTGATCTGTATATATACATACATGATTTAACTACTTGCTGCTCATTGCTGCAAGCTGTAATAGATCAATGTTCTGCCAAGTGAAAAGGGAAATGAAGACAAAATATGTGGTTTAGAGAATGTGATAAATTTATCTTAATCTTTCAAACATTCATCTGAATGTCAGCACATGAAGTGGATTTTGTAGTGAGACATATTACATTATGTTTCATAATGCATGTCACAAGGGCCATGTTATTTTCTTTTCAACAAATAAATCACTGTAATATAAGGGACACAGATGCAGACAACAAACAAGACAAAAGGGTACATAACATTCATATAAAATAAAATAAAATAAACCAAAAAATTGCGTTTAGCATCACAATTAGAATTTCACTTGTACCAAAAACTTCCTGGTAAGAATGAAATCCCAAGATGCAATCTAAATTGAGGGGTCCTCGAGTCAAAAGACAGTAGGAAACACCACTCTTGGCCTTAAACAATCAAAAACTTTGTCACCTCATTGATTCCTTTCTATTTTGGGTTTGTAGCTACAACATATTATCAAGACCCTTTGTTAACCGCCCCCTCTGTCCTTTTGTGCCTGCCAAAAGACAAGATGAGCACTTGTGATAGGCAAAGCAGCACATACTCACGCACACCAAATTAAGGAGGTCAGAAGAGGACACAGTGTTTAGCCAATGGTATCAGTGACACAGATATACCCTGAGGATTTATCCTTTCAGGACGGACCATAGCCAGAGGTGCTAAATGGGATTCCCTTTGAAGAAAACAAATCCAAAAGGACTTGAGAGACAAAAGGTTAGCACAGGATTTCATTCATCTTACATAGTCTCATGTCTTGAAAAACAAACAAGGAACAAAGACTCTGAAGAGATACTTGACATTAACTGCAAGTACTAAAGCTTATTTAACGTAGGCTTTTAAAGTAATAGCACTGAGTTAATAGAATAATAACTGTTTTATTATTACAACCCTGTTTCCCCCAAAACGTTGAATGCTGTTTAAAATGTCAGTCAAAAATGGAATACAATGATTTGTGAATCTGGGACATATATATAAATTTGTGATACAAAAACACTGCATCCTCAGTTCAGATGAATAGAAGTAGAACTTGCCAGACAGATAATTAAACCATTATATGCTGTCTATTCTTATAATGGTGTTAAAGAGGGGCCATGTTACCTAACCTGATTACATCTTTCCTTTGCTTCTTCATTTGCTTTACCTTTGTTACCGTTTTTTATCCTTAGTTGTCAAAAAGTCTTTATTTTCGGGATGCTTCCATCCATATAATGAAAATACAGAAACAAGGGTAACACAAGAGAATAGAGTGATATTTCTACAGGACTGTATGCAATCCTGTGAAGGGCACATTTCAGTAGTTTGTAGAACCACTTTTAGCAGCAACACTTTGAAGTGCTTCACATTATTTTGGTTCACTATTCTTTACAAGTTGTTTCAGTTCATTAGGTTTTGCAGATTTTCATTTATAACAGTTGTCTTCAGGTCCTGGCACAGCATTTTAATCAGAATGAAGTCTGGGATTGGGTGTAGCAATGACTGCAAATAAGTTTAAACACCTTGAGTCTTTGTTCATTTCAGCCATTCTGTTGCATGATGCAATTTCAGCCAAACTTTAGTTGTCAGATAAATGGCCCAATATAGGACTCTAGAATACTTTGAATACAGAGGAGTGCATTTTCAACTCATTGAATACTAGGTGCCCAGGTCCCGTGGCTGCTTTTGGTTGATATGCTGTGTCTGGATTTCTCTGAATGTGGCCCTGTGCATTATGACCAAACATCTCCACCTGTGTTCTAGACACTGTTTCTGATTGCACTGTTATGAGCTTTCATGCTAACTGGGGTCTGTAGAGTCTCTACATACTGTTATAAATTAAGTCTATGTAGGTTCTCAGTCTTCCAGGTGAAGGTAGTCTAAGATTTTATAAATTGTGTATAAACCAACAAGACCTATTCCTGTGATTTGCTCAATATTATAGTTCCATATTAGTT
Source organism: Mchenga conophoros (assembly GCF_057382185.1). NCBI lineage: Eukaryota > Metazoa > Chordata > Actinopteri > Cichliformes > Cichlidae > Mchenga > Mchenga conophoros. The sequence goes on from NC_140542.1 coordinate 33,442,641, forward strand.
CAGTGGTCAGCTAGTAAGCTTAGCTTAGCCTAAAAAATAGAAACATGGGGGAAAATGAGCCTTGTTTTCTTTAGAATACAGCTATTTTTTTTTAAGCTTACTAATTCTATTGTTGTTATGGAAGATTGCGTGTTTATCTACTATTAATCTGGTGATTCAGTTATGAAAGTGGCATTATTAATCATGTCATCTCATTCTTGGCAAGAACACTAGATCTACACTTAACAAATGTGCACTTAAAAGAGCACAAAACTTTTCCTTTTATGTGTTATAATGGGTTAATACATCAGAATGGTGCTCTTCTTGTGAGTAGATTGTGTGACACATTTTGTAGTGTAGATATGCTGAGTGTATAATTCAATTATGAGTCAGATTTTATCCTTAGAAGACCCTAATTGTCCAGCTCAAATGCCATCATTGCCAAAATATTATGTACTGGTTTGAGTGTGTGTGTACGTGTATGTGTGTGTGAGAGAGAGATAAGAGTCCAGTGATGTAGACTAAACTACGAAAAGGCAGGAGGGAGGGAGAAAGAGTAATATAGCTGAGTACAATGATGGAACAGAGAGTAGGAGGGAAAAAAAAATCAAAGAATTGGAATAATTGGCATAATTCAAGGTGGCTGGGCACAGTCAGGGGGAGTGTCAGTGTTGGGCGAATCTTTTGCCATCCTCAAAGAGAGACAGTCTGCACAATTAGCCAGTCGAACTCTGACCCCGCTCAGAATAATTAATGAATAACAGAGAGGATAAAGACAAAAGGCGCAGAGCGGTCTGGTTGAGTGGTGAGCGAGGGTAATACATCAAAGAATGCCGTTAATTGGCCCTGTGGCTTTCATTCTTTGCCCTATTTCTTTCAATTCATTGACTCAAAATAATGGGTTCAGGTTCATTATCAACAGGTTGTAAGCCCTGGGAGTACCAAAATTCAACTGGAGAGTCAGGGGTGTGTGAGTGAGCGTGCATATGCTTGCCAGTCCATGTGTACAAAAACGTGTGTAATGGCTTAGATTTTTGCCTGCCCCCCCTCCAAGTCTTGACAACATCAATTCCACACAGGAAAACTAAGAGTTGTACAGGCAGGTTGAGAGCAAAGAGCAATAGACTGCACTTTTTAACTTAATTTTTTTATTTTTAAATAGTTGTGCAAGAACGTAGACATACAACTTTTACTGTTTATGTTTGTGAGTCCTACAAGTCCTGTAGCGATGCTGGAATATAACTGGTACGGACAGGTAAGTGAAGCTGACGCACCAATCCCTGCATTGATGCTTTCAAAAGTATACTGATGTAAACCTCTGCTGATGTATCTGCGTGAGTCTGCAAAGCTTTCAGAATTGCTAATGTTGAATTACTATACTGCTGTGCATTGACTGCTTACATTGTTTAACAATGTTAAACGCCATTTATTGTTTAACATTCAGACTGTAGACAATCAGACCAAGTCTACCCTCGTTCTATACTACATGCTCAATAAAATCAAAGCAATTATTTGGACTCTTACTCTATACATTTACATAACTTCATATCACTAACTTTAAAATAATATAATTGTATTGTGTGACTGCTTAAATGCTTAGCATAAAGAACAGCCTGGTTTCACATAGCACAAAAAAAGAACTTGATGACTCTATTAAATGTTAAATAAAATGAAGTTTGTACAGGGCATAGTTAGAGTAAATAATGTGCATTTAAATGGCATCAGACTCCGTCAAATTCTGTTTACATTAACAAGGCCGACAGTATTACCTCATCAGTGACATAGCAAAACACTGCAGACTCATTAAAAGATAATCTCCTTAAAGGAGCTTAACTTTACTTCTGTTTCATTCACTTGTTATGAACACTATTTGTTGTCACAGCAACTATGAGGGCTACGGTAGTGTTGCCCCTGGCTTTAGTGGTCGCTAATATTCACAAATCCCGACTAGCTTTCTTTGAAGTGATGTAAACACGTGCAAGGTAGAATTACGTTATAGTAAAAAACACAGTAAATAGGAAAAATAGATTTGTTTAAATTTTTGATTTTGGACAATAAAGCATGTTGACAATAAGTAATTCAATTTGTTTCTTTAGTAGTTACATGCTGTTCTATGTCATAATGTCACAGGAACTGTTTAGCACACTTCGTTATCTGTTAAGTCAGTGTAAGTATTTTCATCATAGTACTAAACAACGTAATTGTACTTCACAGATTTTCTGATGTGTTTAATGAATATCATTAATTGATATTGTTAATCATTAAATGAGAGAATTTCCTGGGTTTTTAAAAAATGTATCTTTGTCATTTTTTTTCTGACAAACTTCATTTTATTTACACATGTCAAAACCAGCTAGTGTGGCTTTGGGCTGAAAACCCTTCTTGAAATGCTTGTGCTTGCATACATAACCAAAGGAGATGTGAAGGAGCAAAGGATAACAGGAGAGTTACTTCAATTGCCAGAACTTTGTCTGTTCACAACACGTGATTTTGTTGGAAAACATAGCTGCGTGTTACACACCGTGAAATACTTCTGCCATCCTCTTAGCTATTGCAGAACGGTCTTTTCCCCTCTTTTAGTCTTTTAACTGTGAAACCAAAGATTTCCCATACCTGGGTAAGCCATGTCAAGCAATTAATACCCTGAAAAACGCCTTTTAAGTGAGTCTTTTGGTCTGTGGACCTCCCAATTGTGAAAAGACTGGTGTCGTGTCTTGTTATCCTCGCACAAGCGCATTCTCCGCCAGCACATCTGATAATTACCATAAGTTGAGATGGAAAGAGAAACATACTTTCAGGGTCCTATAAAATATAAAATAGCCAAAGATTTGTGGAAGAAAGTTATATTTTCTAAAACATTCTGGGATAATATGAGGCATATGGCTGTTTAAACAGACAAAGATGAAGCTAAAATGCTCCAGAAAATGTTTAGCTATAATTATACGTATACAAAGTTTTTATTTCACACGTTAAAACATGCATAACCACCAGCAAGATCCTTTAATCCATCATTTCTTTGTACTGTGCACCTTTCTACATGACCAGTTTGAATTATGTTGCTCATACTGTATATAAAGATATGAAAAGGATTATATATGATTATAAATTATGTAAAACAGCAACGGTTCATGGTCATTTCTGGTTCACTGACATCGCAAACGTTTCACACACAGAAGCAGAAAATTGTAAAGCACCAATCATTTTGGTTCACACACAGAGTAATACCATGGAGTAGAGTAAATGCAACAACACATGCTTGAACACAGACAATGGAAGCATGCAGAAATGAGCAAGTAGTATTCAGGGAGTGTCAGCAGGGTTTTGAGGAAGAAATAAATAAACCGCCCATCCCTTACAACATTATAATTACAAAAATGAGTGAAAATGTGTTTATGCTTAGTTACTGAATGTAAGTATAAGAACTGGTGTTGGACATCCAACAGTTAAAATAAAATACAGCAAGTTAATATTCATTTCAATGACAAGAAAGTTTGGTTTTAAGCATTTTTAACTTTGTATTTGGATTTTTTTAAATATAAAAATTCTGTAAAAATGTCTGAGAAGGATCTTTAAGAGTAAAACAACACGCTCTAACTGCATTCTACAATTAATAATAAATGAAGGCTTCCTGATATTGAGGTGGGAGCTTTGGGAAGATATTTGGGAATATAAAGCACAGGATTGGTCAATAGGGAATTGTTGCATTTCCCTTTGAAAGACATCTTTGGCAGCTATAACACTTGGTTAAGGCTTGGACCAAAATCTGGTCTTCTACATGTAACTCATATCCCTGACACTACTGCACTAACACCCCAAACTTCACCCCCAAACCTTAATGTGTGGTGCAGATTCCCTCTACTCCTGGCACTAAATGTTGAAAATGGATGTCAATTGCAAGCAGACAATCTTTGGTATTCTGGTAACCCTTTGGTATTCTAGTCTGTTATAGAAAAACAAATAAAAGCACCAGTTTACTTTTAAAATATGGCGAAGACGCAAGAAAGATTAACAAATGCCATTATGAACATCGATGTGATGTGCAGCAGCTCATTTTGTTGGTAACAGAAATCAAAACATTCATGTTAAATTTAGGGTTTAAAACTGGTGAACCTGTAGTTGATTTGAACTTTATTTTGAGCGGCAGGGGAGTGCATCGTAGCCTACAATGAAAAAGTTGGCACTGGCAGAAATTCTGTAACACACTTGGAACTGGCAGTACCCAAATGATGAAATAAATAATAATAAATTGAACTCAGGCAAAGCTAATTACACAATTTACCCCAGACTAGGAGTTGGAGTGGTGGGAGAGTGTGGCTCGCAGTGTAGCATGATCCAGTAGTATCTACGCAAGAAGGGTATTTAAAAAGAAAAGAAAAGAGAAAGCCTGCTTTTGAAGTCTTGAGAAAAAAATACTTTCATTTTGGTCAGTGCGCATATATGGAAACACATTATGTTATGTAGGAAGGTGATGTGATACGATCTAAATGCAGATCAGCGTCTGATCAGAGCTGCATCCTGCTTGTGATTGCTTTTCACTTCACAGCAGCTCGCTCGTTCAAACAGCAAAAGCACAAAGATAGCCAGACAGAGCAAACAAACAGCTCTTTGTCCACAGCTCCACTATATATTATTAGTTCGGGTAAGGTCAAAGCTGATTTAATTTTCTGCTTAGTTCTCATTAAATAGCTATTGCATTATTTAATTTCCCACAATCAAGTTAAGGAAGAAGAGTAGGGGTTGACTAATCAATATATGTCCACCAAAAGCTTTTGAACAGTAGATTACAAATTTAGCCCACAAAGCTTTATACTAGTTAGGAACAGTACAATCCTCTTTTTGATGCCATATTAAGCTTTAAAGGTCAGCACTATATTAAAATATTGAAATATTTCCGATTCTGATTTTCTGGCCAAAGACTTTAGTTCATCAAAAGTTTTTGAATGTTTATGAGGACTTAGAATAAACACTCATCAAACCCTGATGGCCTGTCCTGTTTACCCTGTGGGATACAGTGGAAGTTACTAAGTGATATATGTAAAGATTTTTGAGTATCCCAACTAATTAAAAAAATGTGGCAAATATAAACATGAACTATAAATTGCTCCTGAGAATGAATGAACAGAGAAGCACTGGAGAAATGGTTTAAATACTTAAATAAACAGTAAGTTAAAAGGGATCTTTCCAAGGTGGAAAGACTTGGAAAGACTCCATACTCCTGCGACAGCTAGTTAGATAACTGGTTAAAAAAACTGATTGATGATAAGTTAAAAACACAGATGAAATAACTTAAAATAACAGATAAATGGGATAAACAGCTTGCTAAATTAACGAACAATTCTGTAATGCATGCTGAAGTCTGCAACCAATGCACTACAGTCCACCTGAAGGGCACTACTATATAAAAACTAATAGATAGATGTCTGAAATAGTAAGCTGAAATGAAAAGTAGCTCACAGAATAAATTAAACGCTTGAAAGAGTGTTTAAACAAATTGCTAAATGTGGGGTGCAGGTAACTGGTCCAATTGAATCCATGATTTTGCCCCAAAAAAACCAATATATCAGAGGGGACAGTGGTCAGCGCTGTTACCTCACAGTAAGAAGGTCCTGGATTTGAATCCACCACCTGGTTAGGGCCTTTCTGTGTGGCATGTTCTCCCCAAGCCTGTATGGGTTCTATCCAGGTACTCCAGCTTACTCCCACAAAGATGCTTCTTCCAGCTGCTCCCTTATTTACAAGGAGTCACCACATTTGGTAGGCCCACATATTTGATTTTAAAGTGTCTTTTAAAACCGGGTGGACTTTGTGACGCAACACCAAAGGGATTTGTGTCTCCTCCCAGGATCAAACAGCGGATCTTGGCCACTAGACTGGTTTACATAGATCCAATAGTGTCCAAAGACATGCACGTCAGATTAATCGATCCTCTCCATTACCCCTACAACAGACTGGCAGCTTGTCCAAGGTATAACCTGCCTCTTGCCTCATGACCGACTAGATAGGCTCCAGCCCCCTCACGACCCCGAATTGAATAAGTGGAAGAACGTAGGTGGATTGATAAGTGGAAAATCATCATGTTCTGTTCACAGTAGCATCTCAGCTAATACGTTTTTTTTTATTACCAGATGAAATGACAAAGGGCCGACAAGGTGCAACTCCCCGAACAGCTAAATCCAGACAGGAAATACAAACCGCCAAACACTATGCATGTGACTTCAGAGATTTGGCTTGCATCATTCAAAGTAATGTTGTGCACCCTTGTTGGAAAAAAGTTACAATCTAGTTTTTGTATTTTCCATTATCTTCAGACACAAAAAGCACATCTAATGTTCCACTTATATGTTACATCATGTTGCCTAATGTTTTTATATTGATTCAGAATACTACAGACTAAGTTGATCATTCTGTAATAGGTTACCCAAGACTTAATTACAAGTCTTGATGCTGTTCGATTATTAAATCTTTTTTGGCCAGCTCTACCGATTCTTTCCTGACTATTAAATTCAATAGTCTGTGCTTCATCCATGACTATACCTTCATGTCATATGAATAGTTTCATTCAGGGTGTTTATCTAAGAGTGTAATTTTACAAGAATTGCCAGTAGACAGTTTCATTGAATTCTTAAAAATTGTTATGTTTTCTTAGTAACTGATAGATGCAGACTTATTGTGAGTGGACTGCGGATATATAGATATGAGCTGGGCTGTGTTTAAGTAATTAAATAATGGATTTAAACATATTCCAGTAGATGATCTTTGAGTGTTATTTTTGCTGTTCTAAATATTAATACTAATTGCAACTATCTAGCTAGAAATGTCAAAGAATCCAGATTAAAACTTAAACTCCCATCAGTGCAGATGTAAAAGGTTCTAGTTTTATGTCTGTAAGTGTTATTTCAGTATAAGTTTTGTTGGAGGTGGGTAAAAGACCAACCTCCATGCTATGAAATGACAAGTCTTCAAAGCAGGATTACCAATCACCGATTATTGACAACCATTGTAGTTTCTGATTTTATTTTCAGCTTGTCTGCTAAACAAATCAGATAGAAATGACTGAAATTGGTGAATTGATACATAAAAATCTATGCCTATAATAAAACCAGTAGCAAATTTAAGCTGTCAGTCAGCCTGGTGTAGACACGCAGACAGCTGGTACTGAGGACTGAGAGGTCAGAGTCTCTGTGAACTGAACAGATCAAACGCTTCAATAAAATCCTACTTACACTCATGTCTCTTACTGTGGTTTCCCACCAGGATGTATAACTTCAGAACAGATTGAATTAGTGAGAGAGAATAGATTCCTAATCGATTAGACTAAGTGTATTTAGACTCAGTTTGACATGCAGCATTTGTACAAAAGGCACAGTGAGTCAAATCTTTTGAGATAAATAGATAAATATATCTGTCCTTTACAAAAAAGTAGGGTAGCACAGTCGTACTTAACCGCATCTTTCTTTTAAGGAAATCTAATTCATTGTCTGTATTGTAACTATTTTGTCTATAATCCTTTATCCAGTCTTGAAAAGTCTTTAGTTTGGTAAGCTGGGATTGTCTTGCAATCAATCATGTGCATAATTTTAATAAGACTTCATCTTAATAGTTATAGCTGGGGCTCACTGGGGCTTCTTTTCACCGTCTGCCAAAGCGAGAGATTAAAGTTTGTCTATGGTGCAGCTTTCTGACATCATCCAAAGAAGCAATACTAAACATCGCTCTATCCTGTTCTAGCTCACTGGACAGTGAGGGTCAAGGCTGAGATTCCCCTTTCAGAACTACTACACAGTAGTTTACCCATAATCCTGTTCTGTTCTGTACTGCTCAACAGCTTCTGTTTAAACTTCTTTTGAGGAAAACTTGTCCTGTGTTTCTTGCTCAAATCCACCAGGTGGCCTGGTGCGGTAAATTAGTGCGGTCAGTGTTAATCTCGTTAAATTGACGTTAACACCATAACCGCATTGGATGGCGCTAACATGTTAACGAGCTAACCTCGCTAACACGTTGATGCCATGCAGCCCCACGCACGCATCGGGCGATCCGTGCTAACTCACTAACAGAGATTTGCCAGATTAATGCAGTTGTGGTGTTAATGTCATTTTAAGGAGATTAATGCTGACTGCACTAATTTAATTATATGCAAACATGCCTAAAAATGTAGTATATAATAACAAAATCAAAGTTTGGATCATTGTAACAAGCTTTAGAGTCAATATTTGGTATGACTACTGTTATCCTTTAATACAGTCCGAACTCTCTTAGAAAAACTTTCTCATGTTTTCTTAAGGAAAGATTCTCCAACCTTCTTGAAGAACATTCAAAGCTCCTCTTATGCTGCATTTTTTTCTGTTCTTTGTCGAGATGATCCCACACTGCTTCAATAATTTTGAGAGGTTCTGGGGAGGCCAATCCATGACTGACAGTGTGTCATAGAAATGTGTTTTTCTGCCCGGGTATGCTTTTACTGCATTGGAAGTTGAATTTTTCATCACTGTCATGATGAGAAATGAAGCAGTTGACAATTCGATACGTTTGAGATGGTATTAAAACCTGATCATACTTTTCCATACAATATTTCCATCAGGTTTGACAAGATTGCACAACGCTACTGGCTGAAATGCATGCAGTCGCAGACAGAGCCTATGTTGTACAAATGACTGATTGTCAGGTTCTTGTGTAATGTGGCATATTTCAGTCATTTCTTCCTGGTTCCTTTTATTAGACCATTTCTGATGAGGTTTCAGTGAACAGTATAGGGCTCACCTGTAGGGCCATATGCAACAGTCAGGTCCTGTGTCAGGTCTTTGCTGGATTTTTTCCCCTATTTCTTAAGGACTTTTAGAAACGGTTCATCTGCTGTTATATATTTTAGGCCTACAACTTCTTCTTTTATCCTCCATGGGTTCCATTCCCACAATTTTTTACGGACAGACTGCACATTATATCGCAATATGCCAATATTTCAGTTACTAGCTCTTTGGGAATCACCCTGTTGGTGCAATAGCACCAACTTATGTCAAATTTTATGTTATTCTGTTACCATTTTACTTATATTTGACTAAAGAAATTAGAACAAATGAAATGTATTTGCAGCAGGCTGCTAGTAACAAAGTGGCTAAAAATACAATTTAAAATGAGTTCTGTGTAAACGCATCATTGGTTAATCCCCTGAGTTAAATGGCCATTTTATGTGTGAAAAATATACAGGTCAGTGTTAGGTGGCTTAACAACAACAGGACAGTGCACTTTAACATTTTTTTAAATAATGTTTAGTTATTATATGTCTTATAGTCTTATCATTAAAAAACTAAAACCAACCAATGTAAACAATACAGTGTCATTAACAGCAAAAGGTTTTATTCACAAATATACAGTTTGTGTAGACCACTTGTGAAGTAAAAAAATATATATAAACCAAAAAACATAGTCTACAAACCTGGATTTATTCTGTGCTTTTTCTTCATGTTCTTAACTAGCGCGTGTCTGTGAAGTAGTGTGCATGCATGTGTGCATGAGGGTCTGCGACCTCTCAGGTGTTCCTGTGAACAGGCTCCTTTTTCAGTGCTCACAGAAAGAATAATGCGCTCTAACTGATTTAGCAGCAAAAATTGTATTATTGCATTTTGACTAATTACATCTACCCTGTACTGACAGAGAGGACAGGCTGCACTGCGTTGCTCTTTCTCCTACTCCTCTCTCAGCTTTCTGAAGACCTTCAGCTGACTGTAGCTATTTATGTAATACTCATTTGTAAAATTAAAGGTAAATGAGTCAGCCACAAATGTATACTTTGTTAGTCTATTAGTGTGTTATGTCAGGTATTTGCACTTTGCTACAGTAGCTCACATTTTTAGTTCACTACATTTTTAAACCAAAATTCAGTGGAACGTGAACTGTTAAGTAAAATGATTATGAAAATATTTTTCTATATATGACTTGGTGTTAAAACCAGAGAAAATAGTTTCACAACTAAGTCCTCTGCTTGCTATATCAGTCAAATATAGTTAAATAGGTTTTGTTTGTGTACTTACAGGAATCAGTTTTTCTTTTTTAACCACAGCTGTAGTTATGTACCGCTAATGGCGCTGTACGAATTTACATTTCATTTTCTCTCAGGCTTCAAAATATTACCCGTGTTTTTGTAATTAATGATGGCATTTAAAAAAAAAAAAAGAAGTTTGTTTACAATCAAACCTCCACAGGGCACCTTTAAATCATTTTACAGTGAGATGTCTTTACTTTAAGTATGAATTTTAATTATTTTCGCAGCACTGCTGAGGTGAACCATTTTCTTAAATTCAATATTTCATCAAGGTAACAAGCGCATGCTCTCGCACACAGTTTCATGTGTAATCCAGTTAAAATAGCTGTAATATTTAATTCATATGAGAATCATTAAAAGTGCAGTGGTGCTGTGTCCATTATGCATTCCTTTTCTAGCAGGATAAAACAGTCCTCAGATGTGGGCGCTGCACTTTGAAGTGTTGTCTCAGAAGCAGGCCAACTCTTACAGGAAGTCCCTGATGTTTAAAACATGCTATGACGGGGGACTAACAAAGGTGAGCACTTGTGGCTTGCCCCAAGATGAGCCAAAAATGGCCAGCCAGGAATTTTTGCCTAGATCTGATGGAGCGTACATACAGCAGACATCAAATAAACAAAATAGTGGACAAATATACACATGGGTAATGGTTAGAACAGTACAAAAACGAGTGCAGGAAAACACAGCAACAGATAAGCTGGAGAGATGGGCATGCCTCGTGTTGATGGTCAAACAGCAGCAACAGAATCCAGATAGTGCAGCATAAATATTACCTAATGATCTAGATCCGCTATATACACAGAAGATTACTGTGCATAGTAGCATCAAGAAGGGCATTCTTTGCGTAATGAAATCATTGACCATAGACACGTGTGGGGCAGGCTGCATTTAAACTGCTGAAAGAAGACTTTTAAAACCCAAAGTCTGCACAGGATTGATTTAATTGATTCAGTTTAAGCCATTATGTTCAATGTCCTCAAATTAATCCTGATGTGTTTATTACAGTGAATCAAAAATAATTACTATATGAAATTTGAGTTCTTAAATTGTCAGGACCAGTGTGGAGTTCACCCCAGAACATGTATCGGAGCAACTCTGATTCAGATTTATTCACCTGCTAATATAAAAACTTGTAAATCTTGGGATTAAAGGGAGGACTTTTCAGGGATTTTTGGCCTAATAATAACTAGAACATAATAAAAATGTGTGTTTTAGCATGTTTGCACACATTCTCAAGATTCCTGTTTCCCTGTGTTGGAAAAGTGACTACAGTTTTGTGGATAAAATGACTTCCACTGGGAAGTTGGTGTCATGAAGACAGGAAACTGCGCTGAGCTAGGCTGGATGTTATGTGGGAAAAGCAGGAAAGTGTAGTGATCCACAAGCAAGCAGGAATTCACATTCTGTCAACTTATTATGGCTTCGCACACACACATTCACACACTTACTTCAACCCCCTACTGTAAATGCCATCTGTATTTCTGCCTCTGTCAGGCCTTTTCCTTGACCAAACACACACACAGACACACAGCTACAGAGGGGAAACGGCTCGTGCTGCTCCCAAATAAGCTGATGTGTCATGGCTTCCTTTCTGATATTTCTGAAAAAAAAAAAAAAATTCAGGAAGGAGGCTGCAGCACCTCTCTTTTTCTTCCTCTTCTTCTCCTCCTGTCACGGTGTGAGACGAAGCTGTGGCTGTGACAGTTGTTCTTCTTCTGTAAGGATTTGCAGCTCCTGTGGTGGGAGACGCTGCCACTCTGGAGAGCCATGAGCCGCTGTTGTGTGGTCAAAGTAATCACCTTGACAGAGATCCAACTTTTACAGGTAGGGGAAATGACTTATTTACAGCCCAGGAATTTTGAGGCAATGACACACACTGAAGAAAACATTGTGTTAAATTCTATGTGTGCATTTGTTTGCACGCAAGACACATTTGCAGTTACAGCCAGACTAACCATGGAGGCACCGTGGAATGGGACTTTTGCTATCAGTTCGCTATCCCAGTCTTATCTTTCCTCACATTGCACAATCTAGTGGGTGGTTACAGCTATTTACTGGTTAGCAGGCTCAGCAAAATACAGTAAGCATGACCGAGGAAGAGTTTTGTTCCACTTTCAACTCATCTCCATCCATTTGAGATGGGAAAACAAGATGTTAGATGTTAATAATCTGCATCAATATGTCGCAAAGTGCGGCATTTTGCAGAAATGAATCCAAAACTCCTAGTAGGTTTTGCCCATAATTTGTACAGCTAGCTAATGTCACCATCACCCAGTGTTTCATAAGTTGTTGGATTTTTCTGAAGTGAAAGGAGAACTTGGGCAAGACTGAAACTGGATTAGGCAAGAGCTTTGTGCATTTCAATGTAAAACCTGCAAGGTTGTCTAGTACAATGGCTTTGTGAGTGCAGCATTTCGGGGGGAGAGGGCCACTAAAGAAATACGCCTCTTAACTGCGAGGTAAATGACACCACTGTTAAATGGATCTCACAAATAGAGGCTAAAGAACTGGGCTTACGTTTAGCTGTGAAGGTGTTACTGTAATTTCGGGCCTGCTGCTATCTGTAAGTAGAAGCTGAGGTTTGGGATGTTGCTTTATTTTAAGCCTGACAGAGCTTTGAATTGATATGTTGAAGAGCTGCAGTTGTATTCACTTGTGATGGGATTTCTTGGGCGTGTACTGTAGAGTGCTTTAGATTTGATTAGGACATATGTAGGGACAAAGGCATGTTCTGGGTTTTGGCATTTTTATTTTAGTGGTCTAATATCTCTAATGACGAAAAGTGAGGAAGATACAGATATATATTATTTTATTCAAACACTCTGAAATATGCTGACAAGAAGGTGTGTTCTAAAGTTAAACTATGTGCATTAAGTCAAAAGGCAAAAAGCTTTCATAGTTTAATGTAGGTTTGCATGTCAGGAATAACTGTACAAATGTGTGTAAATAGAAAACTGAACCCATGACCTCCTCTGTGCCAATAATCTCAAACACTGCCTTGATTGTTGTAGCAGGTGCTGGTAGCCGTGCCGAAAAAGAGGAAAACAACCAAAACAAAACAAAACTGAAGCATCTGAATAGCTACAACATGCCCAAACTCCTGATTGATTACATTCTTATATTCTCTCCTGACCCATGTGTATGGCGGGCACTGATAATTTTCCTGCATGCCCGCTTCACACATGCACAGGCCTGCCATTGTCGAGGCTGGCCTTGGTGACTGAAGCACCATTACTCCTCAAATCTAATCAGATTTCCTTAAGTGGATAACAAGCGTGTCTCCGGCATTTACAGTAGTGAGAAAGCTGAAGTGAAACCAGGACAATCCGCTGTCACACAAAGCAGATGTGGTGTGCAGCGGTCCTGGCATCCCTCCTGCTATCCAAAGTGGAAAAAAATGTTGATTGGCTAACAACTGGCATCTTGTTTAGCCTGGAGAACTCAGATAACAACTCTTAGTCACTACTGACAAGATGAGTATTGTGATGAGCCTGGTCTTAGTTAGGTGGCTGAGTTGTGAATAAGGTCAGCTAGTCTAGCTGACAAGGGGGAATTTAATGCTGACTTTTAGCATAAAGACCAATTCTAAAGCTGTCAAAGCTAAAAACTCCCTACAGTTCAGCAGCTTTGTGCCAGACAGCATTTGAAGAATAAGAAGTTTGGTCTGAAAGCATGACGATATAAAGGATAGCTGCATAACAAATCAGTTCTGACTTTTTTTTTTCTGAGGCAGCGTAAAATTAGAAGTAACACTTGCACTGTTCTAACCAACAGCTGATGATACTTTTTTTTTGGCATTTTAAATAAGCTAGCTGCTTTCCTCATCTCACATAAACGACACCTGTCGCCTGTTTTTAAGGCTGAGTACTGTGATCTAAATGTGTTACCATGAAATTAGGAACACATTAAATATCGGCATTTTCAAATCATGTTCGAGTAATACTGGTCTGGCCAATCGAAGCTTCTTGAGCTTGTTGTTGCTTAGTTTTTGGTGGGTCCTGATTCCGTCAGTCCCTGAAAGAGCATCTATTCCATGGTTTAAAATAACTGAGAGCTTGCTGTTTTGACCAGTAAATAAAACAGATTTGGGAGGAAGTACGCGAGACACAGGCAAACTGACCAACCTATTACAGTCAACAAGACTACCATTCTTAAATCATAGCACTTCATGTACTCCCCTAAATACTCTGCAGCCCCTAAACGAATAAAGCAAGTCACGACAGCAACCGTCTTTGTGAGCACCAACAAGCATGAAAATTTGATATTTTAGGAGGGATGTTCTTTCCTAAATTTGCCCTCAACTTACACCAAAGGAGACTTCAAAACAGATTTACTGCAGTTATTGTATGGGGAACGCATAATACTAAACTATTTACTTTAAAAGCCTTGAATGAATTGAAAGGCTTGGTTAAAAATGGCATTGGAGGAGTTATTTAAAAACTTCACTGGGGAACAAGGGTCAATTGTGCTGCCACAACCCCTACAGAGGGTTGCAGAGGACTTTGGGAGATCACCACTGATTGGTCAACCAGAAAGAAAAGGGCGGTCTGAGGGAGTTAGTGATAGATGCCAAAGGCAGATACCCTGCAGTGATCAAACCTTGGATGATCTAACAGTCCAGTGTTTGAAGTGATTATCATTGCTACGCAACATAAAGGCTTACACCCAGCTTTGGGCCTAATTAGTTCACTTAGGGCCCTTTATAAAGAGCTGGTAGGGAGACTGGAAGGGACAGACACTCACTGAGAAGTCACCAGATCAACAGGATAGCAGCAGCAGCAGCAGCAGCAGCCGTGGATCCCTAAAGTTGACCTGCTGCCACACCAGAACAAATCAATTTGAAGATTATCTGCTTTTCTGAGAATGCCACACTTAAGTGACTGCAGTTACTACACAATGCGGGATGCAACCAGAGCTTCAAATGTAAGAATACCAACTTTTAGAAACATTGTGAGCGGCTTGGTAAAGTTTATTTAACACTGCTTTCATAATGTTTTTTAAGGTTATCTTGACTATTGCTGTACTGACATGTAATTCAAGATCAACTGAAGATTAAATATTAAGATTGATTGTAAAAATAGTCAGCTTAGTTGGTTAAATTCAGCTGAAGTCTCAGGGGGGAAGAAAAGCTTTTTGCTTTTAGGTTTGTTTTTTTAACTTTTAGACTGTGAAAATGAGTTCAGAGAATGAGATCAAATTCCCATAAAGACACTTTCAACATTTTTATTTCTGTACATGATTCACTTTATTATGAGTTCTAACTTACAGTTTGCAAGTCTGTAAATTTACTGCGCATAAGTGACTAATCACGGCAAACTAGTTATGTGTGTTACTTTAGATATTCTTTTCATAAAGTCAACAGCTGTTTTGGACAACCCCTGTGCAAATACTCTGAGTCAGCGCTGTTTCAGCGGTATGGGAAACAGTGCCCAACCTTGCGCTTCCTGGACTAACTTAGTCAGCTTGCTGAACTGTTGAATGATCTGTTCTGCTACAGGTACAGAGCCACCTGGAGAACTCCAAGTTCCATCTCCACCAGAGCCAGAATCAGCCCGTGAAGCAGTACCTGACGCTGGGCTCCAAGCTGGCCTCCTCGGCCGCATCAGGCCACGCCGTGACACATCCGCACACCCCTGGCCAGGCACTCGCCACCGTGCCAATCATGAGGAACGGACACATGCCCCCTGTCAGTGACAGCAGTAACCCCAACAGCCCTGTTACCCTGCTTACGATGGCCAATCATGACAGTGAGGTGAGTGGACGCATGGAAAAGGAAAGAATCTCAGTCATGACTTTGTGGAACTGAAATTCAGAGAACTCCGACCGTGAAATTGAAACAGAAGTTTTGAACCACAGACTGGGTCACTTACGGATGAACTGTGGTTCATGGTTTTTGTAGATTACACAACATCCTTACAAGGTTTTCCTTTCAGCACAGCCTATTACTTTAAAGCAAAGCTTTTCTTCTCTGTTGATTTTTAATAAGCACTTGTGAAAGATTTGTTGCTGCCCCTCTAATTTCTTTCTAAGGGTGATAAATAATGGCTGACACTTTGTTGAGATGGATAGCTGACACGGTGCATACTTCAGAAGCATCAATTATGACTAAATGTACTATCTGGATTGGGTCTGAATCTTAATGCAGGGAGCAGGTCCAACTAATCATCTAAACAAAGTGATGCCATTATTGATCGCCCTCTCTCTCTGATGTGCTCATCAATAACTTCAGACATGCAGTCTCTGATGAGAGAACCCCTTTCAAAGGAGGAAACTAGGTTGGTAACAGATGCCTGTTTTTTCCCGCCAGCACCACTAACAAATCTGAGAACATGGCGGCGAAGAGCTCGTCTGTTATTGAATTAATCTCTCCACAGTTCCTCCCTCTTTTTCCCTTGTCTATTCTGGTTTGAATGTTGAGATTTCAAACGAATTGGACAGCATTGAAATTCTGGTACAAACATCATCAGTCTGTCCTTGAGTACACTGAAATCACTGTTTTCTTTTAGTTTCCAATGGATGAAGTTATTGATGACCTAATTAGTCTTGAATCCGGTTTCAATGATGGAGGCTTGGATTGCATGGAGCCTAACATCATAATGCAAAACAATGTAAGTATGAATCACATCAACTTTGCTCTAATAGCTACTCATTAACCCCCCCCCCCCCCCCCTTTTTTTTTTTTTTAAATAATGCTTTGTGCTGATTTCTGCATTTCTGCATGGCTGCCTCTGTGGGTTAGACTAGGTGAGCCTAGATTTGTGACAGTCCCCTTAACTAATCACTTCTCTGTTTTTAAAGTTGAATGGGGACTTGAAAGTGAGGTTTCTTTACCCAAACCCTTAGGTGCTGGTTTGACTCGCTTGGGAAAAAGGGGACCCGACTCAGTTTGAGGTCAGCTTAAGTCTAGAAATGAGTCAAAGTTCACTTGAGATTAGCAACATTACTAAAGAAGTTTAACAAAGCAGATTAAGAACTTTTTTTTTAAAGGAAAAGTGATGACATGCGTTTAACAACTAAAGCTAAATGTATAGTAAATTCATAAATTCATAGGAAAATCACATGTGAGAAAGGTCTTTTTATACTAGTCTGTAATGATGTGCGCATAACAAAAAAAAATCAAATAAATGCTCTCAAAGTAATCAAATCTAAACCTGACATTTAGATTAGTGCATTAAAACATTTAGTAACATAAAGGAAAACTTTAAATCAGTCTAAAAAAAACACATAAAATGCACACTTTTTAACTCTTTAGCAAAAATGAAGTGGATGCACTGATGCACCAGTAGGATTCACAGACAGGGAAGAATTCAAAAACTCTGGGACAAGAGGTCAGTTTGGCCAGAGAACATAGCTACACAATGGGAATCAGGCCTAACTCCATAAATAAAAAGAGGCACACACACAGATAAAGCAAAACAGAGTAAAACACAACAGACATTGTAATGGAGGAGGAAGAATGAGGGCGAGTCAGTGGGTTTCAAATGTAGACAGGAATGCAACAGCCAGGAGCGAAGAGTGAGAGATTTTGCCAGAGAGAGTTACTGAGCCAGTGGATTGGCCTAATGCACATCGTCCCCATGGGCTTGTTCAGAAATGATACCGTGCTTAAATGGATCAATTCATCCTAATTAGTCATACAGTACGATGCATCACATCGTTTCGCTGTGTCAACACACTCAGGAACGCAGACGGGAGAGGAATTGAAGTGATTACAATTTTAGTAGTAGGGGAATTGTTCCTATCTTTTATTTTGATATGCAATTTTGTCCCCTCCTCCTATATATATATATATATATATATATATATATATATATATATATATATATATATATATATATATATACGTACATATTTTTAAAACCAGCTAACACTCATTTTCTCTTGACTTCCTTTTTCCACATATAAGAGCGTGGTTGTTAAATCTAACACACGTTGGAGATAAAATTAGTTGGAATCCGTGGTGGCTTCTGGCATGCTTTTTTTTCGACATAAATACACAAATGCGAATTAGACACACACGTGTGCCATCATGCTAAAGATCCAGACATCTCTGTCCCTCCACTCCATGAAAAGGCCGTATTATTGCAGAGGGGGATACATGTGTTCTCAGACAAGAAGACACCCGTAGGAAAACAGTTTTGCCTCTGTTCATGCAGTTGACCTAGCTAGCCTTTTCATCTAATGGGATGCTATTTTCAACACAGAGCGAATCAGTGTTAGGAGCACTTTCATCTGGAGGGGTTCTGAAAATGGTACCATTAGCAAATCAAGGCGCTATGTTTGGTCAAATCGCCCCCTTGGCGAGCAGCAAGCCTGGGTTCGAGGTCAGGGGTAAAACGTCTTACAATTAGGTTGCGTTTCTGTTAAGTTGTTTTTACTCCATTGCCACATTCCCGGGTAGAGTGGAGGAGATGCTAACAATCTTTTCTTCAACGCTCTGATCACTCCACATGTCTCTTGTCAGTTTTGCCAAACAAAGCCACACAGCAGTTAAAAACAACTGTTTGTTTGGCGGCTTTTGTGTCAAAGTGTGAAAGCCCTGTTTGTTTATGTGCGTGTGAATGTGTGAAATGTAAATGCACTTCCCATTCACTTAACTCACTCCCCTTTCTTCCTCTGCATCTCCCCTCTCTCCTGCCTAGGTGTCTCTCAGCAGCAGCATGTTGGACGTCTATGGGGGTGAACAAGGTATGAACGCCCCTAATGGTGGACTGAGTCCTACATCTAACCCTACAAAGCTCACTGTAAAAAGGGAATACACAGGTATGAACTCATACCATAATCTGACCAAACAGCTAAACCATTAAAGAGTTGCTCACATTGTGAAACCTAAAAAAATAGAAGCTAAAACAAAGTTCCCTTTGTTAGACACTAGTGGAGACTTTTCATCTCAAGGCAACAACAACAACAACAACAACAACAACAACAACAAAAAAGAGATCCTTTTAGGTTTTTTTGTTCATATTAAACACCCAGACGAAAGCTGATTAGGAAACAGAAAGGATGCCTGACCAAAAATAAATAAATAAATGAAATCCTTCAGTCTCAATGGGCAAATAAGAACATTGCCATCTGTTTCATTTGAGAGTAGGCAGAGGGGACAATGGGCTGTTGCACAGAGTTCAAATTGTCCTGATTAAATCAACAAGAGACAAATTGGGAAATCCAATCTCAGGTCCCCAATTATGTAATTTAGGAGAACGTGACTACAAATATGGATACACTGGAATTTTTGTCCTTCTCGGACGGATGAGTCAATTCGCTAAATCTTCTTAATTATAGAATGTTTTGCGGTAAAAAAAAATGGGGTTACCATTTTTCTTTTTCTTTACAATGAGCTTCATACATGCTGAAGGGGGATGAACCGGGGTCAGCGTGTGTGTAAGGAGGTCAAATTTATGTCCGTAGTGTAGACTCGCTGCACAGACACTCCTCATTCTGACCCCGGCGCTGAACTCCCCTCAAAACGGCTGATTGTGCGTCTCCTGACTGGACCTTCTGTGGCTTTTTGTATTTGTTGTCTTTCAGTTTCTAAATCTGTGTGCATTGCTAATCCATTCATTCTCCTGCGTGATTTATTTATTCGTGTATTTTTATGGTTTTTTTGCTTTTTTTTGGACAGAACACGACACAAGGGTGATGGCCAAAGAGAGGCAGAAAAAAGACAACCATAATTTGAGTAAGTGTCACCCCCTCCAACCCATGCCGTTCAGCTCCATAATACCTTAACATCTGGGATAACCTTTGGTGCAGCATCTGACACTGCTCTCATCAACTTTTGCTCCCTTTTTTTTCTTTCTGCTTGCACAGTTGAAAGAAGGCGACGATACAACATTAACTACAGGATTAAGGAGCTTGGAACACTCATACCAAAGTCGAATGATCCGTAAGTTGCAAAATCCTAAATATATTTACTGAAAAATTCTCCCCCGCCACCCCACCTCCTGCTTCGCTTCACTTCACGCCACTGAAACAACTGCAAGAACCTGTGTGTTGGGTATTAAATTCACAGCACAAAGACACTCGAAAAGTCGTTCATTGAATTCAAATGAGTGCTCGAGCACATTTCAGTCATATTTCAAGGGTGCACTTGAACTCTCATTGTAGTCGACGCTCTCCGAGCTGTACGTCTCCTCGCCGGGTCCCGGCAGTTCAGCTCAAAGCATGAATGATGAGGAAAGGGTCAAATGCAAAGAAGCGGGCCACGGCATTTGAATCAAAGTTTGAAGCACAATTGGAACACCGAGACGGAGCGTGGAACTGAATTGAAATCCCGCGGCCATCTTTCGCAGTTGAACTTTGCTTCAAATTTAAATGGAAGGTTAGCGTTGTCGTCGTGCCATTAACGCGGGATAAAAGAGATTATTAGCGCTGATCAGGCCAACGTCTCACTCGTGTGGAAAAGGACAATTTTACTACAGCTTCCCTGTCCTCTTTTAAAAAAGTAATAATATCTCCAAAAGAATGACTTGCACTCTAGCACCTTAAGTCCATTTCTCCATTTTTCTCCTTGCCTTCCTGCTTAGCTCATTTTCCCTTCACCTATTTTTATTCGAGGATTAATTTTACCGTACAAGGAGGTACAAGAATGGACTTTCCACATACCTACTTAACTATTCTATTAAAATTCCCATTCAGTGTCCCCATGTAATGTCCAAGGATGAATAATTGCCCCGTGTAAATCACCATTTCTTATTCATATCATAAAAAAGGGGGAGAAAAAAAACCTCTGTTAAAACTTTTCCCTGCATTTTTTTTTTATTGCAAAGGATATTCTGCCGACATAAGGGGGTTCTGTGTAAAAGGTTATCTTTTACGTTTCTCCTTTCTGCAGCGACATGCGGTGGAACAAAGGCACCATCCTCAAGGCCTCGGTGGAGTACATAAGATGGCTGCAGAAGGAGCAGCAGCACGCCCGGGAGCTGGAAAGCCGTCAGAAGAAGCTGGAGCAAGCCAATAGGAGGCTGCTCCTGAGGATCCAGGTAATAAGATGTGAATGTCTCAGTGGGTTTACTTTATATCTGTGGTATAAATGCAGATAAAGTGCTTGACACATTTGATAAACACAGAGAGAAAAAGAAGGAACTTATATTTCATATACATTTTTACAAGCCAATCAGCACACAGCATAATATTTTAATTCTATTTTACAATACTGAGTTCTTCCTGCCAAAGATCAGCTGGTAACTGCCAGTCCCACATCCATCATCCCCAGGTACTTCACGCTAATTTCCACCTGAATGCTTTACGACACCACAACGCAAACTTAGGGACTCCCACAGTCCCCGCCACCTTCACCACCACTCTCTTTTACAAAAGATCCCTCACATCCCATAATCTTTTCTTATAGAGGTCAGTGCTAATTACCTGATAAATAAACACAATGACCTCAGCTCTGCGACCTCAGGGAATGCAGCAGGGGCATAAATAGATGAAGAGCACTAATAGAAGAGATGCTTACTGATAAATGTGTGCTGATAGGATTGCACTATGCACATGCAGACTTTCACACTCATTCACTGTGGTTAACCAGAGTAGATATCAATGATGGGAATGCTAAAAAAAAGAAAAGAAAAGTATGTGTAATCAGAAATGATGATAAAAGTATGTGTGAAACAATAACCAACCCCGACAAAAGGGCAGCAAACAAAGGGCTTAATGCAACAGCAGGGCTTTGTGGTGTCACTGATGGGTGATAAGCGCAGATAATGTACTCTGTAAAAGTGTGAGAAGATTACGCAGTGAACCTCCCAATCCAACCTCAGAATGTGGAGGAGCCAGGGTGTGACTGTGATTGTGTCAGAGCTACTCCCATATTAGTTAAAGACGTCAGCTCATAACTGATGAATTTCACACAGTTTTAGATAGTTATTCAGATACTACACATAGCTTTTTGTTTTTCAAAAAAAAGTTGACGTCTCAGCTTACATCCATCTGTGCATCCAGTTGGCAGCTTCACCTACAGCTGCAAACTGCTTTGCAACCCAGCCCCAGCACCTTTGAACCTATGCCTGCTCTCGCCATGCACACATTTTCTAAACCTATTATTTTTTAAAAGGTTTCTTTTCTTTGCTTTCCAGGAGCTTGAGATTCAAGCACGAGCTCACGGGCTACCAAACATGGCCACAGCCTTGGGGACGGTCGAACTTTCCTCCCACCTACTCAAACAACAACAACAACAACAGCAGCAGCAGCAGCAGCAATCATCTCCCCAGGCCCAGCAACCTCAGCAGCCAACTCTCTACCAAGAGGACATCAACAACGACTACCTCCAGAGGATAGCTGCGGCATCTGGCGTGCCATCCACTGCCACCGTCAGCGGGCCGCAGGATCACATTAGTGGCACTGACGCCTGCACCACCTTCTCCGACCCGCTGTCCCATTTCACAGACTTCTTCACCACCACGCTTAAGGAGGAACACCAGCTGGATGAGATCCTGATGGATGACCCACTGTCGCCGTTTGGCACCGATCCGCTCCTCTCGGCCGGCTCCCCCGGAGCTGCATCCAAGGACAGCAGCCGCAGGAGCAGCTTCAGCTCTGCCGAGGGTGATGACCTATAAGGGTGCCCTCAGTCTCGTTATCACCTATAATCCCTGTCGGTAAAGGGCATCCACGTGGCCTTTAAATGACTGAGTGATGGCTCCGAGCATACATTTAAGACTCCTACTAGGGTTGCAAGTAATTTAAACGACAGCTGACAGCACTCCTTTAAAGTGCCACCTGTGCATTAAGCGTGTAGTTCTTGTCGATCAGTTGAGTGTTGAAGCTACAGAACACTGACGTTCGCCAAAGCTGAGCGGGAACAGAAACATCCTGTGAGCACACCACGGACCGGCTGCTCTTTTTAACTTTACTACAGACAGTTTCAACTATTCTCTGCCTCCCAGACACAGCTGAAAAAGACTTATAAGAAAAAGGGAGACAATTATAAGTACATAATGTTAATGACTACTGTTTTTTAAACACACTGTGGTGGCCACACACTGTAACATATGCAAAATAACCACTAAAAACATACCAAAGGTGTTTCCTTTCATGAAAGCATTAATTCTTTACAAAAGATCATGTTAATACGTTGCAGATGGTTGCATTATTTGATGTGCCTTATTTGACCAGTACTGATGTACTCACCCCAATGCCTAACACGTCCTCATCAGTGTCTTTGAAATGTTTTTGTTTGAAATGTTGGTGTATTTATATGTTTTATTCCATTTATTCATAAAAAGTATATATATTATTATCTAACACCTTTTTTAAAAACTTCTTTGTAGGGGTGGGAACGACGTAATAAACCCCTTTTTTTGTATTTCTTATTTCTTGTCATGCTGGATTCATTGGTGCACCCTTCCTCAAACAGTTGTTCCTGAGTGTCACACCTGTTGTAGCCACCGTCAGGAATTTCAGTTAGCAATCTGTCACATCCAAGCAACACATTTCTCACTTTGCTACAAAAACTTTTACTTCTAACTCAACACCCACAAACCTGCAGGTAAAAACTTGATACAAAGTGACTAGTTGTAAACTGGGGGCAATAAAAAAGAAGAAAAAGAAAAGAAAAGCACATTCTGGATGACAACAGGAGTGAATAAAAAAGCCTGGAAAGATTCATAGTGAAAGGCGAGGAGCCTTACAAGGTGGCTGATTGGCAACGAGAGGCCGAAAGGAAGAGAGAGGAGGGAAATTAGATAATAAAGACAAGTGGAGGAGGAGTAATAATTCTGATGAGCCCACTGTGAGCTGATGAGCCCTTGAGGATGAATAATGGCGACGGATAAAGAGTTGCTCTGAGAGCTGTTAGCCGAGAGCCGAGAAAGTTTCCTTTGAGGTAAGAGGTTGTGGAGATGGTGTCCTTTTCGGAATACGATTATAAACAATCTGTATCCAAGTTAGCCGCAGAAACTTTCTGTGTGACACAGAAATAAAAACTCTTTGATCTCATATTGACAAAAAAAAAGTAGCTGTGTCATTGACAAAAATCATACATCAACAAGCGGTTTTCTAATCATGAGGTCATGCATTAATAATACAACAAACACGCCAATACTTCCCAAATGGATTTCTCATCAAAGCCTCTTCAAATTAATGTTTCAGAGTCTTATTAGTGTGTACTGAAATCGAAACGTATCCCACTCGCATCTCCTCTTCAGCTGCAAATAAAGAGAAGATCCAATCAATTGGTTTGGAGCAGAGCCACTTCAAACTACAAAGTGATTAGTGATGTTTACGAGTAACTTTCCAAATCAGTTATAGAAGGCAAATACAGATTTCTGTTATGCTAAACAAAACAAAACAGCACTCTCTGTTGTAGTTAAAGTATTGGAAGGATATGAAGCAAGAACATTTTAAAAAGGTGTTAATTAAAAAGAAAACCAAAACATTCACACTCTATAGACAAAACACACTTCCTAACTAATTCATTTCCTCCATATCAAAAAGCTATCACAGGCAAAGTTCAAGGTCCGTTGTGCACATGCTTCAAAAGGAAATGTGGTCGGATGAGGCAACAGTGACATCAGAACAAGTGACTTTTTATTAGGAATATCACAGCTCATGAAGCCCAGGTTTGAAAAACTCGGAGGGTTTGTGTCTGCGCTGGATGGAGAAAACATGTCTGCCTGCATGTTAGAGGCATTAGCTGCATGTGTAAGGAGTTAAACTTGAACATGTAAAACAAATTTGGGTATATTTCCAATTGCGCAACTCTCTCAATCTTTGTCTCACTCGCTATAGTCCTTGCCTAATTTCCGTCGTAGAGAAACAGATGGGATTCTAGCTTCTTACAGAATCTGCAAAGAAAAAAAAAGTGCACCTAGTAAAATAATACTTCACCTCCCTTCTGTTATACTACAAGCACCCACAGGAACATGGTCCCCTTCGGTGAATCACCTCACTTCCACGACTGCAAAAAAAAGGAGGAAAGAAAAGAAAAGGCTGCTGCTGTATCCTGATTGCAACAGCAGGTGGCAGCAGCTGGCTGTGTGTTGTTATCACACTGTGCAGTAATGAAAAGAAACTCAATGCAGGACTGTGGTGCCAATAGGGAACGTTTGTGGTGGATTATTTAAGAAAAGCCAATAAAAGAAGAATAAAAAAAACCTTTACTGTGTAACAATGGCTGGAAAACACTACTTTCCCATATGGAACTGTGCCTTGGCAGTATATGCTAAAGTCCAGGGTACTCCATATACTTCCCAGCATAAACTGACAAATCTAAAGAAGGCAAGTGATGTCGTGAACCTCACAGCGCAGTCGTTCTGTCACCAAAACAACGTTGTCAGACCTCCTGCCACCCACCAACACTGACGCCACCGCCGAGCAGGAGAAGCTGTCACCTGCACAGATGCCAGAGCTGCCAGCATGCTACAATGCGCTCACCTGTCGAGCCTGCCATTGGCAACTCTTAATCACCTCCCGCTGAGGTGACTCGCTTTGGAGGCATGGCAAGCTCGGAGACATATGCACGGGGGGCCGCGCGCTCGCTCGTGCACACAAACAAGCCTAATCAAATGTGCTCGTGTGTAAATACAAACACACACTCGCCGCACAAATGCACGCGCAGGTGTGTGTATCACTGAGCTTCGTTGCCACACATAGGTGGAAGAGAAGGTGAAAAAAGAGAGAGAGAGAGAGACAGAGAGAGAGAAATCCACGTAAAAGCCCTCATCAGGATCTGGACTGTGACAAGACTTGTGCACAAATTAGGTGAAATTTGAGTGGGAATAACAATATGACAGCCGGCAGTGAGGAACCAAACATCAAGTGTCATATCTATTTTCAGCCATGACTCAGAGCTGTGTGACAAACAACACCATGCTGCTTCTCAATCAGTCAACCCATCTACTGGAAATGTGGCAAACTACCCCGCCCCCCCCTCCCCATGAGTTTTTTTCCCCCCTTCAGGAAAATAAGAAGCGATCTGAAGCTAAGGTCAAAGTTAAAGGTGAAAAAAAATATATAAAACTTCGCCAAAGTCTGAGCATCACATTTTAATGCTCATACCATTGACTGTGTTCTTCCATTGCACCAGAGTAATACTTCCCATGATTCTCTAAGGGCTGATTTTATTAGGGACCACACCCTGACCAACGCTCGACAAACTCCCACGTCAATGGACCGCCGAGGCCCCCACGTGCATTAACAAAGGAACACGAGAGACAGAGAATTGAATTTTTTTTAAAAAGGCCCTTCTCAAGATGCTATAAAATTAATGCGATTTCCAGAGTTTTTATGAATCGCACCAGATGCCAAATACATAACTTCAAACAAATTGACTTCCAATTATTGGTGCCGCACACCACTTCCAGATGTGCAACAGATGGAGCCGGGGCAACCGAAGGTGTCTCGGCCCGCTCTTTTTTTTGTGTGTGTGTTTTTTTTTGTTATTCCGCAGTAAAAAACAGCGGCACAGTTGTATGCATTTTAAATCACAGTGGGCTGTGGGCTGGAGGTGAAGGGAAGGACACGGGGGATAAGAGGAGGAAAAATGAAAGCACATCATTAGGAAAAATGTAAATCGGCACAGCACAGACAGTGCCATATGTAGCATTAATACGCCCTGATATTATGTAAAGGCAGATGAGATGCCGGGGCTGAAAGCTGGAACTGTATCAAGGAGGTGGAGGGATTCAGAAATGTAAATGTTAATGTGATCTCTGCTGTATCTTCCAGTGCCTGGGATTAAATGGTAAAAAGGAACAATTATGGGGCTTTCTTTCTTTTTTCTTTCTTTTTTTTTGCCGCATATGTTAATAGCTTACAATATCCTTGCATACATAAAGAACATTAGATATGATTAGAAGATATCCACAGTTTATATACTAGGAGGGTTTTACGGCAGCCATAAGAAACGCTGCACTCTGCTCTGTTGTTAATAAAGTCTCTTCCTGGAAACTTGAAGTAATTCGATTAGTCGCTGTTAAAACCGACATAAAAGTAAAACAAATGTGATCCGGAGTGAGGAAAGTAGCTGAGCACGGAGTTCTTTTCACTGCAGAGAAAACTAATAGAATATCCAACAGCGGTACGGTGTCCTGGGAGGGTCATGGCTCTGATCCCATTATTACCACAGACTCGGGGCCCCGAGGGAGCCAAAATGGCTATGTATTTTTCCCAGAGCCCACAGTGGAGCTGTCTGCTGGGGCCCTATCGACTTCACTAGCAGTCTGAGTTGAGCACCACAGGTCCTCCCCCCTCTGATCCTCGGGGCCACGGAGCTTCTCCTCGCTTCCTCACTCTGTTTTCACGTATCTTAGGCTTTCTATTCAAATACAGCAGCGAGCAGGGACCATTTTGCTTGGCCATCGTACCTCTGTGCTGCCTTTAATTCCCTTGCTCTGCCAGTGCTGTATGCTAATCCAACTTGCAAGCCCCCCTCCTCTCTACACCACCACCACCCTAAGTCTTCCTGCACGTGCACACTTTAACCTTGTGTAATCTGGGTGACCTTGGACTGAATGCGAAGCGGCTGAAGAGAAGTCCCTGATTGATTTGAAATTCACAAAGAGCAGGTATGACCACTGACCACCAACAGGAAGAAAAATAAATACATTTTGGATGCCCCTCCAAAATAAAATAAATGCTGGTTAACGCGCCTCCTGACTCGTGTTGTGCAAGTTGGGTGAGGTGAGGTGAGGTGTGGGAGCAGCTGGGTAAATGTCAGATTTAGGCATGGCAGTGTTAGGGGGTGTAAAAGGGGAGAGCATCAAGATGATCATCATTAGCAGTCGAAGATAATTGGCACTGCGTTTTGGGCGCTCTGATGGGCAACTCCGCTGCATTATTCATTCACCTTCCCGCTCTCTCTCTTCCCTCTCTCCAACCCAGGCCAGGCACTGGGCCTTAGGAGCTGGACTCATCTATTATAGATGGGTAATTGTTTATTAAATGCAGGCATGACCCTATTATGCCTATTACCCAAGTGCCGCACACCAGTGTGGCTGGCAAGCGACTGTGTTTTTTCCATATTCTAGAAGATCTGACAATCCCCTTTCAAGGACGTGAGACTGCTTTGGCATGAGTAAGTGTCAGCACAGCTCAGGATGTAGAAAATACAGGAGAAAAAAAAGTAGGTAGAGATGGGAAAATAGGAGGAAGTTGGCAGGGAGGAGAGGAGCAAAGGATGATGAAAAATAAAGCTAAAGCTTGTGTGGATGCCAATGGCTAAAGAAGTAAGTCTCTCCTTCTCCTCGAAGGCTCGGTGGATGGAGGCAAAGACAAAGGGTAAGCTAAAGAGATGCTTTGCCTCTCATTACACTGGCTCCTAATCTACCTTTACCCTATCGTGGGCAATCCCCGCTGCAGGCGTTTGGAGGCTAAAGCTTCGAGGCAGTTTGGCCAAAGCGGATTCATTACCTTAGATAGGACTACCAATGTGCCTGCTAAAATGTCACATTTAAAAAAAGAAAAAGAAAACCCTCACACAGCGAGCCACAGCTGGGGCGAACCGACACTAGAGGTCAGTGTTGTAACAGAGTTCGGACACCGGTCTTCGGTAGCAAACAACAGCACGCTTAAAGCAGACATTACAAAAGACAGGAGAGACTGGGAAAAATAATTCAGGTAATGGAAATGAATTGAAATGAAATGATTAAGTCCAGTTAATTACTCGGTAGCTTAGGCAAATCAGCTTAACTTATATCAAAATTATTATTTCATCCAGAATGGCAGATTCACTGAGAAGATATTTTAGCCAGCATGCACTTAAACCAGTCTATGTGAAGTGGGATCAAGCTAATGGATCAGATCTAATGCATGTGGCACTCGGTATGGTGACATAAATGAATGTGCGGAAACAAAAAGGATTGATTGAAAGGTGGGGACGACATGTTTCTTTGTCACTGTTGAAGTGTTTATAATATATCAGTTTCACTTCCCACGTTAAATGGCAACTCACTGGTTTGGTAACACAGATGAAATATTTTTCTCTCGTCCTGTGAAAGAAGTCAAAATACCGACGGAGAGTTTCGTACAACAAAAACAGCGAGGATCGAGGGGTGGGGTTGGGGGGGATATCGCCCAGCTCGGATGTGCTGCTGTGCTGCGGTATGATAAAGTGATCTGCATGATGGCATGTCACTGGTTATTGGCTGGGTTGAGAGTGATTAACATGGGGTGTTAATTAGTGGGTCGTCAGGAGTGAGTGTGCGGCTAACGACACGGCTCCGAAACAGCTCGGTCTCACACACACACACACACACACACACACACACACACACACACACACACACACAGTGTTGAGCTTCGGCCTTCTTTTACAATTAAAATGAATTTGACAATTAGTGCTGAGCAAAATACTTTAATATGTTAGCTTTAATCAAAGGGAAATAAAATTATATTTTTTATGCCATCAAACAAAATGAAAGGATATCTTTAGGATGTGTAAGGAAAATAAATTCTAAATAAAACCCTTTTTTTATTATTAATGTATAAAAACAACTGTAAGTCATTCCAGGCTCTCTTTTAATTACATCCAATTACTTAGCATCTACAGCAGAACAGAAGGTATGACTGTGATATGACTTTTTAGCCTCTTACTTAATAAAAATGATAATTTCTAATAAAATTATCATGGTGAGAATATTTTCATTAAATTGCTGGGAAAGATGATGAAAAAAAGAGGAGAAAATATGCAGGTTTTCAAGCGAATGAACCATAAACAGAATCAAATAATAATAATAATAATAATATTGATAAGTGCAAATCAGTGACACGTTATTTGCAGCCTTTTTCTAATTTAATAGCACTCGTACAGAAATAGGAATTCTGCTGGCAGATTTGCCCTAATGCTGTTGAGTTGATTAGAAGTGTGAGAGGCGAATGACGGAGAGCGAGCAGGCAAGTAAGAAGAGAGGAGGGAGTGAGCGTGCCGAGCCGCCCCTCTTTCCCCTCTGAGGTTTATTTATTCCTCTAGCATCCGGCCCACTGATTAGCCGGCCACATACGCATTTAACACTTCCCCACAATGAACTGCCGGCTGCCGTTTCAATGGGCTTATCTGTTGTACCGCGTGCTGTAAATAATGCTGCAGCTGTCAGCTGGCCTCAAACGCATCATCCCATGTAGCTAGTGCTACGCTGGGATTAGCTGTGCTGAATGAAGTCTTGTGTCAGAGCAGGGGGAGAGCTGTGCCAAACAGTTTACAGGACCCCTCCGCCCCAAGTGGAACAAATAGAATGTAGTTAAGGAGAGATGAGAGCACGGAGGAGGTGCAGTTAGACACGGATGCTCACGCGCTAACATTTGAGCGCACAAACACACATTTACTCCTGCCACATGCAAATGGTTCTTTGTTAGTTGCTGTGCCGGTTTTTTTTAATACCCAGAGAGAGTAAAAAAAAAAGAAGCTTTTTTACCTTTCTTTTCCATATTATGGAATTTGTCATGTTCAGTTGGAGCTGTCATAGCTAGAACAGTGTGCGCTAATGTGTGTAATCTGCTTTGCAACACATCAATTATGATGGATATTGCTCCACCGCCATGCTTCCAGGGTTTTTATACAAGCCTGCAGGGGAATCCGTCTTTTCTTGTTAGGCAACCTGTTTAGTAAATAATGATCCACTTTGAGCCCGCCTGATGTCGTATAATGGGATGCGTGTGCTCGCGTCTGCACGTGTGAGTGCGTGCGTGTGTGTGGCGCTGCTTTGGTGCACAAGGATCAAGCCTGCTAGATCAAAAAACACTTACGTGCAGACTGGAATTCAATCAAGCCCGCGCTGTGTGAAAGCCACGTCGTGGAGAAACCTCAGCTGCTCCTGGATGTGTTACAAACACATATGTAAAAATTATGAACACCATCAATGACCGGTTCAAGTATACCGTCTGAGCTAACAGGGAGGCAGAGACGTAAATATTTAGATCTCACACTTTTCATTCAAAATCATATTTTCTTCAAATTAAATTTCTTATTTTTCAAGCTTACACATACCCTACTTTAACCTCCCCCCACTAGCTAAATTTCCACTCTTTTCTGAACTCTTTTTTCCCTCCTGTGGTGATTTGTTACTCCCTATCATGCTTTTTCTTTCCCAAGCAACATCAGCTCATGAACTCCTTTTGCTTGCCTTATAAATTATGTTCCTCCATCTTTAACGTTCTACCACACGGTCTCCAGGACAGGGTACCAGAAAACAAGGAGAGAGTGGTACAGATTTAACCTCACACTTTCCACAGATTCGAAGAAAAGGCCATCCACTCCAAACAGCTTGCTAACTTTTGCTCACCTTTGAACCATTAGCCTCCTGGCTCCTGGCAACATTTAGTTAACTTACCCAGAAAAACCTCCGGTGACCCCAGAAGCCCCACAAAATAATAGAGATTCTGTTTTTGGGAGTACATTTTGACAAAAGACATCAGTTCTTGGGAGTTTTTCAGCGAAAGCTTGACTAAAAAGCTGGGCCACCCTGCAAGTTGGCTCTGCTCAGATGGAGCACTGTTTTGCCAGCACGCTCAGGGAAAGCTTTAGCTCGGGGTCCTTTGGGAGCTGCATCGGATTACGTCGAGATCCCTGTCAGATCTCCGCTGCACTGCACTTCATTCAGTCAGTCAATCAGTCAGTAAGTCGGTCTGTCGGTAAAGCAGGGAAGCAGGTAACAGACAGGCAGAGAGAGGCCCTTCACTCATAGATGAACACATTCTTTAGTGTCAGCATAAACCCCTAGCTGCACTGGGACCCACTCGTAGACACTGTTTTCTGTATGGGCTGATTTTCACGTGCGTGTTGAAAGCATGTTGTAGAAACATATGTACACATCTCTGTCAGAGAGAAAAACTGCTGAGATTTGGTGGCTTAATCTGAGATTGGGACAGATACTGTTGGAGATTCTATTTACTCCTTGCAAGCAGCTCCCCGATGTCCCATAAAGCCTCTCGCCTCTGAACTAAGCTGGTCAGGGTTTCAGGGTTAAAGCTCCCCAGCGACAGCAGCCTGAGTACCTGCCCGCAGTGTGAATGTCAGCCTGTTTATGTGTGTATGTGCCCCCCCAATTCCTCCCACCCTGGATCTGAAGTGCAATGGCTTTATTTATGAAGTGGCTTCAGCTGTAACAGGCAGGTGATAAAGGAGATACCACGATCTGCAGCCATGTTATCCCCATGGCTTTTAAGGAACGACAAGGAGGCAATAATTCTCTAACTGAGGGAAGTTTACCTCGACTGCTGTGAATCATCTATATCTGGAAATCAAAGGGAAGAAGCCAGAATGGCTCATTACTTCAATTACCCTCTCTAAACCGACTCATTCTGCTCTTTTGCAACATAATGCAATGGCCCAATTTTCATATGATGGATTTTTGCAAAGGATTTTTGCCTACTGTTTTTCTATAAATACAGGCTCTAAGCCAAAGACTGCAAGTCTGTCTTATTGCTGTAATAAATGCATGCTAAGTCCATAATGTCTCAACCTTTAATCCACACTATAAAAGCACTGTTTTCACCAGAAACCAGAACACAAAATCCCTAAAATTCCTAAAAACATTTAGCTCTTATTAGCACAAAACAACTCAACAGGCTTGAAAAAGACACAAATTGTATTCCTTTTTTTAAGAGAGAGAATTATTTTCTTGACCTGCACCTGCACATGAACAGAATTGGGCCTCTAAAAACAGAAAATGAGG
The DNA here is from genome assembly GCF_057382185.1 of Mchenga conophoros. Lineage (NCBI taxonomy): Eukaryota > Metazoa > Chordata > Actinopteri > Cichliformes > Cichlidae > Mchenga > Mchenga conophoros. The sequence continues at coordinate 33,475,269 of NC_140542.1, forward strand.
ACATTTCCTCAGTATTCCCAGAAGGCAGCAGCCTGCTGGCCAACAAGACCAGCAAGGTTTCCCGGAGATGCAGAAACCTGTTAGAACACACAGAACTCATTCAAACACTCGTCTCCCCGTCCTCTTTCTCCTTTGCAGGCGACCTCTGCTTCGACGCACCTGTGCCGCTACTCAACCGGTCATTAAAATTTACATCTGAACACTTTTTCCTGTGTTTTCTTTTTTTTCTTCAGCGGCGCGCCTTTGCTCGTGAAATCAAATGTTCTCTGGGGTGTAGTTGCTGAGGTTGTTTACCTGAGTAACTAATGTGATTTACAGTTTCTTTCAGACCCAAAGACGCTGAATTGATGGCGTCTGGCTGTGGCCAACAGCGCATGACAGCAAAAACAGCGACGCATTGGGGCCCGGTTTAATGTAAACCAAATGCCTACATGAGTACTGATGCAGATTGAGGTGGGATTTGTGAGGCCAGAGTGCTATCATTGCGACCACCTGATCTGTGCATAAGAACAACCTATGACTTTGTAAGATCCTGTATTTCTGTCTGAGCCCAGTCTGAAGACAGAGCAGGCGTACGTGCGGGCCGTTCAGATGTGTCATCTCAGTAAGCAGCTCGCTTTGCTAGCAGAGATGTTATCCTCTCTGTCATGCCGAGGTCCCATCTTGTTTTGCCAGGTGAATCTGAGGGCCCTTTCCTTCCCGCTCCAAACTGACTGTCTAGATCCAAAGCAGCTGGTAGGACACAGAGCCCGTTTAGTCTGGGAAATCAGCTTGTACAAACAAACACCTTGCTTGCTCTGCGGGCCCGGTGCAGGCCAGCGCATCTGCCAGCCATTATAACCTCATATCTGCCTCATATCACTCGTCTCGCAAAATAATCCAGATTCTGCTTCCAGTCCGACAAATAAACCCGACAAGACCACAGGCATCATTATTCATTATTAAAGATGATACGGCAGAGTTGGGGGCAGTGTACAAAGTACACCTGCACCACCCACAGAATTCTAAAGTGACCCAAGGGAGATGCCAAATGCTCCTCACAGGTGATATGGGTTATTCATGCTAACTGACAAGGAGGTTAGGAGTCATGTCTTTAGGATATGCTATTACCTCATATAGAATTCATTCATTTTTATTCATTTATTCATCTTGTCATCAAACGCAAAAGCCTAACTGAAAGTCAGTCTAAGACGAGCAAAAAAACCTGTGAAAACTCCAACTTATGGGAAACTCTTGTAGTCTTCCAGACACATACAAGGTACAAACATGAAGCTGATGGCTGTATGTTGTCAGTCATTCCAATACAAAACTGCCAGGCTGATGAAAAAAAAAAAAGTGCTGCGTTAAGCAACTGTGGAGTGTCACAGCGGTTGAAGTTAACTCGTAGGCCTACTGAGTACTTCTCCCCGGAGTACAAAATTGTTACAAAGTAAGGAAGTGGCTTTTTTTTCTCTTTTTCGCGTCGATGGAGGAGAAACTGAACGCCGCTGCGGTTGGTTACGAAAACTCGAAGCTTGAAGAGACCTCGCTGTACTGCCAGGAGGAGACGGGAAGAAAGAGAGCAAGAAAACAAGAGTGAGGGCAGATTGTAAGGTAAAGAACGGGGGTGGGAGAAAAAGAGGGGTTGGAAGAGACGTACCGTTAGAGAAGAGATGGAACGAGGGAAGAAGTGTGTGCGCGCAAATTAATGTGGATGTGTTTGAAAGGGAGAACGGGAGGGTGGGTAATTTTGGCATGTTTTCCTTGGCGCACCTGCCCGGAGAAGCAGTCATGAACAGGAAGGTCTAAAAGTTAATTACATCAGTTGTTCGAGCCAAAATAAATGTCAGCCCCTGATGGACGCTGCAACACCTCCTCGACTCTTGTTTGCCTCTCAGCAGGCACTCCACCTGCTTTGAGTTAGATATTTGAGCACAAATGACCTCGATTCACGTCGATGTAGTATCTGTCGACTCACAGAAATACGTATAGGCACTTGTGTCTCAAACCGGGCATGTTTGCATGAAAGTTATTTTGTGCCTCTTTGTAAAGCAGAAAGCTCGAAGGACCTAGTTCAGTATATTTTTGTCCGTCTTTCTTTCAATGTGTCCGTCCGGGTACATGCATGTGACTTTTTACTGCATTATTCATTAAGTACGCCTTACTGCAAAGCGCTGCTCCTGGTCTTTCTTACTTCTTAATCATTCCTAATTTCACATGGCACCTAAGGGTGCCCTGCCTTGCCTCTGCTTTCACCAATCCAGCCCCTCTGGCCTCCCCTCCCTTGGCCCAAGTCATTATGCCTTAGCTCCACACACACATACACACTTCGAAAGGCCGCCAGTGCCAATCCAAACCCAAGCCTCAACACCATTCAACCTCCCAGCAATGTGGACTTTAAAACATGTTGTTATCTCCTTTTACACTCTGATGATCCCTGTAACATTAACATAACTTAACCCGGCACCTCTGGTCAACCTATATGGGTTAGTACAGAGAGAGAGAGAGAGAGAGAGAGAGAGAGAGAGAGAAAGCTTAGACATTTGGAAGAATCTGGCGCACTCTTCTAAATAGTCACACTTGAGAGAGATCTGCAAATAAAGGAAAACAATTTTATTTACTTTTAGCATTTTAAGCCTTTTTTGACCGCGGATGAAAGCAGGAAATTGAGGAAGACACAAGGGGAATAGAATCTGAGGCCAAGGGCGTATACAGCCTAAACACTAAGCTAAACTTCACATTTCACCACCTTCACTAGCCTTAGATCGATGAGGCACTGAGGCCAAAAACAGCCTTCCAACAGAAAGCAAGAAATAAAGACTGCAGAAAAAAGGAAGGTCTTAGCAAACATTTTTCTGTTTTTATAGGATCCAGATCCAAAAAGATCTGACAAAAACATGCGGAGCGATCAAGAAAAAGAAAAAGTTCTGGCGCAGCACAACACAACATTGCTGCCAACACACTGCACTGGCCAGTCAGATACACATACACAGAGTTCTGGTCATTTATTTTGAAAGATTACTATTGTAAGCTTCCAAAGTTTGGAAACTGTGTGTTACTGTACCACACACTACTTGTTTGGACCTCTAAAAAAGCTTCCATACTTCTGAATGTGCTAATTAAACATACAAAGACTGCTTCTACCACAGAGAATATATTATTTAAAAACAAAACAAAATAAAAGTTAATATTTAGTCTTTGGTTTTGTCTGCTAATGCTAATGCCAATCCCTAAATGCCAAGGCAATGAAAGCAACTACTTAATTTTCTAGCACATGCTAATTAAAAAAAAACTTGAACTAACCCGCCCGAAAGTTCTTTGTGTGAACTCTGTTTTGCTTGTGGATTTTTTTAAAATCCATAACATGGTGATGGAAGAGTGGGTGGGGAGATGTTGGATGGTGGCTCATCTAACATCTTCCTCTCGCTGTCACATCTGGCATCATCTCTTTCCTGCCTTTCCTGTCGCCTTTCCTCTCTTCTCCTCTCTCCTCTTTCCACTCATGGCGGGAGCAGTGCGTGGGAGTTGCTCAGGAGACATCATCATGAGCCACTTCACTCGAGTGTTGCCTTCAATCAGCCCTTGAATTAATATTAATCATTTCTCCACCCCCCCACACACAACAAGCCCTCCATCTCGTTGCTGCTGTGTTAAATACAGATGTGGGGGTGAAAAAGGCATCAAATAAAGCGTTTACAGTCATTTTATGGACATCTGCTAATGACCACACCTTGGTAAATCCTCATGTCTGTTCCCCCTCTATCTTTCTGTCTGAGTAGCTTTATGGTTCAAGCTGCTGTTGAAGACATAATTGTCCCTAATCACCGCTGAAGGTCATGGCTACTCAGCAACACATCTCCCTTCCTCTGACCTGTCCTTCTCCTCTTTTCTTTTTTTCCAGCCCCCTCCCCCCTTTTTTTCCAACAGCAGCTGCCACTTGAACCAATAGTCCATTAGAGATCTTCAAAAGAAAGAAAGAAAGAAAGAAAAATGGGAGTCAAAATGTAACAAAGACCTTCGTTCAAAAGGAAAAGTTATCAGTTATCAGCTTGGAAACATTTACAGTGTTGCTATTACCAGCAGGTCTGGGAAAGAGGGAAAAAAGAGAGCGACAGAGCCAAATGAGCGATAGGATGAAGATATGAGGCCTAAAATCAGAAGTGATCATCCAGAGGAATGTTTATATATGTGTGTGTGTGTGTGTGTGTATGTGTGCGTGGGTGGGTGTGTGTGAGAGCAAAAGAGAGAGAGCAAATGAGAGAGACCTGAAGATGGCTGAAGGTCAGGAAGACATTGAGGCAATCACACTAATGAAAACAAACGAGGGATAGAGTTGGAGGGAGCAAAGGAACGTCAGGAAGGGACGTGGAGAGCGACAGAGTAAAAAAGAAAGAAAGTGCAGTGTGTGTGTGTGTGTGTGTGAAGAAATAACCTGCCTTACCTCAGACTAATCAAACACAACGGGGTGCTTTAACAGGCAAGTGAGAATGCACAGATACATAAGCAAACTATCAGAGCCTGCCATGTACTGCTCTTTTATTTACATGCCCTCCTAACCTTTAGTCAGGCTTGGCGCACACACACACACACACACACACACACACACACACACACACACACACACACACACACACACTGTACATATACTGTACACACAAACACATACACAAGGCAGTAGCAATATGTGAAGGTTATTCCTACAGAGGGATGACAGTGTTTATTCAGGGCTACCAGGCAGACTCTGTGACATTCAGCTTGGAGAAAATGATTAATGCAACAATATACATAGGCACGAGGAGAAGGAAGAGGAAGGCACTGTTTCTTCACAAAGAGCCAAGGTCTTTGTACCCACATATACATCCAGCTGTCTTTTCCTAACTCGACTGTGCTACATTTTCACATCGAGTTTGAACACCAGTGATTATGAATGTGATATCTGATGTCAGCATTCGTATCAAGCCCCTTAATTCCTTTTAACATGTTTTAATATACAGAGACAAGACAGGATGAACCAAAGAAATTAAAAAAAGGAAACAAAAGTTTGATTCTGAAATGAGAAGAAAAGGCTGAGATGAGATGTAATTGAATAAAATATCCATTACTTGACTGAATGTAAAGGGAGGGGGGTTAATTAACATCACAGCTAATTAAAGTGGTTATAGATCAAAAAGAGCGAGATACAGAAGCACACGAAGATGTACAATACGCTCACACAAACTGCCTAACACACCGCTGCTCCTCACCTGATCACACCGTTATCTGACCAATCAGTAAGCACAGCAGCTTCCCTCCAACAGCACAAGGTGGAGATCACTGAGACATTAGCAGCGATCAATAAGTAGATGGTCTACCACAACATGTAAACCTTCCCGGAGGAGAGGCACTGCCTCGGGCAGAGACGAGAGGGAGGAGGAGGAGACCGCGGCTAAAAATTACAATTTTCTTGTAACAGGTGGGAGCTATGTGAACTTACTGTGAAATCACAGTGCAGGGAAGTTTCTTTCAAGTATTTTGTGTTTTTTTATTCTCACAACACTGGAGCAACTTAATTCATCTTATTACCAGAGCATCTTTAATAGATCGTTTTCAGATTAAATGGTTGATTCAGAATTTGAATAAACTTTAATTAACCACCCACTGATCTGCCCGCAGGAAGCTTACATTACGTAAAACATTCATGGCTTGTTAGCATTAAAAAGGGAACAAGCTTACGAAGTGTTTTAAGAACCTCGACTTCTGTCTTGTTTATTTGTTTTACTGTGGTCATTTTCAAATGACCTTGTTACTAAAAGGGTATTAAAGGAAGAAGAGAGATTTCTGCAATAAATAAACGATGTTTAACAGGATAAAACTGTCCATACTTCAACCTTCAGCCTTTTAAGATTCATTTTTTAATTCTTGGATGAAAATAACTTCAGTGACAGCCTGAATGTGACATCAATTACACATTGATTGTTTGATTTACCATCCACTGTGGTGATGTATAAGGGCAAAAATTGTGTCTTTGCCCCAAACATTATTGAGGGCACTGTATGTTTATACAACTGAAAAAGATCTGCCAATCAGGCTGTTACAATTCTTGCTAATAAGGGATACTCTGCATGTCTGTCTTCTTGTTTGTGTGTGTGTGTGTGTGTGTGTGTGTGTGTGTGTGTGTGTGTGTGTGTGTGTGTGTATTTGTTATCTACTTATCTATTTGTTATCTACTATCTCATAAAGGTTATCTTATCTTACTTACACAATTGGTGGGTGTATGCTGGGGACCCAAGGAAGTGCAATTTCTTTAAAGTGATACATCTTACTCTTGTAAGTAAGGTGCTGTGGCAATATGAGTCATTTGCAGCCCTTTCATATTTTGCATTTAAGAAAAGAAAAACACAGACATTCAGTTGCTCTACAATCCACCAGTCAACACAGCCAATCACACTGACTCAGCAGCTCTCAGGCAGCATCATGGCTTAACTGAGCTGCTCCATGTTGGCCCATTCTACTTCAGAGGAAGCCCACTACTTTATTTTTCATTGAAAGGGGATTTGGCTTCTATCAACTGGTAGCAGTCCTTATCAAACACACGTCTGGCTTGTAAACAGGCAGCTGGCAGCACTCCAAGCTCCCCACGGCGTGCAGCAATGCCGGGCTGAGCCGAGCGGGGCTGTGACACTGATCCCACCCCTATCACTCCCGCACTGTCTGTGCTAATAGCCCCTTCAATCACTCTAACCTCTATCTATATTTTATTTGAGACAAGTCCGTTATGTTTATGTGTGTATTTGAAGGCTGTGGATGAGGATGTGCATCATGTTGACTGTGTGTGTGTGTTTCTGTGCGTGCACTTGTATTCTGTCTCCCCCATATCTCTCTGGATGAGGCATCTTCTGTATTGCTTGTTGTTGACATGGATCCCTTTAGCCCTTAACAAGAGTCAGCAGGAGGGTTAAGCTGCTAACCACCCACTCTGAGGCGTACACACAAACACACACATGCAGACACTCACACATTGCACTGCTTCAACAGTCTGAAAGCATTATTCAGCAGGTCAACAGCCACTCTCGCTGCTTGGGAGTCTGTGTTTGTGTGTGTGTGTGTGCCAATGTATACAGTATGTGCATGTCTGTTAGATGTGTGTGCTTGTGTACAGCGCTTCAGGCTAAGGCACTCTGAGTGAAATTATGTTCTCAGACTAGCTCCGTGTTGCCCTCTTTATCCTGACAGCCGAGGAAACAGCCACAAATAAATAAGCAGAGAGCTCTCTCCCCAGACGTGACCGCCATGGCATACAAGCACGCCAGAAGCCAGCGTGAAGAAAACAGAATTGTGTTTTATTGTAGGGGTGGCAGGGGACTGTTGATAAGCATGGTGTATTTGTTGTATTTGTGCCACTTAAAGTAAAGCTCCTTGTGTGGGAAAAGATGTTAGGGGGCGTGTAAGGACACAACAAGCATAGAGGAATTTGTTACTGTGGCAAAGGCCATTTATAGTTCCAGGCATTTTTTAATGGAATAAAATGTCAAATATTTTTATATAATATAAAAATAGATTTAAAGGTTGAATATGAGGTGAAAATGATTTTGTTTTGAAAGGTTTAATAGCCTAATTTTACTTGCTATTTTAGTGAAGTATGGCTACAAAGATGAAATGCGATACAGTGGTCCCTTGCTATAACACGGTATTACCTTTAGCGGCCTCGCTGTTTCGTGGATTTTTTCTGTGCAATTTTGCAATGTTTTCCCCTTTTTTTTCTTTACAGCGCATTTTGTTCTGTGTCCTGATCAGCTGTAAACCATTGTCAATCAATTTCGTGCCGTGTTTCCTGTACAGTACAGAATGGCTTCAGCTTGTCAAATTTACATAAATCTTCGATCGCTAGCAGTGTGACTCTGAAGTGCTGTACTGTATGTTTGTACGTTTTCTCCCCAACAAGCACAACAATGTCGACGAAACGTTTTGCACCCTCAAAGGCACCTGCGCTAGCACCCAAAAGGCAGAGGAAGATGCTAACCATTGCATAAAAAGTTGGACTTCTGGACATGCTAAAGGCAGGTAGAAGTTACTGTATTTTTCAGATGATAAGGCGCATAAGCAAAATAAAACAGTCAAACTTTACTCAACTCATTCTTCTTGCTTCCTCTACTTCTGTACCATTGATTCATTAATGTTGAATTCTCTGGCAGCTGCTCTATTCCCTTGTCCTGGACATGAAAACAGGGTTTGATCTTTGGTTTCATTCTATAATATTGGACTTTTTTTTCTATGAAGGTTTGAACTTTGAGAGTGTATAAACAAGAGAGAAAAGTGTGAAAATGTCCATGCCTGTCTGAGAAAAAGTACATAAAGTGTGCAGTGAGGGGTTTTTACAGCTTTAAAACATCTACAATAATTGTAAAAAAATAAAGCTGACTACTTCCCAGATTTCACCTATCACGAGTTATTTTTAGAACGTAACTCTCACGATAAACGAGGGATCACTGTATTCATGATCGACAGAACTTCACTCTAGAACTCTGCACACTTTTCTACATGGCGTAAAAGGGAATATAGTCTTTAGCGCTAATTTGCATAATTGGTCATGCTAATGTAATTGTAACCGACATTGTAGGAGAGAAAAAATAATATCGTGGAAGAGACATAAAGTGAGTTAAAAAGTCCTAAATGCATTTAGAATTTATTTAGAACTACAAATTAAATTTCTTTTAGCAATTATTGTTTTTTGTTTTGTTTTGTATAGTTATTGTATCTTTGTTAGTTTTTATGATCATTAAGTCCCTCTCTTTATTGTTAAAGAGCTTAGAACTGTACTTGAAGGCTCAACAAACTGTAAATGTTTACAAGACACACTTGATAGCAGGACAATAGCAGCCAAATATTGTAATCGCCATTTCTGGTAAATACGCAACTTGCTGTGTTTGAGACAACACTGACCTATTTAAGTTCATGCTTTACAAAATTAAGTACATAGTATTCATAAAGTCCTAAATTTAAGTGGTTTACTAAGAAGAGTCCACACAGTAAGCTATTTGTTCATTGTGCAATGCTATGTTGATCGTTAGTGGATCAATACAACAACCTTTCACTAAGGATAAAATTTATATACCCAAATGGTTGGCAATGGTTTCTGGAAGTTTCAGTTTCTCTTTCTGAGAAAATCGGTTGCAAAGAAGGAGCAGTGTCAAAAACCTCCTAGTGATTGCTTTGTTTGCTAGCAGGCTGCATGTCGTTTTTCCATGTTTTTCTGAAAATGGTAGCTTACTACTAACCAAGCGGTAGTGCCGCTTAGAAAAGTGTCACCGGAAATGGCAAAGACTTGCTTTCAAAGCAAAAGTTGCACATTTTAAAACATGCTAGCTTCAGCGGTGAGGCAAAAATATTACTTTGAAGGCAAATTGGTTGGGGACCCGCCTAACTGAACACTCTAACCTTCACTTTCTCTACAAGTGCAATCAACCTCCAGGAAACACTCACAACTGGGAATGTTCCTTTTTCCCTCAGAATGGGTATTACCAGAAGGGCAGCGGACCAGTCTCTAGGTCTGTGTGACTGGGGTCTTATTGACTTCACATTCTTCACTACATCACTGTGATTATCACACATACAGAATCGTTCATGTCACATGGTTAGCAGTTAGTGTCTTCAAAACCTTAGTATTTGCCATCTTGACATACATCACTCATTGGCATTTCATCAGTAATCACTTCAATCTCCAGAGTTTTTTTTGCCTGCATTGCTTAAAGTCACTGAATCTCATTGGCTTCCTATGGTCTCTAGTCACTATGTTGCTGGTACTCACCTTCTGCATGGATCCCCCTATCCAGCTATACTATCTGACAAAGAGTGATGAAGTGTAAAAAAACAATGCTGAAGAGATTCACACTAAAGATTTCTCTCTTTTCAAGAAGCACCCATCCATATGCCTGTTTTTACTTCTCAAGTTGAAATGAAGTTATACGAGATCATCATGAATCAATCAGACTTCTTTACTCTGATAGGCTCCGCAAATAAAAAGAAGAACTAAGGATTTGTCAATCAAGCACACAGAGGGATAATTTAGAAAAAATGAAAAATGCCTGAGGGAGCAGGGCCTGTAAACTGACTGTACCTTTGTACAAGTCAGCAAAACCTGTGAGACATTCTAAGAGGTCAGCTAAAACCCTAAAAGCCTGTCATTTCACAAATTGTAAGAATTGCTCAAATTATAATTATGCCCCATGTAAAAAAAAAAAAAGGACAATAGCTTCATTAATAGTAGACTTTTGGGATAATGATGAACATTTTTACATTTAAAAAAAAATCTGATAATCTTTTGGTATACTGGTAAATCTTAAGGACAAAAAACTTTTTATTGAAATTACACAAAAGCCTGACTAGTCACAATACTTTGGAAGAAGCTACTATCGGCTACTATTACAGCAGATAACCTTCCTAACACAAAGTAATTTTTTGTGTTTCCTCCTGGGACCAAACCAAGAACCCATTGTTTCTTAGGTGAACGTGTGAATTACTACATTACATTACTACACTAACACATCTCTGTAATATATTAAAGTCAAAACTTCAATTTTAGGAAATCCTAATCTCTGCAAACATAAAAAACTGACACGATGACTGAAATTTGTGGTCATTCATTTGATATAAACAAGGTCTTGTTGGAAAGACTTACATTACCGAGCACACAAAGGCCAAGTTGTGCAATTTAATAATGAGCAGCCATTTTGTTTTTTCTTTTCTAGCTGGAGGGAAACTTAATCGATTTTTCAGTGTTGACAGTGGTTTTATTTAAATGTCCACAGCCATAGACAAAAAAAGAAAGAAAGAAAAAAACGAAAAAGAAAAAATGAGTGTTCAAATGGTGGTTGATGACAATGAAAAGAAACCCCCCTCCCCAGCTGGCCTATAAAAGACTTGCAGAGAGACATCTTTGAAGGTTCTCCTTCAAAGCCCCGGCTTGCCTCCACGGCCGCATCAGGGGATTTCTGTTATTAATTGAAGTTAATTTTCAGGGATATCAGTTTGCTGGGCACGTGGGAAAGATTGATAGCCCCCACGCGTCTCCCGAGTACTGGGATGTGGAGGGGGACAGGGCGAGAGGACAGAGAAATGACACTGTTCCCTCAGCATCCCAGAACCCGGCTTTCACTTTTATCATCACCAAATCAAATTACAAACATCGGAGGCCAACCTTGGCTGGAGGAGATTTCCATAAGATTAATTAGACTGGCTAGCCAAAGACAGAGTGGGCAGAGAAAATATAAAATAATAAATATAGGAAGGGTGGGGGGTTAGTGATGTAGATGGGGGTTGGTAGGGGATGAAATGCGTGTGTCTGTGTGTGGGTGTGTGAGAATGGGCAAGTCAATGGACAATGGGTAATTAGTGCGAGCACCAGAATCTCAAAGGCATGGGGAAGACAGCCGAGCGGGAGCTCTTCGTTGGCCCCGTGATGTGGAGGGCCGTACAGCGGGGCCCACATTTAATTAGCGCCACTTTGATACCCACAGGAGTGCCAGGGGCCCCGGGGCAACCTAAACAGTGACTGACAACCCCACACCTCTGGACGCTCCCTGCTCTCCAATTATAGATGCACCAAGCTGAGAGAGCCCAGTGTAAACCCTCGTACAGGGGAACTTGCGTGTGCATGCGCACACACGCATGCAGATACTTTCACACACCTTTGTACTGTATGTGCACAAAATGCCCAAACAAGCCAGCCAACCAGGCAGCTGGCTCCAGCCTCTTCCTATTTGTGTGCTACAAATTGGCATTTGGATTAAATGGAGCTTGAGATGCCCTGAAGGCGGGAGGAGAAGACAATCTCTCACCTGGCCTGATCTGCTACCAGAGCAGACGTTTAAAATGAGGATTAATTTTGGGGGTTGTCGGGGTAGCGGTGGTTGGAAGCAGCGATGGAGGGGAAGAAGCAGAAACAGGAAAAATCCTCAGGACAAGGCATATTAGTGAACTGGGGTAAAAAGGCACACAAACACACACCCACACACACAAAAAGCTTTGTCGTGCCAGTGTACGGTTTGCAATATTAATGTGCGGAAGCGAGTCTGAATAAGTGACTGGAAAGAAGGAGCTTTTTCTGTGTTGCACTAGTCTATATTTAATGCGCAGGGATGTGCCCGACACCACAACATTTTGCAATGCTTGAGTTACGTGAACAAACAACTCCTGGCTCCATGAATTATGCAACTGTAGTGTTCTGATCCAGCCTAAAACACATATTTAGTAAAAAAACTGCTTACTCTTTAGCTAACAAGATGTTTGTGTAAATAATAGATATTCAAATCTGCTCTCCTGACACACAGGGAAAAAGTTGCAATGTAATTTGTTGTATTATTTAGCATGTTTTCTTTTCATCTTGCTCCGTAACTCCCTCATCGCCAATTCGCGGCAGGTCATTGACAAACAGCAACAGCAACACGATTGTTGTTGGGGTTTTTTTCCTCACTATGCAGCGTGAAGACGCTTCTTCCCCCCCGTAACGAGCTCTTCCTGCCATAAATGAATTACCAGACTTTGAAATATTAATCCACATGACACATATCCCTCACAAAGGAGGGGAAATGTGAAGATTTTCGCAGTGACAAGCCAACACTGACTGCTTAGATTTTTAATCAAAAGAAATCAATAGGATAAATATTGTATGTAAAAGATGGCAGCACAATATGGCATCTAATCACATGCCTTTGCTTGTGCTGTCACAGATAATTCCTCTGCACGTCTCTTATGTTTCATTGTTATGAAATGTGGAGACTTTTCCAGAACAGATTGGTGTCGCTGCCCCCCACAAGCCGTGTCTTGTTTATCCAGGGACCTGGAGGTCGTGTTGTTACATCCATAAAGTTTGTTTGATCGGGGACTGGCTCCAATCGATAAAGCAAATCAAATAAACAGACACTGCTAATGGCAGGATAATCAGTGTCACAGATCTGAAATCTACTAAAAGCCAATGGTTTAATTTGACTCACACCCCAGGGCAAAGAGCTGGTCATGGATTCTTCAAATGGTTCTGTATCTCATTAAAAGCAGTCTAAATTCACAAGATTTTCAATAATACCAACATAAACATATGCATTCTTTTAACATAAACACAAGTCTGTCTTATCAAAAGGAACCTGGGTTTATGCACGTTGGCTCACTAATCACTGATTTAGACTTCTGTGGGAAATCGACATCATAACTTTTGAAGCAACTGGAAACCTCTTTTAAATGTACAGCGTAACCTTCTACAGAACCTGATGTGCACCTCCTGAGAAACTGAACTACACACACTGTCAGTGCAGCCAGCATTAGTCTAAATCAGACATCGGTCAGTGCTACAAGCTAAATGTTTCCTATACGAGGTCTATGAGATATGTTTTATACCTGGGAGCACTCTGTCTGTGAATATTTGTAGTGTTAACTAGTTTGTGGTTTGTCATTATTTGACAGAAATCACTGTATTAATTTTTTTTAATCCCACCCCATTTAAATCCACAAAAATTGAATTTCTAAATCAGATACTTTTTGGATATGCAGTATAGCTATACTGCATATACACTATAGCCATTACTACATTAGCACAACCTATATGGCTGAAAAATGAAGCCAATGCAAAGTGCTAAAAGTCCCTTAAATGGCCAATAGCAGCAAAAGTGACTCTCATGTTAAAATGCCAAATATTACAGCAGGGTATAAAATGTTTACAGTTTGATACAAAAAAAAAACCAAACACTTTTTCTCTATAGCAATTTTCTTAGAAATAGCAGGGGCTCTAGGTTTTGCGCTATTAGCAGCTGGCTGCTAGGTGTACTAACTGAACCTCTGAACTGGGCCTCAGCATTCGCTGTGAGGTCAATTGTCCAAGAATTCTGTGCTGGTGCTAATCTACTGAGTACTCAGCATTCATATGTTGAACCTTACCAATCTGCAAATTCTGCCTCCAAAATTATGTGACTTTTGCATAGTTGTGGGCTATCATGCAGACAAAATCTGTTGAAAGAAAGACTTCAGCGGCTGATGGTGTGTGTGTATATATATATATATATATTAGGGGTGCAACGATATTCGTATCGATATTGAACCGTTCGATACAGTGCTTTCGGTTCGGTACGCATATGTATCGAACAATACAACATTTGTAATTTATTTTATCAATTTTCCTTCTGACGATGCTGTCTGTGTTGAGCGCTCAGTGAATCTGTGTTCGACTACTCCGCCTAGGCTGCACTGTCGAGCGCAGATCCACTGAGCGCTCAACACAGACAGCATAGTCAGAAGGAAGAGCGCAGGGCAAGCTAGCGAGACAGAAGTTAAGCTCTACTTGCAACAGGCAAATTGAACCTCATTCAGATCTGGCGTTTGGAATTATTTTGGTTTTCATGTGACGTATGACCCTGAAGGTAAGCGAGTCATGGACTAAAGTAAAACAGTATGTTGGATGTGCCATGCAATGCTCAATTACATTGGTGTGAACTAGTGTGTTAGCGCAGTTAGCTCGTTAACGTGTTGGCCGTCTAGCCCCATGCACGGAGCGATCGGCGGTAGCTCGTTAACGGAGATTTGCCGTGTTGTGGCGTTAAGGTCATTTCAACGAGATTAACCTGAAAGCACTAGTGGGAACACAACGAATATGACTGCACATTTACGCCGACATCATCCTAGTGCAAAGACAAGTGGAAGCAGACAAAAAAAAGCAAGCATGCTACTAACTTTAGCCGAGTCATTTAGACAGCTGTTAGCACATGATTCTCCTTATGCTGCTGAGAATATAGCCCAGAAGAAGCGGATAGTATAGCTTTTATTTTGGAAAGAGCCGTTTCTCTGTAATAAACTCTCTTTTCCAAAGATGAGTGATTCCTCAATCAGATACAGGGCTCGCAATATCGCTAGCCCGACGTCCCGGAGCTAGTGATTTTTTCAGTCGGGCTACCAAAATCTATCTCTTCCCTGCCCATCGGGCTATTGTAGGAAAAATATATGTCAATGCTTTTGCATTCTTTCAGAAATGTAGCTGGGTAATTATGTCATTGGCATCGGTGAGCCACTGTCAATATGTGACATATTGAAGTCGCGTTTGAATTTGCGCTTGTTTTTTTGCTTTCACTTTGCAATCGTGCGAACTGTGTATAGAGAGCGACAGCACTGATCTGTGAGTGATGATAATTTGTGCACCAATTTCTCTGACATCGTCTTATTAATATGTTAGCTTACTATGCAAACATGACAAGTGAAATCTCCCACAGCAAGCTTAAACATGTGAGAGGTTGATCGCGCAGAGAATCGCTGAGCTTATGTGAGTGCATGTGTAAAAGCATTTCAGTTCTGCTGAGCCAAATAAGACAGGTCAGGGTGAAGAAGTGACAGCCAAAGAAAAGCTTACCACAAAACGGAGAAGTTATGACAAATCAGACTATAAGGCAAAAAGAAAGTGCAGCTTTATGGTTTCATGGACAAAAGAATTTCTGTGGCTGCAATATGATGAGCTAAATAACCAGGGCTGCACATAAGTGGTCCGCAGGTGCGCATTCGCTGTCAAAATAAAAAACACGCACAAGGGTTAGGGTTAAATTTAAAAACTGTACTTTTGAGTTAAAATATATATTTATAATTTTAATAAATGACAAATTAAAAATGGTCCTTCTGAAGCGTGATCATCGAACAATCAAGCGTTTCATTCAAAATAGTCAACAGGGTTGCAAGAAGCGTGTGGAAAAACCAAGGCGCAAAATAACTGCCCATGAACTGAGAAAAGTCAAGCGTGCAGCTGCCAAGATGCCACTTGCCACCAGTTTGGCCATATTTCAGAGCTGCAACATCACTGGAGTGCCCAAAATAACAAGGTGTGCAATACTCAGAGACATGGCCAAGGTAAGAAAGGCTGAAAGACGACCACCACTGAACAAGACACACAAGCTGAAACGTCAAGACTGGGCCAAGAAATATCTCAAGACTGGTTTTTCTAAGGTTTTATGGACTGATGAAATGAGAGTGAGTCTTGATGGGCCAGATGGATGGGCCCGTGGCTGGATTGGTAAAGGGCAGAGAGCTCCAGTCTGACTCAGACGCCAGCAAGGTGGAGGTGGAGTACTGGTTTGGGCTGGTATCATCAAAGATGAGCTTGTGGGTGTCATGATCCTGGGTCTGCTGACCCAGCGTTTTGTGTTTAGTTTATGTAGCCTTCAGGTTTCCTAAGTTCATCGTTTTCATGCCTAGGTGTTTCTAGTTATTTTCCCCTCGTGTTTCCACCATGTTAAGTCTCCCCTGCTTTTCATGTATTTCATGTCTGTGGCTTATGTTGTCAAGTTCAGGTTGTCATGTCTATGTCTCACTCTGTTTCCTGTTTTATTGTGAAGAGGTCTGGCGTTTCTGTGTTCATCGTGTTCAGTTTTACTCTCCCACTGTGACGTCATTATGTTCATGTGTGCCAGCTGTTTCCCCAGGTGTTGCCACTTCCCTCATTATCTTCCTGTGTCCATTTAGTCTGTGTGTTCTCAGTCATTCTTTGTCAGGTCGTCCGTTGTATTCACCTGTTGTATTCGTCCGTTGTTTCCTATGTCTCCTATGTCTCCGCTCCAGGTATCCCTGTCAGTTTGTTATGTTTAGAGTTTTCTATGTTTTGTTTTAGTTCACCCAGTTTAGGTCATTGTTTAGTTTTCATCGATTCTCTATTATTTTGTACCCTCGTTTCTTGCCTTAATAAACGGCTTGTTTTGTTATTCACATCTCATTTCGGTCTGCGCTTGAGTCCTTCCCTGCAACATACGGTCTGCCCTAGCCAGACCGTGACAGTACGACCTGACCACTATGGACTCAGCAGACCGCGAGCTTTACGAGCGTCGGGAGGCAGCCTTCGCCCAGCTGGAGGAGGAGCTCCGCTGGAAGCCGTGGTGCGCCCCCGACTATGAGCGGATTTTCCACGGGACTCGGCTAGCTCTCGGAGGTCCCAAGAGCTGCCGTAAGTCCCCGCCTGTTTCCAAGCCTCGTCCGCTTCAAGTGGGAGTTTTTCGCGTGGCTACAGGCGCTCACGCTCCAGCCTCGTTGTCGCCGTGTTGTGCACCGGGGGCTCAGTCGCTCGCTCCGCCGGCTTCCTCCGCTCGAAGGAAGCGGCGCGCCCGTCGCCATAAACTGGACAATGCCGAGCTCACGGTGGTGAGTGACATTGACTTTTATTCTCACGTCCCGTCTGACATTAAAAGTAATCAGCTCACTTCTGATCCGTGGGGAACTTCCCTTATGGATGACGACGTGGACTGGGAAGAATCGTTTTGCTTTGCTCCCTCTACACAGGGAGAGATGAAAAACAATACCCGCTCGCCTAAGTCTGCACATGCGGTTAAAGGGAAAACTGTGAACCACTCTACCAGGTCAAACACCTTCAGTTCCGGTTCCGTCTGTTCGGGTTTTGTCAGGTCCGGTTCAGTCATCCCCGAGTCAACCCGCTCTGCAACTGTTAACCCAAGGATTTTGAAAACTGTTAAAACTAAGACTGCTATTGCTAAGACTGCTAAACATGAAGTGGACGGCGGGCTCATTTTTGATAGATCCGTTTTTGTCGACCCTATATATGTTGACCCTGAGCCTGCCGTTTCTGCGACTGTTTTATCTGAGCCTACTCCCGTTCCTGCTCGTGTTTCTCCTCCCGGGGCAACTCGGGCCCAGCGTACCTCTGCACCCGTGTCTGTTCCTCGGGTGGGGGAGACTGAGGCCCGGTTGGCTCCCGCTCTGGTTTCCAGGCCGGCTGAGGCTCTGACCCTTTCTGCACCCGTACCTGCTCCTCGGATGGGAAGAGCAGTTGCCCAGCCGTTGCCGGTACCTGTTCCGGTCCCCAGGGTGAGGGCAGCCAGGATACAGCCCGTCTCCGCACCTGTACCTACTCCTCGGGTGGGAGTGGCTAGTGTCCGGCGTGCTCCTGCACCCGTCCCTGTCTCTACTGAGGGCTCAGGAGAATTCGGTCTGCAATCCACACCGCCATCGCTACTGCATGCCTTTCAGTCATTAGCTCAGTCGTTAGCTCTGTTAGCAGCCCAGTCCGTAGCTTACATTCCTGTGCTTCCGTTAGCCCAGCCCTTAACCCACTGTGCAGCTCAGTCATTTGCTCCATCACCTGCTCAGCCTTCTGTTCAGCCGGTGGTCTCTGCACCTACTGGTCATGCCACGTCAACTGGAGGGCCCGAGGAGCCCGTCCAGCAGCCTTCCTCGTCAGCTGGTGGTTCCGGAGAACCACACCAGCCTCATGCCTCGTCAGCTGGAGGGCCCGAGGGGCCCGTTCAGCCACCCGTCTCCGCTGGAGGGTCCGAGGGGCCCGTTCAGCCTCCTGTCTCCGCTGGAGGGTCCGAGGGGCCCGTTCAGCCACCCGTCTCCGCTGGAGGGTCCGAGGGGCCCGTTCAGCCTCCTGTCTCCACTGGAGGGTCCGAGGGGCCCGTTCAGCCACCCGTCTCCGCTGGAGGGTCCGAGGGGCCCGTTCAGCCTCCTGTCTCCGCTGGAGGGTCCGAGGGGCCCGTTCAGCCACCCGTCTCCGCTGGAGGGTCCGAGGGGCCCGTTCAGCCTCCTGTCTCCGCTGGAGGGTCCGAGGGGTCCGTTCAGCCTCACGCCGCGTCAGCTGGAGGGCCCGAGGAGCCTGTCCAGCCGCCACCTGCGGCCGCCTCGTCGTCACCTGGTCCAGCTTCATCCGAGTCTTCATCCTCGCCTGGTCCAGCTTCAGCCGAGTCTTCATCCTCGCCTAGTCCAGCTTCAGCCTGTGCTTCGCCTGGTCCGGCTTCATCTGAGTCTTCATCCTCGCCTGGTCCAGCTTCAGCCTGTGCTTCGCCTGGTCCGGCTTCAGCCTGTGCTTCGCCTGGTCCGGCTTCATCCGAGTCTTCATCCTCGCCTGGTCCGGCTTCAGCCTGTGCTTCGCCTGGTCCGGCTTCATCCGAGTCTTCGTCCTCGCCTGGTCCGGCTTCAGCCTGTGCTTCGCCCTCGCCTGGTCCGGCTTCATCCGAGTCTTCGTCCTCGTCTGGTCCGGCTTCATCCGAATCTTCGTCCTCGTCTGGTCCGGTCTCTGCTTCTGCTACGCCTGGTCCAACCTCTGCCTCTGCTTCTGCTACGCCTGGTCCAACCTCTGCCTCCGCTTCAGCGTCGCCTGGGCCAGCCTCTGCTTCAGCGTCGCCTGGTCCTGTGCCCTCCAAGCCTCGGCCGGTACGCCTGACACTTGGGAGCCGCCGCTGCCTTCCGCGCGGCCGGCCCCCTGAACTGCTCCGTGGTCTCCTTTGTCGCCGCCGCTGCCTTCCGCGCGGCCGGCCCCCGGATCGCCGTCGCCTGTGTCGCCGCCGTTGCCACCCGCACGGCCGGCCCCCGGAACTATTTGAATGTGTTCTCCTGTGCCGTCTGCCGCCGGGCCGGCCCCCTGCTCGAGTCAACTATGGACTTCTGGACCGTCACCCTCCGGGTCGGCCCCCTGGGGAGTTGCGAACTGTTTCCTGTGCTCTTGTTGGACGTTTTGTTTTGTGGCCTTGTTTCTGGCCCTCCGTCCTGGGCCCCCGCCGCCCGCCCTTGGTGGGTTGCCTTGGTTTTGTCTTTTCGGGGTTTTGGGCGTCTGGAATCCGCCCTTGAAGGGGGGGCTCTGTCATGATCCTGGGTCTGCTGACCCAGCGTTTTGTGTTTAGTTTACGTAGCCTTCAGGTTTCCTAAGTTCATCGTTTTCATGCCTAGGTGTTTCTAGTTATTTTCCCCTCGTGTTTCCACCATGTTAAGTCTCCCCTGCTTTTCATGTATTTCATGTCTGTGGCTTATGTTGTCAAGTTCAGGTTGTCATGTCTATGTCTCACTCTGTTTCCTGTTTTATTGTGAAGAGGTCTGGCATTTCTGTGTTCATCGTGTTCAGTTTTACTCTCCCACTGTGACATCATTATGTTCATGTGTGCCAGCTGTTTCCCCAGGTGTTGCCACTTCCCTCATTATCTTCCTGTGTCCATTTAGTCTGTGTGTTCTCAGTCATTCTTTGTCAGGTCGTCCGTTGTATTCACCTGTTGTATTCACCCGTTGTATTCGTCCGTTGTTTCCTATGTCTCCGCTCCAGGTATCCCTGTCAGTTTGTTATGTTTAGAGTTTTCTATGTTTTGTTTTAGTTCACCCAGTTTAGGTCATTGTTTAGTTTTCATCGATTCTCTATTATTTTGTACCCTCGTTTCTTGCCTTAATAAACGGCTTGTTTTGTTATTCACATCTCATTTCGGTCTGCGCTTGAGTCCTTCCCTGCAACATACGGTCTGCCCTAGCCAGACCGTGACAGTGGGGCCTTTTCGGGTTGAGGATGGAGTCAAGCTCAACTCCCAGTCCTACTGCCAGTTTCTGGAAGACACCTTCTTCAAGCACTGGTACAGGAAGAAGTCTGCATCCTTCAAGAAAAACATGATTTCCATGCAGGACAATGCTCCATCACACGCGTCCAAGTACTCCACAGCGTGGCTGGCAAGAAAGGGTATAAAAGAAGAAAAACTAATGACATGGCCACCTTGTTCACCTGATCTGAACCCCATTGAGAGCCTGTGGTCCATCATCAAATGTGAGATTTACAAGGAGGGAAAACAGTACACCTCTCTGAACAGTGTCTGGGAGGCTGTGGTTGCTGCTGCACGCAATGTTGATGGTGAACAGATCAAAACACTGACAGAATCCATGGATGGCAGGCTTTTGAGTGTCCTTGCAAAGAAAGGTGGCTATATTGGTCGCTGATTTGTTTTTGTTTTGTTTTTGAATGTCAGAAATGTATATTTGTGAATGTGGAGATGTTATATTGGTTTCACTGGTAAAAATAAATAATTGAAATGGGTATATATTTGTTTTTTGTTAAGTTGCCTAATAATTATGCACAGTAATAGTCACCTGCACACACAGATATCCCCCTAAAATAGCTAAAACTAAAAACAAACTAAAAACTACTTCCAAAAACATTCAGCTTTGATATTAATGAGTTTTTTGGGTTCATTGAGAACATGGTTGTTGTTCAATAATAAAATTATTCCTCAAAAATACAACTTGCCTAATAATTCTGCACTCCCTGTATATGTATATAATAGCACACTGTAGCTAACTTCACAAAAATGAAAGAGAACCTGCAGTCACATATAAAGTGTTCAGGCATTCACAACTTACTTAACTTAAACTGTCTTTCTATTCAGCACAGATTATTTCTATTCTTGGACATGACTTCCCAAAACTTCTGATCAGACTTCACACAGGCTTGCATGCTCACACCCAGACGTATTATACACATATCTGTATATATGTGTCACTAGCACGCATCCTACAGGCCTAATGTCATGCCCACCCATCTGTATCACTACAAAGTCAGTCCAAATGCCAGACTTCAGATGCCCACGGTAGGGCAGAGTCGACCCTCTTGACCTAGAAACTCTCACATTGCTACCTCGGGAGCCTGAAGTGTCCCTTCTGTAACCACATAATACTCCCTACCACACATTCTACCCACACTTCCCCCACCCTTTGACCAAACTCTCCCCAGTCTACACATGAAGCCCGGGGAACCTAAAGCAGCGCCAGATGGGGCCTCTTGTTACAGCAGGAAGTCATCCATTCTTTGTAAAGCAGTCTCTTTTGCTCTCGCTCTCCTTTGCCCTGTCGGCCTCTCTTTTCACCTTATACATATTGATGTACAGAAAACTTGGCATGACACATAGAAATTGACTCAATTCATGGAACCGCCGACAGCTGTCAGACATTACGTCCAATCAGTTTGGCTCTAAACAGCCACTGGGCAATGAGCCCAGACTTTTGAGCAACAATGGCCTTTATTGGAAACGACAAATTGGGGCCTCTAAAAAACTAGCCTATTTGCCCTGTAATGCAATTTGTCACCGCCTTGCCTAAATTTTTTGGTGGTCAGTGACGGTATATCAGCTTTCCTAGAGGACATGTTTCTATACATGCATTAGAAATTACCCGCATGTTTGCAATCTCTGCCTTTCATCCACCTTGTATCCCTTGTGTGAATGATTTTGATTCAAGTGACCGACAAAGGAAGCTGCCAGCATCTCATGTTTATCTGCCTTTTACATTCAGATAGCTTACCTTCTTCACAGGAGGCTCTCACATTATGATGTACATATGTATCCATGTGGTTGTGATTTCTTGATAAAAACTATATGCGTAAAATTCCATATCAGCTCACCAGCCATTCAGAATCCAAATATGGAGGTAGTCACTGCGCCATGAATCTGTCACGCAATGGTGTACTTGAGGGTCTGGGGTTTTCAGCTAAATCTATCTGCGTAGATTAAACGATCAAATCAATGGGAAAGCTGAAAACATTTAAACTCAGTTTCCTACTAAGCTTGTTTGAGCTCGCTCAGCACTTTACTTTCCTTCTCATGGTCATCTTAAATCTAGCCCCTCAAACTATCTGCCAGTTACTGGATATAATAAAGTAGCCATAAACTTCCCATTACGACAGGTAGTGGGCAGGGAACAACTTTAAAATTGGGCACACAACTCATGTTGAAGCCATCAAGCCATCAACTGACACCAAGCCCTATCCATCCCACATGTGCAAATCATTATCATTTGTTATAGATTCTGTATATCAACAAGGAAAAACTTTACATAAAGGCTTCCATATGGTCACGAAATGGCATTTTTGTGTGCTGGTCACTAAACGGTTCGGAGTAATTTAACAAGATCCCTTTGGAGAAGGAATTTTGCCCCCTTCCAGTGAAATTTCCAACAAAAGACACACACACAAAAAACATATGGCGTTGATGCATGCAAGGGCAATAACATTTACTCTGCAAATCGCTACCAAATTGAGCTGTGTTGTATAAGGTAAGCCACCCCAACAATAACAGTTTATGCAGGGAAATGTTGTTTTTGTTCATGATGTGATTGACGTAATTGATTGGTTGATTTTAATACATCTGTAGCACAAGAAAATGAGCAATTACAGTTTATAAAAATGCTCCAGACACATGCAGAATACATTTAGTCAGTGCTAAATATTTATCAAAACTATTTTATCATTTAAATAGTTTAAATTTCACAGTTTAGACGTTGTACATTATTTATACTTGACGCGCGACAAAAATTCCACTTGTTGAATGAATTTGTCTGCATGCATTTTTTTGGGTTTTTTTTTTCACTGGCAGGCCCGTGCTGTCTCAGACCTGTTGTTTCTTGGCTGCCGGTGTTGGCAGGATCCCAAGATTTCCAGTTAAGATGAAGTGCCAACAGCATGCCCGGCTCTGGCTGTTGCATCATCACGTGTGCCAGACAAAGTGGGGGCAGTCGAGTCTTTGCTCTGTGATGCTGTGCTGCATTAAGGTTTTAATGGTTGTCAGTTTGTTACTTAACTGTTGTAAACACGCCTCACGACCACCACCGCCCCCTCGTCTGTGAACGGCGAGCAGCCCTTGGCAATCTGTTGGCAAATTAATGAGGAGGGGAGGGGTGGGATTCCTGCCCAGCACTGGCGCTGTGCCAGGCTGAGGCTGTGGAAGCAACAGGCTGATACGAAAGAAAACACACACACACACACACACACACACACACACACACACACACACACACACACAAGGCAGGGAAAGGTTGGAAGAAAGTGAAGGAGAAAAAGGATGATGAAGAAAATCCAATAAGACAAATTACATTAAAGTACTTTCTGTTTAATAAATGTGCTGTTTTGTTAGATGCTGCTATGTTACACACAAAATCACAGTTATTACCCATTGACGACTGAAAGGGAGCTCAGTTTTTTAAATGTGCAAAACTCTTAAGCCACCCTACATTTATTTAGAGAAATGTGCAGTCATACATGGAAATATGGTCTATAACAGTGGTCCCCAACCCCCGGGCCACGGACCCGTATCGGTCCGTAAGTAGTTTGGTGCTGGGCCGCGAGAGTTGAGGCTCAGGTGTGAAATTTATGGTTTTCAGGTTTTTTTATCGTTAACTCGGTTTCCCTGTGTCTTTTCCCGTGTTGTAGTTGTGTGTCTAATTTTGAAAGAAATATTTACGCATTACCATAGTGACCAGAGAGCATTAAGGGGCAGAGAGGAGGATATTACTCTCAATGTTGTTGACGTATTTCAGGAGGACGCTGCTAATACAATTACACAATTGCACAAATAATTCACATTTTTTCTTATATTTACAAAATACCACAGTTTTTGTCTTGGTCGTATCATTTTATTTTGTTGCATTTATCCGCGACACCTTAAAGGCTGGTCTGTGAAAATATTGTCTGACATTATGAAAGTCAGTATTTTGTATTCTTTAACAAAATCTAAACTGATTTCAGTCCAGTTTATGTGTAATTTAACCTACCTTACCAGTAATTAAAAATACCTCACCAATGGAAAGGTGGCTATCAAGAAGCCATCTCAGCTATCACTGAGACTATTTCTGATGAGGATTCAGGGGTTAAGAATCATCTGAAGATCCTGCTTCAGGTCTTTGCTGCATTTTTTATTCTATTTCTTAAGGATGTGATTTTTAGTTACTGTTCATCTGTTATTGACAGCATTTTTGGCCTGTCGCTTCTTATTTCTGTCCTTCACTCGAGCAGTTTCCCCAAATCTTAAAAAGATACATGCACATGATGTCGAGAAATGCCAAGTTTTCAGCTAATAGGTCTTTGGAAATCGCCTTGTTGCAAAAATGCTATTTAACGCCTGTCAAACTGCGTTATCTTTGGCATATTTGGTAAAGTAAACTAAAGGATGCGTTTTTGTGACAGACTGCTAGTAACAAAGGGCCCAAAGATGTAAGATAGAGTTTAAAATTGGTTCTTTGATTAATTGTCTGTTATGTGTAGACATAACAAGGTTGCTCTCATTCCTCTGAAAATGTATGAAGAGTGGACTGAAAATGAGTGAAAAATTAGCCAATGTCCAAAAAACCTTTGAAAGACCTTCAGAAAGCCTGGGGAACTATTGCTCAAGACCACTTTAAAAAAAATTACAAGAAAGTAGAAAATAAACCATTTGACTTTCTTAAATACATTTCCATTCAACAGCCACTTGTTAGAATATCAAATATTCACGTTTCCATCCAAAAAGCTGCAAAAACAGCCAAAAAGCTTGCCTTGAATTGCAAACTGATTCTGGAGAACATCCAACATCCAAATGTACTGAGAACCAGTATTTACTCTAAGGCTGTGTTGATAATCAACTAACTCTATGAGGCCAGTTCAGCTTTCATGCTGAGTGTTCCAGCCGTCGCCAGCAGTGATGCCTCTGCTGAGCTAATTTACTAAATAGAGTGTGTGAACAACCCTTGGCCTTACTCCACCCCTTTTCCTCACTTCAAAGAAACTTTATTAGTGGAGAGATTAGACTGCACTTAACCTCTAATGATGGCTGAAGAAAGAAGTTTCTGCACGACACTTTTTTTATTTGATAGTTTCAATGTGAAGAAAGGAAGGGGAGCAGCGGGGGGAGACGAGCACGCCTGCTGCATGACAGCTCCATATCTGAAAGCAGGGTTCTTTCGCAGGGAGACCGCCACCACTCCTTCCCCACCCTCTCTCTGATGATGTACAGCTGTTTCCTTTCCCTTTTTCCTTTCCCTTCTCCCCGTTCCTTCTCTCTAACCTCCCACCATCTCTTTTGCTAGTCAAAGGCCCTTCCCCTCCCCCTGTCTTCGCCACAAAAAAATAGGCCAAGGTAACTTGTCGGCGCCTCCCCCTGCCCCCCTCCCCGGGGGTTTGTGTGATATTTAACTACGGCTACAGTGGCATTTACTAATTTTATATGTGCAGAATTTATGTCAGATTCTTATTCAGCGAGAACAGGGGAGAGGAGCAAAGGTGGCTGGCTCCGTGTCCACTGTGTATACACTGGTATTATGTGAACTATTCACAACACGTCCACTGACATGAGCATCGCTATTTTGTCTATAACTCTGCTGCTTTCCGACCCAGGTGCCACAATTAAAGCCTAACCTTAGCATTTGGAGAGGGAGACATGAAGAGCCAATTTGTTGTCTGCAACGCAGCTGCCTTTGATACAAAGAAGTGAGTAAAGTTTTTTTTTTTCTTTCTTTTTTTATGGAACTCGCAGGCCTGGCTCTACATTTTGTTGACAGGGATGTGAGGTCAATCAGATCCTACAGACAGCGACACACAAAAAATGGCATTCGGTGGTATACTAAAACACACTAATGACACATGCAGAGCCACCCACATATATACACCATATGCAAGCACGCATTCACACAGGCATGCTGTGCATCACAGTCAAACTTGTGTAGTGTATATAACTTAAGAAATGCATTAATTAATTCATTTTCTGAATTAAAGTTAACGTAGTCTGCTTTAAAGTTACACTTTATAAAAGCTCACCACTAGATGTCAGTAGATTGCCGATTGCGGTCAAATTTGCAGAATTATGTTTTTTAATCCATCCAATTCAAGGGTATAATTCTTGCTATGGTGGACACTGTAAGACAAACAACTCTAGTATCCGTTCATCTGTAGCGAATGTAGGCTGTTAGTCCGCTGTTTATTTCTGCCTCACTATGTATCCCTATCTATTTACTCTGCAGGAGGCTGTAAAAATTCATGAAAGAAGTCCGATCTGAGACACTGAGTCAGTGAACCTCACTTCTCACTGATGAGTGATATGAAGTTGTTGAGGTATCCTGTACTTTTCTGATGCTGTTAGCCTCTGTTAACTGCTGTTAGCCACTGTCAGCTGTTGTTAGCTGGCATTAGTAAAACTTTCTTTGAAATGGATCTAAAATTGTTGTCTACACGCTTGACAATAAATAAGCATATTTCTGCACATTTTCTGATATTAGAGCCCTGACTTCGGCTCAGTATTTGAGGCTTAGAATGAGGAGGAAGAGGATGAAGTAGAAAGGAGATAAGAGAGATCTTATAAGAGGTACTATGTATGTGGCAGTTCTCTAGCCACATGCTTGTCCATCTGACAATGTCCATCTGAGTCACTCTAATCAAGATGGCAGGGCAAAACGGCAGCTTCGCAAACTGGCGCTGCTTCCTATGTATTTTTAATGGATAAATTCTAAGTTTACGAGAAGAAAGTTTGTTGGAAGATGTAATTACGCACTAATCAATGTTTATTTATGAGTACAACATTTCTTCTTTCTTCACTTCTTTTTCTATTAAATAACCTCAGAAGAATTACTGCTGAAACTTTAACAACTGCATCAAGTTACTCGATATAAAAACAGGCTTTAACCCTTGTATGGTGTTCGGGTCTGTGAGACCTGTGTTCAGTTTTTTTCAAAAGAAAAATTAAACAATTAATTATTTTTTCACGTGTAAATGTGTTGTGTCTTTCCACTCACTCCACTTGATTATCACTGATTTATTTATAACATTTTATATAAAAGAAAAACGAGAAGCACATTAATTCATAAATGTGATCTAACAAAGGTAAAGGGAAAAAATTAACCATGTTTGCTGTTCATATGTCTCGTAATTGGGATGAAGTAAACATCTGTTGAGTAATTTAACATAAAATTGTTTGATAGTGTTAATTTGGAAAGCCAAAACTCTAGCGGGTCCACCAGACCCATGAACACTGGCTGAGTAACAAAAATACGAACACCACACAAGGGTTAAACCCTGAATGAACTTTGACTGCATAGTGGACCCATAAAAATCCAAAAAAGATTCTTGAATTATATTTGTGTCTCGGCTTCCAGTATGGCTACTATTTTTAGGTCACCCTCGGGAAGTCCCATTCTGACCACTTGCATGTGCACATCTGCAATTTCAGCACGGGCCTCAAAACCTCCAACCTCAACTTCCAGCTGACCCAACTTTGAATCAGTTGTGATGAGAGATGGATCTCCCACCCAGAGACCAAACAGTAGATTTCTAGTCAGTGTGCAAAGTTCAAGTGAGGAGGAGGCACATGAGGTGAGGACTGTGCACTGTAAATTCACCCCCAAGGTGATCGTCAGCGTAGAGTTCTTCTACAAGAACTAAGGTGTGGTGACACTTGTTGGACACAGCCTGAGCTGTCTGGGTCGTTCTTTAAGATTACACATTGCATTAACAAACAGCAAAAACTTGTGCTGCATTCAAGTGATTATCCTGACACCTCCATACAAGATTGCCATAATTTGTTATTGTTCAAGGATTCAAAGTATATGTTATAATGGGCCAAATAATGAGCACGAAGTGCATAAATGCAAACACGAATGCACCAGTTCTTACTTGTTTGTCCCATTTTGTGTGCAGCGCATCTGTTTTCTTGCACTGAAGTGAATAACTACTTGCCACTCAGTGGTGACCATAAAGAAACGACATCCTGACATTTAAAATCCATATTTGTGGCTGTTGCATATTTTGATGTGACCACCAACCTTCAAAGAGAGACCGCTCTGAGAGCAACTTAAATGCACTTCTGCTAGTGGTTTAACACAGAGAGTTAAAAAAAAAAAGAGTAATAGAGACAAAGGGTTAGAGAAAGCAAAAGAGAATGAAAGTGAGGGGGGACGATAGAGACTCAGAAAGAGAAAGCAAATGACAGATGTGAAGGATGGGGAGGGAATGATAAAAGGCGGCACCTGAAAAGGGGGTTCAGGAGATTGACCTGTGGGGCTTAAAATCAAATTGCAATGGTATTGTATTCCCTCCCATTTCCAGTACAGCTAGTAAGCTCCTTATTGATAGAGAAGAGATGAGACCACCCATACCTGGGGCTCATCCTGCTGTCACCGTGCAGGACGGGCACCAGGAGGAGGGAGAAATCACACATCACATGCAGGGGGCCCTTTTCTATTTTGCAGCCAAAGCCAAAGCCAAATCCTCAGGGTGGGATCCCGCCTCATCCCACAACTCAATAAAATAATTAGCTTTTGGACAGCCCTGCCGTTAATCAAGCTGCTCTAACATATGCAAAGGCGAAAAGAGAGGAAAAAAAGATATTCTTTTTTTTTATCCGTCTTTTCACTTGGCAAGCCATGGCACTTTTATCTGTAAAAGTCGCTGATGTGAGTTCTTTTTTCCCCCAGATTTTCTATAAAACATACAGGAGAACCAGATTGCTTTTTAATTTTATGTTTAGTCTACAGGAAGCCAGATTATTGCTCCGCGGACTGAGGGGGTTGAGAAGTAAATGAGAGAATCAGCACAAACTGTTTCATTTTAAATAAATCTGCGGGGTGCTGGAGAGAGGACGTGTCATGTGAAGAATCTGTTTAAATAAACTCATGCCTTTTTTTTTTTACCACCCCCTCCATCCCAAAACTTCTCAGGGTGTAATTGTTAGCTGTAAATGAAACATCTGTTTGGCTGTGGCGCTGCAGTCAAAGAATCCAGCGACCATCAGATAAATGTGAATCGATAAATGTCCGAGAACAGAGTTTCTGTCAGAAATCCAAAGAGCGACGCAAAACCTTTGCACTAACTCTGCAGTTTGGGATTATTTTTAATGCCAGTACTGCAAAAAAAGATGCAACCTCAAAAATAAAAAGCCTGGTTCTTAATTCACTGGCTCACACATAACCAGATCGTATGCAAATCCTACAAAGGTGTAGCAGAGGTGATAGAAGGTTGTCTGACAACAAGTGAGATGCCTCTTGTCTGTGGAGGCCTTTGCGACGTGCTACAGTTGAAAATGGCACTAAAATATGGAGCGTTAATTTAAGGCTTAACACATTTCAGTGTCTAATTTTCCTATTGCTACACTTTACAATCAAGAGAATGCAGATATGTATTTTACACTCACCCCTTTGGGGGATTAATCAGTATTTTCTCACCTATTCTATAGGACGGGCAGCTGGGTTTAACATTAGATATGCAAAATAGACTCTGTTCTATGTATTCCACACCCAAGAACGTCTTTTTAGGCAAAGGAAAAGGTCACACGGGAAATGTTGATGATACGGTACCGGACTGAAGGATCATAAAAGAGACAACAGTCTCTTTTATTCCTGTCAACATGGAGCACAAGTTTGAGCAACAAATTTTTAAAAAACAAAAAAACAATGTTATGAACCTGCTGAAGAAAGAAAGACAGTGTGTGAGCAAGGCTAAGAGCACTTGCAGAGCTCTTATCCTTAAGAGGGAATCTGTGAGAGCTATCATGGATTTTTCTTTACAGGGAGCAAGAACTAATACTGAAACACTAAATCACAACGACTTCTATACAGCTCACCAAAACAGAGAGAAACACCCGCCCTCCCAGTATTTTCTTTCAAACCCTCTCCAGCCGCCGTCCGCATCTCACATCTCTAATGCATGAGTTCATCGCCAGGCATTGTGGAGGGCTCCAGCATCAACCAACAAAGTGTTCAATAAAATATGGCGGCATGGCGTTCAAAGCCATGCTAAACGCACCTGACGTTGGGGGAGTGAGAGCGGGACGTGCAGCTCTTGTCAGATGGGGGGAAAAGAGTGAGGCTGCACATGAGAGAAGCCGAGAAGAAAAGTGCTGGGAGGAATATTGTAACTTTCAGATCTGAACACTCGGCTCGGGATCCGCGATGGTGCGCTCGTGGCCTTTGCAGATCGTGCCTGTGCGTGCGTTTGAGTGAGTCCACTTGTGTGTTTGGGTTTTGAAAACTGTGTGGCGTGATTTAACGCAGCAGTTAAATTCCACGCCGATTAGTTTTGTCATTAATAAGATGCACGATGGTTCTTACTAGAGGTAAGTTTACTTAAATGGAATGTGATACTTAAGAATGAAGGACTAACTCAAATTCAGTGGAACAGATGTTTAATTCACATTTAATTGCACTTTGTGAAATGCACTTACTATCTTGCAGAGGGCTGCATGAGAAGACATTGTCTTTATAACTACAGCTAGCTGTTGACACTGCAGAACTGCCTATAACTGCAGATCTTTTAATGGCCACATGGGGTAGGCTTTAAAATAACCTTGCCCCCCATTGCCCCCCATGGTATCTGCAGTGAGTATTGCTCACAACTGTACAGGTATTTTGTGCATCACTGCTTTAAGTAAACAGTGGGTGCTGAGTCATGTGTTCTACTACTACGAGTTCCTCAACTGGACCTTTTGGCTTTGTCTGAGAAATAGTATCTTATCTGTTGTATTAAATGCCTGTTCAAGACGTTTGGGTTGCACTTTTTACCTAATTTCATTTTATTTGCACGAGTTTACATTTTAGTACCAGTACTGAGTTAGATCCCCTTTTGTGTCTGCCTCAGGTTTCTGTGGGATAGATTCAACAAGGTGCTGGAAACATTCCTCAGAGATTGTGGTCCATATTGACATGATAGCATCACGCAGTCACTGCAGATTTGTCAGCTGCACATCCATGAAGTGAATTTCCTGTTCCACCACATCCCAAAGTTTGTTCTATAGTATTGAGATTTGGTGTCGATAAAGGCCATTTGACTACAGTGAACTCATTATCATGTTCAAGAAATCAGTTTGAGATGATCTGAGATTTGTGACATGGTGTTTTATCCTGCTAGAAGCAGGCATCAGAAGTTGGGTACACTGGGGTCATAAGGGAATGTGCAATGTCAGCAACAATGCTCAGGTAGGCTGTGTGGTTGATACAAGGCAGGATAGATTCATGCTCTCTTGCTAAATTCTGATCCTACTGAGAAGCAAGAGACCAAGGAGCAGACCACACTGGAGTGGCTCCCAGTGTGCTCTTCTGCTGATGTAGCCCATCTGCTTTCAGGTTCAACATGTTGCTCAAACAAAGATGCTCTTCTGCATACTTTAGATCTAACAAGTTGTTATTTGAGTTAGTGTCACCTTCCGCTTAGCTTGAAGGTGTCTGGGCCTTCACCTCTGACCTGTAGCATCAACTAGCGTTTTTACACATAGAACTGCTGCTCACTGGATAGTTTAAATTTTTTGGACCACTCAGCCCAGTCCATCTGGCAATAACAACAACCACGCCACGTTCAAAGTCACTTGAATCGCCTTCCCTTCCCTCTTCTGATGCTCGGTTTAAACTTAAGCAGTTTGAATTAACCATGTCTACGTGCCGACATGCATTGAGTTACTACCATGTGACCGGCTGAATAGATATTCGCATTAAGCAAATTTGCATTAAGCAGCTGAGCAGGTGTACCTGGTTAGCACCTTGCTGGTCAAGTTAGTTAGCATTAGCTGAAAACGTAGCACACAAATTTCTTGTGCAAATACAAAAAATGATTTAAGTATTCAGAAACTGAAGCTTCCGAAGAAGAGTTCACGAACTAACGGGTGAAGCCACAGTGGCTACAGCCAACATTTTTATCCACTTTACGCTGGACACAGGGATTTCCCCCCATACTTAACAAATGATTCTGGGATTTAAAAATTTTTCCTGCCTTACAAATGTTACAAATGATGTACTAAACCCCGACTTTGATTTTGTGTACACAGTAATATAACAAGATAATAACAAACTCGCTGAAAAAACAAACCTTCATACTTTCGGTGCTGCTTAATGATGCCCACCTGCTTTTTGACACCATTTGTTTGTAAGAAATCTTTTGTGCTGCTCTGAGAGCGAGTGAGTGAGTGAGCCAGTGAGGCACAGAGAGCCAGCGAGAACTGGGGAGACTGAGCACAGCAGACTGTGTGGCCAATGATGTCTGCAGATCATCATGTATCATAATTACCCACAGTCAAAATTAGAGCAGGGATGTTGAAATTTCCATCATGTCTGTTTTCTTTGGGCCTCGTGCACCTAATCACCTCCAACGGAATGCGGCTGTCAATCATCGCATGACTCCTGTCCTCAATCCATAATTCCAGGAGTCCCCTGAGTGGCGCTGCCTGCTGGACCGAGCTGCAGAGAATGTGTGCACACATCCAGAGACTCACACACGCATACTTGACTGCATCCACACAAAGGTACAAGTGCTTTCAGGAATTCAAACACACTCACACACACACACACACACACACACACACACAGACACATGCAAAGATCAGCAAAATTAGTTAAGAAAAAGAAGCTGAAAGAAAGCAGCCAAATGAAATAAATAAATAAATAGATAAATAAAATACAAGCTGGTGTTCTCATAAATTTTAGATGACAGGCTTATATTGATTGGGCTGTGTTTGAAACTAAACAAGTTATATCCATAGCCCAGAGCACTGAACATGCACTCCGTAATAATTATTTATGATATATTTGGAGAAAGGGCCAGTGATGTTTTGCCATAATAAGCTGGAGCAGACTACAGACTGTAATCACTTGGGCTATCCTTCAGCACCGAACACCAAGGCCAGATGGAAGCTCACGTTATGAGAAATACAAACTTCTATTTTCTTAGGAACCCAGAGAAATAATCAAAATTGTCTTCCCTTATGAGTAGTTTGGCGCTCAAGTCAAACTCTATTCACTAAGGATGAGATGAAAGGAGAACTTACAAATGATAGGGAGTAATCACATGATTGATATTACTTGACATGAATTTTAATCTATAGGAGCGATCTTGCCTCGTGTTCTTAGTCAGTTCAAAGAAGAAAATCAACGGTAGATCAAATGTTTAACCAGGCACCACCCCTACATAACTATTGCCACATTAAAATTAAAATAGAGCTACAGCTATGTTAACAGAGGCCCTGAATAAGAATACCAAATGGATGATAACCCTATTTAGTCGGCTCCATGTCACCCAGTAGCTCATAACATCCTGATATAATAGACGGTACGGTGATAAAATCAGCCCGCGTCCCATACGATATCTAAATCTGATTTGCAAAGTGGCCAGATTGTATTTTGTGCACACGTGCGCGAGTTTGTGTGCTGAGAAGCCCAAAGAAGATGAGACAGGGACCTGTAGGTGACAGGTGAAGCACTTCACATTTAACAGGCTTACACTCCAGTGTGTCTGTACATACAAACAAGGCGTAA
The DNA here is from genome assembly GCF_057382185.1 of Mchenga conophoros. Taxonomy (NCBI): domain Eukaryota; kingdom Metazoa; phylum Chordata; class Actinopteri; order Cichliformes; family Cichlidae; genus Mchenga; species Mchenga conophoros. The sequence goes on from NC_140542.1 coordinate 33,509,025, forward strand.
GTAGCTTGGAAATCAATGGCCTCTACAAGGAGAGATAGCAGTTCCAACCCCCTCTTCTCTCATTCATGTCTGGTCAGCGAGAGCTTAGACACTGCTAATCCATGTTTAATATCAAAGAACTTGTGGCGTACAAGAAGAGACAAAAACACAGAGCCCTCAGATTTCCAATTTGGAACGAATAAAAAATTGAACAGTAATGCAACACTAATCAGGGATTGTTGTTTACGTAGCTGTGATCTCTGACTCGATGTGTGATGGTGTTTTCCCAAGGGGGCTTGGTGTCTATGAATGTTTGTGTACACATATGTGTGTGTGTCTAAATTACACTGGGCCGTTTGGCTCTGTTTGTTGAGCAGTTTCTTCCATCCAAATACTGTCACACCACAGATCGCTCTCCCATGTATGAAAACACAGATGGTGTTTGTCTAGCAAGAAATTAGCCACAGAAGCAATGTAATTTCCTGGGTCATTCTCTTTATGTGAGATGTCCTAATTAGCTCGAACAACTTTTGGACTACTCAACAGACAATGTTTTCCATATGTGGATAGACTCATTCGTCAGATTATCATCTCTAGAGTACAGACCTAAATGCAGGATCTCAGGACTGAGGCAGGTGAGTAATCAAAAGACAGCTTCAGTGTCACAAAGAAGAGTAGACCTCCACCAAAGCTGAAAATTCACTCCACACCACGAGACCACAGATAGGCTTTCTTCATTTTTTGTCTTATAGATTATATATTTCTAAAGGTATCTCAGATGACTTGCAATGAATCAATTTTAAATTGTCTTTTGTTAATAGCAGCCTGTCAAAAAACACTTAATTTGTTTCCATTTCTGAATGTGTATGTGAATGTCATATCCTTAAAAAACAAGAACTATGACCTGACCCATTACCTGAGAGATGCATCTGACCCTTCAGTTGAAACGCATTACTAGTAACGCGTTACTAGTAATGCGTTACTGTAATCTGATTACTTTTTTCAAGAAACGAGTAAAGTAAGGGATTACTATTGCAAAAACGGTAATTAGATTACCGTTAATTTCCCGTAAGAACGCTGCGTCACTGCGTTACTAAAACCGTGATTTTTTTGCAAGAATGTCTCATGACAGTGACGTAAGCGAGTGCGACGTTCGTGAAAACAGCTGTGTGCAGATCAACAATGGATCTCATATCGAGTGCAGAGAGAGTATGAGCATGCAGCGTTTAAAGCGTGGAAGTACTGACCTTACTTTGAGTTTGATTCCATAAAAAGTGACAAAAACATTAGCGTCCATCGTGCGTGGGAAGAAAACTTCTTTTTAAAGCGAAAAAAACCCCTAAACTTCTGAGCAAGCACCGAGTGCACAACGAGGTAATGAGAAACTCACAGAGAAACTCACGGATTCTTCAACTGACCGCGGCACACCTGCACCAGGGTAAACCTCCGCCTACCGCAGTCCTGCTTTACAGGTGAAAATAGAGCAACAGGACCGCTAGTCTTTGACTTTATTTATTTTCTGCTGTGTTTTACTTGCATCTATTTGAAAGAGTGAGTGTAAACACAAAAAGTATTTTATTTTATGTCATGGAATGTGTAGAAAATAGGTTTAAATGTTAAACTAATTTATTCAAGTCAGAGAATGTTGCATATAATTAAATTTTTGCTTGATGCATAAAGTTAAAAGATTAAAACTGATAAAACAAGTTTTAAAAAGAGACTTTTCCATTTGATTACATTTTGTATGATGGATTATGTAGAAAAAGTAGAATTGGGCTGAAAGATCTATCGCTTTATCACCTCTTCAAGTTGTAAATCGTGTTTTTAAAAAGTAACTAAGTAACTAAGTAATCAATTACTTTTGAAAATAAGTCATCAGTAAAGTAACGGGATTACTTTTTTGGGGAAGTAATCAGTAATTAGTTACTGATTACTTTTTTCAAGTAACTTGACCAACACTGGTCAAGAAGTTATTCTTAATGAATGGAAACAGGTAGAAAAGGTGAAGTATGTAAATATACAAGAACTGGACTGAGTGACAACAGTGACGTCACATTTTGATGCATAATGCAATGTCATCCAAAAAGCATCTAAATGGCAAAAATGTAATATTTCACCATGGCAACCATGCAGTAAAAGCTTACCTGGAGAGAAAAACACATGGATTGGCCTCCCCAGAAACAGGACCTCAATATTACTGCTGCAGTTTGGGATCATCTCGACAGAGGACTGAACAAAAGGAAGCCATCATCCAAAGAAGAGCTTTGAATTTCCTTCCGTAAGTCTGGAGAACTATTCCTGAAGACTACAAAGACTGCTTAAAGAAATTACAAGAAAGCTTCCTATGAGCTCAGGCTGCACTGAAGAAATATACAGCCTGAAGAAAAATACTGAAGTAAATTGCACAAACTCTCTTTTTGCCTTTTCCACATATGTTTGCATGCTTCAATACATTTCCACACCTATTTCCCTATTTCCCATTTTCCTTGCTCAGTATTCTATAACCATCTTTCAGCCTTACCATTTGAAAATGTTAAATTCTACACACCTATAAAACAAACAAAGAAAAACATATACATACAACAAGCAAGTTGTGCTAGGCCACACATACAAACACACACTCTCAAACTCACAAGAGAGAGCTGGGGGAGGATCCTGCAGAGGTCAGCAAAGCAACACCAAATGATCAAAGCTTTTGACTTCACACGAGAGTGTGCGTGTGTGCAAGTTTTTGTGTGGTTGTTACAAGTGAAACAATTTCTCTCAGCAGAAGTGCTGTCCATGTGAGTCAAATCAGTCAGCCATCGCAGAATAACGGACTCCTCCAGTTGGCACAACAAATCTCACTTTCCACCGTTTCTTTATTAAAGTGTTTGTCACATCTGCCCCCACCTGCTATCACAGGAGCAGAAACTAAAAAGCAAAAATTATCAACTTCAGCTCAAAGCAGCGGTGAGATTTCCTTTGTTAATTAATTCCATGCCTGCCATTCTCATAAACTCTGGATTTCTAACACATACATGTGTATCGCATATATGAAAAAAAAAATCCATGAAAGGTTGTCTTGCTGATGGGAAGGCAGTAGCTGCTGCTGAATGAGGGGTGGGGGTTGAAAGTATATTCTTTTTCCTCCGCCTTTCCTCTGGTTTTAATTGCGAGGTGCAAAAGTGAAATGGCTGTGCTACATGATAGTGTTACAGGAAACAGGGGTGTCAATGAGTGAAGGAGGTGGTGGAGAGAGGGGGATGAAGAGGTGGAAAGGGGAAGACAGGCAGACAGTACAGAGGTAGATCGGAGTTGGGAGGTGGGGTGGACCGGGGTCGAGTGTGGATGGTGTGTGTGTGTGTGTGTGTGTGTGTGTGTGTGTGTGGACGTGACAGACAGCACAGCGAGTCCACAAGGTGCTCTCCAAGGAGCAATAGATAAAGATTCTCTGGGGAAATTTCTCTCATTAGTCCTTAGACACAGTTCAGTAATTCAGCCGTGTCAGGTTACTTCATGAGACCAAAAGAAAAAAATATCAGACTACGAAATGAATTGAAAAGCATCATTTCACTTTCTTTATTTGGATATGCCACCTTAAAAGAAAAAAAAAAAGGATTTAAACTCCAGTCATCAACTGTCGTCATTATTCTAAGGAACCCCTTGTAGATAGTCATCACCCCTCTGCTCTGCCGATAAGCCAACTTTCATGATTAAATGAATTAATGCTGTCTTTGTTGGAGTATTTTAAACCCGATGGCAGCAACACAGTTTGTAACCAAAGCAGGCTACAGCAGGATATATGTGTCGCTAAACTGTGCTGGTTACCATTTCAGCAGAATGAGCACGCTCATGAGCCGGATTCAAAGAAAGAGCCGTGATGGTGACACCAGAGACACAGCCAGAGCAAGAAAACACCCCCGGTCTAAACGGCCCAACATATTAATCTTGCCACCAAACACAGTGTTGCAGTTATCTCCTCTGTACAACAGCTTCCCCAGGAACAAAAGGAGCTCTCCCTCAAACAGAGTTGCAAGTTTTGGACATTTTTATTACACAGTTGGCGGTATCAATTTTGAGCAACAAAAGGAGCCCCCGCTCCCCAACCACCACCACCCTGCTTGTGTGTCACCTCTGAGACAAAGCTAAACCAAGACAAATGAATTCCTTGGAATGTGATTGTTAAAAACGTCTGTGTGCGTGTGTGTGCATGTGTGCGTGTGTGTGTGTGTGAGCGAGAGTGAGAGAGAGAAAGGACCCATTTCTTTTCCACACACATCGCCTTGACACAACAGCAGACGTACAACAAATGTGCCCTTTCGGTGACAGAGACAGACACAGCGCTGTGACAGTCGGTAGCCTCAGAATGTATGAGGGAAAACTCAATTCTCATATCTACTTCATTATATTTTCAGCATTGTAATCGATAATCGCGGTCGCCTACCTGCCTGCCTTTTCCTCCTTTTTCCCTCTACTCCTGTCTGGGATTTAATGAATAATAGAAAAATCATGAAATTCATTTTTCATATTTCAAAAAACCTGTGAGGCCTTGGAATCTGAGAATAGATGCTAGCAGCCGCTGGCCTCTGTCACCCTCTCCAGCTTCCTGTTACACTTTGGCCCTCTGCATGCCTAAGCGAGAAGGCCACGGCCTTTTACTCAGTTGTCAGATGGAAATGGGAGACTCTTTCTCTCGGTAATTGCTCCTCTGTGTCTGTATCATCTTTAACAACGAGGAAAAAGAGAGAAAGCAAAGACGTGAGGAAGCATGGGAGGCCTACCCCCCCTCCGCCACCGCCTCTGCTATAATACTATCAACCTCAGCAGTCTATTATACCTGCCGGTCCTCATTTCATTCATTATCCTCATGGGTTAAAGGTCAGCCCATAGCCATCCCGAGTGGTCATTTAACTCTTCTTAACACAACAAAGAATGCAGATGACATCTCTGCAACCCAGAGAGGTCTCTGATGGGTAACTCATTGCATATATATATATATATATATATATATATATATATATATATATATATATAATTTTTTTTAAGCAGAAAAATAAGCATTTCAGTGTTGGTGCTCATCTCCATCTGCTGGAATGACCAGCGGTTCGCCTCTCTCCGTGTGTGGGGAGAATAACAGTTCAGCCTTGTGGTGACCTTGGATATATCCTGGGCCAGTGGTGTTTTAATACAAGCCCAGCTCCCCACTTTATGGATGCCTCTGTATTATTAATACCATGAGAAATGAGAGGCGAGAGGTGAGAGACTGCAGGTTGGGTTTATGGATACTGTAGTGCCCGGCAGCGCAGCCGGGCCATAGGAGTAGAAGAAGGCTGAGTAGTGAAATAATTCTGAAGCCACATAAACTTTACCTGAATAACAGAGGGACTGTTTGACGCTCAGGGCCACACACCAACAACAAATTAACAAGGGTTCATTTTTAATGCATTTTTATCGCTCTCCTGGGATTAACATACCACTAATATATCACATCCTTCCTTTCCAAATCCCAGTGCCAACGTCAAGTTTAATAAAAAACTGGAATGGCCTGTAAATGTAATTTGGCGAGTGGGCAAAAACACCGATGTTCTTCAAGCATTGTACCTATAACCTCTGGACTCGAAAAAAGCCCACAAAATAGAATTATTACACCGCAAGTAGTCGAGCTGGAGTCAGTCATGCGCTGCTGAAAGTCCTGCCTCTGTCTGTGATGGCACATTGATCAACTGTATGTCCTCAGGCGCAGCTGGGCTAGCCAAGCAGAAGCAGCGAGAGCACATAAAACACTTTTAACCAAACTCCAGGGCAAAAAATCAGGCTGAGGATAAGCTCCTTTCAGAGGGAAAGGCAGATTTTGGTGTGCGATTCTCTGTGTTTGGTCAACACTGTGTGGATGTGTGACGATGTGTTTGAGCTGGCGGGTGGTGTGTCACAGAACCTCTGGGCCTTTCTCTGAAACAAAGTCTTTGAAAGTGGGACAACCCCCTGCCAAATGTACGACACACACACAAAAACCCAATTTAGAGCAGCACAAAGTCAGCAGAAAGTCGCATGTGTTACAAGATGAACAACAAATTAATCTTCCCATTGGCTAGCAATTCATCGGCATTCATCACAAAAAAACGGTGACATGCATCACAAACCAGGGACAAAGTATACAAAAGCGGACGTGTAAAATTTGTGTGTGCGCGTGTGTGTGCACGACACAACCATGAAACGGAAGAAGATGTAAAACTGTACGAGATTATGACTTCTCCCTTCATTTGAATCTGCGCTCAAGTTGAATAAAGCTATTTATAGAAGTGGCTTTTGAGCCACACAGAGAATTATGTAAATTCAAATAACATATTCTTTATATCAGCGTGAAAATAATGAAGGCACTATAATGTGTTTCTTGTAACAATGAATAAGTTTGAGGAAATTTTCTTCAGACCCTGATCTTGCAGAACAATGTCTTGTTCATGGACAATTAAGACAAAGAGCAATGGGGGTTCTGCTGGGACGAGGCGATGAGCATAAATGTCCTTTATGGGCTATTGTCCCCTTTTTATGATAGTTTAGCTGGCTCGACCTTAAAGACGGAAAAGAAAATCTTGGAACCCCCCCTCCCCCATCATGCCTATGATTTTCAATCATTTGTCATTTTCCTGTAGTATTCAGTATCTCTGTTTCCTTTTTCCACCACCTTCCACAGCTGAAGGAAAAACGGCATCTTGGTTTACTACTTATGTAGTTTAGCTCCTTGTGTTTTTCGCGTGCTTTTGAGTTTTCTTGGTTTCTTGTTTAGTTTTTATGACATTTACTGCCAAGCTGTGCTTTCATTTCTCACTTTACTTACCAGACGTTATTTACTTTCCTCCACTTCCTTCTGTTGTTCATCCAGGTTGCTGAATTTCCTTGTTCCAGTTCTTGTTATCCACCTCCTGTTTTACTTTGGTAGTTACTTGTCTTTCATCACCCAACTGTGCCTACCCCACAATCAGCCATGTGTGGTTTTTATAGTCTCCCCTTGTCCCCTGTAGTCTCCACATCATTGTGTTTGTTTAGTCAGCTTGCATTGCCTACCTGTTTGGTTTCATTGTGTTATTCCCTGTATGCTCTTGTGCCTATTCAAATTCCTTTGTTGGACATTTTTGCCTGTTTTCTCTAAAGCTGACAGTTTGCAGACTTTGGTAGTCGTATATATACACACTATATGTACTGTGTCTCGAGTCGCCCTTCATTTCTTTATGGAAAACAAAGGATAGGTGGAGCGATTTGTTGAAATATGTGCAAACATAAATGGAAATACAGTACATAAGTAAAAAATGAGTTTGTACATTTTTAACAAGCCTGAAAGTCGATATTTTATAATTCCACCTTTAATGTGGAACACAGCCTGAACTTCCTTAAAAATGTCTTTATGAAAGCTATCCTTCTGTTGAACATGCAGCCAACACTAGATGCATCAACTGAAGGCTGTTTTACTATTTTATGCCTGTCAACTGTTATCTTTGGCTGTTTTTCATAGATTCAACCAAAGAAATGGGAACAACTTGTGTGTGTAAAGTGTATAAAGATTGCCTCTGCTCTGTTGTGTGTGACACAACACTGGTTCATGAATGAAAAAGCAGAGCAAACCCAAAGAAAGACCTTCAGAAAACCTGGAAAACTACTCCTGAAGACCACTTCAACAATTAAGGAGTAATTTAATATAGAATACGTCTTAATGTAAATGTATAAAAGTCAATCAATCGTATTTAGTGATTACATTTATTAGAATTTTTGCCAAACACAGAGAGACGTTTTTGTGTTTTGATAGCTGTCATTTAAACTGTAACCATTAGTCGCATTTAGTAGCCTATAAAGAAATACAGATAATACTTGCATTAATTGTCAAATATAAACGCCTTCTAACAATGAAGAAAATAAGAAGCCAGTATTTGTTCCTCGTGAAACTGACAATGTGTGTATTTAGTGTATTTGAAGAAGAGATGAAAAGGTTAATACAGATGCAGATGCATGCTTTTTTCTCTCCTCTTGTGCTATCTTAGATACTACTATGCTCTTTCTGCATTTTAAACCGCCACATTGTCTTCCTCTCACTTTCTCAGGAAGCCAAGTGACCTCTGAAGGCCCTCGCAGTCATCAATCCTCCTCAAATGCTAGTTAATTAACAAAAGCACAGTTTAGGCTTTGCTAAATAGCTAGATACTGTAATCAAAGTGTGAGATCTGACAGGCTGTGATACAAGCTGCTAAGCAAAGGAAACCACTTGCTGGCTCAGGACTGGAGAGGAGGAAAAAAATAATTATGTTCAGCCTGACCAGTCTGGGATGTGTATGTGCAAGTGTTGTGTGTGATAAAGAGGGGGGCTGAAGAACAGAAAGACTGGGGTCAAATCAATTGTTGGCTGTTTGGCGGAGAGAGAGAGGCTGAGAGAGAATGAAAAAGAGAGAAAGTCATGCTGACCAACAACCAAAAAGACAAAAAAAAAAAAAGGGAAGGAAGGTGGGGGGCATAGTGTGACCTTTTCCCTCTGGCCCCTCCTTACACATCTCCAAATTGCTCCTATTGACAATCAACACCTGAAAGGGTTACAGGGGACATTCAAAATCATTCTTTCATCAGCTTCACAGCTCAACACCTTTCTTTTCCCTCTTTTACCCTGCTTTTATATCACATACGAGAAAGAATGGAAAAGGAAAAGGAGTGGCAAAAAAATATAATATGGCAATTTAGCTAAGTAATTACAGCATTTTACTCTCAACTACCAACCACCTACCCGCGGCTCCGTTGGCAGAGAAAGCTAATAATTCAATTTCTCGGTGACAGTAATTGTCAGTCGGTGTACCTAAAGGTCATATCAGTCACCCAAGAGAAAAGGAAGGGAGAGCCTGATGACACAATCACACAAGAGCAATTTAACATCAGAGCTAATGGGAGGAGTGGAGCTGTGATAGACAGAAAGAATAGCAGAGAGGTGGAGAGCGGAGCGGCTCGATCTTATGTCAGAGTGCTCACGTGATATTTTGATGGTCAGGAGACAGAATGTCCAAGACTGGAAAACTTCGGCGCTTTAGGATCTGTTAGGTTTATCGAAATGCTTCTTTTTCCTGCTGTACTTCAAATTAGCTCTATTCATTGTACATTTATCTTCGCTTTATTTGAAAAGCAGACAGGGTGTTAATGTTTTGACAAGATTTTTCAACCTTTTTCATATTTCATTTATTTTTTTTCACATATATATCAGCAAAAATATTCCCAGAATTTCATTCGTCGAGATCAAGGTTTTTGTAGCTCTCGCAAAAATATGAATAATATCTGTGTTGTTGACACATTAAAAATATGTTTACATCCTGGATAAAAATCCTGTTTTTTATGGTCAATATGAATGAATGCAAAAACTTAATCCCTTTGTCTTTTTTGTCTTCTTTTGTCCTTAATATCAAATATAAATAAGCCAATTGAATAATAGATACAATAAAAAGTCGATGCTTCGTAAAGCAAGGAGTCAGGACTGTGGGAGAGGTAATGAGAGGGCAGCCTAGCCTTTGAAGTAATTGACTAATACAGTAGCCAGTATTAAAGTCATTGAGTGCCAAAAGGGAGCAGGCAGCCGCTTGACCCTGAGCCACTTTGGACTAATCTAGCATTCAATCCAGCGTGTAATGACTGCTAGAGCTGTCAATCCTCTGGGCTCTCCTTCTGTCTCACACACACACAGACACACACAGAAGCACATGAGCACTTACTCATGAAGCGCTCGCGCACTATATTGTGGTATAGAAACGTATGTATACGCAAACCTCCCGTTTGTTCTGTGGACAACATATTGAGAGTCTGCTAGACAGCTAAGCTGAACTGACCAAGAGTTTCAGGGAATAAACCCGGTCATCTCAAGCTGCTCCAACCATCAACCATCCACAGACACAATACAATGGAAAAAGAGTGTGAAGGCTGTTGGAATTGATATTTTTTTATATTGTCATTTGTGCTTAGAAACATATAATCATCTGTATGCTGATAAAAATCATATCCTTATTAGGTCTGATAAGATTCTGTGTGCACTTGATCTTCCAGATCTTCCTTTTTGTGACTTCACATATGAGTGCTTATTACAAATTACAACTTTAAGTGTGCAGTTTTTGGGGACTAGAAAATGCAACATGCGCAATCAGCTTAACCTCTTCGCCTGGCTTATGTATGTGTATAGATGATCAATAGCTTTAATCCACACTGAGAAACGTCCTTGAGGATTGCAAAGCAGACATGTTGGATAAGAAAATAGAGAGAGGACTTTAAAATTAAAGCCATCAATTATATCTCCATTCTATTTCTTTGCCACGTTGATTGCTGGACATCGCTGAGTATCTGCTGGATGAGTGATATTTTTTACTTTGGTGTATAATTGAGCAGAGTAAAAATGGATATATCCCATTTTCTAAAGAATTCCTGCTCCCCCAAAAAAGAGAGAAAAGAATTCATCATACAAATCTGCATTATGCATGGAAAGTTGGATCATGTTTCTCTTGGGAGTTACAAAACAGTTACCTGGATCCTTAAGTATTTGTACATCACATGTACATACCACACCACAAGTATGTATCAGGGAATTATGGAGACTGTAACTATAGATTTTACACATTACAATAAGGGGTCTAGAACATGCTATAGATTGTTATGATGTCTGAAAGTATACATACTAGCTAAAATTAACTACCCCTCATCCAATCACAACAATGAATAATTAAAAACCTAAAATAGCCCATGCACATATTATATTAGAGCATTGAAAAGAGACGTTTTCCTTTTCAACATGTGTTTCTCCATTTGAAATTTTGAGCACAGATATCTAGATTTGCAAATATGTTTTTACTTCTTTCAAGGAAGTTTGTAAAAGTATCAATACATGCTGCATTGTTGCTTTTTAAATGATCTCAGAAATTATTCTGTTTTTAATTTTTTTAATCTTCAACTTGATGCGTAAAACTCTACTGCACATAAGTGAAGTAAGGTTCTTGATTACTTGTTTCAAGTCTTCTTTAATAAAGCATGATGTTCATTTTGTCCATGATGGATATTTTAGGGAATAGCTAAGTCATGCTCTAAGAGTCTGGAAGCTTTGGTCTTTGAAATATGTCTTTAAAAACCAATAGCTGACATGTTTTTAGTCAGTATAAATCATGAATATCGCACATAATATAAACAAACTGTTCAGTATATGGTCTGGTGCGCATGAGTGAATGAGCAATAAGACTTTTAATGAGCCCGTTATTGCACCACATGTGCAGAAGGAGTCTTTCAACCATCCACTGACTCACAGCACTGTCTGCAGCCCTATCACCACACAATTGATACCTGTCACACTACCTGAACAGCTGCTTAGAAAGAGAGAGCAGGAGAGAGGGGAAAAAAGAAAGCCAAAGAAACAGAGGCACTTCACAACACTGTCATTACCATTCATAATACGCACTGACGTATAAAGAGGGCCATTAGGGGCCCCAACCTGGGAGCCATTAAATCATTTTAAATCGTTGTAACATCCCATTAGTGTCAGTGGTGGGACCACATTATAGTCTATATTAGAGATATAACCACAAGACACTCCATTTGGACTGAGTCACATGGGTCCTCTCTAGTCTCCTGTCCTGGTCCCCAGATCCTCACCTCTGTCCAAAGAAAGTGAAGGGTCACTGGTGGTTTGGAGTGCCAATGTAGACACAGGGGACTTGATTGAGGGTTGCTACCCTGTTAGTTGCTGCTGCTTTGTATCAAGAGGATGAGGAGGCTACTGAATAAGGAAACACAGCATCACCACCTGATGAATAAAGCATGACGCAGGTAGGCTATAATAGGTCATTATGCTCCCTTTAACTGCTTCAGTAAGAACGAGGAGAATTAAATCTTGGTTTGCTTAGTATGGGGAGAGATGCCGTGCTCCTGATTTTCTATTGTGCATTGAGTCACCCGGTGTAATAAAAGTGAGCAAGCATACTTACAAGCATAACAAACAAATAGCAACATGATGCAAAAAGCTTTGGCAAGATCACATATTGAAGAAATAATGAAAACGAGTCAAGTTTTATCCACACACCAAAACCTGTATGCTAAAGGTACTGTTTCGAAAATACACTTATTCGATGTCTTGTTTAATTGAACGAAGATAAAAACTGCTGTCATGTCTGATGGTTAGTTTCCCAGAGAGACTAAAGATGGAGAAAAGAGTCTGAGTCAGATAAAAGTAAAGTCTTAAGATCAGCAGTTCATACTCTTTCTCCTTAGGTTCTTTGACAGTTACTGCAATAGTCACCTGCCTGAACAAGAAATACTCCACAACATAACTCCAAACTCACAACTTGTTGCTGGCTTAGTTTTTGTAGAGAAGACACAACATGACATAACATGTTATCGTGGCAACTTTCGAGGTTCTAATCTCTCTCTATATATAGTCATACATATTGTATTTTTACCTTTATAGAGAAATCATTCTTGTTCCCATGGAATCAAAAACTGTTGCTATGTCAAAGCCTCCTGAGATATACACGGATAGCCTCCAGGTTTGGTAGAATGAGCATCATTGTGACTCACTGTAAAGGCCATAGCAAAATCAAATGAAAGCAAACACTCTCTGTTTCAAAGCAGCAACAAATCACAACACAGTTAACCAGCAGAGTGCAGCTCATGAGCTGCGCGTGGGCTTTGCTTTTCATTTATTTCTGTTTTCACTTGGTGCTTTCTTTCAAGGTTAAGCTGAAAGACCAAAACTAGTTAGGAAAGATCATAAATAATTATTTGATCCCCTGCTGAATTTGTAAGTTTACTCAGAAATGAACAGTCTCTACTTTTTATAATAGATGGGGCGATCGTGGCTCAAGAGTTGGCAGTTCGTCTTGGAATTGGAAGGTTGCCGGTTCGAGCCCCGGCTCGGACAGTCTCGGTCGTTGTGTCCTTGGGCAAGACACTTCACCCGTTGTCTACTGGTGGTGGTTAGAGGGCCCGGTGGTGCCAGTGTCCGGCAGCCTCACCTCTGTCAGTGCGCCCCAGGGCAGCTGTGGTTACAATGTAGCTTGCGTGTGTGAATGGGTGGATGACTGAATGTGTAAAGCGCTTTGGGGTCCTTAGGGACTAACTATACAAATACAGGCCAGTGGAGAGAGACAGAAGATCAACCAAAAAAATCCAGAAAAGACACATTACTTGAAAGTTATAAGTTTGCAAGTCAAAGAGTGAAATACGTATTTGATCCCTAACTGAAACATGACATGCTACTTGGTGGAGAAACCCTTGTTGGCAAGCAAAGTGATGCTTCTTTTAGTTGGTCACAAGTTTGCACACATTTGAAGAGGGTCTTTGGCCCTCTTCTTCTCTTTACAGAAGCTCTCCAAATTCTTCAGCTCCTTCCACTGATTTTTTATACTACTGAGGTCAGGAGACTAGGCCTAGGCCTTAATGCGCTTCTTCTTTAGCCACTCATTTGTTGCCTTGTTGGCAATTTCTTACTTGAAATTGAATCATTTAGATTTTCACTGGCAAACTTAAAGACTGGCCTGTACGTGTGTCTTATTGAGCAGATGAATGGGTGCTGCAAGATTTCAATTCATTACAGTGTAGTGAGTTACCAGCGGTGTTCTTCGTGAGTGCGGTCCCAGCTGTCATCAGATCATTTACTAGTTCCTCCTGTGTAATTTTGGGCTGGTCCACCACCTTTCACATGATCGTCCTCACCCCACGAGGCAAGATCTTTGAGGCCGACTGATGGTCATTATTCCTTCTTACCAAGCTTCTTGCTGGTATGGTCTTGTAGCCCAATCCAACCTTTGTAGGTCTACAATCTTCTCTCTGATGTCTTTTGACAGCTCTTTGGTCTTTCCCACCGTGGTGGAGAAATTGGAATGGAAGAAACTGATTCTGTGGACAGTTGTGCTTTATACACGTAGCAACTTGAGATCAGGAGTATCAGTAATTGTAATCTTCACATTAAAATGAAATAATGATAGAAACAAACTTAGATATGGCTGATTCCTTTGTGAGAAAACATACAAGTTAAGCAGGGGATTAGATAATTTCCCACCCACTGTCTAGACCCATATTTCCAGCTGAAACTTAATAGCATGGAGACAAACCTGTTAACAAACCTGTCATCTAAATCTCAGGACTGAATAAGCACATTTCTAAAAGTGTTTAACTAGTCTTTTAAACTATTCAAATGCTGAGCAGCCAGAGGACAGCAGTCCCACAGATCTCGTAAAACTAAGCTGTGTTTACAATGTAAGTTTATTTATTAGTGCCAATAATCAAACAAGTATGTTTCAATGCCATTCCAACATGATTACTGTTCATATAAATCACACAGGTGACAGGAACTCCTGTAACAATACAAGTTGAACTCGAAAATATGTCAAGCTATTGTAAGCTTTGAGAAAAACTCTGCGTGAAATATGCATCTCTTGACTTCTTACTCTATTTTTCTCTGCTGGATGATAAATAGCCCATTCGGTAGACCCTTGGTGTGCCCTCAGAGTTCTTAAAGGAACAAAGCCATGATGAATGGATCAATGCCAACGGTCCAGGAAAACAGCTCTTCCGGCCGATAAAAAAGATTTGCCAATGACAATTGGGGGACAGCGTTGACCCAGAGAGTGGGTCTTTGGGGTACAGCCCCCCTAGAGGGGACCTGGTGATGGAGCTAGGATCACCATTAGGGGGAAGATTAAGTGGCCCCGGCTTCCTCTCTCACTTAATTATACATGCAAGCCCCCTCTATATGGCCCGCTGCAGCACCTCAGAAAAAGGCAGAGTGCTCCTTTGTCTCAGCCGCTGGCCGCCACTTTGATTGCTTATTGGCTGTCTCTCCTGACAACCACTGAGCACAGAAACAACTCCCATTGGCCAAGGTGTCAGAAAAGCAGAGAGAGAAGGATAAAATAAGGAGAGAGAGTAAAGAAAAAGAGAAAACGAGGGTTTGTTAAGACAGCACGGGAAGATGTGTGTATTTAGTTTTCATTACAGGAGCTTGAAGAAGATGGGGGAGGAAAAAAAATGTCCTTGTCAGAATGAGAGTCTCTGGAGGTGGTGGGAGGCGTGTCGGTGCCATCCACTGACACTCAGCTGACAAATATGAATAGAGCAGTTCAAGCTTGAAAACAATGGCTTATGAATAAACAACAGGACTCAAGAATCCAGGCTAATAAACAAAAACATACCACTAGGGGCTTGGACGGGCAGCAAGGGAGTAAGACAAGCCAGAACACCCTCATGCTAAGAACATGCACCAGTATGCAACAATAGATGTGTTAGCCTCCAGTGGTTCAGTGGAACTTGTGTCCAAACTGTGATTTCAGTAGAAATAATAAAAGTCCAGATCTTTGTCAAATACTACAACACTTTAAAATGTATTATTTAGCATAAAAAAACACAAATACAAGGAAAAGGCTCCAATCACAGGCAAGGTAACATGTAAGTGAATCTCAATGATGCCTTAAATCCATGGAAATCCAAGCAAAACATGTTTACAGGAATCTAGGCTCCATACGTAAGAGCACTAAGCTATTTTTATATAAGATAATCTTTAAAAAGAAACTGTGAACATGCTTTTAGTTTGGGTTCCGCAAAGGACAGTATTAATAATTAATCCTGGAGGCGGCTCTGCTTCGGTGTACTCACCAAGAACATTAGTGGCGATGCTGTTAAAATGTAATGTGACTGCAAAGATGGTTGCCAGCATCCAGGTTTTTTTGTGGCAAAAAGGAAGAAATCAACATTTATGTCCTGAGGAAGCCTATTTCAAATGGATTACTTGGTGTTAGTGGGTTAATGGCTAATCAATACAGGGTCGATGGTCCAGGGTCACGGTCAATTCCCAATAGTTTAATCCACCTAATCGTATACAGAAGACTAGGGGCAACACATTGGAATGAGACGGAATAGGTGTTAATGTGCTAAACATATTGACACTTGTTTAAGAGGCAAAAATGACATCTTCAAAAATTGATTTCTAAAGCTTGTTCTTAAGTCAACATCACAGAAAAAAAACTGAAGTGATTCACAAATCGTTAAGCAGCTTATTTCTTTGAAAATAGCACAACGTTAACATTTCAGAAGGTAACTTGCACATGTGTCAGATAACCATTAATGCATATAAAACATATTTTATTAAGGGGTGTCATTATTATAGCCAGACAATGCCAAATGACATTCTGCATGCATTACAGCAGGATGTCTCTGCTCTGCTGTTAGAAAGTTAAGGGAGTAAACTAGAGTGTTAGCCCTGTGATGGATGGATGAATGGATAGATACAGGGAGTGCAGAATTATTAGGCAAATGAGTATTTTGTCCACATCATCCTCTTCATGCATGTTGTCTCACTCCAAGCTGTATAGGCTCGAAAGCCTACTACCAATTAAGCATATTAGGTGATGTGCAACTCTGTAATGAGAAGGGGTGTGGTCTAATGACATCAACACCCTATATCAGGTGTGCATAATTATTAGGCAACGTCCTTTCCTTTGGCAAAATGGGTCAAAAGAAGGACTTGACAGGCACAGAAAAGTCAAAGTCTTGAGCTCTCAGCGAAGGCGGTCGCACTTTTCTCCTCTCCTCCTCACCCTTATCTTCCCTGCTTAGCCTCTATGTCCTTGTCTTGTCTCGTGTGCATTTACTTTCCCTGGAACAGTCTCTCACTGTCGTTCTCTAAAACCTAAAAGAGAATTATGGATTTTATCAACTGGTCTCTGAGTGCTATTGACACCCTTTTCTCAACGAGAAGTCGGGGCTCGGGAGAGCCTGAGTGCCCTGGAGGGACTTTCCCTGCCGGTTACACGATGGACGGGTGGCAGAACTGGAGGACCGTGTGCCTGGCGGGACTGTCGATCGAGGACGCTGAAGATATCTACCTATTCGGAACCATGATAACAGGGTTCATGCTGATCGGCGTTGGCTTAGCCCTGGTTTATCAGAGCGGAACCGGCTGTTCAAACCCCCACAAGGCTGCCCGCTGGATTCGAAGCGACGGGACGAGGCGCAACCTCTCACAACGAACGTAATATGGTCAACACCTTGGAGACGCTTACAGCTGCTGTGAAGGCTCAAAACAACACCATTGAGCGTATGAGGGGAAACATCAGAGAAAGGCCTGCTCAAAATGACACCCTTGAGCGACAGTTGGAAAACATCGCGGAACGGATCACTGCAGTTGTGAGGTCTCAGAATCAAAAGACTGACAACACCATGGAACAGAAGTTTGATACCATCATGGGGAGGCTCGCGGCTCTCCAACGGGAGATCGAGGGACCAGTGTCAGAGGGCTAAATTCGAGCTGCTCACAAAGGAGAAATCAACAAATCAACAATATTCAACATTTGGACACCACGGCGTCAGCTGCTAGGCCCAAGGCTGGAGCCCACCAAAACAACTCCCTGATAATGACTGTGTGATGACTATTCTTCCCGTCCCATGAAGGCCACCTGGGTTGGCTGGCAGACTGTTTACTTAGCCTGATAGAGCGAAGGACACTGTCTCCGCTGAACTATGGACACGCACACACATACACTTACACTGATAGGCACTCACTCATCCCCCCTCCCTTTCCAACGCCTTCGATGCTTGTTTCCGGCGAGGGAACACGGCGGGTCTGTGTGCCGCGCTGGAATGATAGCGCTGTGCAGGGTGGCTGCTGTGTTTCTTCGGATTACTCCTCACCCCCCACCCACCCCTGTGGCTTGTCATGTCTTCACAATGTTGTGCTGTGGACATTTATGTGCTTTTTTGTGCAAAGGAGTTTTTTTGTTTCCTGTTCTCATGCTGTCCTACCATGGAAGCACAGCATGAGTAGGGGTCTCTTTTTTCCTCTTGTACTTTCCCCACTGTAGTGTACATTTCAATGTTTTTTTCTCTGATTCTACCAATCTCCGACCTGTATCCCCATGTAATGTTTGTGCTATATGTGTAAGGTCGGGGGGGGGGGGGGGGGGTCCCATTTCACTGCAGGGCAACCTGCATGTGACGAATAAAGCTTTGATTGATTGATTGATTGATTGATTGATATCTTGCAGAGGGATGCAGCAGTCTCAAAATTGCAAAGCTTCTGAAGCGTGATCATCGAACAATCAAGCGTTTCATTCAAAATAGTCAACAGGGTCACAAGAAGCGTGTGGAAAAACCAAGGCGCAAAATAACTGCCCATGAACTGAGAAAAGTCAAGTGTGCAGCTGCCAAGATGCCACTTGCCACCAGTTTGGCCATATTTCAGAGCTGCAACATCACTGGAGTGCCCAAAAGCACAAGGTGTGCAATACTCAGAGACATGGCCAAGGTAAGAAAGGCTGAAAGACGACCACCACTGAACAAGACACACAAGCTGAAACGTCAAGACTGGGGCAAGAAATATCTCAAGACTGGTTTTTCTAAGGTTTTATGGACTGATGAAATGAGAGTGAGTCTTGATGGGCCAGATGGATGGGCCCGTGGCTGGATTGGTAAAGAGCAGAGAGCTCCAGTCTGACTCAGACGCCAGCAAGGTGGAGGTGGAGTACTGGTTTGGGCTGGTATCATCAAAGATGAGCTTGTGGGGCCTTTTCGGGTTGAGGATGGAGTCAAGCTCAACTCCCAGTCCTACTGCCAGTTTCTGGAAGACACCTTCTTCAAGCAATGGTACAGGAAGAAGTCTGCATCCTTCAAGAAAAACATGATTTTCATGCAGGACAATGCTCCATCACACGCGTCCAAGTACTTCACAGCGTGGCTGGCAAGAAAGGGTATAAAAGAAGAAAAACTAATGACATGGCCACCTTGTTCACCTGATCTGAACCCCATTGAGAACCTGTGGTCCATCATCAAATGTGAGATTTACAAGGAGGGAAAACAGTACACCTCTCTGAACAGTGTCTGGGAGGCTGTGGTTGCTGCTGCACGCAATGTTGATGGTGAACAGATCAAAACACTGACAGAATCCATGGATGGCAGGCTTTTGAGTGTCCTTGCAAA
Source organism: Mchenga conophoros (assembly GCF_057382185.1). Classification (NCBI taxonomy): domain Eukaryota; kingdom Metazoa; phylum Chordata; class Actinopteri; order Cichliformes; family Cichlidae; genus Mchenga; species Mchenga conophoros. The sequence continues at coordinate 33,527,946 of NC_140542.1, forward strand.
GAAAGGTGGCTATATTGGTCGCTGATGTGTTTTTGTTTTGTTTTTGAATGTCAGAAATGTATATTTGTGAATGTGGAGATGTTATATTGGTTTCACTGGTAAAAATAAATAATTGAAATGGGTATATATTTGTTTTTTGTTAAGTTGCCTAATAATTATGCACAGTAATAGTCACCTGCACACACAGATATCCCCCTAAAATAGCTAAAACTAAAAACAAACTAAAAACTACTTCCAAAAACATTCAGCTTTGATATTAATGAGTTTTTTTGGGTTCATTGAGAACATGGTTGTTGTTCAATAATAAAATTATTCCTCAAATAAAACAACTTGCCTAATAATTCTGCACTCCCTGTAGGTTAATCTGGCCTACTTGCAGTCCCTGTCATACACTGAAAAGGATCAGGTGCATTATAACAAATGAGGTCCCAAACTTACAAGCTTCAGAAATCGTGTACAGTCTATTAAATCTATTAAATGAGAGATGGAAAACAATGGTTATCGTGACCCTGTCGGAACTTTTTTGAAAACAGTTGCTGGCATTTAAAATTAGCCTTTTTTTTTTTTAAAGAATCCATCCATCCATTTTCTTTTGCTTATCTAATTTAGGGTGACAGCTGGACTTGGAGCTTATCCCACGTATTATAGGGCTAGACACAGGGTACACGCTTTAGTGTACAGGTCACTGCTTTATCCAATGGCCACCTAATCTACAGGCACAGGGACAACATGCATGCTCCAATCAGAAAGACCTTACCTGGTCGGTGCCCGATCCCAGGACCTTTTGACTGTTAGGGGATGGTGCTAACCACTGCACCACCACACCACCCTGCTTTTGAAAATGGAATTCATTTAAGGAATGCAGTTCTGATGACTTTTGTTTTCCTAACTAAAGAAACTTTTTTAAACCTCCCAATAGATGTAATAGAAGCTTTGACATAAGAGAAAACCAACCACTGAATTTTGCTCTTCGGAAATGGCAAATATCAAAAAGTGAACTAGAAACCAGTAGTGACACATTACTGTAGACGTGTTGGATAAAACTGCTTTTAGGATTAAAATGAATAATCAATGTGTTTACTATTCAAGCAAACTCAGAGTGAAATTAAGGGAATGTGTTTGGTTTAGACTAAGAGGAAAGTTTGCAGAGGAAGTTATGAGCCTGCATTCACTTATTAGGATTTTTGCCATCTGAAGTGGAGTAGCTCTCTAAATGTTGAGAGGTTAACTAAGGCATTTCATTCTCAGAACATAAAATTCTATGCAATTCTGCATTAACATTTATGCCCAAAAGCTATCTATTATTAAATATCATTTGAGTATGATGAGCTGAAAGTGACATTAATGGCAGTAACAAGATTGATACACTTGGACTCAACTTAGAACTTAGAAGCAAACGTACGCACACAAGTGCGTGCATGTGTGCACACACACACACACACACACACACACACACACACACACACACACACACACACACACACACACACTCATGTCCATCACTTCAGAGGACATTACACTGACTTACATTTCCCAGAGAATTACCTTAACCCTAACTGTAACCACTACTTACCTAACCTTATCTTAACCCTAAAATGGAATGATTAATTATTACATGGAGAAGCACAGAAAATGATGCATTACGATTTCAAATTCAAATTAAAAGGGGAGTACAATGAATTTCATTTAAATAACTACTTTTAGATGATTTGGGAAATGTGATTCATGGGCATAATTGTTTACATAATTTATAAGATAATTATCACATTACGGCCCATATATTATTCTCCTTTAATCATAATTCAAACCCAGCTTGCAATGTCTGAGGTTTATTTAATATGCATTACAATCATAAATCAAAGTAAGCAACACTAATTTGACACAGTGCAGGCCTAATCATTGTCTGAATTCTATCATCAAACACAAATGCATGTTCCCATCTTAACCAGAGCCACAGATGCACAAGTGAAATCAATAGGAGAAAATCAATTAGAATGTGTTTGCATGTATGGATTGACACCTTGAATCATCAGTGCTATTGATCCCCTCCACTGTGATCTTCATAAAGCCCATTTGTTCCACCTAAAGTTTGCATATCCAGCCAATAAGTTGTTCCTTCTCAGATTCCGGTGTGCATAAACATTGGCAGAAGGGTCATAAAGAATACATTGCAGGACTTAGTGAAACGTCAGAGGAGAAAAACAGGAAAGACAATAGAAGCAAAAGCTGCTTTTGGATTTAGGTTAAAAAATGCATTTCTACATCTGAAGCTTGCGATACTGAAACACACAGAATGATGATCAAGTCCTAAACTCCTAACCACCCCACCCTAAAACAAAAAAGCTCTGATGAACATCCCTGTGACTGAACTGATTGCAGTTAATTAGAAATTATGCAGTCTTTGTGGGCCCACAAAAGAAGACATCCCCACTCTGCAGTCAGATGTAATTACCAAAGTCAGACGCACTCCACTGTGTGTGATCCATTCCTGACAGGCAACACTGACTGATGACCTTCCTGGGTAGAGACTCCCTCAGTTGGGTCGCTGAGCACAAGACACACCCATCCCCCCCCCGCCTCTTTCTAAACTTTCGTTCTTCTTAAACATTTTTATATGGCCTAAGACACCCACGTGATCCCTTGCTTTTGAGGGAAAAAAAGGTATTTACAATTTGAATCATCAAGTGCCGTGGCTAGTTTTGCGTATCATTCACAATCAAAGGTTTATCACTCCATGCTGCTATGTAGGGCAAAGAAATATGACTCCCCATCAGCGGGTGGCAGAAGGGGTTGGGCTTTGGAGTAAGGAGGTAGGGGAGGAGAGGACTAATTTGACACAGCTCGCTTGGCTTGCCATAATTGCTCCGTCACTGTCAGTCCTTGAGAGGCCTTCTTGCAGTACAATTTGGACGCAATTACCGGCCGTTTACCAGTGGCCGTTATGCCCATCGCCCCATCCCCTCCTCCCCCTTGAAACCCCGCCTGTTCTCCCCGTTTGGCCGATGGCTAGGATGTGCCATGCCTCATCAAACGCGGATGCGGCCCATTAATGAACACTGTTAGCATTTCTCTTAAACTTCTTCTGCCTCTAATAAACATGCAGTGTTCCATGAAGGAGCATTGCCATCTTCATGACATGATATTTATTGTATCTGCTGGTGGGAGGGGGTGAGGATGGGGGTACAGAGGTGAGGGAGGGGCGGTTCGAAGTTAAGAGAGAGAGATATATCAGCAATGATTCCGGGGAGGAGGGAGGGGAGGAGTGCAAAGACAGATGAAGAGGGAGAGCTAGTATGGAACATCTCTCTCTGCCATTGCTCTGTTAATGGCCATCACTGCATTACATAAACATTCACCCCAGGCCTGTGTCGCAATTTTGCAGGCCCCACAATAAACACATTACAGCAGGGGTGTCGAAGTCTAGGCCTCGAGGGCCAGTGTCCTGCAGGTTTTAGATATCACCCTGGGTCAACACACCTGAATCAAATGATTAGTTCATCACCAGGCTTCTGGAGAACTTCAAGACATGTTGAGGAGGTAATTTAGCCATTTAAATCACCTGTGTTGGATCAAGGACACATCTAAAACCTGCAGGACACCGGCCCTCGAGGCCTGGAGTTCGACACCTGTGCATTACAGGGACTGTGATGTCAGCACTATGATGTCAGTCCAGAATGTTTAAACCTAAAGGGTTCAATATGTAGCGTGCCATGTAAAAAGGGGGTCATTCCTATCCCAATAGCATGAAGCAGCTGCTATTGCTGCAAGGGTCAGGCAGCTAGTCCATGGCCTGAACTTATGCCGGTGATCTGTATGTGGTACAAACCCTCACTAGTCAATTCTCCCCTGGATCTTCGTTCCTACTGGTCACTTGCTAGGAACTTCAACCATTGCTGTGTTTAGTGTGTCACCATCTGTCCTTCAAAATGCTGGTGGTATCTGGTTATTATGCCAACTTTGGCACACTTTGAAACAATTTCAAACCAATAATTTCATGCAAGATCTTAGGGTGGCTGGGCTCTCCCTTAGAGTGACTTGGAGTAGAGGCACTGGTCCTCCACATCGAAAGGAGGCAGTTTGAAACATTTGATTTGGATGCCCTCCGGGTGCCTCCTTAGACGAGGTCTTTCAGGTATGTTCTACCAGAAGATGGCCCAAACACAGCCCCAGAATTTGCTGGAGATATCATATCTCTTGGCTGGCTTTTGAACAACTTGGTGTGCCCCCAGATGAGCTGGAAGAAGTGGGCAGGGTGAGGAAAGTTTGGGATTCTCTGCTTAAACTGCTCCCCTACTGACCCGAACCTGGATAAGCAGTCAGAAAATAGATAGATGGATTGAATTTTATGCAAATGTTGCACTTGGGTAATCCTGCACAGTAATAGCTTCCAAATTCAATAACCTTTTCAATGGAGTTGAGATGTGAGATATGAATCAAATTCTTTTTAAAGTAAAATCAAACATTTCTAAAGGTTTGAGCTTGTGGACACACTGCATATTCACACGCAGGTTGATGTTCACACAACAAAGTCGCACTCAGCAGGACTGTGACATAATTCCTCTGCACTCTGACACCTGTTTCATCGTTGCTGCCAAACATTAAAACAGGGAGTAAAACAGAAAGCATTAAAATTAGACAGGAAAACTAAATGAACAAGCTATAGACAGCCTGTGGTGACCTAATGGCGTTTATGTCCTCTAAAAAGCGTGTCATTTCCTCCTCCTGCCTTGGGGTGGCCCTGTCCGTTGCGGCACGGACCATTGCTACTGAACAAGAGGGCGCAGGGGTCATCATCTATCATAGCGCACCTGCCTCTGTTTCCTATTTTGAAGTAATTTCACACCCTACAGACAGGGCAGGGGTGGTCACTATGGCGATATACACACTCAAGACCCTGGCTAACATACACTGAAGAGGACAGTTCTTCACACATGCAAGAATATATAAATGCAATGTGGTTCAGAATAGTCAGTGTTGTGTCCCCGGAGACAATGGCTCCGCCATCACCCCCCCAACCCATTTCTCACCTCTGAGACCTGTAGAAATTAATGAAGCTCAGTGCAACTGCAGTCAAAGACACAAAATGGCCGCTCATTAACAACCTGCTGTGACAGGGGGCCATTATGACACAGCTAGATATTGGAAATCAGGGAAGCTTTATTCCTGGGGCCACTAGTGATGAACAAAAATTCTTGGAAAAAATTGCTGAGGAGTTGCTGTAGCATGTTTGATATTAAAATGTCCTTCTTAGTCTATTTGCATAGCTTTAAAATCAATATAAAAAAGCACCAGGCTTTTTCAGCGTGGCTGCACCATATATATGCAAAGGACTGTAAAGATGAGCGGGAAAAAAAACAAAGGGATCTAAACTCAAGGCTCACATACAGTAACACCAGTGCATGCACAAACTAGTGGCACAAACCCTGGCAACAAAGTAAGACTTTTCATGTCTCCGTGGAGATATGAGCTGGCATCGTACTAAGTGTTTGGTTGCTCACCGAATAAACTCATTAATTTGCTTAATTATGAAACTGCCTATCAATTTCCTCTCCCTGGGAAATGTTCAATGAAGCCACGCAACAACATAACACATTTAGAGGCTATGTTCTCACTATCACATAATAAACAAACAGAAAATACACCAGAGCCTGATTAAAGGCCTTTACACTACAAAGCAGCAGAGAGTGTGTTTGTTTCTCTGCTCACAGATGAAATTGTTTCAGCTTGTTTTTGACAGCTACAGCTACAAATGTGCTGGCTATTACTGGGGGTGGGGAAGAAGACAGAGACAGGGAGAGAGAAGGGTGGTTGTAATAATTAAACAACACCACTAACCTGAATAAATTAATGCCTCTGCTGTACTGTGTGCATGAAGGCGCGTGCTAGCGCAACCGCACGTTCAAACGGTCTTTGTTCATCCTGATTAATTTCGGTTTCGTGTAACGTTTGTCTTCATGTGTGCACACGCGTGTGTCCGCGCAAGGATGTGTATGCGAATGTTTTCCCGCGTGATAAAAGTACGTCTCGCTGTATTGTGATGCAGGAGCTGTTTGCTTCCTCCTCGTGGCTCACAATTCTTATCTCGTGAATACAAATTAAAAGTTTTTAAGCTCTTTACTTTTCTCTTCTTTAAAAAAAAAAATCCACTGTAATTACTAAGAAATAGTGGCTAAGACAAAAGCAGAGCTTTCTGTGGGACATGCAGCACCAAGACACAAATATATAAAACGTAAAAACCTGAACGTTTCTTGAATTCATCATAAATGTTAATGTTTCTATGGTACAAAACCTTAAAAAAAAGAGTCACGCCAACCTACCTTTGCTTGCACAACCTTTTTAAGCTGCTGCTAAAAGGTTGTGCAAGTATCTGAGCTTTTAAACACTCGAGCAACTGTAGCTTTTTTGTTGGTTTTTTTTTTTTTTTGCTCAAAAGCAGCATATAGAAATGTCGCCTCTCACATGTTCAGCCAAATCTTTTCCTCCATAAAACCATTCACTCAGTGGTCCATTTAGAAATATCTCATCCCTCTAGCTCGTAGTGGGTCTGCAGTAGTGCATTTAGCCCTGATGTTGACAATGACAGCAGAACTGGCAGGAACAAAGACAACACACACATTCATGCATATACATGTACTGTGCTGCATATATGCACATGCAAAGTCTGCGCACGCACGCATAAACGTTGGCGAGCGCTATCTACAAGATAGCCACGTTTACATGCACGGACACGCGTGTGCGCACTCGCAAAAGAGAGAAAGTGTGGGAGGCTACAGGGTAAATCCCATTATTTGGCCCTCATCCCAGAGAGAGAATTGAGAGTCAAGTAGGATGCATGTGGTAACCACAATGAAATTACAGCTGCTGTGAGGCCGAGCGCTGCTAATGCACCCCCATTGTGTCCTCGAGTGCATCTAAATAAGCAGAGGTAAAAGGCAGCCTGCACTATGGCTGCCAGGGTTACAGGGTGTATATCTGTGTGTGTATGTGTGTGTGTGTGTGTGTGTGTGTGTGTGTGTGTGTGTGTGTGTGTGTGTGTGTGTGTGTGTGTGTGAGATGGAGGGCTGTGTTTAGGCCTAATGACGGGTAACCTGTGGGGACCACCTGATGCGACTTTGTTGTACATGGCTTTATGAAGCTCAGTGTAAGTGCTGGTGTTTATACGTCTGCAAGTCCAGGATATTTCTCCCACCTCCACTTACTGTCACTGTCTACCTGCAAATACTGGAAGAGGACGGTAACACCAGACAAATGGAGCAAATGTGATATTTTTATCTCTAATAAAACCACGAATAGCTTCTTATTTCATGGACTCGCACAGAAGAAGAACTAAGCAGCAGATTACGGCCCTTTGTAACACAAAGGTATTTCCCTTTGTCACGGAGCAAACAGCCGCAGTCTCCCACAGCATAGCAACCAGAACATTAGCTGGTAGGATGAAAAAAAAAGTTAAACACTAAAACTGTCAGTTGAAGTTGCAAAACAGAGATCCGGATCTATCCATTATGAATGAGATGTGTTTGAAAGGTGCAGGCTGAATATGAAGAGCGAGGAGGAGGATGACATTCACTTACCATCCCCTGCAATGTTTAACCCTCTCGCAACCCCGCCAACCCTTCTTCCCTTCCCCTCGGCACAAGCTCTGGTTCATCAACAAAAGCCTTTGTACGGTCAACAGTGCTGTTTTTATTCATGTTACATTTATCCTCAGAGCTGTCCATCAGGCGCAGCGGGGACAGCTGATCTAAAACAGAGCTTTACACTCATGACAGGAGGATAGAGTCGTAACTCTAGAATGCTAACCTCCACTGTTATTTGGCCTGCAGAGAGCTACAGAGGGTGGAGGGAGATACACAGCCTAATGACAACTACAAACACAGATGTAGCTTTGTTCTAGCGCTACAACAGCAGACTTCAATGGGATTGCTTTTTGCTTCCATGGGCCCAATCAAACTTGTGTTATTTAGACTTCAAACTTGGCCTCCTCAGAGAGACGGGGAGGGAAGCTAGGTGTGTGTCTCTTGCTAATAGCTGCTAGCATGATTCGGTTAAGCTGCTTATTTCTGACATAAATAATGCATCCAGACAGATGCGCTTGACTTTCGCTGAATATGAATCGCTTGCGTGATTGACACCGAGGTTTGTTGAGCGCCGAGTTGATTCTACAGGCTCACCTTTGGAAATGGGCCTGTCTCATTTAATATCCCCTATGTTAACATAATTATGACAACCAACACTGATTCATGCGTGTGTCTGTGTAATATCCGTGACAAAATTAGGCTACTTTTTTTTCTTTTTTTGGAGTGGGGGGCAGGAGGGAGGAAGCTGCAGGATAGATTTCAGTGGAGTATCAAAGGCAACTAGATTGTCTGGCTGTTTAGCAGCTTAGCCAAATCAAATCAGAAATAAGAGGCCTATCTTCAATTTAATTCGGGATATTTTCAGAAGGCGCCCGACTTACCCACCCACAAACTCTGCCCCCTCTTAGCCCCCCCACCCCATCCTTTTTCTTTTTTTTTTACAGTCATTGATTCCAATCAATCATCGCTAATTAAGCAGGCACCTATACATATATGTGTCATATGCTAATAGGGTAATGATATGGGCATTTAGTTCGAGCTTTAATCTTGTGCTACTTGCAGCTAACAAATAATGACACTCTCTACTCAGCCATGGGGCTATTTATAAGAGACTACTGAAAGCATGTGGACACACACACACAAACACACACAGAGCGGAGGAGATTGGTACTTCACAGTGGCTCACTGTATTAAACCTTATTTACAAGCTAACAGCTATAACCATTACACATGCGGTGGCGGAGAAACCACATTAGGTTCAATGGGCCAAGAGTGTGTAATCCAAAACAATAAAATGTAAATTTGAGTCAATCTCTCTCCTCTCTCACACACACACACACACACACACACACACACACACACACACACACACACACAAACACACATGCCTTGTCTGCAAACACGTGTATCACATCTCTGTGATACCACCGCCGCCACCACGTCCCTTTCTTTCTTTTTTAAGACCTCAATGCATCAAGGAGGCAGTGTTTCTCATTTCACTTTTAATCCCCTCCAACACACCCTCAGTGTAACGTGCTGCTGTGGATAAATATATTGCATTCTCTCCCTTCCCCTCCTGATTTAAGCACAAATTAGCACAATAAAATGGCTCGCAGACAAGTCAGTCTGTGAAGAGGCTGTGTATAAATAAGTATATTCACAACAGGCCAACAGGGTGCGTGTTTATAAATACTTTTACACTTGCCTTATCTCTTGCTTTTTACTCCAAGCCTGAGTACCTATCCTATCAGTGCATAATAAAAAAAAGGCCAGATGTGAGTATTTAGCTGGACTGCATGTTTGCTCTTTGTTGTTGTTATGCTAATTTATTTTTCCTCATTATCATTACTGCATTTGCAGGTAGTCAAAAGTCAAGAGATGGATTCAAATCCTTGACGTCACAAACACACAGTATGCTCATTTCCCCTCCTTTGCTGAGCCAGCAGGATGCCTCGGGCCGATGTACTTTTTCCATGACAATACTTGTGGAGAGGTTCAGGCGGAAAGAGTGCGTGAATCACATCCAGCAGGAAGCACTTCACTGACTGTGCTGAGTTGTTATAAGTGAGCGGGGGCCGGGAAGACGATTTGACGTACACGAGCTCGGATTTACTTCAATTTCAATGAATGGTTCATGTGAAGTATTCAAAGCGATGACACACGATGTTCTAAATGATTTAGAAAGCCCTGTTTTGTCGATTTAACAAAAAAGACTTGGGAAGGTTGGTTCCACTGGGACTGGACAGCATCACTTTATCCGACCAGGTTCAAGTAATTTTTTTAATATGACTGTTATATATAGTTTAGGTTATTAATTGCCAGTTGTGTGCAGAAAATAGCTTTTAACCAAAATAAAAAATATATATTAAGAGTATTGCCAAACATCCAGAAGTCATTCTTTGATGGATTGACAGCTTACCCGGTTTATACCCTGCCTTTTGCCCTATAATAGCTGACATAGATGGATGGATGGACTTATGGATAGATGCAGAGACAGTCAAGGTAACTGTAAGAGAATCATCTCACAAGAAATCCTCATAAAACTCGACTTGTGTTAAAGTTTTCTAACTTTACAAGCACTAAAACTAATCTCAAGTTCTGTCCTTGCAAGCCCTTAACTTGTGTCCTTTGTTGCCGCTAACAACCTGCCTCTGTACAGCTCGTCTCCTGCACCACTCTGTTGTGTGATATGCAGAAAGAACCAAAGGTAAACTCGGTGGTGTTTGTAAGGGAGTTCTCTCTCCTACTCCCAAGCGATAATTATTTGATCTTGTTTAGTTCATTATTCATCTTGAGGGAGCTGGTTGTGACTTGTGGATAAATGCCATATGAAAGGCATTGTGCACTGAAGATGCATCCTCACTTTTATCCCGGCTCCCAAAACAGATCAATTAGTAAAACTAAACAGTAAATTATTAATCACATTGCTTTGTGTCCCCGTTCCATCACCGGAAGAAAACAGTTCATTAGAGAGAGAAAGGCAAGTGAAAAGGGGATGGTGGGGTAGGGGGTGGCGGCGGGGGCAGTGTGATTGAGAGGGGCTTTAAACCGAGCTGATGCTGTGTGAACATCTGAAGAAAAAAGAGGGAAGAATTATCAAGCGTGTCCATCATTCCAGGTAACTTCCAAACCACCACCACCACCCCACCCCCCATCGCTCTCCTGGTTTCACCTAAAATGTGACGTGCGCTCATAAAATGGGGTCAAGCAGTGAAAGAGTTCAATGTCACAGCCATCATATATGTTGCCCGTTGGGGTGCGTGTGATTAAAATAACACACAGGGATGTTTCCTGTCATGGTGAGCAATCAGACCATATTTGCAAAAAATATTCAGATCAGATGAATTTTAATGAGGTGTACACTCGAGGGGGATACCACTGCCAGAGTGCCCTGTATCCAAGGTGGAAGCAAGCCCGTCCCCCTTTATTTGCCAGGAGATAGCAAGGTACATAAACTTTTTTTTTGTTTCCCCATGTTCTCTCCACTCTTAGATTGAAAAAAAAGAGAGAAAGAGAAAAAGAGGCAAATCCAAATTCGGGGTCCACTCAGTGTTCAGATTGCTCCGCTGTTCTGAGCAATTTGAATAAATTATTCCAGGAACAGAGAAAAAAAAATGCTCAGTGGGGTTCATTTTGTGAGAAATTATATTTTCGTAGGAAAGGTTAATTTTGAAGGGAGCTGGAATGACTATAGGAACTTGGGGTGTGGTGGGAGGGGGGCAGGCTGCAGAGGGAGTGAAGATGGGGGGGGGGGGGGGGCGAGAATAAGGCAGAGGGAAAAAGCGAAATGGGCGGCGGGTGGGGTGGCGGGGGTGCGCAAGAAGCACAGGGCGTCAGGAAGGAGAAGGGGTGAGAGAGGGATAGAGGGGAGGGAGCGAGGGAGGGAGGCAGTTATTAAAAGCGATTGCATTGCCTCCCGGATGTCTCAGGAGAGCAGAATCAGTGGAGATGTTAAACCTTGCTTGACACCCCAGTTGGATAATTGTGGGTGTGGGAGCTAATCAGCGGAAGATGTCTCCTCAATTTAAATCTTGTCAGTTAGTGAAGATTAGGCCCTCCTGTCCCGGCCACCATTAGCTTTGTTGCATGTCAATGCGCCAGCGAGGGCGTCCGCCTGGTCCGGCAGCAAGGGTAAAAAAAAAAAGAAGAAAAAAAAAAAGGCAAGCATGATGGAAGCAGGCAGATTTATTCCAGCTAAAACCAATATGGCATTTTCAAGAAAAAGAAAAAAAAACATATGAGGAGAAAAGGGAATTTATGCAGCCTTTTTGAAAAAGCATTTGTTACTACTGACCCAACAGGGGGACCCTGCGGAATAAGAAATGCAGTGTGGGGATGTGCTCCAGATTTTTCTGCAAGAAAAACATCGGCGTGGTAGCTTAGTCAAATGTGGTTACACAAACTAGATGCCGGGGAAGGAAAATTTGTTGCTGAAAATATACAAAATTAAGAGGAAACGCAATTGTTAGGAAGGCGCAGACGCACTAAAGTCATTATTGTATAATCACAGCATCCTGGTGCACACGCCGTATGTTAAAATGCTAAGTTATGGGATAAACGTGGGCTGGAGGAACTCATTGGATCCTGATCATGAGGCTATTAAACGTCTAATAATCTGTGACAGCGTGATCTCATTAATAAAAATGTAAGGGGTATAATTTTAACCCCGGTTGAAAAAGGATGGGGGTGGGGAGCTAATTCAAAAAATGCACTGCAGTGAATTTTACAGCTTGAGCCTGGCTGGCTGCAGGCCACCGCTTTGCATTCCCTCCATGGTAAATATTTGTAACAGATTTTTTTCCCCCCACAGCACAATGGCTCCTTTCACTAAAGAAGGTCCCCGTAACCTCGGTGCGAAGGCGAGGTCAGGGCAAATAAACAAACCAGCCGTGCCAGGCTAAGCAGCTCCAGCGATTCCTGCGCCAGGGCCTGCGCTACATACCAGGGCCCTCTGCTCTCTCTCGCTCTCTCTTCCTCGCCAGCGGAGTCCGGAGTGCTGACAGATGTTTCAAGCTCAGCTGAAAAGCAAAGGGGAGACCAAGAGAGAGAAAACAAGAGTGCTTTCCTCTCACTCTCAGCTCACTTCTCCCACATTCCCAACATCTTTTTCTTCTCTTCTTACCTCAATCCAAGTGTGTTCAGCTTCCCAGGCAGGGCAGCGCAGCCTGTGATATCTAACAAAAAAGAAACTATCAAAAAGCAAGTGAAGAAAGAGAAATAAGAGCATAACTGCCTCTGTATAGCATCGGTATCACATGTATAACCTGTGCAACCCAGCCTGGGGTCAGGAACCTTTGAGTGTTTGTGTGCAAGAGCAAGACATGGATGTGTATCCATCCATCCTTCCATCCCTCCACCCAGAGTATTCCTATAGTACTAAAAAAAATAGTGATGTTTCAATAGCAGCACCTCCCAACCCTCCAGACCACTTCTGTTCAGCCCAACAGCCTCAAAGACGGAGCTACCGCCAAGCTACCGCGAGGCGTAACAAGTTCAAGGCCCCCGCTCCAGCCCGAGGCGGCAGACGGGTAAACAGTTGTTACTGGGTGATTTTTTTTTTCCGCAGAGCCCAGACAAAGCCTCTCTGTGTGAGGAACAACAGCTACAGCTGGGCCGAGCAGAGTGAGACATCGATCCATAAGCTCGTTCCTCCGCACCCCCTCCGAGCGCTCATCTGGCAGTCAGCAGGAAGCAGCAGCGCATGCCAGAGCTGGGCACTGCACTGCCACAAAAAAAAAGAAAGAAAAAAAAATCTTCTTAACCAGCCGTTTAATCAGAAGCTGAGTCTTCAAACCATATATCTGGAAAAGGGACACAGCTAAAATAAATATCTGCTGTCAGCAGCCTGTGAGGGAAGGCAGGTAAAGCTGCACTGGAATGTTTTTTTTTAATTCCAGAGACAAACAAATGTCAAAAATGAGAAGAGACGACCATTTTTAATGTCCGTTCCCCCTCCCCGTTTCCTGCTCCTCTCATTTACAATAACACATTTAAAACAAAGACGCTAAATAGCAAATGAAAATCATACAAACTTTTAATGTCTTTCTGTAAAACTTACATTTTCGTGTACATAAATTTAAATGCACCTATCCCCTCGCAATCACACTGGTCATGAAGAGCCCCAGTAAAAAGTATCAAAGAGAGGAGACAAGAGACGGGCGTTTAATCTAATCTATGTTCTAATAGTTGGAGAGACATTAATTATTGATAAGGCTGGCAATTGATTGGTTAATAAGATAATGTAATTGAGAAATGAAAATCATCAGAGTTGGGCGTGCGTGTGTGTGTCGGCTCCAATCGGAGTCGCACGGGAGGGTTTTGTGTGTGTGTGTGTGTGTCTTAGGGGATTGCCCCTACATAGGCTTCCATCATTACTGCCACACTATAAAAGCAGAGTGGTGATTAAAAGGACTTGATTGATTTGGCTCTCATTGGGATAAGCTGTCCTTTTCCCATCACCGCAAAGGAAAGCGTGTGCATGTGTGTGTGTGTGTGTGTGATTGTGTGTCTATAGAAATATTTTCTGTGAGTGTTGATGCAGAAAATCAAATAAAAATAATTAAGTAAATGCGTTTGCAAATTTTAGTGCATTTACAGCTCGGGGAATGTGTGTTTGCACGCAAGTTCTATACTTGGACACATTTGCATTGCATTTAAATTCACAAATTTACTCCTATATTTATTATAAATCTGCTAAATGTGCTTGCATGAAAACGCATAATTGTTGTATAAATGCATGTGTTTGTGTGTGTGCATGGGGGTCAGCGGCCCAGCTATGGAAGGCAGAATGAATCATGTGCGTGTGTGCATGCGTGCGACTGTGTATCCATGTCGTCAAGAGGTGGCCCCACTCCCCTAGTTTTCACTCGCCTTTTGTCTGCACTCTATACTGTACTCCGCTGCTCAAACACACACCCAGACAGACACCCGCACACACACAGAGAAACACACGCACACGCAGAGCTCTAACCCACCCGGAGAGATGGAGACAGACCCTGCCGCCTGACACAAAAGCTATTGATTTTACTATCTGCTGCAATGAATGATCTTCCTTAGCCAATTTCTGAATTTAGAAATGAGTTCAATACTAATAATGATAGTGGAAGGATTCTTTAAAATGTTCGAGTTGAGGTGGTGGTGGCGAGGGGGACCGATAGGAGAGGAAAAAAGGAGGGAGAGAGAGGGAGGAAACGAGGAACGAAGTGAAGATTTGTGTGTGTTTGGCTTTAGAAAAAGAGAGGATGTGATTTCTCGCCACGGGTGAGATTAAATAAAGATGACACCGATGATTTTTAACATTCTAAATTACTACATTCTACCCTCAAATACAATTATTCTTATTTGGCTTTCCTCAGTGGGCTGAGAATGGAATAAGTTAGTGGCGGGATTTGTCTTGTTTTGTTTTTTTGGGTTTTTTTTAATGATACTTTTAACAGCTCCCAACTTTCACACGAACAGTTTTCCATCCACCCATTTCCACGAGCCGCTCTTCTGCTTTTTATGATGCAATTTTCAATGTACAGCATTTTGCGAGCTTGCTCCTTAATCCGTTCATGTATTTCATGCCCCATAAAGACGCAGCTATTTCAGTTTCTATTTTGCATCATGGAAATCTTTTCCATAAAATAAAATAATAAAGTACTTTTTTTTTTTTTAAAAAAAACTGGCACATAAATATTTAACATGGCCTCTGTTTAGATGTGGCAGAGAAACTATTTATGCCAAATTAAACAACAAATATGCTGCTGCTCGACAGAGGAACTCAGCAGAGAGAAACTGTTTCTTCCAATATTTTATTTCTGGGTGCACATTATTTTCATGGTTATTCAGAAAACTGCCATAAAATGCCTGGAACAGCTGTCTTGAACCTTGATTTAAAAAAAACCTGTCATATGAATACAAGCTGATGTTAGAATGAGTGTAAAAATTAAATGCACACACACATATATGTATATACTTATGTGTGTGTGTGTGTGTGTGTGTGTGTGTGTGTGTGTGTGTGTAAATGTACATCAGGGTCTCTCTCTTCTCTGCTGGTCTTTTATTTAGGCAGGCAGGCAGCAGTTTGGTGGGGTGATGTGTGTGTTAATCAGAAGCCCCGTGTCCCGTCGAGGTGTTAATTCGACCCCCCATCCCCCCCGTTACAGAGAGGTGTAGATTAATAGATAGGGGAGGTCTGAGCGAGGGTCAACGTGATACAGCCCTGGCTGTGTTCACCCGACTGTCAGACACCTGCCTGGTTTAAGCTGCCGGCTTTCCTCCGCATTGCGCGCAGGTGAGAGGTCAATCATTTACCCAGTTCTCCGGGCTCTCGTTCAGCTTTCAAGGTGGGCCGTATCTGCATAAAGGCTCTGGCATCTGCATGCTTCGCAGGGGTCCGCCTGCGCGGGAATCTTCTGCCGAGGATTACAGTAAATATACTTTAAGACTCGAGAAGAAGACGAAGAATGGCCGCAGTGCCGGAAGCGCGTTTTATTTTATTTGTTAGAGTTTTTAAGTCTGATTTTAGATGTACGGCAACACAAAGCTTAAGATGATTTTTTTATAGTTGTGGTTTTCTCATATTATACTTGATCCTTTTCAGGAATTTT
Organism: Mchenga conophoros; assembly: GCF_057382185.1. Classification (NCBI taxonomy): domain Eukaryota; kingdom Metazoa; phylum Chordata; class Actinopteri; order Cichliformes; family Cichlidae; genus Mchenga; species Mchenga conophoros. Next base: position 33,544,114 of record NC_140542.1, read on the forward strand.
TGTTTTGACTGTGAGAACAGGAAGATCTTCAGCAAACAGAAAAGAAAAAAAAGGAAGTGAGAAAAAAAGGGGATAAAAACAGGTTTGCAGGGGTGGAAGGAGAAAAATGCATGAAACATGAATCTCTGCAAATTTGACTTATAACAAGCAAAATTACACCCCGCTGTCATTTAAATTATGGCTGCCCTCTATAAAGGTGTCTTTTAGGTGCATTAATTGAATTCGGCACTATTTCCCAATAATAATCTGTAAAGTTCAGCCGTCCATCCTTCATGAGATCCCTGCCGCGTACCAGAGGAGTATCTATTTCAGTGGCTTAATTTATTTTCATGATTCGCCGATAATGACGGCCATGCAGGCTGTACATCAGAATTAACCTTCATTTCACTGAGGTATATTACGATGACAGTCCCCGACACATTTCACCTACACAAAGGGCATTCTCTCTCTCTCTCTCTCTTTCTCTTCCTCTTCTTCCTCTCACTTTCTCCCCCACCTCCTGCCTGCTCTGTCGCTGCCCCTGCTGTATAATCATCCTCAGCAGACCAAGATTGTTTGATAGCCGATTAATTTTCATAGGAAATCAAGTGGCCAGCTCTTTCTCTCTATCGCTCTTTCTTTATTTCTCCCTCTTATGCCCCCCCCCACCCACACCCGTCCGCCGCACACCCCGTCTCCTCCAAACACATACATACGCTTCTCTTGAACAATGGCGAACAGCGCTTGTGCTTGGTGACTTTTTCTGTCAATTAGGTGTTTTATTTAATCTCATCTCACTTTTTCTTTTCTCTTCTCCCCTCCCCCCTGTAATAAATTGGACCCACCACCACCACCACCTCGCCTCCACAAACCTGTGTTTCTGATATCTCCAGCGTTGGTTAATTTATTTTGGACGATGCCGCTGTAACAAAAGTGCTGTAAATTAATCAGGGGACATCAAGCGAAAGAGGGTGTGTGTGTGTAGGGAGAAGGGGGGGGGGGGCTTTCACTCGGTCCCTGTCTCTAATTTCTATGCCAACCATTAAGTGTCAGATATAGATTCCACCATTTGCTACGGTCGCAGTCAAAAGATTTCATTAGGGACCTGACGTCACATTTTGAAGGCAGTGCCGGATCATTTCTGTCCTATTTTCTCCCTCATGAGCTCTTTGTTCTTCGCCCCTCTGTAGGATCCTGCCACTAAAAAAGGCCCCTATGCAAATGACAATAATAGATTTCGCTAAGCACCGCCGCAACGGCGTGATAGCCTATTTAGAGAGAAACCAAAGAAACATTCAATTTGTGGCATTAACCAGGGCGCATGCAAAGGTTGCCAAAAAAGTGATTAAGAAATTACAGAATTGGTCCTCTCTGCTTGAAGTTCTCGTTCTCGCTCTCCCTTTTTTCTCCCTTTCTCATTGACATGGCATCTATAATGAGGAGGGCTGGTAATTACAATATTCTGGAGAGGTGAGCCCTGCTGGAGCTGGCAGCCAGAAGACTGATCTCTCTCTGTCTCTGTCTTTTCTGTATTATTTCTTTCCTCTGTCATAAGGGCCTGGACGCAGAACAGACAGAAAAACAGCTGTCTCATGACCGGGCTCTCTATGGATCTCTCACATTTCTTTGTGTGTGTGTGTGTGTGTGTCTCAGACGAGCTGCTCAGAGCTCCTCTGCCAGCAAATAAATATAATCAATCTCCCATTTACATACAAATAGGCTTCTCCCCTTCATCCTAATAATCTGCACAGCATCCTCAGAGAGGGAAAATAATATTCACTCCACATGGCGATTTCATATTTACCATTAGATGGCTTTATTGATTGTTGTCTTTTTTTTTTCTTCTCTGATATTTTTTTTCCTTCCCACTTCATTTTATCGTAGGATATTGAAGGCATGTAGGGCTGACATAGCGCACACGCTTCATTATTTCCTACCCGGGGACGATTATGGTTATTGACACTGTCACGTCTTCCCCCTTCGTCATCAGTTATCACTGCTTACTGCGGCGAGGTCCAGGAAGCTGGAATACAAGTTTGGGGGGTGTGTGTGTGTGCAGGGTGTGGGGGCTCAGAACATTATCATGGGCGTTTAATGGGTGTAAACTACACAGGCGTCGTGCGTGCTCGGCTGCATGCCGCTAATGTGGATCATTCCACTTTGTGTCATGTTGATGATGGGGGTGACCGGCGGGGCCCCGAGTCAGTGTCAATCCCACTTTGGACAGACAGCATTTCCTTCAGTGTGATCGGCGGCTCCAGGGGCATACAACAAATCTGTCATACACAGACAAGGAAGGGGGGGGGGGGGGACAGAGTCGGAGAAACTTCCTAAATGCTAATTACTTATTCCCATCTAATTAAAACTTGTCTAAGTGGAAATCTAGATAGCATAAAAGAAGGAATGCTGACAGGATTATGATCTTATCAGTGTATTCTAGGTCTCTCTCTCTCTTTTTTTTTTTTTAAATAAAAAGGAAGATCTTAAAGGGGCACTTTGACATTTTGGAGTTCTTTTTGTCCACATTTTACTTACTTTTGCAATGAAAATGATTCCGCCTGTCAAAAAAAATCCTCAAGGTGTCTAAATTATAAAAAGAGAGGAGTAATCTTCCTCTACGTGCAGTCGCTAACATGTAGCCAGACTGGAATCAGATTAAAAGTAATAAACATCACTGCATCATATACTGCATGATAAAACAACTCCTGTTAACATGCTGGATAATGAGCAATTTAGCTGCCATAGCTATTCTTGGGGACCGCAATCAATAACAACAAGTTGATCTTCGGAATGCAACTTGTCACATAATTAAGTTGTCACTCGTTAGCGTGATTACCTTCGCAAATAGGACTCCTACACTTGGCTGGATCGTGTAATTTCTTATTTTCCCAAGCATTAGGAGAAACAGCGCTTGAGTTACAGTTTCCAGATCCCCACTCTGCCATGTTAATTACGTCCTAATGACCATTATTGACTCATTAAAAGACATTTGGGGATTTTGAGGAGCCGCAGTGACATAAAAAAAAATCAAGTCCCAGTCTTTCAGTGATGTTCAACCATATGACTGTATTCAAATTAACTTCTGCTAGCTTCAAAAATCTTTGTCAATAATCACCCTACGCACCTTGAAATCAAAACCACAAGGCAGGGATGCATCAGCCCTCCTGTTTCTTCTAAATATTATTCATTCGAGGTGCTGTTTTTAGTGAGCTCATAGGGTTTGGCAGGGCAAAGTTCCTGTGTTTTGGATTGTAGCGCTGGCTCCAGGAGGAGTGTTTCTGCTAGTGATGTGTCGGTCGTGAACGAAATGGCTCTTAGAGCCGGTTCTTTGACATGAACGACGGGAGCCGGCTCCTTATCGCGAGCCATGGTTTTTTATTTTTCTTTCTCTCACCCTCTCTCGCACTTTTTTTCCGCTTCACTCCGCACGCGAGCCTTGTGCTTTGGGCTGGGAAGAGGGGGGAGTGGCGTTAGTTACGCTCGCAGTAGCACAGGAACAGAGCGGGAGGGAGAGAGAGAGAAAGAGAGGCAGGGATAACAACGTCACATTAGAAAGGTATAGTAATCATCCACAACTATTTTCAGTTGCAGATGATAAAGGATTCAGAAAGTTTATTCATGCAGACCCATATGACAGAGAATGTGCATCTTCTTTTAGTTTTCATATTTTAAATTATATTTAATTGTGTTGTGGTTTGCAGTGTTTTGTGTTGTTTCACTTTAAATTTGTTTAAAAGGAAAAAGCTGAAAATTTAAATAGTTAAAAGTTGAAATGTGAATAGTTGGTTTTTGTATTATATGATTTATTTATTACATTTTATGTGGAGTGAATAAATAAAAGTATATTTACGGTGGCCCCTAGAGACAAAGCACGTACAAACACGTACGAACTCTGAAGGACGTACAAACTCCAAAACACGTAAAAACTCAGAAGCACATAAAAACTCTAAAACACGTACAAAAGACAACAGAAGTGCTCCAGAATGCTAGGCGCAGTGGTTGAGCTTTTGTTACTTAGTGGCTACACAAGCCAGCAAGTACCAACGACCTGATTTGGTGTGTGGTAGTAACAGGTAAATGAACATTTTTTTTAAATTATTTGAATATATATGAGTGCTTGTGTATAAATACACAAACAATACACATATGCTTTCAATTGTGTAATTTAAGTGATCTACTAGCTCTGTTTTGGAAGTTCAGTTAACGCTAGAAATGTGTTTTAGAGTTTGTACATGTTTTGTCTCTAGGGGCCACCTCATATATTCATATATAAACATATATAAATAAAACCACTTTTTTTTTTTACATTAGTAATTCCTTTTGTGCATAATTGTATATTATTGTTAATAATAAATTAACTACAACAAAACAACCTGAAGAGCCGGTTTGGAGCCGAAAGAGCCGTCTCTTTTTAGTGAGCCGAGCCGAAAGAGCCGGTTCTCTAAAAAGAGCCGGAAATCCCATCACTAGTTTCTGGAGCATGCATGGGTAAACAATGAAAACATTTTTAGCGAAAGCAAAACATGTCCAGGTCTTCCGTTTCCTTTCTAAAAACTAGATCCTTTTTTTTTAAGAGAGAGGAAAAAAAGCTGATTGTGTAATAATGAGTTTCCTCTGAGATGAAAAAGCGGTCTGATCAGTATCAGTCGTCCCAGTGTGTGCACCATAAAACAAAGAGGCAGTGGTGAGATTCTGTGAAAAGATCGTCAACAGGCGCTGACAAAGTGGTGCAATTAAGATGAATTGGGATCTGACAAAATGTTTGTCTGAGGTGTAAACACACAAGTCAACAGCACTAAAGACGTAACGGGGGAAGAGCAGAAATAGATTAGAGCATTTAACAGCTTGTCATAATCAAAAGATGATCATTAAAAATACAGAAATTCCATGGGAGACAAAATTCTGTTTTATGCATTGAAATTGAACTTTCATGATTATGTTTGGGGGAAAATTAAGCCTTTTCTGGGCATTTTTATATTGTTTGCTCTAAGGCCAGACCAAATAGGATTTTAAGACTGATACCAAAACTGAAATTTGGTGTTTTAACCATAAGATATAAGTTGAATATCTCTCTTTTTTTCACATACATGAAATATATTTGATTTCTCTAATATTTGTTATGTGTACCTATTTATAAGCCCTTACTAAAATATTTTGACGATGCAGTTAAAAAGTAATCTGGTTTTATTATCCCAAGTTGTGGATCACTCGTTCAAGTTCGAGATAATTTGCAGGGCGCCTTCTGCTGGACAAACTACGCAACGCTCATAACATGGTTGAAGGGTGTTTTTAACATCTCCTCTTTACTTTTTAAATTTCATTTATCAGGTATTATAAATGCTGATACCAATATATCTGCAATTAGCTAATATCGCACAAGACATGGGCCTACCAAGAGGTTAGTTCAGGTCAGTTTACAGTTTGTTCTAGTGCGATAAAGATGGAAAAGATGTGGTACAATCCTTGGACGACTACTCGAGGTAACCCTAGTTCCTCTTTTTTGAACTGAGTGGTTTCTGTCACAAAAATGACTGCGTCTGCCTCAGAAGTTAGTGAGTTTGATCTCTCCTTATCCAGCTTACGAGGGCTAAGTCTTGGAAAAACCTGGAACTTGTTCCCACAGACGTCCAACCATGTCTTCACTGACATATGGTAAGACGACGTCAAAATTTGTCATTAAAGGTGTGTCAAATATCGTCTTTATGTGGGAAAGAGTGAGCAAACAGTAAAACTGTTGTTTTATTGTGTTTCATTTATATATATATATATATATATATATATATATATGTATGTGTGTGTGTGTGTGTGTATATAAAAGAGTTAAATACCTGGTGACCTGCAGTATGGCGAAAAGTGTGAATTGTCTCTGCAACTTGCGGAGCATGTGATGGTATGTTGTTGCAAGATTTTATATATATATATATGTATATATATCCAGCTGAAGTAAGGGAAAGAAAATTAACAGAAACTGTCATTCAGGAATTATGATGGGACATTGTGCTCCAAAATACATATGTTCTTTGAAGTCCTTATTTCAGCAAAATTATATACACACAGTATATATTTGAAAAAAAAAACCTTTATATCTAATTAAAATGATAACTGCATTCTCATTTTTCAAACTCTCATATCCTGAGGGCCAATTGGGATGAGTGCTCTCCCTCCCTCCTATGCAGCTGCAGCTTCCCTCTCTCTCTCCCCCTTCTCTATCAGTCTGTCTCTCTCTCTCTTCGTCTCTCCTTCCCTCTGTCTTTCCCCCTCACTCCACTGTGGCTCAGTGAACTGCTCCTACAGCAATATCCCATCATTACCATCTCCCCAGCTGAGCTTCAGCCAGCCATTATCATGCGGCATTATTAATCTTCTTGTCTTATCAACTTGCAAATCACAAACCATTGAGCCTTATGGCGCAGTTTGGGGTGCGCCGTTATTCATTTTGTAGGTCTACCTAGCCTCCGAGTCTTTCTAATCACCTGACGATTGTCACTCTCTCGCTGTTGCCCTGCCCTTCCCCTGGCCCCCGATGCTCCGTAGCACTGGAAAGGAGCCAGCTGTTTCACTCCATCTTCACCTGAACCTAAATCTTCTTTTTCTTGCACTCAGCATGCAGGTTTTTGTACAGTCTCTCTTTTCTCTCTTCTTAGATATAAGTGCATGCTAGAATTGCGTTAGGGGGTAGCGGTTTCAAGGTTGTTGGTTCGATCCCCTGCTCCTACAGATATCACGTGAACTCAAAATGACCTTAAATGTATCACCAGTAAGTGCTGTGAACTGGAACATTTGTGCAAAGCACTTTCAGTTGTTTAAAAAGACTAGAAATACACAATAATCAGTCAACTTCTAAGACCATATAAAGAAATGTATAATTAACTTCAGATCTTTTTTTTTTAAATTGAATTTAATTATTATTGAATTGATACTGTTCAAGTATTTGAAACTGGTATAAGTAAATAGCTCTTTTGTTCTCGTCTCTCTGTCATTTACCTCTCATCTTTTCTTTCTCCTCTGGTAATCCAAAACTGTCAAATTATTGCTTTTTAAAGAAAAAAAGAAATCTAAAACTTTGAATAACATACACTTTAAACCTTGAGGATTAATTGTGTTAATGGGTGACAGCTGACCCCTGTCCCTGACATATAACGTCCACGGTGTTTCTGTCATCTCTCCCCTTTTCCTCTCCTCTGCTAACATTAGTATTCGAGGGAGGAACGGAGCTGAGTCGGGAGGCGAAGAGAAGGAAAGTTTCTTTAAAGACACACCATTGACCCCTGATTCTTGCTCTTGCTTGAGTTTGCTTTTCTTCAGGGCTAAAATATTCACCCTGGAAAATGTGGTGTGGCTACGGCTATGCAACCCCCCCTCCCCCAAAAAAATGTATATAAGAAAGCTGCAAAGAACGTGTGCTCCTCTTCAGTGTATGAGTCTGCGTGTGTGTATGTGTGTGTGCGCGCATATCCAAATTTGCATTTCCTTTGAAAACTTTGCATGATAAATCACCATTTTCCCCACATAGCTCATTAAGCACCATACAACAGGTAGCGGGCATGAAATATTTAGCAGAAGACAAAGTGTTTCATGTGCTCCTATGGACCCAGCTATTACCCAGGCCTTTCGCATAACATCCGCTAAAAACAGCCCCACTTTGATCTTCATTAATATCGTTTGGTTAAATATTTCAAATAAGCTTTGGTATGTTTGATTAACATCTTTCAGAATTATTCACTAACATAGAAATTAGCTCTAAATGTTTGACTGCTAATGATGAAATTGCGATTACCCACCCCTCCGATAGTGCCATTCGGGGAAGGAAGTTTAATTTTTTATTTTGATCAGTAATATATGGCAATGCATACTGGACAGTTCATAAAACTTCATGTATCAACTCCCCCCTATGCATTCAAATATGTGCTTAGAAGCCCTGGGTATTAATATTCGCGATGGGTGTATTTTAGAGCACATTTCAGAGCACTGCATGCTCGACATTGTAATTTCCAAGCTTATCTAATCAATTCTGCAAGCTCCATCGGCTTCATATCAGGCCTCGTGTAAGAAATCAGCTCAGTAGCACCTTCAGAACACTTATAAATAATGAAAAACAGCTTTTAAAAAGAAAGAAGCGCTTAAGGAAAAAAAAATGTTGATTAGAAAAGTGCCTTTTATCCATGGCTTCAAATCTTTCACATTCCAAAGATGCGGAGGACTCCGGGCAAACGCGACGAATAAAGTACCCCTATCTGACCAGGGAAAAAAAGAAGTATTAATTTTTTTGAGATAAAAAGTGCTGATAGCACAGAATGAGCCAGGTGGTATTTGGATATGAGCGCTGAAGATGAGATGAGAGCCCAGAAGATCACTTTCATCTTGTGTATGGAGTTGTCCTTGAAAACTTCTCTGAACTCTGCGCTTTCTGGAGAACACTGTGTGATGCTCGTCTTGGCTTTTCAGTCGTTTATCTTCCTTAGCGCACCGAGCTGGTCGGCGAAACTAACATCAACGTCAAAACCCGAGTTTGGCCAGGCTCGTGTGGGCCCGCGAATTTGAGTGCGTAGTCATCATTTACTGGGGTGTAACGCATGTGTAGCCATATTGTCTAAGGGGTAGGGCGGGGTGGGGGAGAGAAAAAGTTGAGACACAGGAGCTGAAGGGAAATAGTAAAAAAAAAAAAACTTGCACATGGTTAATGTAATGTGTCCTATTTTGTCATGCTGGCGCTATGCAGGGGTAGGTGGGAAGGTAGGCAGGGTGAGTGAAAATACAGAGTTTTTATGCCCATCTATAAATTAGGAGTGGTGGGTTGATGAGCAGTGAAGGAGAGTCGTGTCTTAGCTGGAAGACAGAGGAAGAGGGAGAAAGAGATGGAGCCTCTATGGCAGCCGGATGATACATATCACATGCACACACGCCCACAATGATACACTGAGGTCTTGATGACAGTTATCCTGTTAGGCTGTTTTAGAAAAGACTGCTGGGCAACACACACACACACGCATGCACACACACAGCTGGCAGGCACTGAGGCCCTTGTGCATCTCCTCCGGTGAGGATTTGCATTCTGCTCCTGGCAGGTCGACCGACAAATTGCCCCGGCAGCCGCAGGAGACGGAGGCTCTGGCTGAGGGAAGAGCGGCTGCTCAGAAAGTGACTTATCCGTCTCATACTCTCTGTGGAGCCACTCCTGCATCACACCTCACTTCCATAGGCACGGCTGATAGAGGCGGACAGCCAAGGACTGTTTTTGGAAACCGGAAGGCCTAGCGGCCATGGCCGAACCTTCCCTCCCTGGGGCCAGGAGGGGCTCGGAGGCCAGTGTCCTCCCCCCCCCGAGCTCGCCTTAGGCCAACAGCCCTGGGGCTATCGTTCACAAATCAGCCCCCGTTTTCCCAATCAAAGATGCCAAGTGGGGAAAACTGGCCCAAAGTGCTGCTTATTGCCTTGAATAATTCACCACCCAAAATGTCGTCACTCACATACACACACACACACACACACACACACACGTCAATGGACTATCTGCAGAAATTAGATGGGAGAAAAAGAGATACCAGGAGACCACCACAGCCCTTGTCCTGACCACTCTAATTTCAAAAACACTTACTTAAAAGCACATTTCAATCTTTAATCAACTTATAAAGTGAGTAGCAAAGAGATTGGCTAAGAGATGAGCGAAAGGAAGAATTGTAAGTGATGGAGGGCAGTTCTGCAGCCTCATTAACACTCTCGAGTTAAATAGGGATGATGTAAAATACTTACGTTGAAACTACTACTAATAGAGTTAGAATTTCTGCAGTACAGCATTTTAACAGCTACTTCTCTTTAAAGAGTGAACTTGAGCAAGGGGGAAAAGTTTTTGGCACAGGGGTAAAACCAAAATTAGGATTTAAAAAAATTAAAAGCTAGTCAGCATTTATTTAGGATAATTAGGGGGTCCAACTCTTGCCTAACCTTGGTCGATATCTTCCCCCTAATGCTCAGAGAGCTCTGATGCCCATTGTCTAACAAGCCAGGCTGATCCAGTCCCACCTGCAGGCCCACTGAGAGAGCACAGAGAACTGAGAAGAGCGGGAGGATGAAGATCTCGATGAGGAAAAAGTAGTACAGGTAGCTGAGTTGCGAAGAAAAAACAGGGGGGTATGAGGGCAAGTGCAGGAAGCTGGAGCTGAAGGAGGAGAAGAAAAGAGAAGGACAGGCAGGCAACCTCCAAAGTGTGTGCCAGTCTCTGATACACGGTGCAGAGGTTTTAATGACTGCGGGTGTGTTTGTGTTCAGCATGGAGAGTATGTACATTTTCAGCTTCCCCCTTGTGTTTGTTGCCACGCTGCCCTTTCTCCCTTTCCTTAATGAGGCTGGACGCGTGGCTGCCTCAGCACCTGCCGTGGGTGGCCACAGGGTTAATCCCGGCTGGCTTCCTTTCTCACTTCGTCTTCCATCTCTCTCTCTGCTATGCCTCTGGGCTGCTGACGGCAGCAGGCGCTGTGCGAGAGGGCGACGAGGAGTGTGGGGAGGTGACAGGAGACGCCGATATCCACCCCCCACCCCACAACCGCAGCACGGCAGAATGAGTTGTGCTAGACGCCGCTGGATACCTGACAACCGGACACCTTCATAAATTACCAAATGAAGATTGATCGCGCACACCCCCTCGCTTCTTTTTTGCATCCACACACATGCTCAGGCAGCGACACAAGAAACACACTTGCACAGGAATCGGTACACACTGCACACTTGCTTGTTGTCGAGCTTGAGGTGAAAGTGATGCGGCTGCTTCGCGCTCCGGCAGTTAGATAAAACAGTCAGTCAAGTCACCTGGTCAGTCAGTCGAACTGGTGATGCAGACTCCATTACAGGTGCTGTCAAGGCCAAAGGAAGCTGTATTATTTATGGGGGGGGGGGGGGGGGGGGGCAAACATCTAAGAAGGCTGCACAGGTGGTGTGAAGTCAGGATGATGTGTGGAAAAAGCACCTCGCTCCCTTTTGCGAAAATAAAAAAAGCGCACACGGACACGCACGCATGCACAAACACACTATGGGCAAATGTTAAAATGTATAGTTCCTGCATGACTGACCTTAACGTTAATGTACAGCGGGCCATAAGTAGAGCGCTTCTACCCGTCTTACTCAAGTGGATAAAGGGAGTTCAGGAGGTGGACCGGAACCATTCACCTGAGATTGATACCCCTCCACGTGACGCGTAAAGATCATCTACATTAACCGGTTCCACCCCGGCCTATCGCGGTCCTGCACCCTCCTGAAACAATCCGCATCAGCAGAAGGCTTGTAACATAACGTAACACGTGCACATGCTTGGAAGTTAATCGACTTGTGAAATCACAATCAAGAACCATTGTCTCTCGCTCGCACACGCTCACACGTTCTCTCCCTCCTACATTTTTTTTTTTTTTTTTTTACATTTCCAAGGACAGTAACCTTGCCTTGTAAGTTGCTTACTCAACAGACCTTGTTACGGGGCGGCCGCTTTACTGCTCACGCCTCCACTGAAAGGTCAGCACTGTCGCGGCCGATCTCGTTTTCAGCTGTGGGGACCCTGCACTGTTACAATCGGGCCATTATCACGGGCTGATTCGCAAATTGGCGCAGTGAGAGATGATGGGGACGTTTTGCAGCATACACACACAACAAACGAGCTTTGGTCAGAGGGGTGAACGCCTGCATCTGACACTGCGCCCATTTCCCATCTCCTGTATCTGCACCGGTAAATTGGCAGCACTCCAAATGAGAGACAGAAAGCAGAGAAGAGTGAGATAGGGTGGAAAAAAGTGTAACCTTCTAACTCGCTCCTTAAAGGAGTCTTTTACATGTGTAGACATACTAGAATGACTTGAGGGCCTGTCAGGAAGCTGAGAAAAGAGCTGAGGAGAGGAGGAAGAGAAGGAAAGGAAAAAGTCAAATAAATCTGACTGATATTCCTCTCCATCGGTTGGCCAAAATGCCAGACGCGGCATAAATCACGATGCGCTGACTGTCCATCCTCGCCGAGCTGACATTATCCCACCAGCTGTCTCCGCTTTACGATTTGGCCAGTCATCCCATCCGCAGGCCCGGACCCGGAGATTGATGTTTATTCAGAACCAGACGACATATTTCAGTTACACAACCAGCGAAAGAGACACTTTAACATCAGTCCAGCCCCGGTAACTGAACCCGAGATAATTTAATACGCTTGTGCAGCACATCCATTTATCTCCAGCCCCATCTATAACAGTGACCGGGAAAGTTTAGAGAGGGGTCAAGTTCGCGGTTCCTAATGGTTTTGACATGCCTTAATATTCTTCTTAAATATTAATATTGTGCACGTTTGATTTCCACACACAGTTGCACTAATATGCCATAAAGACCAGCCATTCAGACCTTATAGGCTGCGTGTGTGGGGTCGAACTCCTGAGGTGTGCAGTAATGACGGTTATGAAAATCTAACAAATGTGCTGGTTGTGTTTCTGGCTGCAAGTCAGTGCAGACTAAACCTCTGTCCAGATAAAACTTGCCAGCCTTATTTTGAAAAAACAGAGAGAGAGAGAGAAAGAAAAACAGCTATTCTGGTGGAATGTATAATGTCATGGCCATAATAAGCAGTATTATTACAACTATTAAACTGAAGTCATAAGTCAGGTTCAAATGGACAAAATGGGAGGGACAAAGCAGCCAAACACAGAAAAGGAAATGGCAAAAAAGAAAAAAACACACAAATTTCTTGGGTTTTCTTCCCAAGCAGCATGCATTAGCGACAGTGTAAGTACTGTATTGTGCCCCAGTTGTGACCCTTGGGAGTACGCTGACTTCACTGAGCCATCAAGACTGTAAAACCTCATGTATATTTCCACAGGTGAGCGGTTAAAAATGTCCCTAAGAGCTAGGGTCTGCCTGTAATGAATTACTGGGTGCTGTCATTTCACCAAAACATCCTCCGTCTCTACATAATCAAACCTCTGAGTAAAGAGGCAAAAAAAGACAAAGAATATATATATATATATATATATATATATATATATATATATATATATATATATATACATATATATATATAAAAGACACAAAAGGCAGAGCCTCTCCCCGCACAACGCAGAAATAACGGCAAGTTTAAATAATTCCGGAGAGCGGCTGGGCCAATAAATTTCCGAGCAGAGGTTAATTTAGTGAGGGGGAAACCTTGCCGCAATTACCTTGTTCGATGCCTCCCCTCCGAATGCCCTCAGGGCCCCGTCTGAAATGTCACCCAGGAGGAGGGAAGGAGGGCTGAAGGTTTGGCTGGATGGAGACCCACCTCAGGATGCAGCAGCCATGAAAAACAAGGCAATCAGGACAGGTTAAATGCTAACAACAATGGAGTCCTATTAGTGTCTGGGGGAAATGACACTCCTCTCCTTTATAATTTTCATCAGATTCACTATAAAACTGAACATTATGGATTACGCAGTGAGGGCAGAATAGTGAAGGAAAAATTTGAAAGCGCTAATTGGATTTTTTTTTAATAAAAGCAGAAAAAGGCTAAGTCTGAAAGCATAAAGGCACAACAATTTATTTTGGAACCACGATAGGAGATGTGGCACGTTTAGCTCTTACCTTGGGCCCCATCTTGTGTGATTTTTTTTTTATGGATCACTGACAGAATGACTCCCCGCTCCCTTCATCATTCGCCGCATTTGCTTTGCCAATACACAGGACTCCATCTTTATCACACTCCCATAAGCTCTGGGTCTGGTGTGCTATATCTACTGCTGAGATCTGGGATGCCTGTAATTACCACACTATCTTCATCTACTCAAATCAGCTCGATCCAAATCTTTATTTCCCCCAGGCCCCGACCAGGCTCCTAGCTAGCTCTTACCTCCCAGGAAGACACAGCCAACGTCTGTGCTTTTTAATCAGACCTCGACTCAAGCTGTTCCAGCAGTGAGGAAAAAGACGGTCAAGCTGTGCCAGTGGCTTTTAGAAGGTGAAAGGTTCCAACAAAGTTTTGCCCAAATATAAACACTGACAGTCTTTTAATTCAAACGTTGCACAGTGCATCAGTGAGTCGGGCAGCTGGGAGTAATATGTATATTTTGTCTCATGGCGCATAGTTGTATCACTATTCCATCTGGACTTGTTTGAGTTTTGAAGTCATTAGTGAGCTATGGTGGCTTATGATATTACACAGTACTAATGGCACCACACACACACAAATAGCTTAACTGACATATAATTCAATTAAGCACCTTGGCTTTATGGAGAAAAATGTCTTTATTGGCCATCATTCTGACGCTAATGCGTGCTCAAATAAACATGTTGCCCGTGTCCCGTGTTTCAATGTCAGCATGCAAAAAAAAAAAAACATAATCTAGAACCGAGAGAGGAAGCTCATTTGCACTTCAGAGCCCGACTTAGCAATCTCTGCAGGCCTTTGCTTATTTGCTCATTGCTTCCCCGCCCTTCTGCATTAAATGGTAACAAACCCAAACTGCGGGAGTCCAAAAGGCCTCGCATTAGACTTTATAAACAGTTTAAGAGAGACATAAGCAAAGGCATTTACACAAACATCATCAATATTTCACAATTCCCAACACTTCCTCTCTCATGTCTTGCTAAATCCTCATTTAGAGCTAAATGGAGCTTTAGCCTGATCGGGCTAGCTAATTGATTGTGACTGTTTGCAAAAAAAACTGCTATACTTGGATGCCAACCGCTCACACACATGCACACTCACACTTACATATATGCCTTTAAGAGAAAAAAACAACATCTCCATTAAGGCTTTCAGTGGAGCATGTACAAATAAAATCTGCCCATTTGATCAGTCTTCAGAGTATGACGAGTATATTCAATGAATTTGTCAGTTAGGAGCCTTTTGACTGTCAAATAAATTGCTTGCAAAACTCAAAAAAAGTCACAACATATTAAAACTACACCTCCTTCACGGAAAAAAACGTGTTTTCATTTTGCTCTACGAAGACTTAAAACAGGAACATTTCAAAGGACCAACAGGCCCGATTTTGGCTACAAGCTCTGAACAAATCTAGAAGAAGCGACAACAATAAATAAATTAAATAACGTAAAAAAAAACTAAATCACACGTGCAACCCTAACTAACTGCCATCATTTATATTACACGGACAAAGGACAGAAAGTTCACGCACCTTATTGAAAGCGTGCCAAATAAATTAGAGGAGCCACTTCAGCACACCCAAAGGTCTAATTAGGTACACAAATTCAAAGAACATAATGTATGAGGAGGACGAGGGAAATGGCGGGTTAATGCCGCGCAAAGCAGGAATTCGCCTGCTGATTTGGGCCCCGAGTGCAGGCGGGCGTGAGAGTGCGCGGTATCCTCAAGGAGCTTTTGAAGTGAGCATTGTAGTCGAGGCTTTTCCTACAAATCACCTCCTTACTGCTAAGACTGAGCACTGCCCATACACCCACCCACAGACACATATGTTCAAGTTCATGCATACTCCTATCCAGAGTTGCACGCACACTGAGTAACACTGAAGAGTGAGAAGTGAACACAAGAGGAGAGGAGATGAGAGAGAATAATGGAACGAGTGGCTTCTTCTCTCCTAGGTAGCATGCTATGACACCGGTTTGTATTTTTTATTTTTTTTTCTTTATGGAAAGTGTCTGAAAAAGTGTTGTATGAGTGTGTTTGGATGTGTGCATCCTCTTGCTAATGCATCACTTTTTTTCCTCTTCTTCTGTGTCCGCAGTGTGATTGCAGCTCTAATCAAAGCCAAACGCATGTTTCCGCAGAGGAATGACGCTTTAAGCCTCTAAACACAACACAGGTGACTCAGCTGAAGAAAAAATAAAGACCCATGAAATCCTTCTCCTCCCGCTGCTCTTTATTCCTCCTCTCTCAGGTGGATCGCTCATTAAAAGATTGCTGTACAGCAGGTGTTTGGTCACAGAGCATTGAAGGAGAGGGTGCTTGAAGTGGCAGAAACCACAAAGTGGATCGGGATGTGTGAATGCAGGAATGCAAACACACACAAATATGCGTTCAATGCGTGCGCAACAAAAAACACCAAACTATTGCGCGCAAGTGCACACACAAACACATCAGGGTGCTAGTGAACAGCTGCTTGGAGCAGGTCCCTGCAGATTTGACTAACAGCATCAGTCCTCTCTGGCCCTGAGTGGCCCATGTAGGTGGGCCTACTGATGCCGTTTCCCACACAGCACGCAGATTCACACAAAATAAGAGAAGAAGAGAGGAACTAGAGGAGAGATAAGTAAGAATTATAAGTAGTCCGTCCATCCACTTTCTTAAACCTATCTAATTCAGGGTTGCAAGGAGAACAGAGCCTATCCCACCTGTCAAAGGGCAAAAGGTGAAGGATTGATCCAAATATCAGTAGCATTGATTATTAATGCTGGTATCAGTGTCGGATTAATACTAGTGTGATGGGATCAATATTTTTCTGTCATACTGTGCAGTACGCAGCCCACCAAACTGTGTTAAATAAATAATTATTTGGAAATGAAAAGATATACCTTAAACACGCACTTTGAAAAATGTATGAACCTTTTTTTAGTTGATTGTCACGTCTACTTCATTTATATCCTATAGCACCGACCCCCAACCTTTTTTCCACCACGGACTGGTTTATGTCCAACAATATTTTCGCGGACCGGCCTTTAAGGTGTTGCTGATAAACACAACAAAATAAAACCAGTACCGGTACCAAAAAAAGATTTATTCATAGCAGACTGGAAAAGGCCCAGGGAAACCGAGTTAATGATAAAAACGATTAAATAAAATAACGATATAAACCCTGAAAATCATAAATTTCTCACCCGAGCCTCAGCTCTCGCTGCCTGGTACCAAACAACTCATGGACCAGTACCGGTCTGTGGCCCCAGGTTTGGGGACCGCTGTCCTATAGCACATTTAAACAATAGGAGCTGACCCAAAGCCCTTTAGAGACAGGCACATTTACATTTTTGGTCTCCAAAACACTTGTTCTTTACAATACATGAAAAGCTGAAAGGTGTGTTTTCTTGTGTGCACTAATTATTTTGGAAAAGTAAAAATCACAGATTTAGTTGTCTCTAAAATGTGTTCAGAATTTGCAAACTGATGACTTATCTCATACTGTAAGTCATGACACACTGCTTTTCCCTACATAATCTGCCTTTATAAGTATCGGCGTTTACCTGGTATCGGATCCATATCAAAATGTGCAATATATCACACCACTACACTCTGGACAGTCACCAGACTATCACAGGAACAGAAAACTATTCACACTCCACACAGAACCGGTGACCAGGGAGATGAAGTTGAGGTTTCAACCTTGTTTGCCGAGCAAAGACTCACCCTCACACCTAGGTGACACCACCATGCCCCCCATCACCACATAACCATAATGCAATAAGCCCGAGTCGCAGTAGTTGTAATTTCCCCTCTACTGCTCAGCTTTCATGTAAATGCAGTCTTCTAGCTCCAAAGGGGGGCCGGAGTGCAGGCTGCACGACTCTGTGCTGCACCAAAGAGATAATAGCTAATGTGTTTGCAGGGGATGCTATTTTTACACAGGAATGCCAGATCCCATTCCTTCAGCACTTTTTTCCCCTTTTTTCTGTTAGACTCGTGATTATTTCCTGTCCTGTCTAGCCCTCCTATCCCATCCTGCCTGCCTGATTCAATTAATATTCAGTCAAAGTAAGTATGAAAGTACAAAAAATCAATTTATCATGCTTCAGAATCAAGTCCGCTCTTCCTTTTGTGATTTCGTAACGGTGGTTTACATACGCCGGTTACATTGCGGGAGCCCTGTCCTGAATTGTAGTCTGCTTTTGTCTTCATTTTTCCCAGAGAGGATGTTTCTTATCTTTGCTATGTCAGGCCTCTGACATGTGTGTATGTGTTTGTGCAGGTATCCCGCATGCGTGTGTGCATTCTTGTATACTGGGACCACTTGTTATTCCCAGGGTTGGAGTTCACTGAGGCCTGTGTCTCTCTGTGTTTATAGCTCTGGGGGCTTGTTGCCTCCTGACTACAAGAAAGACTGATGAATAAATAACATCCTACTCTCTCTAGCTCTCTTTCTCACTCTCTCTGAGGCCTTGAAGTTGGTCTGTGCGTGTGTGTGTGTGTGTTTATGTCTTACTGTGTATGTGTGTACTTATATGCCAGTAGCTGTATTAGGAAGTTTGTGTGTGTGCGTGCGTATGTGTTCGTGTGTATACAAGCATTCCTGTTTGTGACCACGTGTGTCACAAGTGTGTGTTTGTGTCTTCGGCATCTCTCGGTGGACCAGCTTCTCCTTCATCTAACTGATTCCTGGCCCCTCTTGGCGTGAAGCTGTCAGAGAGGGATTGCACTCCGACAGAGCTAGGGACAAACACACAGGCGGAGGGAAAGCATCCTCTTTATCCCAGACATCAGTAGGAATATGCAGAAGCCTATGTGTGTGTGTGCGCACTAGGTTATGTGTGCAAGTAACTGTGTCTGTGTTAGTATGGGTGAGGCTGAGAGGGAAAAGAGATATCTAGAGAAAAAGAATGCATTAAAACACCACTATGTCTTAATTCGGATACACCCAATTTGTAGGCGACACTTTTATGCATTATAGTTAGGTTCACGAGTAGTTGGACAATGGCAGGATTTTGGAGTTTTGCCTACACCACCCATAGAGGATTTAGAATCAAATGGAGTAAATGTGAAGCACTCTTCAAAATATGTTCTACTTGGTTGAGATCCAGTCTCTGATTTGCCCAAATCTTTGCCAAATACTTATAAACTGTATACAGACTATATAATGTGCAAAGTTAATTAATTTTATGTTTTGCATACTGTTCTCTCATATTGAGAGCTAGCAATATTTGATTAATACTAGCTAATCAGCATTGCTGTTGTTGATGTAATTGAGTTACCTGAAAACTGTGGGACATCCCCTCACGTCTGCTAGAGACAGCAAGGAAGCAACCACTGAAGGTGAGAAACGTACAGAATGCCATAACTTGATATGGAAGTCCCCAAAGATTTTCAATCTACCATAGGCAGATCTAAAAAACCTCAGAGTCAGAGGTCAAGTTTTCTCCAAATGTTTTTAATCCGATAACCTGAGAACAAGGCAACATTTTGAAATTGATGCCACATGTGTATCTACTAGGAGACTGAGGGGAACCAATGGCAGCGGTCAGAATTTTTTTTGTGTGTATTGTTAAAATTAGGCTTTTTCTAGCGAAGAAAAATATATACAAAAAGCTACATCTAACTGCAGCCGCACAGAGCTTTAGCCCACTTGTCGGCATCAAGGCACAAATGCACTCAAAATAGCAAGTGAAATCTGTGCAAGTGCGGAAGCACACAATTCAAGGGAGGGCATGTGTATTTTCCTATGAGACACTACAACAAGTCTCCATACTCTTTCCCGGGAGAGACCTTCATTAACCCTTAGCCTGCTAATTAAACTCCCAAAGTACACTAACCAAATGCCACTTAGTTATCCCGACTGGACACATGTGCATACGCACAGCCTGCAAGTTATTGCCTTGATGGAGGAAATTACATGAAGGCGTCCAGAGTTAATGTCCCAACCAACAAATAAAGGCCTCTTTGCAAGTAGTCTTTAAGTAATTTCTGCAATGGCTATAAAAGAGTCTCTTGTTATAGCTGCTAGATATTCATTTGTCTCTTGTGGCTGCTTATGAAACGTGAGCAGGAGGGGGAAGTGGTTTTATTTACATGGCATTATGTTACATCAAGTGGTTGTACTCAATTAGGGAAGCCATCACAATGGTTTTAAGTCTCTAATACAGTCTGCTGAAAGGGACCATGACTTGCTAATAGGGTGTAATTCCTTTTGTATCTGTATCCATGTGCAGCGGTAGGGAGGGAAAGGAGAAAGGGAGGGAGGGGGCAAATCCGTATCATCAGTAAAAACAATGCATCAATTAAGCAATTAGTGAGGAACAAACTGGGCAGCTTTCCAAACCCTCTCAATAAGGCACTGTGCCAAGGGGGCTTGTAATGTTCATTATACCCACATCACAGAGATGGAAAGAGAGAGAGAGAGAAACAAGCAGAGAGGGAGTGTGAAAGAGAGAGGCTTGCCTTTCATTTGTAAAGTCAAGGCATTTGTCTGCCAGCATGGAGACGTTTTGTTCCGCCAGATGTGCTTTTTAGCGAGGCCACATGGTCGGTCAAGGCTGGTGAGAAGGTGTGCGTGAGTCCCAGTGTGTGGATGTGTATGTGTGTCTTGTGTATTGAGGAGGGGTTGGTGGGCACCAAACAGCCTCTTTGCTGCCATCTGATTAATTAAGACTTGAAAGGGGCCCAGTGGCAGCAGGGTTTTAATTGTGGTAATTGGGGTTAATAAGGTGCCATTACACGCGCTGATCACAAGTATTGTTTCATCCAGACGGGCAAATTGAGCGGGGTTAAACACTGATGGTAGAAGGGATGTGAGGAAAAGGGAGGGGGGAAGTGGTGAGGAGGAGGGGGGACTTGGCAGCCATACATGGCACTTGTTTCTGTGTGTTAGTGCCATGTATCCCCTTTCAGGACCTGAAAAGGTAATGTACTGGGAATTACCAACGACTCAGTAACCCTAAAGAGTCCTGTTTCAGCTTCTGTGATTCAAAGTTCCATAAAGTTGCTTTAAATATGGTAATTAATTACCTTTTGAATTTGCTTTTTTAACTCAGTGTGCTTAATTTAATCTGTATGACCTTTGCCAAGAGCAGCAGCAAATACAAGCGCTTTAAACACAAACATGAATATCAAAACGAGGATAGTATTTTGGTTGGTTTATTTTGTTGTGCTGAACTGCAGCATTCCCTGGATGTTTACACTTCAGCTACACCTGTACAACTGCTCCTTAACCAGCAAATCGGCCAATTACATGGCACCAACTCAATACATATAGGCATGAAGACATTGTGAAGATGACTGGCTGAAGTTCAAACTGAGCATCAGAATACGGGAAGAGGTGATATCAGTGACTTCGATGGTTGTTGATACCAGATGAGCTGATCTAGTGGGATTTTCCCACAAAACCACCACTTGGGTTTATAGAGAAAATATCCAGTGAGCAGTTCTCCAGGATAGAAAATCCCTTCTTGATATCGGAGGTGAGAGGAGAATGGTTAGACTGCTTTCAGCTAATAGAAAAGCAACAAAAGCTCAAACAACAGTTACAACCAAGAGCATCACTGAACCTTTAAGCAGATGGGCTACAGCAGCAGGTGCCGCTCCTATCAACTAAGAACAGGAAACTGTGGCTACAGCATGAATAACAATATGTAAACATGGGTCCATCCTGCCTCATCTCAGCAGTTCAGGCTGATGGTGGTGGTTTAATGCTGCAGGAATATTTTCCTGGCACACTATAGGCTCATTAATACCAATTAATCCTCTCTTAAATGCGACAGCCTACCTGAGTATTTTTGCTGACCATAACCATCTTCCAGCAGGGTAATGCATCATGTCACAAAGCACATCACAATGAGTCCACTGTACTCAAGTGACTTCCACCGTCACCAGATCTCCATTCAACGCAGCATCTTTGGAATGTGATGAAACAAGAGATTCACATCTGAAAAATCTGCAGCAACTGTGTGATGCTGTCACAACAGTATGGAGCAAAATCTCTGAGAAATGTTTCCAGCACCTTGTTGATCTATGCAATGAACAATTTAAAAAGTTCTAAAGAGTTTCAAACCTGGTACTTGTCAGGTATATAATTCCCCATCAACTGTTTCCTGGCACTATACAAAGAATATTGTAGATTGGCAAATCTCTTCAGTCTGGTGATTGTTGCTGTTTTTACCAACGCCTGTTTCTGACATCAGCTCATATCAACAGAAGCAGCTCTCACAAGGTCATAAAAACACCAAGAAATTAAAATATAAGCACTAGCACACACATTTCTCCACCAGTCATCTATTTTTGCAGCAATTACAAACACCACCAGATTTTTTTTTTTTTTACCTGACGTTCTCCTAAGAACTCGTCTAGCACTTGTTTACTTAATAAGTGGAAATACTTTTCTTAGGCAGAAATGATTAACTTTTGCTTTTCAGATTATATGTAATGCTAATTAAGCAGTCTGATCATGACAAATTGATACAATATAAACATTTAGGAAAGTGAAGAAAATCCATGCTTTTCTTTTTGTGACAAGTGTGTACGTCTCCTTCTGATTTAATATGTTAACATTTGGGCCTCATAAAGAATTTCTGAGAAGGGGGAAGCAAAAACTCAGATTCACCGTCAGTCTCTTAGACTCTTTCCTGTAAGGCCACTTCTAACACTTTAGAAAGCGCTGCATCAGTGTCTACTTCTCATTTATAACATGTGCATAAAACGGACAAAGTTCACTTCTGACAGGTGACAAAGTGTAAAAAAAAGTACATGCCGACCCTTAAACATTTAACAGAGGAGGAACAATGTGTGTTTCATAGACATGGTTTAGAGTACAATGGCTTCGATTAAACATCCTCAGGCATTTGTTGAGATCCTAACTGTCTTTGTTTCATTTTTTTCCCTCCTGTTGGAAAGTTGTGTACATCCTGAATCTCTGTCAGAAAACAATGAACTACATTATATCCCCTCCCTCCGTGGGAAGTCATTTTAAGGTGCGCCTGAGTGATTTGAGCTAACTTGGCAAAGCTCTGTGGAGTGTGTCTTCTTCACCTGCTGACAGCTAGCATAAAGAAAGAGGGAGAGAGCGAGAGAGAGAGAGAGAGAGAGAGACAATGAAAAGGGCAGAGAAAGCCTGAGACAGACAAAGAAAAAAGAAAGAAACCAAAAGACGGATCATCCCTGGTGGTGCTGAGCTGCTCCGTGGTCTACCTTTCTGTCAGGTTGCCCAGTGGAGAGACAGAAGAACGCCAGGCCAATTAATCAAAGTCAGATGTGGCTGGATGCCTGGAGTCACTCATGATTCCTGTCTGCCCCTCCCTAAACCCACCACCACTGCCACAACACACACATACACAAACACACAGCACCACACTGCACTCCATTGCTACTCCTGCCTGCATCCTCTGACGGGAAGAAAGAATGTTTTAAGAAGACTTGTGCATACTCGCTAAAAGAAGATGCAAATTTTCCCACCAAGTTCAGCCCCCAGTAGTATCTCTAGTCCATGACACAAAGGTTTTATTACTACACTTTTGGGGCTCCTCATCGCCTTGTGCTCTTATATTGACCATAAACTCCAGCATTACCCTTCAAAAATGCTTTCAGGAAGTGGGGATCAGCATATACTGAGTCCTTACGTTTAAAGATTCTACTCATCATTAAACGGCGGTACACATCCGGCCTCGTAAACACACAAGTTTGAAAATGCACACACGCGCACACTACCTCACCATCCTCAGCAAGTAAAAGTGAAGTTATTCCACCAGGTGAGAGTTGAGTCGACTCTTTTCGACAAGATGTAAAACAGTAAGCGCCTCCTTCCCTTGTGACCTTAAAATGCACAGATCATCTCCCTCGCTTCTCTTTAAATTTGTCAAAGTGGCACTTTTGCTCAAAAGCAAGTTGAAGAAACAGCAGATTTAGAGGCACCTTGTCGTCTCTTGATGTCTCATCAGACACAGTGCTCACCTCCACAATTTTTCCCCCCATTTGATTCTCATTTACACCACTGGAGGAAGGCTGTGGAGTCTTTGCATAAAACAAAACCTGTTTTATTATCTAATCATTTTCTGATAAAAATAGAATTCAAAGTGGTTCTTAACACTGCTGACAGCTAATGTCCTGGAGGTGATGTGGACAGCCGTGTGTCTCAACCAACCTAAAAAAAAGGAGTGTCAGTCATCTTCTTTTACATAACCCAGGACGATTACACTCTCTTACTCTCCAGATGTTGTTTGTTTGTATTATTTTAACACACTAAGCTAAAATTATAAGCTTAGAAACACCAACACAATGCCGATTTCCTGTTTAACAAAAGTTCTTTTTAGACTCTACAATTTAAAAAAAAGAAGAGGAAGAGGAAAACTCAATACTGGGCCTTGGTGCTGCAACTCCGTTCATCCAGTGTCTGAAATTGCAGTTTTAACTTTCTTTATGCCAACTTTTTTCTGATTGCCTGCCTCTTTTAAACCCACAGTTTGTGCAACAGGTCCGTGAGGCTTTAGATGACCATACTAAGGATATTCCCTGTCACATAGCTCATAGAAAACCAAGGATGAAAATGACCATTTGGATTAGTGTAAAACTTTGGGTGTAGGAATTACTTGTACATAAGCTGATTTCATTGTTTGGAACTTTGGTGATAATTCACATGAGCCCCCATTATTCTTATGATGTGTATATGACAGAAGAGAAAAAAGAGCAGGTCCACTTTAAACATCTATAAGTCTTCCAGGTGAGTGAGCTGTCCCTTTTTAATTTAAAATTCAAACTACTATTACACTGTGTAAAGAAAAATACACTGAAGGACCACAAGCCTACATCCACTCAGGCTACATCCACACATATACAGGTATTTTTTAAACCCTATTTAGAATCAATAAATCCTAAAGTTGAAAGAAAACCAGTGGAGTGAAGATAAAATTGGAGTATCATTTTCACATTTTCTCATCCCAGTTCAAGGTAATTGATGCAAATCTTGAGAGCTTTAGATTTTGTGGAAATAAATCTAGATGTTATCAGCAAAACAATGAAAAGAGCAGTTATATTTCTTAAGAATTGATCCAGGAGCAAGATATATGTGGAAAACAATAATGGACCCAAAATAGACCCTTGGGGTACACCACAGACTGCAGACGAAGAAAAATCATCCATTTTTACGGAGACACCTCTATCACTCAAATAAGTAAATAAGTATATTACACTTTATTTGTTACTTTTAACTTTAAAGTAATGCAGTGCATTACTTACATACTCCCTGGAGAAAAAATTAATTGCACGACTCTGTAAAATTACCTAAAATGTCTAATAACAACCAGTTAACAATCTACAGTGGTTCCTCGTTTAGTGCGGGAGTTAAATTGTAAAAATAAACCGTGATAGGTGAAATCGGCGAAGTAGTCAGCTTTGTTTTTTACACTTATTATAGATGTTTTAAGGCTGTAAGACCCCTCAATACACACTTTATACACTTTTCTCAGACAGGCACGAACATTTTCACACTTTTCTCCCTTGTGTAAACACTCACAAAGTTCAATATATTATAGAATGAAACCAATGATCAAACCCTGTTTTCAGATTCAGAACATGGGCATACAGCAGCTGCACGAGAATTCAACATTAATGAATCAATCATGTTTCGCTTCATGCGCCTTTTAATGTGGTGTGACTTATGGTCTGAAAAATATGGTAACTCCTACCTTCCTTTAGCATGTCCAGAAGTCCAACTTTTTGTGCGATGGTTAGCATCTTTCTCTGCCTTTTGGGTGCTAGCGCAGGTCCCTTTGTGGTGCAAAATGTTTCGTCTACATTGTTGTGTTTGTTGGGGAGAAAATTTACAAACACACAGCACAGCACTTCAGAGTCACACTGCTAGCAATTGAAGATTTATGTAAATTTGACAAGCTGAACGCACAGGTACAGGTACAGGAGACACAGCATGAGATTTAATGGTCTACAGCCAATCAGGACGCCGAACACAATGCACTGTGAAAAAAAAAAATACATTAATGAATTTTAAAAAAATAAAAAAAATAAAAAAAGCAAAATTGCACCAAAAAAAATCAGCGAAACAGCAAGGCCGTGAAAGGTGAACCGCGTTATAGCGAGGGACCACTGTAAACCTATACGCCACAGTCCCACACACCAGCACAAACCATTATCCCTAAATAGGGATATAGGATCTTTCTTTTAGTTTTTAAGTTGGAACACAAAATGACAAAACAAAGGAAATATGTAAAACAGCTCAAAGCAACTTTCATAGTAATCGCCACAGTAATTTTACTATAAAAACATCAACGAGTGGAAATGGAGGCTGCAAGCCTGACTGCTCATTACTGCTTTTGTTACCTGTTAAAGTTCAGGCTCTGTTTGCTGGTCTGGAGTTGAAATACACTCAGCTTTATCATCACTCTGGGTTTGTTGCTAGCTTTGAGTTAGCATGTTGTCTGTGCAGATGCTTGCACAGAGCTGAAGTTCTGTTAGCAGGATATTGCAGGGTTTTCTGTCCTTGACACAGTGTGAAATTTACCATCAAGCTCTTGTCCTTTTGTGCAATAAAAAGTAACCTCCTTATCTCCACTCCTGAAAAGATGTAGACCACTCCACATTTTCCTCGTCCCACACAGGAACATAGGCATGCTTCCAACTGCAATATAATTACTACATTTAGTACAGTAACGCATTACATTATTGCATTACTGGAAAATTCAATGTAAATACACATAACACTGCACCTGATGCCCACAGACTGTTCAAGACAAGACAGAAGAATAGAATAACTGAGTATCAAAAGCTGCTAAGTCTGAAAGTATTAAAACAGCATTGTTTCCTGAATCAACTGCTTTAAGTTAATCATTAAGAACAATTAAAAGGGTAGTTTCAGTACTATGACAAGACTTAAAACTTTCATATATATCAAAATCCATGATCCAATCAGTGATCCAAAATGCAGTTACATGTGTATGAAAGGCCAAAAACGCATTTTTTAAAAAGCTATGTTTACCAAAATACCCACGGTTATGGATCTCAGTTCAAAGCAAGCACCAGTCTCAACTTGCCATCTTGGATGTGTCAACTCCTAAAAGCATCTCAAAGAGTAAGAACCAGGTTTATCATAGCCTTTTTAGAGTTCATAAAATGAATTAGTTTATGCTTCATAAAAAAGAAAAAGAAAAATGTATTGGGGCATCTGTATATTAGATGCACATTGTTCTACATTATGTATCTAATTAAAAGTACATTTATAAGACAGAGATGGAATGCAGCTAACAAAGCAGTTCACAGATAATGCAGCTGTGCCACACGTTAGTTAATTGGCATCAGCTTAATGTGACAGAAGCAAGGACGTGTCATTTTGTTAAATACCTGTTACCTCAACCCTGCTTTCCTAGTTGGTTCTTTCCCTCCTTTTTTGCGTATTATATAGGGACACATAAGTTGCGAGGAGACTTTAAAAATCCCAATGGACACAGAAGCTTTCCTGGAGGCACACAGTGGCTTTAGATTGGGTTGGAATTTTCCTTTGATTTGTCATCAGTATGTGGTTGAATTTGTCTGAATCTATATCTTTGAGTAGAAGCCTTTACACAAGCAAAACAAAATTCTGTTTTGTTGCAGGTCCAAACTTGTCATGCAACATATATATACACCCAAAGTATTGCATTTTGAGCTACAAGCAAACTTGTTCCCAAATGCAGTGGTCTGACTGGTCCGATCTATTTATTCAGAAAAGATCAAACTTGTTTCAGAAAAATAAACACACAGCGAATTTCTCCCGGTTGCTGTGAGTGGCTGGATTACGAACAGGTGAAAATATTTTTAATGTTCGAAATATTGGCACAGATTTTAAGCCTTAAGGCCTTAAGACACAGTACTTGAAAAACCTTGAGCTCTTTGTTCTTAAGCATTGCAGAAATTGGAACTGAAGTGTAATTTATAGTCTCATTTGTGTGACTAAACAAAGTTTCCTTTATAAATTTTTTTTAAATAAATGGGTCGCCTTGCAGGCCACATGGTTAAGGTTCATACCATACACTGAAGGGATTTTTGCTTTTTTTGCTTTTTTTGCTTTTTGTCTTTATTTCTTTTTAACCCCTAACTATCAGCTGTCTAATAAAGTCAAACAAAGAAACAAAGAGAAAACACACAAAAGGATTCCATTTAAACGCAAACTGATACCACATTTCCTTAACGCAAGTCACCCATAGACCTCATGGGATAAAACAAGCTATTGCACAAAACATGATTTATGCTGCCATAAACTGTCTGTGCCGAGTCGGGGGTGTGTGAGTGTGTGTGTGTGTGTGTGTGTGTGTGTGTGTGGGGGGGGGGGGGGGCACTCTAAATGTTCTTCCTTAAAGTAACGTTTTTGTAAACCTGTAAGTCATAGTGCTTTCTGGCCAAAGAGCAGTATTACTCAAATGTTCTTCTAAAGTTCAGCTGAATTTTAATGCCGTAAACAAATGTAAACACAACGGCACTAAATATAACTAGATTTTTAAGCCATAAGAGCCCTCCATTTTTACTGTCAGGAAAACTATGGGAGACTCAATGTTAAAACTCAATGTAAAAAGGGGTGTGGGTTCTTATGGATAAAGTAAAAGGTATAACTGTCTCAAGCTGTTTTGTTAGTTTTCTTGTTTGACATTACTGGCCTGATAGAAGACTAAGCTGAGCTGTTTGACATGTGTTGAGTAAGTTGGTGATTATACACTGAAAGGAAACCAATTACAGCTCAACTTCCAGTACAGAAGAAAATAAACTACAGTACAATTGGTGATTCTGTCCTCTTGGAAGGTGGAATTTATTGCAGTTTTGTGGACGTACTGCTGGCTTAAAGTGTCTACGAGCGCATTTCCATCTACCTTTCCCTTATTTTACAGCCTTTGCTCTTCTCTTCATCGTTATGTCCTCCCTCTCTTTCTTCTTTCACTTCCTAACTTCTTACTCTTCCTCCTACTTCTTTTTTTTTTGCTTTCCTCTCTTTTTCTCACTCTCCCCCATCCCTTGACGTCGGCTCCTGATGAAGCTCTAATGGAGTCTATGGGGAGCCAGCATTTACCACATCTGAAGCAAACAGGCAGGTCTCCTCTGTTTTTCTGGCCCACTGTGGGCCTTGCTCTCATTCCCTCCACGCTCCCCTCTATTACCACCATCTCCAACAGCTTCATCTGCAAAAAGCTCTCAGTGCTCCATCGCCTGCCCCACTGATTCATGCTAGCCAGGCCGAGTTTTCTACAGCTTCTTTTTGATGTGTACCACTGTTCAACATGCTCCCTTCTTTTGTCAAGGCACTTCTGAGACAACAGATTTTGACAAAGATAACAGCTCATGCAAGGCTGTAGGAGACTCCTTTCATATGTGGTTTTGGAAGGAATGAGAAGGAACTGTCCCACTTGCTGGGACAGCGTTCCACGATCCTACAACAACTAAGCCATGTGCATGCATGCATGCTTTCTCTACAATTTCTGTATCAACACACCCAACTCTTGTCAAGGGGGGGTGAAAAGCACACAACATTTCTGCATCTTGCTCTTTTCCCCCCCTACTCACTCAACTAGCAAGTGCTGCAGAACAATAGCAAGTGAATCTGACGGCGACCCACTCTAGATAGAGTGGGGCCATGCAAAACAGACAATGACCTTTAAAAGACAATATGCTAATAAATAGCCGTGGCGAGGGCCTCAGCACTCCACACAAAGGGACCTTGGGAAACCGGCAGAGTTTTAATCAGGTGCAGCTCTTTTAAAAAGAGCCTGTGGCCACATAATTGATCCCAAAAGGTAGGTCCCCGCGCAGAACCTTGGGATGCCGTTCCATTACTATAAAGAACTAATAGCACTCTTTGTTTTGCTCTCCGGGAGGATGGGGAGATTTAAATCTATTGTATATTCTTGCGCTACAAAGGCCACAAATGGTAAGCATTTTAATGATGAAAATGTTTTGATGTCTTACACCTACTGAATATGGAAGAAGGACGGGTATGTGTTTTGCCCCTCCAGTGACGATGCATAGGCAAACAGCCTGGCCAAGATAAAAAGCCAAAGCGATGAGGAAAAAAAAGTCACTGAATCAGTGTTATTACTGATTCAGTGTTATTTTTGATTCAGTTGGGAAGAATTGTGTGTATATGCATGTGTGTGTGTGTTGGGGAAGCGAGGTTGTTAACTTTCATGCCAAAAAGTTCCCTCCTTTGCTAAATCTGCTGCTACTGCTGCTACAGCCATTTCGCCCGGAGTCGTGAGAATAAGCCATCGTATTAGAATTCCGTCAGCATTTCTGTCACTTCCATTGCGGAATATGCACAAATGCGCACACACCACCACACACATCTTAACTGACTCCAGTACCGGCACACAGTGTTGTTCCACAGGTTAAAGAGAAAAGCCAGTGGCTCTTAGATTGCACATAACCCGCAAGCATAAAAGCCTTGAAAAAGGAGACGAGTTAGCCCTAAAACAATTAATCTCCTCCTTCCCTTATGAGAGCTGCCATTGATTTGGCGATAGAGATGAGATAAATGAGCGCGGAGCCTGCCAGTGGTTTCGGTGGCTGCCAAAACACTGTTCCCGACTACAGTTAGTCGAAGCTTTTGTCTGTCCCCGCAATGTAAACACATGTGAACCCTTGGCAGGGGAAAACACATCTTAGCTAAACTGTGGTTTACACTGATTACAGACTTGCAGATGCTGCAGATTATGTCAGAGAAAAACGTCACATGAGGAAGATCCTCCAAACTTCCAGCTGTCAGGCGAAGCCTCGGCGGCTTGCTCCTGGCATTGGCGGCTCTGGTGTAATGTGAGTTCAAACGTGAAGTTGGGATCTGCTGTTTATCATAGTGTGTGAACACAGCTTCTATGCTAAGTTTAACAGCAGTTCTTTTGCCGTTTTTGATACTGCGAGCAAACCTTTCTAGTCCAACTGTTTCCATGGGGGCACTCTGGTTTTAAGTGTCTGCCTTCTATACTGGAAAAGGAATCAGGTAATTGCATTACGCTTTCCAGCACCGTGCGTAGATCAGCTTTCCCAGCTGAGTAAACGCATCACACGCAGCACAAACATCAACTTAAATGTGAAATACTATACCGATCAAAACCATGATACCTCAATTGAGTTCCCCGCGAGCGCTGCATAAACACTGAGAAAAGAGCCGACCGAGAAATCAAAAATATTTTTCAGTGGCGCTCGCTGAACACCGAGACCGAAGCCAGCGCTGGAAGACAGACTCCAAACATGAAACTGTTCAATCAAATCAAATTACCTTTTCCAAGAAAAGCAAAGACTAAGGCATGCCTGCAGCCTAATTCGTCCAACTTGAATAAGTGATGTAAACCTTAATGAATATCGCATACCAAACATTTTGCATCAGACCGGCAACTAAATGTCTCCTTAATTGTCAGAGGATTAATGGACAATTGAGTCTCTCTGACAATTTTTCAAATTACTAACGTCCCCTTTAATTGTCAGATTGAAAATCCAAGGACAGAGCCCTTTTACAATGCCTCCATCATGCTAACATAGCGCCTTGCCTCCAAACCATCCTATAAAATCCCATCGCTGCACTTAATTGTTCAATATGAAGCCAAAGCATCTGAGGTAATTCAAATGTCTTTCTCCGATGAATATGTGCAATTGTCCTCTTTTCCTATTCTAATTTAATGCCATCTGGGGAAGGTGATTGGCTCCGTGTTGCCATTGCTGCCAACCGGGGTCAGCCTAACCATCAAGCGCTGTAATTGAGTAGTTAGTGGCAATTTTCTCCCCTAATTTCCATCTGCGAAATCCAGGCCTGGCATGGCAAATAGCACATTACACAGGCGCGATTGTGGCAAAGTGTAATAACATCGTTTCCACAGTTTGAAAACTTCCCCCGAACAAATGAGAATCGCTGCCGTACATGTCATTTCAAAAAAACTCATCTGTGATCACAGGCGCAAACACACACATGTAAGGAAGCACACACTGGCTTGAGACACCATGCAGAATAAAGAATGCGGTGACGTCCCATTAACATATAGATAATTAGCTGCTCCGACCGCGGCTCTGCCTTCAACACTCTAATCCCCTGACAAAGCCTTTCACCAGCTCTATCACAAACACCATGTTGACGCAGACGCAACTCTTAGGAGGCCATCTTGTTTGGCTTATTCACCATGACATGCCTCTATCAGGAGAAGATGAAGGAGGGGATGATTTACGAGGGCGCCATCCATAACCAGCACCATTCCTTGTGTATTTTCTAAGAGCAAAAGCCGGGGTGGAGTTGTAAACTAATGGAGCGGCAGGTCTGAACACTTTTGGTCCGGTAGATTTATGGCGATCGTAAAGCGATGTCAGGGACAAAGAAGAGGGGAAATGTGAGTCGTGATACTAATAGCTAGGTTATCACAAAGATTTTCACTCAATGCCAAACACACAGGCACATACAAGCACACACAAAGGAGCTTATATTACCATTTAATCACGCGGCTGTGAATGCTTTATTCACACTCTAATGATCTTTTCCTCAGAAATCCAAAAGGGATGATTTTAAGAAACTGTTATTTGGAGTAATACATTAAGCACCGAGACACAATTTTCTCAATAACATAAATTCAATTTTATAACTCTAGAATGAAAGACTCCCTGCTTTTCTTCTCTCCTCTCTTTCCCCCCTCCTAACATTTTGTAATTATTTGACGCACTACATCAAAAGTGAAGTAATAATAGTTGTAATTTAATCTATTCACACAAGTCATTTTCATAAACTCCTGCCTCTCCCTGCTAAATGTGCGTTTCATTCATTATTGATCATGCCCTGATGATGTGGTAATGACAATGGCATTGTTTTTTCCTTTCTCTCTCTGCCCCCCCCCCCCCCCCCTTTTTTTTTTTTTTTTTTTTTTTTACTTAAATGTAAACCTTGTGATTCAGGGTTTTCATTACGGGCAGCACACCAGGCCCTCTGGATTATCAAGGGCAAACAAAAGATAATTAACACGAGGTGGGATGCAGAAGAGTAATCTAACCTGAGCAACACCGCCACCTCCCATCCATCCCCAACTTGTTCTCAGGGCTCCCTTGTAGCCTCCTCTCAGTCCAACAGCACCATTACTGAAGACTGGAAGCTAATTTTTTCCCCTTTACTTCTTAAATCTTCAGGTCAAGGTTGCTTAAAATGCAGGACCAGGGCACAGAAAATACAGCATTGTCAGATTCTCAAGTAGATGAAAACAATCTCAAGCATGTAACTGACACTGATTCAGGGTGGCTCATAGTTTACAGTGACCGATGATAGCCTTCTGTTTCTAGAATCCACCAAGAGAAACAAAGAAAAGGTCAAAACATTTGAAAGATGGGGAAAGTTTTTCACGCAACAATCCGTTAGCCTTCAATAGGCCCTGTATTTTAACACTGTTTCGCTCGACTTGGTGAACGCGAACACGAAAAGGTGATCTGCTTGTTTGTATCGACCCTTTCCTCACTGTTCTGACACAACAGAGTACCGCACTAAAGTTTTAAAGACATCTGTCAGCTCAGTCTGTGGGCTACAGTTTTCACCGCATGTTAGCAGAGAGTCACAGTTGCTGTCCACCCCACGTCCATTCATCCGTCGACCGCTTTGACTGGCGCCCTGTCTTCCCGTCTCACTCTCTCCTGCCTGCTGCACGACCAAAAGACCCACAGTAGTGTGTGACTGACTACTTCGAGTGAAAGCCAAGGATTTTTATTAAGAAGTAGGGACAGCATTCATTTTTTAAAACCCTCCTCAATAAAATATCATACGGTCGCTCCACATTCCTCAGAATTATAATGACATGAATATTTAAATTTAAAT
This sequence comes from Mchenga conophoros, assembly GCF_057382185.1. Classification (NCBI taxonomy): domain Eukaryota; kingdom Metazoa; phylum Chordata; class Actinopteri; order Cichliformes; family Cichlidae; genus Mchenga; species Mchenga conophoros. The sequence continues at coordinate 33,577,491 of NC_140542.1, forward strand.
GCATTCCGAGCATGCTGGTTTTCTCTTCTTCACTACGGCATCAGATCTCATTTTCTACTTAAGCTCCTCCATCATGTTTATGCATATCCACATGCATGATACATATCTCAGTTTTCCTTTTTTTTTTAAGCCTCCTTAATGCAAGCCTGATAATTTTGCTTGACTTTAATGGGGAATGACTCCTCATTGGCAAGCTTTTCTCTTTAAGACAAAAATAAAAAAAACATGATCAAATGTCCCTTTCATGTGGAACACAGGCTGTTTTTGAAACTTCTTATTCCCTCTTTCTCTCTGTTGCTTCGGCTGCGAGTAAATAGATCAAAAAAGGAGGCGCAACTTTATATTCCAGTTTTGAAGCATTCTGTAATTGGGCGCATTTAATTGATATCCCTCAAGCCCGTAATTATAATGCAAAAAGAAAGAGAAGGAAACATATCCCGCTATCAAAGAAATGCTATTTCACTTCTTTTTTTAAACGAGTATAAAAAAAAATAGAAGTGAATGACTTGATGAAAAATATGTCAGAAATGGGAGAGAAGGAAAGTTTATGATGCATTTTTACTAAAGAATAGCATAAGTATTGACTGATAATTTTGGTGTCTCTCATTATGTACCAGTCATACTCCTTGTGAGACTGGAGTGGACCCTTGTGAGTTTGGCTCTATGGGAACTCGTATTCTGTGATCTCTCCTCCTCTTCGCTGACAAGGAGCTATCACTGCCTTCCCTGATGGAGACGGAATGAAACGCAGATAAGACTTTGTCATCCGCAGCATGTCTCTTCTGACACGGTGTACAGCGGATGGCTCTTTTGGAATCCAAAAGATGGTTAATTGAACGAGACATTTAAAACTCACTACTGTCAGTCTGTATTTCTGGTTTCAGTGGATTGGAATGATTTCTTAGCTCTTATCATGGGCACATGTGAAATGAGTATGAGTGTGAAGTATTTTCATTTTGGATTGTAAAAACAGTGCCAGAAATGCTCCTGAAATGAACTTATCCGACCCCTTCCCTTCCTCCACCTCTTGCTTCCTGACCTCTGCCTCCCCAGTTAGTTTCCTAATCTTGTGTTAAGGAATTGAACTGGCAGTACTGCCAGTAATAGCAGAAAAACACAGCACGGTAACAATTAAAATAACAAATGAGGTACATTAGAGTGAAAAACATTCAAAAGAGAGGAAAGTGAATGCTAACACATTCTTACAAGCTCCAGGTATAACAATTTAAGGGTAGGTATTATGGTAATTTTCATATATTTCCTAATTTCCACAATTTGAATCTTGGACTTTACTGAAGCACCTTTATATTCACAGCTGAAATAATTCTTACTTATCTTAAATTAGTTCCTGTTACAGCCTCTCAGTTCTTCCTCTGTCTGAATCATGCTGTTTTAGCTTCCTTCTCCCCCACTTTAAGTTATCTTTCTCCTTATTGGCTGCCATCTATAAACAGAAGGTTTGGACATCATGTGGGTGGAGCTTATGTGCTTAAAGCCAAAACTGTATGCCTGAGATGACCATAATAAGAAATGGCACCTTCATAATTTTTTTTTAAAGGGAGAATAAGGAAATAATTATTGAATATTTGTTAAGATGACCAAAACCAATTTAAAAGTTAATTCAAAAGACCGGCAAAGGAAACTTCTGCATTTTCAAAAAGAAATTTGAAGCCAACTTGATCGATGACTTTATGGCTACTAATTTCAATTCTTACTTTTCTTTCAAAACACCAATGTGGTCATGGTAAACATGCTTAGAGGGGAATTTACCAACCACTGGTTGATGCCAAGGCATATGTGTTCATCTTTTATATGATGATTCCAGCCATTATGAGCAACTTAATTTGTTGTACTGGTTGCTTTAGGTATTTAAGGAGGGTGAGTAAGATAAATGTGATTCCAGTTGACATCACTGAGTTGTAGGGTAAAAAGAATTTAATTTTTCTCCTGTTGGAGGCCAAAAAAAAGTAGATTCTGGACTGTTTATGAAGAACAGAATGTATGAATATATGAAATCAGGAAGCAAGGGACACATATTTTTATAACAGACCTTTCCTATTTTCCACCTGTTGTCTGGTCATACTAATGTGCAGTCACATTTTAACAGTCGTTGTTTACAAGTAGGTAGGTTAGCACCCAATGTTTATGTGATGCGAATGACAATAAGCCTTCTTCGAATCTTTCAATCCTTGAAAAGAAAGATTGTAATGTTGAAAAGCATGGCTTTCGCTGGATACCCATTCTTTTTGAACAGGCAGTACTGGCTCCACGGCCATAACCACAGTTTAGAAATTTGTGAAGCCCAGAAAATTTTCCCTTAATGTATCATATTTATGCTGAAAAGGCTGCACTTCTTTCGAATTTACATCCTAGAGATGCAATGAAATCAGCATCAAAAATCCAGAAAACTGTAAATTACTTTATTTGGAAAACTTCCATCTTTTACCGGACTAATCTGTATATAAAAATATGGAAATATTAGTGTTGTGTGTTTAAAATAACAAAACAGAATTATTTTCTCACTTGAAATGGAAATCCAGGCCCCACTGTATCCTTTTATTCATTTCTTGTGCTTAAACCAAGCCAATCAGAGGTGCTGTAGGGCGGGTCATAACGTTGTGTCTTTTTAAAGTAAAAGTGACCGAGAGTTTCACGCATGATTCCTGACAATCTTTACTGTGTTGTTAAAAAAATACTGAGATCTCACAGCTGGTTACAGCCATGATTGGTCCAACTAATTGGCCACTCCCCCCAGAAGCTGTTCTCATTGATGGATTCCCACATTGTAGATATGACAACTACAGTCTTTCTGTTGATATGTATGTCAACTTGAGATTCATTGAGACAAACTGATAAAGAATTGAACTGAACTCAATTTCAATTGGCACTCAACTGAACAGTAAGGAACTATACTGCATATAACAATCTGTTTAGCAAGAGTTCTCATCCATCAGAGCTACAGACTTGAGTGGATAAAGAGAGGTGACAAAGTTAAAATTACAGAAACAGCACCCATGTCTTCAGCCATCAGAGCTGTCACACATACACAAGAACAAATGACTAAATACGCCCATATGACTGTGTCTATACTTGATTTACACTATTCCCTTCAGTTGAGACATATCTCTGTTGCTCTCTATTTGCCCCTCAGAACTGATGACATACAATGACAAGGTCATTCAGTTCCATAATACCACATCTGTGCTCTTTACCTGTTTTAATATGTTTAAAAAAAAAGTAGGGGGGGGGGAGGCAAAATGTCCTTTTTTTTTCTTCTTTTTTCTTGCGTTTCTGTGCAGGTGCAGAGTGACGCCAAGCGTCTATAACATTTTGACAAGAGACTAAAGAGGGTTGAGCAGGACCAAAGAGACAAGATCAATTTCAGTCCTCTTGATCCCATGACCCCAGAACCCAGAGAGAGTCTCTCAGGGAGTCCCAGCTGAGTGTGCCGAGACTGGGAGACTTTGAAGTCGGGTCAGAGAGGCTGGGTGGTTGATCGTCTGAGGGCTAGAAAATATCACTGTGTATGTCTGCGCACATGTGTGTGTGTGTGTGTGTGTATGTACCCCCTGGTGTGTGTTTGTGCCTGTGGAGAGGAATGGGAGGGTAATGACAGTAACATGGTCACATCCTTGGATGAAATGGGAGACATAGGCAGATGGGGGTACTTGGCATTTCCTGCGCCAGCTTGTTTGTTGGTGCCTAATGAGCTCTCGGACTCCATTAATGAGAGGACTGAATCCATTATCATCATCATTTCAAAAGGAGGCCCTGGCTCTAAACAGCTCCCCACATTAGCAGGACTTACCCTTGTTGCACCATTTGATCAGCAAAGGCAGCAGGGGTCGTGACGCATGCACATCCACGCGCGCACAGTAACACGCACACCAGCACAAAACCTTCCTTATTAATACTGCTCGCCCTTTATGCAGTTATCATGTGAACACAATATATGCAGATGCACAGTAATTAAAACAATAGCAGATCGCATGAAAGCATAAATGCACTTTACTCACTCTTGCAAACAGACACGAGGACGCACCGGGCTTCATTTGCTGTCATTTTAAAGAGGAAATCAGTCACAGTAGATAATAAGAACAGGGGCCTTTGAAGTAGAGCTACGATACAAACTAACAGTGGGGCGACGTGTTGAATAAAGGAAAGGGATGGAGAGAGGGAGGGAGGGACGGATGGATGGAGAGACAAAGTGAATGAGGGAAAGAGATGGAGAAAAAAGCTAAACTTACAGCAAAATAGGGCACCCTTGAGGAGCACTCGGGCTAGGGGGGGAAGAGAAAGAAGGGTGTGATTCATAAATAAACACAGAGTGCATAGCGATATAATGGCATGCCAGCAGAGAGGGACAGATTCCATTTCCAGTGCCTTCACCACCTTCTCCAGAAACATCAAAGGACCAATTAAGGTCCCAGTGAAGCTGGCCGTCAAGGCTGCAGTGGAGGTCCTGTCAGTGTTAGCCTGCCCTCAGTGCTGCTGTCTCTGTCTCAACCTCACTGCTAACACTAGTGACAAGGACCCCTTACTGAACCTGCCTGCCTGTCTGCCTCAATTCTGGTTACCCAATATATGCATTTCTTTCACTCTCTCTCTCTTGGTAGCTCTTTTGCTGTCTTTAGTGTCTTCCCCACATAAACTTTTCTCTCCTTCTCTCTTCATCTCTTGGAATTGATTTCTTTCTGTTAAAAGCTCTCAGTCTGGCTGCTGCCGAGCGCCACCCCTCAGCGGTACGGCACACGAGTTAGCAAATAGCTTTCTCAGAACCGAGCGCCAGTGTAAAACAGGAAGAAACATTCACACACACACACACACTCTCACTCTCTCTCCATCTTAGTTTGATAACTTCTTCGTTGCACCATTCACCCTCCCATGTCTTCCTCATGTAACTTTGGAATTACTGAAATGTTAACGTGCCTCTGCTGCCTTTGATATTTAAGACAAAAGGGTACAGATGTGCAGGCTGCACACACACACACACACACACACACACACACACACACACACACACACACACACTCAACACACAGACGCAGGGCCAACTGGAAATGGGAAAAGGAGCTTTAATCTCACTCTTTGTCATGCTCCAAAGAGTTCCTCCTCCCTGTGTATTTTTCTGAATCTCTTTAGTTCATCCTTCGCCTACCTCTCTGCCCTTTTCCGCTTGCATTTCCCACATTCATAATGGCACAGCACAGCACCGGCACAAAAAAAAAGAAAAGGGTGGGCAACAATTAATAAGCGGCTGTTTTCGATCCGCTGCTCACATTGTGCTTTTTACAATTGATTGCATCTCCGAAACAAAAAAAACATAATGAGACAAATTATATTTCTGTGACAGAAGAAGAAGCGAAAAAGAAAAAAACAACCTCTGAGGAAAGATTAAAAATACATTTTAAATGGATTTTGAACAAGCCAACTGTAGAAGAGATGTGACTTCCTAAAATCAAATGGGCTTTTGCTTTTTACGAGGCACACATAAACAGTGTCAGGCTGGGCAGCCCGATACTGGCACACCATAGTATCGGACATGATTGTATCACTCACAACTGCTTGGCATAGTTCCACCCCGAGGACAACAACGATACCATGGCACAAAGGCAGCTATGCTAGTCTCCCTCTCTTTCTCTTCCTATCTTTTCCAGTGATCCCCCCCCTCCTTCCCTCGTCATCCTCTCTCCCTCCCTTTGGTATCTTTCTAGTGCAGTGGCCTCCGTTTACCACCATAACCCAAATTAGCTGGGCAGGCGTTATCCTCTCTCATCGCTCTGCGCCGTTAGGAGGGGTGGTTGGTGGTGGTGGAGGGGGTTGAAATGTGGCAGAATTTCCTTTCTGCCTCTGTGACAGCGCTATCTGACAGCATTTTACATCTCCCCTGCTCTCCCCTCACTACACTCCACTGTCAGACAAAGAAATTAATACCCCCAGTGACTGTGTTTTAATTAAGCAATTTCATGCAAATTACACATTTTAGATTGTCAAATAATATACTGCGCAAAATTGTAGGCAGGCTGATCTGATATGCATGGAGTGTTATTCTTCCAGGCACTGTGCATACATGGAAAATGAACAAAAATGCTAATTTCTAATCTATTATGCAAACAGTGGAGATACTTACATAGATTTGCACGCCTTTCCCAGATAAATACAGCTCTTGAATTCTATGTATAGGATGACTGGATTTCTCAAGCAGTCTTTGCCATTGTTATTTATCTTATTTGGTCTTTATTTCAATAATATGCCCTCCTGCTTTCCAAGCAATGTGTACTAATAATTTTTATTCCTACAAGCTGCAGTCTGCACATAAGGATGACATAAATAAACAGATATAGAACAACTCTGTAAGTTTATCATTAAACATTGTTTTGAGATTTCATTGGCAATGAATAATAGGGAGAGGACTGTCTGACAATCAAAGAACAACTTGACACACACACACACACACACACACAAATCCTATTTGAATATTCCCTCTCCTAATACAGTCTAATGAAACATAGAGCCCTAACCAATATTAGTAATCCACACTACTCTCCATCTTCTCCCATTAGCACATTGAACTTATTTGAAATTCATTATAATCCACAAGCCTTTTAGTTCACTGGAATCAGTAATGATGACAAAATGAATATAACATTATACTTTATTACAGTCGACTTGATTTAATCTGGAGTTGCCGCCATATGAGAGTCTACAGAAATACCCCTCTTGAAAACCGCGGGTGTCAAAAGTCAGCGTGTGCAGGTACATAGTCAAAAAAAGCAATCCTTATTAACTGAAAGCTTGAGGAGGGGTCTTGCTGTTTCTTTGTGATTCAAATTCATTTAATCAAAGGTTTGTTTCTATATGCTGCCACTTAATAGTGTATATTACTGCATACTATAAGACTCCAATGAATTGCAATCCATCCAGTGCTCCTTTCCATTCTCTTCTAAAGGGAAGAAAGCAGGATAAGAGCGGGAGAAGGCGAGACTAATGGTAGGGTACGAGCGTGTTGTTGACGTGCTTTCTGCATATTCAGAGCACTGTTCCTTTCAATGGTCGCACATTCATACAATAACCACGACTTTCTTTCTTTTTTTTCCTTTCTATTTTTTTTTTTTACCCCTGTGGTATAATAAAGTCTGGAAGAACAATAGGGAAACATGTTCACCACACAGTCTAAAACATTGTGGGGCAATTATGGAAGATCGGAATATTCCTGCTCAACATGACGCTGCTCGCAAGTCCCTCAAGTGTGAGCTCCTGCTGTGAGGCCCCTTTTTATATTATTCTACTAATCTCACTGATGTCAACTCAGGTCCAAGCCACCGGAAGATGACGGCCTTGAAACAGCTCCTGCAGGCTCAAGCTATAGGACACAGTACAGCAGTTGGGTGACTACCATATGGTTATGGAGGTGAGAAAGGATGAAGCCAAAGTGGAGAACATGAAATGCAATGAAAAGAATGAAAGAAAGAATCAAATCTGAAATATACTCGGAATAAACCGATTCTCCATATCTATGAGTCAGTTCACATGCCATATGAATGAAGACAGGTTAGTGACTGTCACGGCGGGGTGCGCCGATGTGTGTGGAAACAGGACCCAAAAGCAGATGAGGACACGGAGTAGTAAGGTCTTAACAGAAAGGTGAGGCTTTATTAAAATGACGGCAGGGTTAAACCAGGAAACCAAAACGAACTGGCAAAACACTAAGAAACAAAACACTAAAGGTACTAAGACCAAAAACTATAACTATGACTGAGGTGGAAATAAACAGGCTAAGACTATGACTAACGTGGAAATACAGACGAAGACTAGAACTATGACTGAGGTGAGGTCAACAGACGACCCGACAATGACATGCAGAAAACAGAGGGCTTAAATACATACATGAGGTGATCAGGGGAAGTGGAGACACATGGGGGAAACAGCTGACTGACATAAACCTAAATGACAGGACCAGGAGGAGGAAAGCTAAATACAATGAACAAAGAACACATGACACTGTCAGAATAAAACAGGAAATACTAAAACTAGACATGACAACACAACTTAACAGACCTAATACGTGAAGAATAATACAAGAACCCAAAACATAGAAAACCAAGGGAACAATAATAAATAACAGCTTAAACTAAAGCTAGATAGGAAATGACACAAAAACTAATCACATATCAAAATGAGAAATATACAAAAATGAACTCAGAGCGCTGGGTCAGAGACCCAGCCTGTGACAGAGCCCCCCCCTCAAGGGCGGATTCCAGACGCCCGAAACCAACAAGAAAACAAACACAAAACAAAACAACCCACCCGGGGCGGGCGGAGGGGGACCAGGCTGGAGGGCCGGAAACAAAACCAAAAACAAAGCACCAGAAGCACACAGGCCAAAAACAACAAGGGCACAAAAGTCCGAGACCCAGCTTCAGGAGGGCGACCATGAACCCGGCAGAACAGGAGCGAATGGCGAAGCGGTTCAGGCGGCCGCCCCGGGGGCCGACAGCAAAACGAAAGAAAGTTCAAAAGTTCAGGAGGCCGACCAGGAGGCCAACGGTCCAGCAGTCCAAAATCCATGAGCTCAGGGGGCCGACCCGGAGGTCGAGAGCATAGCAGGTCAGAGGTCAAAAGTTCAGGGGGCCGGCCCCGACGGCAACGATGTCCAGCTGACGGCCCGGAAAGCGGCCGGCGATCCCGAGGGGCAAAACGAGGCTTGGGCGACAGCAACACAGCCGCAGAACCAGGCGAGGCCGACATAGAAACAGAGGCCGAAGCCGGACCAGGCGAGGCAGCAGCAGAGGCCGGACCAGGCGTAGCAGATGCAGAGGCCGGACCAGGCGTAGCAGATGCAGATGCAGAGGCCGGACCAGGCGTAGCAGATGCAGATGCAGAGGCCGGACCAGGCGTAGCAGAGGCCGAGGCTGGACCAGGCGACGGCGAAGCAGGAGCTGAGGCTGGGCCAGGCGACGGCGAAGCAGGCGCTGAGGCTGGGCCAGGCGACGCAGGAGCAGAAGCCGAAGCCGGGCCAGGCGAAGCAGGAGCAGAAGCCGAAGCCGGGCCAGGCGAAGCAGGAGCAGGTGCTGAGGCTGGACCAGGCGTAGCAGAAGCAGAAGGTGGCTGGATGGGCGGCTCGGGCCCCCCAGCAGACGTGGCATGGTGCTGGACGGGCTCCTCGGGCCCTCCAGCAGACGTGGCATGGTGCTGGACGGGCTCCTCGGGCCCTCCAGCAGACGTGGCAGGTTGCTGGACGGGCTCCTCGGGCCCTCCAGCTGACGAGGCGTGAGGCTGGATGGGCGGCTCGGGCCCCCCAATAGGCGTGGCATGGTGCTGGACGGGCTCCTCGGGCCCTCCAGCAGACGTGGCAGGTTGCTGGACAGGCTCCTCGGGCCCTCCAGCTGACGAGGCGTGAGGCTGGACGGGCGGCTCGGGCCCCCCAGCAGACGTGGCATGGTGCTGGACGGGCTCCCTGGGCCCTCCAGTTGATATGGCCCGAGGCTGGACGGGCTCCTCGGGCCCTCCAGCAGGAAGAGACGGCTGAAGCAGAAGGCAGTCTGAGGCGGAGAGAAAGCTCACGCCATTCCTAGCAGGCCGAGAAGCAACCTGTACAGCAGACGTGGCATGAGGCCGGACGGGCTCCTCGGGCCCTCCAGCAGGAAGAGACGGCTGAAGCAGAAGGCAGTCTGAGGCGGAGAGAAAGCTCACGCCATTCCTAGCAGGCCAAGAAGCAACCTGTACAGCAGACGTGGCATGAGGCCGGACGGGCTCCTCGGGCCCTCCAGCTGCCGTGGCTTGAGGCCGGACGGGCTCCTTGGGCCCTCCGGCTGACGCGGCGTGAGGCTGAACGGGCCCCTCGGACCCTCCAGCGGAGACAGGAGGCTGAACGGGCCCCTCGGACCCTCCAGCTGCCGTGGCTTGAGGCCGGATGGGCTCCTCGGGCCCACCAGCTGACGAGACATAAGGCTGGACGGGCAGCTCGGGCCCTCCAGCGGAGACAGGAGGCTGAACAGGCCCCTCGGACCCACCAGCTGACGAGGCAGGAGGCTGGACGGGCTCCTCGGGCCCTCCAGCTGTTGAGGCATGACCAGCAGGGGTAGAGACCACCGGCTGGACAGAAGGCTGAGCAGGTGATGGAGCAAATGACTGAGCTGCACAGTGGGTTAAGGGCTGGGCTAACGGAAGCACAGGAATGTCAGCTACTGGCCGGGCTGCTAACAGGGCTGACGACCGAACTACCGACTGTAAGGCATGCAGTGGCGATGGCGGTGTGGATTGCAGGCCGAATTCTCCTGAGCCCTCAGTAGAGACAGGGACGGGTGCAGGAGCATGCCGGACACTAGCCACTCCCACCCGAGGAGTAGGTACGGGTGCGGAGACGGGCTGTATCCTGGCTGCCCTCACCCTAGGGACCAGAACAGGTACCGGCAACGGCTGGGCAACTGCCCTTCCCACCCGAGGAGCAAGTACGGGTGCAGAAAGGGTCAGAGCCTCAGCCGGCCTGGAAACCAGAGCGGGAGCCAACTGGGCCTCAGTCTCCCCCACCCGAGGAACAGACACGGGTGCAGAGGTACGCTGGGCCCGAGTTGCCCCAGGAGGAGAAACACGAGCAGGAACGGGAGTAGGCTCAGAAAAAACAGTCGCAGAAACGGCAGGCTCAGGGTCAACATATACAGGGTCGACAAAAACGGATCTATCAAAAATGAACCCGCCGTCCACTTCATGTTTAGCAGTCTTAGCATTTGCAGTCCTACAGCAGCTTAGCTGAGCCTGATGGCTAGCATCTCCAGTGCAAACAGTCTCATAATTAGGCTTCTTAGAAGCATAGTTCGTGGCATGATCAACGCACTGAGAAGCGGGATAAGTTTGCAAAGGGATAGGATGGTCCGTGGAAGACTCGGCCGAAATATTCTCAGTCTTAGCAACATCAAAATCATAAACAGTCTCATTATAGCCGGGCTCATGAACTGGTAAGGCAGTGTTAGCTTTAATATTCTCCTGAGAAGAAACATGAGGAGCCAAAATATAGTCACTCACTTTCGTTTGTGGTGCGGAGCGTCGGTGGCGCGCACGCCGCTTTTTCTTGAGAGTGGAAGACGGCGGAGCAATGGGTGGAAGTCCCTGGTAACTCCGGGGACCCCCGAGAGCCAGTCGAGTTCCACGGAAAGAGTGCTCGTGCTCTGGAATGAGCCATGGCTTCCACCGGAGCTCCTCCTCCAATAGAGCGCTGAATATTGACTGACGTTCGTCGTAGTCCAAATCTATGGCGTCCAGTGCTTCCTCGCACTGGACCGTGGCAAGAGTGTGGCAAGACTGTGACGAGGGTGTGGAAACTGATGAGCTGAGAGGTGGCGACGCTGCGGCGAGTCTCAGCGAACCGACACGAACCGTCTCAGGCTCGTAAGGCAGCGGCAGTGATTCCTGTTCGCGGTTTTGATGCTGCTGCGGTGGCAAAACTGTGCGAACAAAATCCTGCACATCCTCCGACAATCCCGCCGCATAAGCAGGATATGCAGACAGAATCTGTTTTAGCTTAACTCCGATTGACACCTTCTCATTCTCCTGTCTGCACGCGGAGTAGCAAATCCACTGTCCACGGAGAATGGTCACCTGAGTGCTGAACTCCCAAAAGTCCTCACAGATATCCGCTGGGTCCATACTGGTCGGGTCGTTCTGTCACGGCGGGGTGCGCCGATGTGTGTGGAAACAGGACCCAAAAGCAGATGAGGACACGGAGTAGTAAGGTCTTAACAGAAAGGTGAGGCTTTATTAAAATGACGGCAGGGTTAAACCAGGAAACCAAAACGAACTGGCAAAACACTAAGAAACAAAACACTAAAGGTACTAAGACCAAAAACTATAACTATGACTGAGGTGGAAATAAACAGGCTAAGACTATGACTAACGTGGAAATACAGACGAAGACTAGAACTATGACTGAGGTGAGGTCAACAGACGACCCGACAATGACATGCAGAAAACAGAGGGCTTAAATACATACATGAGGTGATCAGGGGAAGTGGAGACACATGGGGGAAACAGCTGACTGACATAAACCTAAATGACAGGACCAGGAGGAGGAAAGCTAAATACAATGAACAAAGAACACATGACACTGTCAGAATAAAACAGGAAATACTAAAACTAGACATGACAACACAACTTAACAGACCTAATACGTGAAGAATAATACAAGAACCCAAAACATAGAAAACCAAGGGAACAATAATAAATAACAGCTTAAACTAAAGCTAGATAGGAAATGACACAAAAACTAATCACATATCAAAATGAGAAATATACAAAAATGAACTCAGAGCGCTGGGTCAGAGACCCAGCCTGTGACAGTGACTCAGTAAAGCTTACTTCTGTCTGATGACAGCAGTACTGGAAATGCTTTTCCCACTGTTAGCCTCTGTTAGCTGTTGTTAGCCTCTGTTAGCTCCCATTAGCTGGCGCTTGTGAAACTTTCTTTGAAATGAACGTAACTTTGTTGGATTCTGATGCTTCTTGAATAAACGCTTATACGAATAGTGGTATTGTAAGGCGCTTTGGGTGCCTTGAAAAGCGCTATATAAATCCAATCCATTATTATTATTATTACGATGTGAATGTGTAATCAAACTGTTTATCAGAGGAAAAGCATGATTTTAGGACAGTCAAGCCTAACATTAGCTGGTTTACTGCTGGCTTATACAAGCAGTTGTTTTTGTTAAGTTGGCTCATTGTCAGCTGTCCAGAGACGGGAGGCTGATATGTCTAATCTAAGAAAAAAAAAGCATTTTTATAAATATTTATGTGTTAAAGCTCTTCAGGTCAGGAAATGAGTCTTGAGGTAAGCAGGAAGAGGATCAGATTTTATCAGGATGTTGGTTGCACTGTCTCTTTTCTTTATGTTGTCGCTTCTTTGGTGACATAAAACATGATCTTTCATATCTTTAGTCTGAATGTGCAAACACGATTTAAAATTTGCCTCCCCAGCCATTTTGGATAACACCAATTGCACTAAATACCTGAATGTGACCATTGTACAATAGTCTGCGTTATGAAATCCCCATCTGTCTCCTCTTTGACTAAAAGATATCTGACAATCTAGCATTTCTTAGATACTTTGTCTTTTTGACCACATTTCATCAGCTTCTCCACTTTCCTTTCTCCTATACAGGCTTATTTAATCCTGGTCCTTGTTTTTCCATCAGCCACACTGAAGCACTACCTTCCCTTATCTCTCAAAACTAAACAGTAACCTGAAAGCCCTGTCATACCTCTGTGACTCCTGTGTGAACCTACGGAATCGCTCGAGGCCAGCATGGCAGACAGAAGGCCAAGCGGAGGCTGTGTCCTCCACTCAGGTGCCTTGGATACAAACAGAGACACACAGCCAGCGAGACAGGGAGAGGAGTAGGGAAACTGTCAGCTGAACATTCCCAATCGTTTTAGAGGGTATTAGACATGATTAGAAGATTTGCTGTGCCATCTGATTACCAAATGGCAACAGGCTTTATTGACCCCAGGTGCGCAGAGGGTAAATGTTTATAGTATATCACTGGGGTGAAAGTCACGGGGAAAGTGATTCAAGCCGTCAAGCAGTTAAGCTCAGGCCAGGGACAAAGTAAGATTAGAGCTGAAATTTAAGTCAATGTGGCAGTGACAACAACTTGGCAGACAAGTCGGAATGATGTAATCGGATAAACAAAAAGGTAATGGAGTGCTGGTAGTCATTGCAAGGCTCCACCACAACATTATATCCTTCTAGAGCATGTGGCTTAAAGAAATTTCAGAGTTTAGGTGCCGTGCAAGAGCTATCCCAATTCAAATGCCCCTCAAAAAAAGGTTTAAGTTAGCCTTAGAAAGAGAGTAATGAGGTATGCTCATTGAGTACAAATTACTCATAAAGTTATTAGTCACGCAGATTGCAGGACAAAATATCTCTGTAATGCTCTGTTGTCATCAGGCAAATGCAAGACAGCAGTGAAAAATGAATTCCCTTAAATCATCTTTGGTTAAGGGACAGTCTGCGGCTGGAGCATTACTCAAAAGTGTCGCGAGGGGAGGAAACTGGAAATCATTGCACCCTTTCCCCTCCACTCCTCTACATCGTTTTTTTTTTTTTTTTGTAAAAAAGTACGAAGCGAGATGGCAGACAACAACAGGCTCCAGTGTTTTGCTTGCTCATTAAGTCTGCCTGGAGGTAAGCCAATTGATCTGCAATTCATTCTCACAAATGCTAAATCGATGCAGAGAGACATGAAAAGCCCCAGGTTTTTACGACTTCACTCAAAGATTCCTGAAACGCTTTGTAACAGCAGATAATGGTAATCTGCCTTGTTTGTGGCTCTGTACTGAGCAATCAATATGGTAAAAAGGGGAGTGGAAAAAAAAGTCACGCAGCTTAAGAGAAAGTTGATTTGAATGAAAACAATAGAGTGATTTTTTTTTTTTAAAGTCTGTTTTGTCTATACTTCCAGATAGATCGGCGCTCATTATAAATGCATGCACGGTGCTCTCTGTCTTTCTCAGTGCCTTTATGGGCACAGTGGAGCCACTCTAAAATTTAAATCAACCCACTTCAAGATAAATGATAGTGCTCGCAAACCTTATCCACTTAAATGCACCACACTAAACTAACACACTAATTAGAGAAATTTCTTCGGAGACCTATATCACAAATGCAAAACACACAAACAAGAGTGCGTCATTGCTCTAAGTACAGTGTGTGACACCTGAGCGATCCATTACAGCTCGTTTCATATTGATTGACAAAGTAGCAACATAAAGTAATTATAATTGATTCTAGATGAGGCTCAGCCTGCCATACACAGATCCTCCTCCTCCTCCTTTCTCTCTCTCCATCTCACTTACTGCTTGGAATCTGAATAGGGAGCTCGGGTAATTAGGTCACGCTGTTAAATTTTTAATGATCTCTGAAATCATATTCATGCTCACAGTGTGTCAGGTACACGTACAGCCAGCCTGGAGTGATACATCACCATTCTATGACATGAACAGAAGGCCTTAGCCATTTAATTGTGTGACCTTTTCGACCGAGCACCAAGTGAAGCCATCGGGAGAGCGAGGTATTTAGTGGGAAAATGAGTGATTGGGTATTGGTGAGATGAACAATGCACAAGCTCGTCATAATAAAACAGATTCGCACATTTTGTGTGGCTCGGTGTACGCATGCAAAGGAGGGGGGGGTCTGTGTTGAGGTAGTTTGATCATGGTTTTCATGCCGCATTTATATGAAGGTGGTGGCTCAGTTATGGTCAAGGTTGAGGCTAAAGGGCATAGGGGTCAGACATAGAGACAAAGGCTGGGAACACAGCTTGCAGCTATCCCATAATTTGTAATGACAGATGATCATGTAGTAGGAAAGACATAGGGGGGGGGGGGGAATTCACTGAATGTCTTCTGAATATGCAAATATGTACATATAAAGACAATATTTCTGTCTTTTTTCGACCTTATGAACCCAAGTTTCTAGTAAATAGTAAAATACCATATGTGTGTGTCTGTGTATATACTGGTTATCTAGTGCAGTATACTATAAAAACTAAATACTGTTTATACCTGTAATAGTTTACTTCACTTTTTCATCAAGTTAGCAACGTATACATTCCTTTTATGTTAGCAGAAAGTTAAAGCTGAAGTTTTGTGATGTAGTTTAGCTTCAAAGGGCCTAATAAACACAGATGTGAATGTAAACTCCAATAATAATGTGAAATAAGTATTATACGAAGTGATTTGGAGGAACAAAATTCAGAATTCACCAAAATAATACAACATTTAAATCCACAGACTTTTATATATTATTTGGGAAAATTTTTTACTGGTGGTCATGATAATGTTTTTTTTTTTTTAGATAAGGCATAAAAACAACTGTCTAATCGCCCACTTCATCCTTTGGGCACAGTGCAACTTCTTTTCTTCTTTGTTTGGGAGATCTGCTCTGATCTGCTAAATGACACTGGGGACTCTGCAAGATTGACTTACAGCACTAACACACAAGTAGGGAGTGAACTTTCAAAATAAAACATTTAGAAACATAGGACAGGATAGGATACTGAACTTGTCAAAGGAGTGATTAAGCATAAACTTTTCGACTGTTGACAAAAATGCACATTTAAAAATTGGTGCTAGTGCAAGAATTAAGCATCTTTTTGTTTTCTTGTGCTACTTGATTTGAAGCATTAAATGGTTGGGGGTATCTGGTTATATAAAAATTTTTGTTGCACTTCCAACAACTGCTTCCTTTGCCAGTTAGTCGCACGGTCACGTGACACTGTAAAAGGCAGATGGCATTTGACCTGGTGCTTGATCTTTTAAGAGTGAGTTTCTTCTTCTTTAATAAAGAAATTTAAATTTGGAAAATTAGCAGTCCAGCAGTGGATGCTCTTTTGACCTCTTAGCTTAGTGTTAATAGGAAGTTAAAGCATAGCATCCATACATTACTGGCTTAAAGAGATGCACAAACGACATTAAGACTACAACAGAAGACAGTTTTAATGAGAAATAGAAAGAAAACATTCCGGAGTTGAGAGGGAGAACCTTTGTTCACCTCACACATGTAAAATCCTTCATTAGTGAGTGATTGTCTCATCCGGTGCCAGCATCTGACAGTAAGGTTGGCTTGATCCCCTATAATTACCCTTCCCATGGAAATGATTGCATCTTGAGTTTCCAAACTGACAACTCTATTTGGACACAAGTAATCCGCTTTCTTGGCTGCAGCTGATACCTGAGCATAATCTGCCCAGTCAAGCAGCAAAGGAATGGCTGCACGCTCTCTTGCTGCTGTGGCATGAAACCCAAACGATGAAGCTTCTCCCTTGTTGCACTCTAGTAATTTAGCCCATCCTGGGTTTGTGGGTTTTGAAGCATGTATTTTTTTTCCCTTCTCTCTCTTTTTTTTAACTTCATCATTGTAGGGGCTTGCATGGCTGAAAGGAAATGGAGATGTAAATGGGGATAGGTTTGCCAGCCTATGTAGTGCGATGTCAGCCACAATCCAGAGATCAGATTAAGCCATACAGTATCCGTCCACTTAAAAGTAGTGGGTATTGGCAAGATGGAGGGGATAAAACTGCCCCTCAGAACACCATTAAATGCTGTCTTTCATTATACTAAACCCTCCTGCAATAAAATCCTGCATATTTTCCCCCCATAAGCAAACAGGCAAAGCTCTTGTTTCTCAGTTGTGACTTGTGTCACCTTTAATTTAAAACTCTTCCAAAAACAAACACAGGATCTTCATAGCCGGCTATATCAAGGAGCGTATCAAACAGCTAGCAGTGAGATTTTTGTTGACAAAGCTATCCTCTGGGACTTGCGTATGCAATGCATAGTCTATTCATAGCAGTAATTTGACACAAATCAGAACAAACTCTCACACATGCATAGGTGTTAGCACTAAACTAGACTGTGAAACTAGAACTGTGGATGTGACGGTTGTGTGTGTGAAAAGAAAGAAAGAAAGAAAGACAAATACAACAATCTAAAGAAAGTAAATGAATAGAAATGGCACCTTAAAAAAAGACGTGGAGTCTTCCACTCATTAGTGGCCCCTGTTGTTAATAAGTCATCGTGCGAGAGGCATGAAGGACAGGCCTTGAAGAAATGACAACCCCTTCTAATGGCACGTTGCTGAAATTAAAATTCACAGGGAGATGATGCATTGGGAGAAAGTGAACTAAAAGCATTGCACGAGTTAAGGAAAAAAATAGGAGAGGAGGATGTTGTGGTGGAGGGATGGTGGGTGGGGATAAATAACAGAGGATGAAATGACTCCCATAAATAGAGGCGCTGTCTGGAAGGCCATTAGGCACGAAGCAGCCAACATGACAAGGCAATGATGCTGGGTAAATACTTAGTGTTTATTCATTTAAATATCCTTCAGCTGGCTGAAATAATCATGATGAACAACTGCTGCCGTAGCAGAAGATTAAGGACCGAAATAACACGCAGTGATATAAAAACAATTTTGTGTAGCTCATTTACAGTAGGGCAAAAATATCATTTGACACGCTGTAGCTGCGCTCGGCAGAACGGGCATAACTGATTTCATTTCCAGCTGCGGATTTCTCTGAATCAGGAGGGACTAATGCAATCAGCTTTTCACAGCTTGTTTATGTATTTATCTATTGGCGAGTGTACGGTTGTCATGTTTGCAGAATCCCCGTTTGCTAATAAGGCTAAGCCTCTTCTCGTGAGCTTGGAGCCACACGGCTAAGCTTTCTCACGCTCTGGCTGAAAATAAGTCAAAAAGGAAATCAATTGGCCAATAAGTGAATGTATCACAGTCCTAATGGATGAAGACATTATGCAGTCTCGTGATCGCAGATGCAAGTCTGCAGAAAGTTTTTACACTTAAGAAATGAAATGTATCACGAGGTTACGGGTGAGAGAAAATTTGAGATCAGATTCTGCAGGTAGGCTAAAGAGTCTCCCGCCTTCAACTCGGGTCTTTAACGGACGAATCCCCTAAACTTCTGCTGCCAATGAGGCCAAGACTGAAAACAGAATTTTTTCCATATGCAGCAGCGAATCTGTGCATGTGTCTCTATGTGTGTAACCTGGTGTGCTAAGGAGAGTAAGAGAAGCTGTTCAAGAAAGAGTTGTGCTATGTAACTTTATGATTTGATGTCTCAGGGCATGCAAGGTCACCAATAAGAATGTGTTTATGCACAGAGTGTGGGTATCTGTGACTTTTTTCCTCTCTTTCCCCTCCTCTTTCTCCCTCGTTTCTCGCTGTTTTTAATTATTTACAGTTTTTGAGGGGGTGAAAAAAAAGAAGAAATAAGTAGTCAAGCTTTTGGACATTCCTGATGCTGTGCTGCACTTTCCCTCTGAAATATCATGCATATTTAAAGTTAATAAAGCATATTCCTTACCTTTTATCCAGGGCCTTTTTAATGCGGGGCATAAAGCGAATGAAAAGTATACGTGTGTGCGTGTGTGTGCATATTTGTGTGTGCCAAATTAGTTATTGACCCTCACCGCAAATACAGACAAACCATTCTGAATGTGGCATCATTTACCTGTCACACACAGCCAGTCAAAGTGTCACGAGTTCAGACAAAAAAAGTGAGAATAATGTCCAGAGTCCAGTGAAAAATCATGAATAAATAAAGCAGTGGGGCGGCTGCTGCGCGGGGCCGGCATTTATTAACACGTGAGCCGCGTAAGAAACGATAACTGTTATAAAAAGGCGCAGGAGCGAAACGTTTAACTCTGTTTCTGATGATACTCTTTTGAAGATGTAGCAGTGATTAGTCCAAAATTCAAAGTGGGAATCGACAAATATGAAGCTGAAACAATGGACTGATTAATGAGTTGACAGAAACCATTTTGACTAACTAATTAGTTAATAACTGTTTAACCATTTACCAAGCACATGACATGACAAGGCTACAGTGAATAATCTGAAAGGAAGTTCAGTCAGAGTCACTATTATCAAAAGATTGGAGCCATTTATTCCTAAAAACATGACTCTGTCTCTGTTCCTGCAGCTCCTTGTTCATAGGAGGAAAGCTAGAGAAGAAGAGAAGGAACCCTAAAAAGGCACTAGGACTGTGGGACTGTGGCTGACTTTGACATTGTTGCCTGCTTGAACTAATGCAATGACTCTTCCCTCATCATAGGAGTGACTGAGTAGCATTATGTCAGATGCCACTGCAAATGCCTCGACACAGTATACTTAGTGTGACGCCTAGGGCTCCTTCACAGAGTTAGGCCTCAGTCCAAACACGCTTAGAGATCAGTCGGCAATTCCCTGAAAAAACCTTGGATTGCTGGGTAAAAAGTGTATTCCCTGACTGTTTGGCAAGTGGTTGCTGAAGGTTACTGGCTGGCACTGAGTGAAATCAGTTTTACTTTGAAGGTAAATGGTCTGTTCAGTTTATGTCCACTGGTTTCTCCATTACATGAAGATTAATTGGCGAGCGTTTGCAGATAACCGAGACAGCCGGCGTGGCAGCAGTTACACTGTCTTGTGTCTGTATCGTCCTGTTCTATCTAGTGTTGCACTGTTTTGTCTTGTTTATTTTTGCAATTTTTTTGCACATTGGACTTTATGTAGTCCTGTGTTTGTCCGTTATATGTCATATGTAGCACCAGGGAACGCTGTCTCATTTCACTCTGTACTGTACCACTGTACACGGTTGAAATGACAATGAAGCCACTTGACTTGAAACTAGTGGCAACCACAGCAATCTAGCTAGTGACTAAATCATCCCAAATAGGCTTTTGGTGCAGGAACCCTTTTTTGCATTTGATTTCACCTATTTACAACCAGCAACCTCCAGCAACTGCTCACCGGCCAGTTTATGACCGACTGTTGCCAGATGGTTACGGTCTCTAGGCCGGTGAGACTGGAGACTTGGGATAGAAATACTCAACTCACTATTGCCTACAATGGCAAAAACAAAGAACAAACCAGTATTTGAAGACGATAACAGACAGAAGGTTGTAAGAAATATGTCATTATTTTCCTTATATTTTATGACCAACTACTTAAAGAAAGGCTGTAAAAATTATTATAGACAGCGATTTCGGTTTATTTCTCAATTGTGAAATGGCTCACTTATTTGGCTCACATACATCCACATTTAATCCAAAAAGAAGAATCAGCATATAGTAACTAAATTGATGTTATCTGTTTGTGGTGGTCCTCCCGTTCTATGTGCATATTAGTACAAATGCAGGTCCTTGTGCATGCCTAAGTGGTTTGACCAAACCAAGATGTGCGCCAACCAGGAGGGGGTGTTCTGCTGTGAACAAAAGGCTGCTGGATGGAGGATTTGGAGGGAAATCTTGACTGGAGATCCTCATAAATCACTGGCCTAGCTGCTGGATTCTGACAAGCCTGTATAGCTTTACCTGCTGCTGCTGTTCGCTCTCGTGCCCGCCTGCCTGTTCATCTCCTGTTTATGCATATCCAGTGAATATCCCACCTCTCCTCTCCTCTCTTTGAATAGCCCTCCCTCTTCTTCGCTCCCTTTCCTCCCCTCCCTCTTCTCTTCTGTTGTCCACCATCCATATTTGTGTAGCCACCTCTTTCTTCTCCTCCCATCTTTCTCACTCCCTCCGACTGCCCTCCTGTAGGCCTGGTTTTCTCAAGGCCTGGCCAAGCCCGGAGCCTCCCAAAGACCCCTCTTTTCCTTGCTTGGCTGCTTAATTGATTCTGCTGGGGCAAAAAAAAGAAGCGATATATACCTCATCACTTATTTATGCTGCCCTTTGATATGTGTGATATTTAGGAAGGGTTAATATGTATAGGGTTAATCCTTGCGGGGTGAGGTTTTTGAAATTTTCATGAAGGACTGACCAATGAGATGAAATAAAATGAAAGAAAATGAAAGTTGGAAGTTGCGGCGCAGGCATCTCTCTGTGCGATGTTGTTACATCCGCATACTGAAAACCAAATTGGGGAGTGAAACCAACTTTTGAGGAATTTATTTTTGCAATAAAATCTTAAATCCAACTTTTCACATATCGCCTGGGAGCACTTGCATATCTTATTTTATTTTCTGATGTTTTTTTATGAAGGGCCACTGAAAGTTTAGGTGAGGGGGAAGAGTGATGGTTAGGTCTCTTGTTCTGGCAATTTTTTCACCATATATTTTCATCTACATATGCCGTTTGCTTTCGGGCAGATGCGTCGGCACAATATGCGAGTAAGCACCCACGCACATGCATGTACAGTCTGTGGGTGCTGACAGAGGTAAGAGAGACCATGCTCAGAGGCTGGTGCGTGGAGGCTTGTGGGGCTGCGGTCCCAGCATATTCATAAATCAGGCCTTTCAGGGAGCTGTCAGAGGCTCCATAATGAGGGTCATTACTCAGGCAGGGTGTCAAAGCTACTATCACAGGGACCCGTCCCTGGAAATCACACTCACTCTGCTCCTTGTTAAATAAACAGTGCAGTATACAAAATGGCAAACAAGCTGAGGGTCAATCTGATGCAGTGCGAGGCCAGGCAGGCCTCCAGAGTAATTTATCCTCGGGGAATACCTCTCGGCTGGGGAGATGGATTACAGCAGGCCCTCAGAAAAGATTAATGGAAATAAAATCACATAAAAAGGAAAAGAGGGAAAGAAATGTGAAAGATTGAAATAGAGAACAGAGGAAGATGGACAGACAGAGGGTTAAAAGTGTATTTTAATGTAGGAATCTAAATATTTTCACAACCTAATCCTACTGTGTGTGGAACTTCATTTCTACTTCATACAAAGCAGAATTCTGAGTTCAAGGCAAAATCTAATATTGTCAGAGCCTGGTTTTTTTTTTGCTGACATGAGGAAGTGGCACCTATCCTCAGTCTGAGCTCACAGTGCTGATGTAATGGCCTAGTAATAACAGTGTCTGAATCTCTGTTATCAAATATTCATCCTTATATTGCCTTGCTAATATCGAACACACAGCTTTATTAATTTGGGGTGCTGGAGGTGGTGCGGCTTGGCGGCTAATGGCAGATCAGAGAGTTAAGATAAAGGAGATGGACGTCTGAATTGTCTCTTCAGTGTGGAAGCGCTATCACGTGGAACACAACTACTTGGGCGCCTCCTACAAAACCTGCTCTTTATTTTCAGTTAATTACTGTTAATTATTCACTTTTTTATTGCAGATGTCAACTTGGGCATATCTTTTTTTTTCTTTTTCACTCTGGGTAACCACTATGCAGTAATTTTCCTCATGTCAAAACACACTCATCTAAATACACCAGTAAAAGAGCAATGAGCAGTTGTTAATATTTATACCTTTAATCTTCGTTTTTAATATATTACATCATATCTCTGTGTGAGAGGGCATGGCCTTCACACACAGACGCACACTGACAGACTCGCGCGCCAGTGTGCTGTGCGAAAACATTTAACGCAAGCGGTAGCTGAACATCTTCCTTTAAAATAACCATTTACAGACTTTAAAAAAAAAATCTGTGAAGAAAATGTAAATTATCAATAACGTTTCATATTCAAGTCATTCCCTTGTTCCTTGTTCTGTTGCAAGGACAGTGCAATTATCATATAGGGTCTGTTCAAGGACAAAATACTGAAGACTTCCTTCATAGTGAGGATGTGCCCTCTTCTCTGCTCTCCCCGCTAACCAAACAGCTAGAAGTGCTGCTTTTTTTTCCTCCCTCTTTCACCCACTGATTTTCAGCTCACCTACCTGAAGGCAAAAAGATTAATCTTTTACATCTGTGAGTTTTAGACAGGCACTCATGCTGTGCAAGACACTGCTAAAGCAGCCAGCCCTTACGCAATGCCAATTAATGATTTTGTCATTTTAGTGACAAAGGGGGTGGGGTAGGGGCGCTGCTGTGAGTTTGTCATAGTACTTTTAAGGCACAACTGCCGTTGTAATTTGGGGCCATCTGTTTCAGCGGCGGGGATGAGAGGGGGGAGTAGAGAGAAGATGAAGAGGAGGAGAATGGAGCAAAACCTGTGAGGAAGACAGTAGGAGTGTGATGATGCGTCTGTGCAGCTAGCTACCGTAGAGTGCACGCCGGCTGCCATGTCTTGGGGACATGCGGGGAACATATGTTGTCTTGGAGCCCCAGGGCTGACATTGAAGATGAGGAAAGACGGTACTTCAAGGCAAATGTTTTCCCTGAAGTGAGGCTGCCACCGCCTATACCTCTCAGAGTGTTGACAAGTCTCCCGTGGACTACCAAACATTTAGATTTACACACAAAATGTAAAGGGCGGCTAAGGAAAAAAAGGAAAAGAAAAAAGTGCTCGCCGGCAACAGAGATTCCCCGGACTGTGAACAGAGAGGGACGTGTGGCTTCCCAAAACTGGAGCATTTCATCAGATTAGCCTGGAGGAGATGCATAATCACACATGTACTCTACATGCACCTGCGGCTTTGCTTGTAGCTGTAACTGTACTCCATGGTAGCTTAGCTGAGCTGAGCTTGTGAGGCCAAGGGAACGCTAAAGTAAGGGGATGCACCGATTGTGAAACTCTACGGTCATAAACGGTGTTTAAATATAGAATGTGGCTGACAGCTGTGCTGATACGGTCTTTTGTTTTTGTTTTTTCTTATTTAAAAAAAAATGTTTTAAGCCTTTGAGCTTTCTATCAGACGACCTTTAAACACTTAGCTGGAACAGAGTTTGATGCAACCAAGCAGATAAACATCAGCCACCGCTATCAACAAAAGTTATCTTATTAGCTGAAACACTAAAGGCAGTTAGTAGAGTCAATATCAGCTGATATATTCTTGTGTTTCTACTGAAAAATATACATTTTATTGCAGAAAACACGCTGCAATTAATGCAGATGTTTCCAATTTAATAATATGCACATCTGTCATTTAAAAGACTTCATTCTTTTCGCTGTCTCTCACTCTTTAAAGCTGCAAGTGTGCTTTATAATGACCTTACCTTAGAAAGGGTACGTAGCTTCTTATGTTTAATAAAACTGTCCATGTTTCATACACAAGTTCTTAGCGAATACGCTGATGTTAGCTTTAAAAAGTCACTACACTGTATTGTAAGTGTAGTAAAAAGCGCTCAGCTTCTTTTCCTTGCTCTTTAATGTCCTTCACCAGAGGGCTCCAGTCTGCTCTGATTGGTCAGATGGCTGTGCAAAGTTGGAGCAATTGTTACCTAACATAACCAAAGAGCCAATATATTGGTGGTAGCCCTGCAGCCATTTTGGACAGAACAGCGAACAGTCATAATACAGAAGCAGCTGGATGAGAACCAAAATTCAAAGTACCTCCCTACTGGAAACGTTAACCCTGTTTAGCCACGCTATATGCTACGACTAAGGGATTTGTCTTCTGTTGCAGGGACATTCCTATCAAAAATAAATGAAATCCAATGGGTCTTTAGTTAGAGGCGCCCCAAAATAGCTGCTAGGTGGACATTATGCAAATGTGTTACAGAGTGACAAAGATAAACCTGAGAAAAAAAAGCCCGAACTCCAAAACCAGGCAGTTTATCAGCCTGCTTGAAATGCATCTTTAGGAGATAACTTTTGTGTTGACATTAAGCATTTGCAGATCTGTAATAAAGGGGATGGGAAGCAGGAAAACACTAAAGGGAAGCATAATTTGGGCCCTTTATGGGTCAGGAAACATGGTGCAGTCTGACGTAACACTTCCTAATCCTTAACCAGATGTAAAAGAAAGACAACAAAGTTCAGCGCTGCCTTTTAAAAGTACTGGAGGAATATGTTTAAAGCAGTGGTGTTTGAGTTCAGTTTAATGCATCTACTATTGCTCAGTGAGTTTGACTTAAAACACTTTATACTCAAATGCAGCGCTGCACCCTGATGGCTGGCTGAGAGCGACACAATAATTGACCCAGCTTAGTATCGCTGAGGTGTTTGCACGAGAGGAGAGCGAGGGCCTTCATTAGGGCCTCGCTAGCAGAGACCCTAAGTGTCTCGCTCTTCTCTCCCTCTCAGCTACATTCAGACCTATGATGAATGGCTGTAGAGATGGACTGCTGCCGAGGGAGAGTGCCTGACGGGCCCAAGCAAAGCCTTGGATGATGAATAATGACTCTGTAGCCATTTCCCCACAGGAAGTGCTCAGACTCCGGTCCGCTCTTCTACAAAGGAAATCTGGTTGACAAGCTCTCCTTAACCAGGGACCGAACCGTATCACGGATAGGTGTAGCTGGGGGGATTGCTCTGAGAAAGTGCGAAACATCACTTCCTCGAGACAGGATTCATCATCTCATCAAAGCTCGCGCAGCATGTGAACCTTTGGCTTTGCCAGTTAAAGAAGGTGCAAGTGTAAGAAAGTCCTTTCTTTCTCGAATGAGAAAGAAGAACTCGCAGCAGAGGAGTCAAACTGTCGATGAGAATTTCTATAAAAAGGCAGTGGGCAAAAGAAAAACAAGCAAAAAGGAAAAATAAACGGAAGAGGCAGCGGAAGGAAGTGAGGAAGAGCGCGCCTGCAAATTAACTCTGACTGCTCAACAAGGAGCATGTGTTGACAGGGGAGAGAGATGATCTGATTTACTGACACAGGCAAAGGATAGAAAGAGAGCAAGCGGAGAGGCACGCGAGACAAAACAAATTCAATCATCTTTTCCATCAAGAGGAAAACCTTAGCCTTTCCTCCACAAAAAGACCCCCCTGGCTTAAATCAATTGCAAACAAACCTGATTCTGCGACGAGACACGGGGGGAATAAACAGTAGCTTTCAATTTAATTCAGCCGCGCGCCCTGGGAGACGAAAACTTTCATCCATCACTTTCATGTGCCTCGCAAGGCAGTTGTAACTCTGAGTGCATGGTGGAACTGGTGACAGCGAGGAACGGTAAATATGTGTCAACAAGCAGCTCCGCTGACAGACTCAACGTGTTTACAGCAGTATACACTTGACAGACAGAGGCAGCGAGAGGCAATGCATGCGAGCGACGATCAAGCCTCTCTCTGCTTCCTTTGTAAAGTGCAGTCAGGAGGTGCAGGCTAGCAGGTTAAGTATTTACATGGTGCATCTTTAAAGTGTTTAGTACAGCTTATATGCACTTTTTTCAGAGTAAGAAGAGGTAACAGCTGATATTAACAGCTGCTTAAAGGAATAACTTAATATATTAGTAATTGATTAATGGCATCAAGCAATGCTCTCTTGTTCCTTTTTTCTTTGTTAAATATGCTCATGTATACAGTTATTTTGAATTGAGTTGTTCCACCTAACAGACCCTCACAAAATATTTCTATAGGGCTCCTGAGCTGAGGAGGTATCTCCTGCAGAGGCTTATCCAGAATCGCGTCTCTGTGCATTTTGTCTGTAGGTGGTCTGTGCAGCACCTGGATCTGCCTAGCCCTGCATAGCTGAAAGCTGGAGTATTAATCCGTCCTGACTGATGATGGACATTAGCATACAGCACGTAGCTGGAGGAATGCGTGCGCCCGTTGGAGAGTGAGGGAAAGGTGAACTTAAGTGTGTTTAAATGGGCTACCCGTTGCTAAAGCGCACGGGGTTGTGAATATTTGCACAACCAAGTTGTGTCTGTATGTGCCTGAAATGTGCGTGGAGGACAACCTAACCCACCAACCCCACTTTTTTTTTTTTTGAATCACTTCCCTATCCACTTCCTGTCATTAAGGCACACTCATCCCTTCCTTCCTTCCTTCCTTCAAAACTATTCTCAGCAGTTTTTTGTCAATCTAGTAATAATTCAATTTAGCAGGACCGGCTGGGTTGGGACTGCCATTAGTTTGGAGGAGGTGATTTAAGATTGATGACTTGTGTCTCCTGGGAGTCTATTCCTCATCTTTTGGGAGGGTGGGAGGCCCACCGGTGGCCGGGGCTCTTCGGCTGCACCGGGCGTGGGAGTCGTTGAGCGAATTAAGGTTCAGAATTGATTTCCTCCAAATTTAAGCTGACTAATGTGACAAGTGGCAGCTGTGAGCGCCTCACCGCCGCGGCCTCGAATGTCTCCTCCGGGCTCTTCACTGTGACACTGTGCCAGTGCAGGCAATGGAAGGAAATAGCTGCACCGTTGTTCATCCTTGCAGGTGCACACACATGCAGGCACACGCACACACAGATGGCGACACACACTTTAGCAGGTTCACATGGCCACATCTCAAGATGGAGACAGACAAAGTCACGCAGACACAGCACGAAAATATGCACACATACACACATGCGCGCGCCGCCACTCCACCCTTGTGACACAGTGTTGTGCGAAGCTGCTCACCCATCAAACTCAAGTCAGTGACACAAATTACAGCCGAGGACTGGATGAGGAGAGCGTTGCTTGGCCCTGACACAGGCACACACAGAGATGCACCCACACAGCTGCAGCGCTGTCTTACACACACACACACACACACACACACACACACACACACACACACACACACACACACACACACACACACACACACACACACACGCTTTGCTACAGCAGTGACAAGGAACAGGTCAACATGATGACACTAGTGAATAATTCAAGAGAAAGCTGAGAGTGAAAGAGAGAGCTCTGTGAACAGAAAGAATTGAGAGAAATGGTTTACATATATATATATACAATAAATAAATAGTGGAGACAATGCAATGCTCCTCCAAACGCGTACCCAGACATAGTGTATTCCTTTGTAAATTATGCACGTTGTCACAGATCTGTACACCATCACGTCAATGTTTGTTTCAGTAGTTTAACAGAAAATAAAGGCACATTAATCCCCAACTCTGTTCCCCCCCGAATTAGGACAACTTTTAGGTTACAAATGTGTTTTACCTAGAAAAGCGTGAACATATTTACCAAAGGCAATTTGTTCACCTGCAACAAAGTAATGTGCTGCTGCTGTCAACACCTTTCTTGTCTCACTGCACTGAAAGCCCCCCCAATGGCAGCCTGTGTGTGGCAGGTTATAGGCGGCTTACAGGTACGGTAAGCAAACAGTGTCTTTTTTCTTTTCTTTTCTTTTCTTTTAGGAAACAAAAAAAAAGGGGGGGAAGCCTTTGACGAGTCAATGTTAGAATTGGTTTCACGCATGAATGCAGCCTTTAAGACAAAAGCACCTCAGGAGATAATTACAGTGTCAAGCATACCCTGCCAAGTGCCTGACGATTGCCCAATATTTAGCTTTAATTAAATCAAAGCAGAAATGTAATTTCTCTGGAGTGAACACAAAGTGGATTGCCAGAAACACACAACATGGCTGACGAATGCGTTTGCTTTTGTCCCCCGTCGCATTGCCTATTGCTTGTTGTGACCCCAAAGCCTCCTTGTCCTGAAGGTAAACCAACTTGCTGCTTCCTCTCGGGTGGCGAGGGGAAAAAAAGAAAAGGAAGAAAATTGCAAAAAAAAGACGGCTCATGTGTTTACATGTGTAGGAAAACAGCTGCAAATTAGCCGTAAACAATTGGAAAATGAGTCCAGGAGCGTTTCAGTGTGTTTCTGTGAGAAACAGTGTGAAGGTGGGCCACTCACTGCGATGTGCGATGTCAAATTAAATTGCTTTGTTCTACGCCTTAAATCTCTGAACATCTGCTTTGTAAAATGTACATTAACATATTTGAATGATTTGCTCCGTAACCGTTGGTTTGCTATTTGTGAATTAAGTATATAGTGATTTCATGCTGAGGTGAGAACAATTACACCTTAATAGTAACAATAAATCATTATATACAAAATACATGTGGGGGTCAACAATTGAGTCTCCACCCTAAAAACATGCTAACAAATCAGAAATTTATACTGAAGGAAGTTCCTGTCTACCTGCTATGATTGTGATACATCACTGAGTTTTTTAATAGCTATAAAAATCTATTTTTCCCATTAATGAGTGGATGCAAGTGTATGTGATCTCTTCTCAAAACCAGGGAATAAAAAAAACCCCAGCCTATTTCTGTTTGGACTGCAGTGCAGAGCTGCACGGATGGCAAAAGGTCAACATGAAATTAATATGGGCGTTAATATTCCTAATGCAAACTCACGGTGTCAAAGTTTTGACGGAGCTCTGCACAAAGTTTAATAAGACATCTTTGTGAGTGTGATCTGCGCTCGGCAAAGTTCAACACATGAGCGCGAGCACAGGCGCGAGCTGAGCGTGCAAACAGCGACGTGTACACACACGCACACATTGTGAAATTTAAAAATGTGCAGTATACGTAAGTATTATGAACATTTTCGAAGCTACCGATCAGCAGAGGATGTGCTGAAGGAGAGGGGGAGGGGGTTGCTGTGGGGTCTAATTGATTGTAAAACAGTTTAAAAAGTGCCTGAAGTGCAAAAAAAAAAGAGAGAGAGAGACTGAAAGGTTGTGCCGAGTGCTAAGGGATGTAATTACAGTTATGATGTGAGGAAGGATTTGACTACAAATTCCTTTAAACTGTCGAATAGTGTATGTAAACACAGCGGCACCGATGCTGAAAATATCAAAAGCAAAGAGAGTCACGCTGTGCAAAAAGTGTTACTCCATAAGGCACTAAATTTGGGGCTCGCTTGTACTGTATATAATAAGTTGTGCTAGAGTACTAGAGAAGCATTTCATTGATTACCATATGAAAAACACTTAAAAAATTAAAAAGTGAGCATATAAATATATTTATTTGGCAGAAAAAGCAATTCATTTTTTTCCCGTTAATTCATGCTGAACTGACACAGATGCCCCGAGTATTCCCATCTGCTGAGCTCTACCTGGAGTTTATTTATGTGGGCCCTTATTTAGGAATGCACAACTGCACATGTGCCTAATTAATCTAGCCGACAATTAGATATTGTTTCAATTTGCAGCTGAGCGCAATTAGCACGTGACGGTCTGCATATGCTGGCGACGAGTGCAGATTAGGCAGAGCGCTTATTAAAATCTCTTACCTAAGGCCACTTGTGCAGAACTCTTCCTAATGATCGCTTAAATGTTGATGGAGGAATCATTTCCTTTTTTTTGTGCTAGCGAGTGGCATCGGAGTTTGTAAACCTGGTTAAATCAATAGTAAACACTTCATTAGCATGTCCTGATGGCGCTGTTCCTGCCACAGTTTTTAATGGCATCAAAAAGAAAAAGAGGCCATGTGTTAAGAACAAACACCTTCTAATCCGAATATCATTAATGTCAGCAAAAGCTGAATTGACTTTCTCGGGGTGACGCCAGCCACCTCAAAGTTGAATGCAGAAATTTTGTTCTGAGTGTGATCGGAAACTTTTTATGGTGAAACAGTCGTATCCAGTATGACGGTTACAGACTCTAATAACATTCAGTGAGCAAAAAACCAAAAAAACACATCCTATTATTTTATCCTCACCAAGAGGATTCTTCCATCGACCTGTGACACATGTTGGAGGCCCCATTTGTGAGGCCTCAGTAAGAGAGAGAAAAAGTAAAGCAGAAGAAGACAGAAAATGGAGCTAAGCAGCGAAGCCTCACACCCACTGATCAGGCTTGGCTGGACTGTGTGTTTCTTTTTTTTTTGCCACAGCAGTTGCCCGGGTGACGCTTCACAGACCGCGTTGACCTTCCACAATTTCCAACCGTCAATCTAAATGGAAGCCCCTTATCTCATCTTCTCCCCCACTCACACCCCTTCCTTTGTAGATGTGCACATCTTTTTATTCTAAATCCAGTCATTATTGTTCCTCTCCACTGGCCAGCAGGAAAAGCCCTGCTGAAGTTGGAGAGTTAATTGAGCATGTCTCTCTCTCACTGCTGGCTCTGAGGGCTGTAGCGACTGGCTCCACTGTCTGGCTGCTTGGCTTGCCGGCTAGCCTCTTTCTGCTCGACGTATTTGCCTAGATTGCCAATGCAGGGCCTGGCTGAGGATGTCTTGTCTACCGGACTTCACTTGAGCATTCATGTCTCGGCTGCGGCAGCATCAGCTCATTACGGAGAGAGAAGTGTCAGAACCGGAGAGACCAGACGGCTAAGACTCCTCTAATGTAATCTGGACATAGAACTTTTTCCTCCTTAATGATATGATAGCCTGACTTTATTTGAACTAGTGCCTTGTCAGGCCTAACAGCTTGAAGTCAGAAAAGACCACAGAGCTCCCTGCATTGCAGGCTGGAAGACAGAACTT
The DNA here is from genome assembly GCF_057382185.1 of Mchenga conophoros. Lineage (NCBI taxonomy): Eukaryota > Metazoa > Chordata > Actinopteri > Cichliformes > Cichlidae > Mchenga > Mchenga conophoros. Next base: position 33,608,970 of record NC_140542.1, read on the forward strand.
ATCCTAAACTGCTTTCCTATGCAAGTCTTTTGTGCTTTCATGATGTAAAATTCACATCACCTAAGCACAGAATATCTTAGATCTGTTACATTGTTACCAAGGCAACAATTAAACACACACACTGAATGGACTGATATATCTCCGAAAGATTTAAAGCGTAATCTGAAATGTTTCTCGCTCCTTGGGGGAACTAAAGGTGAAGTCAGTTATCTGCCATTATTTGGTTTAAAACATTCCCAGCAGTATCCAACATCTCTGCCTATTTGATTCACTTTGAGCATGTCTCTCTCCTGGATGCATTCATCCTCCCTAAACTCCTGAGTTGGAGTGGTTCGCCTCAGGCAGAGGAAGCAATAATGTGAACCCTGGAGAGCTATTCAGAGTGAAGAGGAGAGTGGAGAGGAGCCTCCTCCACTGTTCTCCTCCAGCGGGCCGTTTGGGAGGCTAAACGGCGCCGATATCCCTTATTAAACCATCTGGCTGATGCTAATTAGATTATCAGAGATAAAGAGAAGGAGTTTTCTTTGTACATTTTAATGAGATAATGTGTCAGGCAATTGCGAGGAGAAGCGTTATTTTCCAAGTGCAAAGACTTCTCAGGTGAAAGTGTCCGAGAATGAGCAGATGCAGGTGAATGATTAATCGTGCTTATCTGGAAACATCTTGCCTACATAAGGGGAAATAAAGATTGGGAGAGTAAAAGTATACCTTCCTTTTTGTCTACCTCATTATATAAACATTAAAAAGTGCCTCCCTCGACTTCAAAGGGCCCGTTTGAAGAACACCTTCCTCGTGGTTCTTTCTGTGGAATCTGGTCCTAGGGCATGTAAGCAGATAGATTTCCAGGCTAAAGATAGTCTTGGAAGCTCTCGCTTCTAATGAGAGGGAGGAGGGAGGAGACTATTGATTAGGCGTGTCACCAGAGAAGAACATAAAAGTACACATTCAATAAGGGACTTCATACCCCGTTTGGCTAGTGTAAAGGTTAAGTGCTGAAGAATATCGCAAAGATCAATAATTGTCTGCAACTTCACGTATGGTCCACCATCGGCCTACTCCTGCTGCCGCGACTCAGCCTTCATGACAGGAAGTCATATAAGAAATGCCACAGGAGGCTTCTGGGAGTTTTTAGCATCTATTTGAAGGACATGTTTAAAATAAACAGACATTTTGCGTGGTGTAGCCCCTCCATTCCCACTCAGAGGAACTGTAATGGAGATAATATGGTTGAAAGCCATAAACACATTGTAACAGAGGAAGAAATCGGAGCTTATTAAGATTTAATAGGCTAAGTGTAACTGCTGCATATTCTCCTCTTACAATAAATAACAAACTCAATTTCCCCCTGGTAATGGAAAGAGAGAGGCTCCTTAAGCAAGACAAATGAAGGGTTTGCGGTACAGAGTAACAACATTAGCTGGCTAATTAAACAACAATGGAGGATGCCACTGACTCCTGCTATAATTATGCAATGCGGTTTAATGAAAAAGGGTAACTGCGCAGAAGAAATATCACCTTAAGAGCGCTGCCTTGCCAGCCAGGGACAGCTCCCAACAAACAATTTCCACCCATTTGTCTGCCTCTTATCAAGGCCAAGTGATGTGTATTTCTGCAACTGCATTGTCTCTTCCTAATGGTGACTCTATCCAAGTCACAGATGAATGCACAATGAAATGGGGAGAACAGCAGCATTATGTGGCCCACAGTACTGCTGAGAGGACTGCAGTGTTCACAGCAAACTGTCAGTCGGAAAGAGGGGAGAAAGGCACGTCTACAAGTTCTTGAAAGTACCGTTCAGTCATCAAGGGCAGCGTTCAGAGGGTATTGTATATGGTTGCCTTGGTTCTTCCAGTCGATTGTGTTCTTTCTTTTTGTGTTTTTCTACGTATCTGAAATGCCATATATATATATAGGAAAATTAAACAATAACCAAAAGAAAAGCCAAGCTACTGAACCTCTTTTTCTTAAATAGCTGAAGAGATAAGAAATAAGGGGTGTTTGGTAGGGATTTGCATGCTGATCGAGCATGCAGGACTTCAACTACATTGAAGTCTGGCACATAGAGAAGAAAACAGGCTGTTTGTGGATTTCAGTTCAACTTTTAACACCATTATTCCACAGCACTCGGAATAAACAAACTTGTTGTCCTGGACCTTAGCACAGTTACCGATAGACCCCAGTTTGTTCGGGTGGGGAACAGTGTCTGGAGAATCATCTCCCTGAGCACCAGCTCTCCTCAGACCTGCGTCCCCAGCCCGTTGCTGTTCACTCTGATGACTCCTGTGCCAGGGCCACTACTGCTCACATTGTGAAGTATGCTGACAACAGTAGCGATTTTATCCTCACCAAGAGGATAAACAGTAGCGAGAAGACGATGATTGGGCCAAAAGACAAGAGGTGAACCAACTGGTGAATAACACTGAATATTGAAAAAGCTTCAAAGAGATCATCATCGACATCAGGAGAATCCAGCACAGTCACATACAAGTCCTTATTAATAACACAGCTATGAGGTGGCCAGCACCAAGTTCCTGTGGGTACAGATAATGTAGTTAACAGACACTCTGTCCTGGTCATGGCACACTGGAGCTCTTCTTAATACACATCAGCAGCATCTGCACTACTTGCACTGGTTGAGGAGAGCTCAACTATCTCTTCCCATCCTCACCACTTTCCCACTTTCTAAAGCATTATAGAGAGCTTACTGACCACATGACTGGACGTCCCCACAGAGGGTGGTGAGGATAGCCGAGAAGCTCGCACTTTTCGGCTCGCACTGCACAAAAACCCTGCCTGCCCAGAGTTCCCCTATCTATCCCATCCCCCCGTCAGGCTGTTGAACTCTCAAACCTGGACTATTCTATATGGTCGACAATAAACTTTAAAATACGGAAATCGAATCTCCAATATGTATTTATATTTATAAGTAAATACTAACTATATATTTCTTTTTACAGTGGCTCTTATTTGTACTTTTCATGTATATATCATTTAGACTCCTTCATATGCAGTTTCCTCCGGTTTTCCTGCTTGAAGTCAAGTCAAGTCATCTTTATTTATATAGCACATTTAAAAGACATCAAGTGTCGGCCAAAGTGCTGAACAGAGGGATAATATAAGAATTAAATAAAAGAATATAGAATATAATAAAAGAATTAACATAGAAAGAAAACATTTAAAAAAAAGAATTGTAAGACATGTAAGAGTATATACCATATAATGTACATGCAAATATGCACATACATATATAAAACTGTACACATTCAACACACAAGCACACATATGTGAACATAACGTACAGTATATACACATACAACATCATCCAATAAGATAAGAGACCAAATAGACAGAATAAAAAGGATATCAAAGAGATCCGAAAGCCTTGGAAAATAAGTAGGTCTTGAGATTCGATTTAAAGACTTCCAAGGATGAAGAGGATTTTATGAAGGGGGGAAGACTATTCCAGAGTCTCGGGGCAGCAATGGAGAAAGCCCTGTCACCTCTAGATTTGAGCTGGGAGCGTGGAACTGATAAAACCATCTGACTGGAGGAGCGCAGAGATCGAGTGGGTAAGTGCAGGCTAAGAAGATCTAAAATGTAACCTGGAGCCTAACCATGGAGAGCTTTAAAAACAAATAGTAAAACCTTAAAATTGATTCTATGTTTAACTGGTAGCCAATGTAGAGATGCGAGTACTGGGGTAATATTCTCTCTCTTTCTAGTACCTGTCAGGAGCCTTGCGGCTACTTTTTGAACAAGTTGCAGGCGGGTCAGGCTTGAGTGACAAATGCCTAAATAAAGAGAGTTACAATAGTCAAGACGTGACGATATGAAAGCATGGATAACAGTTTCCAGGTCTTTAGATGACAGGATATTTTTGAGTTTAGAAATGCTCCCGAGTTGGAAAAAACTGCCACGAACAACTGAATTTATTTGATTGTCCAGCTTGAGAGTGGAATCAAAAATGAAACCAAGATTTTTTACATGGGGATGTACATTAGCTGATAATGGGCCCAAATTTAACACTTTAACAGTGTTGGGATGAAGAAAGGCAGGGTTTCCTCTAAGCAGCGTCCTTTCCTGCTTCCTCTCAAATTATAATTAATTGTGGTTCCCTGCTGTGAGGTTTGCATGTCTATTCCATGCGGGCCAATATTCTTACAGACACTTGAATATTCAATCAATTGATAATGTTTAGGTTCAGTGTTTCTCAGACAGAGATTCCAGTTGAAGATTCCTGCAATTGGTGACTTAAAAGTTTGAATATAAAAACAGTTACACAGCTCAAAAAGCAACGCCTGCTTTGCTGACTTAATCTGGATGGCATGAAAATAGTTTTCTTCACTGTGGGCCTTGTGTCCATTAGACATGTGAATCTATTATTATTATTGGGATGGCAGCTATACTTCTTTGGCTAAATTAATGTGCTCATGAACTCCTAACAGAAAGTTAAACACATGCTGAAAAAGAGGTGAGGTGTGAACAGAGCCCCCCTCAGAAGTCAGTTCATTGGGCAGATAATATGTCAAAACCAGTACTGTCGGGCCTCAGACACACCAACCTCCTGGTAACCACTGGTCACTAGGGACTAGCTGGTGACCGTCGCTGCAAACACTTTCTAGAGAGACTTGAAACATCTTCCAAAAGGTGAGAGTTTCACCTTGAAGGAGAACAGTCTTTGTTTCTCACTTTTTTGCTGTTTCACTACCACTCCGCAAGTAGTTGGCAAGTGTTTGCAAACAGGTTTCCGTCTTCCATGCAAACTATGGCCACAAGGAGCCTTTTGGTACAGAAGTTTGACTAGTGGCTGGCAGGAAACTCCAGCAAAAAGTCACCAGCCGGGGAATGTTTTTTCCCCTAATGACCACTGGTTGCCAAAGGTTTAATTACCAGTGTTTATGCTTGTATGACTTGGGCCTTTAACAGGAAGGAAACTTTGATAATGTGGTTTTTATTCATAACAATCCTAGGACTGATGACAATGTGTCACCTAAAAGCTGAGGAAATCATGTTTTGATTTACTGTGTTTATCACTTCTCTCATATCATCGCTTAGGGACGGCACTGGTGAGGAATGGCTACCACTGCCTTCACTCTATTAAAATATAATCAGTTTGCAGAGGGACACAGGAAAGATTGAAATCACTCTATGCGAGTAATTAGATAACGAGAGAAAAACTAAATCACCGAGTGCAGACATTTAAATATGAGGTGTCTGAGAAAGTGTTGCCTCCTCAGTTGGAAATTTGATTTTCTGAGAAATTCCCACAAAGGCTGAGGACACAGTGTCAGGGAAGTTACACATTTAGGACTTTAGACATCCAAGACATTCTGTGAATATTTAGGATGCTTGCTCCAGGTCTCTACACTACATGCCCATAATGTTTGCAGATCCTTGTAAGCCTTACAGTCCTGGCTCCTGGACAATCTAATATAATATAATATAAAACATTTTCTGAGCAGGATCTGATCATTTGAATGCTTATCATGTTAAATTTCATAAATGTAGACTCTTTATGGGTGCTCCTCAGACTTCAATTCACTTTATTTGTTTTAGTGTTAATGCCCAGCGTTTTGATTCTATGTCAAAACTATTCACATCGCAAATTTAAAAAAAACTTTATCAAGTTATTTGGTCTATCAAGGGTATAATGCAGCAGATATTTATGTAGGTAAATCACATGCTTAAAAAGCCAAATGAAAAGCAACTATTCAGCTCATGTCTTAAATAAGTACATCGAGTTGCATCCTGTGCATATTGACAGCTCTAAAAGCGCTTGCTAAATGAAGCTACTGCACTGCACGGTGCGCAAGCTGAGGCAGCCTGTTATGTATTCACAACAGGCTGATGCCAAGGAAGACTTGAAAAACAACTATAATGATCAATAATAGATTTTTCCCCACTGTACATATTGTATAAGTCTTAATTATTCACTCAACAAAGTGACATAAAAGTCGATTAGTGATGCTCTGCAACAAGTAATTACTCCAAGCATAAGTCTGATCTTAGGAATGATGTTTTATTGGTGTGGTGTTTAAAAAATGCATGATACAAAATATTTATCTTGATTTTTTTTTTTCAAAGGCTTGGGATGCAAATCTCTGATGGTGAGCTCTAAATGGATGTGTCTTTTTAAAAAATGTATGCGCCACACAAAGCCTTTTCCCAGCATGCAATTTGAGAGGCTTTTTTCATGAATTTGTTATGAAATGTTGGTTGACAAATACGCAAACATGAATATTGAAAACATTTGCAGCATTTTACTTTATGAGTTGACACATTTAATATGCTGACTAAAAGCCTACAGTTCGAAATTACGTGCATGCCAGTGAACCCGTGTCTGCGTTAGCGTGCGTGTGCTGTACGTGTCAGGCACTTAGGATGCGCTCTGTGGAGAAGGGTTGGTTAGAAAACATTCTTGCACCTCAAGGCTTCATAAACACACTTGCATTTCAAAGATAAGATGCCGCCGTGCGTATTGTACAATTTCAAAACATGCACTGATTGCATTCATCAAAATCCCCATGTCTTATTAGAATGGAAGTGCATTAAGCTTTAATGCAGAAGCCTGAGCCGCCTAAACACAAGTGAACAGCTGAGTCTACCGCACAGAGATGCAGCGCGGACACAAAAGGCAGTCGAAGATTACCATTTAAATCATTTAATAAAACCGCACTCGTTCTGATTCTCGAAAATTACAACAAAGCAACGAAACAGATGTTGAAAGAACGTACTGATAAGCAAATTTGCAGTGATCTTTTGTATTTGTGATAGAAATGAAACGCACACAGTGCAAGCTGCAGTTTGACTATTTGACAGAGAAATCCAGAACAAAAGATGCTAACGGATACGGCGAGCTGCAGATGACATTTCATGGGGAAAAAAAAATATATGAAAGAACTTTTTTCTTTTTCTTTCTTTTTTAATAGAGCACATCTACAGTAATTTAGAATTCTCACTCCCCCTCATTCTTTTGCGGGTAACACACCTCACTGCAGGGAATTCCACTTTCTTACTTTTGACTCTTTTAATATTCAGTGTTTGAAAAAAAAAAAAAAAAAAAAGACCTCCACTTTGCTCTGACAATCTACCAGTTTTCTGGTAGATTGTCAGAGCAGAAAACGATAAATAGCACTACAACTAGTGTGACTGAACCTTGCTGTGCGAAGATCAGAGTCCCAAAATCGCACCTGACAATTCAAACACCTAAAGTTTAGACGCGCACACACACATTGAACGCACTCTCCCATACACGCATACTTTACGACTCCCCTGTCTCACTCTCTGGGGTGCTGCTTTATTAATGAGTTGGAAACATAAAAAGTATCCGGAGGACGGGAAGTGTCACTCATCAAAAAAGGCTGTTTTTGAACAGTCTTGGATCCTTGTTAAAGAATTATTCTCTTTCATAAGGACAAGAGACAATCAGTGATTGCCAGGTTTTTTACAGATGACCAGACCATGAATCCTCTTTCTCAGACACAGCATGAATATTGTATGTAAAGTGTGCAAAGTTGGCTTGTCTGGTGGGAGAGTGGGAGGACTGAAGGCTGTAGACATTTGGTGGTATTCATTATGACTGTTTGCAATGGGAAAGAGTGTGTGATTTATCTGTGTGCGTGTGTCTGGTTGGGTGAGGCAGAGACAACACAAGACTGTGATTAATTTCATTGATTAAATGCAATGTTTTGGGTAAATACTGATAGTAACCCACATATGAATTGAATGGATCAATGAAATTGACTTTTTTTCCTCTTCTATCTTTTGAATAAACTTTCAGCAAAGCTCAATAAAAACAGCTTTCTCAAAAATAAGCTGCCATGGCCGGTAAAAACAAACCAAGACATGACAGTGAAGAGTAAAGGCCTTACCGCACACAATCTACATCATAAAGTCAACTCCTCACCTAACAAGGATGTGCAGACAAATACACATGCTATGCCTCAACTTGGAAAATAAACGAATGCCAGCTTATGCAAAGTTCCCACATATATACACAAGCTCTACGTATATCCCAAACCCACACACAGACACTACAGTACAAATCCCATGACAGACACACACACACACAGACACACACTACTCCTGTGTGATCTTACCTGTGCCTTCCTGGACTGGAACAAATAATAGGGGGGGAGTCAACTGTGGGATTTTGAAGCTCACCCTGTCAGTGACACTGTGTCAGCTCTGCATCTCCCTGTACCAAACACACACCTTTGCTCCCTCCTTACTAAAACAGCATAGGGAACAAGGCCTTTGAATAATAAATACTCGAAAGGTTCCACACAACTCCGTCCACAGATGCCCATCCGGCAAACAATGTTGATGTGTAGAGCAGGAGAGCCATGGAAGGAGTCCGGGTGAATACAAGATACATGTTCAGACACAAACCAGGACTGAACTGGCTGACTTCTAGGAGGCAAGATGGGCCTGCAGAGCAGGAGAGCTAGTGGCCTGAAAACTTCAAAATCCCTGTGTACACACTGACAACTCACACTCCTCCTGAAGGTGGTACAACTGCAACATAAGCAAAAAAAAAAAAAGTTAGGAATACTCTTCTTGTGAAATTCGATGGGAAATTGTAAGAAGGGAATATTCTTTACAAACGAGTGAATGCAGAAAGAGTAACCAAACCTGCACATTATTAAGGTGGTGTATATAGAGTAAGCTTAGAGCAGGGTTTCTTCTAATTTAGCCAGCTGGTAGATGCTGACTTTCAACATTTTGTCCAAATAAGACAAATATCTTTCTCACAATCAAGATTAAGATCTTAGAGAGACTGACAAAATGTCCCAAAGGTTATGAAGCGTACAGTATTAACTTGACAGCAGGCAGAAGGAGGATAACAAAGTGGCCCTCAATGAACAGCACAAGGTGGCCCCATACTTCACTTTCCTTCAGAGTTATAACAGGGGAGCGTGAGGTTTGGCTGATGAACAGGGCCCATTGTAGAAGCTGATGTGTCCATCGTCAGCCGATATTTAATCCTCCAGTTCCGCAGCGTGGCCGGAACATGACAGAAAATCATTAGCCACTGTGGGCCGTTAACTGTCACATGAGTGATTGAATAAGCAGTGAGCCATGGAGTTTTGTATGGCAGTTAAACGTCTGTCCTGAAGACTCGTGGTGACGAACCATTGAGGTCAATGATGAGGCAGACAGCCACTCCCACTATCTGAGAGATGGGGTTCCTTGAAGTGTCATAACTGGGAGGAGGAGGGCCAGTGGGGGGGCAAGTACAGGTCAAGCCAGCATAGTGTACATCCATGGTGTTGTATGATATTTGAGTAACACAGTATATGCACCCAAAACATTTTATTTAACACTTTTGAGGTAACTGAGGGGGTTTTGTTCTGCTTTATACTTATTTTTTTACTGGATAAATGTTATAAATTCCTTTGCAGATTCATAATAAATCTGCAGACAAGCTTTGATGTAGTGCTAGATAACAATTAATGGACTTCCAAGTTAAATTCACGAACTCTACAGCACATATACGGTAGTTAAATTTACCTTCATATAGTGTAAAGCATGAGGAATAAATGAACAAAACAATGAAATGAAACTCATTCTGAAGCACGTCCATGTGCATGACGAGTATATTGTGGTGCTTAGAGTTCTATATATCTAGTTGTGAGTTTTGCTTTTTTTTGTAAGGGGTAAAAGAATTAATATATTCACTGAGGTATTTTTGCCAGTATTGACACACACTGAGTGTTATCTGGTAAATGTTCCAATATTCACTTTAAAAAACAAAACAAAACAGAATATAATGCAGAAAAATGTTAGTTATTTAGAAATGGTTCAATCAAATCAGCTTAAGTAACTATGAATGTAACTGATTCTTACGATGCCTTTCAATACCAAAATTGTTTTAAATTTAATTTAATTTTTTTAAGTACAGTAGATACTGTGGACTGGAAACGTACAGAGGCTGCGATTCTTCTGAAATAGGGGGCAGCATACACATAAAATTGTTCTTGCGTTATTCGAGAGAAAGGAAAGGAAACGCCCACAACCATGGGAAAAGCTACACATGCAAGATGTCGACCAGTTTAGTTGCCACTATAGCGCCGCCTAACTTGTGGGTAACAAAGGCAATAAGAGTCAGGTATGGAAGGAGGCTACTTTGCGTTGTTATCCTGTAAAACACCTTACCGTTTTTCCATGACAGCTGGCATTGCAGTTACGAGATCAGCTATGTTCCATAGAATAAAATGTTTGCTAACATAAAATAAATGCATAACCTGACATAATGTAACTAACGTTATCCCTCGTAATAATATTAGCAGGCTTTTAGGCAAAGATCTTAACATTTCACTCTGTGTCCTGTCAGCAAAATAGAATATTAACATTTGAAATAAACCTTGTGCTACCATATCAGTGATTTACAGTCACTTTTTAATAAAATAATTCATGTTTCAGTATATGAGATAATAATCTGGTATTTGTATTTTTTTCCCGTGACATCAAATTAGATGGAAGCAAGTAATTCTACTAGCATTGCTACCGACAAGTAGATTTTCGGGTATTGCGACACTCTAGCCAGTAACCCCGAAAACACTGACAGATAGTGTTTGGTAAAAATAAAAATTAAAAAAATATTCAATAGTCAAATGTTTGTATAGTAAAACTTGTTCTAAAGTTTTAAAAATCTGGTCCCCGAAAAATAACCGTTGCAGTAATAAGAAAATGTTAGCGATAACCCTGAAACTAGTAAAGACAAAACTCAGACTAAACATTTTTTAAACAAGAAAACTTTAACTGAAATAAGGCAACCTAACTAACTAATAAGAGTCTAGTATTGGTTGGACTCCAAATGACAGCTTCGAATGAACGTCATCGCCTGCATCTAACCTGCATGGATAAGGCACTACATAAGCTAGTGCTACACATAGGACATTAAACGTGGGCAACAATGTTGTCTCCATGGACTGGCTAAAAATACTGTTCCATGGAGGGTTTTTCATCTATCTTGCAGCCTTTCTCTGCACACATATCCACCATGCATCCTTTCCTCTCTTTTCTTCAGCTGAGCCTTGACATCCAGACCTAGCCGTTCCACGTAACCTATACATAAGGTTGGCTGTGTGTGTGTGTGTGTGTCTTGGGGGGTGATCTCCATACTATTCCCTGGTGACTACTGTCTGTGTCTTGGAAGAAGTAAGAGCCCTTGCTCCACACTCCCTCTCCTTGATGGAGTAAGGGGTGGGGAGAGGTGGGGGCGCTCTGTGGAATCACTCAGTCCAGTTTACCAGGACAGACAGCGGATGCCATTAACACGAGCTAATTCGGCCTCTCCTTTTCACCACGTTCATTAAAGTCTTTTTAATGCGTCTCTCCATTTCCTCTTTTTGCATTAAAGGAACACATGAAAGAGGACGGAAAAAAAAGAAGACGCAGGAAATTGTCAAATTATAAATTAAGCTGCTGCTTCAATTATTTGCTTGGTTTGATAATAACATGTGGTTAATTTTTGAACGAGGTTAATTACAAGAGGGTTAATGATATTCTTATAAAAACGAAGAACTCATCACATTTTCCTCTCTAAATTACACTGGCATATATGAACCAAATATTTTCTTCAATTAATTCATAACTGTTAATAAATATCTTACAATTCAGGGGGCACGCGGGCTGGGGCCATGTTTTGGAATGACATATTTGAACAGTTTCTCGACACATTCTGTAACAATAATTGCGATAGCTGACTTCTCACCGGAGGTAATCTGACTCTTGCTGTCTTTGGTAGGTGGCCAATTTATTTCGTGAAGTGGGTAGATATTGCACTTGCTGCACATGGTGTTATTTGGCGTGTGTGCAAGACAGAGAAAAAGCGAGTGAGAGAGGAACAAACAGGGGGCAGGTAGGTGCGATCGCTCATTCACACTCGAGCTGCTTGACGTAAAGCCCTACGGGGCATGATTACTAGGCCCTGGGTGATCCTTCAACTCTCCGCCTGACACTTGCTGCCTGTCCCCCCCTTCCCATCCACTCTCCTTGCATCCCACCACTTTCAAACCTCTCTCCTCATTCATCTCTCTATATCGTCTGTCTTTAACCCCACATTGTAAGTTTCTTTTATGATGCCACTGTGTTTTATTTACTCCCGTAGCCCTGCGTCTGTCTTGATAATGTGTTTCTGCCAGTCTGATAAATAAAGCAGTTTGTCTTTTTACAGTGCCCAGGACGCTTACAGTTAATGTGTCTTCATCCGCCTCTGCTATTTATCAGACTTCAGACATGCATTCGCTGTGTATCTGAGTCCCCCGTGGCACATTTCAACAAGGCTATTAAATTTCATGTGTTGTGAAATAAGTGGAATCTACAAAACAAGCTTCAGGGGGAAAATGTTTCTTCTGGTTTTTAGAGCAGGATTAACACGTTTTCATTGATATTTTCGGAATTTCATGGAAGACTTTATCCAGATCGACTTATGGCAGAGGAAAGAGATGTGGCTTTCTTGCTTAAAATCATCTCGCTGTATGTGCCTTATTTCTATTAGACTATTTTAGCAATGTCTTTGTGAGATTATATATATATATATATATATATATATATATATATATATATATATATATATATATATATATATATATTGTTTTGTTTTTTTGTTTCAACTGTGTTGCAAAAACTAAAATATATGGAACATGGGGGGGGGGGGAGAGAGAACACGTTTTTGCCATCCATTAATCAAAATTTCAAGTTAGACATCTCAAAATTACAGCTTACTAACTGAAATTTCTGTGGTTATTATTAATGAAGTTTTGAGATTCCTAACTTTGTTTTTGTTTGTGGAAACAAACTTCCATAAAAACAGTCCCTAGATGTAACCTTACACTATGTTTCCCTTACTGTTTGACACTTTCTTCTTTGCCACCATGGGTTCAGTTCGTCCTGGCATTACCATGAGAAGTAACCAGGTAGCAACACTGTGGTCAACCAAAAATGTAGTAAAATAGGAGATATATATTAGTCCTTGCATACACAGACCTGCCACACCATAAAAAAACTGCTTAATGTCATGTGGGTTTCCCTTGTTCCACCAAAATACCCCAAACCCTTTGAGGTAGGGACATGGGACCTCCTTGAGGGTGCTTTTGTATCTGGATCTGGAACATAGAAGGAAAAATCCCTAGGTTTGCTGTGCACAAGAACTTTGGGGGCTAGATCATCACCGTGCATTTTCTATAATGGTCCCTTATCTTGCTGGGGGTGGTTGCAGCCATGTGTTAGTCTGAAAAAGTGTTTGTAACATCCATATAATGGACTGCGACACAAGACGCAAGATGATCATTTGACCTGTCAGTGGTTTTAATGTTGGGGCTGATTGGTGTTTACTACACACATCTCACTGATGTATGTTTTTGCCACCCAAACAGGTTGTAGATTACACCCATCTCTCTTGCTGTTATTGCATTACAGGAGCTGAACGGCCAGGATTTGTTTTAACATGTTTGTTTTAAATGTCGCTTTGCAAGTGACCTTTGACCCTTTACGCTTAAAGTCTCACTACTTTATCACCTATTCCTAAATAGTCACTGTGATATTTTGCCATATTTAGTGTAGACATGACCAAAGCTTCTTTTGTAAGGTAACTGTGACTTCTGGTAATCATCATCAAATGACATCATCCCTGAGTCCCGGTGAACATTTGCGCTAAATCTTAAAAACTTCCCTTAAGGTGTTACAGAGAATTATTTCTAGACGATCCCCTTTATACCTTCCATCCACAAATTCCAGAAAAACAGGTTTAGTTGAGTTTTGGTTTTTTGTTTTTGTTTTTAACAAATTAAAGATCCTTGCTTTGATTTTTTTTTTTTGCCAAACAATACAAAGCCATGCCAGTTGTCAGTTTCAAGCTAAGTGCAAACATATATATAGAAACCCATTTGGACATTCATCATTAAACCCCCTGAGACCCTGTGTCTGGAAACAGAGGACATTACATTTTGGCTTTTCTCCACCTTATGCTTCATTCTGCTCAATGAAGTGTTTTATAGTTTGTTAAGCAATAGTGATTTTATTGTGTCATACTATAAAATAAACCCATTGTCCCCATACAAGGACAATTAAAGGATCATTTAAAAACAGTATTTGAAATTGCTTTCTGTTCAAAGATAAAGCTTAGTTTTTATAGATTTCATACTTACAGGTCCAAGCAATCCCACATAGCTTGGAATAATTAGACACGCATCACAGTTTCAAGTCATTGAAAATCAGGGAATTGAAACTTTGGACTTTGGAATTTCCTGCGGAAGTTTAAAAAAAAAAGCAGCCCAAGTTCTTCTATGATAATATATGAGAACAAAGAACAGAACAAATCAAAAACTTTGTAAAGTAGAAACTGTGATCAAATCTGGAAAATAAAGATCAAGACTGTTTGAGCCCTGGTGGCTGAAAGTTAGACGGTGAGTGAGCTTATATAATTGTTCGAATTTGAGCTCATAGTGTATGGGTTTAATCTGCTCTTGTTAGATGGGCTCAAGGGACTTGTGGCGACTTTTTAGGGGGCTAAAATATTACCATGATGGGCTAGCAGCATCCTTTCATGCTCTATCCAACAGAGTTCGTATAGACATGCTTGGCTTAAAACCACCTTGTTAACAAAAAGAGAATGAACAAAAAAAAGAAAAAAAAAAAAAGAAAAGAAACTGCACTCTGTAAAAATCCTGACACTTCTGCCATGTGAGTACTTGAAAATTTCAAACACTTGTCTTTTCTTTACCATAATAGATGTCAGTTTGCTCTGATGTAGTTCAAAAAGGGGGAGCAGCACGTAGGGTCTCACTCTTTCTGCATTTGAAGCTATCACTCAATAGTGGATCTGTGTTGTTCGACATCAAACAAAGGAGACATTCGCAGCATCACCTGCAGAGCGCTCCAAAGGGATGAAGCAAAATATCTTCAAATCACTTGTCCAAGACATTTCCCCCCATTAAGGCTGCCTCCGCGCAGGCTTTAAGGCGGAGACAGGCCCTTTAGATAAGCTAACCAAACCCGAGTGCTACAGCTGGGAGATCAGACACGCAGCCTGTGTTCTATTACAGAGCCCACTTACAATAGCGTGGCATTAAAAAACAAAAAAGGCTCGCCGTTTAACCGTGTTAAACGCGAATAATGATCTATTTAGCTGCGAAAAGCAAAGAGCAAACAAGAAGAAAGGCGGGATCTAAAATAGCTGCGGAACAGTGTGACTGATACAGGTAGAGGGACAGGACGCACAGCTGTAATTGCCACATTTATTTCTTTGCACGCGTAGATTGATTGACAGCCGTGCGGTTAAAGCGACTGTACAAATTCAAACCGAAAGCTAATCTTTTTTGTTTTGTCTGGCTTTTCTTGTTTTAAGGCGTAACAATTATGAAGTTGTAGTTACAGAGATATCTATTATCATTTTGTGTCAATGTTGGAAAAAAAAGTGAGCTGCTGTGTGTGCCTATTGTATCTGTATGAATGTGTATGACTCCCAACAGTGAATATGTGGTACCAGCACTTCAGTGCTAGGTGCTTTTGGGTGTGTGTGTGTGTGTGTGTGTGTGTGTGTGTGTGTGTGTGTGTGTGTGTGTGTGTGTGTGTGTGTGTGTGTGTGTGTGTGTGTGTGTTGTAATCTCAGCAGCAGATCATGTTTTCCAGGCCTCAGATGAGGCAAAGCAGCTTTGGCAGCGGGCCGTTTCATCTCAGGCACTGGGGCCCAAAACAAAGAGAAAATGATTGATTGGATGATGAATTATTTAGAGGTGGAGAGCAGAGGAACGAGCCAGCCGTGGTGGAGAGAGAGAGAGGGAGAGCGGGGTAGAGAGACCAAGGAAACGAGCAGGAGTAAGCGAGTTCAGCTCCCCTTCATCGCACCCTCTCCCCTTGTAGAAGATGGGAATTCAAGTAAAAACTTGCCCCTAATTGTACTAATGCATGTCACCGCAAATTTGCCAAAATAAAATATTGATGCGGATGCAGTGGCAGGGCTGCAAAGTCCCAAGCGCTGATTGGACAGGAGAGGTGTTTGCTCAGGGATCTATAGGACGTTTGAACCTACATGTAGCACTACACTGAAAGACAGAGAGGGCAAATAAAGAGAACAATTCTATATCTGCCTGCGTTTAAAGTAAAAACAAGTATGACTGGATACTTACTTGTACCTGTAAACAAGCCTGTATTACCTGAACTGCGGCATGAAAACAACACATTTCCATAAATATAAGTGACAGGGGCTGTGCGAGCGGGTCCAGAGCCTTATGCGATGCCCAGTTGGACCACAGGGGGCACTGATGTGATATGTGAGAGGGAGAAACAGACAAGAGTGGAGAGAGAGAGTGTAAAAGACAGAAGGAAAAAAAAAAGAAACAGAGTGAGGCGGGAAAGGCAAAAGGGAAAGAGAGAGAGAAAGAGTGGGATGGAGAGGAAGAGAGATGCAATGAGGCAAGGCTACGGGGATGAACGCAAAGCGTCTCTCTCCCTTCATTTTTTCAATATCCCCTCCTCATGAAATTTCATTTGGATTGTAAATGTTCAGTAATTTACCATCATAAATGTGTAATGGGCCCCTGAATCCAATGACATTGTGCTGGCTAATCAACTCATTTGAAAATGAATATAGATCTATTAAAGGGAACTCAGCATTTCCCCTTTGTTAAGACTGGCATGCTGTCAAACATGGGAACACTTCCTGAAAGAGGGTTTCTAGAAAGAGAGATCCTCTTCAAGCTGTGGTGGTGCGAGGAGGGGGGGGGTACACAAAAATAATCTTCTCATCAGCTGTTTTGATCTTGAATAGAGACGATAATTTGAGATTAAGTGCTTGTGCTAAATCCTGATTTGTTTTGTCATTAGGAAAAAAAACGGCGTGCAATCGACATAAGAGAAAAAGGGACTCGTTTAAAACCTCGTTCACGGAAATAAAGAGCGGGGACAGGGACTTAATGATGCTTCATTTTCAGCTGGGAAAAGATGGCAAAATTAAATTCTTGAATTTTAAACTGTTTCTTGGTCCCTCAGCATGCAGCCAACAAATTCCTCCAGACAACACACAATAACACACACACACTGTGATTACCACTTCTTATCTATGAGAGACGGGGCCCGAGGCACTACCTGCAAACACTTAATCAAAAACCAAGTTCAACTCGTGGCAGCCAGTGACTCTTAGAAATAGAGAGTGATGGGGAGAGTATGGAATGCAAATTGTAGACATTAGGAATCTATGAAGGTGTGAGTGCACGCGTGCAGGATTGACGCTCGAAGCCAGTAAATTATCCTGTGGTTAAAAACTGAAGAAGTTATAGCAGGAAGGGCAATCTGACTATTTTATATTATGGACAATCTTAGTTTTAAATGTAATCTGCTGCTTTCCTCCTCCACAGAAACTGAGCATACGAGTAAATGGATGCACTAGAAATGTTCAAGGTGCAACTTATCTGGTAAACAGAAGACAGCAGGGTGGATGAGGAGAGCTTGGTGAGAGCTCTAGCGCCACGAATGAAGCGTCAAAACATATACGAATCACCATTCTGTGAAATATCTTGACATGATCATATGATTACCCATCCTCTCATCTAAAGGGAAGAGAATTTTGACTAAGAAGGGCAACTCGTGGACCAATTGATTGCATGTCAGGGGATATTTCAATGTGTGGGTAAAAGCAGAGGTATTATGAGACATGTTGCACTTAAAAAATAGAAATGATCAGAAACTGCGAGAAGGGGAATAACATACCGTAATACTAAAGATGGCACACAGCAGAGAACAGTTTCAACTTTGTGGCAGCAGACACACGTTAGGTACCTTTGGCCTTCAGATCTGCTTTAATTCTTCATGTCACAGATTCAACAAGGTGATGGAAACATTCCTCAGAGGTTTTGGTCCATACTGGCATGATAGCATCACACATTGCTGTAGATTTGTTTAGTTCCACATCTGTGATGTGAATCTCCCTTTCCATCATATTCCAAAGGCGCTCAGTTGGACTGAGATCTGCTGACTGTAGAGTCACCAGAAAAGACAAGCGTTTGAACCAGTTTGAGATGATTGAGCTTTGGTGTGAAAGATGTGGTCATCGTGCTCTTCTGCTACTGTAAACCATGCTGTCTGTTTCAAGGTTTGTGTGTCATGTTGTGCATTCAGAGATGCTCTTCTGCATACCTTGCTTGTAAGAAGTGGTATTTGAGATACTATTGCCTTCCTGTCAGCATGAAGCCACCTGAGCATTGTGTTCTTGCATCAGAGAACTGTCACTCGGTGGATATTTTCTTTCTTTTGGGGGTGATGCAACAGTGTGGTGGTGCACTACCACCTCACAGCAAGAAGGTTCCTGGTTCAGCTTCCCCCCAGAAACCAAAGACATGCATGTGAGGTTAACTGGTGATTCTAAATTGAGAAGCTCTGGATTATTCTCTCAATAAAGCTTCAGTGTTGCAAAACCTGTAGTCATACAACTCGTGCAGTGAAAAAACATGAAAACTAAACATTATTTGAGTTATATCAGCATTTCTTTTTTTAATTAAAATGTGATTGGTGATATTTTAGTGTCTCTAAAAATGGGCAATGTTTCTACAAAGGTACTCTGTAGATGTTTTTTACAGTAAAATCTTAATTGTGACTAAAATGTCAAAGTTGGACCATATAGACAGTTTCTTAGCCCACTTCCAATGGCCTCACAGACACCCTTAACTTTAAAAATGCAAACTAATACATAAAAAAAGATTTATAAGGAAATGGATTCGATTTAAAGAATGCTTCCACTAGGAGCTACATTTATCCATTCTGACAGGGCTTTACTCTATGAATGATACATCAAGAGTAATTTTGGAGGTTCAGTATCTTGCGAGAGAGTAGTTCAGCATGTGGACTGCAGGAGCTGGGGATTGAATCACAGAACCTTTTAAGAAATGCCTCATGAACCACAGCTGCAGCACATTTAACCTTCCATTCTTACACAGTATGTGCTAACACTAGTTGTTGAAGTGCTGCAAGCGCCCCTTCCAGCATTGAACAAAAAAAATACTGTAGATATTACATCCGCTTTTACATTAATTAATACAATCCATTTTACCTTCCATTTTATTATCACTGCTCTGCACGTCGTATTCACTTTCTCCTCGATCTCCTTCTCTTAGTTTCTTTCCTCTTTCTTTCTCCTCTCCGCCTATTTCGCAGTCTTGGTTCTGATGCAGCAATCAAGGAAAGGAACTCATTTATCAGGTCTGATGGCAGCAGGGGGTGTATTGTGCACTGCTGGAAGGGACTGCGTGTTAGACTGAATGCATAGCTTTAGGCTATTGCCCTGTTGTAAGGTCATTGTAATTAAGTTTTGGCTCACAGTGGTGGACTGTGCCTTTGAGGTTCAAATGTCTTTTCCCTCCATCTCAAAAGGTCCTTTTCTGCACGATTTGATTATGCGATCATACAAAACAGTCTTATCCCACACCAAATATTAGACTCTGTCTGTGAATATTGATTTATCTGTGGACTCAGTTCAGTTGGAATGAGTTAGATTCCCCTAACTTCCTCAGTGATTACTTTGTGGAAATAGAATATTAGAGTGTCAGTGATTGCTGCAGATGGGAAAGCTCAGGGCTCGACCGAACACTTGAGATTGCTAATCTAGGATCCTAAACTTGCTCTAACTTCAATTATAGAATTGAGGAGTGAGATGGGGGAAAAAAGAGGTGCAGACCTATTGATAAATTCCTCATCTATCTATCTATATCATCTTTCTCTTGCTCCACATTTTCCTTCTGACGTTTCTTGTATTCTTTTTTTTTTTCTCTCCTTGCAGGCTGAGAAGCAGAGAATAGCTGCTTTCGTCAGCCTTGCCCGTGTGTCCAGCTCGTCTTCCCAACCCAAAGTCGCACACCACATCAAGTCAAGCGCAGTCCAATAAAAGCAGTCAGCCCCTCCCTGATGGCAAACTGGTCCAGATGTGGCTGCTCTTTGCCAGGCCCCACAGTCTTCTCGTGTGTGCGTCACTGTGCTGAGTGGCCCCAGGTGTTACGGTCAGTTTTGCGTCTAGACTCCCTTTTACACTCTGCTTTTTCCTCCCTGTGTTTTCGCTTGTTTACATGAGTAAACAAGTTTTTCCTTTCAGCAGGGAAGAACTTGGGAATGCAGAACCTCACAGGAATCTTTCTAAAGCTCCACCGTTTTGACTTGAACCTTAAGAAAGGTCTTGTAGTGGTTTCCTAACAGCTGTGACTTAAAAACATCCAAAAGCACACTGAAAGCACATGAATGAGTCACAGCAGACAGAATTAGCTGCCCCTGTTACAGCATACTAGTGAAGGATTTCTGGATTTAAAAAAAAAAAGAAGAAGAAATCATTAAAAAATCAATAAGTCATCAATAACCTTCCTGCGGAGTTCAATAGAGATAATGACCTGTGGGACACGCTGATATTGTATCCAAAGTACAGCTCATAGCAAAAGCACAGAAGGCCAGTGGGATCCCAAAACAATTAAATACCACAGCAAAGGATTCATATAGTTTGTTCAGGCTGGATCGCATGTTCGGAAAAACCCTCATTGTTATATAATAGCAGAGGCCCGGTTGAAGGGCAACAGACTGGTAAAGCTTCCCTGTTTCTTAAACACATGCACATCAGTGCACACACACACAAAAAGGTTTTTAAATGACAGAGAAAATGAATATTTCTGAATACTAGCCTAACCAAAAACACTGTTTACCTAAAACTAACCCAAACCTTCTTTATTTCACTGTGACTTTGTAAAGTGTGCCCATAACATAAGTGATATAATTCGAGTGCACACATAAAAACACATAATCATACACTGAAGAGAATTAAATCCACGTGTAAGAAATTCTTCTGTGACAGCAACAGTCATGAGGAAGTTGGTGTCAGATGACACAGAAGCCCTGCTCAAACACTAAAGGGAAGTAAGTATAAAAATGAGTTTTTATTGTGGTCTTTTTATATAATAAAATAAAATAAAATCAGCAAGCGTCACTAAAGTAGCCAAAAGAACAACAGTTAGATCCCTTTCTGGGTTGCAAAGTGGCCTGCAGCTGCACAGCAGCTGAGGGCAGACTAAAACAGCTAAACAGTGCTCCTTATGTGAGATCTGCCAACTGGATGCATAGAGGGAGTTATCGGCTAAGCCATCCACTGATGTGGGCTGGCACTGAGAATGGCTGATCTGCCGGGACTGCTGCTGAGCTTGACTTTGTGGCCTGCCCCCAATTAATGCCATGCTCCAAAGAGATGTTGAATCCGCACGCAAACCTTGCTTTTGGTTTTTCTGAGGCAACAATTTTCAGAAAATTTCACAAATAAAAATCCAGTTGAGTGCTATAATAACACAAACAAACTGAACCGGACTGCATCACCCAGTCAAACTATTATTGTTTTTCTTTGTGAAAAAACAGTTGAGCCAAATATCGATAGAGAATGCGCCTCAAAACTTTTTACTTTTTTTGATTTTTGCTTTGAATATCAAAGAGAAGCTTTACAGTCATTTGCGCCATGTTTGATCTTTGTGACACAAGGAACACAAGCACTCTACAATATATGAAGCTCTTATTCCACTTACGTAACATAGCAGGATTAGAGCTTCTTCTTTTTTTTTTTCTTCAGTTTGCCTTAAAATGCTCCTCACACGTCTGACAGTGGGCTGAGCTGCATTTCAACTAGCGGTGTACTGTGGCGTATCTTTGAACAACCAAACAACTCAAGTGAAGTGCCTGCAGTCCTTTAAGCACTTTATCCTCAGAGCTTCGTTGGGCAACAGACAGGCAAAAAAAAATAAGAGAAAATAAAACAAGAGAAAAAAATGCAAATGAACGCTACGACACTTCTACATACAATTGACAACCACAACAAAAAGGCAGAGTACATTAAAAATATTTCAGAAGGCCAGACTCATAACTTTTAAACAATAGGAAGAGGGGAAAAAGATGGGGGAAGAGTGAGTGTGAAAGATATGAGTTTTTTCTTTTTAGAAGCTCCTTGGTGTCGCGTTGGGGATTCCATGTGTCTCATCGTCTTGTTTAGGAGTGCATTAGCAGCCAATGACACAGCCTCCCTCCCTCCTCATCGCTCTATTTTTCTTGTTGTCGGGGAGAGTGTCCTGAGGCGATAAAAGCAACCATCAGTACTCCTCCTCCTCCTACACCTCCTTTTCATGCAGAGATACGCAAGGGCCTAATTTTCCATCAGCAAAGCATGAAATCAAGAGAGAATGCCACACAACAAGCACTCTTATGAGGGGACACTTTGCCAGTTCACCCACCCACAGAAGTGTATACACACACACACACACACACACATCTGCACTCACATGTAACACACCGACGCAGAGTCACATCCCTTCTGCATAAATTATGAAATCAAGTGGATGCTAAGCTAAAGTGACAATCACAAGCTTGCTGATGAGAGCATAAATGTGACTTTGGGAGATTGTTTGACAAATTACATAAAATTATGTGATGCTTGTTAAGTTTTCAGACTGTGTTTTTCTTTGACATGAAGATGATGCAATATTTTCTGAGCATTTTAAGTGGGAACTGCATTCAAATGCGGGCTATAAAATGTTGCAACAGAGCCAGACATGTCCAGTGAGCCTTGTCTAGGCACTTCTGCCGCATATGTCACTGGTATGCTAATTCCAAGGACTCAATTAATGTACTGTCATATGCATTAGAATGCCACTACTCCATCATCATACACTGTTAAACTTGCAGCCGTAGCCATTCGAAGTGTGCATACTAAAATAAATATGGCTGCCACACACAGTACTGCACATATCGAGTGTCAAAAGAGTCAAACAGTCAACACCCACTGCATTCGCATTTGTATCTGCTGTGACTAAAATATATGCCTACCTATACACAAGGCTAGATACCGCTCAAACTGTTAGTGTGATGATCTGTACATATGTGATTACACGTACCGGAGGTTGTATCACTGAGTAACAGTATACAGTATTTGAAACATGTATTTAAATGGTGTTTCTACAATATGAGTCAGATCTTAGACCTTAGGTGCTCCTGTTATTTGTATTGTTTGAGGCCTCATATTACACGCACTAGGTAGAGAGCAGTCTGCAGCATGTTAATATATAAACTGGTGCAAAAATAAGTAGGTGAAATTTCCCTTTTAATGACACTTCAGTAATTTGGCACACCTGAACATGCATCTTAAAGTGCCACGATGTCCAAACATTACATTTGTGTAAACTAAAATTATGCAGATGTGTGTTATTTTCCATACAACATTAAGACTATATATAAAAGATGGAGATGGCAAACGTTAGCTTTTTCGCTTACATCATTTTGTCTAGAGCCGTAAGTGACCATATTTACCGGAGTGTGAAGTCTTAAGTCATCATCTAAAACTAGTGAGCTTGGTTATCTCCACAGGTGCAATCCAAAGGCACAAATACCTGCTAATTAGTATCATGTAACAGGCTAGAACAATGTTAAACCCTCACCCAAAACTGAGGCACAGACATTCTGGATGGGCTGTAACACAAAACACTATAAAAAGTTCAAAAAAAGCTGCTAAAAATGCTCCAAAAAGGTATCAAAACTGCAACCAATTGGTAAAATTTGCAGCAATGAGGCCTAGCAGCCAGTGAGTGGCTACAGTGACCTGTGTCATTAATTAGTGACAGAGATCAGAGATCAAAAAAGCTGTAGACATGTTATATTCGCAGCTAAACCTGGAATAGACTCACTTTTGGACCAGCTTCAAGCAGCCATAGAGGTACTGCAGCTCTCTTCATTGGCTTCATTTTCATTGCTGCCACTCTATGTCTGTCGGCTAATCCTGCTTACCTCCGTCAAGAAGTGGGCGTGGCCACCTGGCATTCATTTGGCACATTTGCCCTCCATTACTCTCTTCTGTACCTCTCCTCGTCATTCTTTGCCAAATCGTTGTACTACTGAATCAGTGTCACTCAGGCCACTTCTGTTACCACGGTTTTACTTAGATTTTATTTCAGATCACCTATCGTCTACTTACCTATCCTCTTAATCGTAGATACCTTCTTTTGGTGTGCTTACTGCCATTCTTGACTCAGAATAGAAAACCTGTGAGCAGAGTCAACTGGTCCATAAGTCAAATCAGTATAAAAAACCTGTGTTTAAAAATATGAAAACACAGAGGGCTGAACTGTGAGTAACAGCCTTGGAATCCAAAAGAAACTTACCTGAGAGTTGAACCTGTGGAACTATAAAGCCTACCTACTGAACTGGAATGAGAAAGTGCCAGTTAAAAACACAGTTTGTGTGAATTAAATCTGTAAGAATTTTATTTGGGACCTCGTGACTAAGTGAAGCTCACAAGATCAATATTCTTGTTTGTTATACCTGCAAAGCTTTCATTAAAACTGGTCGACCGTTCATGTACGCCCACTAGGTTTATGTGACTGAGGCCTTAGGTAAAAATGTCACAGAGTGAAAGAAAATCCATGAATCTGGGCATGTTATTAATATATTAGAATGAAGATGGGCTTTTTTTGTCTCCATGGAAGACTAGAGGAGTTATCCTGGGATCTTGTAAAGAGTATAGTGGGCTCATAGAAACTCAGTATTTAGTGTGAAAAGGCCATTTTCCATTCACTACATTGTATTTAGCTTTCAGTGACTGTAAATGCATTATAAAGTACACCAAAATCACACAATTAAACCAAACTAGTTTATACAGCATGCAGCCCTTTCTCTATGTAATTTTTTTTCTTTCTAGGATCCTAATTTGGCAGACATGTAAATTAAATGTAATTTTCTGTTTTTTACAGTTTGTATACATCAACAGCAGGGACATGATGATTTTATTTGCAATATCAGCCTGTGGTCAAATAGATATCCACACAACGTGATCAGAAAATTCACACTGGCTGACTGCCAGTTATTGCAAGTTTCTATGGCCGGATGCATTAGATCACAGAAATAACCATGGCCAGCCAGTCTAATTATTCCTGGGAATAAAGGGAAGAAAAATAAGATCATAGCAGAAGAGCAGAAAAAAACCTCCAGCTCCAGTGGCGAATGAGACCCAGCGTTGCTTTATTCAGAAACCATGTCAGAGACCAACTGCTAGGCTAAACTGAATAGTACTGTATCTAAGTTTTTTATCGACTTGAAAAAAAAAAAAAAGGCAGTTAGTTATTAGGACAGTAACACTGACAAACACTACAGAGGATGGAAAGCTTTTTCTCTGCTACGCACACAAACACAGAGAGAAGAAAAAGATCTCACAGTGCTGACTGACAAAGATGCCCTGCAATATAGATGACGAGAACAAAGCTTCCCATAACAAACTCCAGTCATATTGAGACGATTTCCTTTTCAATAATGAATCGCCATCAGCATCACGCGTCAATACTGCCTCTGTGTTTTGTGTGTGCCAGCATGCGTGTGTGAGTGAAGAGAAAAGAGGGAGAGAAAAAAAAAAAACATCTATCCTCAACGAGAACAAAACTTCTATATTTAATCTGCACTGAGAACAAGCAGGCATGCAAAGTCAAAAACAAAACGGGGATAGCAAGCTGAGGCTTTCTGTGGCATGCAAATCACATCCGGACCAACCAGCTGCTGTGAGCTTATCCCCCACATCTTTGTGATTGACAGGATTTTTAAAATGTGTAGATTATAAATATTTATAATTGACTTAATATTGACTGTATTCTCTCTGTTTGGTTGAACTTGTATGGAGAGAAGAAAAAAATAAGAAGGAAAAAAAACTTTAATTTCTCAAAAAGAAAAAAAGAAAAAAAACGAGCACAATACCACAATCCAGTTCCGACTTCACATAAATAACCCTCCCTGCGAGCCCCAAAGTGTTTTTGTATGAATGTTCAGTAGCCTGCTTTCCTCGCAGAGGGTAATTAGGATTATACTGAACTTTCTGCTTTTGTTAAGTCTTCTTGAGAGTTCAAAAGTTCTCAAAGAGGTCAACATGGTCACGTTCACCTTAAAAAAAAAAAGAGGTGACAGTTGGAAGCACGGGCCAGATCTCTGAAAATTACCCCTATAAAAGCTCTCCGAGTCAGGCTAATAATGCCTGTGGAAAGGTGCGTATTCTTGAATATTTAGAGAAGCAGGCAGAGCTCGCTTGTTGTAACTTGTAGTAACTTTATCTGCTTAAGAGATATGAATGATAAGAATGCAAACACAAGTGGCCACATTCAAGATGCGCACATCTTCTCGTGCACCTCTGGTCAGCTGCCTCGACACACCCTACAGGCCACTGGCTGGCGATGACTGCTGAATTTTGAGGTACAGCAGAGCAGCGCTCTGTGACTTTTAGTTTGAGTGGTGTCAATGTTATGTCATGTGAGACTGCCAATATCAGGGGGACAACAAAGTGAACTGTGTGGGCCTGTGTGTAATAATAAGCCAGCACACAATGCCATGCCAACACAATTTTCACCCACCATCCATTTTTCCAAAATAAAGTAAATAGACAATTGACACATTGGAAGACCTCCAGTGTGCATCAGAGGTGCAGGTACAGGGTTGACTACAGCTGAGCTAAAAGCTGCAGCGGTACTGCCTGAGAATGTTACAATGGCAATTGATTTCCACTGTGCCAGCCAGTGATGACAGAGCCCACTAGAGGACATCGGACACACAGGGCGCTAAGGCCATCCTCATGAAGTCCGTTTCTGATTGTTTGGTCAGAGACATTTACACCAGTGATCTACTGGAGGTCATTTTGTAGCTCTGGCAGTGTTCATCCTGCTCCTCCTTGTACAAAGGAGCAAATTCTGGTCCTGTTGATGAGTTAAGGGCCTTCTACTGCCCTGTTCAGCTCTCCTAGGGTAGCCGCCTGTCTCCTGGAGTCTCCTCCATGCTCTTGAGACTGTGCTGGGAGACACAGCAAATCTTCTGGCAAAGACATACTCATGGGCCCTCCTGGAGACATCCTGGAGACGTTGGACTACATGTGCAACCTCTGTAGGGTCTAGGTATCACCTCATGTGACACTGACCCAAATGGAAAACTAGTGAAAAAAACCATCAGAGAAGATGAGGAGTGACCTTAGACCTTAAACCTTAAAGTGAGAGAAAACTTTCAATCCAGAATTGATGTCTCTATTGATTACAATAACAAATAGCAAGACACTGTAGTGATTGTTATATTATTTTTTTATTTGATCATTATCAGTGAAGAGGGGACAGGAAAGATGGACAGGAAGGGTCTCATGGTTGAACCCAGGGTGCTGCCTTCTTAGTTCCTGAGCTAACCCAGAGAAGCAAGCTTTAACTTTTTGATCACATTATGTATATTGACTGGACTCTATTTTCAAGAAGCTGTAACCTGAAGCTGCACGGTAGCTAACAACAAAAGTGGCTTCATTGTGCCTTGATTCTGTAGACAAAGATAAAACTGAGAGGCACTGAAAAGGTGTCCTTGTACAGTCCAGCTCCAACACAAAAGCTATGGCTGGCTGGAAGACGAGTGGAGGAAACACTGTGCTAGCACAGAAATGGGATGGGCCTAACCTCTAAGAAATTGAAATAGCTTTTGGCCTTTGATTGAATTGCACTATGTGAGCTCACTACACTGTATAAATCCTCTCTGTTTCTTTCTGTCTAACTCTCTTTCAGCTCCACATCAAAAAGGCCATCTGCAGTATAAAAAAAAAATGGCCAGCCAACACACCATGCGCTCCCATCTCATCCACAAGTTTCCTCTGCCCAGCATCCAGACACGGCGCTGCCCATCGTCTCATCAATTTTCCTCTTTGATTTCATCACCAAGTAAAACTAAAGTGGCATAACAAAGTTTTATTTTGTAACAGAACAAGTTTTACAACCGAAACTACCTGAAAATCAGAAAGTCCAAGTTGTGACCAGATATTAAAAGTTTCTGATTTAAAAAAAATAATAAAAAAATCATCTTGGTGCAAACAAATACACAACCTTTTATTTTACAGTCTCAATAATGAAAACTGCTTTAGATCCCACAGAGTATTAGGATTTAAAGTGAGCATGAAACACAAACCCTTCAAGCAGATTAAATTTCAAATCAAGCAGGCCATGTAAATGATGTGGTGACAGGGGGCCCAGTGCAATTAGCATGCCGGGCTAGTGTTAAAGCAATTAGGCAAAACAGACGGCAAGAGCACCGGGGCTAGGCATGGGAAGGGAGAAGGACGAATATTTCCATATTATTCTTCAGGACATGAAGAAAATGTGTGTCTGTGTGCGTGCATGGATGTGCGTGCGCATGTACAGTTTGTTTGAGGTCGTTTGGCACTCGACTTGTTTGTGGATTCTCAGAGGGAATCAGAGGTTAATGGGAGCTAGACTTTGTTTACTGACAGCCTATCCAGCCATTTTTGTGAGAGTAAAGGGAGGGGTTGGGGCTAAATAACAAATGCTGTGTTCCTTGAAACAAAAACGGAAGAAAAAAATAATAAAAGGGAAATAGAAAACACTGACTCTCGTGTTGCTTTGGGGAATCACAAAAACATTTACTGGTAAACAACCCCAGAGCGGAAACTCTGGAAACCACTTTGGGGAAAAAGCAGACACATTTGGGCAAATCTCTCAGGTGGAGCCATCAAAAGCACTGTCGGCTTGTACACAGAGACATGGCAGAAAGGACCACCTGGAGACGAGGAGCGACATTCGTTTGAGCGTAAATTACTCAAACAAGCATGCCGGGAATGGCATTTATTACTTGATGTTTCCCAGTGGGAACCGTGTTAGATGACTCTAATTCAAACAAGGAGTTATGATACACAAGACTGTACAAAAACAAACATGCAGTACAGTGCATAGGAAGTTGTGTACGGTGAAATGAGGGCCTTTTGGGATGCAAAGTAGAGGAGTGACTCATATCTGTCTCTTTCAGTGTTGGAAGAAATACGAAGATATTGATGAGTTTTGTATGAAAATTTGGTGTTTCTCATGCTTTGGTTGTAAAACAGTGGAAACAATGGTTGAAAGAGTAAACACAATTAAAGTTGGAGAAACAAATTAAGACAAGGAATCATAGACTGTATATGAAAGATGGACACAACCACTGTGAGGTCATCCATGAATGTGTAGGCTCCCATTTTGATGCCTCACCTTTAGATTTATGGATTACCCCTTTCTCCCTCCAAAGCCAGAATTGGAAGCATATGTACACAAGAACAGACTGGTCTATTGACAGCAAATGCTAACAAGTGTGAATAGACTGCATGGGTGCAGATACACACTGCTAATTATTGCAAAAAAACAAAAAACAAAAACAAAACAGTCCACAGACTTCTTGGATGGTCCATTAATACATTTAATCACACGTCAGTTCATATTAATTGTCAGACAATGGTATTAAAGATGTAGCAAAAGGCACCAACACCGTGACAGCATCCTGTGGGGATTTACTATGTGAGAAACTGCATTATTGACACATATTCAGATTTTGCATGTATAAGTATTTTTCCATCAGCAAATAGACCAGTTCTGTTTTTTAGTTGTTGTTATTGGTTTTAGGTGCATGGTTTTATCCCGTTTTTAGCCGCACAGTTTGGCTAAATTTTAGCTGCTCGGTTTATCTGCTGAATTTGGTTATTTCATTTTACCTGTTTAATCGTTTGAGGGTTGGTTGTAGTTTTAAGTTGTGTTATCTAAGCTGCATGTCCCAACACTTAATTAATTTTAGACTAGGCTGTCTCTGGGCATTAACTAGATTCATTTTACTCAGGCGGCTGTTTTTATTGATTTTTGTGTGTGTTTTTGTTTATATTATTGCTTATTTTATTAAACATTTACAATTTGTATTTTTTAATGAAGATTTTATTTTACTATTTTATTCTTCATTTTGAACTGATAAAATCAATTTAAATACAGTATTTGGATTGGAAGCAACGTCTACCTTTGTAGGGAATTAACGGAAAGTATTGTGAAAAAGTCTTGAACACGTCATTTCTTTATATTTTGCTAGGAAAATTGGAAATAAGTGCAGCAATTTATTGAAATGTGTGAAAATATGTATGGGAATATGTTATATAAGGCAAAAACAGATTTTGTGCAATTCTAAGGAGCTTAAAAGTCAATATTTGGTATTTTTCAGTAAATGTGTGGTATTCTTATTGCTAGTGCAGAAAGAATAAAGGTGTCGAAGAATAACTTCAACAACTTTATTCTTACTACACTGACAGTGTGTTTGGGATCATTGTCATGCTGAAAAATTAAGCTGTTGCCAGATAGAAAACATTGTATTGTGGATTAAAATTTGACAAGACTTTCATGCGTTTATAATTCCATCAGTTTTGACAAGCTCCCCTACCAAACTGACTGAAATACAGCCCTTAACCATGACAGAGCCTCAAAATGTTTAAATATGAATTTACTCCATCAGACCTGTTGCCCCTGATTTTCAGTCCAGTTCTTGTGTAATTTGACATGCCTTTTCTCCCTCTTTCCTTTCCTTACAACTGGCTTCTAGACAGCCACCCTTTCACTGAGACCACTTCTGATGAGGTTTCAGTGAACAGTAGGTAGATCAGCTAAAGGGCCAGATGCATCTCTCAGTTCCTGTATCAGGCTTTTGTTGGATTTTGGCCTATTTCTTAAGGACATGACTTTACTGATTGCTTACTTATTTGCAGCAAATTTTCAGAGCTGTCACTTCTGCTTCTGTCTACTTTCCTCAAATGTTTTAAGGACACACTGCACACCATGCCAAGGTATGACAAGCTTTTGGCTAGAACTACACTCAACAAAAATATAAACGCAACACCTTTGTTACTGCTCCCATTCCCCATGGGATGGACGTAGAGACCTAAAATTCATTCCAGATACACAATATAACCATCCCTCCCAAACAGTGGTCACAAATCAGTCCAAATGTGTGGTAGTGGGCACATCTGCTATATTGAGATAATCCATCCCACCTCACAGGTGTGCCACATCAGGATGCTGATCTGACATCATGAGTAGTGCACAGGTGTACCTCAGACTGCCCACAACAAAAGGCCACCCTGGAATGTGCAGTTGTTTGCGCTATTGGAGGTCTGGGGACCCAGAACCGGTCAGTATCTGGTGTGACCACCATTTGCCTCATGGAGTCTATCAGATTGTCAATTGTGGCCTGTGGAATGTTGGTCCACTCCACTTCAATGGCTGTGCGAGGTTGTTGGATATTCGTGGGAACTGGTACACGCTGTCGTATACGCCGGTCAAGCACATCCCGAACATGCTCAATGGGTGACATGTCCGGTGAGTATGCTGGCCATGCAAGAACTGGGACATTCTCAGCTGCCATCTGCCCTGAACAATGTGAACCATGATTCATCCGTGAAGCGTACACCTCTCCAACGTGCCAGACGCCATCGAATGTGAGCATTTGCCCACACAAGTCTGTTACGGCGATGAGCTGGAGTCAGGTCAAGACCCCGATGAGGACGACGGGCATGCAGTTGAGCGTCCCTGAGACGGTTTCTGACAGTTTGTGCAGAAATTGTTTGGTTGTGCAAACCAATTGTTCCAGCAGCTGTCTGGGTGGCTGGTCTCAGACGATCTTGGAGGTGAACCTGCTGGATGTGGAGGTCCTGGGCTGGTGTGGTTACACGAGGTCTGCGGTTGTGAGGCCGGTTGGATGTGCTGCCATATTCTCTGAAACGCTTGTGGAGACGGCTTATGGTTGAGAAATGAACATTCAATGCAAGGGCGACAGATCTGGTTGACATTCCTGCTGTCAGCATGCCAATTGCACGCTCCCTCATTGCTTGTGGCATCTGTGGCATTTTGCTGTGAGACAAAACTGCACATTCCAGGGTGGCCTTTTGTTGTGGGCAGTCTGAGGTACACCTGTGCACTACTCATGATGTCAGATCAGCATCCTGATGTGGCACACCTGTGAGGTGGGATGGATTATCTCAATATGGCAGATGTGCCCACTACCACACATTTGGACTGATTTGTGACCACTGTTTGGGAGGGATGGTTATATTGTGTATCTGGAATGAATTTTAGGTCTCTACGTCCATCCCATGGGGAATGGGAGCAGTAACAAAGGTGTTGCGTTTATATTTTTGTTGAGTGTAGATTTGGGAATCTTTTTTGGAGGGGGGGATAAAATTTTATTCCTATCGACTTGTGTTTTTCAATGATTCAACTAAAGACATGCAAGCAAATTATATGTACAAATACATTCCTCTGAAAATGGTCAGGTACAAAGACTGGACTGAAAGGGAGCAAAAAACAGCCCATGTCCAAAGAAAAACTTTGAAAGACCTTCAGAAAGATTGGAGAACTATTGCCCAAGATCTCCAGAAATAAGGTACTGGGTAAAGACTTATTTGTGTGTTCCTAATAATAAAAATGTAGTACATGCAGACGAAGTCATTCAATAACTTATATTTGTTACACAGGCAGCACAAAACAGCCCAGTGAAACCAACAGCTTGAACCAATTTAAATCTTATTTCGCCATCATTGGTTTTCTGTGCACATAATGAAACAAGAGAAGGGTAAATGATGAGGTTAAAAAGGAACTGACACATTTTGTAAAACTAATATTTGCTGACTGACAGAGTTTTGCTTTGAGTCAAGTTTCTGAAAATATTCTGGCAAAAATCCTCGGGTGCGTGTTTTGCTTTCACATTTACTTGCCATTAAAGTGTATGACCTGAGAAAACCGCTTGAGAGAAAACACAAGAATTACAAGTACAGTATTTACTGTGTGTTTGTGTCATGGGTTGCTTAGATACCACATCCCTAGCGTGCGGTGAGGTGACACCTAATTACAGCACAGAGTCTGTATTAAAGGAAGGTAAATAATAGACTTTAATTCAGGAGAACGCAACAAGCACACAGCAGCTGTTTGTGTTAAAGCACAGTGCAGACAAACAAAATGATCCAATGCAAAGACAAAAGGCGTGGCTCTTGTCAATGTGATTGCTTCAGTTTACTTTTTCATATAGGGAAAATTAACATTTTATTTCTTCATGGGTTTTAAAAACATAGCGTGTAACCATAAAAGGAAGGCAATCACAACTGTTGGAAAAGCCATAACTGTAATATCCTGTTTTTGCTATCACATGATTAATGTGCTCCAAAAACAGCTAATGATATAACCCTTTCCGAGGAATTCCTTTAAAACAGCACTTATACACCCAGCTCAATTATCTGAAATTTAGCCTAAATTGAAATTCCACAGACTGTAGTAATTAGTTTCTGTTCAAGTCACTGCCATGAATGCATACTATGTAGAACAACCTATCACAATATGTACCACCATATGGTCGACATGGCCTATGGGCTCTGTGAGAATCACTTCATGGAATGAACAGATCTCAAGCAAGGTGAAGCAGTGTTTTGTTTAAGGTGTACGCTTTATAGACAGATGAGGAGACAGAAAGAAACGAAGAAGTATTTCAGAATCAGATGAAAAGAAACCAAATCACTAAGTCTTCAAACTTAAGGTCAAGCCCAATGGACAGAGGGGATAACACTATGAGGAAAAAAATGGCCCAAACCGGACAAGACATTGAAGTATATCTTGTAGCCAAGAGAAACAAGTGACATGATGTAGCCTACTACTGTATCCTAGTAACACAATGCCAGGAGGGGGAAAAAGGGAAGAAAAAAAACAATGGATGAATACATTCATTCCCAGACTTCAGCAACATTTTCCTGCAAAACAGGAAAGATGACAGTGGAGAGGGATATTCCACAGTTGTTAATCTGTTTCATAATAACTGGTTCACAGCAATTTAAGAAGCACTCAAGCTGAATCAAGGGGAATTTTAGATGTTTGCTTTGAATCACTGGTTTGTTCATCAGTTATGGTTTGTATGCAAGACAGGATGCATACCTGGTTTTGTGTTGTGTCTGCTAGATTCTTACCCTACCATCAAGATCCAGACAACTTTGTGTAAATCTTCTATTTCCCAGTTTAGGTGAGCCTGTTGAGCCTTTCAGCTCAAAGCATGGTGGCCATTCTCCTCTGATCTCTGACATCAAGAAGGCCTTTTCACCCAGATCACCGGATATTTTTTCCCCTTTTTTCGGACCATTGTCTGTAAACACTGTTGATTACTGGATGTTTCTGAAATACACGGATATGCCGATCTGGATCTAACCAACAGCCACAACACATTTAAAAATCACTTACCGTATGTTTCGGACGTGCACTTAAAATCCTTTAAGTTTCTCAAAAATTGACAGAGTGCCTTATAATCCAGTGCGCTTATGTATGAATTCTGGTTGTGCTTACTGACCTCAAACCTATTTAATGTGGTACACGGTGCTCAAAAATCGTTTGATGGATTATTGGAGCATTGCGGTTATTGTAGTCAGGAGCCTCAAGGAGTAATCTGGGTAGAAAACTCCGTCTGCTTCAGGTCCCAAAGTCAAACAAACACTGCGGCATCACGGAGAGTTAAAAACTGTCTAAATTCTTTACCTTTCTCTACCTTTGATAAAATGATCAGCGTTGCTGCTTTACCGGGTGTAACAATTAAGTTTAACATCCATGAAAACAGAATTTATTACATTTAATGGGGTTAGAAGTTAGCAGGAAGCTAGCTTGCTAGTTTCCACCTAAACATGACATACCATATTGAAAGATTTGTAAAAAAAAAAATTAAATTAAAACGTACAACGCTGCTATCACTTCCAACATAAATGAAGACAGAAAACTAAACAGCAGTAACTTTTGTAGGGTTACTGAAGTTGGACTAGCTGGTATATAATGATGTGCTACGTGATTACTAGCGACACAGCTATGTTAGCATAACATAAACACAGTGAAGCTCGATAAAAGTTAACATGAGGGTTCCCGATGGTTAGGGACAAATGCGATCGCATGGCAGGACACTGTAAATGGACCAAACTTCAGTCAGGAGAACAACTGAGATAATCCATCCACAATACGAGGTTAGTCATTAATATACTGCAGCAACATGCGAATAGAACAGCTGCAAGAGAATTCATCATTAACGAATAAATGGTACGGAAGTGGAGGAAGCAAGAAGAATGAGTTAAGTAAAGTTTGACTTATCTGACTGTTTTGTTTCACTTAATGCTCCTCATAATCCGGTGCGCCTTATGTATGAAAACAGACCCGTTCATCAACAGTGCACCTTATTGTCCGGTGCGCCTTATGGTCCGAAAAATACGGTAAATTACATTACTTCCCCCTTTTGATGCTCAGGTTGAACTTTAGCAGGTGACCACTGCACGCCTACATGCACTGACTTGCTGCCATATGACTGGCTGATCAGACATTTGCAGATAGTCAAACAGGTATACCTACTGTCAGCGAGTGTTTCTGCTGTCAAATTCTACTAAAACAATGTTCCTGTCACTGTGAACACATTCACAGCTAGATTTACCAGCTTTTCAATGCTATTTTACGGTCTACCTCTTGTAATCTTTTGCAACAATGCCTTCTTTACCGTAATGTTTTTACAGTGAACTGTGACTTTGCATCATTAAACACTGCCATATTCAACATGTTAACACCCTGAACATATATGTTGACCAAACCTGATAAATCAGTAAGATGATTTGACATCATGGTTGCCTGGTGGTAGGTACTGCTAGCTAAAAGTTGTTCCTAGACAACCAGCTATTGTAAATACATCACACATCCACGTGATTTACATTCCAATGAATGTTGGCAATTGCCAAAGGGAAAAGTACGGAATTACACTGTAAAATTAAACTGTTAAACTTTGGCATATTCAGTATGTGAGTGAACTTTCCCTCTATTTTTACAATGTACTTAATGATTATTTGAAATATAGCCAAAGAAAAAGTTTATTACTAAAAAATTATAAAGTATTAAGAAAATTGACAACAGTCAGGCTGTGTAAAACTTCTATTTTGAGGCCTTTGTTTTGCTTATTAGTACTGTACTAAGAACTGTGTTTCTGTACTTTGGTATAAACTACATCTAAGTTGTTTATGAGGCATGAAAAAACCCTTCTTAAAATTCTACTCAGTTCTCCATAACTACGAAATTGCAGGGTACCGTGCACACACACATGTTCAAGTCTGTAACAGCTCCCTCTGATTACACATTTCAAAATTTATGTCTGTTTACACATGTGACCCTTCCACAAAGTCCAAAACCATCAAATCATTACTGTGGGTAACACTGTGTATTTTATCAGCATGACTGGATATTTTGGAAGATCAGAGCCCCATTTGTGGGCAACA
This sequence comes from Mchenga conophoros, assembly GCF_057382185.1. Classification (NCBI taxonomy): domain Eukaryota; kingdom Metazoa; phylum Chordata; class Actinopteri; order Cichliformes; family Cichlidae; genus Mchenga; species Mchenga conophoros. The sequence goes on from NC_140542.1 coordinate 33,645,088, forward strand.
ATATTTTGGTGGTGACTGCACTTAAGCTGTCTCCTGCTTTCAGAAGGTTTTGGAGCCTAAAAGACCAAGAAATCGAGCATTATACCTTGGGCATGGAAAAGAACATGAATGGATGGAAACAAAAAAATCAATAAAGGCTTTGGTGGGATTCATGTGATTCTTCCATCACTGTTTTATGTCAAGTTCCCTTTTTTTAAAGAAGAATTTTTGTATTTCAAAACTGAATATGGCCCCCACACCGTGGAAGCACTAGTGAGCACTCCAATCTCTGGTTTTTTTTTTGTTATTGTTTTTGTTTTTGCCAGCAAAGATTAAAAGATTAACCATGAAAAGTTAAAGATAAGCATGATTTGCGGAACCAAGGCAAAATTCTGAAGGATCCATCTAATCTGAGGAACAGTCAGGGAGAAGGAGTCCAGGTTTGCTTTCACCTGTCACATGAAGCCATTTCCTAATTTCTGACCTATGATGAACAAGTCTCTGGCTTAGAACAAAGGGCCCGCTAACAAAGCTTCCCACTGAGAATTGACTACGGACTTGGTTGCTATTTACATACAGATGCACAGGCAGGAATTTGCATAATGTTTTTTGTAGCTTGGTGCTCAAGGGAGCAGCATTGTAACATATTGGTGCCTAATGAACTCTGAAAAAAATTGATTTTCCACAGAGTAAATTAAGAAATGCATTATAGCTGTTAAAGCAATCTTGGGGGAAATCGGAGCCTTCCTCTGCTAAACTACGCTTGATAAGTAATAAATTACATGTTACACTTATTTGCTTTAATTCATGCTAATTTTGCCCAATTAATGTATCACTGTAGTTCTGAGGGCAGCCACTGGAGATTTAATTATTTATTGGATTTCGATGTGTGTGTGTGTACATATGTGCCTGTGTTTTATCGTTGGCATATGATGAGTGTCTGAAACATTTGTGGCTATTGTGGGGTACTTCATGTGACATTATTTGTTTTTTGCATGGTTTTTCCTATAATTATAAGCGTTTGTGTAAGAGCGCAAGCATATGTGAATGTCAGAGCTTAGATTTAAATCCAGTCTGCCGGGACTTCCTAACAGAGGCTTGATTGTCAGTAGACTCTGAAGGCTCTCTCTGCCTTTCTCTAACACACACACACACACACACACACACACACACACACACTTGAACTAGTTTTGGCTGCCTTCCCATCCTTCCTTCCTCCTTCCACCCCCCTTTGCTAGCTAGCAGGGTGACTCATTGTTTACAAGCTTTTCACTCTGGTGTCCTATCACCCTGCCCTGACACTACTTTTCCATTTAATCACAGCGATTGCTTGTGGTGGCCACCGGGCCTCAGCACTTGCACTTCCCTCCATGAGCCGTCTCCTGTGTTGACTGTTTTTGTCCATATCTGGCTGCAGCTTTTTGCCACTTATCTTTACAGATGAGTTTGTTTTTTTTTTATCCTCAGTGGCCACTAGCAGCATAATTAAAACGGGAAATAATAACATGAATCAGATTTGAATGTATGAAAATCAAAACAGAACTGAAAATGTGACCCTTTGCCCTTTTAAAGAATCAACTACCAGCCGACTTAAGGATGAATGCACATGTGTCTACACATATACTGGACGAGTCAATGGAATCAGCAGGCCACCGGTGAAACCTTCCTTTGCGAGCATTTGGCAAAATAGCTGGAAAAATTTACTGATGAATTAGACTTTTGTTTCACCAGGCTGCGCCTGAGATTAAGCCTCTGCTTCCCTCCTCATAACCTGCCCCTGAAGACGCTCCTCCCAAAACTGAAATGCAAGTAAGCAGGCAACTTAATCCAACTATGTGCAGTTACATACTTTATGCAAATTCAGGCTTTACCTATAAAAAAAAATGCTTGAAAAAGAATGACATGATGGCCTAGTTAGCTATCAGCCTGCTGTCAAACCTCATAAAAACTAAAAAGAAGTTAACGCTACTTTGTTTCTCTCCCATTCAAGTATTCCTTCTACCCCTCCACTCACTTCTGAGGCATCCACTAAGTATCTACCCCCATCAGACCAATATTAAAAAGCTTAGCTGCCAATGGTTTTTCAAGTAAATTAGAGAAAACAAAATCTCTCAGATTAGTCAATTAAGTGGCACATTAGCCCGAGACTTAATTAAAAGATAGCGGGGCATACAGTCTTTAAGGATATAGAGAGGCGACGGGAGTGTTTAAACAGCAGATTGAACAAATGGCACTTATTAAAAACTTGACTGTGAGTCACTTGACACCTCGCATATCCCCTGCACCTTGAGCTACATAAACAGAGTGTCAGCTCCCCGGGTTCCTGCTATGCAAATCTCGGGGACGAGGAGAAGAGAGGAAGCGCACTCGGTAGACAACATCCCTGCCTGAAACGTCAAGACGCCCTCCTAAAATCAGCAGCTTAGCATCTCACACTCTCTCCACGCCACACGTGAATAGTGATTATTAATGTTTTTCAAGGCGAAAGGGAATTAAACTCCCCTTGAAAAAGGAAGTTTAGGTCGCCTAAAGATGCAGTTTGTAACACAGAAAGTCAGTTGATGGGTTTGGCTCCCCCTAGAAATGCATCTGTTTGAACCCAAACCCCTTCTGAGATAATATGTGTGTGTGCCTGCTTGGTGTCAACCCCTCTTTGAAAAGCATCCTTAATTAAACCTTTTGTTCTTCCGAAATGACAAAAAAGCCGAGCGAGGCGAGCAAAAGGTAGTTACTCTGTCAGAGTGCTAAGACTGAAGGTACACTAAAACATCACAGTTCACTGCTCATGTTGCCATTTCAGCGTCACTTTCTATCTGGAACAATGCGACAGCTGACAGCTCGCACCCAAGAATTATCACGCTAAACTGAATTATTTCTGCCACGTGTTAATTTATTAACAACCTGTGCATGCTCTAATGTAGACTGCATTTGCATATACATTTTTAACCTCAATCGTCTTGAATATTCTTTCTGGTGGGAGGTGGGGGGGGACCTGGGAATATTTCAAACTGCCTTTTGTTGCTCCATATTTGAATTTTGAAGAATGAGGTGGGGAAGACAAAAAAAAAAAAAGGGAGAAAGACACATAAATCTCAAACATGTCCGCAGGGCACATATCCTTTAAGGGCAGATATCTGCACTTCATCACCTGGCAACATATGAGATGTGGCATCGCCGATCCAAAGCCTCCTCCTCCTCCTCACTTCTTCTGTGCTTGCTCGCACTCTCTCTCCTTCTCAAAGAGTGACTTCAGCTTTCAGTTATGTTCAAAAACTCCTGGCTTGTTTAGGTGGCTCCCCATCACTATTCGTTTTAAAGAAGAGCAAACATACAGTATTAATAACAGCCAATGAAATATTCGGATTTGGGTTCAAACGCTAGATTGAAAACGTAACTAAAAACATTCTAAGACATGTCATATGAGATGCGTTGTGAACACTTTAATCTGTAAAACTGAGCCACGCTGTTATAGTTTCCTGTTTTTCAGGTATGGCATGCACACGAAATAAAGGAAACATAGCAAAAGACAGGCACAATCTAACAAAGCATCGTAATGATGACAAATATGCTTAGCTGAAAATGAAAATTAAGAAAATAGGTATCAAAGACAATGTCCCATGGACAGCCTGAGAACCTCCTTTGTTCTCACCAGACATATTAAGCATGAAAAGAAAATTACATTTTTTTTATCCAGCTGAACTACTCCAACCCACAGCACAATAAGTTTCAACACAATGTACACAAAAAGTTGTTTCTCAGTGTAGATGAGCAAACTGAAAAGATGAAGCCCAATTGCAGTTCCTCAAATGTCCACTTGAGGCTGGCTCCAAAAGTGAGGTTGCTGATGGCTTCAGTTATTTAAAACACACCCTTTTTAAAATGCTTACAGTCAAGCAGCTATGACTCAGAGGTGTATGTCAATGCAGGCAGTAAGCAGCAGCTGTCTGCTGCACTCCACCTCCGCTGAGTCAAGTCACTCAAGAGGGCCTCTCAACCATGTTTGTGGTGTTGATGCATTTTGGAGCATTTTAAATGCAATTATCTGACATATATACAGTAGCCCAGAAAAGTCAAATGCAATGCAACTTAAGGAAACACCAGAAGAAAGAATATTTCTATTTGCTTGTGTTTTCTTAAGGGCCACTCCAGAATTAACATGGATTGGAATAGACTGACGAATTTAGATGAGTGAAATTATAGGAATTTTATTATGTTGCTTAAAGCTCCGTTTATTCTGCTGAACAGTAGGAGGGCTTCCCTTTGGAAAAAAAGTCAGTCGTATAGAAGTCTGAGGAAATTATCCTTCTTCTCACATTTAACATATCAGTGAAAACTTTAGGAATGAGTTAATGGCCTCAGTTGCTAGTTTAGCATCTTACTGAATACAGTATGATCTTAATTTTGGTAAAACATAAAGCAAGGTGTGACAAAAGTCATGGTTCAGTAGTTTACTGTCCCCCATTCCTCAGTCAGATCACTGATGAGATCATCGCCACGTCAGGCTAAAAGAATCAAATAGAAAGAAAAATTTATAGCGGTGAGCAAAATGCTTTAAACAGGACTTCACAAATTAGTGGCCAATATTATGCTTCCCACTTCCATCTATTATATACAGTTTCTGTTGAATACACATATAGTGACACCTGTAGGGACATCTGAAAATCTGATTAAATAAATAAAACACTCCTCTTTCACTTGTATGGAAGTATGGAAGCCTGTTTCTGCCACTAAAAAAAAAAAGTATCCATAACTCAAAATTTCGAGTTATCTTTCTCAAAATTTTGACTTACTTTTCTCAAAATGTTAAGTTAATAACTCGAAATTTCGAGTTATGGATACTTTTTTTTTTTAAGTGGTGGAAACGGGCTTCCATACGGAAGAGCACCTCTGAACGCACAAGTCAAACCTTGAACCAGATGAGCTACAGGAGCAGAAGGCCACATCAGATCCCATAATTATCAGCTAAGAACGGGAAACTGAGGCTACAAGTTGTAAGGGCTCAGCAAAATCAGACAGTGGAAGATTGGAAAAATCTCACCTGATTTGATGAGTCTCAACTTTCAAATGGTTGGGTCAGAATTTGGTATAATCAACACGAAGCATCCATCCTTCCTTGTATCAAGAGTTTCGGCTGATGGTGGTATGACGATGTCTTCTTGGCTCACTTTGAGCTTCTTAGTAACGTCGTTTAAACACCACAGCCTACCTGAGTAGTGTTGCTGACCATTCTTATAACTTTATGACCAAAATGTACTGATATTCTTATGGCTGCTTCAAGGAGAACAACATGCCATCACACAGTTCAGATCATCTGAGTCTGGTGATTGTAAATCGTATATTGTTTCTGAGTGCGTGTGGGGTGCCAAGCCTTTAGAGATTCAGTTAAGGGCACAAAAATCCTGCGATATGCATTCCTGGGTACTGGAATTCATTATATAGTGCAGCAGTTAAGCTGACATTGAGCACATGTTAATTTACAGCATAAGAAGTTACGTTCCACACGGGGATCCATGCAGGTGTTACCAGTGCACACCTGTAAACTTTCCCCTGCGGCGTGTACAAAAAAAAAAAAAAAAAATGCACCGGCGCCTGGTTACCTTTCTCTTAATGTGCAGCGCGCACTACAAATCATCACAAACAAACTGTCAGCGTGTAAACAAAGATGCAACAAGTGATGTGTTTATTTGTAGCAGATGAAACAATTAAGGACACCCAACAAGCAAACAAACATGCCGCGGCAAAACATCTGGGGTTTAAGCACCCGCCGCATTGTTGCTGTTTGTTTGGGGAGGGGGGGGCTTGCAGAGACACGACTAACAATAGAGTCACTGGGAAACAGTTTAACAGATCTGAGAAATGATTAATGTTGTTTGCTTCTTTGGGAATAGAGAAGGGAAAAAACAAAAGCTCTGACACAGCCTGAGTAAATTATACAAAAAGAAGGGAAAAAAACCTCATCTGAACATGTTTGTTTGATCTGGTTTTTCCTCCTGTTTTATAGAAAGCATCTCAGATCCAAAATGCCGGTGTGTGTGTGTGTGTGTGTGTGTGTGTGTGTGTGTGTGTGTGTGTGTGTGTGTGTGTGTGTATACGCATGTTTGAGAGGTTTTGGCTGTCAGTCATGTTAACTCAATGTGAAGAGGCTGCTCCAAGCAGAAAGTTGAGTCCTATACATTTGCCATAAAGGCTGGTGTTATTAAGACCTTGATTTATGTTTGTTTTTCCTGCATATTAAGCTAGTGGGGTCTGGGTGGGGTGGTTTGGTTGAGCCGGGTTAAGAGAAGACAGAAACATATATTAGCTCCATAAACATCCTTATTCAGGGAGAACATTTCCCTTTATTCTCATATGTGCAATTTAAAGCATTTCTGGTGGAAAAATACACAAGGGTTTGATGTACAATAAGGACTCTATGTCATTTGGAGTTTTTATGATGAACTGTTCCAACAGGCAGTGCTGGAAAATCCACAAAAACCAAACATCATAAAAAAAAAAAAGCATCTTGATTTCTGTAAATCAGCCAAAGACCAGCTCGGGCACCTGCTTTTATCATAAACAAATCCTGCTTTGTGCGCGGTTGTAAACGCTCTCATAAACGATAATAGAACAAGCAGGCCTGCCAAACAATCTGCCAATCACTCGCCAGATCCAGATGACCGGAGGCCAAACGCGAGTCCTCGCTCATTTAAGTGATGTTAAGAACAAACAATCAAAAGTGCTGCCTGGGAAACCGCAACGGCAAATGACATATAACAATGGTGACATCTAATTTATAGCTCAAGAAGTGTGTACAAGCAAATAAACAGCCATCCCCGATCCGCACGTCCCTCTCAATTTGCCTCTCCCACGGTCTGGTGCCTTCAGACAGAGAGGTATAAAGGAAAATAGAAAAGTTGAAAGTGTTAAGCCGATGTCTTATTTACAGGTCCGTGGAAGTGGAGTTTTTTTTACCCTCTCGGAAAGCCTGCTCAGGCATCCATGAAACACAGACTGCCTTTAAAACAAGCACACAAACACAACAGACACCAAAGCCTGAAAAAGGAGGAAAAATCCCTTTTGTTTTGCATGTAACACTAAAAGATGCCACAACATCTTGAGGGGATGTGAGGAAGGGGAGAGGGGTTTTTTTCTGCAATATTGAGGAAGAAAAAAAAATATTGATGTCATTGTGGTTTTTGTTTTCCTCTCCATCCCTTCCTGTCTGAGTCTTCCATTCTCCCAGGCAGATGTTGCTGTCGCATCTTCTCAGGGCACAGAAACTTTGAACCTCACCGGGGGGGGGGGGGGGGGGGGGGGGGGGTTATTTTGTTTCAAATCTCATGATCTCACTGCCACATGTGATCTTTGCATCACCACGGTGACGCCTCCAGGTAACAAGGAGATTAGAAGCAGTCAGAGGCCCGTGTATCACAGGAAAGCTTTAGCAAAAGGGGGTCTTTAAATATTTAAGGTATGAGTGCGATCACACGTTGTTGCTCCAAGACGAGACGGGAACAAAGAATACTAATCTTTCACTTGGAAATCATTCACATCGCAGTGCTGAAACTCTGCTCGCTGTCATTTCTCAGGGTTGAATTTAAGTTTTTGATAGTAAAGAAAAGTTAACTGGTGTGCAGCGTTTTCAGTTCAATGAGCATTTAAAAATATATATTTTTCATTATTTTGTTACTTTTGCTGTTGGCAGCCACACGAAAAACTAATTTGTGTGCGGGAAGTACCAAGCAAACAAATAACACATGGCATGTGAACACATGGCATGTGAACACAGGCATCTTCGGCCTCTTGTCAAAGTCAATTAAAGTCCTCAGGTAATGACCCTATTTGCATTGTAAACCAGGCCCATGTGTGAGAGGGCTAATGGGGCCACTACCTGAGGAGATTAATTGAAAGTGACATTACTTGAACTCTTCTCTTTTTTTTTACCTCCTTGCACAGCCCTCTGAAGATCGTCTCATTTTATTTTAATGTCATGCCGCAAGTATAAACAGCGAGGTCAAACTTCGACGCAAGTGCGGAGGAGGGTAAAAGGACACAGGGCAGGTACACAAGTCCGTGCTGGGAGTGGTTCTTCTTTGTACACATAAATGATTTCACTGGGTCCACATGCTTTCCACATTGTTAAGTTTAGAACAAACTTAACTAAGTATTAGCTGTCAAAAAACAGTGGACACTTTGTTTTTGCTCTTTTGCTCTTAAGAAAGCTGACTGCTCTCATCATCACCATCTTCGGGAAACCAGATGATGTCGGTAATAAAAATTAACCAATGGGCTGCTGTCAGTGCTTTGAGGGGCCGGTGCGCAGCGGCTGTCCTGTAACCTGTATATCAACACATCATCTCACTGAGAAAAATGCCCCGCATTTGAGATTACCAGTCCAGCACTGGCCATAGGTCAGCACTAAATTCCTTAAAGAGACACAACAGCATTTCCCTGGAAACTGTCAGATAAACCTGATTTAAAAAGCAGCCAATGTCCTCCAGAAACCCTGAAAAAACTATTGCTCAAGAGCACTTCAAAACTTTACAAGTGAGATATAAGTTTTTAATGGCAGTAACCTTCTAATACACCAATACTTCTAAAAGTAGTTTCCTAACAATGCTCATTAGTGCAACTATCAAGTATTTTGTCTAGACAATCCAAGCTGAATTAACCATGTAGCAGGGAATAGCTTTGTTTTGCCCTGCAGGTGGGTGTTCCTGTAATGATGTGACGTCACGTGAATGAATAGCTGTATTGATTTTAGAATCCATTACCAAAAATGCCACAATGTGACAATGCAGGTAATTTTTCTGATGTACTGAGGATGCAAAAAATTACACATGCTGACAGTTATTCTATCCGTATGATTACCTTTAATGGCACACAACACAATATTATAAATATGGTAAAATTAATCACCTCGAATGGTAACTGCCATGTAATGATGCCTATTATGCATCCTATATATTGACAAGAGAACATGGGGGTGGGGGGAAGCACGTGTATCCACATTTTCTGCTGTTTTCTTTCTTTTTTTAAATAATTGATGTTCCACCTAGGGGGGAAAAAACAAGTCGAATAAAGACACCCCTTCTCATCCAGTTTAATTAGTCATATTATTCAAAATTATAAAATGGTTAATATCTTATCAGTGTTCAACTCTCAGGTCTACCTCTGATATGAAAATGAACCAAGCAAAAACACCATTAATGTTCCCATCTGTTTTTTTCCCCCCAACCTCATCATATACAGAAACAGCAAAAGCAATAATTTGTTCTCATGGCCGAGGGCAGGAGACTTTCATTTTCTGAGTGAAAGAGTATCCCACCCAATTGAGCAGAAAAAAAGGGATGGATGGATGGATGGCTCAATACACGGCTAGACAGAGGAGGTGGCCAGAGCCTCATTCTAATTTATTTAATACTGTAAAAGAAATGACCTTGAGATCACAGAAGTGCTGAATTTCTCCCCAGACGGCAAACAGAAACAATGGAGCAGTCCTAATTGTGACATTACAATCCAGCACACAGCGAGCGATCAGAGGGGGATTGATTAGAGGAGTAGAAAGGTGGAAGACTGTCTGAAAAGGTCACTGCGCACTCTACCTGGAGTTTTTAATATTTCCAGCCTCTCACCCTCTCTGTAAACGTGGAAAAAAAGAAAAGAAAAAGTACAACTCCTGCGTGATTACAGACTTTCTGGATAGCAATATTTTCCCCAACGCATTAGTGAAATAAGATGGTAATTTCCTGGGGCCAGGGTGTATCCAGGCAGAAAATGATAAAAGGAACTAAAGACAGAATTGAAAGGGGAGTCTCTTCCTTTCTGTTCTACCAGCAGAGGGGCTGATGTGGAGGTTAATTGAGGGGTTAACAGGGGGTGGTGTTGGCTGAAGGTCAAACTGCTATTCCAGTCAGCAGGAGGTCCCTGCTCCCCGGCGACCTCGCTGAGTGTTGTTGGCCATGTTTCCATGTTAACGCTGTAATGCTGATCCCAGGCTGGCACCCTCACTAATAGAGAAAAGACCAGAGGGGAAAGACTGTGCGACACAGAGAGGGTAAAGGGCAGAGGGTAACCAATGTGGCCACCACAAAACTCACACGTTGTTTCAGCTTCTAGTCATTCCACAAGGAAAAGGAAAATGCATAATGACTGGCTGGACTAATTAAAACATTTATCTAATGGAATCTGTTGTTATTGTTGTTGGAACATATCTGACTAGCATGTAGTCAGGCCTGAATCAGGTGACCCTGAATTTTCCCTTTCTTACAATACAACCGGCCTAGGCTGCTGGGGTTTTTCCATGATGCACTGACAGTTTGTTTTTCATTTACCTTTTTTAGTCTCTAGTGGCATTTGTCCCGTCTCCCTCCCCTCACCTCACCTCCACCGGTCACAGCAGACGGCTGCTCCTCCCCTTCCTGCTGGAGGTTCCTTCTTGTTAAAAAGGGAGTTTTTTCCCTCCCACTGTCGCCAAGGGGCTGCTCATGTGGAGTCTTCTGATTGCTGTGTATTATTTTAGGGTCTTTACTAGGGATGGGTATCATTTAGGTTTTATCCGATACCGGTGCCAAACCAGTACTTTTGAAACGGTGCCGGTGCTTAAACGGTGCTCGAACCGGTGCTTAATCAATGGAAAACACAAACTTTGTCCTAAAACCTCTCATGTTTAGCTGTTTTTTTGTAAAAAGTTAACAATGTTAGTCTTCTCTGCAGCTATAGGGCATATGGTATCGCTCTTGGCTGGAAGCAGTGCTTAAACAATGGAAAAACACAAACTTTGTCCATAAACCTCTCATGTTTAGCTGTTTTCCACTTTTTCTTTGGTCATTTTAGCCTTTTTTGCCAGGGTGAAGGGAGTATCTGCCATCAAACAAGAAGACAGCCGCATGTAGCTATGACTGTGTTTGCTAGTTCACCTTACATGCATTAATGTAATAACGTGGTTAGCCTACTCAACGTAAATTACACACGAACAACATTAAGCTACTCACGCAGAGAAGAACGGCTGCTGCTGCATCATCATCATCCTCATCCGTCATCATTACTGCTACACTGGCAGGGCTAGGGGCCAGGACTCTCCTCTTCGGGTTCTTGGGGGATGTTGCTAACTCCGGGTCCGATAACAGGCACCAAACCCGCAGTAGATGCGCTCGGTGCTCGGTCTTGCAGCAAGCTATCAAATACGGTGCATTTCTAGGCTTTAAAAAAAAAAAAATGTGTCGCCAGGTGTTTCATCAGATTCGAGGTGTTACCTCCTTTACACAGTATCACCTTAAAGCACTTGTTGCAGGCTGCTGAGTTTGCATCTTTTACTGTGAAGTACAGCCATACTTTTGACCGCTTCGCCTTGGGCATTTTTAATCTGTAGCTCTGCTCTAAAAGAACGTACATACCTGGGCCCAATTACTATCCTTGGAAAGGTAAAATGATTGGCTAGAATCCAAAGTGTATCACAGCTCAGGAAAAAAAGCACCGAAATGTGCGCTGCTTTTCGGTCTGGTTACTACCGTTTATGTCAGAACCGGTGTCATTACCGGTACCCATCCTTTACCTTATAATATAAAGCACCTTGATGCAACTAATGTTGTGATTTTGCACTTAATAATTAAATTTTCAATACAATTTAACAACACAAAACTGTATACAAATAAATATAACACATTTTAATGATTAAAATACATTGTGTTTTTATTTATTTTAATCATTAAAATGTGTTATATTTGGTCACTTGGAAAAAGTTATCCACTGTTCCGTTTATCAAAATTTCAAAGAATTAAACTGAAACCATTTCAAAAATGGGTTTCAGTAAATGGGAGCTCCTTAGAAAGTGTTCATTTCTAAAATGCTACAGTCTGTTCAAGTTAAATGTAGCTCTCTAAACCCTTGAAAAAGCAGATTGTGAATGTCTGTGATATGGTAAATGCTTTAAAAACAAACACAAAATTGCCAAATTATGTGAATGAATCATGCAAGTGGCCCTGATTTTAGATTCACAATTTGTCCAAGACTAGCCACACCAGTAAAATCTAAAGGTCACCTGATCTAAAAAAGAAGTCCCCAGTGTTCAGTCACAAGATCTACAGGTAACCATTGCATTGTGCTTTGAATCTACACTCAGAAAAAGACGCAAATATTAACCTCCTTGGTAAGCACACTTTTGCTTTCCAGTGATTATACAGGCAAAGACAAGGCCATGTGGAATAAAGTCCTCTGGAGGAAGTTTTTGGCTGCAGTTACATTACAGTACAGGGGACAAACTTTAAACCACATTTGAAACATGCACAGTCACCACCAGCAACAATATTGTAGCTGAAATTGATTTCCCCAAGTCAGTTTGTGCGTGTCAATAGGACAAGTGTTACTTAAGACACCTGCTGCAGCAGAAACCAGAGCTGAGTTGGTTTGGTGTTCATTGTGTGGTATTTATCTGTGGACTATGTCAGTTGAGGACAGCTGGGGATTTTCCTTTGTAAAATTTCTAATAATAGTAAAAAAAAAAAAAAAGTGACACTAGCTTAACAGTTAGACATTGGTAACTTGGCTAGTTTTTTAGCAAGCTCTTCGGCTAGTTCTCCATTTAGTGTTGACACACCACTGATTCATCCCTTGAGTTGGTCTATTTTTTATGCTTGAATGATTCATAAGTCATTGCTGAGTGGCTTAAAAAAAACAAACAAAAAAAAACATACCTCTGAAAATGGTCAAGTCCAAGGACTGGACTGGAAAGGAGTGAAAAATCAACCAATGTCCTAAAAAACTGGAAAACTATTGCCCAGGACCACTATTTTTTTTTTTTTTTTAATTACAAGAATGTCTGGCTCCTTGGACGCAAAATATGAGGAAATGGGTGGTGAGTCAGAACAATGTGCCAAACACGCCTTTACAAAAGACTCAAACATGTGAAATGAAGGCAGACCTGTTCGTCACATGTTGCACAACTGGAATATGATAAAGAGCTGGCGCACATAAAAGTCGTGTTTTTTAGAAAAAGAAGATCAAAACAATCATCAGTTTAAGTAAAGTTTTATTTAAAAAAAAAAAAAAAAACTTTCATTGAAATTCAAGGTATTGGAAGACAATTAAATGAGCTGATGTATCCAGATGGAAATGGAAAGAATCAAGGAAAAAAAGCACAACATAAAGCATAACAGTATTGTGCAAGACGACGACTACATACTGTATACTTTTTTTTTTTAAATTTAAAGATAAATTCTTCACATTATCTATATAGTGTTTTCTTGACACTCCTTAGCCTGTAACAAACTCCTGCTTTGAGTTAATCATAAACATGAAAATGAGGTTTACTTTCTGCACATTATCTACTGAAGAGGTGCCCATCCAGCCTCTTTATACACATAACAGTGTGCCATTAAGACGAGCCGTACATGACAGCACATTATCTTTGATGCCATTAGGAAGGGACCATTTTTATTTTTTTGTTACCATTTAGTAAGCAGTGCTAATGAGGGCCAGCTTTAAGCATCACCACTTAAACAACATCAAAGTGGATCTCCAAGACAAGAAAATGACTCTGCTGGTGATTCACTACAAACTCATCTCGAGATACACAGAATTAAGGACGAGAAAAAAAGAGAGAGAGAAGGAAACTGCTTTTACCCTGCTTTGGTTTACAATTTCTAAAAAAAATGACAGTTCATGATAACATTTTTTTCCCCCCAGTCTCTGGGCTTGATACCCAAAAGCGGCTTAAGTGGCAACTAGGGTCACCATTTTTAATTTCTTATCACAGACCTCATGAACAGAGTGCAGTTCAACAAGTCATACTTCCACAGTATGAATGCAAAATAGCATCAAATAAAAGGCCGGCTAAGCCTATTCATTGACAGCTAACATTAGAGGAGGACTCTCATAGAAATAAAAGCTAAACGCATTGTACATCTTATTGGAGATTATTAAGAGCTTCTTGATATAAAAAATGCAAGTAACTGCACTGTATTTCCAGTAAACCCAAGGCTTCAAACACTGCCAAATCAGGTGTGAGATGACACTTTTTAGTGAAATAATCCATCCCAACCATTAAAACACCTGGTAAAATATTGCAGACAATTACGACCCTCTGTATAAAATAATAAACGTTTCCAGCATTTACAAAATGCTTAAAATAAAAATGTAATGTCACCCTTACCTTCAGTGGCAGAAAGTAGCAGATAATGGGAAGTACTGATTCACCTTAAACATTTCACCAGTTTCAACTGTTCTACAGTACTACAGTAGATATGTCTATATAGAAGTCTGTCTCGCCGAAATACAGTATGCAATGAAGAATATATGAACCATCACATAAAGTTTTTACAGTGTTGTAAAGACTGCAAACCTAAGTTTCTGATAATAAAAAAAAACAAAGTATTTAAAATGAAAACAGAATAAATGTTATTTTGTAAATGCAACATGTCGGTCACCAAAATGACTAAAAAGAGGCAAGATGTGATACAATTAGACAGCATTCCTGATGTAACAATCGAATCTCTACTATACTGCTTTTAGCAACAGATGGAATACTTACAATACACTGAAGATTTAACTGACGAGTTCATATATCTGGATGGTTTAGATGGAGAAGCCCAGTGTTGAAATCCATCTTTCAAAGCATGCTGTACAAACCAGGCTAGTTTGCACATACTGAAAAGTCAGGCACACAAAAAATAGGACCTTCACGAAAACATATGCCAACCACCGTGCACACTTTCTCCTCTATCCTTTGCAGAATTCTAAAGTAGCAGCAGCAGCTTCCTTCTAATACTTTCGGGGTCTTGCTTATCGCCCTGGTCCACACCAACACGGGCCTGTCTATGTGGGGAAGCAGATGCCGCAGCACTCCATGCAGATTTCCAGGCAATCTGAGGACTCGCAGCAAGCATCCATTATGCCACAGTCCATGTCACAAGGGCAGTTGCAGTCGTCGCCCAGATCGTCGGTGCAGCAGCAGCAGCAGCAAACCTCTGATGTGCATGCGCCGCATGAGGCCTGGGCCACCACCATGTTGCAAAGCGTCAGGAACTCACAGAAAAGGCAGGCCAAGATGCAGTGAACGCAGCAGTCTGGGTCCAAGCAGGGGTGACAAATAAATCAGTCACAAATCACACACAAAGATAAGGAAAAAACTAAAAAACTAAAATTAAAGCATAAATATTTCCAACTGTGGTGGGGAAAACTGTGTATAGAGAGTAAGTGAGTGATGCATGCTCAGCAGGCTGACAGGTGGAACACAATACGCATATGGCAAACAGAAATAAAAGAAAACATCCAAAGAAATCAATTTTCCTCTGCAGTTTTGATTAAGAGAATTGCTAAGCAATTGTGGCATTATCATGCAAACTGCTGGGCTGATCAAACAAAGATGATTAGCAAGAGTCCAAGAGTCCCTGCCTGGCAACTAGGTGAATTAATGCTTCCAATGCCAGCACCTCTGATTAACATTTAACCACCTCGCAGGAACTCTTTACGTGGCCGGTGGAAACTTTCGGCTTGCTGTTCAACAGCAGCCTCAGCAGTCTTCAACTTACTAATGTGTCCATTAAGAATCATAAGTGTCATTTTGAAAGGCCAAATGAGTTACATGTTTCACTGTACAGTTCACAGTGACAGTTTGTTTGTATGTAAGAGATCTAGTGAAGGTAATTTAAACTTATTGACAGAACATAATATTTGGCAGTGTCTCAAACCAAAGACTCTGTCAGAGTATCCCCAGAATGTTCAAATCTCTGATCAAACCCGTCAGTTATTGTCATTAGTTTTGAGCATATAGTCGTGTTAGAATCCCTGAAATTCTCTGAAGTGCTTGAAATGATCTGAGGAGCTCTTGTACCTGGAGCAGCTCTAAGAGGCAGTCGATGCGACTGAGCAAGCTGGGTAAAGAAGGCAGCAGGTTAAAAACAACATTGTAGCTCCGACTTGATTACTGTCTGTTTTGTTGCTATCTGATTATCTCATCCGCACATTTGAAGAACATGTTGTCAACAAGTTATACAATACAGGAGAGGTGGTCTTGTTTCCTGATCTGAAATGAACTAAAACTTGTCTTTTAATTAGAGCTGGAATTACTTTCTTCCAAAAAAGAAAAGAAGAAGAAAATCCAAAATAAAACTGTCCAGGTGAGGTTGAACACAGATCAATGATTGTTTAGCCATGCCTATATGTTATCCTTGGTCAACCTTCCCCACACTAAAACCTCTGGTCGTTGCATCCAACTCACTAAACCATACTGAACATCCTTCTGTAAGTGCACCTGGCAGACACTCCTTGCAGCTGTCTCCTTTCTGAACCAAGGCCAGCGCAGCACCCCTGCTTTGGAGTGTTAAAAAGACATGATGTGGATGGATGCAGAAAAATAGCATTACAAACAGGGCTCATTTGCATAACTTTCATCAGCCCATCTTGAGCTGTCAGAAGGGGCTGTTACTGATTGGGTTAGAGGGAAAGCGAAAGGAGGAGAGTGTGGAGGACGGAATTGGAAGCTGAGGGCCTCTGAATGCTCATGTTTGATTAATCAAAGTAGAGGGTTTTTTTTTTCTCCCCCCTAATTTTGCACTGCTAAGGGCTGCGGAGCTGACCAGAAGCGCTAGCTGACTGCGATACAAACAAGATAAAGAAGGGAACATGAAACGAGAAAGCGCGGCTGTACATGTGAGGGTGCCTGAAGTTCGAATGCATCTTATTATCCTTATCTGAGGCCATAACACTGGCAGTAATGGAAGATGCATGAGAATAAATCTTTCAGTATTAAACATGTGGGGTGGACATGCAGTAAGCTGCTACTGGCCAGAATGTGGTTTTGCTTCATAGACCTTTTTTTTTTTTTTTTTATGCTGGCATGCGCTGTAAGTGTACTGCCATCCGAGTTCTGCAAAATGCCAGTGAGAGCAATAAACACTGCTCGGCCACAGCTTCAAAGTTCAACCTAACAAACTCTGAAGGACCCAGAGGGTATAGCCATGCCAGCATTCGGAATGTAACAGCAGACTGTGAATACGATACAAACACAGTACATAGGCATTAGGCAGTGGCCAGCCAGCTCAGCTATTCACTTGGATGTATAATTCAGCACCAGCGATTAGTCTGTATCTTATAGAAGCCAGCAAGGAGGAAGGGAAAAGTGGTGGGGGTCATATACTGTACACAAGAGAGCTGGACGCAAGGCACATCTCCATGAAAAACAGAGAGAGACAGAGAGGCAGACAGAGACAGAGTGAAACCAAGGAACAGACAGACAAGAGCAGCATACACTGACAATGTTGCTGTTTAATGTCAGTGAGCGGAGATGAAGCCCAGAGTTTGCAGGGCCAAAAAAACAGCGCCCGGCACCTCTGAGGAAATAGTATGAGACATCTGGAAAGCTGACATCAAAAAAAGGGGAGCGGCATGACACAAAACAAGCTGGATGGGCCTCAGAGCGGCAAGCTGTGCAAAACATTCAAACTCACAAAGAGGCAAGCGAGAGGGCAAGAGAGCCGGGCAGTCAGGAGGCGGAGAGAGAGAGAAAGAGTGGTCAGACAAAGCCTTGGTGGCCACGCGAATGCACAGAAGGCACACTTGGGTAAAGGAGGCAGAGGATGTGGGCCGGATAGTCAATGTCCACCACATGCACGTAAAAGCAGGTCTGTTTATTAATGCATGACTGAGGGGGGTAAAAAAGTCAAAGGTAGAGGACTACAGCTTACAAAAACACACGCAAACACTTTCAAGTTTATAGCTTAGGGAAGTTTTTAACAATGCGCTCACAACCCTGGCATGAAATCTCTAAATGAAGCGGCTGAAGCGGCTTTGAGACGTTAACCGATTACACACAGTTCACAAAAAAATAGAAACATAAACCCGATGACAAGAGTCGAGACACCCCACCTCGCTAAACAAAAGCAGCGTGCTAAATGACTCCTCAAAAGCTGTTATCACAGATTGGCTACGGTGCCAACGGCGCGTGCCAAGAAACACAGAGAGCAACAGAATCCCCAGAGCTAGTTCCTGCTAGCTTACGCCTTTTATTTCCTGTGTTCGGGGGGCTGTTTAGGAGGCTAATTTCACAGGCAAACAGATTATGTTAATCCGTGTAAACATTCAAACACAACAGCTTGGCTCTTTTCCGGGGGGAAATAAATAGTTGAGAGCGAACATATTGATTCTGAGAGCTCTCACGCCTGCAAATAAGCAACACAAAAGCCATAATGAGACTTGTTGAGCAGCTGTTTTTGTTTTTTTGTTTTTTTAACTCCCTGCCCACTCTCTTGCTTTTGTTCTTTACCAATTAAGATGTTGAAAACATGATGCGTCTAGAATATCTCTTGGCGGATGGATCGCACCTTTACCTGCACGGTGCATGTGCGTGAGTGCCTTCATCAATCTGCGCACATATTTCACATACAGACAAATGAAAAGGACCACTTTGCTCTTACATCTCTACCTGACCACTATGAATCTTGTTTTGGGGGGGGGGGGGGGTGAGCAAATCCTCACATAAAAACAGTAAATCCGCAAAGGCCATGTTGGATGAATAAAGCAGGAATTGCCTATCTACTTGAACAAAAATAAGCCTAAACACTGATATTCTATGAGCTACAGAAAGATAGAACACATGGAAGTCCACAAAGTACAGTAGCTGGAGAAAGGGTCGAGGGTGGGGGTGGATGAGGCCCTGTTAATGAGGGCAATGGTGCTGCTGACGGGATGTAGGGAGAGCCAAAAAGGTACCAGAGAGGTGTGAGGGGCCGTGAGGGGCCCGGAGGAGGCTGGTTATGACTTAATGGGCACCCCGTGCTCTCCGGCCTCGTTAGACGGTCACACCTATCTCCACAATGGAAAAGGACCGGGCAGCCGCCTTCATTACTGGACTCACCTCAGCATTGCACCTGACAAAGTGACGGCTTCCCTGCATGGCAAACGGACTCTCTGGCTTGTTGTTAAAGAAAATAAAAGCCACAGGGGCGAGATGAGACGGCATTTGCTTGACGGGAGTGATAAATATGAGAGGTCATGCACCACCATCATTAAAAGGTGAGAGGAGGCAAGAATGTATTATCAATATCTTGTTAGGTATTATTTCATGCGCACCTGCGAAGAATACGCCCATTTTGTTTGATGGTGAGACTACAGATTAGGGGATACTCCATCGCAAGTCTAAACCTAAACCAGGTCAGAGAGGATATTTACAGTTTCCTGGAAGTGGGCAGTACAGAAAATTCCTTTTTAATTGTTTCTGAACTCGTGATTTTATAAATTGGTATAATGATTGGTGTGCTTTTTTATTTAAGGGTGGGGGTTCTCTATAACGTTCTTCATTGAACCATGCAGCTTAAACCATTCCTGCTACATAACAAGGTAAGATAAGAGGGGAAGAAGCATACAAGCAGTAAAGTTTCAGAAATGTTAGTATTGGTTAAAAAAAGTGCAGCAGTGTGTCACTAACTTGAGTATGGAGGCGTTACCTTCAGGTAAAGGAGGTTTCTGCGACCCTGTTGAACTCCCTTTGCTGCGTCGGCTGCTGTCGCTGTTCACTGACAGGCTGGACCGCAATTTTCTCTGCATCCTCTGCGACACAGGCGTGGATGGTTGCTTTCTGGGCTGCTCTGTCATTGGAGTAGCAGTCGCTGCCCCCGAGCCAGGACGTGACCCGCCCGTGGCGTTCGTGCTGATGGTTGCACCGCAGGAACACGTCCGCGTGGCCTGTGATCCGCCGGGGTGGATTCCGTTACCGTTACTCAGCACGGGTGTGCCAGCAGTGCTATGGTGAAAGCCATTTTGATCCTTGGCAGTGTCTTCTTCAGCAGTTTCCGTGGGCACTGGCTTAGACTCAGACTGGGGTTGAGCTGGTCAGAAGAGAAAAGATATTAGTTCTACTGTTTTTAAGTAAAGAGCTGGGTGTGTGTGGATTTAGTACAATTAAAGTACTTCATGGTCAGTGTAAAGTGATGAAAGTTGTAGTATATTTGATTCATCAAACTCATCTGCAAGCTAAGGCTTTTAATATAAAACAAAAACACACTGCTTGAAATTGCAAATATACACTCTCTCTAGAGACTGAAGGAACATTTCTTAATCAGAGCAAAGCATCAAGTCAGTTGATCTGGTCAATTAAGAACAGAGGGGGTTGTCAATCAGTTTTAGCTGCTGATAGGTGCACTCGATGGGCAGCAATGGGACAACCACAAAGTTGGAATGGTTTGGAGGCCACTGACATTTTTCGCTCCTCATCTTTTCTGGTGGTTTTTTCCACTAGTTTTGCATTTGGTCAGTGTCACTGCTGGCAGAATAACGCGATATAGGACCATACAGAAGTTACTACCATACAGGTAGTCCACATCAATACGTGCCATGGCCAGAAAGTTGCTGTGTCTCCCAGCACAGTCTCAAAAGCATGGAGAAGATTCCAGGAGACAGGTGGTTACCCTAGGAGAGCTGAACAAGGCCGTAGAAGGCTTTTAATCCATCACCAGCCCGATGTCCTTTAGTGGACCTTGAGCTCATTGCTTGGTCCTGTGCTCACTGCCCAGCACTGTGGAGCCCAACTGGCATTTGCCATAGAATACCAGAATTGGCATTGGTGACCTATACGCGAGACACGAAAGGCTCTGGAGAAGCTGTGGAGAACATTACGGTGCCTGTAACATCTTTCAGCATGACCAGTTTGGTGGGGGTCAGTGATCATCTTGGGAGGCATATCCACGGAGGCACGGACCTCTACAGGCTAGGCAACGGCACCTGACTGACACCAGCTATAAGGAAAGATTCCTTGGAGCCACTGTCAGACTGGTGCAGTGGATCTTGAGGTCCTCCTGATGCACAACAATGCCACACCTCATGTGGTGAGGGCATGGAGGCAGTTCATGGAGGATAAAGGAATAGATACCATTGACTGGTTCCCCACGCTCACCTGACCTAAATCCAAAGAACACCTCTGAGACATCATGTTTCAGTCCATGGACTAGCGTGCTGCATCATTTTTCACTTTGCTTTTGGTGTCTTTGAATTCAGCCCTCTGTGGGTTTACAATTATAATAAGCATCCTTTCATTCCCAACACATTACCCAGACCATATCGGCACAGATACCCGGCATGATTTTTTTTCCCCACTGAGATATGATGTGTTTTCAGAGTGTCCCTTTTTAAGTGTATTTTTAAGCTGAATGTAGAGGATGAAAGAAAGAAAACAAAACTACAAAATAAGAGAGATGTATTAGTTTACTTTAATAACTTATGTTTTCCAGGTTTTTTTTTAATGCTTCTGAATTCCCTTTTACCTAACTTCATTTTTGCTGTTAGAGAACTTGCAATCTCAGCACCTTGCACTTCATATATTTTATTCGCTTATAAAGTCACCGTAGCCTGCGAGTTTCACTTCTTACAAAGCAACTACAGTAATGGAGACACGCCATTCTAAGCTAAATCACTCTCAGCAAACCGTGCCACCATTCCCTAACATGATAAAAATCGATCACACGGCAAACATTTCAACTTGGAATCAAAAAGAGAGGAGCGGCGAACTTTATATGTGACAGGATCACAAAAGCCCCCGCTGCAGGCAGACGAGACAGTCGTTGGAGCCGTACCTCGGTGAGTTTAGACAGTGCGAGAGAGATTAATACAGTAAAAAGAGAAAGACAGCTTGTGATAGTGTACATATACAAAATGGCTGCTGTCTACAATAGTAATGATCTCCTCTCCTGTGAAAGCTCCGAGATGGCCTTGACGAGCCTTTCTAAGAGCACGCGTGACAGCCGCAGAAAGTCGGGAGACAGCGACCTGTCTGATAAGAGAGAAGAGGAAGGATACGAGTGAGCAAAGGCGGTGGCATTTCCCTGAGAAGAGCACCTGCACATTCAGCTCTACTGGGAGCTACTCCTACATTACCTTCGCTCCACATCAGAGCCACTTTGCATGTGCACTTGCAGCAAGATTTTGTGAATTATTCATCTCTCTCTTTTTTTTTTTTTGAGTTTGTCTGTGTGAACCCTACTTATTCTTTTCCCCCCCTCAATGTAATACTTTCTTTATATACATTGAAAATATAACATCTTGACAACCAAACTTGAATTCTGCCTTATTCAGCTACTGCTTAAGGATGTTTAACATGCAGGGCTGTTTAACAGTTACACAGCTGTCCAAAAATATATCTATATATAAATAAATAAAATCAACAAGTTTCCAAAGTGGATGCAAACATAAAATTTAATGTGACTCTGGTAATTTCTTTCCATCTCTATTTTCTTTCTGTCAGCTCACCAACAAGTGCAATTACGGTTAACAAGAGTCGGAGAGAGTGTGGGAATCGGGCCTTGCGCTTTTTAACAACACATCACCCTGGGAGAGGCCGGACGTGAATGTGGATGTAAAACAAAGCAATTAAATACACACTCTGGGTTTCGCCTTCCCCTCATTCGGGCTTCTGCATGCTGCCTCGATAAACAAATATAGACTTGAGGGATCAGGATTCCATGCAATTTGAATTAGACAACTGGGTAGCGCACGATAGAATTCATTATGCAGTGATTTAAGACCAGGTTGATGGATTTTCTTCTCCAAAAAGACAAAAGCCTTGCAGCCTGCCCATGACAATGTGGGGGGAAGAGACTGAAGCCTAACAAGGAGGCTCGGAGCAGGGGCTATATTTGTTGCTGTTTTTTCCAGCTTTACCCCTGACAGCTGTAACTTGCTACATTTTTCACTCATTTTAATATATGTATCCTGTATTTTATTCCACTGTGTCTTTTTTAAAAAAAAAATCTTTTCAGGAAGAAGGCTAGAAAACACAGCGAGTCAGGTCTGCAGCACATCAAGACACCAGTACTCACTTGGGTGGCCAAGATGGTGACTTCACCTTCCCACCAAGATGTTTTCCTTTAAACCAGAGTCTGTCTGTGTATTATAAGACCTGTTAGATTTCTTTAACATACATTTCCATACATAAATTGCAATTATTAATTTAGCTAATGTGTGATGCTGATGTCCCCGTTGCACCTATTACACGCCAGTGCCTGCCCACCCCCCTCCTTTTTTTGGTATTATCGTGGGTGGATAGTGCTACGCTAACAAAGAAAGCGAAGTGTTGAATCACTCATAATCTGTGAAAACAGTATCATGTCACAGTTATCTTAATCTGCTTAAGTGACAGTCACACAGCAGTCAACCTTTTTTCTTTGGGTGCTTTTTCCCC
The DNA here is from genome assembly GCF_057382185.1 of Mchenga conophoros. NCBI lineage: Eukaryota > Metazoa > Chordata > Actinopteri > Cichliformes > Cichlidae > Mchenga > Mchenga conophoros. The sequence goes on from NC_140542.1 coordinate 33,668,210, forward strand.
CCCGACTCAGAGCTCACAAAGCAGCTCATTAACCAACTATTTTAATCTGCAAGCATCACAAACCAGACTGCAAACATTCAAATTTGATGAATCCAAAATCACTATCTAATCTAAAAACACATCCAGAAACTTAATCAGAAACACAGCCTTACCATTCACACTGGCCTCAGTTTGTTCCTAACTGATTAACTCCTCGTATACATCAAGATTTATTGACAGCTGACAACTAGATTAACCCTTTACAGCCGATCAGAGCGGGCACGCTCTGTTTTGCGTAACTATTTTTAAATCCCGGTAGCTCTGCAACCAAGTAAGCTAGCGCAATAATTTTTTTTGCATATGAAACTGGAGGAGTTGTACTTACATCTTATGCCATCAGCTTGTCCTAGGTCACAGTTTCCTTCCACATATAGCTTTGCAAAAACTGCATAAAAATCACTTGCAGCAACAAAAACATGATATTCCAGAAACACGCTTCGCCGATCCATCAGCTGTTTGTAACACTTCCTACGTCCATCAGCGCGAACTATCACATGACCGCATGACCTGCCCGAAACCGGAAGTGACGTCATTTTGCGGAAATGTAGTTTTTTACGATCGGGGCCTTATGAGCTTGTGTTTTACTTGTTATGTGTTTTAAAAAGTTATGTTTGACTTTATGACTTTCTGTGTCGTTTCTGGGATGCTTAAGACTCATATTGCACTGCTGGAAATAGTTTATTTTGATGCATATGCTGTTATTTTGCAAATTTGCACTATAATATTTATTTTCGTTTTTCCTGCAGTATATAAAAATTGGTGTATTTCAAAAATAAAACTATGAAGACACTCAAAATAAATTTCCTGTGGTGGGAAACTAGTTTGTGTAACTTTTTTGTATTTACAGTTTTGAGGGATAAGCCTCTTAAATTTCTCTAACTAGAAATATATGTTAAAAAAACAAAAACGATTTTCAATTTGTTTGTAGTTTATTGCACTTTTTTGCAATTTATGTAATTACTATGCACCTAATGCAGACATATTATTAAAGTTTGGGCTATAATGGTTGTATTGATGTATAGCAACTTGAAATGCTCCCAAAAATGGCTCCACAGCATGTAAAAATATAATATAAGCTCTGGCGAACTTGGTTCTATGGTAGGTCTTAAAGGGTTAATGGGGAAACCCCGGTTTGCCCACTGTATCACTGCAGATTCATAGTAATCTACCTGTCTGAGTATGTAGTCAGAGAACAGAGAACTCCAGTGGAGTTTGCCATGTGTCTTGTTTAAGCAAAGTAGCCACATGGACTTGCACAATTAAACACACATTCACGCACAAACTGCACTGGCGGGCATAATTACCTTTTCCTTTTGAGAAAGCAAAGCTTTCAATTTGGCAAAATATAAATAGCTATTAACTCATTCACTGCCAGCCATTGGCAGTGAATGAGTTAAGAAACCACCATATAAAAAAAAAAAAAAAAAAAGTATATTAGAGGCGATTTGGGTTTCTGACACACTGTGGAGAAATATAACATTTAGTCTGAGGGGGTTGTGCTCTTCAGTGGCAGGTTCCTGAATAGTCTTTGCACAGTTGCAGTCGTTATTTTTATCCTGATGAACGCGGTGGCCGAGATTAATGGACGCGATGGAGCAATATTCATAATCATTGATCATAATAATGGTGGTACTGTCAGAGATGGCAGTGACAGACTTGTACAGTCACATGAGACAAATGAAGAGATAATGAGGAAACGCAGAAATACACTACGTTTGAATTTGTGCTACTCTGGAATCAGAAACTTTCAGTGCGTGTGACTTACAGCAAAAGTAAACTCTAAAGCATATTATCTACTACCTCCTACACACCATTCAGCTTGGCGTGCACTGTAAACACACAATACAACACAACAGACTGAGGAAAGAGCCATCGTTTATCAAGTCAACTCCTGTGAACCCTATTGAAGTGCAAACCATCCAGTGTGCATTCAACTTCTTTCACACAATATTCAGCTTTTAGCATTTCAAGGTAATGCGATGCTGTTGTGACGTTTCTGAACCCACGCTTTGATTCCACATCCAAGGTACAAATGTAAGCTGAGTCTGCTGATAAATCCTGACAGAGCAACACAGGCTCACCGCTAATACACCGCTCCGCTAACACAGCAGGAAACAAATCCCATGAAGTTTGAAAAGAATGTACAAGTTGTGCATTTGTTACAACATTGCAGCAAAGCATCCGAAGGTGTCCTAAGAGATCCACATGCACACTTTAATAGGCTGTATGTCCAGTTCTTCCCTCCAAACAAAGTTTAAATACAAGCACACACACACACACACACACACACACACACACACACACACACACACACACACACACACACACACACACACTTCAAATTGGACTTGTAACTGCCCTATTTCTAGCACATCAACAACTGTTGAGAGTGTACATTTGTAGTTGAATAAAACATGGTATTCCCCTACACACGCTGTCACACACATCACAGGGGAAACTAGGGGGTGAGTGGTTCTTGACTGTCTAAGCAGCATCCCAATTTGGTCCCAGCTACTAGTAGCTGACAGCCTCAAATATCTGGGGAGAATTTTTAAAAGGCCAGTGTTTGATGGATTCATGAAGAACACACAAATATAATTGCCATTTGTCACCGAGTCTTCAGTGGCTGCGCCACACAGGGACCGAGCAGCACAGTGCCTGGAGAGAGCTGGAGCTGCACCAGAGCTGTGCAAGGCTAGGGGTGGGTGGGTGGTGGTGGGAGGGGGTCGATCTGTATGTAAAACTGAGTATATAAACACCTCCATTTTTGTCACAGAAAATGGGTCCTACAGGACGCAACTAGAAATTGCACCCAGAAGACAGCATGGCTACTGGAGATCTCTCTCCCTCTCCCTCACACACACACACACACACACACACACACACACCCCTAGCTACCAGGAAGGAATATGCATGTATGCATGTCAGCTGTAACAAAGCTCCATACACAAGAATTCTAAAATAGTTGAGAACATGAAAATATAACACAGAGGTCAAACAGGGCAGTATGGAGATTCTCATTTGCACATAACTACATCATGAGTCACAGGTAAGGCAGGGAGCGGATTGAACAATCACACCAGTGCTGTATTTCTAAAGCTCAGTGCTTTTTAATATTAATGCCCCCGAGACGGAGAGAAACAGGGAGGAGAGAGAGACGAAAGGTGTTTGCCCAGGCTTATTAGAATGCCCATCATAGAGATCATACAGTTATTCAAATGTCACATCATTCCCACCAAATAAACACCACAAGATGAATACAGATTGTGTATCCATCTCCTAATGGCCATTATTACACAATGGCACAAGTTTGTGAGTTAACACTTGAAGGGGCCACGCAAGCGGGCAAGGCACCTGTAATTGTAGCCTCAGACTAGAAAAAAAGGAAAAGGGAGGATGCACAGCAATTCCGCTAACACGGCTGGTGTTTTGTTTATTTTTGGGGGCTTGTATTAGAAAAACATGTATATTTTCTGCTCGACTGGTCATGTACCTGCATGATTGAAATGCTAATTTGTAAATGTGCAATGACCTAGCCAGACTCCTCCAACTCCCCCCACCCCCCCTCGCTGCCAAAACAGCCTGAGGTATCATCTCTCCTCCTAACAAACAGCAGCGTGTGGAAGAGCCCCTACCTTTCAATCCAAAGGGATATATTTTCTCATTAGAAATTATACATCTTCCCTGTCCATATTTATAGACGCAAAACCAGGGGAATTACGCTGCAGAGAGAGTGAGAGGGACACACACGGAGAGAGGAAAATAGTACAATGAATGTTATTACAAAAGGGCTCTGATTGAAATTTTCCTTGGGCGTCTGAAAGCCTCGTTTGCAGTTTGACCTTCTAAACTACCGGACAAGGACTTCCTTTATTGTCTAGAAGGACGAGCTGGGAGGGAACACGCACAAGTGGCTCAGGGATCATCGTTCAGGTGTCCAATTAAAAAAAACAAACAAACAAGAAAAACATGATGATGATAATCATAGTGTGAAAAGTATCAATATAAAGGCATTTATCAGGAGTGTCAAATGAGTCAACCAGCAGCCGAGAACGAGCTTTTGATCGGAATATTAGCGTCCTGCGGTGTGAGGAGGTGGCTGCCATGCAAAGTCAGCGCTCTTGTCTTTACACAAAGTGCATGGCAGCCTGACACGGGCTAACAGAAATGTCACTTGTTCCAACAGACTGCAGCGATCTCACGGCAGCGATCACACAGCAATCCTAACCCTGTCAGTTCACAGACATGCGCAAAGTGTTTTGTATTTATCCAAGATAAAATGGTGATGATGACGGCTTCGCAGCTGCTGATGATGACCGTTGAAGAAAGCTAAATTACCTGCTCTGACATTGGATCCCCCTCAGCCAAAGTGACATGCTCTGAGTGTGTGTGTGGTTGCAAGCATGCCAGGGTAGTCTGCAACAGAACTCTATTAACTGTCTTGACCTGTCAAGGCTAATCATATTGCATAGCATCTCATTTAAACAGGAAACATCACATTTCTGTCTGTTTTCCTACCATAGTCCAGGACAGTCAGTCGATAACTACTCAGCAGTCAAAGACTGTCGCCCCCCCCACCCGCCTTTTAATTCTCTGTGACAGTCATTCAAAAATTTGACTCCACCAACCTACTGAAGTGAGACTTGAAGACATCGTTTAATATTTCCACTCCTCATTTCCCACACCGCTGCTGCATCTACCCAGGAAAAAGTGGAATTAAAAAGAAAAAAAAAGAAAAAAAAGAAAAAAAAACCTTCGACCTTGTTCTGCTTAATTACATTTTACAGGAGTGAAGACAACTTGAAAGACAATAGCTTGATTCGATGACACGAATCCATCAATCTACTCAGTGCAAGTGTTCGCATTTCTAAAGGGAAGGAGGTGGTGATCGAGGAAGGGTGGGGCGGGGTCCGGGTCACCAATTCTTCTTTGATTTCAAAATGGAACATTTTCCCAGATTAATACGTTGACCGCCATCACTAAAACTCCCAATGAGATGCCACTTTCTGTGCGATGAATCATGCTGAAGGGAAAGTCACACACGCATTCAGCCACCAAAGCTCCAGCCACACAGGCCCCAGGTCTCCACTGTTGTGTGGAATTTGGCACGGTGCTAATTTGAGTATTACTAATACAGCGAAGAGCGAGGAGCGTTCAAAGCCTTGCAACTAGCCTGCTGTGAGAGACACTAAACGTTGCACTGTTCTCCACTTCTCCTCATTTCTGAGATGACTTTTATACGAAGCTGTTCCTGCATTAAGCTTTGCCAAATGCCTTCCATTCCCCTTCATCTGTTTCTTACCATCCACGAGGAGGGAAAGAGTTTATAAAGACAGCCAAATGCACGACTGCAGTATCTTTAAAAAGCTGCACATCTTGCACGGATTTAGACTTTACACGGCTAGCTACCACAATTTCTAGAAAGATCAATTATGACGTGACTCAGAGCAGGCCTGAGGGAGCTGCCAGGCTTCATACTCCCCAAGACAAAAAAAAAAAAAAAAAAAAAAGTGCTCCACCCTCTCCTCGTCGACGACTCAAAACAAAAAGAAAAAACAAAAAAACTGCGCAACAGTGAGGAAGGAACGGGAAAAGGGGGGGAGAAAAGGGAGGGAAGGAGGAGAATGGGGGTTATTTTCAGTTTCAGTTACATCGATGACTCAAATATTCCACCGCCTTTCAAAATCTCCTCACTGCAGCAGAAGTTCCACAGGAAGCTTTGCTTGTTTGAAATTCAACGGCGGGCGCGCAGACATGCACATGCGCACCCTCACACTCGGGCACATGAAGGCATGCACACATGCAAAGATGAAGCAGACACACAGGCAACAACTGCATGAGCCAAATAAATTTTGTGGAAGATCCACGAACACTAATATTGAAGTCAGAGATGAGGATCTGCCACTCCCTAAAAGCCAAAATCCAGCTGAAGTCTGACTCTGGGTCAGAAAGGGGAGAGGCAGTCTATCAAAATGCCCCCACACCTAGTTCCTTTATTTGCTCAGTATCAATCTCAGCATTAACCCTCTGCTAATGGGACAGCTGTGGGTCACCGCCTCGCATCGTCTGGATGCCAATCAAGGCCTTAAGCTGAGAGATCAGCCTTTGGGACAGAGGTGATCGTCTGCCTCTGAGTGGCTTTTAAAACACAGAGACGCCTGTATCGATTTTAGCTCTAGCCTGAAAGAGAAGTGTGGGGTGAAGGGGGTTGTGTCAGCTGTGGTTGTCTGTGCTTCTGGACGGGAGCCAGCCGCCGGGTCCCCGGTCACCCTCCACTGATCAGGGGGGCCTGACACAATGACCTCGTAGAAAGGCACTGAACCTGCAAACACGAACGGGGCAAGGAGTTGGAAGCTCGAGGGGTTCAGGGCTAGCAAGGGCAACATCAGCAGAGATCTCAGTAATAGAAAAGGGTTTTAACCTTAATGTTGGAGCCAAAACCCTGTTAGAGGCCAAGTAATCCCCCCTGTGCTATCTGATTTTTTTCTCTCCCCCTGTGTGTGTGTGTGAGGAGCTTCTGAAATGCATTCATGCTGTCATGTGTGGCACTGGTTAAGGAGCTGGTAAACATGGTCCAAACAGTCCAGCTACCTTGCCATATCTGTGCTAAACGGGTAAAAAAAACAAAACAATAAGGTAGACAAAACACAGAAAGCCAGGTTTATTTCCTGTGTTACAGCACTACCAAAGAACAGAGCTCCTATGCAGTTGTAGCACAATGAATTTCTTTTTCAGTAGTTACGTTTGAAATCCTTTATACTAAAACTTTCTCAAAGTTTCGATGACTAAGAGCAGGTTTAGTTAGTGAGTTTGAGGGTCACACAGGAAAAGGTGCACACATTTCTTAGTGTTTGTAAAGCATCTGTTCAGAAGATTGAGATTAATGTCAGTCTAAGCTTTGAGCATATTTATAGATTTTTAGACATTATTGTGGTGATCGTTAAATATTTGCCACCGTTTAGACATCGCTCTCAAGGTAGAGCTGGGCGATAGAACGATAACAATATGTATCGCGATATAACTTTTACTCGATAGAGAAATTAAGCTATCGCGATAGACCTCGCCGCTCTTGTCCTCAAAAAAAAAAAGGTCAGCCAAATTAAGTAGCGCAGAGCCAAACCAATCACGGCCGCAGCGTCACGTCGCGTGACTTGTTACGTACAGCACAAGTGCCAAGCCGCACATGTGTTTGTTTGGGAAGCAGCCAGCGGGTAATGGAGCCAGCGGGTAATGGAGGAAATGAGTGTGCCGACTAGAAAAATCAACCGAGCGTGACCGAAGAGAAAACAGATAATGGTTCCAATGCCGGAGAGATTGTCGAACGGAAGAGCCATAGAAGTTCCGTAGTGTGAAGGTATTTCGGCTATTTCAAGTCTGACAAAAAAACAGAGTAGCGCGCACTGTAAATTGTGCCGAAAACAAGTCTGGAAATACAATAAACTGGTGCATGCGTCACACTGTGCGCCACGTTATTGTTTCGGTGAAATGAATTTCTACAATACTGTTACTGTTAATTCTACTCTCTGCAGTGTTTAAATGCTTACATATACACACAGTTACTGTCCCTCCACACATACGACTCGGTTCTGCTTCTATGCCCCAGCTTTGTTTACTTTTTCCCACCGAGGCTTCTAGACTTCTGATTGGCCAACATTTCTGCACGGTTAGGAATCTAGCGCCACCTGCTGCTTTGGCATGTTCATAGCAGCGTTTTCCTTCATTTCTGCCTTTATGTGTGGACGGGATTCTTTTTTAAAACGAAAACGGAAAATCTCAGTTTTCAAAAATACCCGTGTACGTGTGGACGTAGCCTCAGTCTCTGACTGGAAGCGCTAATTCGTCATTCGGCTTTTGTCAGACTAAAGTAACTGTTAAAACTGTTTGAAAAGCTCAGCTATACAACAAGGAGAGATTGAGAATTTCCTTTTAGTTCTCAGTTTATTTGATATTGACAAAAGTTAGTCAGTTTTGTCTGTTCTTCTGTAAAACAAACTAAGATTTATTTTTAGAATTAATATTTTGTTTCTAAGTGGAATAGTGGAATTGACAATTTAGTAGTCTGTTTCGTTTGTTCTATTTTGAAACTTAAACGCTTTAGCGGCTGCCTTTTGTGTAGTTTGCAATATTTGCCTTTATTTATCTGAAAAAGTCTCATGTTCCTTAAGTACATCTACCCTGTTGAACTTATTATGAGAAATAAATATTTAAATCAAAACAAGCTGCTGATTATTTCACATTTTACTTGTGAGCAACGGCACATTTAAATCTTACAAATATAGTTATTTGGCTTATATCGTGATAGATATCGTTATCGACTGAAATGAAAAAAACATATCGTGATATGAAAAAATCTCATATCGCCCAGCTCTATCTCAAGGGTTCTCAAAGAGTTTACAGTCATATCAGTATTAACCCAAAACCAACGAGGGTGGGAGTAATGTTCACATTATGCTTATTAAATAGGTATAAACTTTCTTAGGGTGTGGATATTATGCAATATTGTTAATACTGCAGGATATATTTTCTTGCAAATTTTCTTCCAGAACCCTGCAGATCCCCAAAGCCCACTTTGTGAACCACTAATCTGCTGAAGTGACCTAAAAATCGTTGTACTATTGTGTTATAGCATAAAAGTACTTTCAGGTTATTGCGTAAGAGTGCAAAGATTGGCTCAAGAGACAGAGTGGGTCGTCTACCAATCAGAAAGTCAATGGCATCCTTGGGCAACATACTAATCCTAAAGTTTTCCTAGCAATCACGTGAGTGTGCAAGTGTTACAAATCAGTTCTTTGCATTAAAATATATACATAGATAAAACACAATTGGATTGTTTTCTACAAAGTCTAAAATGTAATGGATTTGGTTGACACGTATGTTTCTTTTAGGGCCTTTTGTGTGTTTCTATACAACAGTGTTGCTTCTTAACCCCATGACATGTTATAGACATGTGGAAAAACAAACCTCTGACCCTTACTCCAAAACCTGTGCTAGTAACAGTGTAACTTTCAGCTTCTGAAATGTGTCCTCAAAAGTAACAAATCAAAAACTATTTATATTTCTTACGAGTACACTAAAAGTGTTAAAATGACTTAAAAAAAAAATTACTCTGAATTTAAAAAAATTCTACGCAGTCTCCTCAATCAAAATCCATACATGTTGTCTTGCAGCTAACGTGCACTTAAAAGACTGCGGTCCACAAATGGAGGTATGCATATCTAATCATCTGGCTCAAGTATTTTGAATATCTTCAAAAAAAATAAAAAATTAACAGCGAATAGTCTCGGGCACTTTGGGTAAAATATGCTAATTAACACACTTGAAATTTCCCATATGAAATCTATCTGCACCAAGACAATGAGAAAATAATTACAACAGAGGTAGAATTACAATGACCATTTTAATCAACCCCTACACTAGCATTTCACCCTATTTATACAGTTTTTGATTCCATGACCCACTGGTAAGTAATCACTTGAAAATTACAGTTCAGTTTATAATAGGTCTATGCTTTAGACACATTATTTCTGCAGACGGGGCTGCGAGGATTGCAATAAAGATATGGATCTTGCATAACAACAATTACAATGCAATTCCTATACCTAAAAAAAAAAACATTCTTGAAAAAGAGAATTGACACAAGGTTAAAAAAGTCTTAAAGTACTTAAAGCACTTTGGAAGACAAATGAAACAAAGTGACATGATCTTAGAATGTTGATTCAACAATTGGCCAGCAAAAACACCTCGAGGAAGCCCTCGCCGCCCCTTTTTTCTTTAAATCTCATATTAAAAACTTTATAAGTTCATATATAACTCTGAATTGTTGAATCCTTTCTGCAAAGACAAATGAAAGTATATGACACGACCACGTTAAACAATTCCCGTTGCTTCCCTTTGTGACCTCCACTTCCAAAAGGTCAACTCGATACACAGGTAATAACCTTGAAAGTGTGCAACTAAAGAGTGAAATCACAGATTCACACAAAGGCCAGACTAATGTCTTCCTTTAGAAAAAAAAAGAAAAAAAAAGTCATGCTATTTGACCTTCTTTTCTCACTACAGAATTTCCATGAGATTAAAAAAAAAAAAAAAAAAAACAGACCTGTTCTTCACATGCTGGTAAGGTCATCTTTATCAACTGCAGAAGCATTAAAAAAAGTATTTGACAATCTTATGAATAATGTGATGATTAAACTCCTAAAACTAGTGCTGGGTGGTAGCAATTTATTTCCAGACATGGGCTGGAGAGGCATGGCCCTGTTTGCAAGAGATATCAGGTGCTTGAAAAACCAGAATAGTCTCTTGAGGAATGTCTGTCTCCCACACATGACTCTTCCTCCTCTCCCAGGTTTCAGAGCCACAGAGGAACTGTGTGCTGACAAAGGTCTAACAAGAGGGGCAGAATTGTACTTTTGTTGTCTAAGCCGCAATGGTTTACAATCTAAGCGGCGACTGGAATTTATCTTGTTTGCAATCGTAAATTATTACGCCTCGCACAACGCGTGGCATAACAGTGTTCACTGCACTTTCCTTTAAATGCGCTCTGCTGAGAACATTTAAAAAATACAGAAACACCACTGTGTTTACTTTCTCATTTTAAGGGGGCCCACTGATTAAATAGACCACTTGTCAAAACAATGTTATCATAACTGAAATAGGATCTTTGCTGTTATTACAACAATATAATGGGCTTCCTCTTGTTGTGATAAGTCACCATCCACAAATTGTACACAGCTTTAAAATCAGACAGCCCTGGGACACAGTCAGGACTGAGATGTAGGCGGGCAGATGATTTCTTATTGATTTCCTGTTTCTGTGGTGAAGAGAGCTCTCAATTACCCCTGCCAGCGAGCAGATTGGTTCCCTCAAAACACAACCACAGCGAGACTGCCAGTCTATGACATAAATAGGTTAAGTTAAGCAGCCCTAAATCATTTTTCCAACTATTAGATGACCACAAACAGACAAAGCTACTTAAAAACGTTCTCCAAGATTATAGTTCATTTTCTTTATTTACAAACCTGGGTATCTTACATGTCTTTTTAGCTATAGCTCAACTTCATAATGCAGTAAGCTCCACTCTTTGAAAGGCTCAATGTTACTACTGAAATTAGAAAACTCAACAATTTGTAGAAGCTTTTAGAAATCAGACAAATTAATTGGGAAGTGATTTTATCCCCTACACTGATGCCTATATATCATGTTTGATTTTATGGTTTTATTGTACTTTAAAAAAATAAAAATAAATTATTGTACTTTCTGAAACCATGGTGGAATGGTTCATGCGGTCGCTTAAACAGTGAAAGACCCCCAGTTTGGTCCCATAAGAAGACAGATATTCCTTGGGAGATGCATCCAGCGCTTGAGTCTGCCAAATCAAGTATGCACAGCTACCAGCTCTGGCAGCCCCTTATGAATAAGTGTATAGCCAAAATTAATTTTTTTTTGTGTTAATATACATTATTAGAAGAAGAAGAAGAAGAAGACAAAGTCAGTTTAATATTTTGAGATATGTTACAGTTTTACTTGAGTTACCCCAAATGTAAAACTTTGTAAAACGGATGCAAAACTTTGTCTAACTAATCTAATGGCGCTCATTTCTGACTAGTAACAGTGATACTGAGGCGAGCTGTTGAGGATATCCTGAACTTTTCTGATGCCAAGCTACTGCTTTTATTAGTGTTAGCCACTGTGAGACACTTCTTTGAAGTGCATCCAACTTTGTCAGAGAATGTCAGACAGTAAATAAACTCTCATAAAACATCCATACATATGCAATAATACTAAGTGCAATAATCCTTTCTGTCATCGTTGTATTTTTACTCAGTTGTATATAGTATTTGTATTTGTATTCTATTTTTATCTTATTGTATATTTATTTTATTTTATTCTACTGTATATAGTATTTTATTTTATTTTATTCTATTCTGTACAGTTGTGTACTGTATTTATTCTTATTGTATTCTAATTTTTGCCTCATAACTTTTGCACTGTCCACTTCCTGCTGTGACAAAACAAATTTCCCACGTGTGAGACTAATAAAGGTTATCTTATCTTATCTTAAAATTGAATTATCCTGTTTATCAGAAAGTATGATTTCCTTTGCTAGCTTGTTAGCATACCGTCTGTGCAGGGGCTTGCAAAGACCTGAAGTTGTTTCTGTTCTGGATGCAGTTTGCATTTTACCGTTACGCTCTCGTACTGTTGTGCAATAAAAAATAAATAAAGGTAATGTACATATCCAGGCTGTAGACTGTGCTATTATTTTTCTCCTCTGGCACACAAACTGAAATCAGCTGATTGTGGTGCAAGTGCAAATGGAACCAATAAGTGGGCTCGACGGACAAGCACACTAACAATTCCAAGGAATTGAAGTACTTGGGACCGGTTCTCTACAAGAACTAACATTCCTACTTATAATTGTCACTTTTCAATATTTTAGCAACATCTAGGTGTTTAGAATTTCCTGTTTCATTGGGAAATCTCTGGAATATTCTCAAAGTATTCTATTGCAGGACAGAGTTGAAGACAAACTATTCAAACTAGACAAACTAAGTGTTTTTATTGTATTATAAATACTATAATCAGGCTTTGATCTTTCAAATGAAAAACAGGAAAACTTCTTTACCAGCCTCTGTGTGTTTATGTGTGTGTGTGTGTGTGTGTGTGTGTGTGTGTAGCAGAAAAAAAGAATCGGTGTGGATGTTAAGGGGAGCGACATCAATTACAACGCAAAACTGTTGTCACAGGGGCTTATCTGCTGAGATGAAAGCAGAGCATGCCTCCCTCTAAAAGTGCAATACTCCGCACACCTGCCAAGCTAGAGAGACCTCTTGACAGAATTTTCTTTTTTATTATTATCTCTTTTCCATGCTACTTCAGTAAACAAGCCACTGGCAAGTCATTAAGCTTAATACCAGAAAAGGCAGGAAAAGGCACCCTGGAAAAGTTAACAACCAAGAAACAAAGGAACTGTTGTCAAGAACTGTGTCAAATGAAGATAAAAAAAAACAATCCTTATTATTGCTAGGCACTTACATGGATGGAAGCAATCAGGTGCTATTAGCCTATGTTGACACATCTCACTCTTCTTAGGAACAATGAAACACACACGAAGGCACACAAAGCTTTTAGCCCGTTTCATTTTGTGACCTGCAATCCATATTTCAATATCAATTCAAATTGCTGAACTAAAGTGCATCTTGGTTTAATTAGACTCAAGAAGTTCAATGTCAAATAATTGTTTTGTAAAACCTCACCGTGCACTGCATTTGCATAAAACAATGTGATTAACTCAGAGTTACAATACAGGCACACAAAGTTTCCCCAAAGGAAAAAATAAATAAAAAATTAGAACCATCCAGAAAAAAAGACATCTTTTGAAAATCTAAAACACCTGCTAATGGTATGATGGATCGCAGGGAGGAACAATATACTCATGTAATCCTGGTGAACATTTCTTCAACAGAAAAGTGCCTCTAGCTGCTGGCACAAGTCTTCTTCAATAGGTGAATGATTGGTGCAGGCTAAAAAACACTGTGGCTAACATTCAATCAGAGTGTAAAGACAGCTAGTGCCAGAACCACAAACAGGATTTCCCCACTTCCAAAACACAGCGCTGAGGGTTTGGAAAGAGAAGTAAAAAAATGACGAAATGAGCCAAGTCTTGGTCATTATGGCAGAATAAGAGCGCCTGCATGTTACCACGCTTACCAAGAGAGCTTGGTGCTATCTTGACATTACTTTAATTGGAAACACTGAAGCTAATATTTTAGTTGGCCAACTGACCCCTGCCTCACACACTGTGCAACTGCCATAACAACAACTATCCATATAGCGGTTGTGATGATAGAAAAAAGGACGAGATTACAGCCGCTTTAATGTTAAATAAATGGTAAACAGAACCGTTGTGACTGTTGCAGGCAGAACGTGTTTGTTATTTCCACTCTCTACAATTAAACGGTGCATTGTTGTTTATCATTAAAAATAACAGCAAGATGCCCCGCTGCCCGCCCACAGCTTTTCCCAGGTCGTTAAAACTTACTTCTTACAGGCTCGCAATAATTAGGCTTCTCCTCCATCACGTGACTCGGTCCTTCGGCGGCTGGTTTCCTGGGAGATGATATTCTCCCTGATGATTCATTGTCACGAGCATCTAGGGTCACAAGAATTTAACGTCAAACAGAGCTGATGAAGAAAAACCCGCCACATGGAGAGTTGCGCAAACTAAGTACTGTGCTGCATGGTGACCGACAAGACGGGGTCGCTTAGTTTAATTTCATGCTATTAAGGACTCAGCTGTTCATTCCTTTAAAATAAAATAAAACAAAATAAAAAAAAACAGATGTAAACTTTAAGTGTAGAGTTGGCCACGGAGGACAGAATATCAGGGACAGCTGGATGATCCAGAGGTGCGGAGGCCGCTCAGCATGTTTTTGCCAGAAAAAACAGGCCACTGGCAAACTGCACAACATTGAGGGGCGGTTCAGGTAAAGGCCTTGCCAGAGCTCTGGATCTCATTTTCTCTCCTTTTGCTCCCGGGCGTGCTCTACCTGCCAAGCTTTTTAACTGCCATAAAAGGCTGCATTCATCTAAATTGGAAAAAGTATGTTGGCAAAAAGAAGAAGAAGAAGAGAAAAAAAATCTTACAGCCTGATAGATGCGCAAATGCACGAGAGACAGCTTCACTCATCTGCCTAACCCGTTTCTTCTGGCCTCTTGACTTCAAGGCTCGCTCAGGCTTCGCTCACTGCACACTGCTGCTTTGTTCGGTAAATAAACCTTCCACAATGACTTTATTCACTGGTTTGGAGCCAGATGCCTACTCATAGGCCATAGTTTTGGGGGATTTTTTCCCCTTAAAACTGAAAGTTTTTCAGTGCCGTCGTGGAGCTCGAGCCTTCAGCTCGGTGAAGATTGATTCAACAAACCTAAAAAAAAAGAATCACATTTACAGAAGCCTTGCTCCCATACAACACCCTGTGTTTGTAAGCAAGTGATGGATGGGGCAGCGTAACAGATGAGTGCGGGCCAGAAACTCTGCCCAGACAGATATGGCACATATCTCAGCTCGGGGGGGCTAATGTATGGTAGCAGCGGTGACGTTAGCAGCAGTTCTGTGTGATGCATCGCAGTATTTAGTGATCACAGTTAGAAATAAATTGCTCTATTCTCTGTACATCCGCAGTCCCCGGGGAGGGGAAATCTAGTCCTAACTCCAAGTGCCTTTGAAGGTCCAGCAAAAAAAAAAAAAAAAAATCCATTCACAACCCAACAGCCCCAGTGATTGCTTACTTTGTCCTACTTTGCTATTTTCTGACAGTGCCATAATGATGCTTGGTATAAATAGGATGGTTAATGGTTCATTGCTTGTTTGAAGAAAAATGAAAAGGGGGTGTGGGGGGGTAAGCTTATTTTACATGTGATAATCTTAGGGGCAACTAGAAAGTTAATTAAAAACTATAATTGGCTGTGGTTGCTGTTAATAGTCACTAGGGCGTTTCTGCAGACTTTATTGGGGGGGAAAAAACAAAAAAAACCCACAAACACTATCGAGCTTAAAGCTGGAGCAGAGATACTGATGCACACCAAAAGTCACATGAATATAATGTAGAAAGCAAGTCTGTGATTGTCCAGAGCAGACTGAAAAATCCTGATATGCCAATCATCTGTAGCACACACCCACTGGCTTGTCTTTAGGATTTGCTTTTTAGCGTGAGTTTCTGACTGAGTATGACACTATATTTAGAGCTCACTTTCATTACTGGTATGCTGGCAGCTAGGATTGAAAAAAAAAAAAACCCTCCATAAACATGTACACCAGAGGCTGGTGTTATATAGGAGTTTTTTTTCCCTTTTTTTTTTTTCCTTTGGATTGGATGTTTTAAGTGGGTAAGCTTGGCTTGAATGTGGGTAAAAGGTTCATTTTAAATGTGATTGGTGGATCTGAACCAGTACAGAGCCAACATATTCTGACAAAAAGCTAATTAGATCTTACAAAAGCACCTCTCTCATCCTCCCAAACCCTCTCAAGGATAAATACACCTGACTTATGTAACTGAAATTGTACGTTTCTAAATCAATCGGTTTTCACTTTAGGTCCATCCTGTGTTTTCTTACCGTGTGTGGCTGACAGCAGGGGACTTGTCTCCTGCCCTGGGCCCTTCGCTGGCTCTGCCAGCCCATCCGGATGAAGGACAGTCTCCTTGGACATGAGACAGTCGTCTTTTGGGGGGAAACAAAACAGCAGAAGTAGTTTCTCCCTGTCCTCAGCCTTCAATGCTGTGAAAACCAACGCCTCATCATCAGCACAGGCTTGAAGACACAAATAAAAAATGTTTTAAACAAACGCGCAGGTCGCCAACTTATTCACGCAGCGAGAAAAGTGACGTCGCGCTCCAGAAAGTCTTAGTCGAAATTTCCCTTTTTGTCGTTTTTTTTTTAAACATAAACTTACTGCAAAACTTCACATGGCGTTCATTTATTCACATACACACCATTTTCTATAGGTATATATATATATATATATATATATATATAAACGCTTTAATTGTTCTAAGCGTTATTTACGGCAAAAGGCGACACGAAGGACAATTTACCTTTCAAACATGACAACTCCGGTGCTTCAGAAGTGATTTATTCCCATCCTCGCTTCCTCCAACTCGTTTCCCGAGACGTTAGGAAGAGAAAGGAAACTGGGTGAAGGAGTAGCTTCGAGTCCAAAAACTTTTCCGTAAGTATAGTTGGCAGTGTAACCGGGTCTCTGCTCGGTCCAGATGTTGTTGACGTGCAAAAAAACATGAATAATAATCCTCGCGACGCCCTCGACGCTCAGTGGCGGTAGTTTACTGAGGAAAGCTGCGTCTAAAACATTTTCATCATATCCGCATTCCTGCGCCACCACAGCCAGAGAAGCCACTCTTCTCTGCCTTTGCTACTCTTGGCGGCGGAGAGGAGAACAAGGCCCTCCCTGAACATGTGTCCCCAAAAATAAAGTTAGGAAAAAGTGAGTAATCACGTAAAATATATATTTTTTCAAATATATATGTTGGCATAATAAAAAATATATACAATTTTATTTAAAAAATGAACATATTTTTGCATATGTAATAGAGTCATGAGAAATTCAAGTAAAAGTCAAAACATTTTGGTTCTCACAAGATTGCTTTCATTAGTGTCTCTTCTTCCAGGATGACAGTACTCCCATCCAAAGGGAGTGAAATGTCACTGAATGGTTTAAACACTATGACAGTGGTGGCAAATTCTCAGGTCTTTGCACTCAAGCGGTGCAGATAGTGCTCTCTGAAACCATCATCTGAAAAGCAGATGAGGGAATGTATTTTGAAGGAATTGTGTTCCATTCCTGCAGCAGACTTCCAGAGACTTGGAGAATCATTGCCAAGGCAAGCTGAAGCTGTGACATGATGACCCAGTTATTGAGACACTTATTGTTGGTTTGTGTTTTATTTTCCTTATTTTTGTAAATGAATTTGGTTTGTTTGGAAATAAAAACAGAATCCAGTGATTTCCAAATTTCACAAATCTGTATCTTATTCATATCATATGTTTAAACTGAGAAAATTGATAATTTAAATAAATTAATAGGGTCATTTTGAGTTTGATGGTGGTAACATATCTCAAAAATGTTGGTAAAAAAGTAAATGCCACTAAAAACAAACAGCTGGAGGAACACTCTGCAGCCAATTAGTTTAACTGCTAACATGTTACAAACATGACTGGGTACAATGATATATTCAAAATTTGAAGTTTTTATGAAAAACATAAACAAAAAGATGAATGATTTGTTAGTTAAAGCTTGAAAGTATATACAGGTTTTAGACCGACATATGATCCTGTGACAAAGTGGTTACACTTAAACTCAGTTACCACTTGTCCCTTAACCATATTGATAATTTATCTAAATTCATCTTTTTTTGTACAGTTGGCCATAATACTAACTTTGCTTTACATACTATCCTGGGTTGGTTTGTGGTAGCACTAGTTGTGGTAGCATCCATTACATCTATGCATATGTTTTTAAAGCAAATACCACTAATCAACAAGTCATTTGAATTTTCTTCTGTTCACAGGTAAATTTCTAATAAATTATGTTTGCTTATGTTGCTTTGGTTATATTTACCATGTTTGTCAATTTGTTCAGGTCCTATATCTAAAACAGGTGTGTGGGAGGGGCTGCCCCAGTACCTCCTGTTTATATAGGGTTTTTGTTTAGAATCGTATTGTTTGGTCTAACCCATTTTTCAATAGTAGAGACTAATGAGGTTCAAGTGTGTGTAAAGTCCTGTATACAGCAAGTGAGATTTTACCTACCAGGCTTTAAAATGGTATGATGGAGATGCCAGAAATAAAGTACACTTAAAAGAAACTGATGCCGTTGCTGTCTACTTATCACCTTCCTTGCCACTTGGTCTACACTACCTCACAGCTCCCATCCAGATCACATCTTTTTCAAGGTCAGGCCTTGCATATTTCACCAAGATAAGACCTTCCACCCACTCAAAACATTTGCACCGCATGAAAAGAAATTTGGGTAAAAGAAGAGTCAGGATTGTTGAAAAACTAGAAAGTATATAGGTCACCTGCACCTATGACCAATTTATAACCCCCAATTAATCTAGCCCCATTGTGGCAGGAAGCAAGAGTACCCAGAAAGGATCTATGCAGACAGGGAGAACATGAAAATTCCACACAGAAAAGCCCCAGCTGGTTAGTGGATTTGAACCATCTTGCTGTAAGGCAAGAGTACCAACTACTCCACCATTGACATTTTACTTGAAATTTGACCCTCTTGGAGCATCTGTAGCTTATAACTCAAAATGTGACCAAACCTGGCAAGGCACTGTGGTGTTTTCTGTCATCTGCCTTTTCAATTATGATGTAATGGGATGGTGTTTTTTTTCTGTACAGGTACTGGCACACAGCCTTTCTTACTTACCTTCATGTTTCCCAATTTGTTTTAGTACTTCCTGTCTATGTTTTGTGTGGCAAACATTGCAAGTCATTCCTCCCATTGCTCATTCGGTTGCCAGATTGTCCTTCAAGTCACTGTCGTCAAGCTTTCCAGTTGTTCTTGCCATTCAATATTTTATTTTATCCAAGTACCTGTATGAGATTGTGGGTTGGATCTCTGTCAGCCTCAGTATTAAACTCCCATTTGCATACCTAAAGAAAATAGACAAAATAGCTGTGGTAAATCAACCACAAAGATGGACAACATGTGTCAAAAGTTGAAAACTGTAAATATGCAACAGAATAATAATCGCAACAACCTTTTTAGCTCCAACTTTATCTTTTATCTTTCTCCATTTCAATTCAAATATAATTTTCTTCACATAAATGGGAGCAGAGTCCTGTGCTGTGTCCTCTCTATAGTCAGCAGGGTATTGTTAGTGCAGATTCTTGCTGATTGCCATCATAGCCATTGAACCCTATTGGTAACAATATAAGTGAGATTTAAGCCTTGGTAACATGAGAGTGTGGAGGTGATTGATGTGAAATATGCCCTCCCTCATTGACTGGATGAACTCCATTTTCTGCTCCTAATGCAGAAATCACTCAGGGTCCCCAGCATAATGATTTACGATGAATCTGTGTCAATGTTGAACTCGGCAAACCCCACGTAATCCATCTTGCAGATATACCTACCTACCCCGCCCCACCTTGCCAGCTCTCACCCGCCCGTCCCTTGCCTTCACGATAGGAAGGTAAGGAATGTGTGTCTCTGTCTCGCTCCCTCCCTCTCTCTATGTCTATAAGTGTTGAATCCATTACAGGCCTGATGTGTAATCACAGAGGACCTCTGTGCCCCCTTAGACTGTAATTACCTGGATACAGATACTCCCTCACTCCATCCTCTAGAGCTGCTCAAAGCCAACAACTCCATTAACCAGCATGCAGTGCTTTCAGCCTGCCGGACTGGGTGCCAAATGTAGAGATACAGTTGAAAGGGGGGAAAAAAGTTAAATTTTCATTTAAATAATATGAATTTGGCCTCGGTAGTGTGTAATGGTCACAGTTCAGCTTCTGGATAAAACACAAACAGATTAAAGCCTATACTTGAAGGGTCCCTCCTCGACGTATGGTAATCTTTTGAAGACTGTACATGCAACGTAAGTGCACCGTGAAATCAACCCCTGTTGTCAGTCTTTGTCTCTCTTACATAGTGACACTGCTGTTGCTGCTGACAAACATTATCTTGTGTGTGATCATGTGCACAGTGTCATTCCCCACTCCCTCCCTGCCTCCTTTTTTTTTTTTTTTTCAAAATAAGTCAAAGTGGAGCTGGCTGTGTAGACACAGTGGGTTGTCACAGTGTGTCAAGCGCTGGTGTCAGCATTGCATCTGTTGCAGTCACATCTCAGAAGACACAAGGAAGCATCTCTCTGTTGACTTCATCTGTTTGTTTGGCAGCTTGCCTGATTGCTAGAGTGTGTAGTGGCGAAGAGAAGCGCCGGCTCAGTCGGTGCACACGCTGCCGACAAGTCTAATCCTCCTTTGCCGAGTAAGGAGGGAGCCCAGCCCCAAACAAATACTGCAACTCCAGGCTACCATGTATTTCATCTTCCACACTGCACACCCTCTATGTGTCTTTAATATAATTACATATATAATTTATGTATAATAAATCAATTTTCTTTTTCCTTCTAAAAAAAGAAAAAAGAAATACACATTCGTTTTTTGGTTGGAGTCATCTACCAGTTAGTGTAAAATAAAAAACAAAGATCAAACAGTGAGCTTAATTATCTGCAAAAGGTAATAAAATACATTCTCCAGCATTTTAAACACGTATCTGACATGTTGTTGTATCTCATTTCTGTAATCTGTACAAAAACCAAAGATTAAAAACCTTCAGGTCAGCATGGTGGTACAATGGTCAGCATTATCACTTTACAGCTGTAGGGTCCTGGTTCAAATCCACCAATAATTGGTGATCATAAAATGGCCATAGGTGTGAATAGTTGTATGTTGGCTCTGTGACAGACTGGTGACCTGTCCAGGATGTACTCCTTGTCCTCACGAACCTGGATTAGATAAGTGGAGGAAAATGGATGGAACTCTTTAATACACTGTTATGTGATGGTGTGTATAGTTTTTTTTAATTATTTTATATTTTTGGTTTCATAAACATTGATATTTAATTTTAGACCCTTTGACTTCAGCACAAATATTTGCTGAGCATTGATCTGATTTCCAAGAATTCGTTCATACAAACAGAGTCTGGCTAGCTCTGTATGAAAGAAAAATGGCCATAGTTAATGTCATGCTTGCAACAGCTGACTGACGAATTAGAGTTTGGTATTTCGACAGATGTCATTTGCCGCCCACCGTGAAAAAGTTGACCAATCGTAATGCTAGCTAGCTTAGTTAGCTAGCCATATCCAAAATTCACCACGATGTGCTAATTTTGGCTAGCAAAAAACAGTCCTATAATAAACTGGATTATCCTTACCTGTGATTTCTGCCATGAGCCCAGTACACAGTAAGTAATAAAAAAGATCACCCCAGTACAGTAGGCATGTTATTAGTAGTAAGGTGTTTTAACATAAGATTCCAGTAGTGTTAACTGAGTTTCAAAACAAGGCTCTGCAGATTTCTGGAACCTCTTCCTAAACTTAATTTAATCCTAGAGGTTTCTAAGCTAACTAGCACCTTCCTCCATATATATACACATATATATCACTAATAAACAACCTTTTTGTTGTGATTGTTTGATTTAAACTTTTATATATGTAAAGGATTTCATTTTCCCCGAATGCTCAATGCAGCTTTGAAAATATTCATAATGGGACTGCAAAGCTTTAGCATTCCAAGTATATAGTTAGGTGATCTGTATGATTAACTGTGAGTCTCCACTCTTATCATGAGCTTGCTAATCTCATTTGTTTTTCGAGGAAACTTTTGTACAACTCTTTCAGAAACTGAGCTGACAATGAGAGATAGCTTTAGGACAGAATATCTGTAATTAGCCCTAATGAGCTTATTTCTTAGCACCCTGCAGTTGTAATAGAAATGCAAAAATTGGCCCACATTGCTCTCTGCATTGACTTTAATGGCCAGGCGAAAGAGTTGAGCTGTCATTTTGAACAGCAAGAACAGGCACCTGTACCTGAACAAATCTTCAAAGATTTTACACAGAAGTCCATGCAGAATGAGTAGAACTTAATAAGGAAAGCTCTTTGAAGCTGACCGTGACACCAGCTGAACCTTGACACCCTCACATGATTAATAGTATTATGGTAAGTCCTTTTTTCTTCTTTTTTTTCTCCAAGCAAAAGATTGTTTGAGGCTGTCTGATCAAAACATTCAACCTTTTATTGGTCCAACTGTCAAAAAAGAGAGACTTTGTATTTGGCACGGAATTAATCTGTCTGGATGGGAAATGAACACGAATGGACATAAATTGATGGACTCATTAAAGAAACTTTTCTTCATGATTAGAATGAACCCTGTTGCAGCAACTGATTAGGATTTTGATGCTAATAAACTACCTATTTTTATTTAATTACTTAAAACTCTAGGAGTGGAATAGAGACTGACTTTCTGCTTATATAGATGCACATCTGGAATCCAAGTCTGGAGTGTGAAACCACACGTAATCAGTTGCAAATGTTCACACAAAAGGACCAGAGTTCATAAATATGTACTGCTTGGATAAAGGCAGAGAATAACAGGTGATTGACGATTAAAAATGACATTAAGAACCAAGGAGCCCACTCGGCGGGTTATCACAATGGCTTGGGCCAGGCAATGCAGAATCCACATGTGCCTGCATTGCAGCTTTCGAGAGCATTCAAAATGACTTCGCCTGTTGAAGAATATGAGATCAAAGCTGACGCCCATCTGTAATTAATTGAAATTTATTGACAATCATCCAAAGCCACTGAGACAGCAGCTGTGTTTGACCCATCATTCAGGCTCATTGGCTTGTCATATGCTGATATTTTGATGATATGTGGAAACTGGAGAAAGGTGGTTTTAATGCAGACCACTTGATATGAGGAACATAAACTCGCACACTCTACCCTCCCATGTTTTCCGGCACAATAAGCCCATCTTGTTAGTCACATTTTCATTTTAATACTTTTACACTGACAGTTCTAACATCTACTTTACATTATGTACATGCCACTAAGGTTCACAGAGATAGTTACTTATATGACCAGAGATCACTCAGATTTTGCAGAAAGTGCACACAATACTTCAACTCAATGAGAAAGTGCAGCTTAGCTTTATAGCTCAGTCATATGAGAGTGACACTGGGACAGTGCAAGCAGGAAAAATGGGTCATATTCCAGGGATTGCATAGCATTTGCTGTTGGAGACTGATTACAAGTAGTTGTGGTGTCCAACTGGTTCCCCAGAGGTTGAGTGTACGACACCCTCAATTTCCGGGTAACCACTTTCAGTGGCAAGGCAGTTACAGAGGTTGCCTTGTGGGAGAAGATCTCTACCCAGACACTGGCGGTCTGATGTTTTCAATTTTTCAAACTGCAATTTAATTTATAAATGCTTACAAATTGCCAACATGTTGCAATCACGTCAGTTTGCAGTTAAACTGCTGTCCTGAAGCAACTTTGTGATGGGGTTTTTTTTCTCAGATCTGTAAGATTCTGGCTGGACTCTGAATGTAAGTAGTTAATGTGATTTTTTTTTTTGCATATACACAGCAACCCCCATTCAATTCCAAACTGATAGCAAACTGATTCAATGTTAATGCCATTTTATCGCCCTTGAGGCAACAAAGTCACGCTGACGACAGTAGCACGAATCTCAAAGGCAATGAGAATGCAGGTTCGTTGAATATGATTTCAGTAGTTTTGGTCATGTTGAGGTTTCCATCCACTGTTTTCTATGTGACTGCAGCATTAATGAAACTCATTATGTTTCATACTTTTTTGTTTTTGTAGTTCTCACCCAAATTTACCTAAATGAATGAATCAATTACCCACACGTTAGATTTCTACTCCTGAAAGTTTTGTGTCTTCTTTGTCCTTTGCTGCCTTTGTTGCTCAATGTGGAATGATAATCAAAAAAATGTCAGACTGTTTGGATTTCTATGATCCTTTACAGAAGCTATTAGCATAAACCATAAGCCAAGCTAAAGCGACACTGGCTAAAATCACAGTGGGATCCTTATTTGTAAAGGCGTGACGCCTCATAGCCTGTGTGTCCTGCTTTGAGGTTTCCAACATGATGCAAGCACATGCCCCTGAGTCCTGTTAGTAAAACCCCCCTGGGTTGAAGCAGATCAGATTTTACCCAGAGGCACGCGCAGCCACCCGCAAACACACGCATTCAAAAGAATACACAAACAAAGCACAAATATTCTCCAACATTCAGAACTCACTGACTGTCACACGCACAGACACACACACAGAGAGACACTTCCCTGAACCCTCCTTCACAGTCCACAAACATACCTATTTCTTGATTAATTCGATGCCCTGCCTAAGCTTCCTAAATTATGCTTTGACATAGGTTATAATTAAATAAGACAAATTTGGGAAGTGTATGAAATCTCTCATTTTCTGAACAGAAATGTGAGTTTTAATTTACGTCATGCCGAGAAAAGCTGCGGTCACCTGCAGAGAGCCAATTCACTGTGCATCGCTCGGTGCATGATGTCTGGCTCGGACAGAATGCGTCGTTAAAACAAAAACCCCTATGCCAATTTATGGAATAGCGGTCAAATATTTATCCAGTTGATGAGCTGGGCTGTGTGTTCCTCCCTGACAATAATTAAAGACAAACCAAAGCTAAAGGTGAGCAGCAGCCATGACATAATTTCACAACGACCCAGTCTGAATGAGAGGGTAGTGGACAGTATAAAAGCACAGATTTTTCCTTGTCTTGATGAATGCATGTGAAGCAGGATGGGACAGGGATGTGTGAGGCAGCTTTGATTGTTTGATCCTGTTTGCATGAGCTGATCCATGATGGGTAAACATCCAAAACTGTAGAGTGACTGCTTATATAAACTGACCTGTGCAACAGCTGTGGCGGGAATAAGCACTGTCACTCCAGAAAACTGAAATAAATGAGCTTGCCTTGTTGATCCGAACTGTCGCCTCCCACCAAGCCACAACAAACCCTGCTCGACATGACACAGTGGAATCCTAGTCTTAATTCTCTCATCTGGAAAAAAGGAGTATATTCCCCATCTTCTACTGCACATACACAATAGACTTCAAAAGATGTGAGATTGTGCCTCTATGCCTCTATGGTTGCCTGCTACTCCCCCAGTGGAAGCTATTGAGATGTATACATGAATGGGTATGAATGGGATGTTGGGTTGTGTGTTGTGGGAAGGGCCTGTTGTGAGATCTGGGGTTTCTCAGACAGGGATCACAGCCTGAGGTGCTGCGTGTGTCCAATGAACAGTGCTCAGCACCATGGGATAATAATGAGAGCAGAGCAGTTCTGAAAATCAATAAACTGCTTGAGCTCTCCTTGGTCTCCTTCGTAGAGAAATAACAGGATGCTAGAGTCTATCTATGTCTCTTTATTTTTCTGTCTGGCTCTTTTAATACTCTCTTTCTTCAGCTTCTGCTTTATATAGACACGGTTACGGGGGGGGGGAGCAGAAAAAGTGAAGTCCATACAGTAAACACTGACATATTTAGTCTTTCCACGGGGAGGATATTTTTCTGTAGCCTATCTCGCGGTTAAATATGCCCTTATAAATGTCACAACTAATCCATGGACTCCCAGCATTAATGTGAAGATTGCACAGCTTGCATGGAAACAAGTCAGGATGGGAGAAAAGGGGGGATTTTGCAAATCTCCCATCAAAGTTGTCTAATTATGTTAATCAAGAATTCTCCAAATGTCAGCATCGCTGGAGAGGAAGAGATTTGGAGAGAGCGTACACTGTAAATGATGAATCAACCAATCAACCAGACCGCAACGATAGTAATGACAGTTAAAGTTAGACATACAAAAAGAGTCGGCCTTAAATAATAGGCGCACTTCAACAGTGAACACATGAATTAACGCGAAGAATCAATTTATTGCAAGATAAATATTTTCTTATGCTGAATTGGCATCGGTTTTGCTCCGTGTTTATGGGAATAAAGAGCTGAGGAATCTGCCAACAGTTTAACAAATGACATCCAAGTCCCAGATAGAAAAAAAATAATTGAACCATGTGAGAAATAAAAATTGTTTCTTTTCTTTTCACCATTTAAACTTTTCAAATATTATGTTAATATTATGTTAATATAATATTATGAATCACAGGTTATTTTCCCTAAAATGACAAAAGAGCCCTTGACCTTGAGTACCACTTGGAATTAATTTTTTTCTTTTTTCTTTTTTGTAAATTAAGTTTGTTTCTATTGTATGAAACTACATGCTCAATGGCTAGTAAGCTATCAGTTTTTATTACAACCAAGATCGTAAAGATAGAACGCTGAACTCGAGATGTGAAAGCGGAACTTCAGAAGCCAGCTTGTAATCTTAAATTGAAAAAAGCTAGCTGTTGGTTCTGTTTTTATTCTTCGAGCAAAGCTAAATATTGCATGGTTTAAACATCATAATTAATATACAGACACTAGCACTCATATTTGCAAATTTTTATTGCTAACTTGATAGATGCTATTTCGTTACCTTTGGGAAGAATAACTTCATTTCCCCCTTTCTCAGTGCTAGCTTAGCTTAGCTGCTCATTGCCCATTTATTGTCACTTCTAGCGTATTTCGGGTAAAAACCTGGGGAAAATATTTTGGTTTAACTCTTAAAACAAATGAGCATATATTCAGTATCACCAGTGTCTACTCTATTATATTACAGTTTTTAGCATATTTTGGGTAAAAGCTTAGGAATATATTTTAACTTATGTTTATCAAGAAAGCAAATCGGCGTTTTATTCATTATCAGCAGGATCTACTATATTGCGTTGTTCTCAAAATATCTATGAGCCTGGATATTTTAGCTTTAAATATGCTCACATGTCCAGTAATTTGTAAGTCGACAATTGAAAAAAAAGTGAGAAAAATGACAACACAAAGGAAGTCGTAATTTAATCATCCGCAAAATAAAATATTACAGTGCACAGTGCTTTCACACTCTATAAAGCTCCACGATCTGTGTAGCACGCATTAAAAACAATCATGCTGTTTATTGTGTTTGCTATAATTAGATCTTTATCAGCGGGAGGCTTTCTCCCCTCTGATTCTCTAATTTGATACAGTAGCGTGTGCCACAGGTTAGCCACATGGGGAGGAAACATTAATCTAATACAAGAATTCATTCAAAACTCCAGGGGATCTCCGCTAAGTGTTGCAATCTTTGGCTATTAAATTAATGCTGTTGTTTGTTTCATGATGGAATAAATAGGATATGCATGATGAATTAGTTAGTTTGCCGAAGACAGCGTCAATGAGACACAGTAATGGATGTATATGTATAATATTAGATAAGTAGCAGATGGAAATTTAAATCCAATCTCATCACTTTATTTTAGTCTTTATATAATTTTGTTGGAGTGAATCGCTTTGAGCCCTGGAGCTTTTCTATGATATACAATCAGTCCAAATACACATGAATAATTTGTTAGCTATATTGCCTGGCACACTTGTAGTTCATGATTACTGACTGCATTAAATCCAGACTGTTAAAACTCCTTTTACATTCATTTAAAATCTAATGACACAAGAGTGCCTAAACAGGAATTTGTCCTTTGTTTTTCTTCTTTTGAAGAGGACCAACTCTAAGTCCTGACTGCCACCAACATGGCAGCCTTTCTTTAGACACTTATAGAGACTGATAATTCCCATAACACCGCAGACCTCAGTGGAATGGGCTTGAGCTCGACGCAAAATTATACCTCATTTGCATGTCATTAGGAAAATAGAAGCCACCTCCCCTTGTGGATTTAACCTCTTATAAATATATTTAAATATATAAATATCATGAATATATTAATTGACACGGACATCACAACATAATCACTAAAAACACACACACGCACATGTGGAAACAGTGGAGTCGCTTTTGGGCGAGACATGCGTGCAGACGGCTCTGAACACACCTGGAAACATGTTTCGATGCGCACACACACACGCACGCAAACAAAAATCATTACTGCCTCTGCACACATTTCAACCAACTTATCCCTGACCTTCTCATAAACACACGCAGAGAGATCCACACTCCACCCTCTATAAAATAGTCACACATTCTTCCTCGCCACCCACACCTCCCTGCATGTCATATAAACCTAGCCCTCTTTCTGTCTTTCTCTTCTTTTCCCCTTTTCTTCCTCGCCTTTTCTCTCTGTTTTCATGGATCAGCGGAGAGAGCAATTACATCAGCGTCGGTCTGACGGCCTGGAGATGAAGAGCTGTGTGGTTATGGGCAAACACCTGGCCATGGTTAGAGGAGCGGAGCAGGACCAGAAGTAGAAAGAGGAGGAGGAGGAGATGCAGTGTAGACAGATGTGCTGCAGGTTCTTTGGGCTATGGGGAGGCCTAGAAGCCCACTGAGTTTTGTGTGTGTGTGTGTGTGTGTGTGTGCATGTTAGGGGTTGAATTGTGATGGGAAGCACTGAAGCACAAGCGTGAGAACCCACAAGATGTGTGTGCGTGTGTCTGTTTGTAAATCGTGTGAGTGTGGTTGAGTCGAGTCAGTGAAGCCGTTAAACAACCCCCCATCACAAGCAGTTAACATTACAATCGCTCACAGCAGTCAAAACTCCGCACCACCAAAGTTTCAGGCTATCCATTCAGCATGCGTCTGCCTTTTCACTTATTGACAGAGTCACGGCCATTTGCATTACAAAAGGAAACTGTATGAAAATATTCACAAAACATGTCATCTGTGATATGGCTTCAAAATGCTTCAAACATGCCCAAAATCATTGGGAGAAAGAAAAAAAAAAAACACACTGAAATACAACAGTAAAGCGGGCAATAGAATGTAAAACACTTGCTGTGCCTCCATTTCCTCCAATCTGTTGCTGAGGGATATTTAACTTTAATGTGGAGACAAAAGGAAAGAAAGAGAGGAAAAGTGTGTGAAAGAAAGTGGCGGCATTGAAAGAAACTGAACAATAAAGGAGGGGAAAGAGTGAGTTAGTGAAGTTGCGTGAGGATCACAGGTCTGCTCTTTGACCTCAGACTAACCTCAAAGAGTCCTCAGACAGACATGTGGTAGCCATCTGGCCTGGCTAACCATGCTATTATATCTGGTGATTTATACTTAAGTGTTACTTGAATTATGCTGCTATGGCTGATTTAGCTTTAGTTTTGCTTACGGCTCAAGTTCGTTAAACTCTCACTTCCAGTGACAGTGTGTCATACATAAATGGGCATTTTGAGTTTTATACACACGTGGTTAAGATAAGATAACCTCTATTAGTCCCACACGTGGGAAATTTGTTTTGTCACAGCAGGAAGTGGACAGTGCAAAAGTTATGACGCAAAAATTAGAATACAATAAGAATAAATACAGTACACAGCTGTACAGAATAGAATAAAATAATATACTATATACAGTAGAATAAAATAGAATAAAAATATACAATAAGATAAAAATAGAATACGAATACAAATACTATATACAACTGAGTAAAAATACAACGATGCCAGAAAAGATTATTGCACTTAGTGTTATTGCACATGTGTGGATGTGTGTGTTTGTTCAGTTAAAGTCTTTGTTGTGGAGTCTGACAGCAGTGGGGAGGAAAGACCTGCGAAATCTCTCCGTCCCACACCGTGGGTGCCGCAGTCTCCCACTGAAGGAGCTGCTCAGTGCTGTCACAGTCTGCTGCATGGGGTGGGAGACGTTGTCCAACAGGGATGACAGCTTAGCCGCCATTCTCCTGTCACTCACCACCTCCACTGGGTCCAGAGGGCATCCTAGAACAGAGCTGGCCCTTCGGATCACCCTGTTCAGTCTCTTCCTGTCCCCAGCAGAGATGCTGCCGCCCCAGCAGACCACACCATAAAAGATAGCAGAAGCCACCACAGAGTCATAGAAGGTCTTCAGGAGTGGGCCCTCCACCCCAAACGACCTGAGTCTCCGCAGCAGGTACAGCCTGCTCTGCCCTTTCCTGTAGAGGGCGTCTGAGTTATGAGTCCAGTCCAGTCTGTTGTTCAGATGAACACCAAGGTACCTGTAGCTGTCCACAGCCTCAATGTCCATACCCTGGATGTTCAGTGGTTGCAGTGGAGAATGCTTGTGCCTGCGGAAGTCTACCACCAGCTCCTTGGTTTTACTGGCGTTGATCTGGAGGTAGTTCAGCTGGCACCAGTCCACAAAGTCTTGAGTCAGTCCTCTGTACTCCTTGTCGTCCCCATCAGTGATGAGGCCGACTATTGCAGAGTCATCAGAGAACTTCTGCAGGAAGCACTGGGTGGAATTGTGGGAGAAGTCTGCAGTGTAGATGGTGAAGAGGAACGGAGCCAGAACCGTTCCCTGTGGGGCCCCCGTACTGCAGATGACCCTGTCCGACACACAGCCCTGAGTCCTCACATACTGTGGTCGGTCGGTGAGGTAGTCCAAAATCCAGGTAGTGAGGTGATGGTCCACTCCAGAGTTCTCCAGCTTGTCCTTCAGAACCGAGGGAAGAATGGTGTTGAAGGCACTGGAGAAATCAAAGAACATGATTCTCACAGTGCTTCCAGCGGTCTCCAGGTGAGTGAGGGAACGATGTAGGAGGTGAATGACGGCATCATCCGCTCCAATGCCAGGCTGGTAGGCAAACTGAAGTGGGTCCAGTGATGAGCTTGTTAGGCGCCGAAGCTGAGCCAGGACCAACTGCTCCAGGGTCTTCATCAGGTGGGATGTCAGAGCCACCGGCCTGTAGCTGTTGAGGTCCTTGGGGCATGAAGTCTTTGGCACTGGTACAACACAGGAGGTTTTCCAGAGCTGTGGGACTCTTCCCAACCTCAGGCTCAGGTTGAAGAGGTGCTCCATCACCCCACACAGTTGGTCCGCGCAGGACCTGACGACCCTCGAGCTGATGCCATCTGGGCCCGCTGCCTTCTTGCCATTAATCCTCCTCAGTTCCCTCCTAACCTGGGTGGTTGAGAGAGACAGGCTGGAGCCTTGTGTTGAGTGTGTATTGGATGCTGTTGTTGGGGGTGGGGAGGAGTGAGCAGGGTGAATAGAGGAGGTGTGAAGTGTCTGAGGTGTCAGAGGTGGAACAGCAGCAGTGGGGGTGGGTGAGTCTGCAGCCGATGTTGTAGACTGTCTCATGGTTGAATCAAATCTGTTGAAGAAATGATTCAGTTCATTTGCCCACCTCACATCCCTCCCAGGCAGAGAGTTCTGCTGTTTGTGGCCTGAGATGGTTCTGAGGCCTCTCCAGACTTCACCAACGTTGTTTTGCTGAAGCTGGTTCTCCATCTTCTGCCTGTAGCTGTCCTTCCCATTCCTTATCAGTCCCCTCAACTCTCTCTGCACCCTTTTCAACTCCTCTTTGTCTTTGGATTTGAAGGCCCTCCTCTTCTGCTTGAGGACAGCTTTAATTTCTGGGGTAATCCAAGGTTTGTTGTTGGAGAAACACCGTACAGTCCTGGTAGGTACGGTGTTATCCACACAGAAATTAATATAGTCAGTAATGCATGTAGTAAGGCTGTCGATGTCCTCTCCATGGTCGTCACAGATCACCTCCCACACAGTCGACTCAAAACAGTCCTTAAGAGCCTCCTCGCTCTCCTCTGACCATCTCTGCACTGTGCGGGTGGCTGGTGGCACCCTGCGCACTAAGGGCTCATACACAGGGACAAGGTGCACCAGGTTGTGGTCAGATTTGCCCAGTGGAGGGAGAGGTGATGAACTGTATGCCTCTTCAGCATTGGCATACAGTAAGTCCAGTGTTTTATTGTCTCTGGTTGAGCAGGTCACATACTGGGTGAAGGTGGGCAGTGTGGAGTCCAAAGAGGCATGATTGAAGTCCCCTGATATTATGAGAAGGGCTCTCGGAGATTGTGTTTGCAGTCTGCTGACCACTGAGTGGAGAGTGTCACAGGCTGCATCCGCGTTGGCCGAGGGGGGGACATACGCTGTTATTGCGATAACATGCGAGAATTCCCGGGGCAGATAGTACGGACGCATGCTAACGGCTAACAGCTCAATGTCTCTGCTGCAGAGTTGTTCTTTCACAGTGATGTGCCCAGGGTTACACCATCTGTCGTTCACAAAAACTGTTATTTCAATCAAAGCAACTGTGCTCAAGTTAAATTGTGGTTGCTACATAGAGGATGTGTTATCTGCAATGGATGTCAGAATGAGTGGCACAAAAGTCTTCCATCTTGGATTAAGTGCATTTAAAAAAAATCAAGTATAGCTGAGAGGTTCCGGTTCTTGACAACCTCTATTCTTAAATGGATGCTTAAATCAAGACTGTAGTTAGTGCAATACAATATTTTACCAAAATGCTCAAATTCAAGTGTGAACCACATAACTAAAGAATCAGATCATTTAGCAGTTTGCTAAAATATGTTGGATAACCACATTGTTGTTAACCAGCAAACTTCCACAGCTTCTGGAAAAAATAGGCCAATGCCATTCTTTCCAACACGTTCTCACTCCCAAAGCGTAACATTTTACGCTTCCGGGTACCCAACACGAGATTGAAAATATATTACGATTGAAAAAAATGAGGAAACATGAGAACCATTTGGAATGAATCTACACTTGTAAGTTTGTTTTACTTAAATCGCTTTGGAAAAAACTATCTAACGTCATTAAAGTGCTGGTTAAGGTTAGTGCTAAGGTTAGGGTTAGGGCTAGAATACGTGGCTGGAATGTGTAT
This sequence comes from Mchenga conophoros, assembly GCF_057382185.1. NCBI lineage: Eukaryota > Metazoa > Chordata > Actinopteri > Cichliformes > Cichlidae > Mchenga > Mchenga conophoros. Next base: position 33,701,028 of record NC_140542.1, read on the forward strand.
TACCTCAGGAGAGTCATTCTACTGGATTTCATTCATAACCTGGTGCGTAGCATAAGAACGCGGAAGGTCACCTCAGGAACGCCTTGGGACTTGACAAGTCGTCACTATACTTCGCCTCGGGAGTAAGAACGGGCTAACAGACAACAGAGAGCGATTGTTTTAGTTGCAAAAATAATGCACTTGGTATATGGGAAAACAAGCTTTCAGCTCCTGTTATTCACGGCCTCATTAAACACTACCAATGAGTTTATAGACTCTAATATTAATTTTATAAATAATGGTCCCCATAGGATTACACGAAGAAGAGTTTAAATACCTCAGGTCACCCTTTCAAATAAACGGATAAGGCTCAAGAGATGAAGAAGTGAGTGCAGTGGGTGGAGATGATTGTCAGGGGTGATTTGTGACAGAAGGAGAGAGAGCAAAAAGGATGGTTACAAGAAGAAGAACTGAATGAAGATGTTTATTGGGAGTGACCGGGATGGACCAGCGAGCAAATCCGAGGAACAGCTCAGATTGAGTGGTTTGGAGTTGAAGAGAGGTAAGGCTGTGATGGCCCAGACATGTGCAGAGGAGGGATAGCGGATATATTGAGCCCCTAAAGAGGTCAGCTGAAAGATGAAGATTACATTTAAAAAAGGAGAAGTGTTACTCCATTTCTTAGTGAGATGGACCTCTCTTTCATCATATCTGGTTTCAAAATGCCAAGATAAACATGGTGAAAATGCTCCAATGAAGGCTTCAAAATGAAATTTCACAATCCAACAGGTGACGACCCTCTGGGTATGCTCATCTTTTACATACAGTCTGTGTAAAGATACATATGCATGAACAAAGGACACTGAGAAGCCACCATAACGCCATAACGCACAACAAAAAATAGCAGTTGGAAGCAGTAGTTAGAGGAGCATATTGTTCTGTTTAGAGCTTGCTTATAAATATATTTAAATTGAGTAAGTTAGTCTTTCTTTTCTTAGAGTCTTCAGTGGCACCAAAAAAGAGAACAATGAAAGCAATCACCTTCAGACTTCCATTTGGCTTTTGGGGGGCTATGAAAATATCACAATTATAGCCTATTGTTAAAGGGTATTAGGAACTCTATCAGCAATACAACAAAGCAAAGCAGATGCATAGGCTGCTTTGACTGGAAAGAGGCAAGGATGAAACAGATGGAGCTGCAGGTCCACAGCTCTGTTAAGAGGTACAGAAAGTACTGTCATGTTGATATCACGAAGACAAGATTGGATTTTGAAATACTAAAATAACAATTTGTAGCCAAGCCACTTTACTGTGAGCTTCACCATGGGGAGTGATGGGAAAACTTTCTTCAAAGATAGACTCACAGATAAATTGCAAAGAATTTGTTATTGTTCTCCCCTCAGTGAAGCTCAAGATGGAGATTCACAAATTTTAAGTAATACTGAAGGTGTAATATACCTACCCACTTTTATGCTGGCTTACTTATTCATTCCACGACTCCATTTATAGGCTCTGTAACTCCAAAATTATATTTAATTTTCAAAAGAAGGGAAGGCACAGATTGTAAAATGAAAAGAAAAAAGCCTCACAGCGGAGCGTGTTCTTACTCCCAACTTATCTTATATTGATGAGATGCACTGGCTATCCTTAGGCATCATTTTGAAGCACAGGATAAATGTTGTGAAGGGCTGGTTTTGAACCCAAACCACAACCTTTCCCTAATTCTAAACAAGTGAGTCTGGCAGCTAAATATGAACAGAGTAAAAGTGAGAGTAGACAGAAACAGAAAGAAAACAGAAACTTAAAGAAAACAGGAACAGAAAGTAAATAGGATACAAACCAAAGTTCTCTTGTCAACAGTGCTGTAATTTACATCACATAACTACGGTGGCCCTGAGAGGCCAAATGGACTGCAGCTTAAGAAAACACCAGCAATAAGCTGCAAAAGCACACAAAACACAAAGGAAATAGGAAAAATGAAAACGGAAACCAAAACATGCCAGGTAAGTGTGTTTTAATCTCGTGATTTATATAATACTGATGACGGATTTTTAGCCTAATAGTCTGATGCCAACACGCTGAACAAGCTGGTTAAAAAGGCTGGTTCTGTCCTGGGTGTAGGACTGGAGAACCTGGTGAAGTTGTCTGAGAGGAGAATGCTACAAAAGCTTCTCAGTATCATGAATAACTCTTCTCACCCCATGCATGCCTCCATCAGAGCACACGCAGCAAAAGATTCATCGCCCCAAAATGCAGAACTGACCGGCACAGGAAATCCTTCCTTCCTGTGGCAATAAGACTGTACAACTCCTCCTCGCTCTGTAGATTACCTTTAGGATTAATATTAATGTAACTTTGTTTTATACTCTTTGTGCAATATTATTAGTCATCTGTTAGTTATTGATTGTATGTTTGTCTATTTCTCACAGTATATGCTGCTACACTACTTTCTTTTTAAATCTTTTTTTTGTATTCATTTTGCACAAGTATTGCACTTTACTGATAGGTATGTTATTATTTTATTTATTGTATTATATTTTTATTTTATTGTACTGTATTCTACTTTAGTGTATTGCATTCTATTTTATTCTATTCTTGTGTACTCTTTTTTCTTCTTTTCACCTTGCTGCTGTGAGCATGCTCGTGACAAAAGAATTTCTCTCGGGATAAATAAAGTTCAAAATTAAATCTTATCTTAACACACTTACCTCTCATCTTTTCTTTCCTCACAAAACCGATAGATTCTCCACTTCTTTTAAGTGTCTCCCAGCTCAATTCTTAGCATCTTTTGGTTCCTGCAACTGGTGCGTCAGGTTATTGTCTCCCCAGAAATACTTCCCTTGTGCTTTTGGAAATCTGTTTTTTCCTATTTCTGCTTTCATTTTTCCTATTTGTGTTGTGTTTTGTGTGCTTTTGCAGCATTTTTCTTATTGCTGGTGTTTTCTTAAGTTGCAGTCCATTTGGCCTCTCAGGGCCACCGTACATAACCCCCTTCTGCCTACTTATAAGGTCTTTGTTACTCTTCCAAAGAGGAACATTTGTCTAAAACTCTGGGAATGTATCTTTTTCAGCATTCTGAAAAAATGTTCTCCCTGGGTGAAATTGGTTCAGAAGAGGGCCCTGCTCCAAAACCCTCCCTGGGTCACAAGCAGATTGCCACAACAATTTGAATGGAAGATGTTGACGTGTCTGCAAAAGTTGCAAACCATTTATAAGTTTAAAAGGGTGATGCAATTCCCTGAAATTCACTAAAGCCAGAATTTCTTTGAGTGTTAACACGTTATTCTAAGAGAGCACAAATAGTGAGTAGTAAATACAACAATAACCTTAGTGAATGTCAAAGTAATGTCGATGTAAAAGAGAATTATTGGCTGAACTAGGAACAATAAATCAAAACTGTCGTGCATTTAAAAGCACAGTGTAAGCACAAAAAAATTGTTGGTTAATTGAACTCAGAGGATGTAGATCTTTGTACTCGCAGCCAACACAGAAGCACTTGTTGCAGACAAGTATAAACCCAGAGCACGCCTCCTAGCCAATTAACAGTAAAATCAGCCCAAACAGATTTTCAATTGATAAATCTTTAATGATACCAGGGATTTTACACAAATACACACTTGACAGTGCTAATTTAAAGCAAATAGGAAGCTTGATTAAAAATTCCCCGGGCATAGTGGGGGAAGATAAATGTTTGAATAATTTATCAGATTTAATTGACACGACTGCGATGTTGTAAACAGAAATATTTTGATGTTCGTAATGCATTTTGACACGATGAGGTTTTGGGAGAGATCCAAGGAAGAAGACGACAGATTCAGAAGGGGAAAGAAACTCCAGGAAGTGACAGAGGCTGAGGAAGAGGGAAATCAGCTCTCAGAACTCACCATTTACATATTATTACAGATCAAGCTGCCTCTACAAGCACTTTGGAAATTTTTATCATAACGAATGAAAAAAAAAAGTCTGGGAAAGTGGTGGGGCTATGATAGGCAGCAGAAGTGATCAGCAAACCCAATGATACACAAGCCTCGGAGGCTGCCTGAGGCTACAGCGCTTTGGTTTGACCCCAAGAATGTGACACTAAACAAGGATGTAAATACAGCGAGAATCGAGTGAGAGAAGAGGAAGAGATGGAGGCGGGGGGGTTCTTAGTCAGAGCACATATGGTGTTTGTCGCAGTACGGCACACATAAATACAAGCACACATCAAGATAGGGAGAAAGCGAGTGGAATTGTAAGTAAGCATCACAAAGATGACAGAAAAAGAAAAAAAAAAGTCAGGGGGACCGTGTCATGTTCCACTGGGGACCTAGCAGGGGTTACACGGCCAGCAGGTGCAAGGCCAGCACTTGTCCGATAAGAAACCGATCTGCATGTGCCGGCCTGCTTTCCTGTCCACCCCGGCTTCTGGTAAACATCCCAGTTATCTGCAAACAAACAGAGTTTACCTGTGACTATGAATGAATACATCAAATTTTGATGGAACCACCATGTAAGGCTCCCTGCACGCTCAGAATGCATCTCCACCATGATATGGTGTACACCTGAATACATGAATAGCCAACAAGGAGGCCCTCGCTGTTTGTAGGGGTGATGTTGACTGAATTTTTAAAGATGTTATTTTGATTTGACACGACTGCTTGGCTCGGTGGAGTTCGGAGGGGGGCGGTGGTGGATGGTGGATATATAAGACAGCCAGAGGAAGAGACAGAAAATCATCCAAGGCAGTCTGTGTCTGGGGAAGGGTGCAGGATAAACAGCACTGGGAGAAGCTCCAGAGGACAGAGACAAAAGACAATCAGCTGGTGAGGGATGGAATCATCATACCGACTGTCATAGGGACGGACAGTGCGGAAAGACTGACGGGAAGGAGACAAAGATAGAAGCTAGCAGAAAAACAGATCCGGAGATGACAGGCTCACAGTGACAATCCTACACGTAAAGATCTGAAGGTACTAACACGCGAAGACAGCCAGATGCAGAGATAGACTGTAGAATTAGATGTCAGCATTACAGACAGCAAGATGAAGTCACCTAGACAGCCCGCAGGTAATGTAAGTAATTGGCACCATTTGTTTTTTTCTTTCCCTCACACCTTCAATTTATTCCCAACAACGACAGAAAGAGTCGCCACAACACGAGCTTCCCCACATTACTGCACGTAAGATGCGAAAAAAGAAGTGGCAGCGGGATGGGGGGGGGGAGGCTAGGAGCAAAGCTGACATTACAACACACGAGCGTTTATGTTGCCTCAAAATGTACGGCATCAACATCAAAGGAAGCCTCACCTTTTGCAAAGAAGGCGAAGACGAAATAAGCGTAGGCCCCTCGCTTTATTAACTCCCAATCAATAAACATGCAGTCGGTGGAGAGGTAATCAGGAAACACTGGCAAATGGCCTGACAATGTATCAAAGCCGACGCTCCGAGGCAACGGCACAAACTCTAACAAGCATTTTATTACCGGTAGCTGTTACTGACATTAGTCAAAAACCAAGAGAGATAAAATAGAATAAGGAATGCAGCGTGGCTGGCTGAGAGGGCCCCTCGGCTGAGAGTGTGCACCTCCTGTGTTTGATAGCCACACGCCTCCTCTTTGATATGATAACAAATATAAATTGTTTAAAAACATCAAATAGGTAGCGAGCGGGAAGCAGTCTCGCTGTCACGGATGTCTAGGGGGCGATAATGTTGCTTGTCCACGAGGTTGAGAGTATTCTGCTGCAGGCTTTTTGTTTGAGCCACAGGACGTATTAATGGGATATTTCAGTTTTTCTGCATGTCTAATATCACTGTTTTTTTCTTCCTTTTCTTTTCACTGCGTCGTCTTCTGTGTTCCTGTGGTAAAGTAGTCACATCCTAACTGTTAGCATAAGTACAAATGAAACAGTCCATGATCCACACGTAAATGTGCATTCTGTATTCACAATCCCACTGAGATAAAGGAGCTTCCAGCAAATGTTCTAAACCGCCATGTCCATAATTGTGTTTATTTACTTTCAGCTAACGATTCAATCAAAATGAAACACTTTTTACAATTATTCTTAGTCTTATTAATATACTTTTTTGATCCAAAAGTGGATTTCTGTTTCTGTATTAACCGTAGAACACTATCGCTATAAATAGTAACGCAATCACTAATGCCGGGTGATTTTTACCCGATATAATATGACCAACAAAAAGTACTTGTCATCAAAATATATCAAAATATGACAACACATGACAAATCAGAGTGGTCTGCTTTTACTTTCAACTGTGCCATGTCTAACAGAATGAAAAAAAGTGTCATGAGGGGATGCTAAAATAATGCTGCAAAATTACACAAAAATCAGGAATTCAAGAATGAAAAAATTCCTTAAAAAAAAAATAAAAAATGACACTGGAAAGCTGGCCTTTGATCCACCCATTCCTGGGACATTTGAGATATTCCTGGTGAAGGCACAGTCTCCTTGACACGCTAACTGCTGCAGGAGAGAGAAATCATGTAACTGTATTTGCTCGGATGAAAATCACCCAGCAATAGTGTTCTAGGGTTAAAGCTATGCTCTAGGTACATTATAACAACAAACCCTTCAGAAACCCTATGACATAACCTACACCATAAGCTGATGACTGTCTTCAACAACTGTGATTGGCCTGTTTACTACCACTGTTTCCTCCTTTGCACTTCCATATACCTTTTGCAAATGAACAAGATTGACAAAGGAAATTGAAGCCACTGCAGAAATACATCTAACCTGCATTCTGCCTGAAGGTCACCAGATGGCGATAGATTTGGTTGCAAAACGACTTCTGGCTCTATAGAAGGCTAGGGGGAAAAAACGGCTTTCTGCCTTGACCACTGATTTTGCAGACACGTGATTTTTGACATATGAAAGTCATCTTGACAATATAGAGTTAAATGAAAAAGGCTCCGAGTGGTTTGCAACCATCCAGCAGCCACTGCTTACAAGAGATAAATGTGTACTACCCAACCACTTGGTAAGTGGTGGCAGGAGGCTGAGGTTAATGGTAGATGTTCTGAAATCAGTTGCTAAAGCTCTACTTCCACTTAAAGCGCCCCTTATGCAGGCTTAGAAACAATAATTCCTTGGCAACTTGGCAAGAAAACGGCAACAATCAGCTGACCCCTATGAGCAAGCACTTGGTGACAGTGGGAAGGAAAAACACCCTTTTTAAAAGGAAGAAACGTCCACCACAAGCTCCTCAGGAGGGGACGGCCATCTGCCATGACCGGTTGGGTGTGATCGGACGAAGACGGGACAAAGAAACTGTGGAAGAGACCCAGAGATGCATGAACAATGCATAAAGAAATAGTGAATGAAAAAAGGTCATGAAGAAGAAACACTCAGTGACTCAAGGGAAGGGCCTAGCAGCCTGAGCCTATTGCAGTGTAACTAAGGGAGGACTCGGGGTCACCTGATCCAGGCCTAACTAAGCTTTATCAAAAGGGAATATCTCTGCCAGACAAGTTGGGATCTTCCACACATCTGCCAGCAACCAAAGCAATGGTTCTGCAGCCTCTTTGTTTCACTAAGTTAAAGCAAGCAGCCATTTGCAGAACACACATTTTTCCTCCGTGATCTGTGGTTGTATCCAAAATGACAGACAACTCTCAAGCAATATATGCGTGACACACATGAAAAACATCTATACATGTTCTTGGTAATTTTAGGGCCTCAGTCACACTGAATAAAAAATTAACTCTACTTTGTAAATCTTGGTCATACTGTGTTTCAAAAAAAAAAGGGATTACATATCATATGACTAACAAGTCCTTAGTCAATAAACAAGCAGTTTCACAGTCAGACTCATCCATCCCATCACCAAGATGGTGAAGGTGAAAACACTAATGTTGAAGATTTAAAAATGGATTAGCAGTGGATTACATCACATGAAACAGAATGAAAGAGAATGGAAAATAAGCAAAGAGGAAAACTTAGATTCCACCAGCTAGCGTTTCAGCGATGATATTGCAGAGTAACATAGGCACACTGCTCGCAGGTGTAAAGACTGACAACAGCATCAGGCACTTCTGTGGGCTATGTTGTAGGATCTATGTAGGCTAAACAGAAAACTCTTAAGCAAGCCTGAGGTCTTTAAAAACATATCCCTCACTTGACTGTAGCCCAATAACTTTGATGGAAGTCAGTAGGTGTGTTTAAGGTACCCGTGTTTGCAAGCCTTGTTCAGGAGAAGCTGCTAAACCCAAGGGCTGCTAACCTCGCATCCAGGTGAGAAGCCAAGACTGAGACCCGCTCCTCCCGTCAGCTAATTTGTTTGCTTCGTTCGGGGGCATAGCTGATATTAAAAGGAGATCCTGAGCAGCTGGGAAAGAGGGATGCAGGGAGCTGGGGAAAACGGGAGTCAGGGAGGGAGGGATGAGTTTACAAGCCCCAGGTACGGTGAGTGGGTGAGTGAGAAGATGCAGAAGAGAAGGCAATGAGGGAGAAAGGAAAAAAAAAATCTCATCCAAATAATTTTCACCCTGTGGGCGCTAAAATGCAAATCACAGATCAAAGACGTTTGGAATGGAAACTGGCGAGATTGGGAAGGAATATCATCAAGCCGGGGTTATATATGTATGTTCAGGTTGTGAGAGAGACATGTTGGACTCAGGTAATGGAGCTGACCTGTACTTGAACACTGCCCCCCACTGCCACTATCATTTTCCTGCTTGCTTTTTCGCAAGGTTGAAGCGTGTACAGTACAGTGGAAAGTAATTCAGTTTCCCCTTACGCTACCCTTTCCCCCCCCCCCCCCCCTGTCTCCTTCAATCCATGTTTAGAAAGTCTTTTTCTCGAGCCAGTAACTGTCTAGTTTACACAGACCTTCATAAATGTTGAGGTTTGGCAACCGCAAATGGTTGTTTGCGTGTTGCCTTGTACATCAAGACACTTTTCCCACCGCTGAGTGAACAGCTTCTCCTTTCTAAGGAAAGGAATGTCAAAAGGCTGTCAGGGAACGGCAACAACAACAACCGCCGCTGGAATGTGTACCTAGCGAACGCGGCACTCTAAGTGCTCCAACTACTTCAGTGCTCCAACTACTTCAGTGGTGTTTGATTTGGGGATTTTTTTGTTTTTTAAAAGACACGGGAAGCTAAACGGAATCATCCCAAAATGTATCTTGCTTAAAATGTTCACTCTAAACCTACAGTGGAAATAATAGCGCAGCATTCATCTGCCTCTATACACACTGATGTGAGAGAACATACGGTCGACGGGTGTGGGCAGAGAGACTGAGAGAGAGGATGATGGAGGTAGAGGGGGGCGTGCTATAGATAGAAACTCAGGGGAAGGATGTGACTGGGAGAAGGTGAGGGAAGTCTGTACAAGGAGTCTCCACATTAATGCCTAATTAATGTCTCTCTACCCATTAATGTCTAATTAATAATTTACATCTGTCTCATCCACCTGAAGCTGTCATAACTTTTCTTGTATCCAGAAATTAAATGTGACAATGTTACATTTGTTTTCTACTTCTGACTCTGGCAGGCATTCAGTTTTTATTTTGAACACATCTGAGTAAAAATATACCAAAAAATGTAAAAATCACTGCCTCATCCACTTGTTGATGACGCGGCATAATCCCATTAGCACGTTAGCACTCGTAAGCCTCACGTGAAGGTCGCGGCAAACTCAGTCATTTCATTAACTTCCGATATCTTTGAACATAAGCAAATAAATGTGAAGAAATGGCGTAAAGCGCAGTCTTATTTTCCAGAGCCTCAGCGTCTGTTTTCAGACACAGGGCAGGTATTCGGTTGCGGTTCCCTGGGTGCCATCTGCATCAGCACCAAAGCCTTTCACTGACGTGGATTAGCGGTTCACGGCACTTTGACTCCGACCGCCGCAGGATTCAAAACACAGCTGGATTTTTATGGTTGGTCAGCACAACCTGTGGAGGGTCACCCTGCTCCCAGTGTTCACCGAGCCCTCCTCAAATACACCGTTTCCTCTCTGCTGTAGTTGCTTTCTTTCAGGGTATTTGCTTTAAGAATGTAAATCCTTAATCCTCCCATCTTTTTCTTTTCTCATTGCTGCCTTTCCCTTCTCTCCACGTCCACCCATCTTCCGTCTTTTATCCCTGTTAACCTCTCCATCATCTCTATATTGCATTGCTGTCCGATGTTATTTTTTTCTTCCTTCCTGCGCCCGGTGTCACCTGCTTTGTAATCTGATTACTTCACAGCGGAATTAGTATGTATATTTAATGCAATTTTTTCTCCTTTTCTCCTCTCCGTCTTTTATTCTTTTTAAATCTTGATGAGTGATGCGCGGAGGAACGGAGATGGGGTGGGGTTGCTCTACTTGCATGTCTGGCGGATATGCCAGGGCCATGCTAATAAATGACAGCTGATTTATGCGTCTGTATTCTTTTATTTATAAAAAAATAGCAAGCGGGCTGATTTCTGATATTAATAATACAAGTGGATCCACTTTGATTAGGCTTCTGTGGAGAGCTGTGCATATTCAGCATTACAATTAAAGCCTCTGATGTGAAATAGGAATGACACGCTAATGAAGCGAGCTAGCGAGCCTGAACCACGACTGTCCAACAGCATTACGGCCCATCTCAGATGAAGAGTAATTATACGAGGAACACTGAAATGTCATTAAAAATCTTCAGTAAGTGATTTAACCCACCATTCCTCACTAATGCAAGATATTTCTTTTTTCTTTACCACCATCCAACCCCCACATGATCAGCTCCCTAGGTCCTTCCCTTTTTTTTTTAAGCAATCTTTTTTTTTTCTCCACGAGACCCAAACTTCTGCCTCATAAGTTCCACAAACAAGAACAACAATAAAAGAAGGCCTCAAGACCCCTTAAACACAAACATATTGAGATTTGAGACGAAGACATACAGAAGCATTGTCCTAATTTAATTCCACAACTCCGCGGTGCCAGTGGTGGTAGATAATTGAAATCATTCCATTACAGATTCCATTATGAATTGGCGATTAAAGCCAGATGTGATTACCATGGATTAAAAGGATGATAGTTGTGATCCCCCCCACCACATAACCTTACCAGCTAAATGTAAGTGCTTTATTTATCACAGTTAAACATGTAAAGGTGAAAACACAACATGGAGTATGTAGCGTTGTTTTTTGTCTACCTGCCAAGTGACGAGAGATGCAAAGCAGCTGCTGGGGTGAGTCTGGTTCAATTTCTTTTTAAATTTTCCACCGTCCCCTCAAAAATAAACAGATGAATAATACTAGAGAGAGCTATAATGTGTAAAAATGATGAGGGGGGGTTGATGATGAAGGCAAAGAGTGTGTTTGAGGGGTGTGTTTCTTTCTAAGAGGATTTAGATAATCTGATTCTACCCTCTCATTCATTCTTTGATGTGCTCATTTTCACAGGCAAAAAGGAAAAAAGATTTGCCAGCAGCCTCGAAGGGTTGTGTTTGTTGTTTGTTAAAGCATAAAGCAAACAAATAATGAGCTATATCATGTCATCATATCTTATTCATTAGGACGGACTATCGAGAAGTCTCTTTGTGCGTGTGAGTGTGTGTGTTTGAGAGACGAGGGGGAGAAAGACCTGATAGGATACGTGTGTGTGTGTGTGTGTATGTGGCAGATAATGCCAAAGGCAAGAATTCATGAATATCAGCAGTTTCTCACCATTTTGTTGGGTTAATCCCTTGTTTCAGTTGGAGAAATAGGCATTTCTCTTGCATACATTACACCGGTGCCTGCACATCACATTCACACAAAGCAAAAAAGTGCGTTTACGTCAGGTTCCTCTGATGAAGCGATGAGTGAAGTTTTATGTATCGAGGTCATAGTTTTTTAGGGGTTTTTTGCCTATCTCAGCAGCTCCGTCCACAGAGTGGAAAGTCAGATGTGGTAAAAGGAGCAGGTGAGCTTGGAGTCAGGTTCACTTTAAAAGGTAGTGACTGGTGGAAAACACTTAGTGGACTACACATTGAAGGATTCTCATCTCATGGGGATGTTGTTTTATCTTATGTTTTTTTCTGATTTAACAGAAAAATCGCTGACTGTGAAGCTTTAAGAGAATCTTATATAAAAGTGGACAAAAACATTACAAAATCTGCCTCCCCCAACCTACTGCTCGTGACACAGATATGTGATGGCATCCGATCTCAGCACCGGCTGGGTGGCTACTAGAGCTGGGCGGGGTGGGGAAGTGTCCCCTCGCCCACCACCGAACCGAGCGTCATGCCTCCGAGCCATGCAATTATTTTTGCACTGCATCCAATATCAACTTGAGAGCAATGCAAATTATTTAAGACGCGCTTTTCAGGGCTCGCAATTATAATAATGATGATCTCAATTAGCGTTGCCATTGCCTCGGACTATTTAGCAGGCAATTTTGCAGCCTCGGGGTAAGGGTCTTCTAGGGAGTCGACACGCATCGTCAGGTCAGAAGGGGTGGAAAGAGAAAGACCGAGACCGAGACGGAGACTGCACTCTTAATCAATAAGCTGAGACTAGAGATATTTACCACCCAATCCCACAAGTGCACGGTTCATAAATTGACCTAATTGGTCGTTGTTAGAGAAATGAATGATGCCAGGATGCACTGTCTGATTTAAAAGGCCAAGATACAAGCTAACTTACTAGCTATTGTACTGAACTCCTGAAAGTTAGACATGGACACTGATAGCACTCTCTTATAGCACTCGCTCATTGTGGCAAGTACAGGCTAGTAGCTAGTTTGGACTAGTTTAATGATGAGAAACAGATGGAAACAGCTAGTCTGGTTCTTTCCAAAGTTTACAAAAACAAGATATAATATAGTAACAACTCATAAAAGTGCTCATAAATTACTTTTGAAGTTAGCCGCTTTCCCACTTAGTCTTTTTGCTAAGCTAAGTCTTCTGGCTGTAGCTCTATGCATATATTTAGCCTCTGTTATGGAACGATGCAGCTAAAACAACTATCAGAAGCTAACATCTTAGCTCACCTGTGGTTTCTCACATGACGTCATGGACACATTCCTTAAGCGTTGTCTACAAGATGATACATCCATTGCCAACCAGAATAAACCACACCAGGGAGGCGTGTATTCCCTGAGGTTCCTGGTGGTTTCTACTAGCAAATGAAGGTGCTGCGCCAAAAACCTTTTGATGATTACTTTGGTTGCTAGCAACACTTGCCTGTAGTTCCTCAGGTTTGTCTCTAAATACTCACAAACTGCTACTTCATAAAGTATAACTTTAGCAAGACGCAAACAAGAACTGGAGAAAATTCAACTGCTTGTCTCATCGCTGCAACTAATGTGTTTCAAAGGGCACAACTTTTGCTCTGAAGGTTAACCTTCTCCTTTTCTGGTTTGTGTCACAGTTTTCACAGTTTCACTAAAGCTCAGATAGTAGCAGTAGCAGCAGAGTGGCAGTGTTTGTAGACAAGGCTGTTAGTTCTAGTTAACCTACGACCACAGCAGTATGCTAGCGACCAAACCAAGGTGCACAGACTTGACTTCCAGTCTTATCGACTTCTGTTAACACTTTCATGTTGAGTTTATGGGGTCAGTCGCTCATTTCAAGTCATATTTAAAACTTTGTTTCTATCATACTTGTTTATACTACACATTTCAGAAGTGAAGATCATCTGACATATGCTCATAGGCTAATGAATTCTGATTGAGAAGTCCAGTAAATACATTAAATACAATAAATATAGAATAAGTAATGTGTTCGACCATCAAATCACTATGGGAGGCAGTATTTATTGCTACATATTAAATGTATTACTTCCTTTATATATTACCTGGTATAAAAAATGACTAATTATATTTATATAAATTTTACAATTCTCCCTTTTGAATAAGGGATATGCAATCTGATTAGCCAGTTCCTCAGAGAATCTTGACTCGACCAAATCAAGCTTCTTTAGCCTGACCTGTTGCATCACTGGCAGGAGAGGCCAGTAACAATTATTTATTAATTATCAACAGCTGTATCACACACCCTGATAACTTAAATGTGTATTTGTTGCTACTGGCACAAAGATTACAATGAATGGTGATCTTTCTCAATTTTGAAGGAGGCAAACTAAAAATAAAAACAATTCTTAGCCGTTGAAAGTATACTTCTTCTCCTATCCATCATTCTCCATTCACCTTTGTTCAGCTTTCTGGCTAGTAGCCAGGATTAGTTTCCCTGGCCATGACCTGGCGCACATTCACATACACATCATCACATAGCCTACCTAGGGGAACACGAAGACACAATTAGGTATAGTGAGGATTAATAACTACAATACTTAATTTGCTTGAAAATGGTCATCAAAGGTTTGGTTTTTGGACCAATTAGTTTGAGATAATTTGCTGCTTTGTGAACCTAGATATTTTCCCACCTTTAGTCCTAATGCTAAGCTGAGCTTAGCTAAGCCTTCTTGCTGTAGATCTATATTTACTGCATAGAAATTTTATGAACTTTTCCAATTGTCAACACAAAAGTAAAGAAGCACATGTCTCTAAATGTCTTAAAGCTTCCAAACATTATTTTGTATTTTGTAGATCTTTCTTTAGAAATTAGCTGCTATTTTCAGAGCCTTCTCCCACTCCCATCACACCATGCAGTATACTTGCAGCGTACTGAATAAGGAGGAACTCCCCTCCCACCACCACCACCATTCATGTGGAAAAAGCTTGCACCACCAGCTACCCTTTCTTTTATTCATCGCTCTGTAAATAACTCCACTTTATGAAAAGCAGCCACTGTGACTCACGGATACCTCTCTAACCACAAGCCATTATTATTTCATGGCCTTTGAAAGAAGGGTCTATAGCAGGCGCTCTCACACTTTAATGTCGGAGCTCCCTCTGATGTTGTGTAGTACACAGCGGCCCTTGTTGCACTCCGTATGCAATCCCTCACTTGAATTCACAAACACTTCCAAGTGCATAAACAGCATGGAAGACAAGTGCCTTGCGAGCTAGCTAATGCTCTGGAACGCCATTGCTGAGGAGATAACAGCAGCCTGCCAAGGCTGATGTCTGGGACTGTCATGGGGGGTGGGGGGGTGAAGAAAGACAAGTGCGTCTGTGTGCCTTTTTATGAAAAATGCTGTTGTTTTCTGACCTCTCATGGGACATCATGTGGTAAGGAAAAAGAACACGCATCAGCGTTACGATTAAATGACCAGCGGATATGATTCAAAGAGTCCCACGATGTCCCTGAGCACCCTTTGGAACGTGTAGAAGGCTCTCGGCATACAGACGAGCTAATGGGCAACCTATTGGTCATGGTAGATTCAGTTTGAATCTCAATGAGGGTGTCAGTGTGTGGCTGCTCCATGACCGACAAGGTGTGGTAGGCCTGCTGGAGTTGATTTAGCCACATTGCCTGTCATTGCGTTAGGCCAGTCAACATCCATCAGTCGAGAGGGTAAAAAGCTTTTTTTTTGTCTTTTCAAGTGTCAAGAGGAAGCTGCTGTCTTTGAGATTATGGAAGATGTCTGGTGAAATTTCACATCTTTGTTTTCTGTACATGACACAGAGCCATGATGCTAATAAGGCAGATATTTTTTACATGGCAACAGACTTAATAATGCGGTTTGTGCCAAAACCACTTTTGCAGTATGTAGCCCAGAAATGAAGTCTAGTTGGGTGAGTTACTTCTTACAAAAGCTTTTCAAAGGTACACAGCAGTGCTTGGGTGTAGACTGGGACACGCGTACGGTACATGAAAGCAGTGTGGCTTGAATCATACAAAGGCTAAACCCATTACAGGTCCAGAGGGGTGGGCAATACAGTGCCTTGCCCCGCTCCTCTAAACAAGACTCTGGGTACTGGAGGCTGGAAAAAAGGCTTGTAACACATACATTAAATTTTAATTGTTTTTCCACCCCCTTCCTTCACATCTCTGAAGTAGCAGCTCCTGAAACCTTAAAAGTGTAATGCCAGCTAGATTTTCATGGCTGTGCCTTTGTAGAATAAAAGATACAACAGTGGAGGGAAAATAATTTACTCTCTGATGCTGGAGGTAGACAGTTGCTTTTCAAATTCCAAGTTTTGGTCCTTTATTTTATTCAGCAGTGAAATGCCATGAATACAGAAAATAATGTCTGTTACAATTCTCAACCATGACCTTCTAATGTCAGAGAACTTTTAACGTATGGACACAGTACACATTAATGAAAAGTATCAAAAAAAGTCGCTGGATCGATCGATCAAAAAGGAAATGAAAACAAAAACAAACCAAAGAAAAGTTCTCACCAATTACATAAACATATGTTTGCTACAGTCCCAATTTACTGTATACATAGGGGGATCATATTCTCAATTATTAGAGAAGGATAGCAGTAGAAAGGATACATGACTCAACTGCCAGACATAATGCTTCATAAAGTATGCACAGAGGTACAAGCAATAAATACACACATTAGGTTAAGCCTTACAGCTACGCAAAGCAGATGCAGAAAAAGCAAGTTTGCTATTCTTAGCGAGCAATGAGAGAGAAACAGTAAAAATTCAGGTAAGTCAGAAAAGAAACACTGAGATTTTTTTTTCCTCTTAGAAAAAAGTCTGGTAAATTTATGGGTCCACCAACATTTTTTTTTTTACATAAGTATGCACAGTTATCAAAATACAGACAAAAATCAACCCAGAAAATCCAGACAATCCTAAAATCTAGTGGAGGAGCAGATCGCAGTTCTGGAGGTCTTTCTGGTATTATGTGCAAGCAACTATTTTAGACATTTTTTTTTTTACTTAATTTATACAAAACCCATGCAAATCTACAGGTAATATGCATTCTGTGGCTGACAGGTTTTTATCCCTCCCAAAACAGTATATCTGAGGTAACGCACTCCTATGCATTGTACGTACAGTTAGGCCATCATCCCCATGGTTTTTATTATATTCTTTTTATTAGTTCTCATTTCCAGTCCACCAAATGATTTTTTTAGACATGCATTTTAAAAAAAACACAATATTCCCTTACAGATAATCTATACATTATCATTCTACAAATGTTTTGAGGACAACCTATTACAATGCAAATCTTCCATATCTTGACGCAGGGAATGTAAACGTTGGGCTTGAGCCACGTCCTATGAGACAAGCGCAGTAAAGTGTAACGGCTCTTGTGGCATTCTCGTAACTCGTGCAATCCATCGTAATTGTTCTGAATTGGTTGTTGTGCAGAGGTAGGAGCTTTTAGAAAGCCTTTTTGGGTAAGTGGGAGACCCCTTTTTTTTCTTTTTTTTTTGGAAAGACGCAGTGTCCTTTTTATTTGGTGTGATAAGATTATTAAGAACGTCGTCTTCAAGTCGTTTTGCTGACTCCAGCTAAGTATTGAAGGGATAAGCTTTGTTCCAGGGCCCAGTACCCTCTTGACGTGGAACTGGTACGCGTGTGTATGTGTGTGTACTTTACAAGCTGAGCGTTTGTACAGTACCGCACGTGTCTTGTGTGTTAAGCTCTTACAAGCCCTGTTCTTTGGCTTGGCACAACACTTGAAAACATACATATGCACAGTGTGTTTCCATTTTGGTCTAAACAGAGCAGACACGTTGCTCGCTGCCGCAGCAAGACACAAAGCCACGTCAGGTCATTGACAGCATACGTTTTCAGCAGCTGGAGATTTAACCAAAACAAGAAAGCTGGCAGACCACAAGCCTAAGGTCTGTGTATGCTAGTCTCTGACACATGTGTGTGTTTGTGTAGTTATACTGTGTGTAGTTTCAGGTTTTCTTTATCCCATACAAGAGGAGGCAGAATTTTGTGTAACTTTGGTTTACTGAAAACATAAATGACCATTAAAGCAACAACGCTTTTCTAGATGACACTGGCTGTGAAATGATGGGACGTAGTTTCCACAGTAACTACCTCTCTTTAAGTCACCCTAAAGCGTGATATAAAAAGCTGGCTGTCTACCCAGAGCGCCATCAGTGGCGATGCCTTTCGTACGCGTTTGGAAGCTGCACAGACCCACGCGACGAGGATTTGATGAAGTTAAAGCAAATCTCACCTAGAAAAAGGTAGATAATCCTCTTCCGCAATGGCTATTACTATTTGCTTTTCCACGGTAACCAAGCCACATCATTTCATATTCACTTGAAAATGTGACTTATTTGGCTTCACTAGATATTCTTCATGTTTGGTTAGCGATGTTTTCAGTTTCGGTTTTGACGCGGCTCGGAAGAAAGAAAAAAAAGCCACGGAATAAAGACATTATTTTGACAGTCCCACTTAGAACAATACATATTCACCAGGTTAGAAAAAATAAAAATAAATAAAGAAAAACAACTATGTGTAATGCATAAGAAAAAGTAAAAAAAAAAAATAGAATAAAATAAAAATTCACAACAACACAATGTTTCTGCACTTCCATTGAATACACAAATGTTTTGGTCATGATCCACTTTTACAGTTAGCTGCTCTCTACCAGTTACAGCACAAAATGCCTGCAGTTCAAACATCACATCACCTCCTACCTATGGTATGTCTGGCAGAAAATCTCCAAAGTGGACTTTTTTTGTTTGTTTTGTCTTTTTTTTCTATGAGTTAGCAAATTTCACATCAAAAC
The DNA here is from genome assembly GCF_057382185.1 of Mchenga conophoros. NCBI lineage: Eukaryota > Metazoa > Chordata > Actinopteri > Cichliformes > Cichlidae > Mchenga > Mchenga conophoros. The sequence continues at coordinate 33,719,522 of NC_140542.1, forward strand.
CAGCCTTTATTTTCCCTCCATCTTCCTCATGATCATCTTTGTATAGGGCTAAATGAAACAATCCCAGAGGTTATTCCAAGGTAGTTTGCGGAACAAAAGCTTCTCTTTGTACTAGTTTAAAGTGGCAGAAGGCGGACCAAGAGGAGTTTGGTGGCTTCTGTCTATAAGCTATTGGCCATTGCTAGTGTTGGCTTTGGTTTCTAGCTGTTGCCTGTGACTGTTTGAAGGTAGACAAAGCTTTCGAACGAGGAGGTAAAAGGAGAACAGTGAGAAGAAAATTATGCAGAAATGCATTTGTTTTGGAAATGGCGCTTTTTAACAAACTTATTTCTTCCCCAACTTAATTTAAATTTTTTTGTTTATTCACAAACAGATAACAGACTGGAAGCCAACTTTTTTCTTATTTTTTTTTCTCCTTTGTTTTTTTTTGTTTTTGTGTTTTTTGTGTTTTTTTTATGGACAGCTGCAACAACAGTCTTGGTACCGCAGTTCCGTTTCTGGTGTGATTTGGGGAATGGCATTTACAGTTGGTGGTATCTAAAAAGAAATCGTATTTGGGAAATTAACAATGGTTTTAAAAGAAAGCTGAAAATAATATACTGGGTTTCATAATAGTAGCAACATACAGGCAGTGACACAAATTTCTGAGACTACTCCTGTGCAAATGATAACAGAGCAACAACTTGAATTGAACCAGCAATTGTCTCTAGACATTAACAACTACTGTGGGTTGGATTATTCACAAACATAAAATGTCTTCCTTTTTGGCAGTATATGAGGCCGCTAGCTTTCAACGGAACATGGTGTTCCCCATCCATGAGTCTATCATCCTTACACGGTATGTGGCCACGCCATCCCCTAATGAAACAGGTCTCAAAGAGTTCAATTTTTTTCCCAATCAGACATCTTATGCCTGCTTGTGTTTGGGGGATCCCAAAGGGCTGCAACAAAGAGTTCCTTTGGCCCAGTCTCTATCCGGATACATGCTCAATAAATAGTCCCAGTGGTGAGAGAGACAAAGAGAGTCAGCTGTGGTTGCTTGGACTGTGGAGTGGTTTCTAGTCTTGCGGGAGGTCTGTGTGAGAGAAACAGTGCGGTTCGGTGAAGGGATATGTTGACCAAAAACTGTATCCTAGTCACTCCAGATCTTCCGATAAGTTCCCTTCCTCCAGCTCCCGGTCCTCCTCCAGCTCTGGACTGTGATTGGCTGTCGTCACAAGTGACATCGGACAGTCGTCGTCGTCCATATTAAGTGGCTCCTCCTTTATGTGAATGGGTGGCCTATGACGCAAGCACATAGGCGATAAATGATAAATGTTAGACTTATTCTTTAATTCAATGACAAATCCCTGCAGCACGATCACATTTAAAGGGACAGTTCATCAGAAAATGACAAGTTTTCTCAGGCATGCAGTGCTATTTATCCATCAGGATGGTTGCGTTTGCATCTGTTGAATGTAATGAAACGAAATCACATGTTTTAGGGAAAAAGCAGATAGAGGCTTGTGGGCCATTTAGTTTCTCTACTTTTCAACGAATGCAGACACCTCTGCATCAGAATCTCCACAACTGGCCAACTGATACCAAAACAATGGATAAATAGCAATACAGGCCAGAGGAAAAATACACATGATTTTATGGTAAACTGTAAAGTATAACATTTAAAGTAAGGGAAACCTCATTTACAAGTAAATTATGAAGGGAACATAGTCAGGTGACTTATTACCACCATAACGCAATGTGCAAAAGAGGTGTGGAGGAGTAATTCCCGTTACTGCATGGACTGTGTTCAGCTAACAGACAAATATTCAGTGGCATCAAAAAAACAGGCGTTACATGCATTATCTAGAAAGTAACATGTTGTTTGCGAGACACTAATTCGACATGATGCCTCACGTCTACTGTAAGTAAGCGCATGAAAATTGCATGAAAAACATGGCCTCTGTAAGGCCGATAAGCTGTGATGTTCCAGACATGTTTGGCATTTAAAAGTTTACTGATGACACCAGGTTGAAATACATGAAAAAGGAAAAAAAGGGGGGGAAAAAACAGGCCACATAATAAATAATGGAGAATTTCTCATCCCTGAGCCCCCTGGAGCAAAGGCAGAGGAGAGGCTTTTTTATCTAGTTAATAGAAAGCGCAGCCACTCGTTAATATGCAGGGGCTGTGCGTGTCACTCCTCAAGAGGAAAAACCGGCAGCTAGGTTCTGCCATTAATCAACTTCAGCCCCGGCAGTTCGCTCGGACACCATGATACATGTTTTTAACTCTAAATGGATGAATATCTTTAGCCAGTGTCAATAAGCACTGGGCAGGAAGCAGCAATGGCGCTGCTCACAGGACGCCTTATGTTTCAGAACAACAGAGGAGTGGGCGGGGGAAAAAAAGAAGTGTCGGGCCACTAACAAGAATAATAATGCTGTCACACACAAACAAGGCATAACACGATCTGGGGCTCTAGTCAGGGAGAGGGGTTTGTGCCATGATGATAAATCTGACAAAAGCTAATTATTTTTGACACATCGGATGCATCAGAAAATCCCCCTAGACTCTGAAAGAGGAGAGCGGGGAGAGAGAGAGAGGGAGACTTATCAAGTGGTAGTATGTTAGGAAGCCTCTCTCCTGGGTTGCCTTCATCAGTGGAAGCGGGGAGGGCAGGGGGGACTTTGAATTTGAAAAGAATTTTAAAAGGTACAGATGACTTTAATATTCAGAGCCAAATACTGTAAATTAATATTCTGATGTGGTGGGATGAGAAAGGGAGGCTGATCTTAGCAGGATGCGAACAGGAGCGGATGAACCTTTCTGTTTCTGTGCCTCAGGTTTACAGAAGGTGGGAGATAAGACAACAACACCTCCACGTCCTCTTACCTGCCGATGTAACAGCTAACAGCATGGAAAGACAGATTTTTTTTAAATTAAGTTATTTATTTATGTTGCCGATGGAGAGTAAAACTGGTGTTGAAAGGTGATAAAATGATGGGCTGATTGCCAGAAAGTTACAAATTTGTTGCTGAAATATTTTATGTTCTACATGAGTGCTTGGACAAAAACACTTTCTGAGACACTAAAATGTGGCTGTATAAAGGGATGTTTAGGTCACTATGTGAGGCTGTACCCCACCTTTCACTCATTAGTTATAGCTGTTCATAAACGCCATGCTGTAAACATTTAATATGTCCACTGATGCTGATCAGTACTTTATATTTGTATACTAGCACCAGATACAAATCATTGTTCAGCTGGTGCCCACAGCGAGTGAAGTGATGCATCCCTAGTTTTGTCGAGCACAATAAAAAGTGTTTCATAAAGAAGAAATGGTGTTTTTTTAAACACCATTTCCCGAAAATGACAATGAGTCTGTACTTGAATGCATCACGTGGATCACCTGGCAGACTGGAATGTGTTCTCATGCACCTCATTAGATGTTTGTGTGGCTCCGACGATAACGTTCACAGGCTTTGTGACACTTTATTAAAATATGTGGATGAGCCATTTAGTACTTAATAGCTAGCTGCCATTATTGAGTCACTCAGCAGGACTTTTGCGATGTAATAAATACGCAGTGCTTCGAGTGTGTGTATGTGTGTGTGGGTTCTAGAGATGCCTGGCTCTCACATCAATTGGAGATTAGCACCTGCAATCATGCAGAGGTATGTCGGGACAAATGCGATCATTAGTGCATGGATCTAATGGTAGGCTGCGATGGGGGAGCAGGAGAAGTAGTGCGGTGAGGAAGATAGAGTATGAGAGGAGTGCAGGCAGCCTGGGGAAGGGAGGGAGGGTTGGTAGTGAAGGAGGGGCAATAAAAGTTTGCAAAATTTCAGACACCAAAGAGAGTTGGGCCTCAGTGTGATGACACGTTTATTGGCTCTCATCTCAGAATCAGTTGAGTGAACAATAACTACATCACTCAGGGCTTGTTGCGAGGAGGTTTGCAGATGTTTGGACTGGTGTTAAGGACACTACTACTTTTTAGCCTGTGGCTACACTGAACAAAGCCAAAGGTTTCAGTGGAAATATAAACAATAGACTTGGTTTCACCTTAAACCAGTCATTCATTTAGACATTTAAATTGAAAAAAGATGTGTTTACAGTCTTTAATCCTGTTATCAAGATTGGTGCAATTAAATATCTAACTCACTCAACGTGGACACGGATTACGCGGCTCCAACCTAAAACATGTTTTACGAAATGAAATAATCAATAGAGCTGGGCGATATGAGATTTTTTCATATCACGATATGTTTTTTTCATTTCAGTCGATAACGATATCTATCACGATATAAGCCAAATAACTATATTTGTAAGATTTAAATGTGCCGTTGCTCACAAGTAAAATGTGAAATAATCAGCAGCTTGTTTTGATTTAAATATTTATTTCCCATAATAAGTTCAACAGGGTAGATGTACTTAAGGAACATGAGACTTTTTCAGATAAATAAAGGCAAATATTGCAAACTACACAAAAGGCAGCCGCTAAAGCGTTTAAGTTTCAAAATAGAACAAACGAAACAGACTAAATTGTCAATTCCACTTAGAAACAAAATATTAATTCTAAAAATAAATCTTAGTTTGTTTTACAGAAGAACAGACAAAACTGACTAACTTTTGTCAATATCAAATAAACTGAGAACTAAAAGGAAATTCTCAATCTCTCCTTGTTGTATAGCTGAGCTTTTCAAACAGTTTTAACAGTTACTTTAGTCTGACAAAAGCCGAATGACGAATTAGCGCTTCCAGTCAGAGACTGAGGCTACGTCCACACGTACACGGGTATTTTTGAAAACGGAGATTTTCCGTTTTCGTTTTAAAAAAGAATCCCGTCCACACATAAAGGCAGAAATGAAGGAAAACGCTGCTATGAACATGCCAAAGCAGCAGGTGGCGCTAGATTCCTAACCGTGCAGAAATGTTGGCCAATCAGAAGTCTAGAAGCCTCGGTGGGAAAAAGTAAACAAAGCTGCGGCATAGAAGCAGAACCGAGTCGTATGTGTGGACGGACAGTAACTGTGTGTATATGTAAGCATTTAAACACTGCAGAGAGTAGAATTAACAGTAACAGTATTGTAGAAATTCATTTCACCGAAACAATAACGTGGCGCACAGTGTGACGCATGCACCAGTTTATTGTATTTCCAGACTTGCTTTCGGCACAATTTACAGTGCACGCTACTCTGTTTTTTGTCAGACTTGAAATAGCCGAAATACCTTCAAACTACGGAACTTCTTTGGCTCTTCTGTTCGACAATCTCTCCGGCATTGGAACCATCATCTGTTTTCTCTTCGGTCACGCTCGGTTGATTTTTCTAGTCGGCACACTCATTTCCTCCATTACCCGCTGGCTGCTTCCCAAACAAACACACGTGCGGCTTGGCACTTGTGCTGTACGTAACAAGTCACGCGACGTGACGCTGCGGCTGTGATTGGTTCGGCTCTGCGCTACCTAATTTGGATTGGCTGACCTTTTTTTTTTTTTTTTTTAAGAGGACAAGAGCGGCGAGGTCTATCGCGATAGCTTAATTTCTCTATCGAGTAAAAGTTATATCGCGATACATATCGTTATCGTTCTATCGCCCAGCTCTAATAATCAATACAATAAAGTTTTTAGACAGCGTGGCACTTCTGCATAAGTATTCAGAACCAAAACTACATGACGTGCACACGCTCACACCAGTATGCACAAACCCGGGATGGCCCGGGGCAGCCTGCTTTGCAGTTAAGTAGATATCATTAACCTTCGGACATTTAGGAGAAGAAGAGGTTTGTATGGACTTGCTTGTGCTGAGGACTCCTCTCCAGAGAAAGGCCTTCAAGGTGATGTACTATTTAGTTTAGTGCTACAAGCCACTCTATTATTTAAACACATCTTTGAAAAGCCATTCATGAAAAACACATTTCTTCCATTTTGAGGTTGTTGTGGCTTTGTAAAGGCGGGCGGGGACCGAGGGAGGAAGAGAAGGATGGATGGATGCGTCTAATCTTCTAATCTAGCTACCCTTGCAAGTGTCAAGGCTAGTGCGGCCGGAGAAAAGAGAATGCAAGAAAAAGGAAGTGCTGTCCTGTTACTAAAAATTAAATGAGCCGAGGGAGTGGTAACACTGGATTCTGTCTGGAGCTGGGCAGATTTGCTCCACTTATTACCCCCTTTCAGAGAGGGGTAAACATGTCCAAACAGATTAATGTATAGATGTCTGGTACTAAGGACTAACCAAACACTCCTCTGTTCTCTCTGATACACTTAGTCACATGAAGCAGAAGTGCATCTTTTATCCATTAAAGAAGTGACTAGCTGATAGGTTTCCAACATGGTCTTTGAAGGAGAGTGGACGAGAATCATATAAGAATCATTTCTTTGTGTTTGTTTCCGTGTGTGCTTCATTTTTCCACAGCGAGTGCTTACGCAGATAGTTCTTTGTGACATCAGCAGCCCAGACATTCCTAAAAGTCACATGAAATCAATTTTTAAAATCACTCTCACTCTCTCTCACACTCGCTTTCTCTTAGCCACGTTAAATGAGGGATGAGGAAGGGAGAGATTTTTAAAGTAATTAATGCTACACTTGCTAAATATTAATAGGCACAGTCTTGCATAAAATACAGCAGCTAAACCCCTATAATGCAGACGGTGGTGTAATTAAAGACAAATGTGTAATAGAGCCTATTTATAGACTAACTGTTGGCCAAGCGTCCGCCTCACCTCAGGTATAAGCACAAAGACAATCAAATTACAGCAGAAGATAAAGGATGAGAAAAAGTCTGCTTATGATATCGTACGTACTGGAAATTGAACCCTGCCCTTGGGTCAGAGAAAACTGAAATAAATACTGATACAGAGGGTTAAATGTCAGGCAATTAAACTAACAAAGGAATTCAACATAGGCGTACAAAGGGGAGGGGTCAATGTGTGCTTGCATACTTAGATAAGCACTCTTAAAAATGTGTGAGGTGTAAATTAGTGCATACCCACCACATTTAACATTATGAAGCATGAAATAGGAACTCTGATCCATCGTGTGCATGCTGCAACATCATAGGTATGCTGTAATGGTTGTCATTTAAATCCACACAGCAGCTGTTATGGGCTGAGTAAAGGGCAGTATAAGCACCGGCAGCTTTTAATGAGATCGACTGGGGGTGAATTGTGGTTTGTGTTTCAAAAAGCTTTTAGGTTTTCTAAAAAGAATCTTTGACAATGTCTTAAGATCAGTGTTTAATCTGAGAAAAGTGCAGATGATGTGCACAAATTTGAGTTCTTAGAGGTCTAAGTAGCCCCAAGAGTTAAATTACTTGCAGGTATATTTTCTTCTATGTGCAGGAGCTTACATGTGTACTGGAGGGGAGTATCTGGGGCTGCTGTGTCCGTTGGTGTCCAGGTGGTCGACTGAACCGTTGAGGTCCTCGTGGGCTGACTGCAGCAGCATGGGGGGGCTGCCGCTCAGCGTAACTGGGGGACTAACACCCAGCAACCCCGGTGGGCTCCCTCCCAACTGGCCAGGCGGACTTCCTGCGGTCAGTCCGGACGGGTCTCCGCCGAGGAGGCCGTGGCAGGTGCCTCCCATCGGGCCTGTGGCACCACTGCCCATGAGCCCCGGGGTTCCCAGCAAAGGCAAGGAGGTCTCTGCTAGGGCAGCCTGTGGGAGGAAGAGACAAGTAGGGAATATTAGGAATTAGAACTTGAATAGACAGAGACAGGTCCAGGAACACTGAATAACTGGGTGCATAAGAGGGAGTAATCATTTACTGTCACACACTTGTTTTGGTGGTTTAGAGGCAGTATGAAGAGTGAATATTATGATTTAACACAGTAATTATTTAAAGACCGTGGCTCAGTGTTGTTCAGCTGGAAACTATTTTTCCCCATGTGACACTTTCCTGACAACTACTTCCCCTCACCTGCCATTCCTGTGCCCTTGTGTGGTGTGGCTATTAAAAAAAAAAAGTCCCCCCAAAACTTTACCTCCAAATAATAAAAACTCTTGACACTTTCGCCTGCTGAGCATTAAAGTTATATACGGTGATTAAATTTTTAAAGTTTTTGCCATGAGCACCTCGCCAGCGTACACTATGAAGGCAAATCATTTATGACAGGTTAGATAAATATTAATGCACATGCCCTTGCATTTGCACATGCCGCTATCAATCTAGGGTGGCTGCCACTGCTGAAAGAAGGGAAAAAGAAGGGAATCAAGGAGCGAGAGTTGCTCCTTGATTCAACCACAGGGTGGCCTTCTCTGTCTGATGGCAGACTGGAAGAGAGCAGAGTGAGTGGAGAGGTGCAGAAATTCACAAGCAAGGAACAAGGTGGTAATTCAAGCTAGAAAAAGAAAAAAAAAACTTGCTCCCTCATATGCAAAGTGGAAGTATGAATACGGAGTTCTATTGTGCACATTAACTGTAATCATTCAGTCACTCAGGCAGTGGTCCTGTCTGTCAATCAAGTAACACCGGCAGCCAGCTCAAGGTTTTGGTCTGTACCTGTAAGCTGGCATTTAGTGCAGTTCCATAGCCAAGACTGGAGGGCAGATTCTTGACAAGTGATGGGCTTCTGCATACAAAAAAGTAAGCAAAACAAACAACAACAAATGAGTCAATCAGTTCATAACTTAATGTGTAATGTAATGCTAATAAGAGAGTGCAGAGTGTATTTAACAACGTTTCCACTGATCCTTTTAATCTTTTACTGATCTGGATCTATGAGTCAGCAGAGCACCTACCCCGTGATCTTCTGCGACCTGCGTTTCTGGTACTCCACCTCATCTACTGTCCACACTGCCCCCTTCACATTCTCCACGCGCACAAAGCACTTGTGCAGGCTGAGGTTGTGGCGGACAGCATTCTGGAGGCAGAGAGAAATAACGCACAGGTCAGAGGGATGAGGTAAAAAAAAAAAGCGAGTCATGTTCATTCATTATCCATCAAGAAAAAAAATGAAGACGAGGAAGGCTTCAAAATTGATTTTTTTCCCCTGCATTTTGAAGAAATTCTTAACATTCACGCACCATTGATTTAATTAGTAAAAAATTGAGTGAGAGCGAATGCTCTTACAAGTCCTGCACACAGTACATATCAATCAGAGTAAGTAGGCTAAAAGGAGGTAATCAGCATAGCGAATGGCTTATGGTGGTGACAGAAGTGGTAATGCCGGCCTTGATAATGTGATGTCAGTAACCCTTCCTGCTCCAGAAAAGCATTGTTCTTAATGGACACATCGCTTAAAAGATGACAGTATTGGAAGGGGGAGAAAAAAAAAGTCGCCAGGAGCCCCCTGTGTTTGTGTGTGTTAGAGACAGCGTGTTCCTGCAGAAGTCAGGGCATTAAGCTGAACTGACTTCTATATGTCTAAATACTCTGGTAAAATGACACGATCATCTTTTCGATATTATTATCAAAGCTGCTGTTAAATTAAAAGAAAACAATAAGGTGTTTTCATTAATTACTAAATAAGAAATAGCTAGAGAAAGAAGCACTCTTTTATTAATATGACAATACGTCCATAATTAAAACATGCATCAGACTCTACAAATAATAACCTTGGCTTTAATATCCCTGCCTCTCATATTTATCATCTCCCTTAGCTTGGTGTGTACTGCTCAAGAAAAAGGGATTCAGAAAAAAAAGAAAGAAAAAAACCTCATAAGCAGATCTCGCATCTGACCTGAAAATCCCAGGATTTGATTGATCTTAATGCCCATGGCTCTGAATATGATAATTTTAATATTAATGAGCAAATGAGCAGTTTTATTATGCATGCTATATAGTTAGAACTAATAAGCTTCTGGGTGAGAGAAAAGAGAGAGAAAGGAAAAGTGGGGTGTGGGGTGCAGATCCCTCTTTTGAGCTTATGAGACCAAGCTGAGATATTAAACTACCTTTCATTTCTCTCCTTTCTTCTTCCCCCTTTTAAAAAAAAAACAAATTCTCTTCATTAATCAAATGACAGGCCGATCGCTGATCATCCCCCTAATGCTTACAAAGGGAAGCGCAAGGCTGTAGATGTAAATAGATCGCACTGGCTTTTGTGCAGGGTGGGGCAGATTAGGATGTTTTTCTAAAAAAGGAGCAGGAAAGATTTGAAACCGTTCAGATGCTGGTGGCGGTGGTGATGTTGGTGGCAGCGGTGTTGTTTGGTGCCAGTGAGAACATATCGTAACATCACTACGCAGCAAAACACGGAGCGCGCTGTACAAACTGGAAAAGGGCACCCATCTTACTACGTGTCCTCTTGTATTGGTGATCACACACCCATGTGCTCATTTGCATCCCAAATCCAAATTAATTCACTTTGCTAAATCTAGTGCTGCGACGCGCCTCGCATGCTGATGAGCGGCTCGTTGAGTTTTCCCTCCAGTCCTCTGTGCAGCCACAAAGGCTAAAGGGAGCTAACAAATGACATACAGGGGCCAAGGATAAATAACAAAAAAAGAAAGCAATGAAGACAGTGGTGCTTAAATTGGGCTTTCTTTATCAGCAGACAGGCACACTTCTGCTTAAAACATGTGCTGCAGGAAAAATATCTTTCACCATCTTTGTGTTGGGGAGACAGGACAATAAAGTTGTAGGGACAGATATACAAATGGGCCCTTTTGTGTGGGTAAATAAAGAGTGCTCCCTCCATGACAGGCCAGTTCTCACTTTGCCCCCCTTGCTTTAGTTCCACACTCTTAACCCCTCTCACAGGCACAATGTATGTGCTCACGTGTCCATTGAGTTCCTGTGTGCATGCATCTTTGGCCTCCGCACAGTGGAGAACTGGTTAACAGGCAAACAGCCATCTTTCTTCCTAATTAACCAATGATATGCGAGAGAAGGTGGTTTTCGGGACTAGGAGGAGGGGTGTATCTCTTAACAAAAGGTGCTGATGATGGAGTGGCTGCTGTATAATTAGTGCGTCAGAGCCCTCTCCTCTCCACGCCAAGCCTCCGCTATTAATTGCACCGAATTAGAAAACGATATCTGAGGGGAGAATAATTCTTTCGCCTGTCATTTCTAAACAGAAAAGGCAGAACGGTGGAAAAATAAATAAGAAGAAGAAAAGGGCTCCATTCAAGACAGAGGTTGGAAGGAAAGGGGAGAGGAGTGCTAATCGCTCTGTGCTGAGCAAATATATGCTTTCTTAAGGTTTTGTGTTTGACTTGAGCAGGAGGAAGGAGCAGGCTTTGCTGTGATGGGAGTGAAAGTGCACGGGAGGGTGAAGAGGGGTGTTCATGAAGGTTACCTTCCAAGTTGCAGCATTGCGTCTGAAGTAAGCGAACGTGCGCGTGAACCAGCTGTAGATTTCATTAAGTGTTAACTGCATGTCAGCAGAGTCCATGATAGCCTGAAATGAGATGACATCAAATAACGGTTGACTAACGAGACCAGGTAACTGACACGCATACAACAACAGACAGAGAGGAGAGAGGCAGAGCTGCCACGATTCATGCAGCAATTAATTTTAATCTAATCAGGCAAAGTTAATTTATTTCCCACTCACCTGTCTTATGAGGGTTGCATAAGTAAATGGCGGTCTGACATCTGCGTTCTTATAAAACTCATAGTTTGGGGCAATCTCTGGAAAAATAAATACTGTGTCACCACCTGAAATAATTGGCACATTTTATTCCTTTAGGTATTGAATTTACTCAAGGTTACATCAAATTAAAATGGGGTGGGGTAAGGATTGGGGTGGAGATGGGGATGGAGGGGGGTTGACAGAGAAAGGGGGCACATCAAATCAACATTTTCCATGTCTAACAAAATGCATTTTTAATTAATCTCTCTCGTGAGAGATCTTAAACACTAATACATCCCATAAAATGAAATCCGTGTAGTTAGTTAGACTCAAGTTGAATAATTTATGTTGCTCCACACTAAACACAGAGAGTAAATATAAACATCAAAAGACGTCCCGTTTAAAATGCAAAGCTTAACACATTGAATGTCTTAATGTAATAAATATTGTATTTTTTTTTCCCACCATTATTTGAACTTAATTAACATTCATGTAATATTTATGCACAGAGGAAGTTCTTGTCTATTTACATATAGAGTGATTAAACACACGCTTGCTTTTATAAACCCACCACCAGACAGCTCACACTGGTAAGACCAACAAGCCTCTGCGGTTTGTGGGTATGCGTTTATGTCAGTTGTGTGTGTGTGTGTGTTCACTTTCATGTCTGTGTGTGTGCTAAACTGCTAGAATATGATTAGTTGAAATTACTATTAATAGTCCAGAGCTCCAGGTATTGAACATAATTTTTTCATTAGATAAAAACAGAAACGTATCCTAAACTAGATAAGTGGCATTCTAGTTTATGTCAAATAACTAATATATAAAATATATAAAAATGAGAATAAGCCACTTCATGTTAAATTCAATCAGGAATTGAATTTTTCAGTAACTGGAAGTATTTTGATATCTGTGTTAGGTGCTGCGCTGAGTAGTTGGTCCTACCTGACGACAAAGGCATGGAATATTTGTCCGAGTGGCGTCTGCGCATGGCTCCCATGCTGGGGACGTTTGCTCCTCCCAGCATCGATGGCACGTGGGGCATTGCAGCCATGGGTGTGATAGGTGCTGTGGGCGTGGTCGGTGTCTGAGGTAAGTTGGGGGGTGACGCCGAGGGCAGGTTCTTGGACATGGTGACACTGGACACCAAGTTGAGCTGCGATGGGAGGAAGACAGAATGTGATTGGTGGAGAGCGTGAAAGAGATAGAAACAACTTGGGGGAGGGGGGGAAGGGGGAAGGAGGAGGAAGGCATTATTTTGTGGTTTCTCTGACAGAGCAGAGTGTCTGCTCTCCTCCTCTCTAACACAGCTGTGTTTCCACTAACAAGGCTCGTGGAGAGGAGCCAGCCCATCTCCACTAATTACAACCACCAAATTGTATCATAAGAATTCTAATTAGAGCACGCTGTTCAAGATTATCCAACGATCAGCCTCCGTGTTATCCTGGCCCCATCTCTCTTTATCTCTCTATTTATCACACCCTCCCTCTCTCATTTCCTTCCTCCCTTTCCATTTACCCCACTGCAGCCACCCATAATTCTTATGCACTGAGGAAATGAGCATATCAAAACTCTTTTTCTACACTGTTGGAGTGCTTTCGCGAACATGGGCTGTCTGACCCTAGTCCCTAACCACAACTTTTCTTACAACAGATTTGAGATATGTCACAAAAGGGGAAGGCTAAATTATTTATTTCCTGGATAGTTTTAGTTGACGGGGTGATTGGAAAGTAGGGAGAAGATGGGTTGAAGTTCTCAGCCTTTGTGTACAGGTTGCAAACTCTACTATCTGATCGACAGGCCCAAATATGTTTTAAAAATACATTTTGGTCAAACTGTATCCAGTGATTTTGTAATTGTATTCTACCAACTACTTCTCGCTTTTTGTGTTTAATGGGACTGTTTCATACTCAACTCTGATTTGTCAATACTAGACTAACCAAAATAATGTAACCAAAAAGGTTCTAGTGCAAAAAAAATCTCTCCTGTCACTTTCAGATTCTATATATTTAAATGAAGACACTATTAGCAAATCAAAGCAACTCCGTGGACAAAGTATGCCATGCACAGGGTCAAACTGCAACTAATTATGTTGCTTTTAACTAAAACTGTCTGCATTTGTAAATCTCAACACTGGGTGGTGCATATGTCATTAAACAACTGCTACAGTAACTAATTACATTATGTTTAGTTTGAACTGATCTGCAATTTGTTAGTGAGAAGAATTCAGGAATGGCGTCTGAAACAAAAACAGTAACAGTACTGTAACAAAGTAGTCGCTACACAATAAAACTTTCTTCATGGCCAGGCTTGAGATACTATCAGTGTGCCTTGAGTGTGACAGAGGTATATGACTCAGTGTGTGCCAGTGTAGATTCCTAATGAAGAATCATAAAGCAAGTATTTTTCCCCCTACAAAAAAGCCTAGCCTGAGTTTTAGTCTAATCTAAACTGCTCTGTAGGTGGACAGTCAATCACAGAAATTCAACCCAACAACACAACTGAAAGCTAATATTCCTCCAGGAAAGATTACAAATGTAATAGATTATTTGTCCTTAATTCAGTGTGACTTTCAGTGCATGAGGAAGTATAGGAAGTGGGAGTTTGAGTTCTTTCTTTGCGTGAGCATACAAAAGACACTTAAATGAATTTACACGGACAGTGACAGCCACTCCACACACATGTGCACTTGGCGTCTTTCTCTCCTTCCCTCCTTTGACATTAGAGGCGAGGAGAGCACTGCTTACCTCTGGCTCTGCTGCCAGCTCTGCTTGCTAATCGTCCAGCTTTTCCACCACTTTTGCATTTCCTTCCCAAATCTCATGTGAGAGGCTCTAACCGACTGGAAAATTCCTAACTGACCTTTTAGTCTCTGCTCTAATTTAGTCGGAATGGTAATGACATCGTTACATATTCAAACCAAATTGCCTTAATTGTGAATCTACAAGTGGAATGCATCCATTGCGAGAGTTTGAATTAAAAGTGACTTGAAAGACGGAAGGGAATGAGGGCGCCGAAGGCACTGAGAGATGGAGGAGCGAGGCTGAGGAGAAGGTACCGGCGGTCATTTGTGGCATGTGTTGATAAATACGATAAAATGTCAAGTTTGAGACACTCCGGTGGATGTAGTGGTTTTCACATGATAATTATATCCCCACTTAGCTATAATGAGCTGCTGTAGTGATGGGCTGGGACAAGGGATGAGTACGGGGAATGAGAAAGAAACTTTAGAGGTTATGGAAATAATGTACATATTAACCTGTTTTAATAGATCGGATCAAGTGTGTACAGCTACTCCTAATATTATCCACTTTTTTTTAAAGCGTGTACCAGGTAATGTTTTAAACATCACTTTATCTGAACACAAACCATTAATTACACTCCAAGTGCTCCCTGTTGTGTCTTTCACTGTTAAGCACTGTTTTACTATTTTTTTTGACAGACTCACACTGCACAAACACACAACTGACGCCTTCAATAAAAATAGCAATTCATTTCCTTGCCAGCTATGCCGTCATCAAAGTATGCAATGTGCAAATTTGTGTGTGATTTGAAATGTTTCATGTTGTTTTCTCCGTGCATCCTGTTACATACGTGCTTACTAGACCCTGAATTGTGAAAAACTTGATGTATTTTTTTTTAAACAGGGTATCTGATAAACACTCACGTTCTGTATGACAGAAAAAGTGCACTAAACATGCAAACTAGATTCTAAATAAATGCCCTTGTATATGAATATTGGGATGTATTGTATATTTATAATGTTAAAACATAAACATTGCAGACTCCTTGCCTTCGAGCCTTAGTGGCGTAGAGTTCCATTTTTACAAAGTGGAAGTGATTACAGCCAAACAGAAGAAGTGAGCACTTTGTTACCTTTTGAATACACAAGGTTGGGAGAAAGAGAAATGCTAACTTTGACTCGCATCCATCTACGGCATGGCCAAAAGGTAGCATTTAATGAAGTAGAATAGGGTCATATTGGAGGCAGTGAACCAGTGTCTTGTATTCATCTGGTATTAGTTAGCCACGGGCTTCACTAATGAAAAAATAGGACTCACTCTCAGCCCTGATAGGCCAGCGTGGAGTGCTCATTTTTATCAAACTGTGGGGTCGATTTTCTGTCTTGCATCTGCAGTTCTACTGGGTGCAAACTCGAGCTGCCATTGGAAACCGGCCAATCACGCTCTCTTTTGTCCCATCTATTAGCTTTTGCAACAGAAACACGCCTGTGCATGTTATTCCCTGCAACAAATCTCCATATTACCTCCCCTTAAAAAAAATGGGGAATCCTCAAAATTGAGAACTTAACTGTTCGTTTAGGAATTCTGTCTGAATTGCCCCCACCATCAAATGCAATTAGCTGCTCTTTCATGTGTGCTTTATGTAATGCAATACTTCATTAGCATCATTCATTCATATTCAGGCATGGATTATAGGCTGCAAATTCTTTATTGGACGAGATGGAACCAAGCTGCTGGAGTTTTGAAGATTAAAAAAAAAAACTACAGAGAGGGAGAGGAAGAGAGACAGAGAGAGATTGAATAATAAAAAGGGAGTTTGATTCCTGATGGAATTATGGGATAATTATGCTATCTTGTGATTATCTACATTCTATGATGAGAGGTGATGAGGAAAATTATTCTATTGAAAATAGGCACTTACTAAGCAGCAGAAACACGCTAACAATGTTTTGCTCTCAAATATTTCAAAACGTCTGAAATTGGAAGGAAATAATGTTTGCAAAAATGTATCATCTTAATATCAAATTCAAACACTGGTTAGGAGAGATGCATTTATTTTCATTCAATCTAAAAGTAAAAGGCGAGAGAAAGTAAATCCAGAATGGCATCATTTGCCTCCTTCGGTGACCCCGTTTACAATTTGGGATTTTCTTTTTTTTCTGTAACCAATTTCAGCTTCGCTGTGGGTATTTATGTCAACACCACATCATCTTCAGCACTCAGCTGTAATTTTCAGGTGTTTGTTGTTAAAATGACACGTCTTCTCCTCTCCCATTTCACTTTTGAGTGCCGCTGCAAGCCACTGAGCCAAACAGTCATCAGCAGCCAACAGGTTGTTTTGGCTATTATATCTATCACAAAGAAATGACCCTGCGTTTTAGCCAAGGACTCCACCGCTCCACCATCTAATACACTTCCAAACTCCATTGTCCTCTCGCGGCGCACAATAACCGATAAGAAGCAGATGTAACTCTGTATTACAAATCCCATTCCTCCCCCTCCCCTCCTTTCATCTTCTGTCACTCACTCGCACAACTGCTGCACGGTTAAACTGTTCATTTTCTGCGTTCATGGCCGAGCCTGTTTACAGTATCCAGAGCAATATGCACTCACTGGTTTGGGAGATGACTTGGGTTCTGAGGGCCGCATGTGCAAGTGGGTCATCATCGCCTGAAGACGCTCACGTTCTTTAGAAAGCTGTTAAGAGAAGAAGAGAGTACATTAGAGGAGGGAATACACAGAAGAATGAAAATAAACAAAGGTGAGACACGAGACTTGTCTGGTAGAGAGAAAAAGAACAGAAAAGAAAAAGAGGAGATGAATAAAAAGAAAGCACGAAAGGTAAAAGAAGTAGAAAACGAGGGGCTGGGGGAGAAGGTGCAGACAGGTCAGGCAAAACAAATAGCATTTCATCTTTTTGTCAATAGCAGAATTTAGGTCAGAGAGGCTCTGACAGTAACAAGCTGGCGAGGCCATAAATTAGGTGGTCCTGAGTGTCTGCTCAAAGTCCTGTGGACACTGTTAGGGGGATGGAGCGCAGCCAGCAGCTGCTGAGAGGTGAAGAGGTCTTCCAAACAGGGTGCCAGGCGGCCCCGCCTCCCCGGTCCAGTTAGTTGCTCCAGCCATTGCCTATCATCAATCTAATTCACAAGGAGTGACAGGGACTGGACCATGTGAAAGCCTGAACCCTCTCACGCCCTTAATACATACACACACGGATCAAACACGGAGAGAAACAGACAAGCAAGTAGGTGTGCACGCATACACAGACGCTGGGCCTCATTACTAGTGACGGCTCTCAAGAAAAAAAAAAGAGAAGGAGAGATGGTGGGAGTCAGGAATGAAAGAGAAGACAAAGAAGACAAGAGACAGGACAGGCAACACAAGTGTATCACTGTAATTGGTCACACTGTAAAGAGCAAGCTTCAGTAGCTTGGACAGAAAATGAATACATATTTGATAAACAGCTTGGATCTTTTTTTTTCTATTTTGCACAATTTATTTACTTAAAAAAAACAATTTATCAAGCCAGAAAGGATGGAGAGATGCTTGTGTTTAAGCAGGCCCAGACTGGCTGAGGGGGTTAGAATTTACACTGTGTACCCTCAATTATTATTTTTTTTTAGCACAAAGGAGCTGATTAATAAAACTACCTTCATTCGCTGGGGAGAACTGCTCAAGTCGTAACGAACCACCATAAAGAAACCACCTAGCAGACTGACTGTTTCAGCTGGCACTGAGTTTGTACCCAGTTTGAAATATTTGTTTCTAAAGGAAAAGCAGCGCTTGTTGGCAGTGCTGAGTAATAATGTCGCTCAATCAGCGCTCTCGTTATCTAGCCAGCATGACTTCTTAATAAGGTCACGCTCCACCTACTGAAAATAGTTCCCTCCTTTTGAGCTTTCTTCAGGTGCAAAGTGCAGTTAATTAACACAGCAGACTAGGAGAGATGCGTTTGCTATTAATTGGAAAGAAAAAGAAAGGAAGAGAAAATAAAGCATACGCTTAATTCAATTAAAACAGCCATAATGACTTTGGTTGTAAGGCCCGAGGATTCCTTTGTTTAGTGGCTTTGTTGAATTCAGCAGGTCCTGCTTGTCTGGAAGTATTAAGCAGACCACAATATGGCCTTCCTCTCACACACGCAACTTTCAGAACATAAAGTTTTGAACGGCTGATTCACGAGTTAAGTTCAGTATTGTAAAATAAAACAATATGTGAGACTTCTTCCCCCCGTTTTTTATCCTTTATTATCAGAAAGGAAACGTACCTGTATTTCTAGCTGCTGTACGACCTGCATCTGGACTCTACACTGAGCCGTGCTCCGATCGTCGAGGGCGTGCTCGCTGTTTAGGTGCCTGGCGGTGGAGGAGAAGAGATGACAAGCCAACTTTAAAATCCATACAATATTTCAAGCCCGAAGAAGGCAGCAAGCGAAATTCATTTTCACCATGATCAAAATTTCAGAGGATGATAATTACAGTATCAACTTCAGCACTGTTTTATTTAGATGATAATATTTCTATACTGGGATAATTATCTATAGGATCCCGTACAGGCCCATTGTTCCACTCTGAAATGAGGTAATTAGAAGTAACATGACGGTGTGTGGTGCCATGTTTAACATGACAATAGGCCTGCGCCAGTTTAGATGGCTAACTTCAGTGCAACCCCGAGCGCCGCTTTCTACAGAGAATAAAAGATGCTGGGCCAGCAGAATATCTTTGTCTCCTTCGTTTACCGAAAACAATACTCACGATTTAACACCAGCAACATTTGACACACAAAAGCGGCTCTTTGCTTGAAGGTACATTATCTAGCAGCAGACATATTAAATGTATCTGGTGTGTTCGCCTCATTAAAAGAAAAAAAGGCAGCCAGACAGCCATAACAGTCAATGAGGGTTTTTGCCTTGATTGGATTTCGTCTGTAGGACACAAAAGCTCCACCATTAGGATAGACCTTTATTCTTGGTAAAGCGCACATATGCAGACACACACACACACGCACACATACACACATATACACACACACACTCAGAGGAACACCAATATGGGGCAAAACGGGGGTTTCTAAAGTGTTGTGATGCTGGGTAATGAGCCTCTATCTAAATGATCATTGGTGACAAACTCACAAAGCAAGCTTTGAGGAGACATGCTTATGAAATGCCAGAGCTGCCACTTTATCTCCAGTAATTATAGGTTAGCTTGCAGACCCTTCAATGATCATTTACAGCTCTGCCTCCAGTGCATTAGAGGGAGTACAAAATCTCTCTCGCTGGCTTTCACTTTATCTAAGAACACACACGCTTGCTTACATTATCATGAGCTTGCACAAACACTGATTGGCACATATAAAAAAAAAATAGATACACAAATACACAGAAATAAGCCCCCTCCCCCCACAAACCCCGTATTCCTTTATTTTCTCCCAAAAGCCTCACTTCTTGTTTATCTGCAACGTGCAAAACAAGCCAACTCACTGAGCTGGTTCCTCCCGACCTGCCAATCAAAACCTGAATAGAACATTTGTAATCACAATAGCTCTGTACCTTTCAATTAGCCTGTGCACATTTAAAACCATTCCATTCTGTCCCTGCTTATACTTTTATAACCATTTCAGGTCTAATGCTCAGAAATTTTCCATTATAAATCAAAAATGAGGCAACATTAAAAAAAAGTGGGGGGGCGCGGAGAGGGACGGATGAGGGATAGCAGCAGAAAGGGAAGGGACGAACTGGTGGATTTCCTCAGCCCTGTGCCTAATTGCTGTTTCAGAATGCGCATGCAAAAAGGGGGCATTTCATTAATCATTTAATCACGTCCCTCGCAGGATGAGGGAACTAATGTTGCAAATACCCTTTTCATTTCACTGCCCATAATGCTATCTTATGCACTTGATGTATGGCATGTGTCATGAATTACAGCTGCTTCAAAAGCACAGAGCAGGCTGCTCGCTGTCCCTGAAGATACCGCTTTACAAAAAAAAAAAAAAAAGACAGAGAGAAAGAGAAAGGGGGAAATCTTTATTAAGCTTGCCTCTCATCAACAAGAAGCTTGTTTATCTAATATTTTGCATGTGTTTGTGCTTGGAGGCCTTGTGGAAGTCCTCCAGACAGTTGCAGCTTGCTGCATATGCTCATCCTACTGCTGGCCAGTTAGCAAGACAATTACAGGAAGATTACTACATGCATTTATGAAATATTCAAATGGCTGTATGTCCTACTGTGCATTAATAATGCCACACAAAGACAGAAAGGAAGGGCGGGGGCAGACGCAGATGGGCAGACAGGAAGAAATAATGAAAGAACGCTATATTTACTGAAATGTGGAAAAATAGATGACTGTGTTTCTGTCCTCTCTGAACTATGAACTTCTCTTGTCTTCTTTGATTAAACAGAAATCTCTTTATTAATCTTATGTCTCATTTTATTTCATTATTCCTGAGTTGTTAACTGACTTTGGCTTCCTCACTTGTAACCAAATTGAAGCATTCTGATGGAATTGTACATTTTGAGGGCAAATAAGAGAATTGATCTAAAATGTAGCATTCAGATAAAACTACTCACACTTTGAGATAAAGAATACGAGCCTTACTGTCCATGAGCCATTCTAGAGAAACACGGATTTCTGAGGATTACCCGTGTGATGAAAGGAATGTAAGAGCAGCGTAGAGAACAGTGTTGCAGAGTGAAATATGTAGCCAAGGTAGCGGAATCAAAGCAAATAAAGAGATAAAGGGACTGATGAACACAGACTGTGGGAGGAGTGATGCACAGCTGTTTTTAACTCTCACATAAAGACTCGTTTTTATTGGAGTCTGCAGTTTCCCTTTTCTCTAAAAGAGAGGGGAACAAAACATCTCAAAGGTTTTTCCCAGTAGCTGGGTACATGAATATGTATAAGCCATCAGTGTCCACTAAGGGCCTGATAATAAATCTGCTCAAGTCCAGAATATATGGATGATACACTTTTGCTAATTGACTGTGTGTATTATCAGGGGCTCAGCACAGAAAGTTGGCCTCCATAACTGTACACAAATTGAGAAAACCTGATATCCACCGCATGCAGATTTACACACACATTCTCTCACACTGTCTCCTTGGTGTCGGTGCCCTCCCTTTTAAAGGTCTTGTCACGGTGCAGCAGACATGTGGAGTGGTAAAAGCAAGCTTACCTATCCAAAGGGGCCGGGGGGCCTGCCTGACTGAGGTGCCTGCCTCTACAGTGTGTGTATGTGCACATTATATAGAGACAAAGACACTTGCCTGATGCCTTGTGGGTTTAATTAGTAGCGGGTTACAGACACTAGGTTAGCAGCTGAGCTCACCATTTTAACATGGAGCCTGCCTTCCTGCCAGTAATAGGAAGAGCAGAATGGTGACGGAGAGTGTAACAGTTAACTGTGTGTGAGTGAGAACAAGTATGCATTTGCAGGTATATTACTGAGGGGGGAAAAAAGCCAAAGTAGGCGGAACAAGACGAGCATGTACAGGAGACGAACACATTTGATGTGTTCAAGCTTTGTTTTTTTAAAGCGCTATAAAAATCTGCAGTAAGCTGGAGGCATTTATTGTACTGACAAATTATACAAATAAAACATCCACATTTACAGGTATTAATTGCATTTTCTGTCTCCTCTGTTTACCAAAAAGGCTCCCACCAAAATAGCCCTGGCACGCAACCTAAAAGCATGAATGTTTCTTTCTCTGTAACTAACACAAACACACCCACAAAGCAGCAACACCCACCACTCGGAGAAACATTCCCAGCAATATTATTTCATTTTGAACTTCACAGAGCTAATTCAGGGTGCCAGCCACCTTGCGGCTACCTTTTCCAGGTGAGAACACTTAAAAGCGCACTGAAGAGCTATTAAATGCTGATCTTGACAAGTTTCTTCATGGAACAAAACAATAGATGACTAAACGTGTCACCGCTGCTGAGCCGAGCTCCTACAGCGAGCTACGAGACGCCAGCTTGACTCGGGTCCCCTCTCCCCCTTCCACCCCACCTCCCTGCATACATAACCCACACCCAAGTACCAACATCTAAACTGTCATCTACATCTGACACCCACTTTATGTAACCCCGTTTAAGCTGCACTTGTGTGTGAGTGCATCTGTGTGTGTCGTCGACTGGCATCTCCGGAAACATGAAAGGACTCCCTCTGACACCTACAATCACTGCTCCGAGGCACGCCACCGAGCAGCCATCTTTGTTCTGATGACAAGTCTGCCTTCTTTGTTGGTGTCTGTTTTCATGTTCTGGCTGGGTTACAGTATAGAGCCAGCCTCTGACTTGCAGTGGTGTGTGTGTGTGTGTGTTTTCTGTTTTGTACCAGCCAATGTTCTGGCAAGTGTTCTTACAAAACCGTCTGCCAACCTGTGCTCTCGCTTTCAAGTATGAAATCTACCCATTTTCCCTCTATCTGTGGAGCTCTCTCAGTTTGTCTTTACAGCCATGCATCCTTTTGCATTGGCTTACCAGCTTATTCGCAGGCACATGGCTTTACACACACTGTATCTATGCCCCTCACCTAAATAACCAGCTAAGCCACCTAGACACAGTATCCTTACAGCACACAGACTTACGTGTGTTTGAGCGTGAAAGGAGCATACAGTGCCAAGAAATAGACTGATGTCTTCTATAAGTAAGTGTACTAAGGTGATAGGACAAGATATCAGAAAATCTGCTAATCCGATAGAGGCTTGCCTTATCACGCACACATCTGTTCTCAAGCTGCAAGGCAAACTGTTCTACCTGGACTGCCGTACATGTATTCCAGGCTGGACAATGGATTGTACACATGCATTTGGCTTTTCATAAGCATGACTAGATGATGCTTATGGTTATGCCATGCTCACTCTAGAGCACTGGTATTGGCATTGACATGTATGCGGCACATTTTCCACAGGGGATTAGCAAACACACTTGTCAGACTATGATTCATTGAACTCCACTGCCGTCAATAATGGGGCCTTTAAGTGATTTTATGCCTTGGCAGTGTGTGAAAATGGAGTCTAATGTACTGCCTCCCTCTGTCTTTGAAAGACAGGTAAACACCATGTTTATTAGTGTCATTTCATTTTACAGATACACCTTTTAGCTTTAATTCACAAGCCGGCATTGAATTAGCAAAGCCTGACCTAAATATGACTGTTTTTTTAAAGGCTTTTGTAACTTTACAGCCACTACAGTAGAAAAATGCATAATTTGGAAAATAAGCCAGAACAATGTCCTGATTTTAAGAGTTTGTGCGAATTCACATGGACATTTACAGCCCATGAAAAACACTCACCAGATCGTTATTTCACAGTTAATTACAAATCTAATTAGAATATTCAAATTAAAGCTTTCCCCTTTCTTTTCTTCTCTGTGTGAGAGCAGGGAGCCGGGGAAAAAGTGAGAGAGAGAGAGGCAGAGGGAGACTCTCACTGAGTGGCAATGTGATAACCTGTAATCGGCAGTGCTGCAAACACCTTCTTCCTTTGATGTCCCCCCACTAACATCCTGGCAACAAAGCCGGCCAATTACAAATGAGCTAATTAACTAAATTGTTGATGGAGCATGAAGAGTCCATTCGCTCTGGCGCCTGCACCATGACAACAGTGAATGGGGGCCTTTGTTGTGGAGGTAAGTGTGCGGCCGTGCGAGTTGCCATTAGCTTTTGACGCTTTTTCACAAACCTATCAGGCCCCTCCACGCCAGGAAGGAAAATTTGTTATGGACCAGAGTTGGTTTGAATCCTGCACTACTAGAGAGAAACCCTGTCAACTAGCTGTCTATAAGGTCAAAATGGGCTCTGTGAAAAGCAGTGATGTTTTCTTTGTTAGGCCCCCACAGAAAGACCAAGCACTGTACTGAAGGCGATCGCTTTCAGAGATTGTTATTTCCATCTTCAGTCATTTTTATGTGTTATTATGGCTCTGTTCTGGGAGCTCCCCACCCTTCCTCACACGCACACATGGAAAGCAAGAGGCAGGAACAAGAAACAGCACTACCTCGAGGGATGTGGGTTGCAAAGCAACTTGCAGAGGGACAGCGACTATATTCAGGCTAAAAATGCTTAAACAGCACACCCTATTTGAGATGTGTGGCATCAGATGATTTGGGCTGGCACTAGGATCAACTGATCAGGGAGGATGGCAGCGAAAACTGACTTTTCAGCTTGCCTGAACTACTGCTACACTCAGTATATTAGTATATATATAATATATGTTATTTCCAGTATTACGTATTTGTATTAGAGCATGTCCTTACTTCAAAAACTGTCCAAAGTCTTCACAGATGTTCTCACAGCCGGGCCACTTGCACACACCGTGACCATACAGGGGGTGAGTCCCTCCACTTTCTTCGTGTAGTGAACTAGAGGCGGGCCCAAAAAAATGAGCAAACAAGAAACGGGAAATAGCAGATTAAAGACACGCTGAAAGAGGTCAGAGCACTAATTCAGCAATTCATGTGATGAATAACCAGGGCTAAATCAGACAGAGAGAAAGCAAGGGATGAATGCAATAACAGCAGCTTTATAAAAAGGAAATTTGGGAACTGGGATGTTGATGGCTAACAGCCATTCAGTTTAAATAATCACTACAGGATAACTATATTAAGATGGCAAAGACTAATGTGTGAGAAATAGGCTGGACTACCATCCCCGATGGAAATCTAGTTTTGTCTCCACTGTAGTCACCATCCCATCTTGTAAAGCCATTATGGGGAGGAGGGGTGGAGGCTTTCAAGTAAACATTAAAAATCCAGACAGCCATATAATTTTCATCAGGAGATTAATACTCTGTGTAACTTATGTTCTTTGAGGACAAGGGGAGCAGGGGTGTTCTGGCGTTTTTCAAATGGCACCCAAATAAGTTACGACCCTTCCTAGACAGCACATCCTATTAAAGATGACAGTTTAACCTTTTAGGCCAGGCGCTAGTGTGTCTGTGTGTGTGTGTGTGTACGAAAATGTGAATGAGAGTGTGTACAGTCTGTGTCTTAGCGTGTGTTTGTCTGTATATAGGTTACACATGTGCATGCATGTGTGTGGTCGATGGCTACATGCATTCATGCCTGTGTGTCTTAGTGCAGGCAGAGCTCACGCTGCGTTTTACAGAGGGGCTTTCCCCTCATCGATCCATGGCATGTTAGTAAGCAGTGCTCCTGACAATACTCCTTGTTCGATCATTATGAGACACCACACACCCCTCGGGACACAAGCAGATAAAGTCTTTCTTCCTTCTCTTCTTATCCATTCCTTTCCTCTCTCTTTCCCTCTGTCTTCCTTCTAAAGATATCTTTTTCAAGCCTCCTTTTAGTGGTACTGGAGAGATAGCATCTACTTTAAACCAATTACACAGCACTTCCACCTCCAGTGTGAGTCTATACCGAGCATCTACACAGACACACACACACACACACACACACACACACACACACACACACACACACACACACATCGCTACACCCTAAGTCCTTATTATAATATCGCCCAAGAAAAGCCTTTGAATAATGCATGGGCCAGATAGGCAGATATGTGAACAGTCAGTGTTTCGGTGCTGGATACATTTATAAAAGACGGCATCACAAGGATAAACATCCTGGAAACGCCACTCAAGGCATCACGTATTCTGTTTACATGACAAGCAAGCATGGAAGGTAATTTTCAAAAGAGAAAAAAGAAAGAAAGCACTAAATACTTAATGTACAAGGGGGTTACCTTGTCTTCTCTGCCAGAGACGCTTGTTGTAAGTGCGCCTGGCTGCATGGCGTCGTCTCCCCGCTTTTGATATGTGTGTGCAAGCTAAGTGTGTTCAACTGAACGCATGGTCCCCCGGGAGAACAAGGCTCTTATTTTTTTTCCTTAAGACACTAATAAACTTTTGAATAAATAAACAAAACGCCCAGCTTTCCCTGAAGTAACGATGGCTTGTTGTTGAGTGCCTTGTTTTGATGTGTTCAATCGTGGCACGGCAACAAACAAGCTCGTGTGAAGAGTACGAGTGCTGTAAACTTTTCATCTTCCCTTGCTTCTTCCTCTGTGATGCATCAAAAAGGTGGCGGATGGCATTTTAGTTGGTTTACCTCTCTCGCTCCCGTTCTCTTTCCCTTTCCCTCTCTCTCCTGTGGTTGAGGGCGGGAGACTGTCCGTTGGCGATGGAATGGTGAGAGATGGGCGGCGATGCTTTGGCGGGATTGGAGGAGGAGGTAGTTGAAGAAGAGTTGTTAGTGGACAGGTCTAAACCGCCGCCGCCACCCACGCCGGTGCCAGTGCCGCTGCTGTGTTTGATGCCGTTGTCCTCCATTCCGTGACCACCGCCTCCGGTAACGTCCTTCCACAACTGCTGGAGCTCTGCGGGGCTCAATCCAGCTAGAGACATCAAGAAGGAGATAGAGAGAGAAATAGATAAGGGAACAGAGAAAGTATACTGAATGAATAAAGTTGCTCAACTTAATACTTAATACAAAAAAAAGGAAAAGAGTCCAAGCTGTTTTATTAGCTCTCACTTGCACATTGTGGTTTTCAGTTTAGGATGCATTGCACTCTGTGTTTACAGGACAAAAGCTTAGCTCTGTATGGATTATTCAACAGCCAGAGAAATTCCATACAGCTGCATGACTGAAGGCCCTGCTCTCAGCAAGGGCAAACTCGAATATGAAATCACAGTTTCCTGTTTATTGAAGCCACGTACAGTCTTCTCTGCACAGTCAAATACTGGTTTTAAGCTGGTTATGAATCACTTGTGTAGCTCTGACGCACAACGACTCGTGTGTGTCCAATGAGTAAAACTACATAAAAAAAGACTGATTATACTGAATATGAGCAAGTTCCACCTAAAAACAACAAGCTTTGTCAACTGCTGCTTTTCAGCTTGGCACAGAATTAAGCAGTTTCCTTTTATTTCCTCCTAACATCTTCCTGCCTGTTGTCTTCGTCTGCGCCATTTTGGTGGTAAACAACAAACATAGGTGTTTACTTGGCTCGGGGGGGGGGGGAAAAAACAAAAATGGAGCCTGCTCTCTTCTCCTCGCTCTCTCTCGCTTGTCTTTTTATTCTTCTCTTTTGCCTCTCCTTTGTTCTCAGTAAAAGCAGTAAACAAAAACAACAACAACAACCTCTGAAAGAAGGAGGGGGAGTTGGGGAGTGAGGGAATAGAAACAGAGATGGAAAAACAACAAACAGAGGCAGAGCACAGCTGAGAGAGGAACAGAGGAAGACAGAGAAAGCCATAATCAGATGAGAAAAGAGTGGAAGAGAAAGGAAGAACAGAAGACTAAAAACAATCATGAAGGGAGTTAAGGACAAAGTGAATGGTAGAAGGGCATACCAATGAAGGGATGGCAGACAGACAGACATACTTAAAGATAACGTATGAGAGACACAGCAGCATACCAATTAGAAAAAGACAGACAGGACAGAAAGGCAGATGAGTAGTAGGACAGATGGGCTTGGAGACACTAGACAGCCGGAAGGAACAATAAAACAGAGCCAGACTGTGAAAAGCACTAGTAGACAAAAATACAGGAAGTATGTGACTACTGCTGCAAGTCACGTGCTTAATATCAACGCAACTACCTCCCTGCTCCCTCTTCTTCCCACCACTCCTCCTCCGCTCTCCTCCTCCTCTTACCTGGTGGGGGTAGGGTTTGTCCGGGCAGGGCGGCTTGGCCTGGAGCGGGACCAGGCAGTGTGAGCAGGCCCTGCCGCTGCATGTTGAGCAGGTGCTGCTGCTGTTGGAGCTGCTGCATCTGCAGGAGCTGCTGCTGGAAGACGAGCTGCTGGGCGGCCAGCTGCTGCTGCTGCTGCTGTTGCTATAGAGAGAGAGAGAGAGAGAGAGAGAGAGAGAGAGAGAGAGAGAGAGAGAGGAGGAGGAAGAGGAGAGGAGAGGAGCAAGAGAGGAGTGAAGAGGAGAGGAGAGGAGGGAAAATTACAGACGAATTAACAACTGAGTGAGCGGGAGAGGACAGAGGAGACGGAGCGCTGTTTGTGCGTGAAGAGTGTGCACTCAGTCGCCTCTGCTGTGACCTTAGCTACACCTCTCTGCTTCTTCTTCTGCTTCTCTACACGCTCTCTCCCTCTCTGTCTGTGCTCACTTAGTCTTTCCTCCTGTTTTTTTTGGGCTGTACCACCTTCTTCTCCTGTCTTTGTGTATGTTCATGTCTTTGAGCACATACACACACACAAACAAAGCTATGCTGATATACCAGCTCTCAAGCCTGTCAGTGTATGTGGCTTGTGATTGTGTATGATACTAAGCCTCTGGTATAATCCCCCCCACCACCACCCCTGATAGTTAATTGTCTCGCCTTCACTGATGGTCTGTTACAGCTTATGTGACCAGAGGGAACTAGCAGAGAGAGATTTAAAGCTGCATGTGAATGCATAGACACAAACACGCACAAACACAAACACACATCCACTGCACTACACCCCCCCTTCCACTCCCTCTCAGCCCTCCTTGTTGGCTCACAGAGTTGTTTATCGCTGGGCCAGACAGGCAATTGCGTAAGCTTTGTGCAAAAAAAGAAGAAAAAAACAAAGACAAAAACAAAAACAACAACAAAATGAAAAACATCAAACTCAGCCACCGCTGCAAAACAACTGAGAAAGGGAGTGAATTTAGAGAGAGACAAAAGCAGTTGGCTCTGAGCTCTGAAACACAGCCGTACTGCAAACACCTATTAGGAAGCAAAAATCTCAGGTAATGATTGGCTGCAAGTGCACATTCACTGAGGCTTAATGGGGTATACTTTTCTGTATTTCCAGTTAGCTGTGCATATGTAATGCTTTAACCACAGAGGCCAGTTTCTGTTGTCACGTTTCTGTATGCTAGTGATGGTGTACCTAGAAAAGTATGGAGACTGAGGGACTGAGAAAGGGAGAGGGGTTGGGTGGGTTTGGGGGATAAAACCTGTGATGCGCTCACTGGAAAACAGGCTGCATAATGGTGTGGTGGTGGCGGGAGGCGGTTTGCCCCCCCCCCCCCAAACACACCTCCTCTGCCTCAAGAGAAATAAGGGAGCAATTTCTATTCCATATTTGATGGCGAGCCTCCTGAAAAACTCTATTCACAAATCCAAACAGAAACAAAGCCGCCGGGAGGTCAGTTGTGACTTCCTGTAAGGGCAGCATAATGGGCTGCTTGAGGAGAGAGAGAGAGGGAGATGAAAAAGAAAGACAGAACGCGTGTGTTTATGTGATACCCATTTTTGAATCAATTTAGCCGTTCCCACAGAATTGCCTGGCCGTGGCTCTAGACCTGGACCGACGCTGTTACGCAAATGTGGCTGGGGCTGTCATGCTCCTCTACTGCTCCATGATATCCAAAGAGAACAAGACAGAGGCATGTCTGTCGACCGGCTGCCTGTCATTGTGATTTATGAGCGATGCACATTGCAACTTCAGAGGTGCTGCATGTGTTTGTGTGCCCGCAGAAACACTTCATTGACGAGGTGGCTGCAGCACCCTTTGACTTGTGTGAGCATGTGTGAATACAGACAAGACATGAAACTGTCTTTAACTGGATCTCCATACTGCATAATGCTAGCAGGAATCAGAGGAGAATAGCCAGCACTGCATGTGTATGCTGTGGGGTTATTGTAGTATTATACCTCCGGGTTAGCCCGCTTAATTACTTTATTTCTAGAACAACAAAGCTGTCTGTTTTATGGTGCTTATTACTATCTATAGAGAATCTACATGCACACATTCACCATCTTTTCCCCATGAGGCTAAATTACTATGTTATGTCCCCGGGTGTGCACCTACCTCTTTAGCCTGCTTGCCAGGGTGTTGCTGCTGCAGAAGTTGCAGATGAAGCTGTTCCTGTTGTTTCTTATAAAACTCCTGCAGGTGTTGCTGTACATAAACACACAAGCAAATACAAGCAAAAGTAGAAATTCAAAATGAGTTTATGTATTTATCAAAGCAAAGTTAAAAAAAAAAACCCTGAAATTTTCTGTTACACAAACTTGGTGAGGCTGATCTATTATATCTTTTCAGTGTCAGACTCAGATCTTTGCAGTCTTTCACAATTTATTTCCTATGGAATGTTAATAGTCCCACAGTGCTGCAGGGATAACAATCCATCATATTAACTATGTATTTAGCTGCCAGAAGGTACTGGCTTCCTTTGGAGTGGTTGAAATAAACAAAATAAACTCTCTTAGGATCAAGCTCTGTACTTTAAACTGATTCTATTAACACACATAGTCAAACCGCTATTTAAACTTTCATATCATTTTTTTTTCCATGTGGCTGTTTGGCCTAAAAAGAGAAGCCAAAGCAGGCCAGGCCACTGGAATGCTTGATCCAGTTCTATGCAAACTGCTACAGAAATATACACGCTTTAACAGACTATATGCAAGAATCAATTGAGAAATATTTTTAAATACGTAAATCAACAACAGAAGGTAGATGTTGATTTAGTGACTGATGTGTATGGCAGATGATCAAGCTTTCTATCAAATCTTATGTGAAACTAAAAATGTTGAGTCACATTTTAAGACAAATCCCTGTACTTGCACAGTAGAGCGTGAAAGCATGTGACCACATCGAGCTGGGGAACTCTTAATGAAGAAGACTCAGAATGACTGACATTCTTAATTAAACTATTGTCTTTTTCTTAATCAAATCTATGAATGACAAATGCATTTCAACTCTGCCGAGTGCGCTTTCTCAAGTTGATTCCAAATATTACATCACCATCACTTATCGTTCAGCTTCTGCTGCACAGCCCAACTATGCCCTACTCTCACAGTCCCTGATGGATGCTTGTCAGGGAATTGAACCAGCGACACACTAGAGACGGTTAATTAGAGGTGACATGCAGGAGTACGTCAATTTCCGATTCCCCTTGGTAAGCGTGTCAAGGACATGGGGCTGTGGTGAGTTGGCGTAACTGGTGGCTGGGCACACTTATGTGGAGGGGTTGTGTGTGCATTTTTGTGTATGCCTGTACAAACACCAGACTACATTTTTATGTGGATTTAAATGTGTAACTGTATGGATGTGGGCAAACCAGCCTAGGTGATGATGGGGTATGTCACAGCATGAGTGTCACAATGTTCATACGGTGCATGTAGGTTGGAGTGTGTGTACCTGCTGCAGCATTACAGCCTGCTGCTGCTGGAGCAGAGCCTGGAGCTGCTGGGGGGAAAGCACCTGCTGCTGGAGGATCTGCTGCATCTGCTGCGGCGTCATCACCTGGGGACTCATCATGGCCACTGACACTGGAACCTATATATGGACGATGATGGGGAAAAACAAAGAAAACGAAGAGCTGAATAAGTTTTCAGGCATAGTGGCATGGATCTGCTGGAAGTGTGGTAATTGGTGGTTGGAGAGGTAGGGAGAGCAGGCCTCTCATGGCCGTGATGCTTTGCAGCCTAGAGGAGATGCTGAAGGACAGATGGGTGCCGTGCCTTTGTGTTGCTCATCTTATTTTCCTTCCTTTACCCCGCTGGGAAAAGTAAAGGATTTAAATAGACATAGACCTTAATTAGCAGGACCCTTGAACTCCCCCACTTTATCAGCACCGCTATTATGAAACAGCGTGAAAAAATGCACAACTCTAAAGCTGATTGAAACTACGCTGATGAAGTGGACGCATGGCAGGAACAATCAGCATTATGTCATGGGAGTTTGGGGTGTACCTGAAGTATTCTTTTTTAATCTGTTGGAACGGTGTGAAAGCAACTCTTAAGTTCTCATAAAGGCTGCTGGTGTAGTAGGCTACGTAATTTTGAAAAATGCATGCCCTTTTTAGGTAATACTCGCTGCAGTAGAAGAACATCTCCAAAACAAAACCAAGATGCATACGCTGCTTATGCCACTTTCTTCTGAGGAGACAGTGCGAGCCACTTCTGAGGCAGCAGAACAGTAGAGCGATGATACGTTTCTCTTCAGGCTTTGATTGCATGCACACGTTCTAACAGGGGAGAGTAGGCTTGCAGTGATATTGTGGAATTTCTGCTCCTTGTAGCTGCTTAAATATTGAATGACTTTTGTGTGTGTGTTTGTTTACTCCTCAGTTATGGAAAAAAGAAGCCAACATGAGTGAATGATTTAGTGTTCAGTTCGGTTCAGTAACACAACAGCTCAATGCTTTTTTACTGAATAAGAAGACTAAAGTGGCACATTTCCAACATTTGCAGATACAAATTAGTTTGTTGTTTCTTGAACAAGAATTGTGGCATCCTAGAGCTGAATGGTAAACAGGCAGGCATTTTAGACCTTAACATAATTAAAATATCAACATGTAGTAACACTTTTACTGAACTGCGACACTGCTTAGCATAGAGGTGCCATGACAGTAGCTAGCCTATATGGAGTGTCAAGGGGCCAATAAGACGTCCCTGTCCTCATCGCCAGCTAATCAAGCTGGCTTGATTACTTTCCATGTGCGTCTCTCCTCCCTCCCTCTTCCTCTCTCTCTCGTTCTCTCTCTGTCAGGCCTTGACACGTCCTTGTTTAGTTCTCCTCTCCTCAACGCCTACCCCCCACCCCAGGTTTTCCCCCCTCTTTGATTAGCCGAGACATTTGCATGGTCACTACACATTTTTCATTTTAGAAGTCATTATGCATTAGTGGCTCCTGATCGCCCGCCTTGACTAATCCTGATGAACTGAAAATCACAGCTGAAGGTCAACTTCCAGCCGGCCCCGCTGCACATTCATATTCATATTCAAACAAATCCTGCCTCCATTGTTCATTAGGGTCTTAGAGAGAAGGGACTCCATCTAAGGTGGAAGAGATGGAGGAGGAGGAGGATGTTGTTGTGGTACATCTCTTTTCTTCTCTGGACTCCTCGATGCAAGAGTACAAGAGAAAATGCACAAGGTGCGGAACAAAAGCCGTCAAAAATTTGCAAATTAAACAGTCCACGTGTAATTATGCAAATGCTGCGCTTACACCTTCAATGCTATTAACCCTTATAGGTATATTTGCAAGGTAAGTAATTACCCCCGCAGTCACTCCTGTTTTTGTGTTGGATACCATTACAATGGAATGCGTGCAGCCAAGAAACAACACGAGAGATGCACTCATTAAGACTATTAATTGGGTGCTGGCTCAGAGATGTTTAAGTTTACAAAAAAAGCACAAAGTATGCAGATGCATATATTTTCTGCATGTTATTTCTAACTGTTTTTAGCTTAGAACTGATAAACTATAACCATTCAAAGTCAGGGATTTTAGCAGCAATGAATACAACTAAACAAAACAGAAAAAATCAATAAAAACAGAAAGCAACCAAGTTATGAGATGAGGAAGCTCTCTTTATGCTTTTATTAACTTTTTAGAGACATAATGGGTGATAATCATCTTCATTTCACAGCTCCAAACAAAACAAAAAAAATAAAATAAAGGAAGGGGAACCAAAAAGAGAGAAAAGGCAGAAGGAAGAAAGAAAGGGGAGAAAAGGCACTGGCCCACGTCTATTGTGAAGTGCAGCACAATGCTAATTCCAGCATTTAACTGCATGCTTTTCTGCTTGACGTATCAGAGGCTCCAAGATGAAAGCAGATAAGTAATTGCTCTCCTGGTTCTTATTCTTCACTGACAACCCATAAATTTAATTTTACACACACGTTCATTTACATTTTCGAGTATATGACATGATAATTGCAGGAATATAACACCTCCATTCTGCAGGATACTGCAGGAGGGCTTGATTGACATGAGCGGTGAATTGAAAGGAACAGGAGGCTGAATTGCTTCTCCTTGAAATGATTTTGCCACGAAGGGATAAAATTAATGAGCATTTAGAAGACGCTGGCAGTGGCGTAAACATCCGTGCACCGTGAATAGACTCTCTTTCCTATTGGTCTGTGCCTCTGTTTCTCTGTAATCCAAAAGGATACATTTCCAGTACTGCAGCACCCCAAAAAAAAAAGGAAAAGAGAAAAATTATTAATGGTATTTATTAAATTGTCTGAAATTAGCTGCAGCTGATGTCGCCACTGGGGACCTTAAAAAACAGAAAAGGTTAGCCTCCTGGTTTTAATAGTGCAAATTTGGATGGAGAGCAGCAAGCTAATGAGTTTTAAAAATGGCATTTGAATGTAACACCAGCTTTATAGACATTTGTAAGAAAAAAAAATGTAGTTAAAAACTGCATATTTTGAAACATTTGAGCTGCTATTTATTTCCGCCCCTCGTTTTAATAAGCATGTGGAGCTACACTGACATGAAGGTGGAGAGGGTAGAGAGTAAAACAAAAGCCATTTAAATTGGCTGATGATGAGAAAACGTTGCTGGGGCCCTCACCAGAACAAGCAGATCATTACAGCACACTTGTCACACCTGCACCCTATATCCAGCCTCTCCAACACCCTGTGAAAGGTCAAGCTCATCCACAGAGAGCTCAGGTATCTCTTCCTGAGATGGCTCGCACGGTTGTCTATCCTGACCAATGGACACTTCCAGACATTACACCCACTGTGCGGCACTTTATCTGTGAGATACGTTTTTTTACGAACAAACTCAAATGAGCTAAAGCAGAGATAAAATGTATCAGAGTTCTAGCTCGAACAATTAGTCTAGCAGAAGGGAATTCCTATTATTTGATTTTATTCCATCATACTTAGCACTAATAAGCAAGCAGGGGGGTAGGGGGTGGGGGGCACTGAATAAATGGCAGTCAGAAACACTGAGGGGGTTGGAACATGTGGCTGTTATCAACGACATAAGTTGCTGTAGTACTGAACGGGGAACTGTGTGGAGCTTCAGACACGGCGGAGATAAAGGCAATGAGAA
Organism: Mchenga conophoros; assembly: GCF_057382185.1. Classification (NCBI taxonomy): domain Eukaryota; kingdom Metazoa; phylum Chordata; class Actinopteri; order Cichliformes; family Cichlidae; genus Mchenga; species Mchenga conophoros. Next base: position 33,754,517 of record NC_140542.1, read on the forward strand.
ATGGAAGGGTCCTAGTCGGTAATTATTGTGGATCCTTGGCAGGAGAGTCACTGCTAATTAAGCCACAAGATTCATTTTACACATGAAAAAGAAAAAAAAAGATTAAGAAATCTAGAGAGAAAAGAGACAAACCTCTCTACATGTAGCCTCCCTACATTTCCTTATTTCATCTCAATCTCCTAAGCATCCCAGGGGGGGCACGGGCCACAACGCCGAGCAGACCTCCACCGTAGTTTGTGGACTTCTGACCTCTCAACTCCATTTCAGTTGACACTGCTCATTTACTAGCCAATTACTGCCAAATGTGGCTGGGCGATTATTGATAGCTGGGACTCTCCACCAGAGGACCACCAAGGCGACAGGGCGAGCTGGTGTGGCTTGCACCTGACTGAGAAGTTTGCAAGAGGCCTGATTGTGTTTCCTATGCAAAATAACACACGCATACATAAGAGTGATTACGCTCAAATGCATGACGTGTGTTCAGCTTAGGGAGATCAATACTGTAGATTGTCAGGACTGAAGCTAAGTAGATTACTGAATGTTTTCCTAAATCAATTTCCATAGCAGTTTGGCAGCAGTGCATGGGAAGTGCAATTTATCATAACATAAAGACCCATCATGTAAAAGCCTCTAATAAAAAAGCCCAAGGAGATTGGAACGGGCTTAGCACAATTTCCATATTGATTTATCTCTACAGGAAAGAAAGTCACTGATTAAGCGTCTTGAATGTAGTGTAGCTGTGCGACTTTGTGCACATTGTTTGTGTCACTATCAGTACAAATTGTCACACCTTTATCATTAAACTGGCACAATTCACTCTCGACTGATGCCTCCCTGCAGGTGCACACAGTTCAAGAGTAAATGGGAGCGACAGAAAGAGCGAGCGGGAGGGAATTATAAAAGAAAGTGCAGAGAGAGGAGAGAACTGTAATAGAAAGAAAGTGAGAGAGCACAAGTGAGAGCAGGTGGATGTGGGGTGCGTGTGTGTGTGTGTGTGTCGGGGGTGGGGGGGTTACTTTCCTCTGATGTTGCAGGTAATATGGCCTCCACTGGATCAGCCTCTTCATCAGTGACACACAGTAAATTACAAGTGCTTCAAGCAGCTCAGTGAATTATAGTTCATCACTTGGAAAGGCTTTCCCCCTCACCACCAGGGCCCGGGCGTATCAGATCTGCCGGTTAGGATCCAATTAACACCCTGGCCAGAATCATCTGATTGCATGTGTAAGGGCTGGTATAACTCGTTTATTGCACCCATGTATCTTCTGTCACAAGGTAAATTTGTTGCTGCTACATCAAAGGTCTGAGCTACTTTTTTTTTTTTTTATCCCTCCCTCTCACTTTCTCTTGATCCCCCAAACTCAGCTACCTCGCCTTGGGGTAGCATTTCAACTTCTTTTGCATCACAATGATGAACCTGCTCTGTCCTCGCAATTTAGCAATCTTGTCCTGTAGGTGTTGTAAATGCAGGGGGAGGAAAAAAAAGAAGTAGGGAAGGAGGGAGATGAGGGTGGGGGGGAATCTTGTTTTCTGGTTACAAAAGCAGTAACCAAGGGTGTTTGACTTAAAATGTGCTGACGTTTTTCCCCCCTCTTTCTCTCTCAGAGTCAACAGAAGTTTTTCTCATGAATAACATAATACCCCCCCAACACTCTTTTTTCCCTTCTTCTCTGTGATAATTTTTCTCTATTTTCAGATCCAACCAGAGGGGATGCAGAGGAAAGATATATTCATAAATGTAAATGTGAAGTAGCATCCTTTAGCCACGCAGACTGGAGTTGGCTAACTTATGCTTAAGCCTGGCGTCACAGCCCTTTTCCCTGCATCTGTGTGTGTGTGCGTGTGTTCCGGATGAAAGCCAATAAGCAGATGAGTGCTGCTATTGAGATGATATTGGTTCAGTAGTGAAATGTGTGGACCTGACCTTTAAAAAGTGTGACACTTCCTAGGATGGCCCAGTGCCCGCAGCCGGTGTGACTGGCCTGGGCAGGAAGCTGCAAATTTACAGAAAACACGGCTAAACCAACATCTCTGCCGATCCATAAACCAACCATAAAACCTTAAATATTTTCATTCATAGCTGAGCTTTGCACAGATGGAGCTGAGGTTATTAGTCTTGTAGAAAAAGTAGTCACAGCTCGATGGCATGAAAGGTGACACAGCAGCAGTTGCAACACTTGCTCAGGGCGAGCTCTCAGATTTTGCATGATTTAGAACTGGACGTTAAGTAGCAGGAGGTGGGGTCGGGGCGGGTGGATGCCATCCAACACAGTCACTTGCAAGGGTTTGGGGTCATTCTGGCTATTTTACACGTGGCTCCTGAAGCAATCATGATAGGAGTGAGGAGTTTATTTGAGATGTCTGGTGGATGGTGAGCCAAAACCTGCACCCAGCAGGTGTTACACTAACAGAGCTCTGCTCTGTTTCTTATCGATAATGATCAATAGGGCCGCTAACAAACACGTTCTGAACAAAGTCATTTCGGGCAATGTAAAACTTTAAGCAACTGTCGCTGTGCTTGTGTTTGTGCAGGCTGTGCGTAGATGCATGGTGCGAGCGAAACAACTGTCAGATTCATAGGCCTCTGTAATCCTCTCCGCCTCTCCTTGTCCGCGTTTCTTTATTTGTATTCTAAATGTCAGTGTATAAATGCCTTTCAGAGAGGGGGGGGGGCTGGTATTGGCATAGAGAAGAGGAGAGCGAGGGGAGACAGGAGCAGAGACGAGAGGGTGTTGTGTGCCTTAGGAGAGCCGTGTAAGCAGAGGCAGGGGATTTACAGGAAGAAATAGGTGTTTATTGAGTGCTCCCGTGGGCTTACTGTGTAATAATAGACCTGTCACATTACGCAAATGTGGAAAAGCAGCTTGTGTGAGTGTGTTTTTGTGTGTGTGTGTTTTTGGGGCTGTTTTATTATTATTATTATTTATTTTTTCACCCGTACATGTGAATTTGTGTGCATGTGAACGCTAGAGCTGCTTGCCTCCGCATCATCAACTTCTGAGAAGCAGCGACAAGCAAGCGGATAGAATTAGTCAGGCGAGAGCCTTTAGCCGCTAATACGAGTAATTAAAACTGCAAGCCGAGGCACTTAGATGCTTGTGTACTAAATAATTTACATGCTGTGATCTATGGATCATTTCTCGCTCTTAAATACCAAAGATGGAGAACAAGAAGCAGAGGATTTATCAGTATCTCTGCCATAAGCAGGATGTCATGGTAATATTAATCCTTTTCCCACTTTCTGCTGTGCTAATCATACAAGGGGATCAATCCGCGTGATTCCTCTAGTGGAAAACATGTAGCTTGATTGCCAGTGACTCTTATCTAGCAGTGAAGCTAATAAAATATTGCGCTGCAGCACCCACTGCGGCCTCATAATCCAGGTAAATAATGCAGCTTTATTGAGTAAACTCCCTCAAGACAAGAACACAAAAAAATGTGGCATGAGACGAGAGACAATAAAAAAAGCAAAACAAAAAAAAAAAAAAGCATTTTAATCAAGTAAGAGTTTCTACCGCTTTATACTGATATTTGCACAAAGGAGTAATACAGTTAAAATGTCATTTGAAATGAGTGGATTCAAGCAAAAGCACATCCACCGCTGGAAAAAAGAAAAAAAAGAGAAAACAATCTGGGGCCAGAATGCACTGAGCCCTGTTTGTGCATAACTGGGTGAGCTGGCAGCAGCGCCTCTCCTGTGACAGTCTGCTGAATGGAAACTTTTTGGAACAAAGAGGTGAGGATGTTAATAAAAGCTGGATCAACAAATAGATTAGCTGGGAGCCGAGGACAGGCCGATCGGCAGGGCCCTCTGATTCATATTGATTCATATCGTCAACGAGTCAAGAATGGAGTAAGCAAATGTAAATATTCAATATTTACCATCTGCTGGTGTTATTAGAGGCAGGGGCTTGGACGTGGGCTGACGGTTACGATGCACCCACACAACTCTCTCGTTCAATATTGTTCTTCATGCTATGTACTGTACTTGGTGACTGTGCAGGCATTTGCAGATCAGATTCCCATTTGTTTCAATTTACTCAGTTTGGCATACATTTACTCAAACGGAGAAATCCAACAATAAGCTTATTCTTGATGAACCCCCTTTGCCACAGCTAAATATAGAAATATATAGTAGAATAAATAAACATGCCACTGCAAGAGAATATACTGATAATATTAATGCTTTTGATGAGCCCCAGTCAAATTATTTCAAGGAAGGGAAGACTTAGTCCTTGCCAACCTTATCTCTCAGCCAGTACGTAATTAGGCACACAGGGGTGTGACTCCAATTGAAGGTGTCGCCATTGTTAGACTCTGTGAAAATATCAACGGGTGAGGTTAACGCCAATTTCCCTGTTATTAATGAAATGCACAGAGCTCCTAATGAGGTAAACCATTGCTCCTTGATAGTACTTATTAGCCGAGTGGAGGGCATAAACTCCCACACTTCAATTTCAAACGGCTAAAAATAAATTAAATTTTAAAAAAAAAATCCTCTAATAAAAACACAGAGCAGATGTCAAGGGGCCTTACATAATTTCAAGCAGAAACTGTCTAGTTGACTGAATGAAACAAGTTGCTGGTGTGAGAAAAGTGTTAAGAGTAGGAAGACGGAGGACTGAAAGGACTGTTAATGTATATATGTGCGAGTGTGGCGTCAGCGCGAAACTGCGCACGCGTGTGTGTGTTTGTGTGTGTGCGCATCTGTGTACAAGAGTGACCTTTTTCAAAATCACTGGCATCAGATATAGACAGCTCTACAAATCAATAAGGTAAATTAGCGTTGAAAAGTGGAAATGAGAGGAAGTTAAAATTAGCTGTCTGTGTAACCCACTATCCAGGCTGACGTGGCTTTCAAATAATAACTAGCCTCTGAATTTTCTTGTGTCAACAGCATTATGGATCCAGTGTAGAAAAGCCAATTTGTCATTGTACCACATAACCTTGGGATATACTTGTGGTGTATTTGTACAGTTTCATGCATCACATACTCGAAAACAGGCAAAGGGCCTACAGATGAAACAATGCTCCTTGAGATCTGCCTCTGTTGTGTTTCTCTCGCGTCTGTGTGACGCTTCAGCTTCCCGGGGACCCGCTTGTCCAGACTTTAAGATTCCAATGACGGGCCCAAGGATTGCGTTGGCAAATCAAACACACTTTGTGCAACAGAGGAAATCTTCTTTTCGGGGGAGCATGTATTATGGATGGACTTAAGAGATTAGACAGGGAGCTGCTTTACCTGCAGTGGACGCTGCTTGTCCTGACTCTTTGGAGATTTCAGGCCACTGCCTGGCTGCTGCAAGAGTAATTGCCTCGCTGCTTGTAGAGCCTGGGAAGAAAAAAACACAAGACAAAAGACAGTGTTAAAAAAAGAGAAAGAAATAGAGAGAGAGAGAGAAAGAAAGAAAGGTGCAGAGGAAAATAAACTATTAGATTTCCTAAAGCTGACAGTAGAGATAATTCAAATTTTCGCAGATGAAAACAGTCATCTCTGAGCGAAAGGCCTGTCAAATATCACCTCTTTCATTGTGACGTGGTTAACACTATGATATGTTTTAGTAACAATTCACAGAGCTGTGAGCAAGGATAAATACAGTTTGTCTAAAGCAACCCTGAAGAAGAGGGTGGGGAAGAGGGTGAGGCGGTGGGCAGGAGAAAAAAAAAGGCAGAGTAGAATTGACCTGTCTAGTGTGTGCTCAACTGAAATACCCACTTCTCTCTGCAAATTACTACCACATTTGCATATTCATAATATCAATTTGAAGTAGAGGCAGCACCATGTGAAGTGTCCCTGGGAGCTGTAATTAAAGTTGACAAAATCAACATCAGATTACATTTAGAGTGAATTAACTAGCAGCCCAGGTTTTACACTATGCATTAAGGGTGCTTATGCGCAGCGGATGGGTGATAGATAGAAAGATGAATAGATCGGTAGAGGACGAGAGGCCTTTCCCTGCCTGATGAAATTAGTTCGCAGCTGTTTACACATGACATGAAAAATTAGAAAAATCCTATTTGTAAATTGCGAAATTTGTCATCAACACCCTTTGATGTGTTTGCCATACATCGATATGATAGGAATCAGAGGGACTGCTGGGATATGGCGTAATTTATTTCTCTAGGGTTTGATGGGATTACAGACACCCACCCCCCGCCTGCTTGTGTGCGCTGAATGCGTGCGACGAGCAAGCACCAGCTTCACAGGTAACGGCGGCAGCTGGGCTAGCAGCTTCACTCAAATTCTTCAAGAGCAGATGGATGAAAGAGCCTGGCAGAAAAGAACATTGTGCACAGCTGCTGCTACTACTGCTGCTGCTCCACACAAGCGTGTACCTTGTATTGTTCAGGCCCATGAGCATCAAGTGGGAGTGGAGAGAGGGAGGGGGGGGCACATGCACACAAAACAACAACTTCACAGGTGTTTGGCTTTTTTGATGAAAAAAGAAGGGGACGAGGAGGAGGAGAAGCAAGAAATGGGGTGGGGGGGGGGGGGGGGGGGAGTAAAACTCAGATGGAGAGTGACACTTCCTCAGGAATCAGGGATGCTCATTTTATTTTCCAGCGCTTGCCAGTATCCATGACAACAGCTGCCTTGACAGGGCGTGCATATGGTGCAGCTCTGCCAGCTGGTGGGAACAATGTTTGAACTAGTACATTGAGATCCTGAGCAAACAGGAGGAGGAGGCAGGAGAGAGAGAGGAAAAAAAAAGTTGCCCCATCTTAACCCCTTTGGGAATGCAGACAACCCCCTCGATCAATTATGAAAAGACAGAACTGGAGGGGGGGGGGATTGTAAAGGTGGAGGTGGTGCTGGTGGTGGTGTGGGGGTTCTGTCTGGCTGCTCAGGAGGAGCCAGGCTTTCTGGACTGAAGTAAACAAACACATTACACTGGCACTGGGTCCTAACTGCATTGATCTGTCTCCTTGGTAAGATGAGCCTAGTTGCCATTGCTTTGTGTGTGTGTATGTGTGTGTGCATGTGTGCATGTGACATCTGTAAACTGAGCCTTGGCCTTTCTTAGGAACACACACTAAAATACACATTAACACCTGCAGCATGCAGGCACAGACAGCCACATAAAGTTTTGTTGACAAACTGGATGTGAAATCAAACACTGCTTGACTCTCTTTTTCCTGAAAGACAACACAAATTCTCTGAATGCAGCCAATCACATCGCTAATTAAAAACACAGGGCCTAATTAATCTCGCCATGATTGGTGAATCAAAGTAATTATCAGGCTTATTGAGTCCTGCACACAGTAGTTAGAGGGAAGGCTGCTTGATGAGTGCAGCTCAAGGTATCTGTCAGGGGGAAATGTTTATCTGTGTGCGAATCAATAATGACTCGCTGTGTTATACCCAAAGTCAAGAGAGCCACTCAATATATTTCACACGGTCACGAGTACAAAGACAGAGATGTTTTTAACTGCGCTTCCAATATCCACGCCGAGTAAATACCGAGGGAGGTGCAGGCGTGAGAGGTGACGCATGGGGGTGAAGCGGAGAGATCAACTACACCAGGCTTATTAAAAAAGAAGTCTGCTCAGACTGCATAAAGAGTCCCTCTCCAAACATAACACAGACCTTATCAACACCGGCCAAACTTTTCCAGAGTGGTTTGTCATGTCTCAAACTGTCTGTCACCTCTTCCGTGGAAGTGGGGTTAGCTATTTTTCAGAGAGCCTGTGATGGTGTGGAAGGCAAGGGAGGAATAAAAGTCCCGTCCCCTCACTTTCGTCGGCTCTGAGTATTCTGCCATTACAGTAAAAAGCACCAATTTGTGCCACCCACTTCCCACTCCACAGAGATGGTAAAGCTGAAGCCCATCTCAAAGCACGAAAAAGCACCAAATGCCAAGGAAAGTCATCAAAAGTTTGCTGAAGAGCTGCTGGAGCGGACAAAAACACAGACGAGTACAGACGCACCGTCTATTTAACCTGGGTTGCTATGCACAAAAAAATGACATCCCCAGTCTATTAATGCACACATTGTATAAACAGCACAATGTGACACATTCTTCAGAATGAGAGCGCTAGCCAGACAGAGAGGGAGAGAGAGCCAGGGCCTGCTATATAAATAACAAGGCACTCAGAGGCATATTTGATGTTGATATCCATCACTGAGGTTGGAAAAAAAATAAGGAGGAGGGAAAATAACACAGAGCAACCGAGACCGCGACACGGGGATCCTTATGAAAATAAGATTCAGCCCAAATGGATCTGGTGTAATTGGTTTCAGATAGTGAGGTCAGGAGAAAGGCGATACAGGCAACTATTATGCGAAATGAACAGAGAAACAAGAATGTTTACACAGGCATTCCTCTTCTACATTAATAGGCATGCAGAGATCACCGGCGAGGAAGAAAAGGAGAGAGTGAGAAGGGGCTGACAGAAGGAAGGCGAGAGAGAGAAAACTGAAAATAAAAAACCTCATCCATTCACCCCTCACCTACAACTACCCCCCCAGTCTCCTAGCTCTATACAGAACTACAGTTCTATACAGAACTGGGTAATAAGCTACAGCCATCATAGCACACCTTTGTAAGGAGCATGCAAAGATCTTAAACAAGCATGAAATACATTAGGAGGCCCTGTAATACTGGGCCAAACCATTACGAATCTCCAGATTGCTTATTGCATGTGGTGGTGGGAGAAGGGTGGGGAGTGGGAACAAAAAAAAAAAGTCATCCACTAAGAATGCCACTTTTTCAAATCCACCTGGAGACTGCACAATACGCAGCCATGACATTGGAATTGGATATATTTGAAGGGCTGTGACATTGTGTTTGGACAGTGTAGATCACTTCCTGGCTCCAGTCACATAGGGAGTTGTTGTTATTAGGGGGATATAGCCAATATTGGAATGATGACACAGGGATGAAATAAGCTAGCCTCAACAGGTACTTATTTACAGCGCCCAAGCCTTGACAGGATGTTTGCATGTTCCAGACAGTAGCTGTAAATAGTTGTTGATCAGTACGGAACAGGATTGCATCATAATAACACAGCCTTTCTGTGGTGTGCGGAACAGATGTTATGTGCGTATGCATGTGTGTGTATGTGTGTGTGTGTTGTAGGGAGTAAAAGGGCTGCTGTTCAACACTCGACTGTCGGCCAGAACAACTCCAGTCACGCTGACAGCTTTGACAACTCTCACACATACACTCTTGATGCATACGCACACACAGTACTGCACCAGCAGGCTTATCTATCTGCTTTCAGGGAACACATACACAAGAGCGAGGTGGGGGTGGGGTGGGGGTGTTTGTGGGGAGGGTGTGTGTGTGCAGAAAAAGAAAAAGTATGACTCTTTATCAAGCTAGAGGGAGTCACATGCCATGGAAAACAAGGCACAAACAGTTTAAGCTGAACAAACAAACATGGCTGATTGGACTGAGGCAGCTGGCCCGCTGGCAGGGAAGATATGCGCTGACACTCCATACCAAAATATTTACACCCTATCTCCTTATATAAGTGGATTCAGGGCAGATGGATGGATGGATATGGATTTGGAGGGGCTGGCTGGAGAGGATAGACAAATGAGAGGAGAAGGGAAACAGGATAAGATGTCCCATACAATGTTTGAATGCAAAAGTGGGGCCCGGAGTTTGTGAAAACAAGCAAAGTGCGACCAGAGAACAGCACAGGGTTTCCATGCAAGAACAGGCATAGCTTTGAGATTACAGAAACCCTTTTGAAGTTGAAGCTGAATTAAACTGAGCGCGAGTTTATTCAGGCGGGCCACAAAATCAAGCTCAGCTGCAGTCCTGGAAGCTCATCGTAATGCAGGAGCTGCTGAAGATCCCATCAGCTAATTCAAGTGCTATCCCCACATCAATTAATGGATCAGCTGATACTGTTTCCAGCATACAGTTGTTCCACATCTGCAAGCCACTTTGCAATCCACTTCCCTTTCATTTCAGCATGTCCGTTGTCACTGATGCCAGCTCTGCTCTGCTACTTACCACCTGTCTTTTCTTGCATGTTCATTTAGTGGCAAAGAGGGCCCAGAACAGACACAAAGAGGTTCTTTTGACCACAGAAGCTATGGCCGATAAATCAAAGCAAAGGCAACAAGGCAACAAAATTCCACAAGCAAGGGTGAGAACACTGTGAAACTTTCTCTACCACATTAATGCATTTGGTATCAATTTTAAGCCTGGTGTGTGTAAGATCACAGTACACAGATGCTGCCGATACCACTCGCCTTAAGTAACTCAGTCACAGGAGTTGAAAGGCTCTCTTCATAAAAGGTCAGGATTGATGACAGTGCCTCGGTGCATCAACCATAGCTCCAGATTCTGTTCTCTTATCACCTCCACAAAAAGCCCAAACAGAGCAAAACACACAGCTGGTTTTAGTCAACTCCGCCTGGTTGAGTGGTTGGATAGAAACTAAAAAATGATGACTTCTTTTGACTGCAGATAGCAGCATGCAGAGTTAATGGAGGTGTTTGGATCTGCAAGCTGCATTTTTAAAAAGTTATAGAAACCTATGGGTGAAATCTTAGAAAGAAAGAGTAGAGAAAAGGGGAAGAATGGAGAAAGTATGAATTTGGAAAGTATGTAGGAGTAATGAGCATTTTAATGTATGAGCCAATAAATCAACAGTCTGAAGTGAAAAAGGGACCGGGAGAGAGAAAGGGAGGGAGAGGTCCATGGAGAATCTGCTTGGGCCTCAGGACAGAGGTAAAGCTATCCAGCAGAACAATGGGCTTCTGTGTCCCACTCTGCTACCTCTATCTCAATATTTTCAGCAACTTCAGCTTCCTCTGTCTATATACAGCGATATTTAGCCGAAAATAGAAATTAGATCGGTTTGTTGTGTTACTTATGTCTAAAACTTATATTGACTGCTTGTACTGTTCATTTCCTTATCGCCTATTTGCTGCACTTTGAATTCAAGTCAAACTCCTTTCTCTCTCGCCTCCCTCTGCCTGCTCATATCACATTGTTCATTTCTTCTTCTCATCTTTTCTTTCTCCGCCCTCTCTCACCTCTTGTTTATTGATTCTCTAGATTAAGAATTCTTAGGATAGAGGATTGTAACACACAAGCATCAAATTATTTTTGGGTGTGCTTATTTGCCTTTCCCTTGCATCTATTTGGCCTGTGTCTGTAGACAATTATGCCTACCCAGCCCCAGACTCAGGTGCTAATAATGAAGGACAAATAGAATCGTATGTGTAAACTTCTCCCACTGATGAAAATTTATATTAACTTTCTACCACAGTAAACAGAGCTGCATAGCTACACCGTCCCGGGAGGATTGACGAGATGAATTTGCTCGCTCCTACCCCAGGAAGAAGGCTCGCACTGGAGCGACGAGCGCGAACGGTAGGAGGGGCGCGGGGGTGTCTAAAGCTCCATTGTGTAACCTCACGCTTATTTTTCCACCAACAAAGACAAAACGCGGGTCTGTTTTGCCCATCACAGATAAAGTGTGCGTGTTTATGGCTGAAAGTTGAAGAGTGCATATGCACCGATGTGTCTGCTGAGACACTCTGAGGCCCGTGCCAGCAATAACAAGAGAGCACAGCCTGCTGTCGCTCACTGCAACCACTAACAGTCGCTAACATCCTACCTCCTGCTGGTGTCACTGTAGATATTCTGTGCAAGTACAATGGTGTATCTGTTCTAGCAAAGGACGGCAGTAGTTTTTCTACTTTCAGGCTATAGATCTTTTTTTTTTTTTACCTGAACCACAAAAGTAATCACAATAAGCATAGCTGCTCCTCGACTTTATAATTTCTTACTTTTTCCAAATCATATAGAGATAATAACTGCTTCTATCCATTGTCTCAGTGCACCTCTTCCATGCTTCATCACCATTGAAACACAATTTACCCACACAATGTACCTGCTTTCCTTGTGCTGTTTCTCAGCCGGTGGCTTGTCTTTAGTGTGACCTGTGCTGTACAACTCCATTTAGATAAGATGACAGCAGGACCATTCAGCAAAGGTCTTTATCTACTGCTGTTCCAAGGGAAGTCCTTTAGAGCCTGACAACAGCAAACCTCCACAATACACTATCACAAAGAGCAAGAAAAATAGAGACGGACACAGAGAGGAGAAACTGGGAACGTATTTGTGTGAGTTGAGCAAGACAGAGGTGTGTGTGTTTGAAAATGACACAATTTGTGTGAGGTCAAATCTTCTCTTTGCAAAAGCAAGCCTGGAATTAGCTATAGCTTTTATTCTCTGTTTCTCCCACCGCATTAACATTGCAAAACACCATGTTCATATGCTGCCATAGAAAGGTCAGGAACAAATTAGAGCTCACAGCCAATCAATAAAAAGTTGTTCCGAGTGACCCTTTTTATTTTGTGAAGAAACATTTCAATTGGTCTCTTCCAGGATGGCAATGTCTCTATACAAGGGATCACTTAGAGGTTTGGGAAGAATGAAAATAATATGAATCATATGCTATTGGCTTTGTGGTCATTACATCTCAGCACCACCACCATCAAAAACATCAAATGAGGTGAATATCATTTGGAAGAATGGAGTTCCAGAGGCTTGGTGAATCTATGCCAAGTTGCTTTGAAGCTGTTCTGGCTTTAAGATGCTTTTTCCTTTAATTTGTCACCCGTCTCTACATGGAATAGCTCTTTTTGCGCCTGATTTCATTCTCAGGTGATTATGGCTCGTCTACTGTTCACAGTTCCCGGCAAGTAGAGTTCACACAGCTGGATGAATAACTGATATGTAATGTGGCATTCAGGCCAGCCATAGTTCATTTGGAAAAGGTGCTGAGCTGGGTGAAAAAAACTGGAACTATGGGAAAAAGACCCCAATTGCTTAGACCCAGTTTCTTAAAAGTAGTATGCTGATTATCCAGAACATGTTGTATATACATTATATTAAAAATAGAAGTATTCACCTTTTGCTTACTGTAGCTATTAAGGAAGCAAAAGCACACTCTTTTATATAAATAAATAAACAACCAGAGGTGATTAGTAAATAATCAGCACCCTGCAAAATGCAGACACCAGAAAGGATCAGCGTGTTGACACAAATGTGTGAGTCTGTGCACTGTACATAAGATGCGTGTGCACAAACAAAGTCCAGGAGCATAAGAGTAAATAAAAGGTTAGGTAAACCCCAGCACACCTCAGCTGGAGCATCCCTGGTAGGTAAACTGCATTTAAGTGCATTCCTCTCCCATTATACCACTGATAAAAATACCAAGTCAAAGCTCACACAAAACAATAATTAGGGAAAACAGGAAAGCTACTGAGTAGCAGTGCCCTACACCCTTCATGCCAAGGAAAACTCATTTAAATTGGGGTGATATCATTTAGAATCCTCAGTATTTGTTTGTGAGTGTGCATAAGCAACTCAAGCCTTAAGTGCATCTGTATAAGACCCCCGTCTTGGGGGCTCTGTTGTTGCAGGTCAATAGTATAAGTGTCTGTCTGTCTCATCCTGGAGAGCTCAGGTTAAGTGTCGAGTCTAAGTGTTGCTCTCTCCTGGCGTCATCGAAAGAGAGCACCCTGACCTTAGTGAATGAACTCATCTCACCCACACATACGGCAAATTTTCCAGCCAATTCAAGCAATTATTTTGCGTATAGATAGCAATCACAAAACAGCATATAAATTACTTTGCGTGTGTGGCCTTAGATAATCCGTTGCAATGATTTTTACGTACGTCTTTTTTGCCCAACCGAATTCAATCCAATTTTCCTTCCACTAAAGCAAAGGAGCACAGACTTTTAATAGCCATTTGTACACGTTTATGTGACTACTTGGTCTTGCCATTAGCCCCCTGTCTCCTCATCCAGGCTTGCTCTCCATTGAGGGCAATGTATCTTTCAGTGAATGCCTCACTTCCCCGAAAGATCAGCTCAATAAATAGCCGCTGCATCTGCCTATGGAAGGGCAATGGATCACCTTCACTCCCCCTGTTCTTTCTCTCAATCTCTTTTCTTATGTAACACCTATCTTGTCCTGCGCTCCTTCTCCTCCTCTCTTTCTTTCCTCCGATCTGCATTGTACCTCGGCGGTTGCCTTGTGAATATTCCAATTACAGCAATGTGTGTTTGACCTTTAAGTGAGCAGCAGAAGATATAGTTATCTGCCTTCCACTCAGACACCCAGCGTCTATCAATCAGTAATCCACCCTCCAGCCCCCACCACCCTCACTAGAACAGGCTACTAGACTCAGCTGGGTCTGGAGAAATGTGTGTGTGTGCACCCATGTGTGTGTGTGTGAAAACTGAGAAAGAGATGGAGAGAGGGAGCTATCATGGGCACAAACTGTGACAGGGGTGAGGTAGACAAAGAGGCTTGGAAAGCTTTACTGATAAAAAAAAAAATGTTAAAAAAAATGCACAAGGTTTGTGCTTGAGTACATAAATGTATACCACACAAACAGACTCACACAAGAAAGAAAGAAAGAGATGTTAAACACTTTTTTTCTTTAATCTGCCAACAGCCTGACTGGGCCTTACTTCCATAAACAAAGACTTTTCCAGCATCCTATATCACGCTTCTAAGAACAAGCAAGCGTGAGCAGAATCATACTTCTTTAGTTTCATTCTTGTGCCCACCCTTTTTCCAAAAGGCTAATCTACATCTTTCATTGAATCAAGAATGGAAATTCACAAGAAATGCTTCTTTTTCAATTTCATGCTGAAGTAGCTCAAGTTAGTGGATGTAATTTCTCCTAACAAGAAAATTTATCACTCTGTCGCACTCTTAGTCTGGTGACTATGTGAGAACAGGGCCTCCGTTTTGCTTTTCTTTTTTTCCCCCTCTCTGGGCTTTGATAAATGTGCCAAAAGCATGATCATTCCCTTCATAGCACTCCATACAAGGACAGAACAATTACAGTGGGTATTAAATAAATAAAACCTATGGCTAAAATTTGTATGAAAGATAAATGACATAATTTAAGACTTTGATAAAAACCTTACAAAATTAAGTAAGGGCTAAGCCAATGGGCGAATGGGGGTTGTTCTATACAAATGATAGAGACCTCAACTTCTGAGTCTAAATTATGCGATACTCTGTGAAAAAAAAAAAGAAAGTTCCAGTTATTTTCTGAGGAATTTTCTCCTCACACATTTAAAACCTGTGCCAACAAAGAAGTATTTCCTTGCTGTGACAGAAATTCTGGCGAGGACTAACGATGCAAGAAAAACTCCTACAAATCCATTTGAAGTTTTTGTGCAAATTAGGATTATCGGGTTCACGCTGAATTGGATGATGAAGTCCAAACAGGTGAAAAGGAATGCACAAAGAATAGTATCGCAGAAACAATACCACGCATGGCCAAGCCACCAGGCTAATGTATATTTATCATGTAAACTTCTGATAAATGCATATGCAGAAACAATCAAATCTCTGGCTTTCCATTGGAAGTTTTCGCACTACAGACTCAAGCGTGAAACCAATATCAGCTTAGTGTCTACTCAAGCTTGAAGTGCTGCGCCTAGCCCACAAAGCATGTTCTGCATATGCTCATGGGCGTCATTTTTATTAGGGTGGAACAAGCAGCTTTCCACTGCTATCACTGATCAATTCGTGTGAGTTAAGTCCCCAGTGTGGGTAAATAAGCAGTGGTTAGTTCTTGATGAGGAATGGCAGGCTGTCTGAGCATGAACACAGGCTGGAGAAAGGTGGGCCTGTCTATCTCTACTGAAATGGATTCCCAGCGTGACTTCTATTATTAACCTCTGTACATCTTATTCTCTGTTTTTACCCCAAAATTATGCATTTTAAGTAGCGTCTTCTGACTGACTTTATAATTGTTACATTTGTCTTAATGTAGAAATACAGCAAGCCTGGCATTATTATTAATAAGTTGTAAATGATACAAATAGCACTCCACCTTGACTGCAAAAGTGAGGACCTGACCTTGGCTGATACACTTTCAAAAGCCACCAGCTTCAGCTCTAAAGCCTGCAGTGAAGAGAGCCAAAGCCAGCGCTAAGTGACATGTCAGTTTGCCTGTTTGGAGCTTTCAAATTCCCCACGGCCTGAGCTTATTTACTACATTTGTATGAAAAGCTGTGAAGAGGAGAGGGCTGAGAGCCCAGCTGGCTCTCTTACATATGTATACAGTGTTTGGAGGCAATGTGTAAAGACCATCTCCCCCTCCCCTTGTAGAGTGTAGTGTTACAACTACAAACAACTTGGGAGAAGGATAGAGCCATTTATATATTCAAAAATGGGTCAGGGATGGAGGTAATCGGAGCAGCAGGGAGTGTTAACAAGTGCAACAACAAAAAGAAAAAGGAGAAAAAACTGATGATACCTGGAATCTGCACAGATTGGGGCGCTTTAGAGAACGAGAGCACCGGTGACATTAAAGATGTTGCTTCTTCTTCCTAGTCATCTTCTTAACCAGATTTGAAGTCATTTTAATATTAGTTAGAGGAAGGGAGGGGGTGATACACAACAAACCATCGGGCATGCGTTTCAGAGTCTGATTTGTTACTATTCATGACTAAAGCAGAGAGGAACTGTAATACTAGACATGCTTGTTAAATTCACAACACTCCAAAGCTGCCTTCTAGCAAATCCTGTCTTTTGGTTGTCAGCTTAAGACACCCCAGCATATGCATATGTAGGATTTTTAAGCTCTGTTAAATGGATAGCGGTGTCGTGGCCTATCAAATGACTATAAGCCACTTGCCTTTTTTTTGGGGGGGGGGACCATTTCCAGAAAATGCAGTCAGCAATGCGATACGTCGTATGCATCGGAAAGCACCCCCCTGACACACATGCACACACACACATGCACGTGTTTTCTTCATCCTCCTCTTAACTCCACATTAGAAGAAAACAGAGGCATTTAAATGTATGTATTCAGGCTGTGTGTGACACTAACACTCCACCCCACCATATTAATGACTGGTACGCAGTTTAAGCCGACGACAGGGGAGTGGCAATAAACAATGACAGAATGCTCGTTTTCGATTGTGAGGCCGCGAAAGATGATACACTATTCAACACCGAGCCAGTTTGCAAATAAATTATTGTGAAGGGTATTGAGCTGAAAGAATTGCTCAGTCCCCTCAGAGTATGCCACAGTGTGTGTGTGTGTGTGTGTGTGTGTACGTGTGGCTGTTTATGTGTTTGTGTCTGCGTGAGTGGACTTATAGATCCAGTGCCATTTATTTCCCTGAGTTGGACCAGGGCAGTTAGGGAGGCGTAAAAGGAAATGAGTTGTGAAGTGGCCATTGATCCTGGCCTGCACGAGGTTAGCTAGAGACTGGAGGACTATTGGCCACAGTGTGTGCTGCTGAATGACTGCCTCTTATTTACACGGAGGAGGTTAATGCTGGCTTAGTCATTTATCACTGAGCTACTGCACTATATAAGAAAAAAAGAAAAGAGAAAAAAGTGTGTCAGGTCAAACATAAGGCCTAACCTAAGCTGAATGAACTAGATTCCATTTAATGTATTCCTATATAATTGCATGGTAATGTCTTTTCTTTCTTTTTATATTTCAGTTAGTCAAAAGAATATCATTATTTACGACTGTAGTAATTTGGATTAAGAGAACTGGGTTTATTCAGGGCAATCTGCATACATGCAAACCATAAAGTGCACAGAATGCAGCATGGAAGAAGGAATTATTGTGGAAGTCGGTTGTAAAGTGGGTTGCATCAACTTAACTTAATTGTGGGATCTATGGGGTGGCTGTAGCTCAGGTGGCAGAGCAGGTCAGCCACAAATCAGAAGGTCGGTGGTTCGATCCCAGGCTACCTCCTGGCTGCATGCCAAGTATCCTTGGGCAAGATACCAACCCCATGTTTGCCTACTGGTGGTGGTCAGAGGGCCCGGTGGCGCCAGTGTCCGGCAGCCTCGCCTCTGTCAGTGCGCCCCAGGGCAGCTATGGCTACAATGTAGCTTGCCATCGCCAGTGTGTGAATGTGTGTGTGTGAATGGGTGAATGACTGAATGTAGTGTGAAGCGCTTTGGGGTCCTTAGGGACTAGAAAAGCGCTATACAAATGCAGGCCATTTACCATCTGTCAGTTGGATGACTTGAAAGGTATCATCTGAGCCATCATTTGATTCGAACCAGCGCTGAAATCAGTTGATCTGACATGAATGCTGCAGAGCTCAAACTAACTCTTTTCTTGATTCTTTTTTTTTAGCAGAAAATAAACAGTTACACTAAAGTCAACTTTTAGTGGTGAACCATATAAACGCAAGCCTGCACGTGCACACACAGAGCAGGATCTGTTTTCTTCTTCTTGTGCCACCTTTAACCCGTATACTCATCTGACCTTACTGCAACTGCTTGAGGATAAGATGCCCGTAAGTGTTTATTTCCAGCAGATTTCCACTATCTCTCTTCATCCTCGCCTCTCAATTCCTCCATCGCTTGCTTTCCCTGCTCTCTTACTGTCCCTTTCTCCTCGTCTCTCTTTCAAGCTTTGCAGCTTGACATTTCGCCATGCTCTCAAGGGACACCCGCACGAAATGGAGTTACTGGGAGAGCGCCACTGTAAATTCCAGAAGGCCACATGTAATGTGTCTTAAACATAGATGGACAGGCCAGGTTTCTGCGAGCTGAAGAATAAGAAGGAGGGGGGGAAAAGGCAGAGAACGGGAGACAGAGGGAGAGTTGGAGGAAGAGGTGGTGTCTAGATAGATAATAGAATAATACTGTGTTTTGTCTGGGGAAGCGTGAGCAAACAGCAGCTATGCTGTCATTCACATCCTATATCTTTAGTGTCATCGCAAAGGGGGAAACTACAGGCCTATATGTCACAGGACTGTATGTACTATTCTGTGGGGACTGTCTGCTGATAGCCAGGCTTGAAATAAAAAGAAGGATGACTTTCATTGTAAATAAGTCAGACATAAGGATTGCCAGAGAAGAACTGCCTTTTCGCTGAAAGGGGAAATAATTTTACAAAGACATATAGTACATGCTGCTTTCCTAATGCTTCTCCTGCCTTTACAGAAAAACCTTATCTTCACACAGACGATGATGGTTAACAAAAGGCTCCTTTATGAAATCGTTCATATTTCAGTGGAGGTCTTTCTCCTGTCCTGAGAGGTGATTGATGCATCAGGCCAGGGCCAGTGTCTTATTTACACAGTTGAGTGGGGCAATCTCAGGCCTGAAAGATAAACCTAATGAGCTTCTTTGTGTAAGGGTGCAAATGAGAGACACCATCCTCCCCTCCCTCCTTCCCTATTCCATCCAAAGGGACAGTCTGGGTGATTAGGCCTTTAAATTATGCTCAAGGGCAAAGCCCAGATTTGCATCTTAGGTATGTGCGTGTTTGTCTGTGTGTGTGTGTGTGTGTGCGTGTGTGTGTGTGTGTGTGTGTGTGTGTGTGTGTCTCTCTCTTGCTTCTCAAATACAGTACAAGGAGACAGACAGAGAGGCAGGTGAAGGGCATAGAGAGAAAGATGCTCGAGGCTTGTTTATGGGAAGGGATGGTAGGGGAAGACTGTGTGTCAGTACCCAGTTTATACTAAACAACAAACTTGAGTTGTTATAAGAGGAAGATGAGCTCATATGTCTGTCAAATAAGAGCGTGCACACCTACACACACACACACACACACACACACACACACACACACACACACACACACACACACACACACACACACACACACACACTGTCATTTTGTCCTTTGTCTGTGGGGTAACTTTCTCCCTAATGACTTTCATTTTGGGGAGAATTTAATTTGCCCCTAAACCCTAAATACTACCCATCACTTGCTGTCAGATTTCTCATCCCTTCCATTTCCTCCAGCTAAACAGCTAGGAAGGCAGGTTAATTGCTGTCACTCTCAAGTTGGACCACTGCCTAGCTCTTGTGTAGCGACAGGGGTAGCCTAGAAGTAAGATGGCACCTTGGCGCACTTATTGTAATTTATGTCAAAATGCTGCACTCATTTAAATGGGGTTGGATAGTTTGCATTTTGCTGCATCATGTGCCTCAGGAAAACGGTAAAACGCATACCTAACCAGTTTACCAACATGTAGAACTCTGCCTCTGTCAGCCGTAAGTGGCACCTTTTGCACAAAATAAATATTTGGCCAGCAAGCATGCAAGCAGAAAGCACATTGCATGCAAAAAAGAAAATATAATTAATTTAAAAAAAATCACAGGAGCAGGTTTATGAAAATACAAAAATATGAAGCCAGCATTTTCTAATTATACTGGATTTTAATGAGTGAAGTCTTTAGACTAGTAGCAGATCGCAGTGGTTGTTCATACAGCTGTCTTTGGTTACAGTGGCTGACCCAACCATAATACATTAGCCTTCCGTGCCTCCATCTTGCTCTGAATATCAATATATTTCCTACTGTAGGAACTCAGCCCATTTAAAGGAGGGCAGCAGTTCTGAGCATTGGCTCATCAATCCCACTGATAACCCTGGCAGGATTAAGTCTACAGAACACTGTAATCAACTAACAGGCTCATTATAGGGCATTATGTTACAGACCCAAAGATCGATGCATGACTTCCATGTACATACTTGGCAGCATATACTATTAAAACATAAAGCTAACTCCGGTCAATGACAAATAGATTGCTACTATGAGCTCAGCACTTTTTTTTTTTTGCTCTACAAGAGAGCTTTTATAGTGATCATTTTGCATAGCAATTAGAGCTGTGTAACATTCATCATTTGCTCTGATACATATCTGCAGCTGGCAAATTGCAATCAGATACAGTGGGTATCTAATCTGTGATCTCAAATCAAATTAGGTCTATTTAGACAACCTTGGGAACGGGGTGACGAAACCCTGACAGAAATTAAGGACTGGAAATTTAATTGTGACAATGGTTATTATTCAGATAGCTGGATAACGAAATGTGTGGCTTTTACACTGAACACAATGACCTGCATAAAAACGAAAGACATTCAAATTTGTAAAAGATATTCACTTTATCTTAAATGAAATAATAGTGGATTATTATTAAAGGAAATCTCAACTTTTGAAATCTGGATGTGGAAAAACTGTGTGCATTACTTCATCTTGATCTTACAGACTTTGGCCGAATCTAAGGTGTCGAGACCTGAAGATGCTGCTTTTCTAATTATAGCTGCAGGTGGTATTTTGGAGCTGCTAGGTAATGGCAGAACCCATAGGGACAGTGGAGAATTCATCAGTGCTTATTATTAATCATCCCCCCAGCAGCATGATGAGAGGCTGCAGCTTCTATACCCACTGGACCACTCAATGTCATTCCAAATGTGGGTGGAAAATTACATTCAACTGCATTCCTTCAAAATGGACTCGGAGCAAACGTGGATAGAAATTTTTTTAAGCTGCATTGAAGTGTAAAAAAAGTGCAAGCATATATGGATGCATGTGTATATGGCCACACAGGGTCCATGCTGCATATACGCCTGTCAATATCACATCCGTCACACAAAAGCAGCAGTGCTCAGTGCTAACAGATGTATATATAAAATATATTTTTTTTTAAATCTAACCTCATCCTTTTGTTGAACTGTGCTTGCAGTGTGAGCACACCACAGGAAGTGTGTGAAGTTAACAGCACAGGGCCCCTGTTTTAAAAAGCCTCCAGAGACCTGTTAGCCGGACTGCTCATTTCAATGTGTCTCTCTCTGGGTTGGGAGAAGGCTCGGGCTGGCCTCTTTACGAGGCGCATACTGTCATACCCCCCCACCCAACCCCAACCGCACACCATCACAGCTCTCAGCCGTATGTCCATCTCACAGACTTAACTAGACACCTTATGCTTACATTGCTTTTTTTCCACCTCTCAGTGCTGTGGCCTTTTTAAAATTTTTAACGGCACTTTTTTTCATTTTCACTGACAGACACACTTTTATCCATTCTTTTCAATTACATTTTGAGTACACAGTCTAATATCTCTAAATCTACTGCTCAGATTGCAATTTTAATAAAATAAAACATATAACATGAAATGTAAAGCAATTCAAAGTTTTCTCAGGGATCACCTTTATCTTAGGATTTCTCTCCTGATGGGAATGGTCTCTTCCATAATGACTGTGCTCTGTTTCAAAGGACACTAGGACTCACTGTGTGGTTTGAGTATGAATCTGATGTGAATCACATGCTACGGCCTTCAAACCCACTCGATCTCAACCCGATTAAACACCTCTGAGAGATGACATGTCAGACAGTGCTCTTCACCACCATCATCAAAACACAGAAAAGGGAATATCTTTTTAAAAGAACGGTGTTCCATCACTCCAGTAGAGTTTCAGAAACTTGAAGAATCTGCGTCAAGGTGCCTTAGAGGTGTTCTGGTCACACATGGGCGCTCAACACCTTACTAGGGCACTGTGGTGGTTTTTCCATTAATTTGTCAAGAAAAAGAAGAGAGAATTACCGAAATCTACCCAACATCTTCAAATGCACGAGTGATGCCTGAGAGAAAGAGAGGTCTGACCCCAATCATACGTGTGTGTGTAGGAAGAGTGGCAGAGTGGTGATAAAGCAGGAGGATGAGGCCACAGTGCTATAATGCAGCTGAAGCCACCAGCAGGGGTGAATAGGGTTGTGGAGAATGGGTGTTTGGATGGTATGGGGCTTATGGGGAACAGAAGAGGTGATGGTGGACTTGGGGGGGGGGGGGGGGCGTGCTCCAGGACAAGCTTCATTTTGCTACACTGAATAGCCCGTATACACACATGCAGAAACTCATCGACACGTATTGTTCCGCCCTCGCCAAATTGACCACAGGGCTTCAGTTGCCACCAAAAGAAAGAAGAAAAGAAAAATTCACATAAATACAAATACACACTCGCATGAAAATTTCACCATTAGCCCAAAGGACAGCACGCATCATTACAAAACCCGCGGTGTTGTCCTCCATCTACCCCAAAGCATGGCCCTCTGACCTAATCTCCCACTGCTCTTTTGGCAAACTGTCAAAGCCATCATTCACCGTGAAAAGACACGAGAGACACTTGACTCCTTTACTCTGCTGGCGACTGACTTTCACAACTCCTGCCCCCCAACCGCTCCACCACCCTCCCCCCGCACCCTGCAGTTAATTCACCCTCAACTTGCTGTGACTGAGATGAATAGCAGCGGTACAATGAAACATGTGTTGGCAGGGAGGGAAAAAAAAGCAGGCATCAAATATTCGTGATCAGCGGTGCCTCTAAGAAGCGCCATTTAATAAAATCGATACAATAAATAACTAAACTATGGAAAAACTATAAAAAGTACATCTAAAGTATTTGCTAGTTGAAGGGAAGTGAAGATCGGAGACTGCAAGCTATAAATCAAAAGCGTCCCGGTCAAAGGTTTCTCTCCTGCTGGTGGGTCTGTGGTTAGAATGTCTGCATCTGTGTGAGAGCCTCCAACTAGTGGCGAGTTAGGAGGCCCTCTGGTGGATACAGCGCAGCCATGACATACACACCCATGCATATGCGCGCAGATACACACTCTCCCTGTCCAAACTGGTCCGTTTGATGCTCCAACACGCTCTCTCTTTCTCTGTCCTCTCTCCCTCTGTCATGCACTTTTTCTCTGTCTCACACACACGCACTACATTTCTCACATGGCCTCACAGGGCAGCAACAACCCCCAATATATTCCCAAATTCAAATGCTAGTGGAAAAAAACTAAGCAAAACATGAAATAAAAAAATAACAGCTGAATTTCTAAACTAAAACAGTAGCAGCAAAACACTCTGAGCATCATCTGGAGGCAGCAGCTTCAAGCAGAGCACGCTGTCAGCACAACAAACTGCCGAGAACATTTACCAACAACCTAAACAGCCTCTTATATAAACAATGTGTTTTCCACATGCCTAAAAAACAACAATGCCACACACACACACACACACACACACACACACACACACATACACAAAACAACATAATTCATTGTGCCTCCTGCCTATGTAGAACACCCCAGCGCTGCCTGAGAAGAGAGCACAGCAGAGCGGAGAGGTAGAGCGAGGGGGAAACGGAGTGTGTGAGGGAGAGAGAGCGGCAGAGAGAGAGAGAGAGAGTAAGAGAGACGAGACGGGGAGAAACACAACTTACCTGCTGTTGTTGCAGATGCAGCAGCTCGACTGTGCTTACTTCGCTGCTTGTGTCACCAGCGCTTGATCTCCCATCTCTACTGCCAGCCTCTAATTGGCTGCTGCTTAGGGTGCTCATTCCATTTTGACTCATTGAACTGTTGCTTATTGTCTCTGTGGCCGACTCCTGCATCATCATGATTTAAAACCTAGAAGTGATTAAGAGGCACCGGTTAGGGCTCTTCTTGTTACAATTCCCCCCTTTTTTTCCCTCCTATTTTTTTTTTTTTACGCTTCCATTATCAAGCCCTCAGTCCCCCTCTGCAAATTAAAGCATTTAAAGAAGAGGGAGGGGGAGAAAGGAGAAAGGGGGGATGCAGGAGGAGCAATTATGCATTCATTGTGTAAATGAAGCAATACAAAGAGATGCATGTCCTGGTGCTTTCTGAAATGGGAAGAATATCTAAATGTGGTTTTAAAGCCACTAAAATTTGGCTGTAAATCAGAGCACCTGCATTGCTTTATTAGTATTTGCATTATTAAAAACACATAATACACTGGTAGGAATTAAAGGCAAAATATATATATATAAATAAATAAAATATGGGATTCTTAAATAACATGTGCTTAATTCTTAATATCTCCATTGCACTTTGAGGACGGCCAGGCACCACGGAAAGAAAATACAGAAGCGAGGGCACTCTTAAAATATTTGCCGTCTGGAAGCTGTCCGATTTTTCGTGTGTTTCGCATCTGAATGAAGTTGCCTAATGACGCAAGGCTAATCATGCAAAATTAAAATTTGGTGGCGGGGAAGAGGAGGAGGAGGTGGAGGAGGCGGCACCAAATCACATGGTGCAGGGCTGGTGATGAACACCATAATGGGTTTGTCATCCTTGCTGTGGCTAAAGAAAATCTGCCTCGCAGGCTTCCATAGAGAAAGAACGCTCATAATTCATTTTATTGGCTTGAATCATGTTTTTCTCCACTCTCTTCTTTAATCAAACCTTATACATTCATTTATTTTACCACATTTAAAAAATAAATATCCCTGGTGTGGATGAGAGGCAATCAAAGTTTCTACTGGCAGATTTACAAGTCAAAACCACATTTTAAAAAGTGTAAATAAATATAGGAAATTGAATTAATTCTGTCAGCATCTATTAGATATGGAAAAACTTGGGTAAAAATTGAGAAGAAGAAAAAAGGGATGAAGAAAGGATTCTATCATGAATATCACTAATGATTGTGCTAAAAACAGCATAAATTATGCATATTACCTCCTCTCTTTCCAGTAATAAATGTTTTATCATTATCCTCTGCATTTAATGCTCTGTACCTTCGCTGGGGCAGAGAAGAGCAGCGCCAACATCAGTTCTCACAATAAATAAAAGACAACTTAAGCACTCCGCA
Organism: Mchenga conophoros; assembly: GCF_057382185.1. Lineage (NCBI taxonomy): Eukaryota > Metazoa > Chordata > Actinopteri > Cichliformes > Cichlidae > Mchenga > Mchenga conophoros. The sequence continues at coordinate 33,779,898 of NC_140542.1, forward strand.
ATCACAAATTGTGTGCAGGAGAAAGAAATTCTGAAATGCTGAAAATTAAAATGGGGAAAAAATAATGTGAGACAATTAATTTTTAAAAATATACCCCTTTTTAATAAAAAAAATAATATAGTGACTCTCTTATGGAGGAACCTTGCTTTAAAAAGCTGTCAATATTTCCAGTCCTATTACTACTTTTTACATTTTAAAACAAATATTTTTACAGCTTCTTTTTCTCCACCACCACCACCACGACTGAATCCATATATATGCAACCAGAGAGGGACAAACAATGATAATGATTGTGTGTGAATGCGCTTTTTTTGTGTGCATTTGTGCCCAGCCCACATGGGTACCGTGTGTATTCTTTGGCCTGTAAATACCATTTTAATAGAAGTGTGTACACGTCCCTTCACTGTGTTTGTGTGTGTGTGTGCATGTGTGAGTGTTTGACGAGGGGCAGATACAGGACAGGCCTTAAAGGATGTCCACAGCCAGGATAAACAGGATCTAGGCAGGGAGAACAAACAGGGCTGAGCTATTACACAGAGCAGGGCGACAGCTGCCCGGGACACAAGTAAATAGGGAAGAGGCCAGGACAAGGCGTGCTTGTGAACAAACAGGCCCCTGTTTAACACCGCAGCGCTCACTACTGATGGAGAGACGCAGTAAAAGAAGGCAGAGATAGACAGAAAGGGTGGGGGATGACGAAGAAAGGCAGAGGAGAAGAATGAAAGTGAAGGAGTGCGAGAGGAAGAGAGGGTGTGGGATGGAGAGAGGGAGGAAGGTGGTGATGTTTTCAGGGGGGAGGTAGAGAGAGAGAGAGAGAGAGACTGGCACAATGTGACATCCAATCCGGTGATGAATCTCAGCATAAGAAACTCAAGGCTGCAGCCGAGATCAGCCGGCTAATAAGTATTCAAATTAGGCATAAATTTTACATGCCCAATGTTTAAAATATTCAGAGAAAGACTGTCTGATTGCCTTTACTATGATTTTATGAACACTCTAATGGAGCTTGGATCTCTCTTTTTTTTTTTCCTGCTTTCTTTCTTGGACCGGCGACGGATGTTCGGAAAACCTGAAGATATAAGAGACGAGGAAATGAGGATTTTTAATAACATCTGAATGCAACGCAAACTATGGTGGAAATCCAAGGAAAATTGCTACTTTGATATTAACAAATCAATGTGATTTTACTCTGTTTTTTAAAAGAAAAATCTGAGCTCACATCAGATTACTATTTATAAAAAGTTAAAGTCAAATAAAGAAAAAAGGGTTAAAAAAAACTGTTAGAAAAATCTGAATCTGAATACATAAATAATAAGATGGCCAGCTTAATCTCAACGCTATAATCTTCCTCACCTCCTCCAAAATAAAATCTGCAACATAATGATAATGCAGATATATGCAAAGTATATTCGCAGAGATCAGATGGTGCTTTAACCTTAATGACAGCAGTGAGATAAATTAATTAGCCATCTAAAGGCGGCATTCAAATCTGCCAATTAGAATGTCAATTAGAAACACAGCCAGGCTGCAATGACGAGCGGGCAACCAAGCTGTGGATCTGACTGTGGGGGTGATGGAACTGTCACAGATAGACACACACACACACATACACGCGTGTGTGCGCACAAACACATGCACAATACTCGAGAGTGACAATGCTCTGCACCTGGGGGCGTGACTGTATGAAGCATGCATGTAAGACTGCGTCTGTATATGTGCATGAGCCCACCACGGTGCCCTCTCCCTGAGGGGTACCAGCCCTGACCCCAGCTCAGCCTGTCCTGAACCAACTGGGTTGGAAGGAACCACGCCACCTCCAGCTACAATATCCGCCAAGGCCGTCGTTCCAATGTGGCTGCTTTATTGCTGCATGAGTGAGGCTTGCCGGCTGCCGGCTTGCCTGCACGTGTGTTTGACATCCATAAATTGGTGTCCTGCATTTCAACACACCCGCTATTTGATGCCATTTCCTCAAGCCATAATCTTCCAATGAGGGAGAACCTAGACCACTTATTATCATGATCGGAAGCAAAGAGGAAGCCTGTTATTACCTGGTAATATGCTGGTAATTCTGCAGACGTATAGCTTTGGGAAGGAAGATGACAGTGATACTCGGCGTTTGGGTTATAAGAGATGAAGATAGCTTTGAGCACTCTAAATTTACTGTCGCTGAAGGCACCAACATTTCTATTAGGATAGAGGTTCAACAGAAAGAAAAGACACTTCATTTTGCAAAGCTTCAGAGCAACTCCAGCTTTTGTCTCATTTCGTGTGCAACTCTACAATCACTCGATTGCTTGCTTCCTCTTCAGTTATAGCAAATATTTACTGTTGAATCTTGCATCGTCAGGAATCTGAGAAAGTGTCCCGACGGGGCGTTTGGCCCAGAAATCTGGAGAAATTCTCCGATTTCTTTGGAGAAGTGACACAACAAAGGTGTAAGGAAAATTGAGCCTTTCATTGCCTTAGTCGCACACACACACACTCCCAGTTCTGCACATACACGACAAAACACACACCTATCATTAAAGGGGAAAGAAGCAGCCCTCCATCTTTGTTTGCGAGCTCTAAAAGCCCTTAATGTAGCCTCATTACCTGGCCTGTCTCCCGCTCTATCATGTGCAGTAAACACACACTATGACACTGGCAATCCATCTAGTGGGAATACACAGCTGTCTCCAATGCTCCAACACAGTCTGGGGAACACTGAGGAATTTTTGTTCAGAGTCCCTGGGCTATCCATTCTCAGCATGAGGATGTTCTCCACTGTGTCTATCTAAAACACAGATCCATTTTCACATTCTACATGCATGAGTTGCAAAAAATATTTTCATTAGGATGACACAAAAGAAAGGGAGGAGGAAAAAAAAGTGACCGGTAAATCTGTGATCCCAGACGTCCGTTCATTATCGGTTCACATTTCAGGTGGTTGGATGGAATTCTTTTGGTGTGTGAGTTCAGAATGAAAAAAAATATATATCTAATAATAATAATAGAAATTACATTTCACAGTCTGCTGACTCCTCACAGCTCTCTGATCAAGTCTAGATATGGTTACCATTTAAAATAATCACAGATTCTGTGCTTGAGTGAAATTAATTCATCATTGCCATAAGTTACTATGCATACAAAATAAAGAAGTAACTAGGCAAGGGCAAAAGCTCACATATTCAATACTTCAGATTGCTTAATAAATCAAAATGCCACGTATGTGCTTGACTGAAAAAAACGATGCTAAAAAAATCACTGAATTTTAAATAATGACTGGCAAAAAGTTTAATAACTTAATCTACAAATTTTATGCCTTCAAACAATCTTTGATTGTGATCATATATCTGTTTGTACCTCAGTGTGAATTGTTGTTTTTTTTCCCTGCCAGTGAGCTGTCACAGCACGAGGGGGGACATCACAAGCAATTCATTACAACCTACAGCTTCTTGTAGCGAGTTTGGAGTTTGAGATGGAAAAACGACCACTTGGAAAGCTACATTCGACACAACCCAGTCCTCCGGATTAAGTAAGGAGAGCCAGGCTGCCGTGCCTTAGAATTAAAAGCTTCCCTTTTGGCACTAAAAGGCCACCATAAAAGAGCATTAATGACTACTTCTTATAAACCTGTGTATGGTAATGGTTTCTGCTCTCAGATAGAGGAATTTCAAAAGTGCTTCACTGGTGAATAAAGATTGCTTTGGAAAAAAAAAGGGGTGTGGGGGTGGTAGCTGAAGAAATCATATTTACAAAATCAGGAGTGGGGCCAAATGAAAAGAGATGAATATGAATAATGGACTTTGCTTTTTTCCGGATTAACATTATTCAAAGCAACGGAATCAAATGTGGTTATCTCCTGTCCAATGAGCCCCTACACTGAGAAAAACCTCAGTCATATTTCAATTCTTCATTTGAGCTGACAATAAATTGTAGTTCTGTGATAGGAGACATTCAGTCAAGAATGTTCAGAACTTAATTCTCTTCTATTTACAATAAAGAGATGAGAAAGAATAAGATAAAAGACAGACTATTTGCCACAGTATGTAAGTGTCCCTGAATGGATGTGTGAGAGTGTGTCAGAGTGGAGAACAGAAAGTGGAAAGAAAGAAAGAAAGAAAGGGGGTGAATAAAATGACAAAGAGGACCATAGGAAAGAGTGTAAAGTGCATGTTCAATTGTACAATCTGCACAATGTCTCTTTAGATTCAAATGCAAGAGGCACTCAGGAATAGTGGGAATGATACTGCGTTAATACAAATTAGTGTTATGTGAATGCAACCAGCTCTGAAATATAATAATAGCAAAATATTCATTGTACACCAGCTATCCAGTTACTAATATAAATGGATATGAAAGGCAAGCATTGGTATTAATAAAATAAAATCCACTAGTATCTCATTAAAAATCAAGAAAAAAAATTATAAACAAAATATTTTACTATTAATAGATTTATGTGGTATAGTAATAAATGCACACGTCTTTGAAATATTAGTGCAGCACGGCTTGTCCCCTGATGGAAAAAGAGGAGGAGAGAGACTAGTCCTCTCCTGCATTTAGGCTCGACCCATATCATTTACATGTTACCTATCAGGCACCTCGTTCTGTTGAAGCTGTAGACAGCCCTGCCGCTGTGGGCGAGCGAGACAGTGACGAAAGCCCGATCAGTCGGCTCTCATTTGCATATTTGCCAATTTCATTAATTAACTCAGCCCACCTAATCAGGGCTAATTGACCTATAAAGAGGGGAGGCCTCATTGTCTCGTGCAATAATCTTTATCACGAGGAGAGGAGGTGCGCGGCGAATACAAGGCACTCCAGACCTAACTGTATTTATAGACATCGTATCTGGAAGTGTTTCACTCAGAAAATACTGTAAGTGATCAAAACTGAGCTGCTTTGACACATTGCAAGGACTGGATAAGAAAAAAAAGAAGTAAATGGACAAAATTCTTCACGTTGCTCTGGTGTTCTTGCTGAGAAAAATCAGAGGAGCTAATGACATTTGGATGGGTCTGACTCTCCGCTCCTCTCCACAGATCCAGCGGACAGGCGCAGGGGAGCCAGCCGCGTCTGACACAGCTACAGAGACATAGCTCATTGTGACGTTTCCAGTTATTTCTGGTTGATTAGGGCCATTATGTCTCGAGCTCTGATTTATGTTGTCATTCCCTCTCAGCAGTCCTGCATCGATAGATCTTAATGAATTGGTAAATAAGGGTGAAGATTGCAGTTGACAACACCGCAACATTCCTCATTCATACCAGACAAGATTTATGTAACCAATTAGAAGCATAAAAAGGTGGGTTTGGTAAGGAGGGGGGGAAAAAAATCATCTCTTCTGAGGAAAATTACTAAAGTCTAGCCAACGACAAAACAGATAATGAGATGTCCTTAACTTTGGCTTAGTTGGACTTTCTGCACAGAAAGGTTGGGGACTCGGAAGAAATAGAAGAAACGATCCCGCTCCTCTTAGGATGAAAAAAAAGAAAAAATATATATATACAGAGACCGCTGAGTGTGTGTATGCATAGACTGCTTGACTGCACCTCTGCTTTAAAATAAAACATACCTGAGTGTCCAAATCACATCACAATAATGTCCAATCTAAAAAAATCCTGATGGAATCAACAGATTAAAAATTAAGCCAGAGCACCAACAAAGAACCACTTTGATGTGGAAATGTTAAATTCAAGAAGCCACCCACCCCCCTCCCGCCTTCACCCCCCCCCCCCAACAGCCAAAACAGAGACACTGAAAATGAAAAGTAAGGCATCCATGCAGGTGTGCGCACGCAAATCAACTGTTACCTTAATGTTTAATACAATCAGCAGGGAAATTTTCATCCGCATTTTGTAAACGCCTCGTATTTCGATCGCTTAATCTCCCCAGATTGTAGTCATAGAAATCTGTTAGCAGGCAAATAAAAGGCCACTTTGTCATTAAAAAAAATAATAAAATAAAAAATAATAATCAGATAAAAGTGCTGATCATCAATAGCCGGTGACAGGCCACGAAGACCCAAAGGGCAGCAGTGAACAGAGGTGGAAAATTAAAGCGGAGTGATACGGGAGCCGGCTCCTTTCAGCCTCTCTCCCTTCAAGCACATGCAAATGAGGCCGTGCTGCTTAACTGCATCATTTATGTGGATAATAGCGGCATCATCATTACGGGAACTCAAATTAAATTACATCACAATTAGCATAACAAAGTGATTGGTTAAACTTTCAAAACAAATAACGCAGCTCTGCTAATGAACAGTGTTAATTGGTGAGTGTGCATTCTAAATAAAACATGTAGGTAAACATGTGTTTTAGTCTAACAATTTTAAATTTCACTTCCCCACTTTTTATTTCTTTTTTGGGGAGGAATAGAAGAAAACAGAAAAAGAAGACTTAAAACTGAATACTGCCAGGGGGATTTGTAAGCTGAAATATAAAATGTGTAGCATTTAATTTTATTGCGCTAAAGAACCTATTATATGCCAGACTCTAGAGAACAATGTAAATTATCTGCCTTCAAAATGGAGTTTGGCCAATTCTCCATGTGAACTAATCACATAGCTCATTATGCATTAGGGTATTAAATTATGAAGAGGAGTCCCTTTCACATTCCTGCACAAAGCCCTATAAAATGTTAATAATATGCCCACAATAGCCCAATACCATGCCTTGCTCACCCTCATCAATATTTAAGTAAACAAATGATCCCACTCGCCTTTGATAAAGATAATTAGTGCTTCACCAATTATCAGTCTTGTGACCTCTCTCCTCTTCAAACTAAACGTCTGCTCCAAAGAGTTTGGGATTTTTTCCCCCTCCACACGCAGAGAGATGGGAGAAAAACAAATAAGTCAAACTTCAAGTAACAGCTTTGCCCTCTCAGAACACATATCTGCAGCTGATTAATATTTGATTGTTATTAGCTTATGAAAGGTTATTGAGTGGCTGTGCCCTTTTATTCTGCTTAATCATAGTGGTGCATCACTGTCCTCTTGATTTTAATGATCAATGATTAGCTTAGCAAGCGAGTAGCAACATCTGAAAAACACACATACTCACACACACACACGAATTCATTCAAACACACACACACACACACACACAAAGCCAAAACCAGCACACACGTGCTCACTTGTACGCATGCACATAGACACACACACACACACAGCCATACACACTGAGCCATTCATCAACACTAATTAAGCAGCAGATTAACAGAGCCCGCAGACCAAGGCTGAACGGTTACACAGTGGGACGACCAACGGGGAAGGCAGGAGACACAGCCCGGCAATAAAATACAACCATTAAACACAGCCAAGAGCCTGAAGTCGACTATGGGTGACAGAGGATTGATGGCTGGATGAATGATGGATGGATTGATGGATAAATAGATGGATGGACAGTCTGCCTGACTTTTTTTTTTCTTCTTTTTTTTACCTGAAGGTGAGAAGTGCCAGAGAGCTTGACCGAGGAACAGAGTACTTGGCTCTGCCACCGCCGAGGGTGTCTAGCTGCAACGGCCCCAAGTCGACTGGTGTCACCGTGTGAAGAGGCAACACTATCTGTGTCATCACTTTAGCCGTGTTTATGGGGGATGGCATCATAAACAAGCCACCCCCCACCACCAACCCCCCCTACACTTCTCGCCACCCGCCACACAGCCCCCGCCCCAGTTCCCCCCTTCTCCTTTCCTCTCCTCTCGCTCTCTTGCCACCTCACCACCACTGTACCATTCATGCATACTTAAATCACACTCGCCCCATTAAAAAAAAAAAGAAAAAAAGAGGGGGAAAAAAAGAGAAAGCCCAGACGCCTCTCCTGACAATTATTCTATCATTTCCAGTTGTCACCGGGGCAATTACCGATCGGGGGGCCCTTGTGCAGGTCGGACATGCAGGCCCGAAAGAGGAGGCTTGAGTTGGGGGAGAGAAGGAAAAGAATGGGAGAGGGACAGCGGAGGGCGTGTGTATGCGTGTGTGCGCGCATGTGTGTGTGTGGAAGGAGGGAGGTGGGGGTGTGGGTGAGGGGGTGTAGTGTACAAAATGGAAATTTATGACAGAGAGACGGTGGCTTCTTTCTCTCTCCGCACTGGATATAATTAGACCATCATTTTTTTAAGTCTGAAGATAATGAAATTTTGCAATTACAGGAAAACACCACTTAATCATTTCATTCACCGGTTTAGTGGAAATGAGCAATACCGCAATTACTAGGTAAAGCTCTGCTTTTGATGCATTTTTAGAAAATAAATCTGAGATAAGTTTTTTTTATTTATCTCAGCTACTTCCAAAAAGTAGCAATAAAGCATGTGCATCCGTGTGCAAATGTCTAAGTGTGTGTGTGTGTGTGTGCAGGTACTCTGCGTGTGGGTGGGTCCTGTGTATGACTGAGAGAGTGTGTGTATGTGAGAGTGTGTGGGGATCTTCACACGGGGACTGCTGTGACTCGTCACAGGATGTTCGCCGGCTCTCCCCTTGCATCTCGCCTGCATGCTTACCAGGGAGGCTCGCGCTGCTCTCGCTCTAATCGCACATCTGCTTCTCTGAGCACACGCTCTCTGTCTCTCTCTTTCTCTCTCCCTCGTGCAAGTGCACACACACTATCGCTCTTGCGCACAACCTGCCGGACCTGCTCTCTCCTTTGCTCTGTGTAGTCGGCATTGCTGAGACAAGAGGGGGACAGAAGTACGAGAAGAGAGAGGTGCACTCGCCGCAAAGGTATGTGTGTCTGGCTTTATACTAGTGCTTTTCCTTTCAGCTCCGATTGTGTGCATGTCAAAGTGTGTGTGTGTGTGTGGATTCAAAGAGTCTGAATGGGATTAGTGAAGGGCTCAGCGGCAGTCGGTAGCCTCCATACCGTGCACGGGGCACTTAAAAACAATTAAGCCATATCACAGCCGTGTATTTCCAAGTTACACGACATCACGAAGCACTGCTACGTTAACACAAAACTAAGTCCTACATAGTCCAAAAGAGGCAGATAAAATGACCTACCTTTTAAACAATGACTGAGAAATCCACTCTCCCTGGTAAGAAGCATTTGAAGAAGTATTCTCAGAAACCTGAGAGCATTACGGTGCATCAAAAATGAAGAGAAGGGGAAAATGCCAGTAGCGGAAAACAGACGGCAGGAAAGTGGAGGCAAAAAAGGAAGAAAAAAAAGTAGAGTAACTAGCTGACGCTTACTGTCAAAGACATCACCAGAGAAGTATTTACAGCGGTATTTACAGTAGTGCGAGGGGAGAGCACCTCTGCCTGGTCACGTCTGAGAGACAGTTGCCGTTTCAGTGCTGCCTAATTAAAACAAGTCAGGCAGCCCCGCTGGATTGTTTTGACGCCTGAGGACCAATAGTACACAAAAACCAGTGGCTTGATCGGCGGGGTAGGGGGGCTGGTCGAGGGGAGCAGAGAGGAGGGGGCGGAGGGTGGCGAGAGTTGGCAAAGAAATGGGGGGGGGGGGGGGGGGGGGGTACTGGAGGAATCTGAGAGGGGAGGGAGACGACAAAAGGTTGAAAACTGGCGAGACCGCCACATGCCGAATGCTTGCTTACTATTTTTCTAAGATGATCATTAAAACTGTTATAAATACCTTAACAAAAGGTATTTTTAAATGTAAATGATTGGCCAAACAAAACAGTTATGGGAAGGGAAGGAAGAAATATAAAAAGATATACAGAGAGAAAAAAGAAAAAAAATTAACACACAAGCTGACAAACATTTCACAGCTTTTCTCCCTCAGCCAGAATGTTTAAAGGCTTGGTTTACTACTTGATAAAAGGAGAAAATGTGCTTGTACAAATGTTACATTCACATATTTGAAGCCTAATGAATTAGGTCAGTATCTATTACTAGAAGTGCAAAAGCTGCCAATCCCTATCGCCGGCTAAAGACGCTGACAAAAGCTGAAACGAGCTGAACGAGTCTCGGCTGGGATCAGATGTGCTGCGTGTGATGTATTGACGTGTTTCCCCCATTGTAAACAACGCACAACAGGCAATGAGACGGAACATTTAGGGCTAATGGTGTTTGCCAATCTTTTTGTCAATTTTTTTCCTCCTCTTTCTCTCCCCTTTTTCTCCCTCCCTCTCCCTTGCATGCCACAGATGTTTTTCTTAGTCGCTCCAACAGACAGGAATCTACTGGCAAGAAGAAAGGCTCGGTCTTCCCCAGGAGAGAGGAGTACAAAGCCCCCAGTCTGCACACAACAGATGCCGAAAGCTAGTCCATCTGCCACCAGCTTGCAGTGCCACATGGGCCAGAGAGATTTAATACAAGAGAGGACTTTTATTTATTCCTTTGCCTATGTAAGTTTGTGCCACATAATCAAACACAAATACACATCTAAATCTGGCACAGATGCAACTTTAAAATTAAATTCACACTAACGGACACACACATGTGCGAGCATACAGGCAGCCGCAAGAGGTTATAGGGAGTGCAAGAATCTTCTGTTTTAAAGAGCGGCACCTGGGGCAACTATGACAGATTTATTTAGGTAAAGATGTAGCCCCCAACGCGGGGTAAAGACCACTTGAACTCACAGCTCAGAGCGGCGCACTGGTATAATTTAACAGCCTCTGAATAGCACATTATCTCCCCGGCTCTGTTGGAGCATATTTTAGCTGTATGATATCATTATTAAGAGACAAACACAGACCAAAAAAAAAAAAAGGTAGCATTTTCATTAGTGTCAACTGTCTGAGCTCTGAGCCAGGAAAGGTAAACACCAAACAATCATGACAGGCTGAAAGAGACCGTGGGAGCTGAAGCAGGCGAGAGAAAGAGAGATGACAAGAGTGGAAAAGCAAGCAAGAGAGAAAAAAAAAAAGAGACAGCGACGGAGAGAGTCAAAAGGGGCTAACATTAAACAACTGCTGTTAATTGCTCTAAGCATCCACATTATGCCAGTAATTTCTCCCATTTCTCTTTCAGCGCTAAGGGCTTCAGGCTAGAAAGCTCCTTCAGCCCCTTTAATAAACTACTCAGAGTGCCCCACTGGAAAAGACAAACACGAGGCCCCTGGCCTTAGAAACATTTGCCTCACTAGGGGGAATGCTATGCCTGTTTCTACACTTCTGTGACAATTCTGTGCCTTCTCCCTTCAGGTATTTGTTCCCCACGTCTCTTCTTCCAGTGCTTTCTGCTGCCAAGGTCAACAGAGACAAACAGGCCCACCAGCGTTTTGATGTGGTGGCAGCAGAACAGTGAGAGGGGAAAGAGGGAGAAAATGGGGGAGATGGATAGATAGACATGTGTGGTGGGTACAGTGGGGAGGGGCGATGGTGGCAGCAGCTGGTTACCAACCTCGGCAAAAGCAGCAGCAGTGGAGGAGCAGTGCATCTGAAACGCACTCAAACTCCACACTGATGATAGCAATAAATGCTTCCCATCTCCCAGCACTGCTATAATTTCCATAGTTTATAGGCACACAAACACACCACTACTATTTTAATTAAAGCTACACTGGCACTGGGGACAAAGTCAAGTGTGCCTTGAAAAGCACATGCACTGCTGTAAGGTCAGCTACTAGGAGCCAATCTTCAGCTATAATTTTATTAACAGGTATTAGCCTAAATGTATTGAATTTACAAAATAATGCACTAATTTTTAAATAAAAAAAAAAATAGGACAAAAGGCAAGCACAAAGATTTCTCAGAGATTACAAGTGTAATATAGGTATATTTCTCTCAAACCTTTCAGTAAGTCTATTTATGTTGTCTTACTTCCCAGAAATTTAGCGCCACCTGGAACAATTGGTAGAGCACCCGTCATTATTCATCACCTAGCACGCTAGCAAGGGCAGCCTTACCACTGTAGGAATCGTTGGCTTAAAAATAAATTACTTTTGAGTTCTACACCACTATGGAGAGGAAAAGCTTTGCATTTAAAAAAGCTTTGCATTTAAAAAATAAAGGTTTTCATATGTCAGTCCTCTGACATATGAAAACCTCTTTTTTTATAGAGAGGTAAAAAGATTTGCTTGTCTTAATACTTTGGTTTACTCAAAGCACATTCTTCCAACTTGACACTGAAAGTGCTCAGCCAAGATTGAACTTGCAGGAGACTGTAAAGGCTTTTATAAACACATTTTACTGTCACAGAGGAAATAAATTAAGCAGGGATGGTGATGAGCCCTTAAATTGCATTTATGACTTTATGGTTAACTCAAGTTTCTATTTATATTATACATATGTTACACTTGTATTGAAAAAAAAATGAATATGTTATTTTTATATACACGTGTAATATGAGGTCAATAATCCTGACTTTTCAATATAAGGTTTAAAATGTCCTCTTTTAATTTTCCCATTTTTAGAAATAAATTCATGTCACACACACACACACAAGGTCCTTTCATAAGTTGTCACATAAATGTTCCACAAGCATAATTCCTGTTCCACTAAGTCCTGCCTACAAAGAATGAAATGAATAAGCCAAATAAGGCATAATGAGGGGGTAGGGCTCTTACTAGTCCTGGTCAATGCTGATCACATGATATGTTGCTTATGGCCACAGAGCAAAGACCATTACAGACCGGTGATTATATAAGTGGTTGGAAGGCAGCACCATTTTAATATACTGTACTTAAGCACCGGGGTATCCATGGCAACTTGCCCTGCACCGTGCATTCAGAAAATCCCTCATGAAATGCCTATTAAGTGGATGATAATGACAGTGTCCAAATATATTTGCATATGTGTTTGAAAGCCAAAAAAGAAAAAGAAAAAAGAAACACAAGAGAAGTCAATGGGGGTGGAGGGGTCCCCGATTGTTGCAATCATAGTAATAATCATAATAAATATGTTGACTTTTGTTTGTTTGCTGCTATTGTAAGAAATACAACATTTTTAAATCAGTGATTAATGAAAGGCTTTGCTTCCAGTAAGACCAGTACTGCCACAGTTGATTATTATTGGTAATGTGTGTGAATTAAGGCCTCTTCGCCTTCCTCTGGGATTCTCCACATGTGACTTCCATTTGCAACTCTGGCCGAGTGCCCAACAGGACATCCCTGAGAGAGTGTTTGCTTGACTCAATATCAACAGCCCGAGTAAGCAGCTGGAGGGGACACTCTGGCCAAACCCAGCCATCGCTTCTATTGAAAATAAACTAGGCTGTGCATTCACTGGGCCCAAAAATATCAACACGCGCTGCAAGGAGCCACGTATAGCACTCTGCACTGTTCCGCTGGTGCCTCTCAAAGGCTTAATGATACCTGCACCTCCCCTCCAGCTGCTTCTGCCGACGCCGTAGCTACACACAGACGGCAGGTGGGCGGGAATTAAAGTATACATTACAGCAGAAAAATAAAAAGAGATCGAAATGACAGAAGTCAGACAGTTCAAGCTAACTGGGCCTCTTGAAGCGAAGGAGCTGGTAGACTAGCGACAGACACTCCAGGTTAAATTGGCCCTCCAGTGCCTCCTCTTATTTTCCCCCACCACCGCAGCTGCCTCCGATGCCCACCCCCAATTCTAAAAAAAAGAAAGAAAGAAAAATAGCTTTTCTTCAAAAACATATTTGAATTAAACGAGTTGCTGAAATCAAAGGCTCAGCTGAGATGGATAAATTTAAACAAGCAAGTGCAGCTCACAGCAGTTTACCTGTTATACAGCAGATTGGAAGGAGATGAAAGAATAGAGCATGGAAGACAACTTCTCTTTTTTCACAGCAGTAGATATGATCATATAGTAAAAGGCAGCTACGGTTTAATTAGATTCCTACTAGGAGAAAAGTACATGCTACTGAGTTGTTGTGGTTTTTTTGTTTTTTTTATCTTCTTGGCCACTGAGATGTCATCAAGCTAAAGCAACGGCCAAAAAGAAAAAAAGGCGAGGGGGGGATTCAATAGTCGTCTCATGCATTCAGATTTCCTGTTAGGGGATGAATCTGAAACCCATTTATGACAGTGATCTGTAGTGTCTGAGGATCCCACAGCTCCAGCTCTGCCAAAGAGATTATCATTCCCAGAACCACGGCTACACAGTTGAATGGCAAAGAGACAAGCTTCACTGGCAGTCAAAAGAGCACAACACCTGTATATGCTATGCAACAACCCGCTATCTAACATCCAAGGAATCCCATCAATGCACTCACAAGTAGCAATAAAAAATGCTTTCATGCCAGATGAAAAATTAGATGCTGACCATGAATTAGATAACAGGGAAACTTTTGGGAATAATCCCCAGAAGCTGTTGTGACGTGGAGCTTTTAAGTGGACTTTACAGACCTCCAATTACCTCAGCCTTCTGGGTTCACTGCTGACATAGTGGCTATCCATTCATGACTAAAACACCATTCGACTTGATACCAATTACACCTTTAAAAAAAAAGACCTGATCAAATTAATTCAGGAAAATGGCATTCTAGCAAAGAATAATAAACTCATTATATGGAAAACTTAAAACTCTCATATTCTCCACACCACGGCTAATTCAAACCTAATTTTTACTAGCCACTAATTTGAGGGTGAAGGGGTTGGGGGGGAGTAGGAATTACATCTGGAGGTAATTCAATGTGTGGAACTGAGCCCAGTGGAGGCTATAATACCCCCCCACTCGCCCACACGCACAAAAAAAAATACAAAAAAAGACAGACAAGACATAGAGAAGGAACTATTTAGGTGAGTGGGACTTCCGGAGCACTGAAACGACACTTCTCACAAAAATGTTTTCATTATGCTGTCACCAGACACAGGCTGGAGAGGATATAGGTGCTGCAGGCACAGACAGAGAGACAGACCGAAACACTGATAAATGAGGAAGAGGGGGAGAGTTTTTTAGGAATTGTGTGTATAAGGTGCAGGCTCCTCCAGACAGCTGCACTGGCTCAGGATTTAGCCAAGTATGTGGAGTTGAGGGAAGGTTGCGGGTTAATTTTGACTCCACCGTTGGGTGTTGTGCCCGCTGTAAAGGCTCAGAGTTTATGAGGAAGTCTCCCTCTCAAGTGACCAGCTACATCTGGGCTGCCTAAGTGGGCTGCCTAATAAATGGCACACTTTTTCAATGATCTGCAATTTCAAAGCACTGAGTAAAGGGTATCCAGCTGTATCAATTTCACTGTATGGATGCAAACTTAGCAGCTATTTGCAGGGAAGTATTTGTGCGGAGACTAGAAGTGGTAATGTTTGAAAGCTTATTCGTGATGACGCTGAAAGCAGTCACACCGCTAGAAACTGCGGGAAAGAAAAATCTAAAGTTTGGCTCCCAACAATCCCTGCAGGAGAACATTAACATGTGATAGAGAAACTCGCCTCAGTCCCTTCCACACCAGAACCCCCTGCTCTTCACTTAAATCCTTTGCCATCCCTTCAACGCTAAATGTGTTTTCCAAATGAAAATAAACGGAGTCTGACTGGTTTGAGGCAGTCATACTCGGGAATATGAGATCAAATAAAGGCTTCTGTGGAGGCTGAAAGGAGAAATGAAATGGCTTCTGAGGGGGAGATGTACCGAGTAATAAAATTACTCCTTTATATCTTCCTAAACAGCACATGTTCCCCCTGGAGTGGGTGAGGGCTTCACTTCGGTCAAAGACAAGTATGCAAGTGGCAATTTTTCCTTCAGGAAGATTCCCTGATACACTTCTGGAGACTTGGCACACTGCAATTTTCTTGAAAACGAGAAACTATTTCAGCAACAAGTTAAGCGGAACTTTGGAAGTTTCACTTTGATGATGTGCTGGTACACGCTGTCATTGAAAGGTATGTTCCATTAAATTGGAACAGCAAGATGATTCATAAGCCTATTGCTTTTCAAGGCTGAAATGTTCGACTGTATTTTATACTAACACATACAGTTGACTTAGAGCTGACCATGATGTACCACAAACACAGCAAATCATTTTTGGGATGAAAAATGTCTCTGCTTTGAAATTGGTTAGCTATTCCAATTATACCAGCACTTACTCCATTTGGCATTGGGGGGAAAATTTACAACAAAAGTATGAGTCTAACTACTTAAAATCATGCAATTGATTTGTATTATTAAAAAGCTGGTCACAATAATATTCAGATGGACTTTTTCCACTACAGCAGAAGGGCTGTATTAGAGGAAATTTGCAATCGGAGAGAATACATTATAATTCATTATACAGTAGCTATTAAACCTTCAGTAAAAATGCTTTAGTACAAGGATTGAGCCACTTATCAGACCTACTCACTACCTTTAAAAGCTGTCCATGTTCAGTGCTCTGAGTGGCAAAAACGCAATCGCTGATGACTTTGAAAATAGGACGAGATGTACAATTTATCAAAACAGAAACGGATGGCAGGGATTTCAAAGAATCAAAAGGTTGTAACTGTTTGTTCAAAAATCACAAGAGAAAGGAAGACTGCAATTTATGGAATTAGAAAAAAGAAATTCAGAAAACCATTTTTAGAAGTTATCAATAGAGTGGCTTGGGTTATGCCAGCTGAAAAAAAGAGACTTTTAAAAAAGAATAAGTGTCAATAAGAAGTGTATTGTTCACAAAATGTTTTTCACGTTTTGTGAGGCGTTCACAAGAGGCGTGAAAACGTTTCATCTAAAAATCTCTGCATCTTTCGAGCAACATATATAATGTGGACTTCTAATGAGATTAATTCAAGAAAGTTAAGCATCAGTTTGGCATTAATTACGTTAACTACTTCTTTATAAACAGTGACAACTAGCAAACCTGTATTGGTTACAAACATATACAAGCAGACTGCAGACTGATTAGAGATCTCATGACACCAGGCACCAAAAATAGTGAGTGCATGCATGAGTGGCTTATAAGCCTTGTCAACTTATCACTGTGGATGACTCTTAATTTACACAAAGGTGCCCAATTATACTTGGAGGCAACATTCTCAACACTGTGCGAACTTGGGAGACAATAACTTTCTCTCTTTATTGTCATTTGCCCCTGTCGAAGCCTGTTGTCATCTATTCAAGAAGACAAATGGCAAATGGGATGTTTCTGACAGCTTAAAAGTACCCATCAGCTGCCCTTTAGACATCTCCCTGCACATCCATCTCCTGAACCTCCCCAAACAAACAGCAGGCTCCACTTCAAATACATAGCAGGACTATTAGGTAATCTTCTCTTCTTTGTTCACTCTCCCTGAGACTTGGTGACTTACCTCAATCTCTCCCTCTTCCAACTCCTGCCTTCAAGCTGACAGAACTAGAGGAGTGCACCGCAGCGAATGACTTGAAATTATCTTGTGTTTTCAAAGACATTTTATTTATCGGTATGATGATGATGAAGGTATGGTTTTAAAGTGCGAGGGGGGAAGAGAAGAGGATGGCCGGAGCACAAGGGCTCTTTGTTTTAGGAGAGGACAAATCTGAGGTTTCCTCTTGGATTTTCAATATCCTGCAAGGTACCAAACAGTTACAGTAGTCTAGTGTCTGAGCTTTTCTTTTTTTCTTTTTTGAGAAGGGAGGGGGTATAGAGGCTTGCTACGTGTGTCTGTGAATTGTTGCATGCTTCTTAGTAAAACGCCGTGTGGCTTCCAACAAAGCCTGGGAAATCAATCAATCTGCAAAGAAATACTCCATATGCCAGATGTGGCACTTGGAAAAAATAAGACTTAAAAAGACTTGGACCCACAAAGGGTTCCAAACAGTATAAAATCATGTTGAAATCAAATATTTGCTACAGATGAATCGAGCTGTCAAAGTGCTACCTATTCCACTTTGAATTTCTGCTTGTTATTTTAGGTGGCTTCACGAAGGCATAGCATGTCAGAGCTTTAAGTGTGTAAACATCTTTCTCTGAAATATATCGCCACTATTTACTTTACAAGTTGCCAAGGAGAATGAAAGACAAATGTTTCATTAGCAGGTGACTTTTTTTTCCTTTGGGTTTCTTTTACAAGTCTTCAGTAGTTCCGCTTCTTGACACATATACATACATACACTGAGCATAATTATAAATGCAAGGCTTGCTATAGGGAGCTGAACTTTTCACACCTTTCAAAGCCACAAAATTGGATGGTTTTGTGGTTGTGCAGCTGCCGCTTCGCGCTAATGCAAGGCGGTGTCATATGAAAAATATTCCTCTCCCCAAACCACAGGGCTGGTCATTAATGAAACACAGGCCGCGCAGTGAGGTCATACAGAGTCTAGATTTCAGCAGCCACACTTAAAAACCGCTCAGAGAGAATAGAGAAACATGAACACAAATCAGATTCCAGCTCCAAGGACGGGGAAAATAAATAAATAGAGAAAGGCACTGGCCCCTCTCACATTTTCCCCCAGCGCTCTGCAAACAACCGTCAACTGCAGCTCAGAAACAGCTCACAATGAGAGCAGACTAAACAATCTGGTCCCGGCCAAGGAAAATGCTAAGCAACTCTGCACACAGGATGTCTCACCCTAATTGCCAACTATCAAATCTCACAATGGAATCTATCCATTTGGCAAAATCTTTACAGCAAACTTGGCAATATGTCTTTGCTTTTAAAAGTGTCAACTTTTTTGATGAAAAGGCTGGACACATAAAGATGGGGAAATACTGCTGTCAAGAATTTCATTTCCATCTTGGATTCGACGGGGGTTTGTAGAGCTTACAGGAAAACTACCAATAACGTGTGCTGAGAGGGAGAAAAACCTTTTATTGGACAAAGGTGCTAGGGGTCTTGTTAACGAGTGATTAAAATCCTCAGCATTAAGATAAACAGACTAAATAGGTCCCCAAAGACGTGCAGACTCATGAAGGAGAGGGAGCGAGGGCAAGCCCGAGTCAGCAAGAGGGACGGACAAACTGTGTGCTGGAGCTGGGCATGCATGGGAGTGTAACTGGATCCTTGGGACTGGTATAAGAAGCAGTGTTACCAGGAGGGACAGGGCTCTAAACAGGAAACTAATGGGACAGTCTCCACCATCCGCCATGTGGCATTGTATTTTCCAGCCAGTCGTAGCCACGCTCACAGAAACCCCATGACTTCAAACAGCCAAAATAGCAGCACATTCATGAAACAGAACAGAACTACTGGGAATTAAAGAAGGCAGGAAAAAAGAAAACACACACACACACACACACACACACACACACACACACACAAAGGTAGCAGACCTCAACAGCAGATGGTAAAATTAACATTTCAACAGTTCCTTCCTTTCATGTAGGTCTCGGCAGAACTTTTTCTTAAAAAAAAAAAAAAAAATGAAATCCAAAAGTAAGAGGGGCTTGGGTTTTTGGTAAGATATAGTGGTGTAGAAGGCATCTGGAAAAGGTGAAGAGGAATATTGGCTTATTGCTCCTGATGGTCCACCTCTATGAAAAATTAAATAGGTCTGTTTTGCAGGTTTCCCCTCTCTAGAGTGCCCTAAGCTGTGTTATGGAAACATCATCTTGGTAATTTATACGCCAAAGAACACCTGGTGATGAAAGAAAATAAACTATTCCTCCCTTTCTTTCTCCATTTAAAACCTAACACTTGGACTTTGCGTTCTCTTCCTTTGATGTTTCCTTTTTCCATCTTTTTAATGTCCATCCATTTGGCTTTTTTTTTTTGCAAGAAGTTGGCATCTATTGTAGAGTTAAGTCGTTCACAAAATGCTTGTCAGATTTCATTTTGAAGTCTTGATAGAAACTTCAAAAGGTGCTGTAAAGATGTTATCGTGGAGAGACGGAAAGACTGAGGCATCTCTAATAAAGACCCAAACAATGGACAGCCTCTCTCATTTCCAACCCTGTCCAATGGAGCGTCTCAGTAGTACCCATTAATTTGGACACAGTTCTGGCTAAATTACATGTGTTCCACCTCTGTGACATTTTAAATGCAATTAAAAGCTGGTTATGGAAGTGTGCACGGACTTCCCTGTGATGAAGGGAAATCACTGACGTGATTAACATGCAAACGAGCTCATGCTGGCAGACTAGATTGGGGTTTGAAAACCTCAATTACTTTTGTGTGATTATCTATTTACCAGTACACAGATTTCCATTTCTCATCTCCAGCCGAGTTCCCCGTGCACGAGCCTCAATTATACGTTGCACACCTTTATTTATGATGTGCACGATGCTGAAATACAAGCTGTAGTTACTT
Source organism: Mchenga conophoros (assembly GCF_057382185.1). Lineage (NCBI taxonomy): Eukaryota > Metazoa > Chordata > Actinopteri > Cichliformes > Cichlidae > Mchenga > Mchenga conophoros. The sequence continues at coordinate 33,799,904 of NC_140542.1, forward strand.
TTTACTGTGATATATTGCTTCTTTACAGGCTGCTTGTGAAGCAGGACCACCAGATCAAGACTTCTTAATGTTGAGCAATTTGCTTTGTGAGCACTTAATATGATCTTGATCCCCCAGCGCCCCACACACCTCTAATCCATCCATCCAACTCCTATTTAAACTCAGCTTAAGTCTCACTCTGTGTGAGAGAACAGGAAAACTAATGGACAAATGGTGGCCAGAGTGGAGCGCTCTTAACTAGCCTACAGTTTTAGGCTTGAATACTTTTTATTTTTTTCAACTCATAACTACAATGTAAGAAATATCCCTGTTAAATAATGGTATGAACTGGCAACTACTTTTTACAGTGTAATACCACAATTTATACCAACAAATATACAATTTACAATCTAGCACTGACAGATATTTGGTTGCATGCATATATTATATAACATTCTTTATATATTATTGTAAAATGATTTAAATATTGTAATAAACACATCATTCATAACCCTAAAAATCCTCAGTTTGCTTGACCTTATTCATGAACCCTACATTCAGTGTCTTGTCACTCTTGAACAATGAGAAGAAATTCATTACACAATACAATTCTAGGAGTTTCATCTAAAATATTAGCAACAGTAAGTCTAAACATTAAAAAGAAAAATGAAAAACACGAGTTAATATTGTGTCGACTTAAAAATGTACATTCCCAAAGGTGAACCATCTCCTGGGAATATTTAAAACTTATTAGCTAATTTCTTTTCTAAGGGTTTGACAAATGACATGACAGAATTTGACACATGATTTTGCACTGAGTGTACTGACACCAAAGTCTGACTGACTGAAAAAAAGCACTTTTCAAAACACTTTGAGTGGTCAGTAAGACCAGAAAAGCACTGCATAACTACAAGTACATCACATGAAAAAAACATAAAAATACAAAAAATATTGTATTGGCTTCTAAGTAGCTTTCTATTAATATGTTTTGCCCCTCAAAGGTCTTGGCATTTACAGCAATAAATTGCACAAGAAGAGCTGTACATTACCATACAAGATTCCCACATTTTTCTAATCAGCAATTTCATACAGTAAATGAAAGCCTTAAAAAAGTGTCTATTAGTAAATGGTGAGGTCTAATATGCAGTCTAGCAGTATGTGGTGATTAATTGAGTACAAGGACAAAACTATATCAAGGAAAGAAATTAACTTGAGGAATGTCTTATAGTGTGCATCATCTTGCTTGGAATGAGTAGAAGAATTTATAGCAACACAACTGGAGTGCATGTGGATTCATTTAAACAGCGAAGCAAAAACAACAAGGAGTAGTTTAATAAAGTATTTTAGTAACTGGATCAATGCGTACTTAGATTCAAACCATTTTATCTGTGGGATATTTTTCTTTTTAAATAATATAGTGCACATTTTATTTTATTATTTTTTTTATTGCCAATGTTCTGACAGTTTCTCAGTGCCCAGGGACAGAAGGAAAGAGGAAGACACGTATCTGTGGCATAGCCAGACTTTTCACATTGTGCCCAGCATACATAAAACATTCCCTGTTGCTTCAGCTGGAGCAAAAAGGAAAACAGTGCCATCAAGTGAAATATTTGAGGATTCCTCAAACACCTTTGCAGACAGATCTATCATGTCATCAAAGAGAAACCAGAAGAAGAAGCTGATATTCTTTGATAAACTTTAATTAAATTGATTTATTTATCCAGGATAAGAGATTGCTTCTCTTGTCAAAATGATAGCTTGTCACTGTTAATCATATTGAACACGTTTTAACTTTATACTTAAAAAAAGTATAATTCAAATGTATTTGGATTCCTCTGCATGCTTTTAAGAATAAATAATCCACAAATGTGTACTCTGAATGAGAATGTTCAGCACCTCCCACTCAACTAGTGAGACGATAAGACAAGGATTAAACATGGTGCTTTGCTGACTTCATGTTCAGAATCCTGTTCGAGGTACGTCAGGAACAAAGGGAATCATTATTACTATTTGAACTCAGTTGCCAGGACTTGACTACACCATTGGTATAAGGTTGCTAGAGTAGGGAGGGAAAAAGAAGCAGTGGATACAGCATACTGAGTGAAACTGGTGGTGATGGCTAGAATCATGAGTGAGAGAAAATAAAAGAGAAAGGGAGAGGGAGAGCTTAGATAATAGCAGATAATGGACAATTAACTCAGGCTAGTAGTGCTTGCTGCAGTGAATAGCAGCTTCTGGTGCAGCAAGTCCCCGATCACCACTCAGCCATATTCACACTGGGAATACAGGCAATATCAAGCTGCAGGCTACTGGGCCTCAGAGGTGTACACGCTGCATTAGCAATCTCCACAATGCCTTCAAACAAAGCACGATACCAACAAAGTGTCCCAAAGTGCAAACGCAAGCACTCTGCTGATGGGAAGTCTGCGGTGCCATAACCTTATTCATTGTTTCTTGTCCTTTCACCACCAAATAAACCCAGGAGCTGTAAATCCATTTAAAAAAAGTGACATACCATTCCTGTCTGCCGACATTGAAATTAGCATAATTAAACCTACATAAAAGCTAATTGCATAAATAAATGAGTCAATGTCACCACTGTGCATCACAGGAACAATGCTTGTGTTCATATCAGGAGCCTCAGAAGTGTTTTAACTTCCCAATCAGCCCCCTACTCCCTTCAAACTCCATCTAAATCTATTGATCTGTGAAACACGGGGACTCAGGGGAGGCAATTCACTTAATATCATACATCTAATGATGAGATGAATAACGATTATACCATTTGGTAATTAAACGTCTTACAAACCATTTAACTGACTGTGCGTCTGCAGGGGTCGCTGGAGGTCATAACGATTGTTTTTCATTCCTTGCTCGGCACGAAAGCAGGAGACACGCAGGAGGCAGAGCTGGGGGTTGGTGGTGGTAGAAAACAGTGCATGACACAATGGTGAAAACACACTAATGATTGTTAGCAGCTATGGCACTAATCTCTAAAGCTGTCAAAGACTCTGAAAGGCAAATAGTGCGGCAGGGCAAAGGAAACGAGAAAAATAAAAACAATAAAAAGGTTTGGCTTTTCATTCTTTGAAGTTTTATATTTAGAAATCTCATTACCGCGCTTGTTTTTTTACACAACAAAAGACATATTTACCAAATGTGCTGCCAATCCTTAAATAAGGGTGATGTAGAAAAGAAAAAAAAGTCCCTTTATGAATAGTCACCTTCCATTTTTGCAAGAAAATAGAAGGTGTCTGTACATAAAGGCGTGTTTAACACATGCTCTGAGCCAATTTACTGTCAACATCCACAACCCTAATCCCTACTTACAGGCAATAATTACCCAACGGTGCTGTATCAGTGTGTTGTCAAGCCTGCACTAAGCTTATTTTTTTTCAAATATACTGTATACACTAAGTACAAGGATGACAAGAGGGTCAAGTAAAAGAAAAGTTCTAAAATGATTTTAAAGGTTGCAAAACCCGCACACACACACACACACACACACAAAAAAAAGTCTAATCACTTTGTAGAGCCAGCCTCTCCTTTATCCTTAGTGGGCTCACAGCGTGTTTCTGTAGCTGGCTCAAGCACATTCACACAGCATTTAGTGATAGAGGGATGTGTCTCGTGCTCCTGGCTCCTTATTGAATGATAGCTAGTAAACATTGTCATTCCAAAGAGAGACAGGATTAAAGCCTGCTTTGCCCATTGAGGGGAACAGTATGCGAAAAGAGAAAGGGAACAATAGCCAAATGGAGGACGGTATCACAAGGGTCCAATGTCTGCTGTGATGAATATGTGGGAGATTATAACCCATTCCATCATTTCCATAATGTAAAATTCTTTCTTTTTCACCCGCCAACTATTCACTAAATAAATGAGAAAACTATCACCCGCACAGCAATATTTGACAAAAGGCAGAAGGGAGGGAGACCGAGTTTTGAATGACCCCCGTGCCTTTGACAATATAGGCGCTGTCCGGACACATTCGGAAGCAGCGGAGTGAGTAAAACCTGGTAGAGTATTTATCATTGGGCACAATGCAAATGTATTACCATGTCACCAATACCACTTTACAGCACAGAATGGAACTATACTGAATACAGGAGAGTTTTAAATAATAGCAGGTGAAAATATGAATGGAGGGCTCTATTGATGTGTGGCTTTAATACCTCACAAGTATTCTAAACTGAGGGATCATTCAGTGGACATTGGTTTAAAACCCTGCAGCCACAAAGAGTCAGCCCTCACATTTAACCAATATGCTAACTAGCCTAGCTATTAAGTCTGTCCAACAAAAATAATTTGAATTGGACTGACTGAAGTCAGAAGGGTCTTTCAAAAGGGTGAGAAAAAAAAACTTCTGGAAAGAAAAGTATAATTACAAAGTTCAGACTAGAGAGAGTGCTAATAAATGAAGATGAAAAGCTTTTAGCCAAGCAGCAACCTCCAGGCCTAAAGAAAGAAGCCAGAACCTGCAGTTCCTCAAAAAGCCATTTGAGGCTGGCTCCAAAGGTGGAGGAATGAATACTTACTGCCACATGAAAATCTCCCACATTAATGGTTTAAAGTTATGCATTTTAATTGTTTTGGCTGATTTCACTGGAATATGCTATCTATGATTTTTGACAAAGGCAGCTGCAGCTGGTAACTGTCTCTTAGCATAGCCTTATTAGTTTGACTCACTTGATCATGTTTGCGGTGTGGGGCCTTTTGGAGCACTTAGCTGACAAATAATACGTGTTGCTTTGTGGTACCACCCATACAACAAATCTGTGCTACAGTGGTTGAAATTATTGTTATAGTTATTTTTTTATTTTGCTGTGCATTAAATAACAACATCTGTATCTATGTATGGCCTTCATCGTTTTAACCAAAACCAAACCTACTAGCATTATCTGCCAAGTTAACCTTAAATGTTCTTGTGTAATATGACGACTTCTACCCTCCAAAAATAATCTGGCACTGGTAAAAAACTAAAATCAAAGCTTCATAACTGGACTTTACAAACTCATTGGATGACATAATGGTGGTTACAGCCATCCTTTATATACAGTCCAAGGTTTCTGGCTATGGGTACGCTGTGAAATATGTGAAAACTACCTGGTTAAGCATGACTTACTTACCTGCTAGGAAATTCAGTAAGTAAAGAATAAAATGTTTTTTCATTAGATCTTAAAATAGATACTAACAATAGACTCTATAGCTATATGCTTGCTATATAATCGACCACTTGACTGCAGATCCTTGAGTCTAACTGTTATTTTTCTAGAGAGCTTCTCAAAAAACATTAAACTTGTGAAATTCCTGAGCCATAGAAAATATCTCCGCGCCCTAGCTCTGCTCACGCCTCAGCCTCGCTGACATCTCTTCAGCCATTTGCTTGATGTGTGAGTGTGTGCGTCTTTGTGTAAGTGAAAGAGAGAAAGCCTCTGCCAGTCTACATGCATGTGAATGTGTGTGTGTCATCTGTGAGATCTCAGCAGTCTATTCCAGAGATTTCTCCCATGGTACCCCAGTTTATTTACTTTATCTACAATATAATGCTTCAGTGAACATTAGCAACTTTGAGACACAAGTTTCAATCAGTCATCCAGCGGCGGTGCAAGCAAGCTCGTGCGTGTGTTCATCCAGGTGCAGAGAAAAGATGAACACCACCGCCTCTTTGGCTTCAAACTCAAAGGAGTGACAAAAGAGGTCCCAAAATAATTCAAAATCAAAACGGACAGCGGGAAAGGAGAGAGAAGGAAACAAAAGAATAGTAGAAAAGCAAAAACAGGGAAGAAAGCCAGAAAAATAAACTGTACAGGACAGTAGGGAGAAGAGTTCGGGAAAGGAGGTAGGGGTGGATTTTAAAAAATGACTGAGAGAGAAGTTAAACAAAAATGATACTATGTTGAGAAACGGGAAGAGGAAGAAGGACAGACAAAGGGAATGATAAAAAGAGACAAAATAAAAGAGAAGGCATGGCAGAGAGGAAGAGAAAAAGAAAAGGAGGGGAGACAAGATGTTCTCCCTGGGTAATGTGGAGGGGGTCTTGTCCAATAAACACAGGTGAGCAGCTCGACAGGCCAGGACCACCAAGCTGACTGACAGCTGAGAGCTCTCACTGACCGCCAGCTTTATGTTACATGACACGAGGTGTGCAACTCATCAGACAAAGAGAAACTGCCTGCACCTCTCAGAGTGTGGTAGGGAGAGGGTGGAAAGCACACACGTACACCCACATGCGCTTTTGCACGGCTGTTTAAAGCGGCATCCACGTACCGTGGCTGCAAAGTTGCAAACACAAAAATACCCACTCTCTCATATGGCCAGACAGGAGGAAAGCCCTGCCATTTTCCTTCACAGGTGAGCAGAAGAAGGAAACACCCCGGTGCTCCAGTTACTTAGCGGGAGAAAGTGAGAAGTTGTAGGGTGGGGGGTAGGATGTATGCTGTGTGCCGACTGAATCTTTTCCACATGACGGGCCTCGGGCTGTTTTTGTCAACTGCACTCTTGAGCAGCAAGGAGTCAGGTAGTGTGACCACATGATTGCCCAAGAGGCACTGCGGTGAGAGGGGGAGAAATTGGGGGGTGTGGGGGGGTGGAGAGAGTGGAAGGCAAGAGGAAAGCAGAGAGAGAGGGAGAGAGATGGAGGGAGGGAGAAGGATCGGGGCCGGAGACAGGACCGATGCAACACGCATGATGAGGTGTAATCACAAACCCCATTCAGAGTGCAGTGGAGTTTGTCAACATACACACATTCACATTCCACTGTCTGTCAGCTCCATGACCCAAATCGAGCATGCTGTGTGAGTGTGTTTTTCCACACACATGAATACTTTTTGCCCATTTCGCCTCCAACCAGGTAGTAGCGGTTGCACTGTCTAGGCTTGTGGTTTGTGGTGAGGAAGTCAGATTCCAAGCTCTTGTAGGATTTCGCTGCCGCCTGTATCCCTTTTCAAGCTGCGATCAAATGATCATTACGAACAAAGGACTTGGCTTGTTGCCTCTGGAGTAAAAGCTTTTTCAGTGGCTGTGACCGTGTGGTTTGATTTGAAACTTTTACTTTGAGAGAAAGTAAAGGGGGGGGGGGAGAGAGAGAGAGAGAGAGAAAGTCTTATCATAGAGAGGAATCCTACCATTAATTAAAAACAGCAAAACTGAGTCACTCAAATACAAAAAAAAAACTAAATGTAGTTATGACAGACTTAAGTTCACAAAGCTAACGTGCAAAAAGTTAATTGTAATCACATTTAAAATAATGTTTGATTTTTAGTGTCTCCCAAGAATTCAGGAACAACTTCTTGGCAACTCAGTTATTTCCATGTACTGCACCTTAGCATGCAGACCCTTACATAAACAGAACTCATCAGCAGGTTAAAACACTGTAGGATTTAGTTTATGTCACGATGGCAATATCCCTATAAAACACTGCGCTGGGAAGGGCTAACATAAACTTTAGACTATTTGTGCAGGCTGAAAAATGAGGCTGCGTGACAGCTTGGTGATAACACACGAGTTCAATCTGTCAAGACAATCAGCATTCAGACCTTGGGAGAAGAATGCGCGAGTGTGTGCGACCGATTCACTGGACACGATCACCTGCGAGCGAAGCCCACTCATAATTCGTCCCACCTGAAATAAGGAGTTCAACCTAAAGTCAGGCCTCTCTGATGTCATGCCTGCCTCAGGTTGGGTTTCACAATAATCTCAGGCTCTTGGAGAGATGCCATCAGGCCCTGCTTCCACGCCCCAAGATTTTCTTGAATTAAATTGCAAGGAAAGAATAACACTTGAAACAGCAGATCTTTGCTCCCTTTTCTTCAGAAATTAAGCTATTGCATGCGGTATTTCCAACGAGTATTACCTAATATGACGCACACACATATACAGAACTACTGCAAGGGCCCCAAAGTATGCTGAGGCAGGCCACCTTTGCTGAGGGAAATTAACTTTCTTTTTCCTGCATTAAAATTTCTTAAATTACATATTCTAGATTCAGATTCATCCGTTCATATTCGAATGAAGATTTGGCAATTTATAATCAACTGGATAACAGATAGCATGAAAGAAAAAGAGGGGAATACCGCAGAGGATCAATAGAGCCATCTTCTTCTGAGGTAATGATGGTAATACTCATTCTGAGCCTCCTTGCAAACTTCATTCTCATAGCAACTGTGCACTCAGGACAAACATTCGCCGTGCAATTTCTTTTCTTTACTCATCACCCGACATCCTCCATCTCCACATCCTCTCTTGCTTTTTTACTCTGACCCTCAGTTATTTCTTTTTTAGATAGATGTGAGTGAGATAAATACCCGATAGTTGCTAGGAAAAAAGTATAGTGTGGAAAAAGAGATTAATCTAAAGTGTTTATACTGAGAACAGGACCTGGACTGAATTCTATCTTCTTCTTAAACTGGGTTTTATATGGAGCATTCACACCAGTTAAAAAGAAGAGGAAAAAATTGCTGGAAATATAAATGTCAGGTATGCAAAAATAATTCCTTCATGGAAGTAATGTAAGAACAGGACATCTCCTAATCAGAGAGCTCAGCAAAGGGCAAGATGTCACTGGCTTTTCTTCCAATTTGCTCACAGTATGACACAATCAGACCCTACCCCAAACTTCATTAAATCGAAAAATGGAAACTGGGGAACTTCCAAAAAACTTTCAGCTTCTCCCCCTCCCTCTTTCCTAAGTGTGAAGACAAAACAGTGGACCATAGAGAGAAGGGCGCATGAAGAACGGCAGCAGATCCTTGGGAGTGAGTGCAAAAGTGAGGAAAAGGGGGAAAGAAGGGAAAGTAAACCTTTGATGAGTAAGACTTTTTTTGTTAAGCGATGGAGCTTAACTTTAAAATATTCTGGGTGGCAGTGAATGGGGGATTGACCAATGGCCCTGATCTCAGCCACACACGGGGGCACTGGGGTTAATGGTGGATAAAGATTAGAAAAAAAAGAAGGGTTGCTTTGCCTGATCTCCATCCACCCCCACACACCGACCCTGCAGTTTTCACCTTCTCCACCAATCCCAAATCAGCTAGACAATGGAGGCTGCCAATGGGGAATGATCCAAGTCCCTTTGATTTCTGCCTCTACCCCCTCGACTGTTCTGAGTGCCCAGGGTAAAGACCCGTGGAGGTTCCCCTGTTTGCCCACTCACAGGGACGACAGTTAGCGGGCTCAGAGAAACCATCTGAGGATTGAAAATGGTATGACAAGAGGTCTCTGATCTATGACAAGAAATCAATTTCAAACTGGAAATGTGCGCAGAGAGCTGTTCAGACTGAGCTGTAGCTTCTTTAAAGTAGCCAAAGATATGCTTAATTGCTGTAGATTTTTATATGTGTCTACGGTGGAAGTGCAGCTTGCAGTGTTGAGGCAATTACACATTTTTGCAATGATTAGAGGGACATTTTTAGGCTAGCAGATATGCAGTAAGAGTTCATCTTTGAAGATTTAACTGAATACTGGACAAATTAAGAAGTAATGTTTAAATCTCTTTTAGGTGGAAAAAGAAATCTTGACTCTGTTTCACTCAGGAATGAAAGCAATGGGAAGGTGGAAGTGGTCTCGCACCCAAGATGCTGAGTGTCTTTGCTTATGTGCACACACTTTAATCACATTTTAACCTCAAAGACTGTACTCCAAGATGGTGTTTTAAGAAAAATTTATTTTTTTCCTGTTAGGTTATGGATTGAATAGATTTTAAAAATAGATTCAAAGCAAACAGACACAAACTTCTAGCTTCAAACAATAAATCAACCACAGAAAAAAGTTTTTTACTTCTTTTGGAAATGAACCAGATTGGCTCCAAAATGTAATAGCTCCACCTCAACAAGTTTATGCATTGTCTTGCAAAAAAGACAAACATTCCTCCATCTTTGGCCTTGACAGAATAATTGTGGCATTTAATTAACTGCAATAAATAAATGGCTATTGCATTATGTAAAATGGCAGATTATCATGTGCAACCTTTAAACAACACTTGTGCTTTTTCTTTTTAATAAGGTCACAATAACACCCTCCAGACCATATGACCAATATATCCATAAGAAAACGATACACTGATATGTACACTTTTCTCATACCCCGCTCTGCTGATTTGTCATTTCAGCACCCAGGACTGTTTCTCTAAAGCCAAACCCCATCAGCAGTCGTGACTGATGTGCCTCATTACAGTGGACACATTAATCTGAAAGAAAACACAACACCAGGCATGCAAGGACAATGAAAACTGCTTTCACTTACCACTTTGCACTTTACAGTGTTTGTCGTCTGCTTTTTTCTACGGGTGCACTGTATACATATTTCATCCCTAAAAAGAAAAATAAGAAACATGTCGGACCATAAATATGAGAAGCACACCGAAAAAAACAACAAAAAAGCGCATTTGTCTGGACATGCATTGAGCAGATACTTTGTAACTGACTCAAATAGCTAGAAATAGCTGGATTTGGAATCTGAGGCTACGGGTTGATCTGTGGACTCCATTTAATTTAATGCAACAGTTTCCAATGTTTTTAAGTTCTGTTTGGCTGCTTGCATTGTGATTTTATTGTAAACAAACATTGTTCTATCAATGATAGAAAAACTGTCGGCTTTACTCTCATAAGCTCTGCTTAGCAGAGCTCAGCACACAATGTGACAGAGACGGTGAAACAGAGAGCAGAGGAAGAAAGGAGGTAAAATGCAGTAAAGACACGGACTAGGCTGGAATAAAACATGCAAATAAACTAGATTTACATCATAAATAAATGTTTTGGGGCTTTTTAATAGTCATATATTTTTGTTCCTTGTTTGTTACTCTTCATTCCAATTCACAAAATTCAATTTCATAATTTATTTATTTCATTATTTGTATGGAAAAAGTCTGACTGGTGGAGTCCCACTTTTGCCACCTGCTGTGTTCACCAATATAGAGAGATACATGTGGAATATACCGAATTTAGGAACAATGTAACCCCTCTTCAATTCTAGTTCTGCTACAAATCTCAATCAAGACATCAATTGCATAAAAAAGAAAAAGAAAAAGTAAAAAAAAAAAAAAAAAGAAAAAGAAAAAAGAAATCCAAGCTTGCTCACATTTGTCAGCCATAGTGCATATCATAACTTCTAAGTAAGAGTAGATTGAAAATCCTTGGGGTGTGAAAACCAAACAGGCACAACTGAAAGGTTGCCCAGTGAAGGGGGAATTCTATCAAGGTAGACAAGATGAAGATTTGTTACATTTGAGGAGGAATGGGGCCCCACTGACCTCTTCCAGCCACTACAATCACCCTAACACGGGCAGGTTAACAATACCGTAACACTATCAAGCACAGACTAAAAACAAAGACACAGTCATTGCATGCAAACACACAACTGTTTTACATAAGAGTTTTACTCTGAAAGATTAATTGGCCTTAGGAATGCACTGTGTACTTTTAATTTTAACACAGAGCTTTGAAAATACATGCTGCTCTAAATCCCTCCCAAGGTCCAGGATGCTTTGACCGATGGACATGAAGGGACTATGTTCAAATACTTACCCTCAGGGAGAGAACTTGCTGTTGTTGTCCGTCACAGGTGGGGTAGCAGTCCAGCAATGTCAGCTCTCTGAGATTAGAGAAAACAAAAGCACACTGTTAGTCCAAAACTACTTTATGACACACTGATTTTTTTTCCCCCTAGGAACATTCATTGCTGGAACTAACAAGTGTGGGCTAGATGGCTTATTGCATAACTATTTTCTGTAAGGTTTGTAGGTGAAGGCAGTAAACTTTGTGACAACAAAGTGCACCTGGATTTTTGCTGTGAAGCCTGAGAGCATATGTGTGTGGGTATATATCTGTGTGTAAATGCATGCACCAACAGGCAATGTACGATACAGTACACTCCCCTGCCCCCAAACTGCTCAATCTCTGTAAAGTTAAAAGGCGCAGTGCCTGGAAGGCTCTAGCTCTCAACGCCAAGTAAATCACACCGTTAACCTGACACGATTGATTTCTCATATACTTCCATTCAGCTGTCTGAATCTAAGTACACATGCTATGGTATCCATATAATTTAGAGCCCATTAGCATTGATGATTTTTGTGTTAATCACACAAGTACATTGAAAGAAGAATACAATGCCACATCTGCAGCTACTGATTGATCTGGACACTTTTATTGCACATGCATTACATTTAGAGAACTAGGGGCTAACAACAAGTCCCCAGGAGCATCAGAGAGGCCACTTTCTGCTGCTGGGGGCATGAAGGGCAAAAAATGGCCTGGATGTTCCTCCCTGGGATGTTTTTTTATTCCTCTCCCTTTTATTCTCCCAGAATTCCAATGACCCCTACAGGCAACCAGCGACTGCTGAATCCTAAGGAATGTGCTCTCTGAACTGTGCAAAAGGCCCGGAGCTCACAGAGCACAGCTGAAAACAAAAACATGCCAACTGGTATAATTTCTCACTGTTTTGAGTTTGTGGAAAAAACGTTGCACATATTGCTGCACAATATTTGCAAAGAATGGGGTAAGAAGGTTTAAGACTGGGGGGTGAGCACCAACCAGTGGACTGGATATTGGGAAAACCGACATGAAAAGTTTCAGAATAACAATTGTTTTAATGTGTATTTAAGTAGAGTGAAACATCTACTTGGATGGGATTACTACATCTGAAAAAGCACATTTTAGATATAATATGGATAAACTACTTTCAGCTGCTTCCTTATTCACAAAGAGTTGCCACAGCAGGTATCTCCACATGTTTGATTTGGCCGATTTTTTAAACCTGATGCCCTTCCTTTCACAACCCCAAAAGGACTTGCGGCTCCTGGGATCAAACCGAGGATTCGTTCCCTGTTATCGAATGTGTAAACCACTACACTAAGGAGCCACTTTAGATATAATATAGATATAAAATATAATTTTTAGATAATGCCCCCCACTTCTCTTAAATCATTTGCTCCTGGGTAGACTTCCATCATCACAGCACCCTGTGGCCATGCAGATGTTATATTTTATTCAGTGGAAAAGCATTTGGAATGCTATTAGTCTGCATGACCTCCAATTCGTGGGGATTTACAAATAACACACATGTCTTTATGCCAAGTCTAAAACCATTGGTAAATTCTATCAACTTATAAATATGGCAAAAGCATTCAACTATTCATGAAGGTCTAATAATGCTATAGGCTGATATTTACATAAAGTGCTTGTGCGCTAAGTCAAGATAAACTATTTAAGACCTGGACCACAAATACCTCCACACATCAGAAAAAGGAGGGTCCTGCGATGAAAGAGGACATTATGCTAACAAGTCAGATTACTATACACAATAACTTTATCTTAAAAGTAAATACCATCCTTGGTGTTGGAAAGAGAGGGGGGGCGTTATGGAAAGTCACTGGCAATATTTCTGTGGGGACCAAATGCTCCTTATCAGTGTTAGTCGAGCAATTCAGGCCTGCCTGAAGAAAGATGAGTCTTCAAACTCATTCTATTCATGGTCAGACGTGTAATTACCCTCAGCTCACAGTCTAGACGTAACCGCTTTCACAGTATTTAAGACCCCCTATGCAACGCACGGACGCTGGCTCCTACCACCAAGCCCTGCACGTTAAATCTGTGGGCAGATAAATTAGCGAAGAATGCAATAAAATAGACACAATGAGAGGAACTTTATCCTCCCCGCTGCTAAATGAGATTTCTTTGAAATGCAGATCAGTGGCTCTAGATTAGTGAATTTTAGCTGCTGTCAACATCATAACAAAATACAAATGCGATTGTTCGCTGCTGCCTTATCTCCTTGCTTCCATCTGCTGGCTGGTTATTTACTCCCCCCTGATTTACTATGCAGATCTAAATAAGTCGCATCAAAAGGAGGGCTTACTGCACAATGGCTTCTTAAGCTTCTACATCAAGGTATTTGAAAAACCGGTAGTCACATGAAAAGGCTGCCCATCAAAGGCACATCTCTAATGAACTCTCCCATATCAGAGGGGGCTTGTGGGGCCTGGCTTTAATGCCTTCTGTGAGAGAGGAGCAGAACTACAAATCAGACCCACCAAGCCATGGCAGAGAAAGGAGGAGGACAGAGAGTGGGAGAAAAGAAAGGAGGAGAAGGAAGGGGAAGACAGCAGTTATCAGATGAGATTAACTCAGCAAAGGCACTAGTCCTGGGTCTTTCCATCCATCTAACTCTTAAGTGTACGCTGATGAAGGCACTTGTAAAAAAGTTCAAGAGAGCACGCTACACTGAATTCAGTGACAACACACCAAGGTTAACTACTTAAAATACAAATTTGTATTTTAAAATAATTTGGAATCTGAAATGTTGATAGATACATTCAGTGTGAGTGTAACTGTAATGCCTTAAAGGTTTTTTGAACAACTGTAATGAAAGGAAGTCTGAATATTCTAAACAACTGTTTAAAATGACCCATCAATCCAGTGATCAAAGGAAGACATAAACTGTCAAACACAGGAAAGGAAAACATACTGTGTTTTCCCCACTTCTCATCCTCTGCAAGTCTGCAAACAGCTTTGGTAATCTCAAACAGAGCTTTTGCATTACGCTCCTGCAATAACCTTTAATTTCATGGTGTATTTGTTGCATTCAGCACACAGGCAGGATTACAACTGACAATCTTCAGACTTATATGGGAAAAATAAACTGCATGAAGAGATCATGATCTTGAGCCCCCCCATCCCACCCCACGCTCTCAAACACACCGCCACCCTGCTTTGTATCCCTATGCCTGGTTGAAGGGGAGACCCCCACCAACAAGCATGCAGTTTTACCAGTGAACAATTAGCCCCGGAGCAAGAGCAGGCCCTGCACTGGCACATGTGGTTAAGAGACGAGCGCTGCGGGAGAGCGCCAGATGATGAAGGGATGAGGTTGGGAAGGGGGAGTAGAGGAGAGGATATTGAGGGGGGGTACCCCCACCCCATCCCGGGTGAAGGAGGCGAGTGGCGCGTGCCAGCCACACGTGTGCCAATTTTTGCCTTCCTTCATCATTCACTTTCGGATCCTCTTTACAGAGAAGATATACATATAAAATAGAGAGTGGAACTTTCCCCCCTCCTTACATCCAGTCCAACTTTGTCCCCAAATTTTAGGAGCCCACCCCGAAATTGAGCTGTGATGTAAAGGAACCCAATGGTTAAGTCGCTTGTGCTACAGAAACCAAACTCGTCTTCCCTCCCCTCACCCTGCCTCAAGCGTCTTTCTACAGTGCAGCGTGCCAACTGGGCCCAGTGCCAGTCGCATTTGCCACCACAAGGGACCCCCGTCTTTTCGCCTTGCCTAATGAAATGACAAAACAACAGATTTGCATATGCAGAAACAGGTGTTGTAACAGGTTTGACTCCTCTTGACCCGAGCCGTGTTAAAGAGAGAAAATGCTAGAGAAAAAAAGTTTATGGCCAACAGCTGCCTGGAGGTATTTAGGCTCTGATGGGCACTCAAGTCTGCACCATCTGCCCTGCTCCTTGCCAGGAGTGACAATCTAAATTAAAAACCACTCATCAAAAATCGTAAAAATAAACCATTGTTTTGTTGGGTCCATATGTTGTGGCTATTTTACTTCATTCTCAGAGAGTTGCATTTGAGGCTGAGCTTCATGGCCTATAGCTGTGATCCAGGGAAAATCCAAAGAGCCACACAGTAGCCTGTAATTACCCTCCCACCGATCTGTTGCCTTCAAACCAAAGCCCTGCGTCATCCTCCACAATATCCAAGTCCATCCTCTCCACATTACAGAGGAGAAAACCTAGAAGAGCCTGTGTGGTGAAAACATGGCCATTGTTTAGAGTAGGATTAGGGACTGCCATCCAGGAGCACGAGCCGGGTGTTCAGATGGTGAAAGAAGAGAAAAGAACTACGCTGTACTTGCTCAGAACTTGATAACTGCTATTATGTTTTATGCAGATTTACATTCGCATTGCCAGAAATAAAAACTGTGGTGGAGAGTACATGGTGGCGAAACAATCCAAAGTTAAAGCGATGCATTTCTGGAAATGTCAAACGTCTCCCTTCCACGTTTTGACCAAATTATGTCCTGACTCAAAGGGGCCTGACTGGGAACATTCTCTTTGTCCTTTTGCTGAAAGACACGGCTAGTGTACAACACCAAAGCTATGCCCAGCATGCTCAACACCACCGCAACCCAACCCCCCACTACCATTTTTCTCCCCCCTGTTTTTATTTAGACGGGTGAGACAGAAGGAACAAACCTGAGACAGTCGTGACCCTGCACGAGTGCTGTAACTTGTTCTAGAGCTATGCCAGCAGAAGGCAGCACCATATGCCCTCAGCCCCGAGCTGGATGCTCTTTCTGCAGCCTAATGTGCCTGTCAAAAATTGTTACTGTCATGACCCCCCCTCTCTTTCATGTTTTTCCCCCTACACACACAACATGTTTGAAATAAACATTTTTTCCCTTTTTCTCTGTGTCTCTTAGGGTAAAGAGGAAAGGTTGTTTCCTCTGTGAGGCACAGTGTGTTTTTGTTTCTAAAAAGGATAAAACCCATCAATACAAACCATTCTATAAAGCCCAGTCTTTACAACTGTACACTCATTAACTAATACTATATTTATTTATTTATTTAAGGTAAAAACCAACTTAGGCATTATGAAACCTAACCTCTTTTTCTTTTTTCTTACATTTCTATTGTGAAATTAATTAAAATAATCATTATTCTATTAACATATCATATATAAAGACCTTCTAAACCTCAGTGGACCTCAGTCCTCACTGTTTACAAGTGACAAGCTGATGGCTGAATGCAGTCTGAGTAACAGTGACCTTGCCTTTTACCATGAGTGACCTTCTGTCTTTAATTCAGGGCAAGACCCCCAAAACCAACACTTTTTTTTTTTTCACATGAGGACATCGTCCATCTGACCGTGACTTGAATAAAAGCTGTCATGCCCTCACACCACACTGGCCACACAGTAAACATGCAACTGCTAACTCAAAAAGAAAGAAAGAAAAACTGAGGATATAAAAACATGTAAGGTCTGTGGCTGCTATCAAATGGACCCATGGTTGTATGTGGCCACAACCAACATCGCCCGTTGTGGGCTCCACATTTTGAATCCTGCATTTCCATCTTTTTTTAGAACCAGAAGTGAACACATCTGGATGAGTGGGTGGAAGCTTGGTTGTCAAGGTGCATCCATAGACTGCGTGGATGCATCATACAGACACAGATGTATACTATTTAATGGAAAAACAACATACAAATAAAATGTTAGAACATCACTCAGCAAACTTAAAAGAGACTTCCTGGAAAGTCTGAAAGTACAATTAACAACACAGCAATCCATATCATTTGTCAGCTAACTGCATTAAAAAGGCTCCAAAAGGCTGCATGGTTGGAAGGTACTGTTAGTGACTTGAATCAGCAAAGAGCTAGCATTTATCCACCTCTGTCAGCACCCACCTTTGAGTGGTAGGACTAGAAAAGTGAAATACCGTTCCAATTACCTGTCGCTCATAGCAGTTTAAATAACATTTAAATGGATAAATTCTAACAAAAACCTAATCTTCCCAAAAAGCTGGAAATAAGCTAAAGAGAATGAATAAAATGCTTTTGTACCAGGCTGTAGAGTTCAGCGATTTAATGCTGGAGTCTGTGGAGATTGACTCGCTTTTGGAGACAGCCTCAAGTGGCTATTACAGGAACTGCAGTTTCTGGCAATCCGTGCTGGCTTCCATCTTTCACCCCTGAAGGTTGCAGCTTGGTGTCAGCTGAAAGGAAGACTACAATATATGAGGTCACGGTCAAGAGTAGAACAGCCAAGAGGAGAAATTTAAACTTTATGAAAAGCATGACTTATTTTTCATAACTGTAAGAAAGATTGTGTACACAAAGCTAATGTTTTATAACTTTGCATGAATGCTTCTTTGCATTTAGAGTCAGACACACTGTGATACACGCCAGCAAAAAACTACACATCTCAGCTTGTGGAGTGTGGTCATCTGTTTGTGAGTTTTACAACCCTTGGAGGGATACATGATGACGTAAGATGTAGTAATATTTGCAAAAACAATCTTTACAGGACATTTTGATACGTGACTGTTTTGATTAAAGTCAATTTACAGCATAGCCACATAATCTTTTTAACTTGGGAAAGCAAGCATAAAAATCAAATGGTCAGTGAGTATGTTACCAACTTTTCCCTATTAACTCACCCTTGTGTGAAGAGCCTGCAATCTCTCTATAATCCACATCCCCTGACCCCACCCTACACAGCTTTCTCCAGCCAAAGAGTCACAGCGTTCCTCGTCGACAACGGTGTCTAGCTGGGCTTAAGAAGTGACCCAGAGCGTAACTAAAAAAGTCTGAGCTGTCTCAAGACTCTTAGTAACTGGGACACACAAAACATCATTACTGAAATGTGGATAATTACAGTCCAAAAGAGTGGCCTCCTAAGCATGTAATGCACTCTTTTATCTTAAGAAGTCAATCTCTCCAAAGCTGACAGCTTGCAGCATATGATCCTGGTAAACAAATACTTTTGTGCGGCACAAAAGTGCCATTAAAGGCCAAAACTGTCAACACAAATTCCATTCTTAACTTGGAGGGGGAGGGAACCAAAGTGCAGCGGGGAGGGGGGGACGGACGTGATCACTTCTGGTTGCTTTAACTTGCACGGAGGTACGGAGGTTGTCATAGAAACATTTCTATGAAGGGATATAACCTGAACACATGCCATTTAATCACCTTTAAGTTTATGTAACAGGGGCTGAGTGAAAACACACTGGATGGGCTCACTGACGAGGTTAGATAAGTGATGCTGCTAGTGCGCCACTCCCTCAAATTTCTTAACCATGCATGCCCCCCCCCCGAAAAAAAAGAAAAAAGAAAAGAAAAGCACCAACACCTCAAGGGTTGAGTGAACAGTCTGCTTCATTACAGTGGTACTGGGGGATGGGTGATGGTGCGATTCAAACACTAATCCAAAAATGAGTGTTTCATTATCTAAAGAGCCAAAAACAACACTGATGTGATCTGTGTATAAAAGCCACTTTCTTCTAATCAAACCCCCCCACCCACTTTTTTTATTTTGCACAGTGCACAATAAAAAACTGTGGAAACTGTGCAAGTTTCCACAGGAGTATTAGAATAAAAAAAAATAATAAACACAAAGGATTTTTCTACTTGAGTTCAGCTAGAAGCAACAATTCTCATATCTGAGACAAAATCATGCATCAACCAGCGTTCATTGAGCTGAAAGCCGAATCTTAATTTTGATAAATGATTGAAACATATGACAGGGTATACACATTAATCCTGTGGAGGACATTCATTTTCCTATTACCATAATGTAGAGCACGACCACCCAATGATGAATGCTGCAATCAAAAAATGGACGCAGAGTGGGGAGAGCCGGGTAATAAGTGCGCTGTTCCCAACAACGGTCAGTCTTGAAGGGAGACTAATGGCAGGTCTCTCTGCATCTCTCCCACTGCCTTAAGTGGGTAAGGGAAGGAGAAGAATGCATCCTGTTTTACAAAATCCAGTGGCCTCACTTACCAAATGCAAGGACACCTAAACAACAAGTAAACAAGAGTCTGTTTTAAACACACTTTGAGAAATAATTACAGGGGCATTTCAACAAAGGTTGATTGTGCGCTGTCGCTGACATATTTCACAAGGGGCATTTATTGCCGCCTGGCCTTTGAAGAGTGAGAGCTGCTGAGTGAGGGGGGGAACTGGCCCACACCTGCATAACTGAGGAGGGAACACCTGTGCACCCTGCGGCTTGAACAAGTAAGGTCGATCCAGCTAATCCAGGGGTGAAAGCTGATCAGAGGACAGGCCTGAAGAGTTCTGCAGCTCCCAGTGCCTTGTTAGCCTTTCTTTACCAAAAGAGAGGGGAAAAAAAAGTTACATCTATTGATTTTTGGGCCACACTTGATTGCAAGACAGGAGGGACAGGGAGTGTGAAATAGAGGAGGCCAGCAGAAGATTTTTTTAGGAGCTTGTAATGTTTAGAGAAATTAGTCTGAATTGGAGGTTTATCATGATGAAAAGCAATACACTACCAACACCCCTGTCTGTTTCTGGACAACGAAAAAAGATGGAATATAAAAATGGAGCATGCAACTACGGTAAGCTGATTAATCGTAGATATTGATAACGCAGACAGCAGTCATGCAGGTAAAGGATCATTAAATCTAAATGCACCTTTTGAGCTTAAGAAGCTGTGACAGTGGTATTTAAAGAAAAATATAACTGAGCACTAGTGGAACATGGTTTTAAAACCACCAGTCATATGTGATATCATTATATGGCTAGAACACTAAAGGATTGCACTGAAAAAGAATTAAACTGACTTCATATCTTACACACAGAAGCTGCAATAAGATGCAAATCAAATCACAGTTTCCTTCTTTTTTTACTAATTACTACAACGTAGTAGGTAGCTGCATAAAAAATAAATTCAGCTGGAAAATAAAATAGCTTCCAATTAAATTCATGTAGATACTTGTCCTTTATGTAGTTTTTTGTTTATTTTTCTCTAGTGAAGACATATATATATATATATATATATATATACAAAAAAAGAAACAAAAGAATTGAGCTGGTTTCGGAGCAAACTTTTTAAATTAATTTTTAAATATTTAATTTATCACATAACGGTGAATAAAAATCGGTAAATAGCCTAATTCTGTTAGACATGTGGAATAAATGTGTTAGAAAATTAACAACTTGTTTTATATCGTCGCACTTAAAAAAAAAAATCAGCGTTCAGCTTTCAGAGCAGGCAAAGACTGGACAGTGCTCTCAAAAGGTCCTAACAGTTTTTTTAAGCGAATACCGAGCTAAGGGAAATCTGTCAAAGCAGCTCGCTAACTCCGAGCGCAACGTGTAAATAATAACCCAACAAAAAGCAAAAACTTGACAACCAGCGGTTCACTTCCTAATTCAAATGCAGTGGACAGAGAGGTTTAGAAAAAATAGTCAAAGGTTTTCGGAGACTAATACGCTCCTGCGCAGGAAAACTTACCACGAGAAACGGCAGGTATATTTCCCTAAAGTCAAAGTGGACACGCCAGGTGAGAAACCGTCGTCCTCTACACTTGCAGCCGTCTTCGCACGTGACTGTCCAAGTTCACCATAACGCAGAGAAAATGAACAACAAGCTGCAGAGTAAATAAAAAAAAGCTCAAATATTCCTCCGCTGGGCACCGCTGTCGGAGACAGACACACACACACACACTCTCTCCTGCGGTCTCCCGTCAACGCCGCTGTTATTACTAATGCAACAGAGAGAAAAGCAATATACTGAGTCCTGTTTGAATGACGCGCAATGCGAGGAAGAAGAAGCGGCTTGTTTTTTTTTTTTCTTTCTTTCTTTCGTTACGATTCAAACACACATCAGGCAGCAACCCGGCAAGCAAGTAGTATATTTGGGACTAGAACCCCCCCAGGGGAGGCACTTGCTTGTTCGCGGAGGTGTGTTTGTTATTTTTGGGCGTACTGCGACCCCGTGTGACGTCAGGGCCACCTGCTCTGTAAACAAAAAAAAAGTATTTTTAAAAGTTTGCTCCCCCCCTTTTTTCACTCTTCGCTAACGTTTAACTATTAAGTATTTTAGCGGGGAGAGCTGCTGCCCGTGTGAGGAAGCGTTCACCATAGTTAGATATTATTGTTGGGGATTGAACCGGTAACCTTCCACTAATGGGACGATCCCGCCAACCAAAAAGCAACATTTCTTGTTTTTGATAAACTTGACTTTATATGCTAAAACTCGCAAAGAAGTAGTGCGAAACCATCCGCTATTAAACTGAAGAAAAGAATCAATATATGCCTTTAATGTTCCTGCAATATTTCATCAAGAGGATCTGCTTTTATGTAGCAGCTTCCTCCGGCATACATCAATCGTGACTGTTTCCCTTTTGAATCTTTTTAAGGTCATTTTGTGTGTTTTCTCCTCTCAAATTTTGCGTAATTAACCGACTTTCATAAAACTGCACGACAGGATTTTTTTTAAACAAATAATAATGCAAATGAAAGCATCGATGGAAACAAATATACCTTAAAATCTTCAGCAGCTTTCGAGCCAGAGTTTAAACTGCACCTCTCTCATCAGCGGTGACATTTTTAAAGCTGGCGTTTTTACGTGCACGTCATTAAATTGTAGGTTTGCAGATAGAAATATTCGCGGTTGTCTACAAGTGTTTACACTGAGAGGATGATTGGAAACCAGTGCGTGAAAAACATAATATCCTAAACGCCATCATCATTATGAGTGTTATTAAAATTGTGCTTTAGTGTAAACACGTTTAAGGTTAAACTCTGTATACAGAAAATCACTGTTGAATAAATACTTTACAAAAGAAAAACATACGACAACATCTACAGATTCTTGACTGGAGGATTTTATTATTACTTATTCTGTCATACCTTTACAACGTAATTTAGTGTATTTATTCATCTAATAGTAGATCCGAAGCCAGTCAAACACTGAGCACAACCCTGAGCAGTAGTTAAAATGATTTGCTTTCTTCTATCTCGTCTTTCCTCTTCTTTCTTTCTTTTTTCTTTCTATCCCCCCCTCCCCCTTTTTTCTTCAAACGCTACGATGTTCATAGCTTAGAAATAAATATTCAGAATAATATCAAGTGGGAAAGGAAAAGGAGTAAGAGCTAAGTGTTTTGCTTAAGAAGGGCGATTAGTGCATTTAAAGATTATATATCTGGTGTTATTTATGTTACAAATAATTGAGAGAAACACGGTTGTAGGTGATGTGTACATGTTGCTGTGTAGTGTGGCCATGTGAATTTAATATACAAAAAAAGATCTATTGTTATTACCATTATTATTGTTATTACTGACTAAATACGTAAATATTTTTTAAAAATACATTATTTTTTAGTTATTATTATTCTTATCAGCATTATCCTGAAAGCTGTTTCCTGTTGGCGTGTATGCACGGAATACCCATATTATATTCTGAAATCATCTGAAAAAATACAGTATTAGACACTTATCTGTCTGATGTAATATAAACTGGGATTGTTCCAGTAATTGTGTGGTATACGCACACAGTCTTTTCTACCGTTTTGTGCTTTTGTTTGTGTTAAAAATCTTTATTGCAACTAAATATTCCGTGAAACGTGAATTAGAGGAAGCAGCATCTGCAAAATGATGAGGACATAAAGGGAAAAGCAGTCTCGTGGAATTGTGACGGTGGTATGCCGCCACCTACTGGTCATTCTTTAAAACAGAAAACAACTTTCTGATGAAGGTAACTGGCACAGGAAGTCTTAGGTACACAGAAGAAATATTAATATTACCTTTTCCTTCTGTAATGATCTTGTTTGTGGACAAGGCTAACTGTACGCCTGGAACTCATTATCACACTAAGGGAGACTACAGTGGAAATGCAAATGAATTTTAACTTGTGCTGACATGAATTTTACTATGATCACATAGTGCCATCTACTGATAAAACTTAGTCACACAATTCGTCTTGCATTTAGACATTTTTTTTTTAGCATTCCTGCTACTGACTGTATGCATTTAATGTTATGTATTTTATATGATTGCACTTAGCTGTAGCAAATTAACACTTGTCACATGTCTGCCTTTTCATACGCTGCAAATGATGCAACTTAATCACTAAAACTGCAGTTGAAAAGTCCAAGGAGAGCATTTTTGCCTTTAGTATGAAGAACAAAGGGTCCTTTGGGGGACTTCAGTACTTCAGTTGATCAGTGTCAGTAAATACTTTGAAGCGGCAGCACTAATAGTTACTTTGTCTGGAAAATGCATTTTACATTTTATTGCTTTTAACACTGGTGAGATTCCTGAACAAAAACTAAAGCATCTCAGAGCTGTTCTCATATGTGCGCCTTATGCTAACAATCAGTCCTTAGGTTGATCGATCACTCTCCATTTGTGCTGTTTCAAAGGATGACTTTTCATCAAACTTTAGTCTGTTGAGCTTTAGATTTATACCCAGAGGCCTGATCACCATTAAGTAAAACTAGACAACTGCTTTTACAGTGTAGCCAAGAATGCAGAGATACTGTATCAGGTGTGGATTGTCGAAAAGCAGGTAGAAATTTTGCTATGTGAAACTTTTAAGACTTTGTTGCTGCAAAGCAAGTAAATGTAAAATAAAATAAAAAACTTCAAAGTAGCTTCAAGTATGTCCTTTTTCTGCACTAATTTTCCATTGTAGAGCTCTGTAAATGCTTTGCTTTCATGTAGTTATGATGTTACTAACAAACATATTATGAGAGCGTAACCGCGAGGATAACAGGCCAGCCTTGGTCTAGTTATATGTGTCCTATTAATAGGCCTGGCTCAGGCTCACGAGCTTCGCTGTAACCGAACTCCATCTGTCAAGTCACGTCCTCTCCCTGCTCTCCCCTCTACACTATCACTGTAGCCGGGCGAGGGTCACTCTGGTCTGTGCCACCCTCCTAGTGGACAGACGGCAGGACAGGCAGACAGCTCAAGACCATCGTGTATTATGGAGACTCTGTGCGTTCAACCCTCGCGACAGGACGGGCTGATGATGGAGGAGGAACAAGGGAAAAGTGGAAAACAGGATGAGGGGGGAATGAAGGCCTCTTCTCTCACGGGCTCCACCACAGATGAGGAGACAGATGACGACTCGGAACCAGAACCCTCACCAGTTATTCGCAGGAAGGTGTCTTTCGCAGATGCATTTGGCCTCAACCTGGTCTCTGTCAAGGAGTTTGACAGTGCTGAAGCGGCAGAACTAGAAGTCAGTCGGGCTGCTGAGCAGGAGGCACTTCATTCATTAGAGGAGCTCTATATGTGCTGTCTGTTTACAGTCCCGTCATCCCCGGAGGAGCTGGAACAGAGGCTGCAGGCACAGATGGTCGAGATGGAGAGCATTGAACTCCTCCCAGGGACCACCACCCTTCGAGGCATCGTCAGGGTGGTCAACCTCTGCTACAGTAAGTCTGTTTTTGCCCGGATCACTTTCGACCGCTGGAACAGCTGCTTTGACCTCCCGGCAGACTATGTGCCCGGGTCCAGTGATAGAAAAACAGACAGGTTTGCCTTCAAGTATACTTTGGTGCCTCCATTTGAGAGAGAAGGGACTAGATTGGAGTTCTGTCTCTGTTATGAATCATCAGCGGGCACATTCTGGGCTAACAACAAAGGACTTAACTACGTGATGTTCTGCCACCAAAAGGGACAGATAAAGGAGCACGGGCCTCACATGCAAGAGGAGAGCTACAAGAGCAAGAGGAGCTGTCTCAAAGCTAACAGGTGTGAAAGTCGGAGTTTTTTTAAACATGCCTTTCTGCAGGAGGAAGTCACTTGTATGTCAACCAAAGCCTTCTGTGAAACTTTTTTGTGCACTATAGCGAGAACGGCCCTGTAGCTACAATTACTGTGGAAGGAAGTTTGAAATTCGGCACAGTGCAAGTGCACTTACACTGTGCTGCTCTTCTCATTAAGAGAAGTCATTGAAAGCAATATGCTCCACTAACTGGGCCATTGTGTGTTTACAGTGAGGTGTTATGTAACCATCCAGTGGCCTGTAGAACACACATTGCCCATTTATGGCCAGATGTATGCGCCGGTTTCCATGACGTCTCCACTGTAGCAAGATATGCTCATTTTATCCTCTTTGACCCCATCTGCAAAATTCTTTTTTTATGCCTGAAGAATTATAGCTCCCCTTTATGTGCATGCTCTGGCTTTGAGCTGCTGCAGCACAAGGGCCAGATAATGCAGCAGACAAACATATTTCAAAGGCCTCTGGCGCAGATACACACTGTCTGGACGTGCATAATAGGCATTTTGTATACTGTGTAGCATAATTATACAGCACGGCCAGTTGTTGTTTAAGGCGTGTCTTTAATAAAAGATTGAAACCTGTTTTCTATTATACCATTTGACTTGAACCCCAGTGCTCGAGGTGTTTATGGGGACTTTAAGCTTCGCGAAATTATGAAACACAACATCTGGAGGACAGAGAGCAACAATACCCCTTTTACTACAAAAAGATCTGATGAATACTATACATAATGGATTGTTAAATTAATTATCTGGTACTGTCTGGAAAACATCTTATGTCACGCTAGCCATATCTTATTTTGAACAACAGGAATGGAAACACAGTGGAGAAGACCCGGGATAATGCTAACACAGCAACAGTTGCTACAGGTGTGTACTTAGTGTTTATATATGCATGCATGTGTGCATATATGTTTTAATGTGCAACAAAACTTTCACCCTTGCCTTTTTTTGGTCTTCTGCAGAACTAGAAGCAACACAGAGAGCAGAAAAGGCCCACAGGCAGACACTGGACAGCAAAGATGTCCAGTTATTACTTCACAGTGATGACCACAGAAATGTGGTGAGGCTCTTTTTATATTATTTTACCCTACCCCAAATGATAATGAAAAACATTTATTGATAATGAAGTAACGTGCTAGGCCAGAGGCTGCAGTTTGAGGTTCAGCAGTTCCCACCATGCTTTTAAGAGAGGTTGAAAAACAGAGAAAAAGGAGTGGCAGTGTGGGTCATAGGGATTTACAGAGATAACGCCAGAAGGGGTAATATTTGGGGTGTCTTCAGTGTTTTAGGAAATTAGAAAACACCAGCATCGCCAAAAAGTAAACTCCCCTAGCCATAAAATGTATGTTGTGTCATCATAAAAACGCAGTTCTAGTTTGTCTCCAAGGTACAAATGATAGCTGAGGAAGTGGTGGATGTTATACTGCACATTGAGTCCCAGAAGGGTACATGAAGTTAGCTAACCTGATACTTGGGAACACATCTGAAATCCTTCACATTCAGTCCATTAATAATACATGGAGCATGCTTGTAAACATGTGGGAAAATTGATGAGTCAAACAAGAATAGGTCTGAAGTTGCTAGATTATTGAAATGCATTGCATCTTGGATATATAAAAATACTCAAAGGAAAGGCACATTTTTAATCACCAGCCAAATATCAGGGTTTCGCCAGCACAGTGACTTAACAAAGCTCACTGCTTTGACTTTTGGCCTTTTTTGACAGGTGGAGAGCGTAAAAAGCAGACGCAAAGCAGCACGTTTGGCACGTGTGCAGGACTACCTCTCCCAAAGAACGCATCAAGAATCCAAGAATCTTGCATGTGACTCAGCCAGTGGCCAGAAAGACTCTCAGTCTATGCCGGCTCCCTGGGGTGACTCTGCCAGCATGCTCTATAAATACCAAAAGGCGCAACCGAACGAGTGCCCGCAAGTCCTCACCTACCATCAGATTCCTCTCCTTACACTGGACTGGAGCAATGACAAACCCCAGCAGTGGGAGACGGCTGACGCGGATGACATCTGGAGCGGAAGAGCTAAAACGATCTTGTCAAAAGAAGAAAACGCACCTTCTGCTGATGACATGTGGGAGACCTTTCTTCCTGGGACAGATGATACTGACAATAAAAAAGCCTCTGTGTGTGATGCGTGGCAGGCCTTTCTTAATGGGCCCGACCATTCTAACGTTCCAGAGTCAGAATGGCTGCAGACAGCAGCATCAGTGTCTCCTTCAAACGACAAAGGGCTCCAACCCCAATATTCAGCATTTCGAGAATTTCAACTGGGTGCCGATATTCCTGCCGCCGCACAGGCACACTGCTTAGATGCACATCAGCCTCTGTCAGACACATGGGGAGAACTGCTTGCTAATGTTGCCTTGAACACCGAAGACCACCAGCCAGCAGAGGCATGTGTCACCAGCCCAAGAGATGACAACGCAGCAACACAAGACGCATCCCAAAGGTCAGAGACGAGCTCTGTAACAGACACTCCACAGAAACTTTGCCTCGAGGGGGCACCGCGGTCCGAGGACTCTATTGACAGTTCAACCGAGTGTCACAAGCATGTGATCCGGGAGCCAGAAAGAGAAGGAATAATAGGAGGAGCAAAAGAAGTAGAAGAGGAGCCCATCACATCACACATGGCTGACTTAATAACAAGCTCAGGGGAGTCGGAGACAACAGACATGACAGCAATGCCAGGGTTTCAGAATGCCAGTGCTGTTGATAGTATCTCACAGGGAGCAAGGCTGGATGAGGGTCTTTCTTCCACCGGGGAAGGAGAGGTTACAGGTACTACACACAATGGTGTAGATGACATGCTGGCATTTAGGGAGACAATCAGACAAGGGACAAAGGATGGGGCGAGGTATGTTTCTTCCACATCCAGAAAAGGAGTGGAGGAGGAAGACATCATGATGAACTATACGGAAAATAAAGCATTTACAGAGGAGGAGATATTTAGGCCACACAGAACAGAAGAGAGTGAAACCTCCCCAAGGTATGCAGATGAAATGCAGTGTGAGCAATTTGGGCCAAACAGAAATGGCAGAAATCAGCAGGAGAGTGATAGAAATGAAACAGGACCTCAACATCTACACGATGGTGGATTTGATTCAAAGCAGGAAAACAAAATCGTGGCAGCTGAATTGAATGAAGGCGTTCCATTGAACACCAAATGCGTGACAGCACTCGAAGAGACAGAGCAGGAAACTTACTTTTCAACAACAGGTGAGGAAAAAAAGGGACTAATATGTACAGCAGAGGAAAGGTTCCAGGCGTTAGATGATCAAGCATGGCAACATAATGATACAGCTTTAGATGTGAGTGCATCAATAATTTTGGATGTGCACGACAAACAGTCACAGTCAGTCCAAAGAGGCAAGGAGCCAAAAGTTGAGATGAAGCAGGAATCACAAATGGAACAAAGTGGAGTGAAATTGAAAGAAGGTGAGCACGGATTAAACTTCAACAAGACAGAGGTGGGAAAACGCTTTAGTTGCAACGGAATAATAGCAAATCCATCAGAACAGACGAGACCAACAGAGAAATCAAATGAAGTCAACCAGGCTTTCCAAAGTGGCTGCAATACATTCAGACCTCCAGCAAATAAATGCAACCCAAAGGGACTGGAAGTGGTTGAAGTGGGATGGACCGATTCACAGGAAGACACGGAGGGTCAAAATGAGAACATATGCGGTGAAACGAGCCAAGAGGAAATCGAAGTAAAAGAGAATGTCGCAAAGAAAGACACTTCAGCGGAACACCAATCTGAGACGTTACAAAGACTAGAAGGAGATACGAGTCAGGAAGACAGAGATGAGATGATGAGCATTCGGGAGCTGAAAATGGAAGCAGGGAGGGAGTTAATGGGTAATGTGGAGGGCCCTCAGGGGGAGAGGAAGAATGCACCGGCAGAATTGAAAGAAGAAGAAGAGTTGTCAGCAGAAGTTGAGAGCTCTCTGCGTGTTGAATATAAAAAGCTGTCACATGGAACAAAAGAACCTATTATGGGAGAAAATACTGCATCACTTGAGGTGATAGAGGTGGGATTGGAGGAGATCTTCATAAAAAGATTTGTAGAAGATTTGGTCAGGGGGATTTGGGAAGAGGTCTTTGGCAGAGAAGTGCAGGCATCAAATAGGCACACTGATATTGTTGATGGAATGGGGTGCATGCTGAGAGATACTACACAAGGCTGCCATGTTCTTTTTGAAAAAGACCTCAATGACACTTTTGATTCAGGGGTATTTTCCTTGACGGAATTACCAACAGATCCAAACTCAAGTTTCTGTCAAGGGCTGGAACAAGCTGTACCCACTAAAGGCCATGAACGCTCTGTGGTAGAAGGAAGTAAGTTACTTGACATAGCAGAACAAGCTCACGTTGTCTCTGAATCACATGCAGATTTGATTTTGAGTGCTAATCCCAGTCACAATCTCACCACCACCTCAGATGCGCATAGTCTGCAATCATTGCCTGAAACAACTCCAGCTCTGGCAGAAGCTCCGATGGATCTGGAAAGCCACACTCGCATAAAAGAAAGATCGGCTGCTCATTGTGAGACAGGCAGACAAATAGAAGGCTGTGTAGTTGCCCATGGAGAGATTTTTAATAAATCAGCCCACCCATCTCACAAACATCCATCATCTTCCTCAGAGAAATTAAAAGAGGCCGATGGTCTTGTGTGGTGCAGTATATTATATATCCTCAGTCACGTCACCAGACTTCTAATCTATGCCCTCTTAATTAGTGGATTCTTTGTCATTGTTTTCCTCTATGATTTCCCATCAGTCTTAGCTCTCTACATATTTTCATTATCATGGTGGTTTTATAAGTGGAAGAGACAACACGTGATGACAGACAAGGAGATGGTGGGATAGCCTAAGATTTAAGAAAAAGCAAGAGTGGTGAAGAGTGCTACATCAGCACACTACTGTAAACTGTAATGTCCACTACCATGTACAGTGCTATTAGTGTGTGTGTGAGTGTGTGTGCGTGTTTGTACACTTGGCTGATTTTCCCATCTATTAAGTTACTTAATAGACTGATTCTGAAACTTTTTGGGGTTGACGAACCATTAAACCTGAACACAATATACTACGTACCTGTCTTTGGACTCGCGTGCATTTTTTGGTTAATTTAAATACAGTCTAATGGTAAAAAAAATGGTTTAAGTTACAATAAGACTCACTAAACAAACAGAATTTGGTGCAGAAATATGTTTTTGTTGTTGCATGTTTTGTAACGCTATAAATCTGTCTTGCAACTCCAAGTAGTCGATCTAATTTGAGTTCCCATTAGGGCGTCATTCTGTGGTTTAAAAAAAAGACAGAATAAAGGAATACAATAAACTTCAAACTGAACTGAACGTTGTTAAAATCATAGGAATTTTCACCTTTTGTTGAATGTTTTAGTCCACAGAAATGTTTAAGTGTATGACGTGTGTATGTTTGCTGTGTTTTATGGGCCCAATACCACTTTATTATGTAACAAATGGAACAAATTTCCTTGATTTTCTTCAATAAAAGAAATTCATGTGACAAAAAAAATACAACAAAGAAACCCCCATTGTTTTTTAAATTGACACAGCAAGATTTCTTTTGCCCTGGACATTTTCATATTTCACAACTGATGAACTTTGCATGATGCATGTTTTATGACACTACAGCTTTGTGGTTTGTTCACTACCGGTGTTGGTCAAGTTACTTGAAAAAAGTAATCAGTAACTAATTACTGATTACTTACCCCAAAAAAGTAATCACGTTACTTTACTGATTACTTATTTTCAAAAGTAATTAATTACTTAGCTACTTTTTAAAACAGGATTTACAACCTGAATAGGTAATAAAGCAATAGATCTTTCAGCCCAATTCTGCGTTTTCTGCATAATCCATCATACAAAATGTAATCAAATGGAAACGTCTCTCTTTAAAACTTGTTTTATACGTTTTAATCTTTTAACTTTATGCATCAAGCAAAAATTTTATTATATGCAACATGCACATAAAATATTTTTTTTTGTTTGTGTTTACACTCACTCTTTCAAATAGATGCAAGTAAAACACAGCAGAAAATAAATAAAATCAAAGACTAGCTGTCCTGTTGCTCTATTTTCACCTGTAAAGCAGGAGTGAGGTAGGCGGAGGTTTGCCCTGGTGCAGGTGTGCCGCAGTGGTCAGTTGAAGAATCTCTGTGAATTTCCCATTACGTCGTAGCGCACTCGGTGCTTGCTTGGAAGTTTAGGGGGGTTTTTTGTTGTAAAAAGAAGTTTTCTTCCCACGCAGTGAACAGCGGACACTAATGTTTTTGTCACTTTTTACGGAATCAAACTCAAAGTAAGGTCAGTACTTCCACGCTTTAAACGCTGCACGCTCATACTCTCTCCCGCACTCGATATATTATCCATTGTTGATCTGCACACAGCTATTGCCATGAATGTTGCACTCGCTTACGTCATTGTCATGAGATTCTCGCAAAAAAAACCCCACGGTTTTAGTAACGCAGTAACGCAGCGAAAGTAACGATAATCTAATTACCGTTTTTGCAATAGTAATCCCTTACTTTAATCGTTACTTGAAAAAAGTAATCGAATTAAAGTAACGCGTTACTGCCCATCTCTGTTCACTACTTCCTAGACTTTGATTGTACAAGGTTGTTATACTTACTGTAATTATTCATTGAGACAATGAACTAAAGTAAGTCTTTAGAGTACTCAGATTCTATTTTTATTGTACTATGTTTTGCAATTCAAGTAATTTGTTAGTTGCACAGCCCTAGGGACCAGTCAGTGACCCTCTGGAAAACTCCGGTCGCTATGGAAAAGTGTGTACTCTGTGAAAGGTTGGCAAGTGGGTGCTGGGAGTTGGTTGCTGTGGTCAGGTGAAATCAGTTTTTAAAAAAGTTACTGCTATGGACAGAGAGGTTTTTGTTTCCCTTATTTAACTTAGCAACAGCGATCAACTTCCACTATCATCTTTCCAACCAATTGGTGAATATATTTTTTTTTTCCTAGTAACCACATGTTCCCAGGGGGTTTCTGACCTGCCTCTAGGCCTGCGAGACTGATTCCTAAGCAGGAATGTGAGCTATTTTTAAAATGTGAGCACATTTGTCATTTGCTTTGGTTGTGACACAAGATGAAAAATGGAAAATATCCAAAGCAAATGCAGTGTTTCTGTCTTGCTTGTGTCAGTGTCCATCTTAAGGTAATTGAGGAAAGAAGCTAACGAGCTCAGCTTCATATTTTAAAGTAGCAAGTAGCTAAGCAAACCTTAGCTGGCTAGGCCAGCTAACTTAAAAGTGAGCTCCACAGAAGCTAGCTTTTAGCTAAGCTGTTACCCAGGAGAAGCTTGTTGCTGGTAATGTTGTGGAAGAGATGATCCTGTCATTAATTTACTTAAAACAGCGTCACAATGATATAGTCAGAGGTAAACTGACAGCAGGCTACACAGATACTGGACAGTATAACCAACATGCAAAAGCTAAGTGCAAAGAAACATTTGGTTTTTTAACCTAAAGTTAGCAGGTTTTTTGTTATTGGATTTACATGTTGGTATAAAGATTACTGCGTCTTTTTGGAGACTGCAGGTTTAGGGATATTCATTTGGAATAATGACAGTATCTCAAAGAAATTAAAGAAAAATAATATCAAACATTCAAATAAGTCCTGTTGTTTCATTTTTCCCCCCCAGAATAATCACATTTTAATGATCAGATTAGTTCACTCTAAACCTTTGTACATGCTGACATGGATTTTTAAATTATGCTGCTTGGACAAAATGCAATGAATACAATAACTCCATCTGCTAATACACAAATGAACAGATTGTCAAGGTAGGTGGTGATGGAGAGAGGACCCAAAGGCAGGAAATGGAGGCAGACTGAATGAAGGAATAAAAAGGGCCTTCATTGGCTGATACAAACACAACATAAAGCCCAAAAGTGAACCAAGAAGGAATAAGAAATACTGGAACACAAAGAGTATAAAGATGACTATATCTACAAACATGGCTGATTGGTGAATCAACAACAGAAGGAACAGAACAGAAGGAAGGAAAAAAAAGAGTAATGTCTCTGCACAACTGTAATCCCATATTCCATTTGTGCCTATGGCTTGTGCGGAGGACAAAAAAAAATATCCCTGTATACATGTTCCAACCCTACAGAAGGGTTAGGAAGATTGTTTTGATGATTACATGATCCCAAAGAAAAATGAATTCATGCATATTTCAGGCATGTATCTTGCAACACAATGTATTTCATAGCTAACATTTATTTTGGCACCATATTGACTATGGTGCTTGGGTGCCTGTGAGGCTCTTGTGTGACTCAATATTTTATCTGTTAGTGTACCACAAGCAGAGAGTTTCTCACTGTGTGACAATGTGTGCAATAAAGTGGCAGCTTGAGTGACACTGCACTCCAGTAGAAGTCACTTGATCCTGTCTGGGGTATGTTGACCTTTTGTAAGCTGGCTCCAATCCTATGCTGGCACCTTTAGAAAACTGGCCCAAAGCCAGTGTTTTCAGAGCAGAGGACTACTTTTTCTGTAAGGCCCTGTACCGATGAGACGCAGTGCAAATTTGGCACAAAGACTGTGGTGTGCACTGACAAAAAGTAGCAGTGACGGGAAGAATCTGAGAAACAAGGACAGAATCTTGATTATCTGGGGTTACCCAGAGGTGTAAGGCTGCTTGTTATTTTCCTGACTAGCTCGTATGCCAACGTGTAAGGATTATAAATTAATCAGTGCTGCACCAGGCGGAGGGATAAGGCTGCACATTTACAGATCTAGATAGCAGTGAGAGGTGCAGAAGCTGTTAGAAACCACAACAAATTGTATTTCCTTTTCAGCCCGCTCCCCTTCAAGATTTACAGAAAAATCTGCAACAAATGACAACAGAGTTTTAGTACTTATGGCATATTTAGCATTGAGATAGCTTAACCTTCACACACTACATAAATTACACATATTTCTTTTTCTTGTTTGAAATGAAGGAATGTTTAAAAGGAACCAAATGATTTGAACTAGGTTCACATCAGGCTGCTGGGTGTCACAGATGTAGCACTGATAACTGACTCTCTGGAACACACCCAGCACCTTGTGATACAAGACTAAAATGAGAGCCTGTCATCAGATGTTAATGCTCTCGTCACTCCTCCTCTCACATTGCAGTGTGGATTGTGTGTTAGCATTTGTAACTATGGGTATGTGGTTATATGGGGATATGGTGGCTATCCTGTGAGAGATACCCTCTATCCTATATAAGCCACCAAATACTTAAAAAAGGCATCAACTGTTTACTTGTACTGTTGAATTGTGTTACCTTAGTGAGACCATGTTGTCTGTGTATTGACAAAGAGAAACTGATGAAGGAAATGGTATATAAGCCTTTAAAATGTGTCCGTGTCCTGTATTGTTGTACAGAATGTCAGTACTTCTGCTAAGGCTGATTAATCAGTTCATCTCGTAGTATAGTCTTACACATAAATGTCCACCAGCAGCTTTCAATAAAAAAAATAAATGCAAATTTGTGCAAAAAAAAAAAAAGTCATGCAATGACACATTTCTTCCAGCAGATGTAAGTGTGGCTCCATTTTTTAAAGAATCCACTATAATTGAGGATTGGAAACCAAAATTATGGTTAAAGGTTTTAGTAGTACACACACACACACACACACATATATTTTTTTTTTTAGATTTGTGCAGTCACTTTATTTGAAATGTGTGACAAAATCTATAAAAATCGTCAACTGAGCACGATGAATAGAGGCAGTCGATTCAGTGACAAATGCAACAGTCCTGTGGCAAAAAAAATCAGTGCACACTGAAGTGCACTGGCTGGGACAAGAGGGTGCATGAGGACAGGATATGTGAGTGGAAGAGAGCGCAAAATGCGGCGGGGCCGTGTTGCGCGGCCTAAGGGGACCAGAGGCACTCTGCTGACAGATTGGAGACCTGACAGACTGCATAGTCCACACTCTTCCCGGTCGTGGAACCGCTTTCTATTCAACCCTCTCTGCTCCGCCTTCCTCTGCAGTTGGCTTCCTGGGCTTTGCTCCCTCAACCAGCATCATCGGTCTGCGACCCTATACCAACCAACTCCGTCTCAGCTCTTTCTCCCCCCCCCTCCACCCCGCATCTAGGCCTTCCTCCTCCGCCATGCTTAGTGACTCGACATTCCCAGATGTCCGCTGGCTCTTGCATCACTGAGACAACAAGGCTTTCTGCTGTTGCCACTTGGCATTTGAAAAGTTGTACATGCGTGAGTGGGACACTATCACCCACTGTGTGGGTGTAATGTACAGGGTTCTTCTAAGAACAAAGCAATGACGTACTATCATAAGAGTGCATATTTTATGTGCTTCATGCCAGACTGTAGATAGGATGTAAAACTGATAGATGGCAGTTAATACACTTGTGCTTCTTCCACATTTCATAAATGTGGTGAATGACTCAAATAAAGTTGTATTCCAAAATGCGCATTCCACTTTAGAGTACTCACCACACAGTGTATCTTATACTTAGTACTCATTACACAGCTCCTACATCCTCTGCTTTCATTTGCAGCATTACCGTGATGACAGAGTTGTTTGTCATCTTTAGCGTTGAGATTTTTTTCATCGGTACAACGAGGAGGTGTGAGAAACAAATGAGGAAGATGAGCAGAAGAGGAGGAGGAGGAGGTGGAGATATATCACTCATACGGTATGCTGTATTAATGTGAGACTATTTGATTTAGGCAAAAACTGTGCAACAGCAAGAGGAGGATGACAAGGAAGAGAAGATAATGTGATATCAAACCCCATGTAACACTTCTCATAACAAGATTTCAAAGTCTATCCCGCTGGGGGGAGATAACGGTTGATAGTGAGTACTTCATGAGATCCTGGATAGTAGGAGTGGAAAACAAATAATCTTGTTAAACAGGTTGCATTTACCCTAAAAAAACTAAAATAACACAATTTACTTTAAAATTGCACAAAGCATATGCACAATGATTTCATAGGTTGGGGATTTGTTTTTAGCACAGAGTGAATCACAATAAGCTGTTTTCTGTGCTGTCCTGTGACTCAGCCAGCTAATACAAGGAGACGTGCCATTTTTGAGAGAGTCTCCCCTCTGCATCCCTGTATGAACCCAAAAGAAAAGCCACAGTGGTTCTTTGTTCTTTGCGAGCGAGCAAGCAATCAAGCAAGCAAGCATCTAAGCCTTTGTTTGGCAATAATTTCCAAGGTTAGAAACCCACTTTGCTTTTCTCCATAGCAAAGAGATATAAAGGAAAATGCAGTGGGAAATTCAAAACATTCATCTAGTACAGGGGTCGGCAACCCTGGGCACGCATGCCACAGTTGGCACGCGAAGGGTTAACTGATGTCACGACCATAGCTGGACTGGCCATAGATGGTGATTTTTCGTTTTTATGGGCCGATGATTTTATTTTTTTTATTTTTTTTGGTAACGGTGTAAACAATGAAAGGTGGTGAATTGGCCAGATGCTGGCAGATGTGTAAAAAAAAAACTCAGTTCTTTGGTGGTGGCTATAGCGGAGCTGCCACAAGAGGCCAGGTGGATGAGGGAAAGGGGAGGCAGGAGGAGGAGAGACCCGAGGCGGCCGCCGGTCCGAGTGTCAGGTGAACTGAACTTCAGGTAAGAAGTTATGACCTGCAGTCTATCTGGGTCAGATATAAACCAAGTTTAGGGGTAGTTTATTTTTGTTGGGCTGAGTTTTTACAGTCAGTTACAATAACTCATACTGCGTAGTAGCTAGCATGACGGAGTTTCTATACAGCTGGGTGGATGCTATGATTTTACTGATAGTGAACTTTATTTTATTCATAAGGTTAGTTAGTAGAGTTGCCAACCGTGCCGTAAAAAACGGAATCGTACAGAGAAAATATTACGCGTTTCGTATTGAGCCGAGAAGGAATACAGTTTGTCCCGTAATTCGGCTAGGATGAAAAAAGACACAAAGCTGCCTCTTCTTCTCTTATTCAATCATGAAACTGATCAATGATCAGCTGATCGGTATTTCTGACGCAAGGGGCGTTTGTTTATCGCCCACTTTGCGCCAGAAAGAGGAAACCAGCGGATGTCGCACTAAACAACAGCAGCACGTTTAAGCTTGTTCAGCTGTTGTTAGAATTTATTTAATATTACCTTCTAGTATCAACTGATGTTTGCTGGCACCACAGCTGTAAAGGCTGCTGGTCATGATGTCGGTTTGTATATCTGGTGAGAGGGAAACATGCAGATGAAACCAGGAGATGTCCTTACTGAATCATCAGAGCTGAACAGGTGATGGAGAAACAGGTTTACCTTTTAGGTGACATGAATGAGTTGAAGGGAAGTTATGAACTGTTTCTGAGAGACAAATAACACCAGGATACTTTTCTATGTAGCTGACAGCTGGTAACTGTGCAGGGGCGGGTCTAGCAAAGTTTTGCCAGGGGGCCAGGTAGGGCATTAACAGGGAAAGGGGGGCACAAAGAAATACTTTTCTTTCTTATTCTCATTTAAAATGTTTAATAAATAATTATCTGATTCTTACAACCAAAGTTTTTATCTGATGTACAACGTATAGAAATCATACATATACCAACAAGACAGTGTACATCACTGTCACAACAGCGTTTGTTTTCATTCAAAGGCTTTATGGCTTTTCCTTTAATACCTGGTGGGCCGGTCTCTAGTCAAAATGCCCAGGCCAATTTTTTGTCCTAGTCCAGCCCCGGGCACGACACGCAGTGAATTAATCTGAGAAGGTGCATTAAAAAATAAATGGCGGTGCACATCGCAAATTAGCTTGCATAGACACACTAGTTGTCAGTTTTTTCAGGCGATGTTGAAATTTCCACATTCTGACACTTCAAATGGTTCAGGAGCTGTCCACTCAGCACAGCAACTGTTAATATAGAGCGTTATTAAATTTATTGCTAATGCAATTATATGGCACATTGACTTCTGAGGAAATTTTAGATGGCACTCGTCATCAAAAAGGTTGCCTACCCCTGATCTAGTACATGCAGATACAGCCACGATCCCTTACTGCTTCTATATTTGTTTATTATTCCTGCATGCACCTGTTACTCGTGACTCACATCGTAGTCTTTTCTTGATATCAGAGTACTACATCTAAAAGACAACTGCATATGGCCAGTCCTTGACTTAACATAGGATGAGCACATGGTTACTAATTTAAGTGATTATTTCCCAGAAAGTCAAATCAAATCAAATCACTTTTATTGTCACATCACATGTGCAGGTACATTGGTACAGCACATGTGAGTGAAATTCTTGTGTGCGAGCTTCACAAGCAACAGAGTTGTGCAAAATACAATAATGTAAACAAGCAAAATACAAGAATGGCTACATCTGAAACTAATAAATATATGTACAATATATAATAGTATATGCATTTCTGGATGTGTATACTAAATATTTTTCTACGTGTGTGTGTGTGTGTGTGTGTGTACACATATTTTACAAATTAAATAGAGTAAACAATAAATAAAATATATAAAATAAAATATACAGAGTGAGACATGTGCAAAACAGTGGCGTTACTGTACAGTATGGAGTGCATAATGTTAAAGTTCCAGTAGTGAAGCTGAGGTGTCTATGAAGTGTTCAGCAGTCTGATGGCCTGATGGAAAAAGCTGTCTCTCAGTCTGCTGGTACGGGACCGGATGCTGCAGAACCTCCTTCCTGATGGAAGTAGTCTGAACAGTTTATGGCTGGGGTGACTGGAGTCCTTGATGATCATATCAGTGTAACAATAAAATCAGCCTATTGGTTGTGGCAACTTGGGGGTTATATTCAATCAATCAATCAGTCAATCAATCAATCAATCATTCAAGGCTTTATTCGCCACATGCAGGTTACAGTGGAATGGGACCCCCCACCCCTCCGACCTTACACACACAACACAGACATCACATGGGGATACAGGTCGGAGATCGGTAGCGTTACAGAAAAACACTGAAATATACACTACAATGGGAAAGTACAAGAGGAAAAAAAAAGACCTCTACTCATGCTGGGCTCCTATGGGAGGACAGCATGAGAACAGGAAACAAAGAAACTCCTCTGCACAAAAAGCACATAAATGTCCACAGCACAACATTATGGAACACGTGACAAGCCATATTGGTATATTGAGTTTGCAAAGTTTGCAAAGTACAGTAATTCAGAGTTGATGTATGGTTGTTTCCTTTGGGTTTCTTCTTAGGCTGGTCAAAATGCCACCTAGGATGTAAAACCATTGCATGTCTAAGTAGTAGAACATCTTCCTTTATTCCCAATTTAAAAAACAAAAAAACAAAAACAGCCCATAAAGCATAAAACTAGTTCTTGTCATTTAAAAAAAAATTTCAACAAATGTAAGACTTACAAAAAAAAAATCCCACAGTGAACAACAACTTGAATGTTCATCCCAGCATTCCCTTTTTCCTGACACTTGATTGATGAGCAGCACCCTGTCAATCCAGTTCCTGCTAAAGACGCCTTTTCCCCAGCTGATGGCTGAGGATGATTAGAGAACAAGCCACCAATGGGAACCCCAGTAGCAGCCCTCCAGGTGTCTTAGGCCTTGCCTTCTTCCTTCGATTTTGACTTGTGGGGTGAATCTTTGTAACCCATACAAAATAAGTGGTCAACACTGTTGCCAGCATTCATGCTTGCGAGTAGTGCATTATGTGTTAATTATCGTGTGGTTATCTCACAGTGTTTTGTATGTGGTGGAAGCCACAATAACAACATAGATATGCTAGTAATTTTTCCCCCCTCCTGCGCCCCTACTTGTTGTTGAGTGGTTGTTATTTTGTGTTCACTTTGGGCTTCAAAGAACTAAAAGGCCTTGATAAAGCCCTCATTATACACTGTTGTTGGACACAGATGGCTGACAACATGACAGCAGGAGAGTCATTCCTGTGACACCTCTTTGAAATCCACCACTTGAGGCACATGTGCAGTTAGGGTTGCCAACTCCCTGAAAAATAAATAAGGGACACCTCGTGGCCAGGGCCGGGCGACCCAGTTGTCTTCACCCTTCCCAGTGTGGTGAATTTTCTAGCTCTTTTTTTGTGTGTGAAATTATTTTTTTAACCATTTGACTTGAAGTTGATTTAAGTAGATGCATATTCTATTCTTTGTGATATGAACACATGTGAAACAAATGATCATTTAGCCATTTATTTTTAGCTCAAAATGACAACATTAACACAGTAAAACAGGTCTCTTTCTTGAACAGAAGCCTGTCATGCTTAACTTTTGAGAATATAAGTAAATCTTTCTTTAAAAGAACTCTGTCCTGCTTAACTTAAAATTATATAAATTAATAGAAAGCAATAGAACGAAAAATATTCTTGTAACAGTGCACATTTAGTGCATTTAGTACAATTGGCTTCAGTTGAGGTATTATTTCAGCTTTTCTAATGCTAATCAGCTGCTCCTGTTTGTAAACCTGCTTGTTCCCATGATTACGCATCTTAACTCATCATCATTATTCATCTATGTATTACTTTTATGTATTAGTGATCTATTTGTTGTAATCATCTATCCTTGCAGTTGTTTATTACACAAAATAAGTTATATTATCACACTTCTGGCCACATAGCGCTGATTTTCACTGCACATGCCCATATTAACTTTTTCCAGCCAGGTGTTTTCCTTTTCCCATTCTTCCCTTTCTCTGAGCGAACAAACATTGCTGCTCTAATGCTGGGCTCACACTGTGCGGTTTTAGGCCCATTTTGAGACGATTTTTGAGTCGTGCGACTGATTTGGTGATCGGCCCGATTTTGGCCTTCATCATGCATCGTGTAGTATACGTGGGGTAACGAGAAGCGATTAACACCTCACGACCAGCTCCCGATCATCAATCGCTCGTGACGTGTCACCGCAGCCGCTCACACTGCTCACTCGCAAACACGTAAACGTCGGTGAAAAAGACGGCGCAGCACGGCTGTGCAGCGTGTGATCTGGACACAAGCAATGGAGGCACAACTTGTAGAACTTTGGAAAGCTCATCCGAGCCTTTTCGATGTGGCATCACAAAATTATCACGACCACAACAACCGTGAAAACAGTTGGATTTACATTGCTGCTCAATCACAGCTGCCTGATCAATGTTTTTCATTAGCAATTTAGCAAAGTTGATGGTGGTGGTGGTGTGTCTGTGTGAGTGAAAGACAGAGAGGGAGAGAGCGACAGATTTTCTGTTATAACCTTCATTTTATGGAGGCACAGTGTGAGCACTCAGGTCGCATCAGAGCATCGGGCGGTATAGTGTGAGACCTGCATCGTGACCTACCAACTTCTAACCCCTGCGAGTCAATCGTGCAGTTTGAAAATCGCACAGTGTCTGTCCAGCTTTAGGTGTACTGTCGTCCGAGACTTGCACCGCAGTGTCGGCGTTTGTTCCCCTGTTGGTCATGCTTCTTGTTGTGGTCATCTGTTGTCTTCCGGTATTTTCTCCGCAAGCGACCTTTCCTCGACCAATGAGATGAGCGGTAATCTGAATTGTCATACTCGAATTGTCATAAGTGTGCTGTCAGCTCATTGGTCACAAAGCAGGAGAGGGGCTGGGAATTATGTTTTCAAACAAAGCGTTAATTCCATAAACATTTATAGACTACTTTTGATTCTCACTGTATTACGGAACAAAGTGCGTCCCTTATTAGCTCAATACGGGACGTGTACTTTTGTTTCGAAATACAGGACGATTCCGTATTTTAAGGGACGGTTGGCAACCCTATGTGCAGTTGATATGAAAAACTATACAGAATATGAAATAAATAACTTTAAAGAATCTGAGATATACAGCTATACAGAAATGGGAACTATGCAAGTTGTAAACAGTTGTAGGATTAAAGATTATCGAATGTACAGAATGATTATTTACACAGAGCTATACAGTAGTGCAGTTAAGATAAGTGAGGGTGTAGATAGTTTCTACAGAGGCTATATAAAGTGCTAGTGGTTGTGAGTGGTGGTTCAGTCCATGTTATTATTGTGTGTTTGATGGTACAGTTGTCCATTGTGGGTGTGTGTATGTTCAGTCCATGAGTTTAACGTGGGTCAGATGTCAGGAGGCAGAGTTCAGGAGTCTGACAGCTGTGGGGAAGAAGCTGTTCCGGTACCTGGTGGTCTTAGTCCGGAGGCTCCTGTAGCGCCTCCCAGAGGGCAGGAGGGTGAAGAGTCCATGTGATGGGTGACTAGGGTCTTTGATGATTTTCCCAGCCCTTTTCAGACACCGCTTCCTGTAGATGTCTTTTATGGCAGGAAGTGGTGCTCCAGCGATGCGCTGGGCAGTTAGCTGTAGCATCTCAAGCTGCCTGTGCCCATGTCCACAAAAGAATGTAAGAGTGAGTCTTTAAGCAGTGTTAGGGAAGCTACAGTATACAAAATTAGTAGTAAATTACAAAATATTTGGTACTTTGTAAAAAAGTAATGAAAAGTTGTGCAGTGTTGTAACAATGAAGCTGTTGTAGGGTAGAAATGGCTCATCGCTGCTTTTGTTACCTGCTGAAAATGAAGCTTTGGCATCACTATCACAAGCTCTGTGTTAAATGATGCTTGCAAAGAGTTGGTGTTATGTTATAGGTGGATAGCTGTTTCTGGCGTGGGGACAGCTTGCACTTTATTCTTCTCTACTCCAAGACACAATAAATAAATTCCGCTTCCTGTAATCTTAGTTGTAGCATGAATAAGCCATAAATTTACCGTACTTCCTTTTAACTGACAAAACACCAAGAGTTAAAGTGTGCCCAATACAGCATTGACAGGAAATTTGTGTATCTTGAGCTATTAATTCCTTCTGGTGAGAGAAAATTACATCATGGGCCAAATCGAAGTGTGAATTTGTATTTCCAAACAACATTTTAAAAATATTTCATTTAAAAGTTGAGAAGAACGCATTTTCAGGAAGGCGTATAGGCTATCCACTGAAATTAATTAAAACTTACACTGAGATATGGACATATAAGGGTAAAAAAAGAAGCTTTGATTAAGGCCGGGAAGGTCAGGGCATGTGACAGTCAGAAGACAGATAACGGACCTCTCTGAAAGCCCCCAGTAAATCTGTCTGCATGCCATTTAGAGTGCTGGCCTGACCTAAATGTCAGAGCAACATTTAACCATATAACTCTGTCTCTCATCCTCTCATTCTCCCCGTGATTTTGGTTGCATAAGAGAGTTAAATCACTTGCACTCATCTTACACCGAGATCTGTTTGTTTCCTAAAACCTTCGAAAGCAAAGGAGAACCCAACAAACAAAATGGCCACAAACCAACAGACATTCTCATGTGTGCTGATAAAGCTCGTGAAAGGATTTTCAAGCCTCAAGACTGGTAAAGTTGTGAAGCCTTTTTAAAACACCCAGCACATTTGAGCTCATATTTCACTGTAAACAAGCAATTTGTTTGTAGTTTAAATAGAAAAAAAAAAGATTTTTATGCACAATGTCTGGTGTAATACCATTATCCTTCCTGTGACATGTCACAGAGACATAAAAGTAACATTATCCACTGATTTTATTGCTTGCTCTCTGGAGCAGAATAGCATTGTGAGGCTAAGAGTTTAGGACAGAAGGGACACAGTTTTCCGTGATTCATTCAGCGAGTCCAAACCCAAGGTAAACTGTGTCATGTTTTGTGTGTGTGTGTGTGTGTGTGTGTGTGTGTGTGTGTGTGTGTGTGTGCGTGCCTGTGTGTGGAGATCTCTTTATGGTGCATGACTAAGTCTTCACATTCACATGTGTCTGTGTTTAGAACAATGGCTTTGCACGAGTGGGTGTGTGGGGTATGGGTGTGTGACATGCTACAAAATTAGAATGCATGTATTTCTAACATTCACATGAACGTGTGCTTGTATATAGCCATGTGTGGGCAGTTGGGACTACACAGTGAGCGCACCATATTGAGAAACAACATATTGTTGGCAGCCAGGCTCGCATGAATTGGTTTCATCACAGAGCTTTCCTTTCTCACTCTACTGTATATGTTTCTCCTTTGGAGGAAAAAGGTCACACATTAAGCATAATCAGTCTTTCAATTTTCATTGCATTTTAATCTTTTTGCCTCATTGCCAGCTTTTCCTTGTTTTGTCTTTCTGAATCTAGTCTTTTTTGTTGGTGAATTTTGCTCAGGGATTCTACCCAGCAGCTATGTAGCTATTTTCTTTTAGAGCAAATAGTCCTCTTTAATGGTAATGAGTAGGGCTAGCTCAAGCCAAACCAAATGTTTTCATTTGGTTTGGCAGTAGCAATTAAATTATTCTACTCTTTCTATAATATCAGTCCAGTACTTATATTTTGTGTCCAAGGAGCCAGCGGTCTTGAACAATTGTTCTCCAGGTTTTCTAAAGGTTTTCAAAACATTTTATTTGGACATTTTTCATTCATTTCATTAATTTTATTTTTCATTCCTGTTCAGTCCAGTCCTTGTACCTTAACACTAAACACATAACTTGCAATGAATAAGTTGTCCTAATGTAGTTATCTTAAGTAAGCTTTAATTCGTTTTTTTAAGCAACG
Source organism: Mchenga conophoros (assembly GCF_057382185.1). Taxonomy (NCBI): domain Eukaryota; kingdom Metazoa; phylum Chordata; class Actinopteri; order Cichliformes; family Cichlidae; genus Mchenga; species Mchenga conophoros. Next base: position 33,844,695 of record NC_140542.1, read on the forward strand.
AGTTTGCATAGCTTTTTTTAGATTCTGGGAACTAATTTGATTTTACAGTGTACCTGTAAGCATAAAAAGTCTCCTAACTCAAGACATAAACCAGTGTTTGTCTAACAGTTTCACAGGCAAAAAAATAGTACTTTTGCATGAAGAAGGAGGCTCCCAGAGAGCTATTGGTAGAAAACATGGGGTGGGAAAAACATGGAAATAGGAAGAATAAAAGTGTTCGTACCAAATATTGACTTTCAAGTTTGTTAGAATTGTCCAAACTCTGTTTTTGTCTGACACACTATATTTCCATGTGTGTCTGCACATGTTTCAATCATGTTTCAATCATTGCACCTATTTCCCATTCTTGTAACAGCTTATACAACAGGGTCTCGAACTCCAGGCCTCGAGGGCCAGTGTCCTGCAGGTTTTAGATCTCACCCTGGGTCAACACACCTGAATCAAATGATTAGTTCATTACCAGGCCTCTGGAGAACTTCAAGACATGTTGAGGAGGTAATTTAGTCATTTAAATCAGCTGTGTTGGATCAAGGACACATCTAAAACCTGCAGAACACCGGCCCTTGAGGCCTGAATTTCGAGATCACTGTTATACAATACAGAATTGGATGTGGCTCAAGAATTTTGAGTATTACTTTAAGAGGACAATCTTAAGTCATTTATGTTAGCTGTCATATTTACTCAAACTAGAAAGAAAGGGACAGTTAATGAGGAACTGCAAGCCCTGTGCAAACATGAAGTAAACAATACAAAGCTTTTAAAAAGCAAGGAAAGTACAAAGAATGAGAAAGCAAGTGGAGTGACAAAATGGAGCGCCCAAAATCACACTAAAAATATGGGTCAGGTGAGGGGTTGGGGTGTGATGGATCAAAGGAAAGATGGATTCTAAAGGATGTTAAGAAAATAGGATAAAGCAGATAGAGGGATGAGAGTTGTGCCATTGCCGCTGTGTATGAGGTGACCCTGAGGCCAATTGATTTTTACAACTCTGTTATTGTAAATCATCAGCGTAACTGGGTGTCTGTTAGTTTCTTTGTGTGTATTTTTGTGTGTGACAGTATGTTTAGTGCATTTGAGTGTGTGTTACCTAAATCACCTGACGGTGTGACACGGTGTTAAAAGTCACTGCAAGTTGCTGTTTAATGGTTTTGATAGCAATGGATGGACACATCTTTCTGTAGTTCCTTCATACGTCTATACAGACAAATACTGTATATGCGAGCATTTTACTGGTGACACAGCTCTTTTCAAAGTATTGGGTGTAAAAAAAAACAAAACAAAAAAACAAAACAAAACAAAAAAACCTGTAAGAAATGCTTCTTTCTTTGTTTAACAAAAATCTCTTTTCTCTATCACGGCGTCTCAATATGGATAGTTTCATTAATACACTTACACATATTCTACTTTCTACATGGAAATGTGATAGACTGGGGTTATTATAGATATTAATATTCTTATAGTTATGTGTAGTGAATTTTAATTAACCATATTATAGCTGTAGCGCTTTCTCTACATAACTTACTACCCCTCCCTGAGCCGGGTTCTGCCCGAGGTTTCTTCCTGTTAAAAAGGAGTTTTCCCTTCCCACTGTCACCAAATGTTTGCTCAGAGTGGGATGTTTGATTGCTGGGGTTTTCTCTCTATTACTATAAGGTCTTGACAATATAAAGTACCTCACGGCAACTGCTGTTTTGATGTGGTACTATATAAATACAACTGATCTGTGTTGAACTGAATTAAAACTAAACCCCCAAACTAATTATGTTGCTGTTGATTTGCAACATTATCCTTATGTAACTTTTTAAGAATCTAGTTTACATCACTTCTCTCCGATTCCTGCCTATCTTGCTGTGTGTTTGCTGTTTGCTGCCTTTCTGTCAAGCGCAGTAATTTGAACATTGCTTCCCACCCTGCATCTCTCTCTCTCACACACACACACACGCACGCACGGATCTTGCAGTATGCCCAATCTGTGCCCGGGCTCCCCTGGGTCTGATTAATGCTCTCTCTACAAGTCTCCCGATTGGAGATCACTCGCACAGCACACGCTCATGTTCACGTTATTCTGCTTTGGTTGATACTGATACACTGCCACATATTGAGTGTTGCATAGACACCACTAACAATGTATTTTGCACTTGAGGCAATAGTAGGCATATTTTTCATAAGTTATATGTTATTCCATCAACAAGTGTCAGAGAGGGATTGCACCTTACTTTCACACCATATAAAAATATGATGTTCTATAACAGAGAATACGATTTTTGTTGTTGTATTCTTCAAATAAAGAAAAAAAAAAGACAGGAAAAAACAGTCCCTCTGTCACTACTTTTAATAGAGTTTATCAGAGTTCACACTTAAGTTTGTTTTCAAATTGCAAAATTGATTTAGTCTACAGGCCCTGCGACAGACTGGCGACCTGTCCAGGGTGTACCCCGCCTCTCGCCCTATGACAGCTGGGATAGGCTCCAGCACCCCCCGCGACCCTGAAAAGGATAAGCGGAAGCGAATGGATGGATGGATGGATTTAGTCTACAACTGGACAACTAACAATGGTCCAGTAGCACAAAGTGAGGTACAATTATCACATCCAGAAACAATCCTGGTCTTGGTATAATCAGTGCAGTGTTTTTTTATATGCACTTTGGCTCAATGTTGAATTTGTTTTCACATCCCTTTGCTTCGAAGCAAATATTTACTTCTGTGGCATTTTAAATGATCTCAGATTATTGCAACATCAGCCCTAGGGCAGGTACAGGAAATCTCTCCTTCAGAAGACCCACGTGTGCATGCTGCATAAAGAGAGAGACTAAGTGTTCATTGCACACTATATCACAGTACTGGACAAAATAAATGGCTCAGATTAAGTGGTTTGGAGACAAAGTAATACAGGCAAGGCTAACATGTGCAGTGGGGGGATAGTGGATATATTTGACAAAGGATGTTGATGGAGCTGTCTGGCAGGCGATAAAGAGAAAGACCCCAGAGAAGGTACGTGGATGTAATGAAGGGAGACATCAAGAGAGTTGGTGTAACAGAAGAAGCTGCTAGGGACAGGGTGAGATGGAGCCAGATGATCCACTGTAGTGACTCTTAAAGAAAGCAGCTGAAGGATGAAGCAGGATGGAATAAGTATCCCAGGCATATATAGGCATTTCAACATTCTTTCTGCTGTCCAGGGACTATAGGTGGCAATTAGCTAGTAGCCTGATCTGGTACGACACATCTTTTTTCACATGAAGTAAATGTTTTTGTGAATGCAATCAAAAGTCTGCAGTAATAGAAATTGTCAAGCAGATTTCGACCATGATAACAGTGTAATTTACTGTTCTCTCCTGAGATATAGCCAAATGCTGATGCCTTCTTTCTTTGTTTTTGTGTTCCACTAGTGTTGAGAGTTTCACAGCCACAGACACTCACAGAAATTTTCATTACATATATAGCAAATATAGCATGTAGACCGAGCATTATAGGGTTGCTTTTAATTACTGCAGAGGAAAGCACCATTATGGAGGCTCATACTAGGGCTCTAGTACACTTTGTTGCTATGTTATATGTTGTTAACTTTTCACTGACACCACCAAAAGGTTCAGGTTGTTCAGCCAGAGCATTTAACAACATATTTTTCTGCTTTTGTCAGGTGTAACTTCCCCCCAGATCATCCCAGATAGTTCGTTTTGCTGCAATGAACAGGTGTGTGTTAGCGGGCAGTGTGGTTGGTGTGTGTGATATCAGGTCACACACACGCCACCATGAACACGATGACAACAACCTGACTCTTTCTGCTGAATTTCACTTCTTTTTGGCAAAAATGGAGAATTTGAATTGTGGATGACCTGATAGCATCTCCTGAATTTTTCACTTCATGAAATATTCAATTTCACAGTTATAATCTGGCGTATTTATCTATAGCCTCTAGAGCAGGCATTTTTTTTTCCTAATGCAACCCTATGGTTACCATAGTAACACATGCTCCAAAGCACTATGTCTAACCTGTGTAAAAGCCTTGTTTTTAGCAAATTACACCAAGGTTTAGCAAAGAACAGAAATAATTGTAATTTCTCTGGAAGCCTGTATTTATTCTAATGACTGATCATCATATAAAGTACATTGAATCCCCTCCTCACTTACTGAAATCAAATCACAAAGAAGTAGCTGTTGTTCTTATCCTTGAGCTGAATGAACTCATGTGCAGATGTAAGTCTATTTCTGCATTTTACTCTTTTAAACATGTACAGGGGTCCTCCTTCCGGCTTCTCTAGAACTCCCTCTTTTCTTCCCTCTATCTGCTAACAAGGAAAGATTTAGAGGAGACAGCCCTGTTATGGTTCACTAGCAGCAAGGCTTGTGAAATGTGAGTGGATGGGTGTATGTGTGGTTTACTGTAAGTAGGGCTGTGTAACTATAATAAAAGAAGGAGAAAAGGGGGAGAGAAAGCTGGAAGGAAATGGCATAAGTGTGTGTTTGTGTAGGTGTAGAGGGTAGAGACACAGTGTGAGAGAGGGAGAAAGTGAGGGTGCCTGAGTCCAGTTTTCTTCATTCCTCTTTACAGCAATTGATTTTAGTCTGAGTGACAGGCGAAAGGAAACAGCGCCTCACTCTGCTGCTGTCAGCTTATGTGAATAACTGCCTCTCCTCTCTCTCCCTCCCTGACATGCCTTCCTTTCTTTCCCACCACTACACACTAGGTCCTCCACACCACCACAAACACTGCAAACACATAACGGAGCCCCAGCTACACTTCGGCTAGCCGTCACCTTTCATGAACTTTTACTGCTCTCACATCAGGCACCAGGTTCAGTAAGTGATAAATTTATTGAGAAGGCAGGCTTTCTCTCCAACCTGAAAAGGGCCATGCATTAAAAATCTGCGTCTGAACGCAGACAAAGTTATGAAGGTGAATGGGAAGTCGTGCAGCCTGCCTGTCAAATTTCAGAAAAGCACAAAACATATCATAATCGTTCACTGTCGGCGGGTGCCTGTGTAGCTCACCGGTGAGCATAGCGAGAGGGGTCCAAGAGTGAAAGCCGCTTACAGTGGGACTGCTGTGTTGCCATGGCGACTGTCTTTGCATTCAATCGTTAGAAGGGAGATGCTTGGATTTCACTCACTTCCCTGTCTTTTTTATTTCTTCAAGTCCTACTTTATTTTCTTTCTTCCCAAGGGCTTTGTTGCTTTCTGTTTCACTGTCTGTGATACATTCACACTTTCAGGCACACATACAGATTGACAGAAACAGAGTAATTAATAGAGGTCTCGTCCTTTTCCCTCCAACTTTCACCATTCAGTTTTTCTCTTGGGGCTGAAGAGAGTTTAGCACTACAAAACAGTAAGGTACAGCCTTCCTGCATAAGGAATGACAAGTTAAATCTCATATCCATGCAACAAAACCAACGAAGTCTTAGATTCTCTTCCATTTAAAGTAACACCCTCTTCCTGATCGGTATGACCAGTATGACAGGTCATTTGAATTATTCTGTCATCAGAGATGGCTTTGATGCAAAATAAGGTGGTCAGCTAAAATTAGCTGGGTTATATTACAGGACCAAAATGGACCTTAAGGAACTCTGCATGCTTGATCACTTGGAATGTCTGTATTAGATATGCGAATAGTGTTAGAAGTGATTAACACAACTATGTCTTGAATGCTCTAATGCTCTAAATGAAGCCATTTGCCATGGAAACATCAGCTGTACAGGTTCATGCATGATGTCTATTTCCATGAAAATATTTTGTATTCAACAGGCACCCCCTTAACTGTTATGGCTAAATGCTCATGTAACAGTACACTTTCTGTTAAAATGCAAAAAAGTTTTTTTTGTTTAACAATGTAGTATTTTTTTGTTTTTGCATATAGATATATTTGCACCTTTCTACTCAAACTGAGCTTTTTTACTTCAAGCCTTATTAACCCATTTTTTCAGAGGGCTTTGTATGCCATTCACACACACTCCCATAGAGTCAACAAGGGATTCAGTATCTTGCCCAAGGACACAAGTAACCAGGGATTCCACAACCCTTTTGACTCTACCTCCTGAACCTTCACAGCTACCCTATAAGCAACTAAAGGACAGGCTGATTGATCTCTGTGTCCCTGTGTCAGGTCTTTGCTGACTTCTTTTCCCCTTTAAGTACATGACCCTCGAATGAAAAATTAGGGTCTGCACTCTAAGCCCATATCAAATGAATTATTACAGCCTAATTATTTTTTGATACACATCTAAAATAATAGATGTGTTAAGTTTGCCAATTTGCAGAAAACACTGCAGTTCCTCGAATGCCTTGAAAGGCTACTAATTATATATAGATGGGTGATGACACAAGACTGGTATTTAAAATTACTGAAACATTTTTATGCTGTTTTTATGCTGTAAGTTATTTGACAAACAGTATCTTTCTGTGTAGTTGATTGTCCTTGCAATAAATGTGTAAACACAGTCCCTGTATTTCACTTGTATTTTGTTTAGCACTAATAGGCAGGTATCTGTGTCTGTAGATGCACCGCTACGGTGTATGGATGTATCTTAGCTTAGCACAACACCCTCTCCTCTAATTATGCCATGCCTTGGTTCTAAATTCCCAAGACCCCCAAATGGTCAGGACTGCAAGGTTGGCGTGTCACCAAACCACCGGTACATGTTAATGTTCAACTTTTATATGCAGACTAAGCTCCCTCAGCAGCATCTGTGACACTGGAGGACAATGATATGTGATATAAGTGTGGCTGTGACACTAAATGAACACTCATTTACCTCTACAATGGGCCTACAAACCTAGATTGGCAAGTGAGGGAGTGAAAAAAAAGAAATGCATCTGTATGACTTCTGTTCTCAAATCTGTCTTTTGCCCTCCCTTCCTTGTTCGCTCTTTCACTCTGCCCTCGTTTTGAAAACTGGGGGGATGGGGATTCCATCTAAACAGGCAAGCCTGTGCATCGCTTGTGGGAGACAGCTTGACTGAGAGAGTGAAAAGAGAGAGAGCGAGAGAGATGGAGAGAAAAGAGAGAGAGAGAATGTGAGAGGTGTCTTCCATGCGACCAGACGATGCAATTCTTTGCAGGAACATGATGAGCGCTCCACCAATGGCAGCTCACGCACAGCCCGACGCATGGAGGGTTTCCACGGCTACCCCCAGTCTTCCTTGCTATCGCCCTTCCTCTCTGTCTCTTGCCTTCTATTCCCCCTCTCCTCTGCTTCGGAATAAATGTCAAATGCTTAATAAACACAGCGGCATCTGCAGCTGTTCCATATGACCACCGCAGTGGGTCAACTTGTCAAGTTTCACTCATGCATGCACATATGCACAGACGTGTTCAAAAGGGCATATTGCCCTGCTTTCTTCACACACGAGTGTGCTGCTTCCCTTCAGGGCTTCAACATTTCAAAGCTATCAAACATGTAACAACTGCCATTAACAGCCATTGATGGGATTATGCAATATGGTTTTCAGTTGGGGGTTTTTTCAGCTTTTTCATTCATTCGTTTACAAAGTGGAGTAAGTAGGAAAGTGGTGGTGGTGGTGGTGGTGGGGAGTCCTTTAAATGTCATTCTACTCAGTTACGCGGTGCCATGCACACTAGCCCGACACACAGTTGCCACCCCCTCACTCTCCAGCTGCATCCATTCTGCATGCCAAACCCCATGAATCATCTGAGATTAAATGCTCACTCTGTTTATATAAAACCAGCCACATGCTTCTGTCCACTACACAATGTGTACACTGAATCAAAGCTTGAGATGCCCCTTGCCTTAAATGCGTGATCCAACTTTCTCACTACCTGTTTAATTATTGTGCTTGATGAAATGAAAGCGATTCCAATTCAGAACTCTTGCTACAGAACGCCGTGCATGTAATTATCGCTGCATTTTAGATGTCAGAGGCGCTGCATGGGATCGCATCTCCTGAGCCGAGGTATCTTTGAGCAACTTATGTGGTCCTGTTTAAAATGTAATGGCCCGAGGCAGCCCTTCATTTTGATGTGCATGAATTTAAGCATAGACGAGTGCATGCACAGCTTTGGCACAGCTTGCGCTTGCGTGCATGAGGGCTAGCATATGTTTTTGTTTTTGCTGCGGCAAATGAAATTCGGAATTTGCGCCTGCATTTGTATGTTTGATGTGAGCACAGGCAGGCGGCCTGCTCGGCTGCTGTGAGAAGTGGCATGCTCAGATCATTAATCAGACTCGATGGCACAGTGGGTAGCAGTCAAGCCACAGGAGACTGCTAATGCATGCAAATGTATACTCGTTTTCAGGGCAGGTTGAGCCAAGGACAGAACCTAGGCAGCAACAGAGATGGAGAAATCCTGTAGTAGAGAGAGTGAGACGAACATATCACAGCAGGGCCTTTTTGTTTGTGGTGTAATCTGCTACAGCTGAAGAATATGTCACTAAGTCAGGGTAAAACAGAAAAATCATGCAGGAAGACTGAAAAAGTAGCTTACATTCAGAATAGGATGAATATAATCCTTTATGTTATTTGACATGTGATATGGTATCACAGTAAGATTCAAGTGGCAAGATTTCACACCAGTAGCTATATTACCTACACACAAGTCCGACTTCCTGATATGAAGCTCCTTAAGCACGACACCATTTATTGTGGCAAATGTAGGAGCAAGAGCTGATTTGCTGCCAGCTGAGGACATAGCTCTGTATTGCACACCTTATTATTCTGCACAGTGCTTGAGCCTCATTATGGCCAGGATTGTACCTTGGTGGAGATAACCTTACGTGACTTTTTTGAGGTGAACCTTTTGCAAAGAAGCTTAGGAATGTGAATGGAGCGATATCATTGCCGGCGGGCATCGCATCATCGAAAGTAGCACAGGCTCAGTTTTTTCCCCATCGCTAGGTTGCACTTTGAGGTAATTCTTTGTGTTTTTCACTCATTTTGTAAAGCCTGTAAATTCTGTATACCAGCAGATCATTTTTCAGTCCAAAAGGTGACCATAACACCATCTGAACTGATGTCTTGCTTTAAAGGAGTAACTATCCATGTAACTGGTTATATTCATTATATGCCAGTAAATAACACAATCTATATTTAAAGTACATAAGTACAGTAACTGTGGACATTATGTAGACTGTATGTAAAGGATGGACATTTATAGTGGGTGCAAAAAGCAAGGCTAAGTGTCTACAATCTGCAGGCTTTCTTGTGGACTGACCCCTCAAAAAGAAGTCTGATAGCATGAAATTCTGTTGGAAAATGAGCCTTTATATAGTGGCTGAGATATACAACACACTGTAAAAACACTAGATAATAGAAAAATGCTGCAAAACCACAAAAAAAGTAGAACAAAACACAATGGGACCAGAGAAAAACGCCACAGAAATAAAACTAACAAACAAAAACATTTATTAAAAAATCCCCCTCACAAGACACAATGGAAGTCTCACCAAAAATACTTAAAAACAATAAAGAGATTTAACAAGCTAATAGTAAACGGCTAATAGAAAACTTCTATCTACAGCATTTCATGAATCATGTGTTTAAAAAAAACATTAATTGCATATTTTTTCCCTCACAACAAGATGACTGCTCCACTTCTTTTAAGCGTGTCTCGGTGCAGCCCTTTGCATGGTTTGGTTTCTGCCATTTAATCACCCCTTTCATCACATTTTGGTCTCCCTAAACACTTCTGTGAGGTTTGGATGTTTTGTTCTTCTGCTTTTGTTTTTTGTTTTATTTCCATTGTGCTTTATTCAGCTTCAATTGTGTTTTGTGTGCTTTTGCAGCACTTTTTTGCTGCTGTTTTTTTCAAGTTTCAGTGTATTTGACCTCTCAGGGCCACCATACCTTCAGTTCCTTTTCACCATGACCTCTGGAAACACTGCCCTGATGAATTTATGTAGGATAGAGAGGTATGCCCACCTTCCCATCCGCCCTGCCACTTTTACTTTTTACAGTAATAATGGCAACATGCGCCCTGAATGTTGGCAATACTTCTCTTTGAATTTAGTCATACCCTGTGTAGTGCTTTTGGTGGCATACTGTATGCATGCTTGTTCAAAAATAATCAATCTGCCAGCTGGAAAAAAAAAGAAAAAACCAAACTGTGAACACTTTGTTTTTCAACCAAGCCTAGGCCTTCTAACAGACACTGGCTCTTGATCACACAGAGACAAGCAGGAGATCCACGCTGTGTTTGCAGCTGCCAAAACTCCTTCAGCTCCAATATGTATGGACACACGGTGCTGAAACTGGAAGAAAGCTGATGCTTTACCCCTGCTGTTTAGAGCAGGGGTGAAACAAACAGTTGACTGGCAGTGTTACAAGATGGCTGGGCGAGGGATCATACACTCTGTGGACAAAAGGCCACTCCTTTTAATCTCCAAATGTATGTGTTTTCAGTGTCATAACCACAGGTGTTTAGACACAATGGGTTGGGCTAAAGAACTTGAGACCGTAAACATTAACGAAATGGTTATAGAAAAAAGAGTAAATAAGCAGCATGGTCTTTTTCTCATAGACTTCTATCCATCCAGACTTTTAGATAGAATCTGTGGTGCTGAGTTTATTGTATTATGGGGTTATAATCCTTTTTCACTAATATGAGAAAAAACTATCTCAGCATTTTCTTTCCCTTTCCATATCTCAGTGTCTGTCAAATATTACATGCTTCAGTGTCCCAGGAAAACATTGTTCTGCTGAAGCCACTGCTCCTCAATCAAGGTTTCACCTTTTTCTCTCTCCTGGATAAATGGAAGGATGGAAGGAGGGATGAAAAGATCGAATGAATGAACAATTGTTCTGCTCTTGCAAACAGGCCATTCAGGGAAATTCCTCAGGGGCCAGAGCCTTTTCAAGGTTGCGTCCTACACCACTAGCTACCTCTGTGTATTTCTAAGTGTGTGTGTGTGCATGCCTGCATGCATGTAGTCCTCTGGGTCTCAATAAGGTTCAGTCAGGCTGATATCTCTCTCCACGCAGAGAAAAAAAAAAAGTGCAAACAGCGAATGTCTATATGAGTGCGTGAGGCTGTGCTGACTCGACCAAGTGCCAGAAGTTCCCACAAGTCTCCCAGTTCAGATGGAGGGTCAGCAACTGATGGCTGTGGGCGTTCGCTGTTCAAAATGCCTGACCATGCAAGCACGGCTCAGACATAAAATGCATGACAGCCTTATTGTTTTAACAAAAATGGATGGGTCTTGGAAGGGAAATGCCACTCTGTGAATGCGTTGTGATTTTTTTTAAATAACACAAACACTTGCCATCAAACGCCTGTAGGCATTCAGGCTGTGTAATGGCTTAGATGATGTGATAAGCCTGTGTTGCCTGAATAATTTACCAAAGCCTGATAGTGTTAAATAAGGTGTACTGTCAATTCTAATCATAGTATTCCGATTGTAAATCGTAGCGACTCTGTACTGTGTGACTGAAAAGTCACAGTAGACAAACAACAGCACCCTTCTCAGGGGCAGCTGTGCAGACATAAAACTGTAAAAGCGGCACCACAGCAGCTTTGCCACAGCCCTTAATTTAAGAGGAGGGCACCGCAATAGACTTTGTGTCCACAAGCTGCTCTATTGTGCTCTGCATTGTTAAAATATATTATTCCCCTCCTTGTTTGCATTGTTTGTTATGTGAGCAAGACGTGTATGGAAATTGTACTGAGGGATTTCAGAGGTTTGCAAATTGCATCTCCAATCAATTCCAGGACTCTGCAGAAAAATGAATCTATGGAAGCCTTCTGTGCAAAATCATGTTTTTATAGACCTGCGCAAAAGCGCTTACAAGTAAAATAGATAAAACAAAGTAAGAGCTGTTATTTCTTTGCATTGTAAATATTTCTTTCAGGCAGACATGGAAACACCATACAAATAAAAGCCTGGCAGAGGCAGACAAAAATTAATTAACTGAAGAATGGGGGGGTTGTTTGGATTCATTTTTATGTTTAGAAAATGTGCCCTGCTGTTTTGGTGATGTTGTTGGGGTTATATAATTAAATCCCTCCTTGTGTTCCTGGTACCACCTTTGGGAAGCTTAAGTAGCCTTGCTGGACACATAAACAAAAAAGCAGAGTAGCGAGCGCAGGGTGCAAACGCATGCAGAAAGCAGGGTGACATCGACACACTGGCTAACTGGTTGTGATTTATAAATGTGACCTAAGTGATTTTACTATTGTACTAGTCTCTTTTACTCAATGTCACTACAGATGTGGGTATTAAGCCATGAGTACTTTTAAAACACAGGTAACGCTCTTGAAGCTCAAATTGAACCTATTATATAACTTTCCAGTTATATTTTCATTTTTAGACTTTAGTAAATTAGCTTTGCATGCTTCACAGTTTAACGTAATCCCCTCAGTTCATCTATGGTCTAAAAATAATCACTTAGACTAGATAAATTCTTTTAGTTTTTATATATAAATACCTGTCAGCTGATGAGACAGAAAATAAGGAAAAGCATAATACATCCACTACTCAGTACCTCCAGTGTGTACGTTAGCATTTAGCACTTAGCCATTGGCACTGCATCTGATGGTTCAAAAAGCGAATGGCTTTTGTGTGGAGACCGTGTCACTTCTATTAGAGCTCCATGCTGACGTCTTCCACATGAGATTCAAAGCAGTATCCTTACAGTTGCTATGCTACAGCTGGACATTTCCTGTTCATGGCAGGGATCGAGTGAAAAGCCAGGGTTGAAAAATGTGAAGTTTGTGGGGGATCATGTTTATTTACTGGGGCAGCAGCTTCTTTTGTTTGGGATCTAGAAAATAAGTTCTTTGTGTGGAGTTTACAGTATGTTCAAAGAATACATTACAAGGCAGCACGGTGGCACGGTGGTTAGCACCGTTGCCGCACAGCAAGAAGGTCAAGAAGCAAGAAGAGTTCAATTCCAACATCAGGCCGGGGTCTTTCTGTGTGGAGTTTGCATGTTCTCCCCGTGTTTGCGTGGGTTCCCTCCGGGTACTCCGGCTTCCTCCCACTGTCCAAAGACATGCAGCTTGTGGGGACAGGTTAATTGGAAAATCCAAATTGTCACTAGGTGTGAATGAATGTGAGTGCGAATGGTTGTCTGTCCCTGTGTGTTGGCCCTGTGACAGACTGGTGACCTGTCCAGGGTGTACCCCGCCTCTCGCCCTATGACAGCTGGGATAGACTCCAGCGCCCCCCGTGACCCTGAAAAAAGATAAGCAGAAGCGAATGGATGGATGGATGGATAGTATATCGTCCAGTTTTCCAGACAGATGTCTTTCCTTTTACACAGATACAGCACGGTGCAAAAGTCTTGAGTCTTGTACACAACCTGGAATTTCACAGGGGAGCCAGTGAAGGTCCTGGAGAACAGGGCTGATGTGCTGGTAAGAGGGGGTTCTGGTAATAATGCGGGCAACAGAGTTTTGAACCAGTTGAAGCTTATGGAGGGATTTTTGGGGGAGACCATGCAAGAGAAAATTACAATTTCAATACGGTAGGTAACAAGACTATGGACAAGAATGGACATAGACTGGGTGGAAAGAGAAGGACGTAAGCTGTTAATGTTGCGTAGATGGAAATAGGCAGAACGGGTGAGATTATTGATGTCAGATTTAAAGGACAGTGAACTATCGAGAATGATACCAAGGCTTTTAACCTGAGGTGCAGGGAAAACTGTGACGTTATCAATCCGGTTGTTCAGTGATGACGCGACGAATCCTACTTCCGGGTCTAAAGTAGTCTGCGTTTAATATGGCTTTTGTGTTGTTAACATGTTTAATGTTTTGTATTTTCTTCTATTTGATCTCAAAAAGCTCCTAAAACAGTCAGTGATCACTGTTGACCTCCCTCGGCTTTTATTACCGCTAATCATTTATTTAAGCTCAGTTTTTAAAACCTTAGGATGTAACTACAGCCCAGCCCATGCAGCAGTATATGAATGACTAACCTCGTATTGTGGATGGATTATCTCAGTTGTTCTCCTGGTTGAAGTTTGGTCCTTTTACAGCATCCTGCCATGCGATTACATTTGTTCCTGACCACCGAGAACACTCACGTTAACTTTTATCGAGTGGAAAAAAAGTTAGCTTGTTTATATTATGCTAACATAGCTGTGTCGCTAGCGGTCACGTAGCACATCATTATATAGCAGCTAGCCCAACTTCAGTAACCCTACAAACGTCACTGCTGTTTAGTTTTCTGTCTTCATTTATGCTGGAAGTGATAACAGAGCTGTACGTTTTAATTTGTTTCCAAAACCCCGCAGTCAGGACATGCTATATTGTATTTAGATAGAAGCTAGCGAGCTAACTCCCTGCTAACTTCTAACTCCGTTAAATGTCATAAATTCCGTTTTCATGGATGCCTGGATGTTAAACTCAGTTGTTACACCTGGTAGAGCAGAATGCTGATCATTTTATTAAAGATGAAAGACTTTAGACAGTTTTTCAACTCTCAGTAATGCCATAGTGATCGTTTGATATATGGACCTGCAGCGGAGTTTAGACCCAGACACTGCTAGTGACGTCAGACTGAACAACCGGATAGTAAGTGAGAAATGATTTCCCTTCAGTAGGTTTGAGGATTTCAGTTTTATCCTCATTAAGCTTAAGGAAATTAGAGCTGAACCAGGGTTTTAATAAGTCTCGGGGATCATCAAGATTTTTCTTGGCAAAAGGGAGACAAGCCTTTGGGTTATTTTTGGTCACCAGTGGTTTTCTCCAAGAACTCTCCCATGGATGCCATTTTTGCCCAGTCTCTTTCTTATTGTTGAATCATGAACTCTGACCTTAACTGTGACATACAAAGCCTGAAATTCTTTAATGTTGTTCTGGGGTCATGAATGAGTCGTCAATGTCCTCTTGGAGTAATTTTTGTGGGGCAGTTACTTCTGGGAAGGTTCACCACTGTTACATCTTTTCTCCATTTATATATAATGTCATTGACCATGGTTCATTGGAGTCACAAAGCCTTGGAAATGGCTTTGTAACCCTATCCAGACTGATAGATGTCAGTGACTTTGTTTCTCAGCTGTTTCTTTAGCTCGTGCCACGATGTGTTGGTTTTTGAAATCTTTTAGCCTGGCTCACTTTATCAGACAGAGTCGCTTTAAGTGATTCAACGGGTGTGCCAGTAATCAGACCTGAGTGTTTAGTGGAACTGAATTCACTTTTCCAAAAAATGTGGTTAATCCCCCTCTTGTTAATTCATGATTTAACTTTTTTTTTCACATGACCGGATAGGTTTGGATAACTTTTCACTCTTAATCAATGAAATCATCATTTAAAAACTGTAATGTATTTTCTCGGGTTATCTTTGTCTAATATTAAAATGTGTTTAATGATCTGAAACATTTAAGTGTGACAAATATGCAAAACACTAGGAAATTGGAAAGGTTGCAAACATGTTTTCACACCACTATACAGTAATAAATACATGATTTGGTTGATTAGACTAGAATTAGAACATGTTCTGGGTTTTTCCAGGGGTAGCTCGGGTAAGCTGTTACAGGCAGGGATCACACTCACTATTTACTGATGCACATCCAGTTATTTTGGTCTGAAAAACAAATCAGTCAATGTCCAAAGAAAAACTTTGAAAGACCTTCAGAAAACCTGGAACCTGGCTCCTTGGAAACAAAATATGAAAAGATGTGGTCTGAATCAATACTTTTGCACATTACTGTAGATGGAAAAGATACCTCACAACATGTGACTGAACATTATGCTGTTACGAATCTTGATTGGCAGCAACATGGTTAAATTATTATCATTCTCACATTTTAATCGGCTTCTAATGTGGTCTAATATAACCTGAAAACTGCATTTCCCTCTGAGTAGAATTACAAGTTATCATTGATTTATTGCTGGTCTGTTTCTAAAGTTTGCTTTTCCCAGAGTGCTCATTAGCTATGAGGGCACAGGTAGTACGTTGTTATGGCACAGTAATACGTGGTATGATATATAAAAAACCTCAAGTAAAAAAACAACAAAACAACTGTACGCCATTCATTCAATTTCTATTGTGAGAATTTCAGCTTGGAAAATTATGCTAGACAGATTTTAGCACTCGCTTGCTAAACCGCATACCTGTAAGCAAACAAAAAGCATGCACACACACAACGACATGCAACATCTACACCTCCCACTGTTCACTAGCACTACATCAAGGAAATATAAATGTTTTTATGAGCCAAAATCCCCAAATCCCAGTGTTAATTAATGTAATCTGGAAAAGAAAAAAAAAAAGACTTTCATTTGCCAATAAAAGACAAGCAGCTCCACAAAGTGTTGTTTCTTTAAATGTTGTCTACTAAGAGCTGATTAAATTAACTGCAAGTTTAAAGGAAAGATCCAATCTTGATAATAATTGTTACATTTTTTCCCCTTTTTCGTTGAGGACAGGAGACAAAAGAAAACACTTTCTGAAAAAGATGAAATACACTCAGATGATGGTCTGACTGCAAGATGGAATGGGATGATTCATTCCTCTGTAAAACTACACTCCTACTGGACAAACTCAAGAGCATGACTGCCTGTGAGACAACGCTCCAAGCACAGAGATGAATGTGTTTGTGTGTTTCCTGGTGAAAGGAGACTTGGTTCCTTTTTTGCAAACTAGCTGGCTTACCTTTTATGAGTCAGTCTCACTGACTTTATGTTGCTCCAGATTTTTATTATAGTGTGTGAACATTTCTAGAGGGATACTGTGGAACTGTGTCTCCTAAAGAAATACACTCAAACATTACTAAGTCAATTAACTGATTTAATGAAGTGCTACCCTTTCAAGTCGCAGTAGAGTATGTACTACTTGGATGCTAGGTGTATTAAATAGCAGAACTCCAAGACCACAGTCCCTGGAACTACATCTGAAAGTCATCTTGAATGTGGAAGAACTTCAGTTTGGTAATTTTTTTTTTTGAAGTTTTTGTTAAAATCATGGACAATTTTGGTTTTGTTCATCAACAATACTCTTCCTCAAGTGACCCAATGTTTTTTACTATCAAACTTCTTATCTAATTCAGGGGTGCAAAAAGTCAATCATAGGGTGAGCAGCACACCCAGCAGTTTATCAGTCAGATGCAAGTCTAACATACAGAGACAGACAGTCATTAACCTCAATGATCAATTTAGAATCACCAATTAATATAATCCTATGAATGTCTTTGGACTGTTGGAGTAACCGGAGAAAACTCAACCATCATCTGAGGAAGTTGGGACCATAGTCACCAAGAACACCCGTGATAACACGCTACTCCAAAATAGATTGAAATCTTGCAGTATCTGCAAGGTCCCTCTCCTTAATAAGGCATGTATATAGGCCCATTTTAAGTTTTCTAGTGAACATCTAAATGAATCAGAGAACACTTGGGAGAAAGTCAGATCAAACGCAAATTAAATCTCTATGGCATAAGCTCAACCTGCAGTATTTGGAGGAAGAAAAATGCTGAGCATGACCCAAAGAACAGTATCTTCACAGTTAAGCACAGAGGTGGAAACATTATGCTTTGGGGCTGTTTTTCTGCCAGGCCAATGGACAGGACTGTAAAATCTTGGAGGAGAACCTCCTTTCCTCAGTCAGAACACTGCAGATTTGTCCTGGATGGGTCTCCTAGACTATCTCCAAAAGTTGATTCTGCCCACTGAAGGAACAATGGGCTAGGAGGTCAGTTCCTTAATCTTAATTATGCAAATTCTCATTACCATTGATCAACAACCACTGACCAAAACCCACTGACCAAAGACCACTGATCAATAGCCATGAGTACCATTCACAGAGAGTTGGGGAATGGCTGCAATCACAGCATTGTAAGATGGCGAAAGATGTACCCTTTGGCCCCCTCCTTGATTCAGAGATAGCCTTTCCCTTTTCACGTAAATGGCCTCCTTGACTCCGCACTCAAACCAGCGTTCCTCCCTGTCCAAGATGTGTACATCCTCATCCTTGAAAGAGTGTCCACTGGCCTGTAGGTGTAAACAGACTGCAGAGTCCTGGCCTGACGAGGTAGTTCTTCTGTGTTGTGCCATCCACTTCACCAAAGGTTGTTTGGTTTCCTCGATGTATAAGTCCTGGCAATCCTCCTGGCACTTGACAACGTACACTATGTTACTCTGTTTGTGTCGGGGGACCCGATCCTTGGGATGGACCAATTTTTGGTGCAGTGTGTTTTGGGGTTTAAAAGCCACAGAGACCCAGTGTATAGAAAAAATGCGTCTCAACTGCTCCGATAGTCCTGACACATACAGGATGGGTGAAACTGGGGAGACCATGGCACACCCATGTTTCTGCCTGTAGAACTGACCCTTGTATGTGAAGTAGGTGGAATGAAGACACAGTTCCAAAAGCAAACACACTTGGCCGATGCTGAGAGTGGTCCTGTTGCTGAGGTTGGGGTCATCCTGTAATCTCTTACGGACTACCTCCAACGCTTCCGTGACTGGGATGCAAGTGAAGAGAGATGTAACGTCGTACGAGACCGTGGTTTCATCTGCCTCCATAATGACATCTCTCACCTTCTCAACAAAATCCAGGGTGTTCTTCATGTGGTGTTCAGAGCTGCCTACCAGCAGGTTGAGGATCGAAGCCAGAAACTTGGAGCTGTTATAGGTGACCAAGTTGATCATACAGACAATCGGTCTTAAAGGTGCACCCTGTTTATGTATCTTCGGTAAACCATACAGACTTGGTGTAGACTCCCCTGGGTATAGCCTGTGGTATGAGGTCTGGTCAATAGCCTTGTCTTGTTCAGACAGTCTATCACCCTCTTCCTGTGTCTTGTTTCAGGGGCTCATAAGTATTTTCATCACTGAGTAGTGACATAATTTTCTCATGATAGTCTTTCTGGTTTAGCAATACTGTTGTCAGGGGTTAAGACATTTGTTCACAAGTAAGAGAAATTACATAGTACTTCCTCTTTTAACAGAAAGGGGAGAGGTCAGGCATTATCTCAGCTTATCTAACCTCTGCACACAAACTAAAAATAAAAATACAGAAGTATATCACACTTATCTGACATCACACACACTGGGTTAAAGAATACATCTTATATCATGACTTGTCAAACATCTCAGACACTGAAGTAAGGAATGCATTATGTTCTCTTTAACATTAAGCTTGGTTATGTGAAAATATATGAACACTCGATTATAAGGCACACTTGATTATACTTGATTTCATAAAAATCCTCTCACATTTCCCTCCTGTTGTTAATATATTTCACAGGTTTTAATCAATGCATAGTCACTTGTTAGTCACATTTTCAACTTGCATGTCATTCAGTGAAGTATTTAAACAACAGTTCTGTAAAGACTAGAATAGGGATTTTCCACTCTTTCCTCCATATTCAGCATATCATATTGGCGATAGGGATCCTCCATATTCCTCTGAACCAAAACATAGTTTCCTAACATACGCTTGAACATGTTTGACATTATGCTTCTCAGACATGGGATAATACAAGCAGTGAAAAGGCAAAATAGTAACATCTCATTGAAAAGGGCCAACAGGCCTTTAATCAGTAAGGATTTCCAGGAGCCACTCAGCAACCAGTCCCACCAGCCTTGCTTAACGGCTACGTAGTCCTGCTGCTGAGCGTCTCTCAGTTGTTTCAGAACATTCAAAGCATTTGTCATGTTTAATGAGTGTATGTTGTCAGGTATGTAGGTGCAACAGGTGATGTTGAACAACACGCAGAGACCTCCTTTCTCTGCAAGGTCAAGGTCAAGGTCAAGGTCAGATTTATTTATATAGCACATTTCCAACAGCCGATGCTGCACAAAGTGCTTAACAATAACAATAAAATTAAAAACTACAGTGTAATACAATAATAACAATAGAAACAATAAAATAGAAGAAATGAAACAATACTAACTAATTCAGATAAATCCAAAATGCTTGGGTCATAATGTGTTAAAAGCCAGAGCGTAAAAGTGTGTCTTTAGTAAAGATTTAAATTGCTCAAGAGTTTGAGCAGATCTAATATTAAAGGGGAGACTATTCCAAAGTCTGGGACCTGCCACAGAGAAGGATCTATCACCACGAGATTTGAGGTTAGTCCGTGGAATGGACAACAATAGTTTTAATCTCGTGGGTTTTCCTGGAGCATAGGCAGAGAGGAGCTCTGACAAGTAGGGGGGGGCTCGGGCGTTGAGTGACTTAAAAACAAAAAGTAAGAGTTTAAATTGGATCCTGTAGGGGACAGGGAGCCAGTGTAAAGAGGCTAAAATTGGGGTTATATGCTCTCTCCGTTTGGTACCGGTTAGCAGGCGAGCAGCAGCATTTTGAACCATCTGAAGGCGATGGATGGTGGCATGATCTAGGCCATAATACAATGAATTGCAGTAGTCCAATCTGCAAGTAAGAAAAAGGTGGATGATACGCTCGAAGACGTCAGCCGGAAGGTATGGCTTTATCCTGGCTAGCTGTCTTAGCTGAAAAAAACAGGACTGAACTACTGCACTCACCTGCTTATTCAATTTAAAAGAACCATCAATGTAAACTCCGAGGTTTTTTACATGTGTTTTACAATACGAGGAGAGGGTACCCAACGTGCTGTCGATATGATTGAAATTGCCAAAAATGACAACCTCAGTTTTGTTTTCGTTTAGCTGTAAAAAATTTAATGATAACCACTGTTTAACGTCGTCAAGGCAGCGTAATAAGAGCTGCGGTTGATCTGATCCTGATTTTAAAGGTAGATAAATCTGTAGATCATCCGCAAAGCAATGAAATGAAATGCTGTACCGCGAGAAGATGGAGCCCAATGGCAGCAAATAGAGTGCGAAGAGGGCGGGACCCAAAATAGAGCCTTGAGGAACGCCGTATTTAAGAGGAGCTAATTTGGAGTTGTGGGGGCCCATATTGACATAAAAGAACCTTTCTGTCAAGTAGGAGCGAAACCACTGAAGGGCAGATCCTTTTAGGCCAGCATGCGATTCTAGCCGTGATAACAGGATGTCGTGGTCAACCGTGTCAAAAGCTGCTGACAAGTCCAACAGTAAAAGGGCAGCAGGGCTGCCAGAATCCATAGTTAAGAGAATATCGTTAAAAATCCTTAAAAGTGCTGTCTCAGTGCTATGTAATGATTTAAAACCAGATTGAAATTTTTCTGAGATCATATTAGAATCGAGGTGTGCCTGCAACTGTAGATAGACCACTTTCTCCAAAACTTTAGATAGAAAAGGAAGCTTTGAGATGGGCCTGTAATTAGACAGAACAGTTGGGTCCAGGTTTTGTTTTTTAAGAAGAGGCTGAACTACAGCTTGTTTGAAGCATAGTGGGACGCAGCCTGTAGTAAGGGACGTATTAATCAATTTCAGAATAAAAGGGCCAACAATATTAAAAGTGTTTTTGAGCAGACTCGGGGGAAGAGAATCAGAGGGGCAGTGTGATGATCTTAGGCCACTAACTATCGCGGTCAGGTCCTTAAGGGAGACGGGATCAAACTGCTCTAAGACAGCTGAACACACAAGAATAATGTCCAAAGCTACTCGATGTTGCATGACAGTGATGCGGATTGCATCAATTTCTTCATTCTGTGCTTTGTCAATGCGGGTGGAAGCATTCAAAAACAGTCCAAAACGATAGTCTAAAGTCTCTATTTGTAGTGCGTGCTTTCCTACTCCGATCCAGGGAAACAAAGCGTGCATTACCTTCTGGCCGTTGGTCCAGAGTTGTAACTTACAAGCACCTAAGCACAACAGCTTTGGGGCTGGGGCTGGTGCTGGTGCTGGTGCTTCTTCTGGATTCATCGGGCTGGTTTCCTCAGTCATCTTGTTGGTCTTCAGGCGTCCCTGGTGTCGTTATTGGTTCTTCTCCTTGGTGGGATAGGTCACTCTTTTACTATGTGTCTGTTCTTTAGGATGACCTGGTACACCTAAACTTCTGGTGAGTAGACTGCCAGCGAAGTGGAGTGGCGGGATATACCCAATCAGCCCTTCCTCCACTGGCAGATCACCTGGAAGCTAGGGGAACCGGCGTCTTATTGTGGTGCAAACACTTTCTTCACGTGGCTTTGATGGATCCACGAAGGTCGTTCGGCTATCTTACAAGCTGTCGGTGTAGTAAGCAACACCTGGAAAGGACCCTCCCACCGTGGAGCACTCCAGTTTTTCCGCTGGAGGACTTTAATCAGAATCCAATCACCGGGGTTCAACCTGCAAGAGACTGGAGATAGATCACTCGGCAGTTGATTGCTTAGTATCACTTCTTTATTCTCAAACAGTTTTGTCATCCATTCTGCCATCGTTGTTTCTGCAGGAAGCAGGGTGCTGGGGTTTAGCTGATTACACTTCTCTATAGTAATGTGTGAGTGTGAGAGCAGAATACCTACATAAGAGAGTTGTCTCCGAAAGCTTGAGTCAAAACTGCCTTCATGTACCCTGCTACTCCATCGACATGGAGAATAAAAGGTTTTTCATAGTCTGGTAATGCTAAGACGGTACATGTTTGCAATGCTATTTTTATTTTGTTATTCTCTTTTTATTAAACAACCTATATAAACACAAATAATCCAAAATAAACATATAATCAAGAACAGACGTAAATAATAAAAAAAATAAATAAATAAAAATAAGAAAAACAGACGGGTGTACCCTCTAGTGTGTATGTACTCGCACACACATATTCACTCACACACCCATATTCTTAAGCATACATACACATACCTACTTACATATGTGTTCACTTGTAGTCTCATACATACTAACATATACATATAAACACATAACGATTCAGAAATGTGGCATATATAGTTACAGAGATTCAAACAAGATCGGGTCTCCTTAACCGGATGTAGTGTTTCCATTTACCCCAAATTTCACTGAATATATCAAACTGGAGTCTTTTAATGAAGGTAATTCTTTCCATTTTAAACATCCCATGTACAGTCTCATGCCAATCACCCAGTGATGGAATTTTCACACTAAGCCATTTCTTGGTAATAATTTTACGGGCAGCCAAACTCAGGATACCATACAACTGCTTAGACATTTTATCTACATTTACTGAGTATAAATATCCAAACAAAAGTTCGTCCCAATTAAAGGGAAGCTGCATACCAAAAATAATCTGCAACTCAGAGTGGATCAATACCCAAAAAATGTTGATCCTTGGGCAAGACCAGAACAGATGAAAATGTTTTACTCCTTGGGCCCCACAATTTCTCCAGCAATTAGAGTGATTAAAATAATGTTTACTTTGTGCAGGGGTAATAAAAAACCTACAGATACTCTTCCAACCGTAACATCTCCATGTATTAGAACTAGAAATTCTCCACTGAAAAGCGCACTGCTCATACCAAATGTTATCTGATATTGCTATATTTGTTTCATTTTCCCATTTTTTTTTGATGTAGGTAGTATTCCACTTCTTAACCTCTTGTATACCCTTGTACAATCTTGAAATCACCTTAAGGCCTGTGTCAGCCTGATAAGCCTTGACAAATATACTCAGAACAGGTAAAGAAAAAAGATCTGTTCTCTTAGGTATAAAATTATATAGATGATGCCTAATTTGTAAGAACCTAAAAAAGTCCGTTTTACTTAACTGGTATTGATCTTTTATTGATTGGAAGTCCCTAAGAATTCCCTTATTGTAAAACATACAATATGCCGTTAAACCTTGTCCAGACCATTTTTTATATCTTACGTCTAATTCATTAGGTAAAAAATCACTGTCAAAAGCGCACCATCTTAAAATCCTAACCTCTGCAATGCTATTTTTAAATCAGTGAAGGCTTTTTCTGCTTCTAGGGTCCACTGTATTTTGTCTTTTAATGCTAGGTCTTTTCCATAAATTAGGTTCTGTAGTGGCTGGGCCAGCAGTGCATACTCTGGGATCCAGCACCCACAGAAATTGCACAGACCTAAATAACTCATCATTTGTTGCTTAGTTATTTGGTTTTGCTGCATTTTGGACTGCTGTCTTTCTGCTCTCTAGTAGGGTGCGGCCTTGGCCTGTTAGCTGATGTCCTAAATAGATGACTTTATCACTCCACAGTTGTAACTTGTGTTGTGATACTTTGTGGCCTTGTTCTGCCAGATGTTGCAGAACCGTCATTGTGTTTTCTTTACAATCATCTTGTGTATGGCCTGTAATCAATATGTCATCTACATACAGCAGAAATTTTCCTGGAGCAGAGAGAGAGCAAAGTGACATTGATTTCTTTAGAGCTTCTGCATACAGTGTTGGGCTATTTTGAAATCCTTGTGGTAGCCTCGTGTATGTGTATTTTTCATTATCAAAAGTAAATCCAAATAGATTCTGTGAATCTTTATGTAAGGGAACAGAGAAAAATGCATTTGAGAGGTCAATCACCGAGAACCATTGTTCTTTTGGTGTTACTTGATTTAAAATGATATGTGGATTTGCAACCACTGGAGGTATTTGCTCTGTTACCTTATTTATTGCTCTTAGATCATGAACTAGGCGATATTTTCCAGTATTGGCCTTTTTTACTGGAAAAATTGGTGTATTACACGTGGCTTTATTAGTTGTTATTATAGATGTGCTCCACATCTCAGTAATATTTATCTAGGATAAATGACAGGTTTTCAAGCAGGTTAAGTGCCTCTATGCACCTAATTGGTTTAGATATTGCCTTTATTTTCTTCATCTCATATGTCATTATACTGAGTTTGAGCAAACCTTAAGCTTGATGCAGACTACTTCATAACAATTGTCCATCTCACATCATACTGGCTAAGATACTTCTTGTCAATATTAATATTATATTTTTATTAATTATTATCATCTTTTTCTCTCTATATAATAACAATAGTATATTACAATATTTTATTAGTGTATATCACTATACTACTACTGAGCCAACTTAATAGTTAGGATCATCTTACTCAGCAAACAGATAATTTATAGTTCATCCAATCTGTACAAATTTGCTTTTTCTCTGAACAGGTTTGTGCCTACTTTTAGACTGGTCTTCTGTTTGCCTCATCTCAGATCCAACCTTCAGATTATTATATTTTATTTTGTATCCATCAGGGACTGTGAGTGAGCTGCAGTCTCACCCACTTCCAGGATGGAAACATTTATCTTTTCACACATTTTCCTTGGCTGTACAATGACACAGCCTTAATCTACCTTATGCATCTCTCTTTTTGCAAAGCGGTTTTTAAAGCATTTATTGAATCAGGGTTGCATTTGCCTTGCCAAGCTGGACAATATATTTTATGTAGATTTCTCCACCTTTTTGCACTGATTACTCCTGCATTTGAACAGTTTTTTTTTTTCTAACCACTCTTCATCTGCTGTTAATTTTACTTTAGCTTTAGAATTACCCATTTTGAACTAATTACGTCAGAACTGTGACACTGTCTCTGGTATGACGAAGCGGGCAGGTTATCAATAACAGGCTTCTACTCTCCCACTATTTGAGAGAGCGGTTATTGATTTTACGTGATGACGCACAACCTTATCTCCACTCCAACCAGTTCGTGAGTGTACACAGGAAAACAGTTTGAGAAGCGGTTCGACCGCGTATTGGGTCGTAAATGACAACTCACTCCTCTTAGTTAACACAATTAGAGCGCGCTTTTATAATTTTTATTGAGATTTTCCGTATTTTCGTTGTGCAACCTTCTACCTGTTCCGTTGCAGCCACTCCCAGAGCGACCGGAACTCGTTCCGTTCAGCTGCTACCCAGAGCAACTGGAACTTTTAATAGCGATTTCTAGAATCTCGCTCTTGCCTGTCGTCTCTAAGTCCCTCTTGGACTGAGATCTGTCGGCGCTAACCAGGTTTACACACTATTTAAAGGAAAATCTCAATATCAACGTATTTTAGCGCTTGATGGAATGCAGTGTTTCATATTCACCTTACTGTGGCGCTGCGTTTTGGATTCGGTTCATCTGGTCCTGGCGCCGTGGGGCCTGTATAAGACGCTGACCGGAGATCGAATGGTCCCGGTTTTTCTCCTTTACTGTGCACAGGTTTTTTCCAGCGCAGGCAACACGACGTCAGGATCCGATGAAAACCGTCTGTGGACAACTAGACGTTAAAAATAACAGTCAGTTCTCCGGCTCGGAGGACCAATTAAATGTCAGGGGTTAAGACATTTGTTCACAAGTAAGAGAAATAAGACACTGCAGACCGACTCAGAGAGTTTTAAGACATGCGCATGGGTGTGTGCCTCTCAGCAAAATCACACACACTCAAACGCAGGCTGGTTGCTTTATTTATAAGGCAAAATGGGTTACATAGTACTTCCTCTTTTAACAGAAAGGGGAGAGGTCAGGCATTATCTCAGCTTATCTAACCTCTGCACACAAACTAAAAATAAAAATACAGAAGTATATCACACTTATCTGACATCACACACACTGGATTAAAGAATACATCTTATATCATGACTTGTCAAACATCTCAGACACTGAAGTAAGGAATGCATTATGTTCTCTTTAACATTAAGCTTGGTTATGTGAAAATATATGAACACTCGATTATAAGGCACACTTGATTATACTCGATTTCATAAAAATCCTCTCACAACTGTGCACCTATCCTTGTCTGCCGGAAGGATGATAATATTGTTGTCATTACTAAGTGATGTGAGTGCCTTCCGCCACTACGTCCAGATGAACAGAATCAACTTTTGGAGATTTACTTACCTGGATAATTGAGCATGCATCAAGACAAAACTCAGACTATCAACGCAACAAATGAGTGGCTAAAGAAGAAGCACAAAAAGAGGCAGTTTCCAGATCTTAGTCCTAAGAAAATCTAGAGAAGAAAGCTGAAGCTTCAAGTTGCCAAGCAGAAGTCAAGAAACCTGAAGGATTTAGAGCATTCATGTGAAAAGAAGTTGGCCAAAATCCCTCCTGAGATGTGTGCAAACCTGGTGACCAACTGTCTTACTGCTCTACTTGCCACAAAGTACCAAGTCATGTTTTTTGGGATCAAATACTTATTTCACTTCACTTATTTCAATGACATGCAAATCACTTCATAACTTTTATCTAATGCATTTTTATCTGGATTTTTAGTTTATTATGTCTCTCTCCATTGAAATGAAACTACCACAAAAATTAGAGACTGTTCATTCATTTTCCCCCTGGACCTGTCAGAGGGCCCGGTGGCGCCAGTGTCCGGCAGCCTCGCCTCTGTCAGTGCGCCCCAGGGTGGCTGTGGCTACAATGTAGCTTGCCATGGTAAATGGCCTGTATTTGTATAGCGCTTTACTAGTGCCAAAGTGCTTTACACATCCAGTCACCCACCCATTCACACACATTCACACACTGGTGATGGCAAGCTTCATTGTAGCCACAGCCACCCTGGGGTGCACTGCCATCACCAGTGTGTGAATGTGTGAAGCGCTTTGGGGTCCTTAGGATATACAAATACAGGCCATTTACCATTTACTTGGCAATAATCACTAAAAGACTCACATCTGACGTTGCATATAAGGCTGACCCAAGAATGAGTGGGAGAGGTAAGCTTGAGGTAACTCAAGCAGTAGTTAAGTAGTAGTAGTTAAGAACAGTCTAGGCTACTTCATGTCACAGGTAACAAGAAAGCACATATTTCCTGAAATGTAAAACTCTTCCCTTACAAAATAGGGTAACCAGTAGGTAAGTAATCAGGATAACGAGGTGTATACTTCATGCATGTGAGATGCAGATGCTATGGAAAATAGATTCATTTACATTTTAAACTTGCAGATTTCATATTAAATGAATAAAATGTTGTTGTTTTTTTCACTCTAAGCCTACATCTAATAGCCGGTATTCACAATGTAAAAGTACATACTTAAAATTCCCACCTTGGTTTACTAAAAATCAGAAACTGAAAGGGAAATTTCTCAGTAGCAACAGTCAGTACTTTGTTTTTTTTTTGTTGTTTTTTCTTGTTCACTTCCTTTTATGCTCATGTCTGATCATCCACTTCATTCTTTTACATGTCAGGACAAAAATGCTTCTTACCCCAACGACAGAAACTGATACAAATTTGAAGTTTTTTTTGACTTGTAAATGCAATTCTAGCTGCCTGCAAACAAACACCATGGGCACATGATACAGTCAGTACTTTGTAAAAACCCCTGCGACAGCAATTACAGCTTCACAGGCTTTTGGCCAGTGTGTATCTGGGATGTGGAAAATCCATGTGGGTTGACTAATAAATGGACCTGCTGAGGACAGTGTCCCCTTCGGTGGTTTCTGTGGCAGAAAGCCTTGTTCAAAGCCACAGTGGCAATGTCATTCGCCACACACAGCTTTACTCACTTCTGTGCAAACATTTAAACCTTTTTCAGTTAATCACATCAGCTAGTCATTTTAGAAATCCTAGAATTTATTAAAAGAATGATTACTACCTTTTGATTACTACATTACCTTCAGTAATAACAAAAATATGTAATATGATGTATAATCTGTGCACAAATGTCTTTTGTGAATAATGTAAACCATCATATATTATTAAGAAAATACTTTGTAAAGCTGGCAAAATTCAATAGATCGTCTATTCTTTTTTGTTTTTTGCTTTAATTCTGTTGGTCACATGCTAGTATTCTCATGCTGAGCATGACATTCAGGACTAGGGACAACTGACTCATCTGTTATACATTCTGAGCAGAAGAGATAAGAAAAAAGAGCAGCACCTTAAGGGATCGATAAACTGCACACCAGTATTAGCCATGCATCATTATAAAAATTGATCTTAAAAGTACAGGCCATCAAGTAAAGGTTCGGTGTCCTACTAGAGGACACAGATAAACAAATGAACCTTTGACTTTGTGGTTATTGTCTCTGAACACTTTCAGAATTTTCAGTGGTCATTTTAGAGTCCCTCTCTGATCCTCTGTAGAGCATTACTTGACCTGGCTGTTGGGAGAAAGGACAGACGTAAGCTCAAAATACCTCCCAGGCTTGACACAGCACTGCGCCAGCTGCACTCTGTAATTACCAGCAGTGCAATCAGCAGACTCGTTAATTTCCCCTGACTGACAGACGCTGACGGCTCAATTGCAGAAAATGCACTGGTACAACTTCATAAGAAAATGGAACTGACGTGCTGCAGGACTCTTCAAGCTTCAAGGCTGCACTCAGAAAAGTGCATTTTATGATTATGATAATGACATATGACATTGAAGACATACTGTTATAGGCAAGGTTCTGTTACATCTGGCAGCAAACCTCTTCATTAAAAACAAAGGATTAAAAAGGGAAACTGAATTCCTCTTCGTCTCCTTTTAAAATAGCAGATGTGCTGCTACATGCACCCTTGCTAAGGACTCATCTTATGTAACATATTTAGGAAACCATGTGAAGTACTGCAGAGAGAGAGAGAGTGCTAACACATGGAATAGCTTTCTGGTTCTGCAGAAGTATTGATTTGAGCGTAAAAGAATGTGAAGCGGTCCAAAATAGACATTCCACCAGCAAAGTAATTGGGGTGAGGGAGCCAGAAGAATTGGCCCAGATAAATATGTCACTTAATGGGTTGTTTATGGCTGCAATTTGACATGATCCACGAGAGAACAGGCAAGAAGAGGGTCTAGTTTATCCTACAGAGTGACACTGGCGCAATCACTAAAACAGACAGTAACAATAAACATTCAAAAAATAGAATATTTAATCTGCAAACATGTATGCCGGCCTATTTCCAACATTAATTCATCCTTAGACATGTTGGAATTTTAGTGCAGTATCTATTAAATTATTTCTCTATTCCCCCGATTATAATTTAATCATATTCCTGCTGTGCGGTCCAGCCTAATCGTTTATTTTCCCCATCTCCATTCTAACATTATTCCAGACTGCCCTTCTGATTTCTTGCAAGCAGCTATTTGTGTCCCACCAAGATGAAATCCATATGGAAGAGGAACAGAAAAAAATGTAGATAATAATTTGTTTTAGATATATTGTATGAATCATAATGCTTATACCTGCTGAGCTAATCATGTTTACAGGATTATGTATGAATCAAGTAAATATATTTCTAAATGAGAAAAAAAGAGGGTCACATGTGTAATGTCTTATGAGGTATAAAATTCATACAGAAGGTAAACAGGGCAGCATGGTGGCATGGTGGTTAGCACCTCACAGCAAGAAGGTCCTGAGTTCAATTCCACCATCAGGCTGGGGTCTTTCTGTGTGGAGTTTGCATGTTATATGAATATGATTCCCACTAAGCCTCTTGTTTTTAATAAACATAAAATATATCAACAGTCAACATGATGGTAGTAGTATAAAGATCCCGACTGCTTTGCCGCTTCAGGACCTGGATAGCTTGCAGAAATTGATGGAAACATGATTGTCGGGTGCCTTAAAGCTCTTTCACAGTTGAGTCATGCAACAGAACAATGATTCGAAACACACCAGCAAGTCCACCTCTGCATGGCTTGAGAAACACAAAATAAAGGTTTTGGAGTGGCCTGGTCAAGGTCCAGATCCAAATCTGATCTTCTGATCTCATACCTTTCATGCTTGTTCATGCTCAAAAACCCTCCAATGTGTCTGAATGAAAACAATCCTGCAAAGATGGGTGGGCCAGAATTCCTCCAGCGTGATGTGAAAGACTCATAAGCAGTTATCGTATACAATTGCTCTCAGTTCTAGTTGCCAAGCAAGGCACAACCAGTTATTAGGTGTAGGGGCCAATTACTTTTCAGAATTGGGCCAGACAAGTTTGTTAAGCTTTTTTCATTAATAAATAAATCCATCATTTAAAAGTGCATTTTCTATTTCTCGGGTTGTCCTTGTGTAATATATTTGTGTGACATTCTATCTTTCCCTTTGTCCTATTTCAAGATGTATTTTCTTGTTCCATATGGCTTGTTATCTAGATTCCTATTCTGTTTTTGTTCTTTATGTGGACCTTGTGCCATTTGTTTTGTTTTCAGGTTTAAGACCTTTGATTAGACCTTAGATTATTATTTGAGCATTAGAGATGGATTCAGTTCAGTGATTTGGGAAGAACCGAGTAGAACTGCTAGTCCTCCACATCAAAAAGAGCCAGCAGAGGTGGTTCACGCATCTTCTAGGAACCTCATGGATGACATGTTTGTGGCATATCCTACCAGGACGAGGCTCTGGGGTAGACCCAGTACACCCTGGGGAGATTAGGTCTCTTGGCCTGAGGTCTGGGCTGTGACCTGGCCCCAGACAAATAGTGGAAAATTGATGGATGGATGGATGGATGGATTGATGGGTGAACATTTCAATCACTTCACCTATGTCCCATTTCCCTAGCAAGATATAAATACATGCACAGTTTTGCACAGTACTGTAAAATGTTGGTCAAAATTCTTTTGTGTTATTTAAGTAAATTAATCATTTCATAAACTCCTCAGCCAAATTGGATCAACAATATTACTGAATGCCTTAACAATGACAGAGTCATTCATTTATTTTTAATGCTAAATGTTTGTTAGAGCTGCTTGCTGAATCAAGTAAAGTAAGGCACTCCAATCAATGTGACTTCCTTTCACTTTCATATCTCATTGAAGAAACGTAACTTTTTTTTTCGTATGCACGATCACACCTTCTATCTCCAACAATTTTCATGGACTTTTTTGGAGGCAATCAACAGTCAGTCACAAGAAATGAGTGTAAACTTGCTAATTAGCAAGGAAATACCACTCGCTTACTCTGCATTGTGTGAAAAATCGTACTAATAATGATGATATACTTTTTCTGTCTTTGTCTTCTTGCCTGTGAGTTGCCTCTTTTTTTCTGTAACAAGTCGTGTTTATTAAAGTAGACCAAGTTTTTTACTTTAAGGAGTCATTATGGAGTAAATGTTTGCACAATTAAATGGCTGGAAAATAACGACACCATTGCTGCTTTTTGATGGGTTTCCTTAAAGCCTCACTTTCACAGCACAATTCTGACTGCTACAGGCTACAAAAGAATGAAGGCTTGAAACACAAAAGGAAGAAGATAGCATTTTTCCCCCCAGCAGGCATCAGTAGCTTTCCCCAGGCAGCTTAAATGGAATCGAGGCAATGTTGCAAAGTGCACCAAGCAAAAAGAAAGAGAGTCCAATGTTAGACAAGGGTAAGAAGTCAAAGGGTTCAAACAGATGCAGTTGGTAATTTAAAGTCAGCAAATCAGCAAAGCTATTCCTAGAGCAGAAATACAATCTTGTAGTCTAATCTTCAGACTACAAGAAGTCTGAAGATAAAGGTCTGAAGATAAAGGTGGGCAAACAGCAAGCCTGACGTTATTGAGAAGTTATTGAGATATTAATGCAAAAATCATCTGCTAGCAATTCTAAAGGTCTTTCAAAATATAACATAGCACCAGTTCACAAAGATAACAAAGTCAAGCTTAACTGCATGGAACATCAGCTAACTCTGCCCACAGTAGCGGTCAGCATAGTTAAAGTACTTCTACACAACTAATTAGTAAATGAGAATGACCGGTGAGCTGTCCAGGGTGTAACCCGCCTTCTGCCCTATTACAGCTGGATAGGTTCCAGACACCTACAACCCTCACCCGAACAAGCTGCTAACAAAGTGGATCTGTCCACTGTGCATATACAAGCCTTGGGATGATGCTGGTATTTCTTTTATGCATTTATTGACTTATCCATGTCACTTGTGTTGTAATTGATGCCTGCTCTGGTTTCTTGCTGCTGCACTTCCCACTATTTGGTGGTGTATGTACTGTTAAGAAGAAGGCAAAGAACTATAGATAACCATCTTTTTATGACTATTTTGGTCCTAATGTAGTTGATGATGTTGTGCAGTGAAAATATTTTTGGCCAGCTGCAGTTACTTCTTCAGGGTATCATAAGTTCGACAGCCAAAAGATAGATACTCCAGGGAGTTATCTGGTTGCAGTGTGAGCTGAGCTGTTTGCCAGTTCAAGTTCCATATTTGTACATATTGAGCATGATTTTGGTCTTTTCATTCAGACCTTGGCAAGAAAGCAAATGATTGTACTGTACAAAATACTGAACTATTGATTTAGTAACTTAGTCATGTAAAATAAATAGATAAAATGTGATACACCTCAGACAATACAGGTCTCAGTTAAATTACACACACAGTTAGAAAAAGACTGAATAAGTGTGACTTGTGTGGAAGGGTTGCCAGGAAAACGCCTATAGTTAAAGGCAGTCTTATTCTTTAGGAAGGTAGCTTGATGGATAATGTATATGTGTGATGCATGCCCAATGCTGGAACTGCCCCCTCTGCTCTGCGTGTGTGCTAGCAGTAGTTAGCAGTATGTATTCTATGTCCTCTGTGAGAGCACACCGATAGAAGTAGCTACACTGTGTTTGCCTCCTCGATAAAGGAATGTGCATCACTTTACTCTGCCAATTTGGATCAGAAGAGAAAAGTAGTTATCAGCTATACGAGACAGGCTACAGTAAAGACATTAAGCATTTACCAGAGGTCTCTTTACTATGTCTAGTCGCCACAAATCTGTTCATTTTGAAAAAGAACATGACAGCATGGGTTAGGTTTACTTAGCATAATCTAAACAAAACAGAAAACCTCAGCTAAAGCTCGATTCAAACTACAAGAAGACAATAACCCTAAGCATATCTAAAGCACAAAAAAGAAAAAGATTTAAGGAATTGCAATGGCCCAAAGTCCAGACCTCAACCCTGCTGAAATGCTGTGGCGGGAAAACCAGCAAACCTCAATGAACTGTAGCCCCACCGTAAAGGAGAGCATGCCATATTATATTTGAAAGACTGACAAAGTCATCCAGAAAATGATTACTTTTAGTTATTTCTGTTAAAGGTGATTCTACAAGCTACCGAGTCGTGTGGTGTAATTACTTTTTCCCGGGACCGCATAAAGTCCTCTAAAAACCTTTCATTTTGACATCACTGTGCATGTATCCAAAATGTTGTTGTTCTGAACAGCCATGTCAGTGACCAGTGTTGTATGATGATTCTCAACCTCTCGATCTTTAAACTGTTCCTTCTGTGTATGTGTGTGAATACTATGACAAACATTTACATGGAAATGAACACAGCAAATGATGAACCAGCCACAGGATTGCATTCATCACTGCAAGCTGCAGAGGTGACATTTAGACTATGACAGGAAATGTGATGAGTTATCAATCTTGCATACATATACACACACGCTCACACGTGCTATGAATAACTGTGATGTACCCAGCTGTCAGCCATATTTGACACAGGCAACACATTGGTGTGCATCCCAAGGAAAACTGGTTCACCTTGAATAAATCAGCGCGGCACTGTTCTTCATCTATTCCACACGCATCTACTTTGTTCCAGAGATGGTCATCAGTAACACAGATACTAATAAAATGAATAGTTCTCAGAACCACTAGCCTTTAAATCTAATACAAAAAATAAGAAAGCACATTACATAAGATTGATCGCCAGATACGTGAAAAATGCAAACAGCACTGTCTGCTAGTTTTATCATTTTGTAAATTACAGTGAGGTTTCTTATTTTCAGATGTTGAGTAATAAATAACAATGATTACTAGCCAGCAATATTTTCTGTGTATATTGTATTTTTCAGCTGTAACATCTCTTACTATTAGGCTTAAGACATACATCCCTGCCCTCTGCTATAGCCTTCTGAGACCAGTTCCGATTCTGCTCATTTCCTTAAGAAACTGTGGGAAAAATACTGAGAAACAACCACTGTTATGAAAACCATTGAATAGGCCAAGTCTTTTGATGATCTACGGTAATATGTAATTGCTTACTTGTGCTTACTTTGATTGTATTTTAAAAACATGCCATGCTAAAATAATCTAAACACTAGACCAGGAACTAAGTGAAATTTCAACTGTGGTATAAAGAGATGGTACATTTTGAAGTCAGAATAAAAGAAATCTACTGGGAGGAGACCTTGGGGCAGACTGTCATGATTTACTGAGTTTAATGGACTCAAACCGGACCGAGAGGTGAGCAAAGGTTAAGGATGTTTATTGCAAACAAGTTGAGATTAAAAAAAAGAAACTTTTCTTGGTGATACTACTCAGAATGTATGTGAGAGTGTGTGGGTGTGCAGTGGAGAGTGAGCAGGCAGGTAAGTATCTGTGGGAATCAGTCTCTGTCCTTTAGAAGGAAATCCAAAAACAGAATCCAAAATTCAAAGCACATGTCCTGTCCAGGTGGGCAGGTCCAAACGTAGCTCTATCATCTGGCAGTGAATGAGTGGAATAATCAGTCCATAAATTCACACAGCACTTGACAAGAAGCAAGGAAACAGGTGTGCAGCTGAAGGCCCAGCCCAAGGCTGATCAGGGGAACAACCTCCAGGGATTCATCTGGCTGAGAAAAATAAAAGAGAGCCAGAGTCAGAAAAAGGGTTAGGAAAAAGGAAGAAAGAAAAGTGTAGCAGGGCAGATAGTACCAGGACCATGATACTGACCTGTGACATGCTGAAGAGATGTCTTTCAACTGGCTTGGGGACACTTCAGCATCCCCTGGAAGAGCTGGAGGAGCTGTCTGGGTAGAGAGAGGACTGGGCGTTTGTATTTAGACAGCAATTTAGGGCCAGATGTATGTACAATCCCCAGATAGCACTCATAGATGTGATTAGTTTTAAAACTGAGTTACAAAGGTTGCGCTGGTCATGTTCATGTCTGTTTCGTCACGCCACTTGGTTCAGTTTCCATGCATCTGCACAGCATTCTGTTCACAGTGATCATAGTTATTCCTTTCAGTAAGGTTAGTGTTTTTCCAGTTTAGGTTTTTGGTTAGTTGCAGTCTCTGTCCCTGTTATGTTTTGTCTACTCCCTTCTGCATCAGCCCAAATAAAGGCTCGCTTTCAGTTTAAGTTCACTCCCGTCTCCTCGCCTGTGTTTGCGCCTGGGTCCACCACGCACACTCTCCACACGGTCTCCCCCGCTGGCCGTGACAGACCTAGAGCTAAGTGTTATTGAAGCAGTCTGGCATCACCTTCACAAACGACAAAATGCAGTAACTTTGAAAGAGCTTTGAAATGTTTTTCTAGAAACCTGGAGACCTACTCTTAAGTTTATTTAGAAATTATAAATTACATTAAAACTTAAAGAAGAGAGTTCAAATTTTATTGATGAATCAGCCACAGCAGTCACTCACCATTTCTTTCCTATATACCTGTGGTGCTGTGAAAAATATTTGCTCCCTTCCTCATTTCTTTCTTTTTTTTTTTTTTTTTTCAGATTTGTCATACATGTTTCAGATCATCAAACAAATACCGGTATATTAGTAGAAAAAGATAACCTGACTCAATAAAAAAAATGCAAAACAGCAGCCCCAGACCATCACACTGCCACCACTATGTTTGATTCGTGGTATGATCTTCCTTTTATGAAATGATCTGACAAAAAAAATGGAGGCAATTACTTTTTCACACAGAGCCAGGCAAATTTAAAAACTGCACTTTGCAGTTATTTGGGATATCTTTGTTTAATATTGGTCCAACTGTGACACATTTACATATACAGTGGAGCAAAAAAGTATTTAGTCAGCCACCGATTGTGCAAGTTCCCCCACTTAAAATGATGACAGAGGTCAGTAATTTGCACCAGAGGTACACTTCAACTGTGAGAGACAGAATGTGAAAAAAAAATCCATGAATTCACATGGTAGGATTTGTAAAGAATTTATTCGTAAATCAGGGTGGAAAATAAGTATTTGGTCACCTCAAACAAGGAAAATCTCTGGCTCTCACAGACCTGTAACGTCTTCTGTAAGAAGCTTTTCTGTCCCCCACTCGTTACCTGTATGAATGGCACCTGTTTGAACTCATCATCTGTATAAAAGACACCTGTCCACAGCCTCAAACAGTCAGACTCCAAACTCCGCCATGGCCAAGACCAAAGAGCTTTCGAAGGACACCAGGAAAAGTATTGTAGACCTGCACCAGACTGGGAAGAGTGAATCTACAATAGGCAAGCAGCTTGGTGTGAAAAAATCAACTGTGGGAGCAATCATCAGAAAATGGAAGACATACAAGACCACTGATAATCTCCCTCGATCTGGGGCTCCACGCAAGATCTCATCCCGTGGGGTCAAAATGATCATGAGAACGGTGAGCAAAGATCCCAGAACCACACGGGGGGACCTGGTGAATGACCTGCAGAGAGCTGGGACCAAAGTAACAAAGGTCACCATCAGTAACACACTACAACGGCAGGGAATCAAATCCCGCAGTGCCAGACGTGTTCCGCTGCTGAAGCCAGTGCATGTCCAGGCCCGTCTGAAGTTTGCCAGAGAGCACATGGATGATACAGCAGAGGATTGGGAGAATGTCATGTGGTCAGATGAAACCAAAGTAGAACTTTTTGGTATGAACTCAACTCGTCGTGTTTGGAGGAAGAAGAATACTGAGTTGCATCCCAAGAACACCATACCTACTGTGAAGCATGGGGGTGGAAACATCATGCTATGGGGCTGTTTTTCTGCCAAGGGGACAGGACGACTGATCCGTGTTAAGGACAGAATGAATGGGGCCATGTATCGTGAGATTTTGAGCCAAAACCTCCTTCCATCAGTGAGAACTTTGAAGATGAAACGAGGCTGGGTCTTCCAACATGACAATGATCCAAAACACACCGCCCGGGCAACAAAGGAGTGGCTCCGTAAGAAGCATTTGAAAGTCCTGGAGTGGCCTAGCCAGTCTCCAGACCTCAACCCCATAGAAAATCTGTGGCGGGAGTTGAAAGTCCGTGTTGCTCGGCGACAGCCCCAAAACATCACTGCTCTCGAGAAGATCTGCATGGAGGAATGGGCCAAAATACCAGCTACTGTGTGTGCAAACCTGGTAAAGACCTATAGTAAACGTTTGACCTCTGTTATTGCCAACAAAGGTTATGTTACAAATAGGGCTGCTCAATTAATCGAATTTTAATCACGATTACGATCTGGGCTTTCAACGATCATTAAAAATGACTGAGCCGATTATTAGCCCCTCCCTCATTTATCCGCGACACCTTAAAGGCCGGTCCGTGAAAATATTGTCGGGCGCAAAAAAGGTTGGAGACCGCTGATTAAGAGGACCCGAGGGAAGCCCGGAAAGCTAAACAGAAGTTATTTGGAGAGGAGAGTGACTGCCGTTGGTTGAAAAGAGAGGTAAAAAAAACTTCAGTGGTGTTGCACACTATTTTATATTATTTTTTAAAGTCATTGTTAACCCTTTAAAGCCGGTCAGAGCAGCAAGCTCCGTGTTGTGTAACTATTTTTAAATCCCTGTAGAACCGGAACTGTGTAAGCTAGCGCAATAATTTGTTTTGCATATGAAACCGGAGGAGTTGTACTTACATCTGATGCCATCAGCTTGTCCTCGGTCACAGTTTCCTTCCACATAAAGCTTTGCAAAAACTGCATAAAAAGCTCTTGCAGGAACAAAAACACAATATTCCAGAAACACGCTTTGCCGTTCCTATCAGCTGTTCGTAACACTTCCCACAGTGAAACAGACGTCAGCGGGAACTGTCGCATGTCCGCCATTTCCTGGCCGAAACCGGAAGTGACGTCATTTTCGCGGAAATTGTAGTTTTTTACTTGTAGGCCTTAAAAGCCTATACTGGTCACGTTTGACCTTTCTGAATAGTTGCTGGGATGCTTAGAACTCAAATTGCACTGCTGGAAATAGTTTATTT
The DNA here is from genome assembly GCF_057382185.1 of Mchenga conophoros. Taxonomy (NCBI): domain Eukaryota; kingdom Metazoa; phylum Chordata; class Actinopteri; order Cichliformes; family Cichlidae; genus Mchenga; species Mchenga conophoros. The sequence continues at coordinate 33,883,168 of NC_140542.1, forward strand.
TGATGCACATGCTGTTTTCTTTGCAAATTTGCATCATAGGATTGTTTTTTCGTTTTTCCTGCAGTATATAAAAATTGGTGTATCTCCAAAATAAAACTATGAAGACACTCAAAATAAATTTCCTGTTGTTGTAAACTTTTTTTTGCAACTTTTTTGTATTTAAAGTTTTGAGGGATAAACCTCTTAAATTTCTCCAAGTAGAAATACATGTAAAAAACAAAAACGATTTTCAATTTTTTTGTAGTTTATTGCACTTTTTTGCAATTAATGTAGTTACTATGGACTTAATGCATACATATTAGTTACAAAGTATTGAGTTGTATTTTTGTTATTGACCAAATACTTATTTTCCACCCTGATTTACGAATAAATTCTTTACAAATCCTACCATGTGGATTCATGGATTTTTTTTTTTTTCACATTCTGTCTCTCACAGTTGAAGTGCACCTTTGGTGCAAATTACTGACCTCTGTCATCATTTTAGGTGGGGGAACTTGCACAATCGGTGGCTGACTAAATACTTTTTTGCCCCACTGTATGAGAAGAGGCAGATTGCTTTTAAAAGCATTTTAAGTTACTTTTCCCTGGTTGAGGGCATTGCTTTGTTCCCTTCTTCATTCAGAGCTTGTTTGGCACCTAATACTTTACTTTCATTCGCTTAACAGTGACAGATTCAAGTTAAATATGATCCAAATACAACAGAATTTCTTACAACATTTTTCTTTTTGAGTTTTTAATGTGCTTTTGGCAGTTCTCCAATATCACTCGAGAAGGAAAATAACTGCGTATTACGTGATAGCATTACTCTAAAGATGTCTTAATATTCACTGAGATGAATTATCTCCAGCTAGTTTGGAGTAACTGCTAAAACAAAGCAACAATGCTAGGATGAAATGATTATCCTTTCAAGCATTATACAACTGTCAGCGTAACACTGAGATGCGTGATTGCCAAACATCCACCCTCAGACTCCCTCTCAGCCTCCAATATGAATAGATAATTACACTGCGTCATTCTTCTTTTTGCAGGTCTGCGATGTGTTTCAGCTCATCCCACGTCCCTAGCAGTGCATGAGTCATTTTGGTTCAACACTATGTTATGCAGAACCAAGCTGCCCTTTCTTTCTTTTTTGGGTGTTGATTCAAGCCCTCTTACACATTTCAACATGTCGAACACTACCACAAAAGACACGGGAAAATCCATTTGTCATGTCCCTCACAGTACAATTCATTATGGATGATGCACTGAACCACTTCAGAAGCTTTAAAGGGTCAGCTTTTCGGTGTTTTCTGAGAAAACCCATTTCAGAACATAATTAATCATCAGGGTGAGATGTTTTTGTGCTGTTTGGTAAAGGTGGAACTCCGTCTTCATTGTTGTGGAAAGTAATTGAGAATGGATGACGCTTTGCTAAACCCAAGGACTCTAAAAGCTGTCCTTTTCAGCACAGCGGTCAAAGTAAAAACACAAGACATAACTGAGGTGATCAGTTAAACTGGAACATGACAAAGAAGAAATACTGGCAGAGCGAAAATTATTGATTAAATAATGTTGAAAGAAAACATAAATATGCAACATTACAGATTTATTACAGATGTTAATGAAAGGCCGTATAAAGATTTAAAATATGTCATATGTGACCATTTGACCTCTCCTTCGAGATTAATAGATTGATTTTAAGATATAAAGAATTTAAAACTATGTTTCTTACTGCCATTGGCAACATATAATCATATGGAATGATACAATGAATATTTGGATTTTAAATATCACATTACTTTTGACCTCTTTTTCAAATAAGGTCAAACTTTCATAAAGTGTCTTTTATCATCTTTAACTATGATTAGAATTCAACTGCCTTCGCTTGTATTGGCAACATTTAGGAAATGATGCTGGTATATAAGGATTATAATATCTATTATTCGTTACCTTCTCATACATATTATCGAATTTCTACTTCTTTTTTAAAGGGCACACTGCACACCATGCTGGAATATCAATTCAGTTCAATTCAATTTTATTTATATAGTGCCAAACAAAGATGGGCAGTAACGCGTTACAAGTAACGCGTTACTGTAATCTGATTACTTTTTTCAAGTAACGAGTAAAGTAAGGGATTACTATTGCAAAAACGGTAATTAGATTACCATTACTTTCCCGTAGGAATGCTGCGTTACCGCGGCACACCTGCACCAGGGTAAACCTCCGCCTACCGCAGTCCTGCTTTACAGGTGAAAATAGAGCAACAGCACCGCTGAGTCTTTGACTTTATTTATTTTCTGCTGTGTTTTACTTGCATCTATTTGAAAGAGTGAGTGTAAACACAAAAAATATTTTATTTTATGTGCTGGAATGTGCAGAAAATAGGTTTAAATGTTAAACTAATTTATTCAAGTCAGAGAATGTTGCATATAATTAAATTTTTGCTTGATGCATAAAGTTAAAAGATTAAAACTGTTAAAACAAGTTAAAAAAAAAGACTTTTCCATTTGATTACATTTTGTATGATGGATTATGTAGAAAAAGTAGAATTGGGCTGAAAGATCTATCGCTTTATCACCTCTTCAGGTTGTAAATCGTGTTTTTAAAAAGTAACTAAGTAACTAAGTAATTAATTACTTTTGAAAATAAGTAATCAGTAAAGTAACGGGATTACTTTTTTGGGAAGTAATCAGTAATTAGTTACTGATTACTTTTTTCAAGTAACTTGACCAACACTGGTGCCAAATCACAACAACAGTCACCTCAAGGTGCTTTATATTGCACAGTAGATCGTACAATAATACATACAGAGAAAAACCCAACAATCATATGACCCCCTATGAGCAAGCACTTTGGCGACAGTGGGAAGGAAAAACTCCCCTTTAACAGGAAGAAACCTCCGGCAGAACCAGGCTCAGGGAGGGGCTGGGCCATCTGCTGCGACCGGTTGGGGTGAGAGAAGGAAAACAGGATGAAAAACATGCTGTGGAAGAGAGACAGAGATTAATAACAGGTATGATTCAAAGACTATTAACACATAGTGAGTGAGAAAGGTGACTGGAAAGGAAAAACTCAATGCATCATGGGAATCCCCCGGCAGCCTACGTCTATTGCAGCACAACTAAGGGAGGATTCAGGGTCACCTGGTCCATCCGTAATTATATGCTTTAGCAAAAAGGAAAGTTTTAAACCTAATCTTGAAAGTAGAGAAAGTGTCTGTCTCCCGGATCCAAACTGGAAGCTGGTTCCACAGAAGAGGGGCCTGAAAACTGAAGGCTCTCCCTCCCATTCTACTTTTAAATACTCTAAGAATATGCATGAGGTTTTTTTTTAGCTAATAGCTTCTTGGAAATCACCTTGTAGGTGCAAAAATATAATTTTATGTCTTTTGAACTGTGCTAGCTTTGGCATTTTTAGTAGATTTGACTAAAGAAATTGGAATAAACTGTGCTTTTGTGAAAGGTTGCTAATAACAACGTCTGTAAAGATACACACAAGCTTAGCTTGTAAAAGCAGCACTGAGCGAGAGCTGCTTATATATCAATTTTTGAAAAATTCAAACAAAATTCTAGAGGGACTAATTTCTAATATTTGTAACCTGTGTTAACTAGCTTTTCTCTCCTAAGAATAAACTCGTGGTCAAGCAGGCATAAACTGCTTGTTGTGATTATTATCGTGATTATTCCCACAACATTAAATGTTGCTCTTTTGTCAGAGATAATTGAACTGCTGCTGTGCTGGGCTCACCTAAAACCATGGCCTTGTTTTCTTTCCTAAAAGAGAACACTTGATCCAGTTTCCACTAATGCATCTAGAGTCCCGTGTCCTGCTGTCCTACAAACCTTCAGTTTTGCCATCAGTTGATTTCTGACACTTTCCTGCCTTTTTTTTTCTTGCATCAGGAGTTTTTATTATGTGAAATAGAGGCGCGACCACATTTTAAACAAGTGAACAATAGCTGCAAGTTCATCTCCTTTAAAAACCTCTGAGTTGTTCAAATCCATCATATTTTTGAGGGTTGTCGTTTCTAAATCCGTGAACTTTCAGATAGTTTACAAGTTTCAATGAAAATAATACAATAAAGCCTGAACACTATAAACTACAGTGAGCCTGATTTCTTGTGTTATAGCAGACGTGTCCACAGAGCTAGAATGTCTCGCCATAAACAAAACAGACAAAGGGGTTATAAATAAGTAGCCTAAATGTTATAAATATAAAATATCAAAGTGTATTAGAAAATAAAAAGAAATCAATCAATTAATGAATTGATAAAAATCAATTCTCTTCAGCTTTTTAAGCAGCATAAGCTGTTGTGACAATCATCACTTTAAGGCTACATCCAGACGTACACGGGAATTTTTGAAAACTGAGTTTTCCAGTTTTTGTTAAAAAAAAAAATCCTGTCCACATGTCAAGTTTTGAAAAAATATCTCTGTCCACATGTAAATGCAAAAGACAAAGTCAAATGCTGTCAAGAACATGCCACGTCCTAACCGTGTAGAAATGTTGGCCAATTAGAAGTCTAGAAGCCTGTTTACTTCATCATTTTCAAATGTTAATAATAAAAGACCGTATTTTGGATTTTGAAAGCATAAACAGGGTTTTGTACACTCACAAAACCTGAAGTACTTCTCAAAAGTTTTTTGTGTTTTTTGGGAAAGGCAACTAATTTTGTGTTACTTTTCAAGTGCCTTCATCATTTCAAGTGTTAATAACTAAAGACAGTATTTTGGATTTTGTCTCACTGGCTCCCTTGGCCAGAGTTTATTCAATTAAAAAAAATTAAAATTTTGCATTAGTGTAAATGATTCATAATCATAAGTCATAGCGCTGTGAGATATGGCTGGTGTAGACTCACAACCTAGGAATGGACAAAATGCATACTGCATGCATAAATTTAATTTGAAAAAATTACATTTATTCAAAACCGATGTCAACATTTGCATCGGGATTTGGGTTGTTAGTGTCTGCGCTGAATGTAGAAGTCACATCCAAAGTTCAGTCGGACGCCTCTTTCTTTCTAAATGGAGGGACAGTAACTGTGTGTGTATACGTGAGCATGTAAAAACTGCAGATAGTAAGATTAACAGCACAAATATTTTGTCTATGTCCACCATTGTAGAAATTCCCCTCATGCAAACAGTAACATCAGCACAGCATGACCTCAAAACAGGCACACACCTTTGACATTGCGTGACTAAATCTCCTTTACCTCGTCCACATGTAAATGCAAAAACTGAGTTTTTGAAAATCTCAGTTTATTAGTGATCAAAAAAGCCGTGTTCTGTGTGGACGAAAGGCCCAAACACATAGAAAAAGCTGCGTTTTCAAAAATATCCGTGTACATGTGGACGTAGTCTAAGACCAATACTAGCAATAGTAAGACCAAGAATAACAAGAAGTTCAATAACTAAAGTTGCAGGATTAAAATGTGTTGCAATCAGCACCACGAAAGCTGACCAGCACTGCATTGCCCAGCCTATGTTGATACAAGACACAAAATCAACAGCATTGTTATAAAAGTTTTTTCTGACTGTATTCAAAATTTATACATTCTATAGTTATTACATGCAAAGTTCCGAGATCAGTGAAGAAGGATTTACAACAGAGAGATGTCTAACTTCTGGAAATCATGTTCATCATCAGTGGAGTGTGGTATGGAGGTGATTAGCTTGTAGCACAGCAGCTTTTAGCCCATCCACATTTTTGGGTTGAGTGTTTCTTCCTCTTTACAGCAGCTTATAGATTTCCAGTGGGATTAACATCAGAAAAGTTGGCTGGCCAATCAATAAGATAAGATGATGAGGTGGTAGTGTTGGTAATGTGGGAAGGAAGCCCAGCTGGAAACGGAAATTAACATCTCCATAAAGCGCGTGAGCCAATAGCAGTACGAAGTGCTCTGCAATCTCCTGGTAGAAAGCTGAAGTCTGGACTTGATAAACCACAGTGGACAAACCGCCACCAACACCAGCAGATGACAAGGTGACCTAAATCAGCATAGACTGCAGGAACTTCACACTGGACCTCAAAACCCTTGGATTCTGTGTCTCTCCTCTCTTCCTCCAGATTTTCAAATTGCAGTGTTTACTTTTATGTCATTTACTTTCTGATGTCGTCGCTGGTTCGGGGTGGTTTGATTAGGAATGCGACAGCTGTAACCCCTTTCCCATAGATGCATGTCTTCCCTACTTTGTGAAGCTCCCCCAAGTTTTTGAATCAACTTTTCTCAAGGCTGCGCCAAATCCCTGATGCGTGTGCACCTTTTCCTGCCACACTTTTCCCTTCCAGTCACATTTTGATTAATATGCTTAGGTACAGCACTCTGCACAAGGCCAAACTTTTCAGCAATCACATCCTGTGGCTTACACAGGGTGTGATTGCTGAAAGGTTTGGCTATCGTGATCTGGACAACTGTCAAGTCAACAGATTATAAATGATTGTGACTGTGTGCACTGAACTAGATCGAGACATCTATCTTATCCATGCTTTTTAACTATTACAATATTTAAGTAAGTGAAACTTCATTTGTATAGCACCTTTCAAGATATTGATCACAAAGTGCTGTACAAAAGAAAACAAAAAAAGACTTTAAGGGCCTCCTGTTTCTGACCAGTGCGTTGCAATGCAAACCATACAAGGGAGATTTTGTTGTAGCTCGTTAGTTGAACACTCATTTCTGGATATTTTGTAACCCTCCTATCGATCAATTATCAGTGGAATCCAGGGGAAAGAACTGCGTCTACTCAGCATAGATCATATGTGTTAGAGGAATGAGCAAACGAACAGCAGATTCAGATGTGAATCTGTAACTTTTAATTGCCGTGTGGTCTGCTGAAGGCAGCGGCAGAGATCAGACAGGACTCACAAAGTTTGTATGCGTGTGTGCGAAACAGACTGCCAAACAGACAGCAGGAGCAGGTGAGAGAGCGTGCAATGTGAAAGCAAGAAGAGTGCACCGAGGGGAACTTGTGCCCATTCATCTCTTCACTCAGATACCAGCAGGTACAGAGGTATGGCAGCCTTACAAGGTCAATATTTTACTTTGGCTCCTGTGCGCTAATTAAATTACAGGCAGAGTGCCTCGGGAGAGCACACACAGACGGTTATGGACCCTGTAACCCCCCACCCCCCTCCAACGGTTCTTACAAGCCAAACAATTTGTAGCATGAGCTGAGATGCTGGCTTGTTTAGTCACCGCAACACGGCCGATATGAAGCAATTTCACATGTTCAGGGAGATCGGGGGAGTAGTGAGGCAAATCAAGCAGCCAGGCTGGACTTGGAGATAAGTGTGGAATATTTTTTGAAGCCCAGAGTGAAAAAGTGAAAACGGATGAGGAAAGTTTAAATTCTCTGTATGTGATTCCAGTGGGATTGTTTTGTTTTTCCCATGATCAGCATGCATGGATATCCAATGTGCTTGTGTCTTGTCTTCAAGAAGAATAACAAGCCTCAGATTGATCTAAGGTACTTTGTTTCTGACAACCTGTTAGCCTAATCATCACTAATAAGGAGAACAATGTCGCAAATTCACTAATTACAGCATAACTATGAGAGTTTTAGAATTCGGGATCTGTTTGCCTCTCTGACAGAGAGAGGAAGAAAGAAAAAACGAGTTTTGGAATCATGTTTTTGTGCAAATACATGAATCTCCGCGGGTATGAGGGAGTGGGGAGGGAACATCAGCCTAAGTTTAAGCAGTTCTGCAATTGGCTGAGCGCACCAGGAAGTCCGGCCGCTCCGAATCTGTCATCTGACTTTGACGCAGGCACTCCCGCTTCCGGAAAGTAAACTGCAACCGCGGAAAAAGCGAAACATGGCTCCCAAACTTGAACTTCCAAGCGCCGCGTTGATGGTCGGGCTGTTGTTTTTCTCCCTGATCCCCCCGGCAGAGGCTTACGATGCCGGGGACGGTCTGGCCCTGCTGCTGTGCACCATCCTCACGGTGGTGGGTTTCTGTGCCTGCCTCGGCTGGTACGCGCGGAGGCGGAACGGACAGCTGTGACGCTGACGAGACGGGATTCTCCAGCTGCTACCTGCTACCAACCACCACATTATAATACCAATTTTGCGTGATCACTCGTGGACTTTTGTGGCACAGGCTTTGTGTCTTAAAGACTGATAAGAAACGTGCCTTACTGGGATTAATGCGGAAAGTTCAACGAGGACCACGCGGAGTTGAAGAAGGTGGAGCGTAACATCCAGGAAGCAAACAGGAACTGTTGCTCGTTGCACTGCTGACGTGATTATTATTAATGAGCAAAAACACTGTTGCCTTCCCTATGAACAGACTTCTGCAGCTGTAGCAGGCTCCCTAAGATGCCCACACTATGTACATTTTCGCGCATATTTTCCATCTGTCGAGGCGATTTCCTGACGCGTTGCGCTTATAGTGACTGTCACTGTTGGAAGCGCAGTGTCACATGATTGGAGTGTGTTTTGCAGTTTTGTCACTGTTGCTAATTAAACATGTAGAATAAACGCGACACTTAACAACTTATGTTCGTGTGTGGAGACGGTGCTTCATTGCATTCAGGTTGAACAGATCCTCCACTAAATGAACCGGTTAGCAGATCGGAGAGTAAACATTGCAATCTGTCGTCTGCAGCCTGTATTACTGCTCTGGCGTGCCTGTCACTCCATGCTGTAACATATATTTGAAGTGTGTTGAAAGTTTAGTGCAGGGATGTTAAATACAAGGCCCAGGGGAGCAGAGTTGGCCCAGCAAAGGCTTCAATCTTCATAGATTTTGGACTTATATTTGTATTTTTAGAAGTTTTACAGCTTTTCCTACTTGTAGAAAACTCACAAATGACCTTCCATGTGACACCAAGTAATTAAATGTACTATAGAAATTTTAGTGGGTCAACAGTAACAATGGAAGTCCAAAGAGTCATGCTGACAGATTTCTTTATCATGAAGAAAAACTGTGGCATGCTGTTGAAAACTGCCCCTTAATTTTCATATATGAAGATATGTACACTATAAATAAAATGAGGCTGATTGTTTATGTAGTATGTCACACCATCAGTCCATTTTCTACCCAGGACCTTCTTGTTGTGACAATGCTAACCACCATGACACCTCTTATAATAATATATAGCATTATGTGTGTATATATATTAAATTCATTTTGGAATAAACTAGTGATGTAAACTAGCTTTACCACCGTATACAGCCAACAGTTTAAATTATTAGGTTATTAAATTAGTTTATTATGCAGTGAAATGGGACCTTATAAAAATGAATGCCCTTTAGCAAATGTCATTAATTTCTTTTAAAGGCAAGAAGTAAACTTTGCCTGTAGCTTAATGTAAATATGTCCATGTAGTAATGGTAGATAAGTTACCACACGTGTGATGTGTGGTTTAAAGGAAATGTGACTGCTCCATAAAGGGTTAAAAACTCCCCCCACTCCACAGATATCCCTATTGTACAGAGTTTGTATCAGTTACCAATAGCAACATGCTTCCTTTATGTTATGGTAATTATTCATTCATGATTCCAACACCAAGGATTTTTGTATGTTTGAAGCATGCAAGTATGTAAGTCTCCAGCTGTGCACAATATTCAGTTGTAAGACTTCTCATGGCATCACATGTCCCCATACATGGTTGAGAAATCAAATATCCTATGAATTTATCATGCTCCCTCAGTGAGGATGACGACCACTGCAAAGCTGCACTGTGTCTGCAAACAGGATCAAGCAATGCTGTGGTCTGAATCCAGAAAAGGGTCAAATTGGGTTGAAATTAAAATAATAAGAATTAAAAACAAAAAAGAAAAAAAAACCCTGGTGCATTTTATTATTTTTTTACGTAAAAAACACGTTTTATTCTAAAGAAGCTGATGTGAATTAATCCTTAAAAAAAGAATCTAGTTTAGTAGACACTTGACGATCCGTTACTCTGCGCGTTACCAGGGGAACCCGCCTGGCGGGGGAGGGGAGAGGAGAGGAGGGGGGGTAGCTGTGGCTGTAACGCGTTACCGGCCAGCAGCAGCAGCAGGCACCGCTGAGCAGATGTTACCGTGAGAGAGAGACGCTGTTAACCGCCGCCGCCGCTGCTGCAACAAGAGACAAGACGCGTCTTGGATCACAAATAGGGGATGCAGGGCGCATGCGCAGTGGGTTCCGTTTACTGTAGGATATTCACGGTGGAGGCAGAAAAAAAGGGGGCAGGCAACAAAGCAGGGTTTTTAAAACGGCGAAAAGCACGATTTGTGCAATGTAAATAGCGATCAGGAGGGACACGAAATTGGATTGTCAACAGGTAGGGTTTTGGTTGATCTTATGGTCGACTGTCTCTCTCGTTCTCTCATCTTTTTTTTCTCTTTTGGCCTTGTCTTGTGTGGTGGATGCGATTCCAGCCAAACCATAGCGGAGACTTGGAAATTATTCTAGTATAATGGACATGCGGATCCGCTACACCGTTGTGCTTCATCCGGCCGACTGGGACGCAAAGGCGATTATTTAATTCTGCTCCGTGTTTAACTAAATTCTATCGGATTCAAACGCGCATTTAAAAAGAGAGAGCCCACTCGACTCACGGAGGACACATTTAAATGCGTAAGTAGACACAAGCGTACTTATTAACGAAATGGAGCATATGTTATGCAATTTTTCCTCCACCAAATATATATATACATATGGAATTGAGCTCGCCATAATATTTTTTTTTTTTTTACCAACGGGCTTTGTTAGTGCCATTTTACCCATCCTTTTTTCAACCCAGCCCTACTGATTATCGCATCCGCGCATTGCAAAAAGAATTACGCCGATGTGGCTCACAGAGCGGGTGTTACGCGTTATGTTCGCTTAACTCTTTGTAATTAGTAACATAAAGGATGATCTGGGGGAAAAAATGGAGGCTGGCTCCATAGAAGCCCTAATGAGAACACCGCTTATTAACGTTAGACCCGTTAATTCAGTTAACCTTTAGTCAGACAAGAAAGAAAAAAAAAGGGAGGGGGGGGGGGGGCGCTTTATCGCGTACTGTATGCACCCTTTACCAGTCGATTTACCACAACGCATAAAGGGTTGGGGTGAGTTTATTCGAGGCATCCACCGATCCAGGGAGCCTTCCTCTCTTCTGTAGGGTGTGATCAAGAAGAGCTTATTTTTGGACTGCATTTGTCTTAATGTTTCACAGTGCGCTGAAAATGTAAAAAAAGAAAAAAAAATCCAAGCCTAGATCTGTTTGCGTGTGTGTGTGTGTTTGCCACTCGTTTATTTCCGACAGACGACAGAAAAAAAGAAGAAAACTCAGTCGTTTGTTAATGAAGCCTCAACTGTGCTTTCTTGGCTTTGTGCTGCTTTTGTTCAGGAAGCGACGTGAAAGAATATTCTGTTAGTCTAACGCATTGATGCTTTAGTCGGATCGAGCTCGCTTACTGTCTGTGTGATTCTCAGTAGACAAAGTATTCAGGCTGAGGCAGAGTTCTGCACTGAGCCACTCAAAATGCTAAAAAGTAAATCATTAAATAATCGTCAGGGCAAAGGAAAATTATGTTCATGGGAGTATAAATGGTACAGGTGTAATTTAACTCTTGTATGGGACTGAATGTTGATGAGATGAACGTATTTTTCAGGGATTTTTTTTTTTTAGGTGTGATGAGACAAAGGAACAAAGGATGCCTTAGAGGAGAGGTTGCCTATACGCCTGGAAACCTCTTCAAAGCACACCGCCAAATGGATCTAACGCCTCCCCCTGCCACCTCTAGATCATGATACTTGGCTGAAGCTATTCCGCTATCTTTATGATCCCTCCTCCATCTATGGCGAACTATAGCCATGCAGGGGACCACAACATCTTGCAGAATGTCTCTCCTCTCACCACGTTCCTCAAACTGACCTCTCTGGGTTTTATCATTGGAGTCGGTGTGGTCGGAAACCTCCTGATCTCCATCCTGCTGGTCAAAGACAAGAGCCTGCACCGAGCGCCCTACTATTTCCTGTTGGACCTGTGCGCCTCTGACATCCTGCGCTCCGCCATCTGCTTCCCTTTTGTCTTCACCTCAGTCAAGAATGGGTCTGCCTGGACCTACGGCACGTTGACCTGCAAAGTGATCGCCTTCCTGGGTGTGCTCTCCTGTTTCCACACGGCTTTCATGCTGTTCTGTGTCAGTGTCACCCGTTACCTGGCCATCGCGCACCACCGTTTCTACACCAAGAGGCTGACTTTCTGGACGTGTTTGGCTGTCATCTGCATGGTGTGGACGTTGTCTGTGGCTATGGCGTTCCCTCCGGTGCTAGATGTAGGGACGTACTCTTTTATCCGGGAGGAGGACCAGTGCACATTCCAGCACCGTTCCTTCAGGGCAAATGATTCGCTGGGCTTCATGCTTCTGCTGGCGCTCATCCTCCTGGCCACACAACTGGTTTACCTCAAGCTCATCTTTTTCGTCCACGACCGTCGAAAGATGAAGCCCGTCCAGTTCGTGCCTGCCGTCAGCCAGAACTGGACCTTCCACGGCCCAGGTGCCAGCGGGCAAGCGGCAGCTAATTGGCTGGCTGGATTTGGAAGAGGCCCCACCCCACCTACTTTGCTGGGCATCCGGCAGAACAGCAATGCAGCGGGCCGCAGGCGTCTACTGGTATTGGATGAATTCAAAACCGAGAAGAGGATTAGTAGGATGTTCTACATCATGACGTTTTTCTTCCTGGCACTGTGGGGGCCCTACCTGGTTGCCTGCTACTGGCGGGTGTTTGCAAGGGGCCCCGTTGTCCCTGGAGGCTACCTGACAGCAGCCGTGTGGATGAGCTTTGCCCAGGCTGGGGTCAATCCTTTCATCTGCATCTTCTCTAACAGAGAGCTTCGGCGTTGCTTCAGCACCACACTCCTCTACTGCAGAAAATCCAGGTTACCAAGGGAACCCTACTGTGTTATATGAGGGTTTTTTTCTCATCTATGTCTCTATTGCCCTGATTGATCTTGATCTGGGTTTGCTCCCATTGTACAGCGTACTCTCTCTTTCTATCTCCCTTCTCTTCATCCTCCAGTTTCCTCCTGTTCCTCCTTCTCCTGGCCCTTCTTTACAGAGGTTGAAGGTGGACTGCCAATCACGTGGCTGTGCTGGGGCGATTGAATCTAAATCGTATCACACACGGAGGCTGAAGGGAATGGGAATAACGCAGGGGGAATGGATCACCTCCTGTGTTTATGTTCTAGTAAACAGACATTGTGGAAGGCCATGCCAATGCAGAGATGCAAAAAGTTGAAAGAAAAAAAAAGAGAGAGCGATTTGACAAAACAGTGAAAACAAGACGTCTTGCTTGGGATATTTTGAAGACACGTTATTCTGTGAGGTGTGAAATACGTAAGTATGAAAAGAAAAAGAAAAAAAATAATAACACAAAACAAAGAAATGATACCTCTCAAGGAATCACTGGAAATGTTTTACATTTTAAGAGTTGCACTAAAAAGAAGATGTAAAGATGCTTTTTTGGGGGGGGGTCGACAGTTGCATTGCAAGGACAACTTTTTTGTTGTTTTTTCCTTCTCCCCCCCTCTCCCTCCAAACTAAACAATGAATGCTTTAATTTGCAACAGACTACACAACCGCTGTAAGTAGAGCAAAAACTGTTGGATTACACCATCACAAGAGGATAAAATGGTTTTAATGTAAGTGATATCTCTTTCATTTACCGGGCAGGGGGCTTAATGATGGGGGATTTACAATGTGTGGTTTTGAAGTTGCAACTTAAAATCTAGAAAGGATTTCTTGTAGTTTTATCCATATGTCCCTAGTGTCTGGCATTGTTATTTTCCTAACACATTTTACAAAAAAAAACCAAAAAAAAAACCAAAAAAAAAAAACAGAGGAAAAAAAAGATGAAGTGATGTTTGGAATTTTAAAAAAAAGTTGCTTTTGAAAACAACCTTGTGCTTAAAAAAGACATTGAAGAAGTAGTTAAATGTTTCATCATATTCATGTACCTAAACACTATCACATTGTTACAGTATTGCTGATGCCACTCCGGGTGTTCTTGCCTTAATGGTTATGATATTGTCATGTTTCTGGGGTTTATTTTTCAATCACTCCTGAAAAGTTTTCTTCTTCTTCTTCTTTTTTTCTTTTTTTCCCCCTTTAGGTGCAAGGGGAGTTTTTTCTTTTCTTCTTCCTATTTTTCACATTAGCGTGAAGTGCATGTTCATTTTTAAAAGCTGGTCCACTCCCATGTGCATCACAGGCCATACACTGAGCAGCCCATTTTTATTCTGCAATGGTTTGCTACACCCCACAGAGTGCTCAGAGCACAGGGAGAGTGTGTGATTCTGTGTGTGTTTCTGTGTGTGTGTGTGTGTGTGTGTGTGGATCAGACAACAGTCACTTCAAGACCAGAGCCTTAGTATGAAATCTTGCACAATTTGTAAAAAATGTAAAAGAAAAAAAAAAAAGAGAGACATTTAAGGCACACCGTCTTGTTTCTACTTTCCCTACATTTGCTCTCTACTGATTGTTTTCAGTGACTTACTTTTTTCTCTTGTGGCCATTTTAATATTTATTATGTATTCTTTTTGTATATTATAGATAGATTGTGTGTAAGTATGTGAGTCTTTTCATTTTGAAGTCCCGAATGTGAGTACAGTTTCAGTTAGGATTGCATTTGCTGAAAGTTAACTGTGTAATCTGTTGCTTTTTGAAAATAAAAAGTTTCCATTTTGCAAAATTTGCATTTATCCCTGTCATTGGGTTGCGAAATGTTGACTGGTCAGATTTAGAGATTCTGAAGTAAAAAAAATAAAATAAAGAAAAATAAAGAAAATGTACATTTCTTTCTCTAAAATGTAATTTCTCATCTTATACCATCAGGCGTCTGACTGGTTAGCATTTTAAAGCCACTGCTCATGTGCATATTTGTATTTAAGACATTATTTGTGGTTATTTCTACAAAGGTTTTTATATGTGTATATAGTCATGCTTTTTCTAAGCAAAACACATGAAAAATTTTTTAAAGTTTGCCTCTTCAAACCCAATCTTTTCTGTCATTTGAGTCCTTGGAACAGCTTGCCAAAAGAGAATATGCTGTATGCTAAAACTTGTCACTGAATATGAAGTGTCTTTGACATTTAATGGGGATAATCTCCATGGATGTAACTCTGGGCGCATACCCTTGCAGTTTTTTCCTCACTCTGTGTTAAAGAGGAATACCACTGAATTTCATATGTAATATATGCAACTCCCATATGGAGTAATGGCAAACCACTCTGGGATAATGAATGCCCTTATACTGAGCCTTCCAGTCACAAATGACATAGCAGTTTGACCCTTTCTCTCAGTTTTAAGGTCACATTGATTTGCAGCAGCACTGAACATGGAGCAAATTAACATTTTCTTTTGAATTTATATGCATGTGCAAGAAATTTGCCACTTCTAAATAAGTATTCATAATCATCATATTTTCCTAGAGTCAAATGGAAACTATTAAAAAAAAAAGCTAATTAACATTACAGTTTCAAACCAAACCTAATAAAGACAACAAGGCAAAGATATATTTATTCTCAAATTGAGTGGTATTTCTCTTGCAAAGGTTATAATTTCAATGTGCTGGCAATGTCTCCATCTACACTGATGAACTGAATAATACAATTTTGTGTGATTCAGACATCAATGTGGATATTTTTCCACCTAAAACTCATTCCGTTAAATAATGACCTTAGCCTTGATGCCTGGAAATGCAAAAAATGGTGCTGAAATGGCTTGTAAACACTCCAGGTAATTGCATCCTGCACTGCAGGTTCCGCTGATGAAAAATATCTATTAGGGGTCCATTTTCATTATGGGGCTGGCAATTACTGTTTAATTTTGGACATTGATCATTTCACTTAGGCCCCAGAGGGGCCAAGTCAGATATTGTGAAATTAAAGGGAATACTGGTCTAGTTTTTTTTCCTTTTTTTTTTTCATTCAGCATATTCATATGCAAATCACAAATAGTGTCACTACTGAGCACTGGCCCAATTTCTGGCATGTGCATTTGAGTGCCCCAGTAATTCTGCTTCTCCCTATGTCTGAGGGAAGATGACAGACAGCTTCTCTCTGTGTCTGAGGGAAGATGACAGGCAGAGGTGGCTGGCTTGAAAGCGGTTCATTCTGGCAGACAAGCTCACACATTGAACTCTTTTCCCTCTGAGCTACCATCTCTCCCGAGAAACATCAAGAAACATATTGTTCATAATCAAAGCCGTTACCATGTGACTGGAATTGGTTCTGTGCACTTGTGTTTAGATCATGAAAGAGGGGGATGGGGAGGCAGATAATTTTTGTGAGGCAATTACAGTACTTTGCTGGAGATACTTTTCATTTAATGATCAGAAGACGTCTGCATTGGATTTTGGCTGCCAATGAATAATACAAACATTCCTAATTCCATGCCTCTCTCCTTGTATCTCAGTGGATTTTCGCACACAGTTTCAGTTGTTTAATGGACTGCCAATGGGCACTAAAAGAAAAAATAAATAAATCTCACAATAGACCTCTTTTGCTGTCTATGATTTTAATAAATACCATCTGTTGACTGGCAAAGACTTTTTTTGAATGAGGGGGAAAAAAGCTCAACTAATGTGAGCCTTTCTGCACTCTTAAGCATTTTCTGTTTGTATAATGCATAGCAAACCTTAATTAAAGTGCAGCAAGTGTCCATGCCGAGAAGCACTCAAATATGGAAAGCTGCCTCGAATGGAATGGAGTGGATGACTCAATCATCTGACAGGCTACTCAGGAAAAAAGGAAGAATTGCTTTCTGTCTTGGCATCACCCTTCTTCTTCTTATTTGTTTGATTGTGTGACCGCTTGAGAACGGAGCTACAGGATACAGTGGTTCAATACGCTTTGCATAATTTCTCAAGGGAATTCATTTTGTTTTATGAAATGCCATTTACAGAGTATTGCGTGGGATGTTTGGTCAAATTATTATTATTTTGCTCAGCAGTGGCGGTCCTAGCCTGTTTGGCACCCTGGGCGAACACTCCCTCTGGCACCCCCCCCCCCCACACACACACGCACACACATAAAACATATTAAAGATTGTACATTAACATAAAACTGTTGTCGAAATTCACCAGAGAAACACGTACACACACATGAAGAGAGGGATAGTATGCATTGTATGCAAACGGCTACCAAACAGCCATCATAATTCGTCATACAATGAGAACAGGTCAAATGAACAATTTACCATTTCTTCTTGGAGCAACTGTAATCCACATTATTTCCTTAGGGATTAATAAAGTATTCTGATTCTGATTGTTTCAGGATACATGACCTCCCATAATCCAATGACACATCTGCTTACCTGTATCTTTTGCTCGTTTCTCCTCCTCTTCTCTTCTATTTTTTCTAAACTGAGCACCTGATGGCTTTGAACTTTTCTTGTCCATTTTCCATTGGTTTTAATTTTGGACTCCAGTATGAACACAAATCCCCCAACTCGAGGATCGCCACAATATAACCTAATAGACCTACACCTTATAGTTCACAGATTCACTTTGTCTAAGGTGTATTTCTGGGATTTCACACAACCCAGGATTCAAATCATGAATACATAATGGGCGTGGATTTACAACATTATGAACCCCTTTCCACGGGTTGTGTGTGAGACATTAAATCATCAAAATATAAAATACAAATTTTAAATTGTTATTGATCCCTCTCTATCATAATGTCTGGTGTTTTCGTGTTTGTTGTTTTGTTTTATTTTGCGAGTTGGTTATTAGATGCTGCTCCAGCCACCAGTGAATCCCCCGCCGTCCCGCCCTCTCCTCCCTGTACCTCAAGCAGCAAGCGCACCTCACATACGGAGGGTGCCCTTACTCCCAGGAAATGGGCGATAGAAAACCGATTGGTGCCTGTACCATTCCCAATATGCGCTGATGTCGGGGCAACATGAGTATGAGCAATTTTTTTTTGTTTTGCCGATGCCCGTGATGCCACCCCCCACCACGATGCCGCCCTGGGGAACTGCCCGTGTCGCCCGTATCAAAAACCGCCACTGTTGCTCAGTGTACATGTGCCTGTTTGTGAATGTGTGTGGTTAAATGACCTTGTGACACTGTGCTAGGTTTGTGGCTACAGATTTTCAGGCATTTGCATTTGCCCTCACTCTTGGTTCAATCCACTATCAGTATGTTTGAACTGCCTGTGAAGCCAAATGGATGTGTTTTTTTGCTGAATACTATGTGGTTCACATTCTTCATAGTGGAGGGCTTCAGTAGTTTTAGTTGGCCTTGCAGCTTCATGGCTAATGCGCCATGGCCGATTGGTAATGGTCAAATGAATGATGACATGAGGATCACAACTGTGTCTCCATCTGTAGGTGTTAGCTAAAATGTAACTATTGTTGTCTGTTTTTTGTTTTATTCTTTTCTTTTGGCTGTCAGAATTTAACCTGGTTATGCTCTCCATCCTTTCAGAATCTATTCTTTCTCAAATGAATTTCATTTTCCGCTGTTAGACGTAATGACAGAATACTATGCAAAATTCGGGGGGCAATGTAAGTAATAAGTATATTAATTTGGACAAATGCAATTACAGAATGTGAACTAACATACATCAAGCTCAAGGTTAATATTGTAAACCCCTTTATGTATGATATTGTTTGATGTTATGAAGCTAATGAAGACTAAGATGTTAGTTGAAAAATGAGAGAATGTTTACTACAACCGAACATAATGATGCATTCGATTCCTGGGGGATGATAGTGAGGTTCTGTAAATGTTGCAAATGTTGCTGCATTTAATGTCTGACAAGCTATTACAGGCAGTGCAGGCCTCTGAATACCAATGATTAAAAAAAGGATTAAGATTTCACCTTGTTATATCTCAGTCTTCATGTCTTCATTTCCAGCAGCCACCCTCTCTGCAGCCCATCATGCAAATGCCTTATATAAAGAATATTCCTGCTTTAAATATTAACTGATTAAATTGGGGATGGAGCTTCAAAGGTTCTGTCCTGCATATTTAAACAGTATTTCTTTTTCTTCGCCAGTAATGTGAGACTTAGTGGCTGAATCATTTCTCTGGAAATTTGCTAGGGGCAAATTTTTAGCAGATGAACTCCATTCCGTCTTAGCATCACACCTGTATTTAAAAGCACTACTGGACTGTAGTTTGATTTTTTTTATTGTTACTTTCTCTCAATGTAGTGTCATAGCTAGCAATTGATATTATCTTTTCACTCGATAGATTAATGGTAAATGGTAAATGGCCTGTATTTGTATAGTGCTTTACTAGTCCCTAAGGATTAATGGAAGCAGATGATAGAATTAAGTGACATTAATGCACTATAGCTGTTGTGTACATGTTTTATGATGTGGGATTTGTGTTTTTGTATGTACTTTTATGAGAATGCTTGGTTTGAAGCAATAGTTAATCTTTTTTTTTTTTAAAGAAAAAAGAAAAAGATTAGTACATAAAAAAAATCACCTAGCTTTACTACTCCTCTAAAACTAGCTAATGTACTTAAAATACATATTCAGAAGCTCTTTATTAATATGTTACATTTTATTTGATCAATCCATGCAAGATAAAATAATGTCTGTGTTTGAAGCGACTGTTTTATAAGTGGTTATGTTTATGTCATGGCTAGCAATGTCCTATACCAGTGGTCCCCAACCCCCGGGCCTCGGACCGGTACCGGTCCATGAGTCGTTTGGTACCGGGCCGCGAGAGTTGAGGCTCAGGTGTGAAATGTATGGTTTTCAGGGTTTTTATCGGTTTTCAACGTTATTTTGTTATCGTTTTTATCGTTAACTTGGTTTTCCTGGGTCTTTTCACGTGTGTTATGAATAAATCTTATTTTTTTCGGTACCAGTACTAGTTTTATTTTGTTGTATTTATCCACCGGTCCGTGAAAATATTGTCAGGCATAAACCGGTCTGTGGCGCAAAAAAGGTTGGGGACCGCTGTCCTATACTACCACTAGCAAGTTACCTTTTATGCTAAGCTAGGTTTGCTTAGCCTACAGATGTGAGAGTGGTATAAATCTTCCTACTTTACTTCTCATCCAAAAAATGCACGGACATACTTTTACAGCAAGCACAGAGCTTCTGTAAGGATTTCTGCTTCTTATACAATCACCACACTGTTACTGTTTTGCTATTCTACTTCAAATGCTCCTGTGCTAATGCAAAACACATTCAAGATATTTTATGTTTATGTTTTTCCTGTAAGTGCGGTTATCTAATCCGCACTGAGAACAAAAATATTATTTTACACTTTGATAACTGCACATACTTTCTGTAAATTGCACAGAATAAACAAAATGGGACTGAGCTGTGCATTGGAATGTAAACATCTTAGCATAATGTTATGATGCTGTGAACTGATTGTTTTTGCTGTGGAAAACTGCTGTCGCAGTCTGTTTAGAGTGTTCAGGTCATTATGTAGGCTTACACATAGGTTCTGTTTCTTCACTGTTAAATCCTCTTGGTTGCGGTGGGAGTCAAGTGTAAACATGTCCCCTTCTCTGCTAAGTCTTAGGATGAGTGATGGAGCCATGGATAAATCGTGATTGGTGGGTTAGTGCTTAAGCACTTGTACACCAAAGTTGGAATATGCAAAGAGAGAGTACTGGTCGGGAGTAATCCCCCAACAAGGATTACCCATGTCTTTCATGCTAGATTAAAGGGTCCCATGATACCCTGCTGTGGCGTCTGAGTCCTGACGGGGAATCTGTTCGCTGCATGAGAAATTATCAGTATCATCTTTGCCATCTTTTGTTATTTTTGTCTGCTTAATAGTGAGTGTGATTTGGGTGTTCATGTGCGCGGGCATTCTTCAATACTCCAGATCTGGTGAGGCTGACCAGTCACGAGTCATGTGATCTCTCTCTCACTGTCTGTGTCTCTCTGCAAGTGAGATAATCATCTTATTCATCAGGCGCTATGCACATGCACTCAGAGTCTGAAATCATGTGGATGATCTACCCACAGCAGTTCACAGAGAGGAAAAGAAACATTTGGGTCACAGAAAAATTGAGTAGTTTTGTTATTTGATTTCTGCACCAGTGCGCCCCCCCGCCCCCTGCTTTTATTGTACTCAAGATATACCAAGCTTAAGGATAAAAACTGACAAAACTAGCAGGCATGGCAAACATTTTCCTAACAGACAAAAATATTCCAAATCTGCTATCTGGCTTATAGGGGCTTCAGAGTATTATGAGTTGCAGCAAGGAGGCTGAGACTACCATATTCACATCGCACTAGATTTGCATCGAGCAATCTGTCACAATAAACAGCCAACATGTACATCACGGTGCCTAGTTACAACACGCAACCAACTGCTGACATCTGCTCACTTTGGGCACATCTGTCCCCAGAGGAGCGGAGCAAATTAATTAATTTCAATCATTTAGGTCTTTTTTTTTAACTCTTCTTTTGGTTTTAATAAAATAGTGACAGCATTACTATTACTTTATCTTATTTTATTTTTTGCATCGTGGCAGTTGGGGAAAGTGTTTAGGGGTGTTTATACAGGCGATTTGTTCCCACTAATTCGGCATGTTTTGTGATGAATCCAAGGGCTTTCGGAAAGAAGGAGGGGGGGAAGGAGAGGAGGTGGCAGTGAGGGTGGGGGAGGGAGTTAATCCACTCGTTTTCTTCTGTTCCAGCCTGTTCAGCACATTCTGCCTCTCCCTCTTTCTCTCCCTCCTTTATTTTTGGAAACATCTCATTCTCGTGAGTCAGGCCCAGCATGCTCACGAAGACTCGGTCTATCAAGCTCTCGCCTCCTACTTCTCTCTGCTGTTTATGATATTAAAACATAAGAGAGTCGTGCAGGGGGAAGCAGAACTGTCCACTGAATTGTTAATGCACTGTGTTGACATAGTTGACATCTAATGGATGGATGGGCCTGCACCCAGTGGTGTAATAATTGGCTGAGAGAAGACCTTGACAGGTGACAGGCAGCAATTTCTTACCTGAGATTGCAAATTTTAAGAGTCGCTGCATTTATGCTCCATTTGTGGAACGAAATCAGCGCGGTGATGGTGACGATGATGACGCGGCTGCGTTTTTCGAGTCCATCTTAATTTGTCAAAGAGCGTTGATGGCAGGGTTTGATTGATGTGTCACCTGCACTTCTGCCGCACAGTTTTATCTGCTTCCTTCCCTTCTTCTTTTTCACTGCAGTGGAACCGTAAAAGGACGAGAGCTAATTAGCATGTTTGCAATGCAGTGTCACTTCTTTTTGAGAAGCGTTCTTGCAAATAAGGCAGATCACTTCTAGGGAAAATCTGCTAAATTAAAGTTGCCTTGGAAACACGGACTTATACAACAAATAGTTACATCATCCTGCTGGCACAGCCTCAGATCTGAATACAAGATTAAACGGCTCGTTGAGATGGACATTTTTGCTTCTTTTATATTTAATATCATTTGCAGGCGAGTTCTTTCTGACTCAGTGCGTGTTTTTGTTACCTGTTAGTGCGTGTGGGGAAAAAAATGATTAATCTCTTAGAGCTAATTATAGTGATAACCTGCTGCAACAAAATCAAACATTGTCCACACTGCACGTCCATAACATTAAGGAAGAGCGTCTGTTGTGCTGGCTGAGGATTTAATTTGGCTGTAGGCTCCAGATTACTGTTAACATTATTTTCATGTGCTCATTATTTTGTGTTTTGGTAACATTTTGATCAAGAGAGGTAGGTTGGGTGCTCCTCCAGTCTATTTATGTACACTTTCTTTTATGTATATCTGCAGGCATCATTTTTCAGTGGTCTTAGGATCTGTTCTGCATTTTTTAGGGTGAAACATAATTAAAAAGTTGTGTTTGTATGTTTTGTTCCTCATTGTACTCAAAAACCTCTAACGTATTGTGTTGGAACAAATTGTCCCTATAGCTTTGCTGGGAAATGTTTATTTCTACTGTACAACATGGCCACTGTGGTGAAAACTAATTTTCTTCTGTCTTCTGTGTTCAAAGAATTCAATTTTCCTCTTGAGGAATTATATTTGCTACATAGATATAATAGCTTTCCTCTCACGGTCTGATTACACTGTTGTTCTTTTGTGCAATCAATTTTTATGGCCACTATACTCCGCTTCGCATTTGTATAAGTCAGTGTTTTGCAGCGTATGTTATTATTTACCGTTGATGTCATACGCTGCCTAATTGTGACGGAGTTTACTTACCCACCTTACACCAAATGGTTTTTGATGCATTTTGCATTTGTGCGTGGTGTTGGGAGAGCAGTGAGATAGACTGGAGAATAAAAAGAACAAAAAGTAAGCCTTGAGTAAAATAGTAAAGCGCTATCGCTCATCAACCACAGCACATGGTCCCTCAAAAGTCAGTGCTGTGAATTTTTTTTTCTGAATCACTGCAGCCATTCCTCCAGACAATCTGTGAGACAAAATGGTCTCAGACACTACATATAAGTCAACAGACTCACCTGCAACCCAAATAAATCATGGTAGTTTTACCTACCGTGTGTGGATAGAAATTCATGGTAGTATTGTTCATGTATAGCTTATGCATGCATGGAACTAAATACACTGTTCTTTGTATATGACATGCATCCATATGAAATCTGCTTGGGGGTTGTTTTTGCTATTTTTCTAGTCACTTAAATCTTTAGTCGTACATTTTACACATAAAAACACTAAAGTTGACCTATTATTAACTATCAACTTGCCTCTGTCAGTGCGCCCCAGGGTGGCTGTGGCTACAATGTAGCTTGCCATCACCAGTGTGTGAATGTGTGTGTGAATGGGTGGATGACTAGTTGTGTAAAGCGCTTTGGGGTCCTTAGGGACTAGTAAAAGCGCTATAAAAATACAGGCCATTTACCATTTACCACAACTCTACATTTTTATTCTTCCAATCCCTTTAAGCCAGCATTCCTCTGATTGGCTGCTGCTTTTAAACAAAAGGCTTCAATGTCAGGTAGACGGGGCCTCCCCCTGCCTGAGATGACCATATTAGGAATATCCACTTTCACTGACATTATTAACATCAGAGTGTTAGAAAACACACACACACACACACACACGCACGCATGCACGCACACACACACACACACACAAAAGGGAAATTCGAAACAAAGTTTACAAAACAGCCAGAATTATAATAAGTACAGGCCCTAAGCTCTATGTTGAAAGTCTCAGATGTAAGATTAACATCCAGTTAGCAACACGACTCTGAAGGTTTAAGCACAGAAAACTGCAATTTGCCTCCCCTGTGTTTCTTTTTTTTAAATAGCAAAACAATCATCCACTTGAAGTTAAATTGCTTTCTCTCTCAATCTTGAGCTTTCACTAAAAAAACACAAAAGGAGGTCATTTGCTTGTCTCTTGATGTAGGACGAAAAACTTTATATGCTTTTATTTTTTTCCCATTAGAAATCGTTTTTTTGGTTTGTTTGTTTGAAGGCACTGAGCTATGAACTATGAACCTCCTGGGACACCACCTGAAGAAAGGACCCCTTTATTTCTCCCTCATTGCTTCTTGAGTCTAAAATTAGTTGTGAGAAGATTTTACAATTTTGCCCCAAGCTCATTAGAGAAGCGCAAACAGCAAATGTTCGACTCTAGCTAAATCCTCTGCAGCCACTAAGCTGGCTCTTTCTCCACAGTCTTTCCGTGATGTTTTAGCAATAACTCCTAAAAGGGTTTCCTTGCCATGACCCCATCCTCCTGCAACATGAACAGCTTACCCCTCACAGTTTCCTGCACATCAGTTAGCTTAGCAACCACTTAGCACAGACGAAATGCATCTTTAAACAATCAGATTGCTGCTCTGTAATTATGCACACTTTAAACCATGTTGCAGATCTATGCACGCGTGGCACAGTACTGTGGTACGTGACACAGCTTACTGTGACAGACTGCATCCCTGTGACATCAAATAACACATTTGAATAGAAAGCAGATGGGCGAATATAGCCCGACAGACATTTTTCTTCTTTATCTTTTACCACCAGGAGAAACAAACACAATACATGCACTTGTTTCTGAAAGACCAGGTCACATCAGATTTCTCAACTCCTGTACTGTCTGATTTTGTTTTTCATTCAGTGACACATTACATTGGCTTTGAATATGTAAGGCCTTGTTTTATCAAGTATTTTATTCCCTAAGAGGACATGCAAAAGCAATTTATCTGGCATGGGGCCATTCAGGATTTCTGAAAAAAAAAATCAGCTGGAAATTATAATTTTTGTTGTCTTTTACTTATGTTTATTCTAATACAATGTAACATTTCACTGTTTCCACACATCATTGATGTATTAGTGCACAATTCTTTAACTTTTATTTTGAAGATCACTGTGACCAGCTAGCGCAAGTTGCTATTATGGTGGACCTTGATATCATTTATCTTCCTCCCACAGTGGAGCTCGTACCACTGCCGAAGGGATTCCAATTCCATCATCTTGGACGGCAGCAGTCTGATGGTAGTCCTTCTGCTTTGGAGATCCCCTGCGAAAAGAAGGACCGCTCTAAGCAGAGCCTGCAAGGCTGGGGAGTAGAGCAAGGTCAGCCTTCACCAGCTGCAGTCCAAGATGGTGGAGTTGGCATTCAGGATGAGAGACTCCGCTCACTATTGCTCAGTTTTTTACTTGTTACAGAGGGTTTGGGATTAATATAGATTAATGCCAAGTACTGTACAAGTTCCTTAATATGACCTTTTATATACATTTTGAACACTCAATAGCAGTGACAGCCGGAGATGCACATAAATATATTCTCTATGCAATATGTACAGTACCTTACCTGTTGTCTATAGCAACTTTGACTGTGAGTGGGCTTAATTTCATTTCATCCAGGCTGCTAGCTGAGGTTGAAGTCTCGAATATGAAAACTGTCAACCTCTCAAATTATGCATTAACAACGTGATTACAATTTCTTTTTTAAATTGCGTTATGGATCATAAGAAAATGTTGCCACTCTCAGACAGCAGGAGCTTTCTGATGGGATCAAAGCAGGCCCATGACTACAATGTCTGGGGAAATTACTCAAATGTGTATAAATGATCCTCATCATGTTTCTTTCAGGTCTGCTTTTTCTTTGCTTTCCATTTTTTGTGCACTGAAAATTTCAGTTTTTTTGAAAACCCGGAAAGTAAATGAAACAAAATCTTCCTTTGTCATCTTTGAACTGTCACAACGCCACAGCTATGTAGAAATCAAGCTCAGTTTCATTTCCTCTCCTTTATTGGCTTTCCCTCTTGGCAGTTAACTGAGCCATCTCGGTGGCTGTAAAGCAGCATCGCAGCCTCACTGCATCTCCTGGGTCAAGAGCTCTCCCTGGCTAAATTAGATCAGAAATTCTGATCGCTCAGTCCAATTTATTTTAATTAACACTGGGTCACACCAGTGCTCGCAATGAGCAAAAAGACTATGTGACATTCATTTGAGGAACTAGGAGCACAGCGACAGCTGAGGAACACTCAGCTTGAAAGGTGGAATTGGTCAGGATTTTGGCTGTTGCGGCATTGGTGGATTATTTATACACACAAATGTAAGCATGATTGCACGACAAAGTGCTAAAATATTGTTATACAGATGAGTTTTTAAATGGTTCTCTTCTTTTCTTTTATCGTCTAAATTTATTCACAGGTTGTAGTGAACATAGGGGCTTTTAGGAGGCTCTAGTGAGGGTATGGACTGTTATTTTTTATTGAAAGCTGCTTTTCTGTTCTGTGTTGTGTGCATACATGCTTTCAAACTGATATTTGTCCTTGCATGCAGCTTTTACTGAGTTCCCAAATGCAAAACAAAACAGTCAAAAATGTGTGTGTGGATCTCTGGATGCTTGTCACCCCTTGGGTGTGCAATTCATTTTCCCATAGTAAAACTGGTTTCCAAAGAGAGCACATGATTAAATGGCACTGTTAGGGAGGGTCCCACTAATAAGTGACTGCAGACAAACAGTTATTAGATATACTATAGCTTGGTATTTCTGTGCATCAAGTTGCTGTCTTAAATGTAGAAGTTTTCACCAGTTTTCCCTGTTTTTAATGGGGACCATAATTTGCAAAATGAACTTTATATTTTATTCAATTAGATTTAAAACCAAAGACCAATGATTGAGATCATAAATCTATCAGGGAACCATCAGGAAAGTGTTTTTCTGAAGTGCTAGATTAATAGATTTGTGGGGCTCAAACCTTTAACTTTTCATTTTGTTTCCATTGCAGATTTGGTTTCTACTGGATGCACGTGGGCTGAGTTGCATTGTACAGGTGGTTTCCAAGGGGCCACGTGATAAAGTGGGACTGTTGTTGAGGGCCCCATTAAAAGGTTTATATAGAGATAAAACTAGTATTAAGCAGAACTGAGTTAGGTTTATTGATGTGGCCCTCCACAACAGTCCCAGTTTCTCTTCTGACTCCTCAGGAAAATGGATTGCCCACTCGTGTTATAGCAGAAGAAGGTGACAACAGACAATTACTAGGTGTGCCCTACTTTGGCATTTATGTGTGTCAAATTGCTATCTTAATTGTACAAGAAAGATGAGAGGTTCGATTAGATAGAGACATTTTCAAAATGTGGCTGCTAGTATGACATGACAATCATGGTCAAATGCTACAGTCAGCAGGTTATGTTTAGGTTTTTTATCGCCATTTTTCCACTCTATTGGGGACCATAGTTTGCAAAATTAACTTTATATTGTATTTAATTAGATATGAAATGAGTGATTAAGGACGTAAACCCATCAGGAAAGCATTTACTGAAGTGTGTACAGCAAGGGAACCAAAGGCCATTTTCCCAGATGTCTTTTTGATACCAGATGAGCAGCATCGGCTTCACTTTTTTGTCTCAGAGCCAAAGTTCATCTTCTAAATGCAGTCTACACTACAACAGCTGTACCCGACACATACCAAGTTGTGTTTGTTATTGAGGAAGTACAGCTACTTGACTCTTTCCATCTGTGTTAACGACAGCAAGCGGAGGAAACAATTTGGGATGGCAAGTTAAAATTTGACAAAGACAGAAGACACTGAAACTCATAAAATACTGTAGTGATAATATAATCAGCTCCATCAGCAGCTTGCTCGGCAGCTGAGGGCTAAGGCGTGTCACTGATCTGATTACATACTCATACAGAGCTCTGATCTCATTGTTCTCTGACATGGAGGATAATACATGCATAATGTTGCAGTGTCCTGCTGATAAAGCTTTGTTGGCTGCAGTGGAAAGATGTTGCATCTGAGATCATTTTTAAATGACCAAAAAGCTTTGAAATATTGGCCAAGTAGACACTGTCCTCAAAAGATGATGTTAATAAAACAGTTTATAACGAAACTGTTGCTAGTTTAAATCCCAAATTGCAATTCCCTGGCTTGACATGAAAGAGGTTTATTTAATCCCTTGACAGCTAAACGTTTCCTGAGTTACCACATAATGACTTGCTGTCCACCAGGGGCCCTGTTTTTAAGATAACAGTTCCAGAAAGAGGAAGTGCTGGTCTTGGCTTTTGTTGTTGCTAGGCAACAATTGAAATTCCATTTGATTGTATTGATTGCATTCTTTGCCAAAATTTGAAATATGTTTTTATCTTCAAAGGCAGCACGCACTGTTGGGAACACACAACAGCATGTCCCTTCCATCACAAACATCAAATAAAGGGGTCTGTGTGGTAACAACGGCGTCCTCATTTATGTGCAACCTTATTGTCGCAGCAGTGTTGCAGGGTGCCTAATAGGAAATGACTACAGCTCAACTGGGAAGCTTCCAGATATGAGTATGCATTAGCATGGCCCTATGGCACTGCTGAAATTAAGCAGATCGCCCTCAATGGTCCTTGTGTAACCCTTGTTGATCTAACAGGCTTAATTTGGCAAATCTTGTCCATTATTCCAGAAAATGAGATATGAATGCACAGATTGACTATGACCTAAATCTCTACTTTGAATCCATGCTTTGGTAACTTTGAATCTATTGGCTAAAAAGGAGTCCACAAGTTAAAAAAAAAGAAAAAAAAAGAACACCCTGCTTGTCTAACTCAGAGGTAAAAGACACAACAACATTGACAGGCTGTTCACAGCTAAATTACTTTACTTTGCTATTGTCACTGAAGTGAAACCTTTTCTGGGAAAAATAACAAAAAATAACATTAAATGAGTGCTGTCGAGTAGTGAGCCATTAATAGATTTGTGGGGGAGTAACTTTTAACTGTCCATTTTCTTTCCATCATCATGTGCAGATTTGGTTTCTGCTGGATCCATATTGGCTGTGATGCATAGTAAAGCTGGTTTCCAGTGGTGTTTGTAAGACTTATCTAGTGATTAAGAGTATGAAAGTGAGCTTATTTGCTTCCGATTGATATCTGTCTGGAAACACTGGAGTGGTTTAATGAGGCATCAGTTCTGTCAGTAGTTCACATGCTTTCTGATTCTAACAGCCTGTCCTTACTCGAACCCATGGAGCAAACACTGAAAATAAAGCCTCATGCATAATTGAGTCATCCGGACCAAAATAACACTACCAATTCTCCAAAACATTCTCCAAGGTACTGTGAATAATGCAATCACGGAGCATGAACAAAGGGAGATGTCATGTTGGCTCAAGAAGTGATAACACTGGCTTCCCGAACACGGTGTGGAGCAGAACTAAATTATGTTTGTGGCAGTTTGGTCACGGGACAGAGTAATCAAAGAAAAGGAGAGCGGTGTTTAAAGTGAATGTGTGATTCCTAAAAGTCTCTGGGAGGGCTTTATTAGAAGGGCAGGGTTGATCCTCAAACAGGCAGCGGCTGATAGTGCACATTGCCATATTGGGACACATTGGTTTTGAAAATGATTCTGTCAGGCTGAGGTAGTGTGCTGATCACTGGAAGCATTTCTGAGTAGTCTCATCTGGTTTCTCTCATCATCTGTCTTTTTCTCTGTCACCCTGCTCAAGCCCACCACTCCTAAGACAGACATATTCACATCTGTAGTCTCACCGCATTGTACTGTGCAATCTATAAGCTGTGGCAGGCTGAGCAGCCTGACTTTTTTCTTTTGACTCGATCTTTCTTAATTCTTGTTTGGTGCTCTAGCGCCATAGGCTCGGAGCCCTACACAGAAAGACGATGGGTGATTTGGGATGGGAAGGCTAGTGTTAGAATTTTACTGATGAAAACTGATGCTGATCATCAAAGCTTACAGGTTATGGCTGTTTCTTTCTCCTCTGGTGATCATGGTAAGATTTTGGATTGAGCAGTCAATAAAGCTGGCGGGTCACTACTGGGTAATTAGATGCACAGTAAAGGCACAACTTGAGATTTCAAATGCACTGAAACTTATGAAAACAACAGCAAAAAAAGGCACACAAAACAATGGATGATTCATGTAATACTCTAGATACATGTTGGCCATTAGCTGTTTATTGTTAGCCTCTCACTTCGGCAGCTGTTCTGTCACTTTCATTTCTCCCCAGAATCACTTCCAGCGTGTTTTGTGAGGTTATTATTTGAAAAAAAATTATGAGCTTTTGCTGCATTTTTTTTCTATTTCTGATGTGTTTTATTGAACTTGCATTGTGTTTTGTGTGCTTTTGCACAAGTTTTCAATTTGTATTTTTTGCAGCATGTTTGACCTCTCAAGGACTCGATATTAATAAGACTTACACAAAGTTCCCAGGCCTTTAGCTTTTCTTTCTTTTTCTTTTTAAAAACATCAGATTGGTTGTTAATATTAATGAGGCTCTACTTTTTCTTTTAAATAAGAGCTTCAAAATAACTCCACAAATAAGTGCTCTAAAGCATTGCCAAGTTGGCTGACAAGTGTAAAGACATGCTTTTAGAATGACTTTCCCTGAATCTACTCAAAACAACTAAAAGATCAATCTTTTCACATTAAACTTAGCAAACCTCTTAGCAATACGAGTCATGTTCTGCACTTTCAGATGCACTGGAGAGCACAAAATATAATCACACATACTCAAAATTGGCACTGGCAGTTGTGTCATTATTAAAAGTCTGTTATGGGTTTAACAACATGTGTTTTATTAGATAATAACATGACATGAATATTGGAAGTAGCACCCATTGCCCAAACACAAATCAGTCAGTACTTGTTTCTGAAATGAGGAACAATTTAAGCCTGTTTCTCTCCTGGGTGATTTGTGCAATTTTAGCTTGTTGTGTTTTACTTTATGGTTTAGTAGTCACGTGTAAGTGGAACTATCTAAGCAGTTCTTTATTTGTTTGTCATTTGGTTGGTTTAATTTTTTTAAACCCACCACTCTTCTTTTTATATATACTTTGAAACATTGGGTATTTTTACATAAGCATACACAGTTATTTAAGTATTAACAACTTACTTCATTCTGCTTACAGTTAAACTGGTATCCGTATCTGTGATGCCATTAAAACCCTGGCGAGAGTGTGTTGTGGTAGACTATACCACCACAAAACCCTTCTTGTGGCCTTTCCAAACCAGCTCTGCCTTTAAGAGAGACTTGTAAGTTTGCCTTCAGAGCTGTGTGATCCTAATCCAATCCATTGAGTGCAAAGAGGAAGCTGTTAGACTGTGGAGCTGGCTCCATCCATTCCCACCCTGACCGCAGACACACAGGTTACAGCGTCCCTGTCTGCCTTATCTCCAGGAGCACTGGCTCGGCTTCAGACCTACGGCTCAGGCCCAGCCCCTGCTCGAGATAAAACCCGAAATAGACCGCACTCACTGACAGCAAGGCAGCACTAGATAAGACTGTTGTATCCACAGCTTTGAGCTGGTGGCGAGGAGGAGCAAGAGAGAGAGACCGTAAGGAAAGTACAGATATGGTGAAAGCAAGGTGTTAATACCGATTGTGCCCAGTGATAGCCCTTTGGCCCTCTTATTCAGCCACAGGTAAGAGAAGTCATAGTTATAGAGATGCACACATATCCCCACGCCCCTCACTTTTCTCATTGCTGAGCCCATTGATTGTGCCTGTTGACCCATGCAGCTGCAACCCCAGCCAATTTGGTTGTCATGGCTTACAGCGATAAGAAAATTACCTTGGACTCCAACAGCTTCTAGTCATACGTGTGCATGTCTATGAAGGTTTACGCACGGCCTCCTTTAGCAATGTTATGCACCCTCTGCCTGATGGCAAACTGCAAAAGTGCATCTAAGAAGGTTTTTCTCTCTTGGCATGCAGAAGCCAATCAATACCGGTGTGTCTTAGTAAATTAGATCATGTAGACAAGAGGCAGTAGTCAGCAGAGTCACCCCAAAGTAACCCCTCGCCTGGTTAGTTCATTCTCCATTAGACAATGGCCTGGAGTAATTGAATTGGCCTGTACAAGCTCAGGGCTTGGCCTTGGCTTTTTCGCCTTTGACAGCACATATTCAGGTCTGATAACTTTATTCGCCAGCCAAAAACCAATTTAGAAGTATTTTTTATGTGTCTGGAGTTTGCAGTATTTAATATCCTTACATGTGGAACTGCATCACATCCACGTTGGTCTGCACACAAACAATTACCAGAGACAGTTACTAGAGACATCTTTAGTACTTCATGTAATCTAGTGTAAGCCCTTTATTCATATATGTACCACTATTGTGTTAAATTATTAAAGACATAAATAAAAGCCCTCAATCTCTCCGGGCTGTTGAACTTAATAAGACATTTCTGTTTCGTCTTGTTATTTCAGGGTAAATAAGTCATTGTGGCAATGATGAGATGTAAGCTAATTATGTGCTCCAAGCCAATCAATGACAAAGCCGAGCGTCATTATGGGGAGAGCTTTTTAGATGGAGTAAAAAAAAGGGTAAGAAAGGGAAGGAAACTCTCTCTCTCCTATAAAAAAAAAAGTGCACATCAAGAATTTTTTTAAGGACTGCTGATGAAGAGTTTTGGGTATTCTCGGTTCATATAGTTATACACTAATATGAAACATTCAACGCATAAGGCTAATTAGGACACTATTAATATACCCCTGTCTGCTACCCCCTTCCAGCCTCATTATTCTATTAATTTCAGTTTCTTTTGCTGGCAGGCCAAAAATGCCATTTATCTTCTTCTTCTTTTTTTTAATCCATTACTGTGGTTACTCTACTGAAGTACTTACATTTACATAATTACAGATATACATTACCAGCACAAGCTTGAAAACCACAAGCTTGTCCCAAAATCAAATGCTACTAGTGTTGTTTTGTGTTGTAGTATATTTGCATGGGAATGCTAGATTATGTCTTTATTACACTGTCAAATAGATTTAAAACTGACAACGCCTTCGCTGTATTATGAGGAGCCCCGTTAAAGAAATTTAGTTTTGGGAAGAAGTGTTTGAAGACAGATTTTTTCTATAAAACACATTTCTTTGAGAAAAAAACAGAGAGCAAGGGGCCTCAGCTCAGACTCAAAACTATTCTTTTTATTCTTTTTACCAACTTTCTCCAACCTTCCACAGATTCTACAAAGTGCCAACCTGCCAATTAAGGTAGCTTGATGTGGTTGTAGTGTTATTTCAAATCGAAAATAAGATAATTTTTCATACAGTGCAGTATTTAAGCTTTTTTTTTTTTTTTAAAGACAACAACCAAAAACGTTTACAGTCATTGCAACTTTATCTTTCTATGTCTAGGTCTAAAGCTAATTCTTTCTATGGAAGAACACCAGCGGTACATTAATTCTAGCAGTTACAGTATTTAGCTGTTTTACTTACTCAAGCACTCCTTTGCATTATTTATTGCAGTACTAGAGTCTGTTGAACCCACAACACATGGATTTTGTGCTCTATTTCTTGCTGTTATAATCATGTCTCGCAATGTAATTGTTCATGGGTAATCCATAATCAAGCTCTATGACAAAAAAAAAAATGCAGACGAAACATTCAAATCTGTTAAAGTACGAGTATTTTTCTTCAGCCACTCCAAGTGTCTTTCTGCGCCAAAAACATCCAGTGGTGAATGTGTCCATAATCCCATGCGACGTGAGCAGTCAAGAGGAAGGGATTGGAGGGCTCGGAGAAAAAGACAGAGGATGAACGACTATAAGAGAGGCAGAGAGAGAGAGAAAGGGAGAGAGAAGACTTCCCCTGCTCCTGCCGTGCAGAAAGAAAGTGTTGGATTCAAGCCAGCGTGCCCATTTATATCATACTTTAAAAAGTCCCTGAAAAAATGGGCAGGTGACCCTGTGCGACCAAGTCAAGTGGGGATATGACGCTCCTAGGTCTGGTAGCTACTTTTCAAAATCCAGGTAACTTATTCCCTTTGCTTGATCCACTTTGCTCAGCAGAAGTTTTAGAGACAGTTGGCCAAACACAGAGTAAAATGGAGCATCGCAAGGGAACAGATAATACGAGAGCTTCTCCCTGTCAGTGCAGCTGTGTGGGAGTTTGCTTTATCATGTCTGGGAAAGTGGTTCACTGTGTTCAATGAGCAAAGAGCAATGATGAAACCACAGCAGCTTGTGGTCAGGATAAGCATACAAAGAATTGTTTCTAATGATTTTCAGTACTGTAATACGATGCACAAGATGTACAGTGACAATGTGGTTAAACTGTTCAGTGTGTTATTTATAATTCACGATTCTTTGTATTTCTTGTCAGTAAAAATATAAATGTGTACACTTTTGACAAAAAGAAAGAAAAACATAACGTCTTATCTTAAACAAAAAGAGATTTTGAGCTTGTTGTATTTCTTTTCCATTCTCCACTATAATTCCAATTTTCCCCTTATTTCCAGCATCTATTAATTTATGATTACATCACTCTCATTCCATAGATTGTCCTCCTTGCATTATTCATAGCACCTCCAAGAACAATAAAAAGTCAATTTCCATCTCTTACAGGAACAGTCTACCAAAATGCACCCCTTTGGGATAATCTCTATGAGGGTTTGAACTTTGAGATTGTTCAAACAAGAGAGAAAAGTGTGAAAACGTTCATGCCTGTCTGACAAAAGTGTATAAAGTGTGTAGTGAGGGGTTTTACAGCCTTAAAACACCTATAATAATTGTAAAAAAAAATAAAGCTGGCTACTTTGAAGATTTCACCTATCGCTGGCTATTTTTAGAACGTAACTCCCACGATAAACGATGCAATGATATGCTAAAACATGCAGAAATACATGGAAATACAGTATAAAGGCAAAGACAGAGTTTGTACAATTTTAACAGGGCTGAAAGCCAGTATTTGGGATTTGACCACCTTTACTCTTCAACACAGTCTGAACTCTCTTTAAATTGGATTCTCTTCTTATAATTTCTTTAAGTAGTCCTCAGGAAGAGTTCTCCAGACTTCTTGAGGGACATTCAAAGCTCTTCTTTGGATATTTGCTGCATTCTGTTCTATACTCTGACAAGATGATCCCACACTGCTTTAGCTTTGAGTTGGGTCCCCTTTTCATCCTGGAAAAATTCATAGGTCAGCGATAAGTAGTGTAACAAACAACATTTTTATTCTCTGAAAATGGTCAGGTACAAGAACTGAACTAACATTGAGTGAAAAAGCAGCAAATGTCCAAAGAAAAACTTTGAAAGACCTCAAGAAAGCCTGGAGAAATATTGCCCAAGGCTCCTTATAAAAAATTACAGTCTGGCTTATTAATAGCAAACTATAACTGGCCTGTGCTGGTGCAGATGACAGCCTGGATAGCCTTCAGCAACCTTAGTACTCCCTGTGCCCGGTAGGTTTAGAAATGCTATAGAAAGCTTTTGTGTCACCAACACTTTAACGGTATGATGGTATCTTCAGCTTTACCATGAAAGGAACAATAAGATATTTTTTTATTTTCTGAGAGGATAAAGCTTTCTGCCCTCCATCCCACGGTTTCTCCTGCTGTTATCACTTATACCCAAGCCGCGCTTTTGTTTATCCCTCCATCTCTCCCTCTTCCTCTCTTCCATTTCTCTTTGATAATGGCGGCCTCAGCAAGGGAATCTGCCACCATCCATTCCACGCAGCAGGTAATGGATTGAGCTGGGACCTGATCTGGCTATGGATGAGCCAGTCCGTAGGTGTCTGAGTGGGCGTTCAAATGGATTTGGAGGAGCTTGCCTGGAATAACACTCTTTGTCACTAGCAGATTTGTTTTTCTAGGTCTTCTGTGTTCACAATTGGCATCATACGCCCCCCATCACGCACGCACACACACACACACACACACACACACACACACACACACACACACACACACACACACACACACACAAATATACACATACCACCAGCCGTCCTCATTACTCAAACTACTGAAAAATTTCTGACATATAATTTTAAGTGCCCTTAGATGACTTATTTTTTGAATTGTCACTATGCAAAAAATTGAATTGAATTAAATTCAAAGTGTAAGAAAATGTGTAAAACATTATGGTAGCATGCCATTTTCATATTGTCAGGATGCTTCTCCTCAGAACTCCATAATCCCGGCAATGTGGCAAAAGCGCACAGCTCCACATTTCACTTTGATCTCTGTTTTCCACAAAAGGACAAACAGATCAAGAGGATTGTAGAAACGCCCCCGATGTCACGCTACTGATGCTGAAAATCATAAATTGCTCAAACAAGTCAGTTCTTGATGGTGAGTCTGGCAGCTTATATATAATATGCTCCAAGCCAGTTGTGCGCCATCACTGAGAAACAGAGTAAATGGCTCAAAAAACAAAAAAACACAAGGATGTTGCGGTCTCCACAGAATCCTTGCAGATACCTGGAAACTAATATAAAACAACATCTGGTAATGAATAATGGATGGAGATGGAGATGTACTCGGCCTGTCTCTTATTTACAGTCTCATAAAAATATGCTTGACAGCATGTCTGGTTGAACTTGCTACATGACATGTGGTATTGTATGCTATGACACACTTTTATATATTAGTCTGAAGCCAAAAGAGACATAAATTCAGACTGCATGCTCTGGGGGATTATTCCCAGTCAAATCTTAGCATAATTCTAGCTGAATATATAACTTTCTTTGACTATAACTGCGTACACTTATTTCCCATGCAACAGGAGCTCAGGTAATTAAAATGTGTTTATCTGTTGGAATGACCTTTGTTGCCAGAAAAATCTGGCCCAGTGCCAAATGGATAAATATATTGTTTTGTAGATATGTCATGCATGCGTGCACTGCATATGTGCGCACCGTGAGCGTGCACGCTGGCAGTCATCTCAATTTGGGTGCAAATGCATGTGCTGGAACATGTGTTTGTGCTCGTGTGAGAGAGATGATGGAAGTGCTGTGACTCTGCCTGCAGGCAGCGGCCGCCACATTGTGCGAGGAGGGGGTGCACATGAGGCCAGACACCTGTTTTGCCCAAAATGAATTATGAATTGAAGCCAAGCTCGTGTTATTTTCTACACAACTGACAACGGAGGCCAAAGACCTGAGGAGAGACAGAATGGGGCTGGCATCACTGAGAGCGCTAAACAATAAGCCATCCAGCCTAAGAAAGCATGAAGGTTATGAGTCCTTGTTAACTTTAATAGACTCTCTCATAACGTGGAATTGAATTCTAATAGATTTTCCTATTGCATGCTTTGCTTTGAGTCTGATGCAACTCAATTAAAACGGAGGCGAGAGAGCCATTTAAATCTTATGAAATATTCACTCTTTATGCGCACTCAACACAACACTTGCAGGTGGCGCTATATTTTCCATATAGAATGAGTCATATAGGCGTTGCACTACTTTAGCTGCTTTAGCAACCTTCAACATGAATACACGTACTGCAAGCAAAACAAATTAACGAGCGTCGTTTGTGATGTTTCTTTTGTTTAAAAAAGCAAATTCATTCTAAAAACATGAATGTCTGTAAATAATCTTCAACTGACTGCCTGCCGCTATTTTCTCACTTTTACATGAGAGGCAAATACATTTATTTGGCTTTATTTATTCACACCTGCACCCTTTTCTATTTATGCCCCTGTTCAGATCTAATATATGAATTACTGCCTTCTTTAACATGTAGCCTGAGGCCGTTTCAACTTGTCAGGTTGCAGCTCCTTATGTAAAAATGTATCACCGCTCTTAAAACAAGCAGGGAAGAAAGAGAGTGCGAGAGAAAGACCATTTGGCTTTTACACACACATTTGTGTGGGGAGACGTCGACTGCACCTTTGCACTAGCCTGTGCCCACTCATGTCACACATGCCACCCAAACATTGTCTCAGACTCCAGGATGTTAGCTACAAAGTAGCTCTGAAAATGCTATTTAAATTTGTTGTCCAGTGTCAGGACTCTGCATAATCTATAAACCAAGGCTTGATGGTGGTAAAATTTGAGTAAAAACTTGTTTATGGATGATATGGTGTGCCGTTTCTAGTATTTTTTTATCATCAAAAATGAATGCAGCTATCTATCCTTCAGATAATTTCATACTTGTATCCACTGACAGCCTTGGTGGAGATGCCAGGTTCCTTTTCCAGCAGAACTTGGCACCATCCCTCAGTGCCAAAACCACTACCAAAGCATTTGCTGTATGCAGTATATTTATTACAGTGATTAATTTTCCAGCCAACTCGCCTGACCTAAACCCCACAAAGAATCTGTCCCTCCATGCCCCCCTACTCTTCATCCCTCCACTCTGTCACCCCAGCCCCCTCCTCATCATCATCTCTGTCTGCTTTTTCTGTTGTTGAGCACATCGCACAGCACGGCACAAACAAGTCCAGCGCCACAGCCAGAGTAGCCTGCAAAACAACCTCCTCCTGCAGCACGCAGCAGGGTTGAGGGCTGAGATTTATAGTGTCACTACTTCGAAATGTTGCCAAAAACTACAATTCATGTCATATCTCATTCCCCAAAGCACTTAGAGATGGAGAAGAAGAAAGGTGGGGTATTGCCAAGAGGAAGCTGAGAAACAACCATCCAAAAAATCCAGACAGGCTGAAGGCGGCTATCAAAGAAACTTGGGCTTCAAAAATACCTCAATAGTGCCACAAACTGATGCCACACAGCAATGATGCAGTAATTTTGTTGTAAAGAAGCCCAAATCAAGTATCGAGTGTACAAATGTACATAGATTTCAGAAGTTGGACATTTATTTCATGAAAAGTCTATTAAGTCACCGGATTCCTGATTTTCATGAGCTATAAGCCACAATCATCCAAATTTAACCAAAGCTTTTTCACTTTATGCTTAATGAATATAGTATATACGAAAGTTTACTTTTGAAGTCATTTTAAGAAAAAGATAACCTTTTTAGTCTTTTATTTAGTCAGTAAAAAAAATCAATTGGCTGGAATATAAAGTTGTGTAATAAAATATATGTAATCATAAGGTCATCTAGTTGAAACAAAAGCTATATTACAATTTAATGTGCATTGTATTATTTGATAAGTTTTTAGTAATATAAAGTAAAAGAGCTCTACTTTGTCACGTTTCTCTTTCTTAAGGTCTATATGTGAATAATGTTTCTCCAAAACTCAAAATCTAAACACAGCTGTCATGTCATATCATGTCATGTCCACATTAACAGTCTCAGCAGCCTTCGGTTCTGGCACTGTAGAAGCACTTTGCACTTGAAAAAAACCGAGCATGCACGACCGAATCACAATCAGAATGCTTATAAAAAAGTACAGACAACTCAATATAAGTAAGTAAACTTGAACATTTAGCATAAATTCAGAGCATTATTTTTTGCATGTACTGTGTGCGGTCCAAGAAATACCATTTGCTCAAAAAAGGGGGAGAAAGTGACCAAAAAAGGCCAATAAGTTAACCAAACTCAGGAAACATGACAAAGGGCAGTTTTGCTCATTTGTATACTATATCTAATTATTATTACAGTACAGTGTTGTTTGACAAAAAGAAAATAAAAGTTGTACATTTAAACACAACACCCTTTGAATGCTTACTATAGAAATAAAAACCTCTACTTCTAAAATATACTGAAAGCATCTCTATCCATAGTCTGGAGTCAATGTTCTGCAGTATGGAATATGAAATGAAGAAAATGAGAGAAAAACTAAAGCTGAAGTGCTTTTTCACCTTTATGTTGTTATTGCAATGTAGTGTGTCATAGAAAGAGGTTTCCAAACATTATGATGAGCATCTTATCATGAATCCCAGAGGATGTGAGGGTGTAATTACGTTCGGGCTTTGATGTATGGAAAGGGTTAGCGAGTTTGTTAAGCTGCATTGTCAGGAGAATACCCGTCGGTTATATATATTCAGATCAGGAGTGGCTGTGGTAACAGTATGAGATCTATATCCCTGACTTAAATCGCCTGTGCTGAATGTTTTTAAGAAGAGAGACACTTGTCAAGAGTAATGAACTACTCCAGCGACCCAAGTGAAGGTGAAATTTATCTGTGATCAGAATTATATCATCTTAAAAATGAATTCCCTTGGTCAGTTTATGCCAAGGAAGTCTAATAGTGCTGGAGTGCCACAAGTTCAAGAAAAGCTTCCAGCAAATTCTTCTCTATCCAGGTTATAAACATATTATTCTCTGAGGGGAGACTGTCCTTCTAAATATCATTCTTCACACATGGAGGTCACAGGTTCTGCACTGTCTACTCCAAGCATGTCAAAAGGAGCGACGGCAGCTCAAAAATACCATTAGTATTTCATCATCAGGTCTATTATATACACAGAAATGTCAATTTGCATAACGTGTCATACCCAGCCGGAGGGTGGCAGGGCTGTCTGTCTGTCTTTCTGCGTATTTGTCTAAAGACAGGAAGTGGTTGACATACTCGGGAGGTGTGAATTCCCTACTTGTGATTAATTTAGCCCTTCCTGCGGTGGCAGCCTGCTACAAACATTTACCGGGCTCAATTTAACTCTGATCAACACGTTCGCAGTGAACGCCATCTGGTGATTCGATTCTGACAAATTACCTCCGTGTTGTGTTTGATAATACCTTGAAACTGGCGTGTTTATTTTCCTTTGGCGGTTTATCATTACGAAAGTGGGGCGAAAATATTGACTTGACTCTCAGCCCGGGCTGATGGTAAAGTGAAACTAGACAAGGGTGGCAAATAAGTTCTCCTTCACCTTCTGGAGGGATTTGGGTTTTGGCTTTGTTTTGCTGATGGTGCCAAAACTACAGCTGACTTCATCGCAGGATTTCCGACACCGCACATGTGAGGTTGGAATGAAAAATGTGTAATGAGGAGAGATGGAAACACGTGTGGGCGTGGCTTTGATGGGCTCATATAAGCCTGCAAAATGCATGCACAGAGATGCAGCTGGCCATTGTTTGCTTTCCACGCAAGCTTGGAAATATGTTATGCACAGTTGTCTCCAGACTGTAGCAACCTCATTGAAGATAATCACCAATGGAGAAAGCAGACACTGTGAGCATCTCTCACACATACCCGTGGGGCTTAAATTGCAATATATTCTACTGTTAGTGATGATTTTTTTTTTTCAAAGCAAAGCTGTGTGTTTATGCATGAGTGTTGCTATTGTGCTAATTTTTCCACTGGACCACACTAGTCAGGCTGTGCACAGCTGGCTTCCTGCCAGCTTCCAAGCTCAAACCTATGTTTAATTTCCATTCTCCTGCCGCATTGGCTGCCATGTAAATTATTAATGTCCATCAGCGGCGGCGGTAGTTCATTTTCGAAGCGCTGTATTTGTGTCGGATGGGGAATAAAATAAAGAAACAAACTGAGATAAGAATAATATAAAAAGAGACCGAGAGAGTGGAAGAGGAATGAAATGCGAAGTAATAAAATGAAAAAGAGGTGTTGTGCTGTTTGTCATGCAAGATAAACTAACATGCTTCTGGTCATCTTGGCCTGATACAAGGGTGCAAGCAGGACGGGGGACGGTGTGACAAAGCAAGGATGAAAGGTGCAAAGGTGCGATGGATGGAAACCCAAGAGGAGCTCAAAAACAGGAGAGCAGAACCTGACCTACG
Organism: Mchenga conophoros; assembly: GCF_057382185.1. Lineage (NCBI taxonomy): Eukaryota > Metazoa > Chordata > Actinopteri > Cichliformes > Cichlidae > Mchenga > Mchenga conophoros. Next base: position 33,924,883 of record NC_140542.1, read on the forward strand.
TGTTATTAATGCCACACTCGGCTTCTGGTGGATTCTTGCAGGTCGAGGGTCATTGCACAGTGAGAGAACACTCCCCAAGCATGTACTCTTTTTTTTTTCATTCTCCTTCTCTCCCATGGCCTCTCTGAAGGCTCGCTCACTCTGAAGGGGAAACGTTCTTTTTAGCTGAGGCCGGTATTTTGTTTGTTCACTGGAAGCAACACTGCCCTTGGAAAGCAGCCAGAAGAACACTGCAGCACAGTCCCCTCTGCCTCCCTCTCTCTCTTTTGCTGTCCCTCCATGCCCCCCTACTCTTCATCCCTCCACTCTGTCACCCCAGCCCCCTCCTCATCATCATCTCTGTCTGCTTTTTCTGTTGTTGAGCACATCGCACAGCACGGCACAAACAAGTCCAGCGCCACAGCCAGAGTAGCCTGCAAAACAACCTCCTCCTGCAGCACGCAGCAGGGTTGAGGGCTGAGATTTATAGTGTCACTACTTCGAAATGTTGCCAAAAACTACAATTCATGTCATATCTCATTCCCCAAAGCACTTAGAGATGGAGAAGAAGAAAGGTGAAACTAGAAGGTTGTTTATTTGATTTCATTTTACAACATTATGTCTTTCTTGCACTTTCCACCACAAATGCGATCAAAAGTAATTTCTTTCCTTTTTTATCTATTGAGATGAAAATGATTCACTAGTGGTTTTCCCCCCTCCTTTAAAAAAAAATCAATCTTTTTTTCAGATTCATCACCTTGGCAACAAAGTGATCATGATGGGAGAGTGGGAGTCATAATTTGGAGCACTTGGTTAAAAAGCTCAACATTATCAAAGACTGTAAATTTGTTACTGACCTATATTCACAGCCCGCATATAGAAACCCATCCTATGAACCAGATCTCTCCTGTATCAGCCCATCCATCTGCTGTAGGTCCTTCTCCCCAGAGCCCGGTGGGAGGTAATGCTTCGCTGTTCCTGCGCTGTGACAGGTGGAGCCAGATTGTAATGTTATTCACGGATAAATTGTCACAAAGCAATTCTTTGTCCCCGCCCACATCTCCCTCAGGTATCGTATATATGTGTTTGTTTGTGCCACTGCGTGAGTCTTTGTGAGTCTCGTGTGTCTGACACATAAATCATCAACATAATTATATCCAGAACAATGCTTCCGAACATTGTCAGTCCCATTTACCATAACTGCTGTGATTCACCATAAGATCCAGTTAAAAAGCACACTGCAAACAGGTAAGAAAACTTCAAAGTAGGTCAGGAGTAACTTTAAATTTTCAGCTGCATAACCTCAAAGATTCTTTACAAGACCTTAAGGCAGTGGTTTGTTTCCCCCCAAAAAATATCACTCTTTCTTGAAGTAGGATCCTACAAACCAGCAGAGGCAAACACGAAGAAGTACTGAAGTGCGAACTATGAGAATAACTGAACCGGCTGTGCCATTTGAACTCCAACTGAGGGGTTCAAATGCAAGTCTAGGTCCTGGGGGCCTTAATATAATTCATTTTAAGCACCTTTGAACATTTTAGGGGATGCATCCAAGACTTGATCATCAGTTTCAGTTTGTAACATAAAATGGATAAAATACAAAACAATGTGTCCATAAGATCGATTTTTAATGTCTCCGTGGAAACAAATTGTGATGATTTGTGTTCATTTTACTTAATTCATTCAGCCTTATATTATGTTCATGCTAGCTAATTTACTGTTTGGAAGGGGGCTAATATGTTTTGCCCAAAGCATTCAGCAGTGAGTGATGCATTTGTCCTGCCACATCCATTTTCATTTGACACATAAGCTGCATTAGTAGCTTTGGAATACCAGACTATATGGCTATAGCAATGTTCTTAACAACTGTGCCAATGTTGCCCACACTTGTTGCCATTTATTGTTTCTTTTTGTAATATATTTACATAGCTTGCCAGCTAGATTTGTGCAACAGTGACATCCCTATTGACAGTCTTCTTTGCTAATATCATCACCAGGACTATGAATGCCAAAAAACAGACTTATGCAGGCAATGGATCCAATGTTAAAGCGCTGACAAAACCAAAGCCTAAATTTCAAATTGATGGAACTTGTAGATATACACTGTTTAATTCAGATTCACAAAACCTCCATAATACTATCTAAAAGTCCTGAGCAATAGTTCTCCAGGTTTTCTTAATGTCTTTTTAAAGTTTTTTATTTTCTTTTTCTTTTTACTAATTTTCAATACTTTCCTTGTAACTTTACATATTTTCGCACCAACAAAGTGAGACCAATTAACCTAAACTTTGGCATATCGCAGCATGGTGTGCGGTGTGTCCTCTTAAAAAAAGTGCAAGTCTACAGCAGATGAAAAGTATTTAAAAGTCATGGAAAAAGTAAAAAGACCTGACACAGTAGAGATACATCGGGCTCTTTAGTTAATTCTTGAAATGGCCTCATTGGAAGGGTGGCTGTTAAGATGGCATTCCTAAGGAAGGACAACGAGGAGAAAAGGCTGAGGTGTGTGAAATTACATAAGAATTGGACTAAATAGCAACAGTTCATATCAAGTGATTAATCCATATTTTTAGTTCAAATGTCAGTGTGCACAGTAATGAACAGGAAAGAGGTACAACAGTGAGTGTCTACAACCACTGGTAAAACACAGTGGTCATGGTTTGGTGCTGCATTACAGCAAATGGTGTTTGGGATCATGTAAAAACTGATGAATATAGAATAAACAAAAAAACTAAAGAAAACTAAAAAAAAAAACAAATTACCAAAAAACATCCTAAAAACGGATAATGAAGTAAAATTATACCTTTTTAGAAAAAACATACATTGGAGTACTATCAGTCATGGACTGGATTCCACATAGCTCAACCTCAACATTACTGAAGCAGTGTGGGATCACCTTGACAGAGAACAGAACAAAAGCAAGCCAGCATCTAGGGCTGGGCCATATCATACCGTTCACGGTAATACCGGTATAATGTTTGGCAACGATAGAAAAATGAAATATCGCGATAGAATATGGGTAAAATGCGCATACGCAGTGCCTTTGTTTTCATACGCACATGGCGGAAAAAGCATGGCGGCGAAAGCAGATCGTCGAATGAAACAGATAAACCAGAATTGGTTTGTAAAAATGCTGCAACTTCAGTGATGTGGAACTGGTTTAGCTCTCGTCCGTCAGATACACAACAAAGCGCTATTTTTGGTAGAGCATGTTAGCGGTCTGTCGTTATTACCGTGTTTTTTGGAAAACATTGCACACTTAAAATTAATCCTTTGATTTTTCTGAAAATCGACAGTGTGCCTATAATCCCGTGTGCCTTATGTATGAATTCTGGTTGTGTTTACTGACCTCGAAACAGTTTTATGTGGTACATGGCGCTCGAAAATCTGTCAAATGTTTTAGTACGACTTTGTTAAGCCACGAACCCGCACAGCTTGATGGATTGTCGGAGCATTACGGCTATCGTAGGCAGGAGCCTTGCGGAGTGATACGTACTGTGCTACAACATAATATTACCGTATTGTGTGTGTATAACCTCTTTTTAAGTTTTGTGGATGTTATACTTGGTTATACTGAGAATATGTCGGCCAATTTCCACTGGAAATGCCTTTTGGTTAAACTGTCAGCAAGGATTTGCATTTGCACTGTTACATTTTTATATAACTTTGATGCACATAAAAAAAGCTGCTTGTTTAAGTGAAAATACATTGATGTTTTTTTTTTGCACTAATAAAGTTGCAGAGTTGTAAAGTATTTTGTCATTTATATCGTCAGTTATATCGTTATCGCAAATTTTCAAATGTATATCGTGATAAATATTTTTGGTCATATCGGCCTGCTCTACCAGCATCTAAAGGAGAGCTTTGAATGTCCTTCAAAAAGCTTACCTAAGAGAGTTCAATCAAATATTGACTTTCAAATATTTTAGAATTCTACAAACTCTGTGCCTTATATGTACGTATGTTTGCACGTCTTTCAATTAATCGCTGCACTTATGTTTCCTGACAAAATATAAAGAAACAAAGGGTGGATCAAACTTTCCATAGCACAGTACATTTTTGCAGTACAACTTCATTTGTATTCAATGCTACTCATGAATAGAAAACAGACTGTCCTCAGGCTCATCTGATCAATCTACCACCGCTGTTCCCTAATGAGAATGATTCACAATGGGGAATGAAGTTCACAACAGCAAGATATATCGCTTGCAGACAAAAATGACATGACATTAAAGGACCTGCACATGTCTACACATACAAATACAAAAGAATAGCATCAGACGAATTCTCTATGGTGCAAGAATTATTTTGTGAGTTGGCCTCTGCTTAGGGAACAAATCAAACAGGTGGCAGGCGACTGTAAATGAAATGAACATATTTTATTGCTACCATCAGATCAAGCAATTTACTTTGCACGTGCACAATGAGCTTGTTTATATTATCAAAGTAGATTTTTAGAAATGGGCACACCCACATATTAGACATAGAATGAAAGAGAAGAATGCTTAAAAAACAAAAGAAAAACATGCTGTATGCTATTATTACTGATACAAAACATCCTCAGAACATTTGGTAATTGAGGTTGGTGGGCTCATGGCTTCCAGTGCTTTCTCAAAAGATGCTGTCCAAACCCATTATTCAGATCTTCTAGCAATGAACCATCTATGAACTGCATTGCCAAGGGATAGGGAAAAAAATGGATTCAAAGCTTTTAAGGAAATTCTTCCCTCCCTCTCTTTCCTCTCTTCCTCATTTGGTTTCTTTTCAGAAAAAAAGGGGCTGGCTTCAACCTGCGAGCTGCAAGCTTTGTAGTTAGGTGGTGGTGTAATGCTGCAGAGCCAACAGAATTTCACCGTGTCACTTTAACCCAAATGGTTTTTGTTCTGCTGAACTCTGCCTGAGTGCACTGAGTTATTTCCTCTCCCTCAACCCCAGGGCAGCGGCCGGCACTAAAGCAAATAGAAAATCTAAAACCAGAAGTGAGTGAGATGGCATAGCACTGCAGGCACGGACAAAGAATACTACACACACAGATTCAAAGGAGAACTTCAACACTTGGTGAGATCAGTTTTCTTGCTAAAAATGAAAACCCTGCCATTACTCTTAAATATATTATATAAGCCTAGAGAAGGCAGCAGGTTAGCCAAGATTACCATGAAGTCAGAAACAAAACTATTCAATTTGCTAAATGAAGAATGTTAAATACCTCCCAATGATTAAGCACATATATGCACTTCAATAAGGAGAGATCAATTTGAAGAACTGAATATGATTTATTGAGACACAGAATTAATTTAAGCTGTTTGGCGAAGAAGATGAAGGCTTGGATGATGCTTCGAGTGACCAGAGTGAGACAGAGATGGGGAGGAGGCAGGGTGCACGAATGAGAGTCTGAAAGGCAGAATGACGCACAAGCTTCATTGCATTTCAAAAAAAGAGGTGGCTGTGGTTTAGGTGGTGGAGCAGTATCATGTACCAATCAGAAGGTCACTGGCTCGATCCCTGAGTTCTCAAGTGTGCTTGCCAAAGGATCTTTGGGCAAGATACTGAACCCTGAGTTGCCCCAATGTATCCATTGGAGTGTGAGTGTGTGAATGTTAGAAAGCACTTAGACACAGATAAAAGAATTGTATAAATGTGTGTGTGATTGGGTGAATGAGACTTATTGTCAAAAGCACTTTACGTGCTCAGCTTGAGTAAAAAAGCTATATAAGCATCAGTCCATCACATGTCTAGACTAATCTTCAGCATCTTTTATTCAAATGTAAAACAACACAACATGTAACGGCGAAGGAAAACAGCTGTGTTCTTTATATCAAGGCTCAATTCCACTGCCTCTGAGGTCTTCCACCTAAACATGCTTATCGCATTCAACAGACAGAAAAGACTGTGACACATGCTTTTGTCTCAGCCCACATCCACCACTCCTACTACTCTCTCTCTTTCCATTCCCCCCCCCCCCCCCCCCTCTACTTTTGAGCACACTGCTATTGTCAGGGACGTTTCCAGAACAAACAAACTGGTATCCACCAATTAGTGCTGTCAGCCTGTGCCCTCTGTGAACTTTTCTGTTTGCTAGAAAATATATGAGCTTCAACAATGTGACAAGAAAGGCCAGGAATACTGGAGCTCTGCTCACTACACATGCTCAGAATGTCGGCATGATACTGTAGCCTGGGAAAACTTCCAGCGATACCCGTGTTGCTCCCAGAGCTAAACACCCTATGTATGATGGTAGTATTTTGGGCTTTCAGAGTTAAGTTGTGGTTTGCACATTCAGAGAGAATTTGTTAGCTTGCCTACTACAGTCTGGTTTAGCAAAGTACTTGCCCCAAGTTCAACTTAATGCAGCCTTCTGCAGTGTGTGGCACGTAGCAGAACCTCACAGGCATCATTTCCTCCCTCTTGCCTTTTTCAGCTCATTGCACACATGCAGCGTTTAGGGTAATAAAGGCAACTTAATGTAAATCAGCCACAAAGTGAGTTGTGTAAATCTAAGAATTAGGGGATGTAAAATGTGACAAGGATTTTTCCAACTTTTGCTGAGTATACATAAAGAAACAGTAATGCAGAGCAGCGGGAGCCTACAGTCAAACTTAAAGCTCTCCATCTACTGTCATTATTAACAAAGGCTGGTGAGCTATGCAAATGAAGAAGTCAAACTGTTCATAACCTATGTGAATGAACACATGTTGAAAACCCTCTTCTCTGTTTTTCCTGTGACATACTAATCAGCTGAGCCACTTTGGTGCTTCTAGTGATTCAGTATAAGGAAAACTGCTCTTTAAGCAGGAAATGTATAAAACACTATCTGTGTCAGGCCTGGGCAGTCATGGACTGGTGATATTATATGTATTTTTGGTGTTGCTGCTGCTCTTTTCCATGCTTGTAGATGTGAGTGTGTGTGTGTATGGGTGCAGGTGTGTATGTACACTGGTTTACAGGCGCATTCAGGCCTGGCGGGTGTGGCCCTGCTAGGGGACTGGCCACACCCGAAGCTACACACCTGCCGCTGATCAGGGCTCGTTGGGGGAGCTACTTAGGAGAGTCTTGGAGCTCCCACCAACGCTGGATCATTCCATGAGACTCCACGTTAGTCTTCTGCTTAGTTAAGTCTGTGAGTGTATGCCTACTGGAATTAAGTGTCTTGACGGCTGCCTCTGTTATTTTCCCCTCAGGAGAAGCATGGAACATCGGAGGGCTGCAGGCACTGGGTGTGTGTGGACACACGAGAGTGGAGAACACGGAGCACGGACTTTTTGGGAAGACACGACACGGGAGAGCACGGGGATTTACTGTTATTGTTTTATTCAATGTAAATAAACGCACTGTTTATACACAGAGCACCGCGCCTGGGTCCTCCTTCCCCACATCCCCACGGTCTGCCATGCCAAACCGTGACAATCTGACTTTTTTGTGCCTTACATCGAGACTTTAGTAAACCAAAGTGCTCCTCTTCCGAGTAATCAATAATTTACAGTACTGTGTAAAAATCTCAAGCCACTGTTATTTGTGTTTTGGACAGTAAGTGCAGGGATTTTTTTGAAAAATGTGTGAACATACTTGGAAATACTGTATATAAGACAAAAAAAAAAGAGCTTGAAGATCAATATTTGGTAGGACCACCTTTTTTTTTTTCAACACAGCCAGAACCCTCTTAGACAAGCTTCCTTCTCATTTCTGAATAGTTGTCCAGGCTTCTTAAAAAACATTAAAAATTCTTCTATGGATTTTGGCTGCCTTTTATTCCATTCTGTCAAAGATGATCCCACACGGCTTCAATAACGTTGAGGTCCTGGTTTTGGGGAGGCCAATCTATGACTGAAAGTGTTTCATTCTGTTTCTCTATCCAGGGGCCCGTTCTTCGTACGTCGCTTACTACATCCAAGATCAAATGACACATCCAAGATCAAATCATCGCGCTAACCGTGAGCTCGCTAATCCGGTTCCCCGAACACACCTGCTGTTGACGATTAGTACAGCTGGACGCAGTAATGTGACATCACTGGGTGTCGTAAAAGGGGCTACGCATCGATAGTAGAAACATTGATCGGCAACCCTCTGATTGGTCGGCGAAAATGTCGACGGAGCGCGCTCGGCTCGGTATTTTTCGGCAGCAGAGCAAGAACTCTTGAGTGAGGGATTTCAGGAGTTTCAGAGTTTAATCAGAACGCAAGGGAACACTGCAAAGGCTGCAAAAGCAAGAAGCGAGGGCTGGCAGGAAGTTGCTGACAAATTAAACTCGTAAGTAATTTAATAATAACAATAATAATGGAGTGGATTGATATAGCGCTTTTCAAGGCACCCAAAGCGCTTTACAATGCCACTATTCAGTCACTCTCACATTCACACACTGGTGGAGGCAGCTACAGTTGTAGCCACAGCTGCCCTGGGGCAGACTGACAGAAGCCAGGCTGCCATATCGCGCCATCGGCCCCTCTGGCCAACACCAGTAGGCGGTAGGGTAGATTTATTATATTACACTATATTATCCAATATTATATTACATTATATTATAATATGTTATATTTTATCCTCTTTCACATTAGAGCCACGACAGGACCCACTAGAACATGGGAACAGGTAAAAGTGAAATATAAGAATATCCTACAGAATGGTAATATTTATCACTTATATTGCTTTTAGTCTCTTGGAAAGAGACCCTGGAATAATCTGTTTGTTTATAACAGCAACCAAGAAAAGGGCAGAGGAAAAAAAGACAGGTGGTGGTCCTGCACCCCCTCGTCAACAAGTTGGTTAAGTAAATAATACCCTCATGGGAAAATCGATATCTCTCTATGAGCACACTGTCGCGCTGAGCTAAAGGATCTTGTCTGTCCCGCAATATACGCTGAATTCTGAGGACTCTCCTTATCAATCTTGCACCTTCCGCAATGGGTGGCTCGCGTATACGGACAGGACATGGCTGCGACAGACTTCCCAAATCCACCTTCGCTTTTATAGCCGTGGTCTCTCATCTTGATTACACGAAGTAATTTACAATTGCTACTCTGAAATATGAATTAAATCTGTAATAATCACATACATGTAATAGAATGTTAATAGTACATTTCCCTTTTTTAGGAAATGACCTGTGTGAAATCAATAAATGGATCAGGTGCTGCATTGTCTTTAGTTACATTGATGTTATTTATTTATGGTGAAACAGTGGTGGAATATCGCTGTTGCTTTCGTATGAATGACGCGGGCATACCTGCGTGGCCGCGATCTAATCCTGTTTACATAAAGTAAACCTGCTCCCGAGCAGGTTTACGCTTACGGCTCTGTTGCTATGACAGCAAGTCCCGGATGAGCTTCGGGGAACCGACTGATCCAGGATCACGCGAAATCGTCAACAATCTAATCCGGCTAACCTACTTAGCGAGGTACGAAGAACGGGCCCCAGGTATGTGCTTTCTGCATTGGCAGTGTGCTTGGGATCACTGCCATGCTGAAAAATGAAGCTGTTGTCAATCAGATTTCCCAGATGACATTGCATTGTGTTGTGGCTCAAAATAAGATGCTGATGAGTTCATAATTCTGTCAATTTTGACAAGATCCCCAACCCTACAGGCTGAAATGCAGCCCCAAACAATGACAGAGTTTTAGGTCTGTCAAACTGTGTTATTGTCAGAATAGATTAATTTCTATGCAGGGGCGGATCTAGAAGGGTGGCATGGGGTGGCAAGTGCCACCCTAAAATGATCCCTTGCCACCCTAGTTTTGCATATGACAGTGTTGTTTATTAAAATAAGATAGCATTAACACTTTGAGCGTAGTTACAGTCAACAGTGAATATAAATGCTAAAACTGAAAATATTGCAAAGTTTTTAAATTTGAATTACAGGCCAGTAGATCCAGAGTTATGATAATATATATAAGCCATGCTTTTTTTCTAAATACTGTGTCATGTTTTGTGTGTGTGTGTGTGTGTGTGTGTGTGTGTGTGTGTGTGTTTTTTAAGCATTTTCTAAGGAAAGCGTGAAAACAGTAAAGAAAGAAAAAAAAGTCACCGCTTTCCTATCGATGGAAAAATGTACCATGTCGACCAATTTAAAAAAAAGTCAACATGTGGGATTTGGTTTTTTGGGAAGAGGGGAAAGTTTTGAGAGTGATGGTAATGCCAGCTAGACAGAGCGAGCGAGTGTGAAAGAGGCAGAGAGAGTTTTTAGATATAGGAGATTTGTCTCTCCAGGATCCTCCTTTGGAAAGGTAAGTGACGGAAGTGACGGACAAGGTAAGCGACCCATGTTGTAGGTGACGTCAGACGCCGGAGATTTTGGCGGAAAAAAAGCAAATGGTAGCATAGAGTTTAACAAAGGTTTTTCAAGCTTCAGTATTACCAAATATACTAATCAATTGTCATAACTAACAACATCTGTTTTATCATCTCTAACACCCTGGAGGACAACGGGGAGAGTTTAGACGCTCTCCAAGATTACATCGACCGCTGTTTTCAAGATTTAGTAATGAAGAAGGCCCAGAGTGCATCTTCCCCGGCCAAAATTGAGACGCCGTCATCGAAGAGATGTCGCCCGGCAGACTCCCCCGGTACAACATCGCCTGCCGGCAAAGACATCGCAGACATCCTGGAGTCAATCGACAAGCGATTGTCCAGTTTCGATGCGAGGCTGTCCCTGGTGGAGATTTTACACCGGGAATTTAAATCTCTGAGAGAATCCCTGGAATTCAGCCAGCAGCAGGTGGAATCGCTTGCCGCTGAAAATGCCACGCTACGGGAGTCGGTCAAATCTCTCACCGATAACGTGACCCAGCTAAACATTGAAAATAAAAAAATAAAAGAGTCCGTTATCGATCTACAAGCCCGTAGCATGAGAGATAATCTTGTGTTTTCTGGTATTCCAGAAACTGCCGGAGAGGACGCAGAGGCAACGGTGAAAAGCTTCATCAAAATCCACCTGAAGCTGCCGGAGGACACCGTAAAGAACATCAACTTCGATAGAGTACATCGCTTGGGGTGCGCGCGGTCGCGGACCGGGAGACCACGGCCTATTGTGGCCAAATTCGGTCAATTCAAACAGAAGGAACAGGTGAAGAGTCGCGGCAGAGAGCTGAAAGGAACGGACTTCAGCGTGAACGACCAGTTCCCCAAAGAGATCCTGGAACGACGCAAGGTCCTGTTCCCAGTTCGACGTAGCTTCATCCAGAAAGGCTCCCGTGCTGTCATCGCCGTGGACCGGCTCTACGTGGACGGACAGCTGTACCGCGACCCCGGCACCACACCGTGGTTATATTGACTGCACTCCAGATAAGAACCCGCTACACTCTTTTCTTATTCATTCACACTTTCCCCTTTAACATGGGTTTAACCTAGTAATATCAATATGATGTCATAGCAGATATAACACCGTCACCCTCCGTCATTGCTTTAATTGGAATGTTTCCGTTTCGTTTCTTTTTTTTTGTTGTCGCTCACAGTTCATGTGGTTTCTTTCTTTCTCTTGTCTTTCACTGCTGTGGTCACCTACTTCCCCACTCACCTACAAACAACACCCTCTATTTCTCCATATTTTCACACCACGATCACGCAAACACATCAGCTCAAGGGCAGCACATTCACAACAGCCTCACAGCACGCACAGACTTGCAGGACACATAAGCAAGCCACGCTTGTTCATATTAGTGAATATTCACACACATAGTCAGACTTATGGAGCCTCTCACCACACTTCTTTTTCTCTTTCTATTTACAAACAAGGGATGTTTCCACATTCTCTCCACCTGTCTAAACGAAACACCCAGCGTACATCATTAGACATACACACACAATTATGGGCATGCTGAGGTTTGTCACATGGAATGTAAATGGAGCTGGCACCAGAAGAAAGAGGTTAAAGATATTTAACCAGCTTAAAAAACTACAGGCAGATGTTGTTTTATTACAAGAAACTCATAAACCTGTCACAGGTTTAAACTAACTTAAAACACCTGAGTTTCCTAACGTGTTTGCAGCCTGTTATAATTCTAGACAACGGGGAGTAGCAATTTTAATACATAAAAATGTTAATTTTACAGTACTCGATACAGTTATAGATCCAGAGGGTAGATTTCTAATTATTAAACTATCAATATTGAACAAAAAACTATGTATTGTAAGTATATACGGTCCAAATGTTGATGAACCCTCATTCTTCCACGGATTTTTTAGTGCACTCTCTGAACACCTTGATTGCACACTCATTCTTGGCGGTGACCTCAACCTTGGACTAAATGAAGACATGGATAGGCTCAACACAACAGGAACTCAGCGCAATTGGCAATCCACAAATATAATCAAACAGTATATGAGCGACTTTGGTCTTTGCGATGCATGGCGCTCTCTTCACCCCACCAGTAAGGAATATACTTTTTTCTCGCATGTTCATCACTCCTACTCTCGTCTGGATTATTTTTTGGTCAGCAGCTCACTGCTGTGTGACATTTCAGACACTGAGATTCATCCTATAGCTGTCAGCGATCATGCTCCTGTATCTTTAACACTAATGCACAAGAATAACACTACGCCAAGAAAAAACTGGAGATTTAATATATCACTACTTAAAGATGAAGACTTTATTAAATATTTTAAAAAGGAATGGACTTCATATTTAGACTTTAATGACACTCCCGGAATATCTGCTTCTGTTCTATGGGAAGCAGGGAAAGCTGTGATGAGAGGTAAAATAATTTCTTTCTCATCACACAAAAAGAAAGAAGAAAACAAAAATATTCAGGAATTAGAAAAAAACATCAAATCACTAGAAGAAGCCTACGCGTGCAACCAAGATCAGGAAACATTGAACAAAATATGCAAAACAAAACTAGAATTAAATGAAATTATTAATAAAAAAACACAATTCCTTATACAAAGACTACGCTTGCAGAATTTTGAACACAGTAACAAATCAGGTCGATTTCTAGCTAACCAGCTAAAAATAAATAAAGAAAAAACAACTATATGTGCTGCTAAAGATTTATCGGGGAACACAACATATGATCCTGGAAGAATAAACAACATTTTTAGGGATTTCTATGAAACTTTATACTCACCACAAATAAACCCATCTAAAAATGAAATTGATCTGTTTCTTGACAACGTAACTCTTCCAAAATTACTAGACAGTCAAGCAATGGAACTGGATTCGCCACTGACGCCAAGTGAACTCCAGGAAGCCCTGATAAGTATGCCCAATAATAAGGCTCCAGGTCTAGACGGCTTCCCTGCAGAATTCTACAAAGAATTCTGGACAATTTTGGCACCAGTATTCCACGGCATGTTGCAGGAAATCGAGGAAAATGGCAGACTACCACCAAATATGAATTCTGCCAACATTAGTCTCCTGCTAAAACCAGGCAAAGACCCTTTATTTCCCTCAAGCTATCGTCCAATTTCTCTTTTAAATGTAGACCTTAAAATAATCTGCAAAGCTCTTTCAAAGAGATTAGAGAAAATGACCCCCCTCTTAATTCATCCTGACCAAACTGGTTTCATAAAAGGTCGGCACTCCTCAACAAACACTCGTAGATTACTTAATTTAATAGACTACTCATACGATAAAAACATCGAAACCATAATATTATCTCTAGATGCAGAAAAAGCATTTGACAGAGTTAACTGGAAATTTTTATTCGCAACTTTACACAAATTTGGTTTTGGAAACTCTTTCATAAACTGGATAAGAATATTATACAATTCCCCAACAGCTCGTATCAGAACAAATGACCAGACATCCTCCAGCTTCTGTCTCCTGAGGGGCACCAGACAGGGATGCCCACTCTCCCCTTCACTTTTTGCAATTTTTATCGAACCTCTAGCAGCAGCATTTAGACAGGCTACAACAATTAAGGGCATAAAATGTAAGAACATAGAACATAAAATCAGTCTCTATGCGGATGATGTGTTGCTTTTTCTGCAAAACACACAAACCAACCTCTCTGAGGTAACTACTTTAATAAACTGGTTTTCAAGAGTTTCAGATTATTCAATTAACTGGCCAAAATCTACAGTTCTCCCCATTAACTGCTCCTTCCATAATTCTTCCTCTGCCCCACTGCAATCCGGAAATATTAAATATTTAGGTATTAATGTCTCTCCTAAGCTTTCAGACTTAACTAAATTAAACCACATCCCACTTCTAAAGAAAGTAGAAGGCGATCTGACTAGATGGAAATCTTTACCCATATCACTCATGGGAAGGGTCGCCACTATAAAAATGATGATCTTGCCAAAAATAAATTACTTATTTTCGATGATCCCTAACAAACCATCACAAGATTGGTTCAGATCTCTGGATTCATATATTTCCAAATTCCTTTGGAAAGATAAACCCCCGCGTATCAGCTTAAAAACGCTACAAAGAACCAAGGATAGAGGAGGATTAGATCTGCCTAATTTTCACCAATACTTCTTAGCCAACAGGCTTCAGTTCATCTCAGAATGGTTAAAAAATACCTTCTTAGTTGAGCCCTGGCTAGATGTTGAACAGGCACTATGCAAGGATCTAGAGATTTCAGACCTACCATTTATTAGCTCAAACATCAAAAGACATGAATGCTTTAAAAGTATCAACATCAGCTTTTCTCTGACAGCATGGTGGGAGTTTCTAAAAATAACGGAGTCTTCATTAATCCCATGCAAACGTACACCTATCTGGAATAACCCTGACATATTACAAAACAATAATATGATTAATTTCCCAGAATGGAGTTGTAAAGGAATTAAATACTTAGAACATATATTAGAGGGAACAGAATTTATTCCATTTGACAGACTAGTTGCACAATATGGGATCAACAAGACAAGATTTTTAGAATATCAACAAATTAAATCCATAGTAAAAAAAAAATTTAACCTCAGTCAAGTTGAATTACAAACACCACCAAGCGCGGCACATTTTCTTACTCTTAAATCCCCCAAATTATTATCTAAAATATACAGAACACTTTCTAAATTAGATGAATCAATATCCCTTCCTATTGCAAAGTGGGAAGCAGATTTATCAGTCAGCTTAGACCAAAACTTCTGGTCTCAGATTTGCTTAAAAACCTTTAAATTAATTAAAAAACCCAGTCTGCAATTAATACAATACAAAATACTACATAGAGTGCACTATACAGGTCATCGGATGTTCAAGATGGGCTTTACATCTTCCAACAACTGCTCAGACTGTCAAGGCAATACACCAGACAATTACCACCACGCTCTTTGGTTCTGTCCACCAGTGCAAAAGTTTTGGCGCGAGATATGTGAAGACTTATCAAAGTGTCTGAAATGTAACACTCCAACTTCCCCCTTAGTGTGTTTACTGGGCAGCTTAGATAATGTCACTTCAGAAAAGAATATAGCCCATATGATTTTCACTGCCCTATGCATAGCCAAGAAAACAGTCCTCATGAACTGGAAAAATAAAAATAATCTTAATTCTAACCAATATAGAAATTATCTATTAGATTACATTAGTCTTGACACAGCCTCTGCCACCACATCAGATCAATTGCTCTGGGCTCCTTTGATCAGCTCCATCACCTAGTGGGGGTGGGGGGTCATAGTTTGGTCCCGCCTTCACTGTTGTGATTGGTGTGGGGGTAGGGACAGGCTTAGGGCGTCGGGGGGTTCACCGGAGGCATCTTCCTTGGGGGGCTCAACCCGGGGTAGCGGTCATGTCCGGTTGGGGGCTCTGTTGGCTCTCAGGTGACTGTTTCCTCGCGGCTGCGTGCAGCGGGGCTAGGGGAGGGTCTGTGCTGACGGACGTGGGTTACTGACCTGGTAGCCTGGCTGGCCCTGGGTGGGTCCGGGATGGGCGTGGGGTTCTGGGGGTGCTCCGTCTCTGGGCTGGGGCCCTGGCCGGGCCTTGGGGGCTTGGGTCTTGGTTGGTGTGTTGCCGGGGTTGTGGGCGGGTGGGTGCATGGGGGCCCAGCCCTGGAGCAGGGTGCCGCCGGTGCGTCGAGCCGCCTGGGGGGCTCTTCAACTGGTGGGGGAGATGGTCACATCTTGCAGGAGCTTTCCTCTCTTCAGGAACTCTCTCTGCAGGAGGGGGAGATACAGGAGAGGTGGAGGAAGATCTCAGCCTGGGCGTTTATTGTCTTATGTAGTCTGGAAGATGAGTGGATGGTGGGGTGGGTGCAGTTTTCTCTGTGGTGGGGTTGGGTGGACTGTCCCGGGCTCTGTGGGGCCGGGGGGCGCTGCTGCACTGGGCCCCGGTCTGGATGGGACTGGGCCCCCTTTCCCTGGCGGGTCGCGGAGTATGGGAGTGCCTACTGGGGTCAGCGGGGGAGCTGGCCCCAGGGAGGGGTTACCTGCCCCTCCCTTCCTTCCCTCCCCATCTCCAGCTGCCTCCCTCTTCCCGCTCCACCACAACCACCCACACATGCAGGGCCTTGGAGTAGGGGTATGTCACCAGGGTGCAGAGGAGGCTACCCCCCCCCCCCCCCCCTCTGTCCCCTTCTAGCTGCCTCTGCCTCAATTTTATCCCACAACTTAGACATTCACATTATTCACACTCTCATTACGCATACATATAGGATCTTGGGGGTGGGCACAATCACGGAGTCCAAATCACCATCAGGGTGTATACCTCACCCCTGGCGTCGTTGCCCACCTCTCAATTTTAAATACACTTAGACATTGAGGGCTAGCAGGAGGGACTATGCGCTTACCTGCTGCTCCTTGGCAGGTAGCTCCATGCCCTCCTGGGTTTTAAATGCACCTTAGAACACACATGCATCAACACTACAATGAGCGGGTGGAGTGAGGTTTGGAGTCTTCTCTCACCCCCGTTCTCTGCGGCCTGCTGGAGCGGGAGGGCTAGGAGGAGTTGGCCGTCCGACTGCGGTCTGGGGTGTGGGGCCTCCCTGCTGCTACGGAGTCGGGGTGGTCTGCCTCCCCCCACCGCAGGGAAAAGGGTAACCCCACCTGGGTCTGGGTGCAGTTCCCCCCTCCAGGGGCAAGGGTACCTAGACCCGGTTTGTAGAGTACGCTTGGGGAGTGTGATCGTGTGTACAGCGTCTCTTTATGTCTGTCTCCACGTTGGTTGAGTGTGGAGTGAGTGCATATGAGAGCATGGGGGGGGGGGAATGGATGTTTGTGTCTGTGTGTGCCTGTATGTCTGTGTCTATATGTCAGGTTGGGTATCAGACGCCACCTCTCTGGGGACACCTCAGGCCCTCCAAGGTTTGGAGGCCTATCTCCGCCCACCACCACTTCCCCTGCCAGTGGCGGACTCCCTCAGGTGTCGGTGCATTGGTGGTTCTTTGTGTCTGGGGGTGGGCGTCCAGGTACACACCGGCTCACTCCTTGGCGGCCGCTTATCGGGGCCTGGAGCCTAGGGCTCGCTTGGGCCCCTTCGGAGGTGGGGTAATTTATATTTGCATTTCAAGTTATAAAAATTTACTCAACATGTCTGTGGCTTTTTTACAGTAAAAAAAATATTACTAGGATTTTAAGTTCTTTTTGTGATTTCAGATCAGTAATACTAATGTAGTATGTCAGCAAAAAAAAACAAACAACTAAATTCAGTTGTGCTGAAAAGAATGATACCAAACAAGGAAAGGGGAAAAAAATAAAATGAAACAATTTGAGGGTGAAATACAAACGTAAACTCAAAAGGAGTGAAAAATGGCCAGTTGTATTTTGGACCTCAGAGGGTAAATCCAACAAATCATGAAAAATTAGGTTTAAATTTTTGTTCATGACAGTGCAGATTTCTGACATTTTGTGTAATTTAAGCATGTAACAATGTGATTGTTTTCTAACAAAAAACAGTGTGAAACTTAAGTTTGACTTGTGTTTGTAAATGAACTGCCCGTTGTTGTGTAATTTTCTGGATTCTATACTTGTTGGGCTACATATTTATTTATTATACAGGCTATACAGTACATAAAATCAAAACTCACGTGTTTTATGTAACTAAAGTGTTTAATTATGTGGGCTACAGACAATAATTAAGTTATCGACTATATTTATATGAAAAACGTGTATACTTACTGCATTTGAATCATTATAACCATATGTAACCACCTGCATATGTGTTTGGGAAAAAAAAGGCTTTGATTTTGCCACAGCATTTGATTTCTTTGCCACCCTCATGCCACCCCAAGAAAATTTCTCTAGATCCGCCCCTGTTTCTATGTGTTCTTTGTGACAACCTGCTGGTAACAAAGTGCCTATAGTTCCTATTCTTGAACGTTATATGGTCATAGGTCAGTGTAAAGAAGCTTCATAAAAGAAATCCTCTGAAAATGGTCAAGTACAAGGACTGGACAGAAAATGGGTAAAGAAGCATAAAAATAGAAAAACCTTCAGAATGAACTATTGATTGAGGCCACTTTAAGATAATTACAAGGAAGTCTGGATCCTTGGAAGAAAAATATATAGAAATGAGTGGTGACTCAAGACTTTTGCACAGTACTATAGGTTAATTTGGCATTACTGATTTCTAAAACAAGTGTAAGGTGGTCATTTAATTTACACATGCTGGGACTTTACTATCTTACATACAGCAGTATAGCGCTGTGGGTTGTTTGTTACCGCCAGCTGGTCTCTCTGTTTCGGGGTAACTATTTATCACAGTTTGCATACACACAGAACATATAGGACGTGGTTAATCATAACAAACGAGACTATATAAGCTAAGTCTGCATACTTATTAAAGAAAAACATGCTATATATAAATCTTGAATGCGGTGGCAACAGCAGCAGCCTGGCACTGTGATAGCTTGATGGCTTGGGGGGGTCCAGGGGATAGCATAAATTTTTTGCTATATTTTGCTAAACTCCCGTAGTGTGAGCCCAACCACAGGCAAGTAAACATTGTGAGGCATTTCGAGGTAATTATAATACTATTAGTACCATAAGAGTCTGGTGTGAATCTATGCAGCAGCTACACCACAAGTGGCGGAGAGCAGACGACCATTAGCATTTGTCTGCTCGGCATATGCAGAAGACATGTCATGTGGCTTCCTGTCCTCATCTTCGTCTTGCTATCGGGTACATTAATAATGTTCACTGGTAAAGTTAAATGTGTATCCATGTTCTTAAAAATAGACCCATGCTAATAGTAAAATATCAATATTGAATGGTTATTGCAATTTAGAAAGTCAAACACAGAGACCATACAAAGGAAAAAAGACATAAATGATCATATTCCCACAACATATGGAAGGCTTTCTGTTATAATTAATGCCAATTCAGAGCAGCATGATTTCTTTGCACAACATTTAATCCTATCAGAAGCTCCAAATTTGAAATGATGAGCGATAGTTGCCAGGAACTAGGCACCAGGCTCCACAGAGTTAGAATCTTGCTATCACGGCACAAGAAAGCACACAGTTTGACAGCCTTGGATAGTTTCTTACGGGTAACTGGAGCACCGCGGGGGAGAAAAAGTGTATTTTTCCGAGCTGTCTGTGGGTGAGTCATGACCGGAGTGTATGACGGATTGATATGTTATTAGCAAACACCGGACTTCTGACTGTGAAAAAGAAGAGTATGGACAGATGGGTTTTCCTGGGAGGGGAAGTACAAACAATGAAGGATGATAGAGCAGATCAGGACAGAGGGAAAGAAACAACACAAAAGGGAAATAAAAATAGATCGTGCTAATACTATTTCCAAAGACTTCTGGATGATGTGCAAAGTGTAAGTAAAACAGTAACAATAAGTTCGTTTTGTGAAAAATATATGCTTACTTATTGTGATGCCACAAACACATTTCAAAAAAGATGCACTAAGGATAGTTTCCGCATCTGTTTCATTGCTACCTTTTTTAACAACACTCTATGAACATTTAGGAAGGCAGGAGATCAACTACTGTAGTTGAATAAATACAATTTTAAAATACTTTTTGTCCTATTTTTTCTTTCATAACTTGCCATTTGTTGGGACCGAGTTACAGCTCTAGACTACAGGCCAGTTTAACACTTACACTTCTTGACTCCAAGGAGCTGTATGTTTTGTGATTTTTTTTTAGGTTGTTTTGAGGTCTTTGAAAGAGTCATCTCAGGACATTGGCTGCTTTTTTTGACCATTTTCACCAACAAGGTGATTCCCAAAGAAAACTTGGCATGTTCTCAGCATGCTCTGCAATGTGTTGCTTTGAAAAAACTGCACTGGACAAGTGGAGAACAAAAGTGGAAGTGGTAGTCCTGAAACACTATCTAGTGCAGATGAGTAGGTTCTGAAAATCATGTCCTTAAGAAGTTAGAAAAAAAAAAACACTCTTATGTAAGGAGAAAAGGGAAAGGTTAGAGGTACTGTACATCAACCTAAACAAGAACTAGACTGAAAATAAGTGGTCTAATATGAACTTTTTCGCTCAAACAATTCTCAATATCTATAGAGAAAGTCATCAGAGATTGTCTGCAGCCATATCTAAAACACGGTGAAGGTTTTGTCATGGATTTGGGTTTCAGGAAGTAGTATTGGCAGCCTTTACAAAATCAATGGAATTATCATTGCAGATCAGGGTGCGATCAGAATTTTATCTACCATGCAGTACCATCTGTAAAGCATATGACAGTGGTTTCACTTTTCAGCATGACAATGATCCCAAACCCATTACCAATGCAGGAAAAATGTATCTGGATAGAAGAACATATAAAGGAACACTATTGGTCATGGATTGGCCATAGGTCAACCTCAACATTATTGAAGCAGTGTGAGATCACCTTGACAAAAGAACAAAAGGCAGCCAACATCCAAAAAAGAGCTTTAAATGTCCTTCAAGGAGCCTGGAGAACTATTCCCGAAGGCTACTTAAAGAAGTCACATGAAAGCTTGTTTAACAGATTACGGATGATTTTTTTTTCTTATACACTCTATTTCCATGTATATTTGTTTCAATAAATAGCTGCAGCTATTTTCCAATTTCCTACAAAATTCTGAAGAAATCGGGTACAGTCAAGAGTTTTGCAACATACTGTATTAATTCTAACATTTACATTGAGAAATTTCTTAAATGGTTGAACAATAAGATGGATCAGTCTATCCTTCTGATAATTCTGATAACTGCATTAGTCGTAATTTGGGAAATAGTTCCATAATTCAGTAAATTTTCAGCCCAAAACACAGTTAAACCTGGTCTTGATTGATAAAATGTTGGGTCAGCAAAGGAAGTCACTGAATTTGAGTTCCATAAACAATGTTTTAATTCAGCAGCAATATATAAACGAGAGATATGATTTATCTCATGATCATCTCGACTTCTATTTTCTGTTTTTTTTTTTTTCAAATTTGCTGGGACAACTGTCTAAAATGTTACTAACAACCAAATGCAATGATTTGCAAACCGTCCCCTTACCATCAGAGATGCAGACTTTAAACCTGAGCACTGATAAGCTGAGCAGATGGCCCCGCTCCTCTTCAGTCTGGAGGAGACAGCATCCATGTTTTTCAAAAAGAATTTCAAATTTCACTTTAACTTTTAACATTTACTTTAACCTGCATTTGTGGATGACACACCGAACTGAGTTCACAGACAGTGATTTCTGGAAGTGTTCCTGAGCTTGTGCAGGAATTTCCATGACAGACTCATGACTGTTTCTAAGCAGTGCTGCCTGAGGCCCAGGCAGGGGCATCCGGTACTGATTGAATTCTCCAAAGAGAAAAGAGATTTCTCCAAACTCTCAGAATTTTTTTGATGAGATATTCAAAAATTTTTACAACTTCACACTAATGAATATTATTCTGAACTTGTTTCACAATTTGCAGATGTTTTAATTTTTTTGAACCAAATGCTTCATCATGTTACTGACCTGTTGACAGGTAACCTAGCTAGTTGCAAAATGTTGCAAAAATGTAACTAGTTTTTAGGATATCTGAATAAGGAAAAAATGTTACAGACAAAAAGTCATTAAAAAAAGTACATTGAACTCATTGTCATATTTAAGACACCAGTATGAGATGATTTGATCATTCTGACATGGTGAAGATGGGAATACTGTGGTCATAAGGGAATAAACATGGTCAAGGGCAATACTCAGATAGGCTGTGGCATTTAATTGATGCTCGCTTGATACAGAGGAGCCCAAAATATGCCACATAATATTCTCCAAGCCATTACATGAACAGTAGGTTGAGCTGTTGATACAAGGGATGAAGGATCTGTACTTTCATGTTGTTTTTACCAATTTCTGACCCAACTACACAATTATGGCCAAACAATTATTTTTTAACAACATTGTGATCGTGATCATTTGTCATGATTATACATTGAATTTAGTGACAAAGACAGTGACATTTGTCATTTCATTAATTTCATTGCATCTTTGTGAGGTGGATGGATAAACAGACACGCTGCACATGTTCACTTTCACGGACATCTGAGTTGATGGTGGACAATTCAGGTTAGCAAACATTACATTGTTTTTCTTGGCCTTCATGCATTAATTATGCTGCAGTTAGTGGTGTGTTTTCAGATGAATGAAGAAGTCAGTTGTGGTCCTTTGTGGTGCAGACAGAGCTCTACAGCAGTCACTGCGTAGGATTTGTTCTTGATGATGATGGTTTTAATACAGCGATAGTCCAGGAAACTTCAAGCTGTGTAATGCAGGGAACATCTGTGATTGGCACACGCAGGCATTCAGTCAGACAGCGATTTAGGGAGCGCTTGATTTGCTTTTGCTTTGTGCTCTGTTGTCAGAGCATTCATTTATCACTTGAACATGTTCATTTAATTGTGTGAAGTCAAAATCTGATTTAGATTAATTGTGCAGGTCTAGACTCTGACATTCAAATGTCACAGCAGAAATTGAGACCCATCAAACCAGGCAATGCTTCTCCAATCTTTTATTATCCAAATTTAGTGAGCCTGTGCAAATTATAGCCTCAGATTCCTATTCCTAGCTTACAAAAGAGGCATCTGGTGTGATCGTGTACTGCTGTAGGCCACCTGCTTGAAGACTGTATGTGTTGTGCATTTACAGATGCTCTTCTGCATGGTTATTCGAGTTACTGTTGCCTCCAGCTCAAATCAGTATAGGCATTCTCCTCTGACCTCTGACATCAACAAGGCATTTTCCCCCAGAGGACTGCCACTCACTAGATTTTTTTTTTCTTTTTTGAACCATTGTCTGTAAACCCTAGAGATGGTTACATGGCAAAATCCCAATAGATCTGCCTTGTTGTCACTTAAATCACCTTTCTTCCCCATTCTGAAGTTCAGCTCAGCCTTGAGCAGATCGTCTTAACTGTGTCAACATGCCTAAATGCACCAAGTTGCTGTCACGCGATTGGCTGATGAGAAATTTGCATCAACAAGTGATTGAACAGGTGCTGCTAATGAAGTGGCCAACAAGCATGTCTTCCATTTCTAGTAGTTGTGGCAGGCCGGTGGGAGGCTGCAAGCTTTTGTATTCTTATTCTTGTGCTTCTTATGGCTGGTTCATTACACTGAATGGTACCTCTCCATAAAATCTGAGAACCCGGCAGCAGGTGAATCATTTCAGTAACACCTCTGCTGAAACAGCAAGTCAAAGATAAAGAAGGAAATAAAAGCAGAGAGAGACGATGCTGGGTAATGGTGAGACTTGATTTAACAGTTTCACCATCTAACCTTTGCAGAAAAGACTTTTCATAATGGGCTGTTAACACCATCTCTCTCTCGCTCACACACACTCTCTTAAAGCCTCCACAGCAGTTTTTATGTGGACACATATTTGCTTTGTGCCTTTTACTGAATGCTCTGACTCAGCAATACAGTAGAATGTAATATTCAAAGTACTTTGAGTATATGAGGTAATACAACAAGGATTCTATTTTAACTGCAGTTTCTTATTTGCTCACCAAGGTTGGACTCTGTAATAAATCCTCATATGGCTGCAGGGCTTGTCATATATTTTTCTTTCATTTCTTTGCTTTATGTTTTATTTTAGACGCCCCCGTCTCTCTCACTCTCTCTCTCTCACTCTATCGCCCTCTGGCAAAATCTGGGTTTTCTTTCCACTGTTCTCTGTAATCTAGTCTGAGAGACGTGATCTCTAAGTTGACACGCACACGCACAAAATGTTTCTTCTTCTCTCAGTCTCCAGTCTTTGTCCTCCCTTGATCATCATCCGCCTCCTCCTCCTCCTTTTTTTTTTATTCCCTCCACCTCTTGTTATTAGGCTGAGAGATCAGCATGACTAAAACACATGCTTAATCACACAAGATCACA
This sequence comes from Mchenga conophoros, assembly GCF_057382185.1. NCBI lineage: Eukaryota > Metazoa > Chordata > Actinopteri > Cichliformes > Cichlidae > Mchenga > Mchenga conophoros. The sequence continues at coordinate 33,949,011 of NC_140542.1, forward strand.
ACAGCTGTTCCAGTAAGGTTTTCTCGAGAGAAGGTTGCTGTGGCGACAGCTCGGCATGCCTGTCTTTCTCTCTGGTGTCTCTCTTTCTCCTTGGTGATTGGCATCCCTTTTCTAATGCCACTCAACGCATCAAAAAGAGAATGACTCAGGACTATTTTGTGTGTCACTTTAAATGGCCCTGACAGCACATCTAAGCGTTTTATGATGCACTGGTGACTCAGGGAAGTTTCGGAGAGGGAAGTTGTGCAAAGGTCGAAATGTAGGCCCGCCGTCTTTCAAATGTGCAATTAGTGTCTGCAAGAATGTACAGAGCTCATAGATACGACCTAAATGAAAACTGATGATGGCAGTGACACTGGCAGCTTAATTAAAGCAAGAGTGCAATTTTAATACACAGAGCACTGGGGCGATGTGAGGCAGTGAAAAAGTGTTTGTTTGCACACTAGTGATGTCTTTCTCCAAATGACGGCATATGAGACTCATCATGTTTTAATTTGGCTATTTTAAAACATCCTGTCATAAAATGATTACACTCTGTATAGCCCTTTGCCAAGCCTAATTACCTTATTTAGCATACCCTCTGAATTATCATGATGTAAGAGCAGCCTACATAGAGCAGTAAGCATTTCAGTGTTGATGTTTCAAATGAGTTTCCATAAAAAGGGGAAAATTATGCAGTATATGCATGTGCTGGGATATTTAGAATCAGCAAAGAGGACTAAACTCCCTTGATATAAGTCAACTCACATTAATCTTGTTTTTAAAAGTAAGTGCTTTCTGGCATGTCAGCTGCAAGGTTGAAGCAAAGCATATGAAATTCTGAGTCCTTTAAAAGCTAATTATCTGCAATACTTCAACATCAGAGGAATTCTGATGGAAAAGCTGATGGGACATAGCAGCTGTTGAGTGAGAACCGATGATTTGCCATATTTTTTAACTATTATCTTGTCATCCTTTTTATTTATTCATGTATTTTTTAAATCCCAAAATCCAGAAGTGATTGGACTCAGAGGTTTAGTAATTTAGTAATTATACATTTTTATACCATCTTCAGATGACACCTGTTCACGTCACCTGTTCACTGCTTTCAGTAGCTGTTCCTCAATGTGAGGTCCATAGAGATGTTGAGGCAAGTGAAGGTGACGTGGCCCTAAAAATCAAACTAAACCTAAAATGCAAAAGAGATCACAAAACCAAAAAAGAAAACCACTAGGAGGGGCCGAATGAACAATCTTTTGTTCTTAAAAAGAAAGAATGCAGTACACCTCATCAAAAGGCATGAAAACCCACAGCGGATGATGACAGAATTATTTCCATGGTTAAGAAAACCAACTAGATGACATCTAACTAAGTTGAGAACACTCGACTTGAAATGACTTTGGACAGATGAAACCCTGATCAACTCTTACCAAAATGGTGACAAGAGAAAAGTATGGAGATGGAAACCAAAAGCACACCTTAATATCTGTCAAATACTGTGGAAGTAATGTTACGTCATGTGCATGAATACCTCCAAGTGGGACATGGTCACTAGTGTTTATTGATGACTGCAGATAGAAGTGACAGGATGAATTGTGACTTGTACAAGCCTATACCCTCTGTTCAGATTCAGTCAAATGCTGCAGAACTGATCAGACAGCGCTTCACAGAGCAAATGGATAGTAATCCAAATCATATTGCAAAATCAACCCAAGAATTTCTCAAGGCAAAGAAATGCCAAATGAGTCACCTGAACTTAATCCAATCACGCATGCTGTTCAGTTATTGAATACAAAACTGAATGTAGACTCCAAAAAAATGGATGGTGAAGGCTGTAAATACCTGGCAGAGCATCTGAAGTGAGGAAACACAGCATTTGGTGTCCATACGTTCTGGACTTCACGCACTCACTGACGGCAAAAGATTCAATTGAAGTATTAAAAGCAATCTTTATATTCAAAATTGCTCGCTTATCCAATTATTTGATTACTGTTACTTACTGTTTAACCCCTTAAATGAAACCTGAAAGGCTGCATGTCCACCATATCTTGATCATCTGACTGTATATGTTGTATACACATATATATTTACATGTAAACTGCATTAAGGAATAAAGGTGTAAAAAACCTAACCTTACACACTAAGCAGTGTAGCCGTGTGACAACAACAAAAAGAGCATTTCAGATAGATGACACAAACTGGCACGGTGCCGCTGGTCTCATATACTTTCTTCTATTTACATCATAGAGCTTTAAAATAGTGCTTCCAGTGTTTAAAATAACTTCAAACATAAATCGGCGCATGTTATCCTTCGCTTCGATTGCGCTTGACTTCTATTTTGACATGTACAGAATAAACGTCGCTGGGGCTCTAGTTAAAAGACATGTTTAGTTTTTGCACATGTCCAAACAGACACCTCCACTCACATATATGCTATTTCTCATCATCTCAAAGTGGATTACTTGCTTACACATGAATTATTTACACATATGAGGGTTTTTTTTGGAGTCATTTTCACACCAATCAGCCATCTATTTCTTTGTGTGTGTGCTGTTGTAGCTGCTCTAATGATGCATAGAAGTGATTAACTCCCTCACCCTGACATAGCACGTATTAGTGAGCAGCATTAAAGACAAAGAGAGAGAGAAAGAGAGCGAGCAAATTATTTGAAACGCATGATGAAAGTAAGAGGACACAGAAACAGCACAAGTGGTACGATGAAGGTGAGAGAATGATATAAAAACGCAGAGGGACACTTGTGTACGGCAAGTATCTTCTGTAAAGCTGCACTGTGAGAAGTGAATCATCAGCAAGTGCACAGAAGGTGCTCTAGCTCTAATGATCTCACTATATGGGTGACAATTTTACTGCAACATGTTAAAGATCAGCAATGTGTATCTCGGTCTTGGGCGTTAAATATCCTTTTTTTGTAATATGTTGACATATTATGTGTTTCAGTGGTCTGCAGAGGCTACAGCAATGATGTTGATCAACAGTCGTGAAACCACCCTCTTCACACCATGATAAATCATCATGTGTTTTCTGTCTCTGGACTCATTACTCGGTTATTCACACTTCAGATGATGAGGATGAACAGCATTTTCTGTGATGGTTTGTGTAACACTGGAGGGTGAAACTGCAAGGACTCGATAGAGCTAAACTACTGCAATGGTTGACCCTCCATTATAACATATTTCTTTTCAGTAATACCTGAGCAAGAGTTTGGGAGAGACACGCACATCATTGAGCTAAATGCCGCTGTCAAATTCTTATATTTTAGTTTGACTTTTTGCTGTTTTTAAATGTTCTTAATGCTAGTGAGTTTAAACAATTAGTCATAAATGAACAAAAAATGCTGAAACTGAAAATGACATGAAATATATTTAATAAGTCATTATATTCAATTTTCCTTTGTTTTTTCCTTTTTTCTGTGTCTTTATTTTCAGTTGCCTCTTGTTTTATTTTTAAGTTGCTTAAAACTTTGATTTAGCTACAATGGCACCATGCGCATTTTCATGAGCTAACAGTAAAACTGCAAACTAAATCTTCTTCCATTTGCTTTTCCTGTCTTTTTGATTTTCAATCTCAGTATCATATGTTTTACCTGCAAATCTGTCTTAACGTAGTCAATGTGTCTATCCAGTGTGTGTCTATCCACAGGTTTCTTGGTTAATATTGTCATGTCTCCCCAGCTGGCCCAGTTTGGCTAATGTGTGTTTTTGTTTTCATTTCTCTCTCCCTCTCGCTCACTACACGTTGCCTGGGCGGAGCTCATTGCGGGCTCCCGCCCCTAGCCCGCGCACCTGTAATTCACCACGCACCTGTGGTTCATTACCTCGCCAGCGTCCACTACTTAAGGCAGTGGCTGGGAACATCTCACCGCTCGACTATTGAGTAGATCCCTCGGTCGCATGTTTCTAGTTTTCTCTTTGTGTTTCATTGGATTAACCTCTCATTCCTGTACATAGGTTTGGAGCCCTGGTCGAGCAGAGTGACTTGTATGTAGCGTTTGTTTTCTATGAGTGGAGCTGTGTGAAGAATCACCTGTGTGTGAAGAGCCCCTGTTTCTGGATCTCCCCTGTGCACCCCTCCGGATTCCCCTCTCTCACCTGCACCCAGTGTTTTAATAAAACTGAATTGTGCTTTTCAGTCTGCGCTTGAGTCCATCCTGCCTCGTTTTCCCTAATATCAACATATTTGGACAATAAGGTAACGCTAACGCTAGTACTGGCGAGATACCATCATAACTCACAAATCAACAAACAATCCACAGTTTTCAGTCACGTCCCCTGCCCGGCAAAACAGTGCTCCACTGTGACCACAAATAGTGGACTGTCAGCAGTACTTCAGGACAAAGCACCTCTCTCAAGCCAAGACAATGTGGATCATCTTTCCATTGAGGAAAAATAAAGAAATGGGCACTTTCAAAGTGCAGACAGCTAACATGTATTTTACATCTGCATGGGTAAATAATGTCGCCATGTTAGAGGTAAAGACCAAGAAATTGTTCATTGTTAAAGCAAAGGTAAGTGTTACATAGCTACTTTTAAATTAACTACCACACTTAAATCTTACGTTTTGTTTACTTGGACTTTTACAGTGCAAGGCCAGAAAATTTCCAGTAGCATTAATTTGTGGTATTATTCTCGTGTCATAACAATAATGTTAAACAAATATTTTTTGCTGTCAGTAAATCATTCCTTAGATTTCTTCTGGTCATAATACAATGAGTGATATAGAGGCCTAAGCCTGTTTTACTCTCTGCAACCTACATTTTGGCATCATGATGATGCCTCTCCGTTTCCTGACTCTCAGCCCCCTCTTTCCCTCTCTGTTTTCTAGGTTGGAGTCAGTGGGTGTTTGGCTGGCAGAGTGGCCAACAGATGCTGATTTGTTAAACCTGAGAAAGCACAGCAAGACTCCTGAACGCTGCCCCATTCCCTGACACATTTCCCTCCACAAACCCACTTCACGCTGTAACAGAGTGGAGGGAAACAAAGTGACCAAATTTTGTTGTCTCTGATGCATCTGTCGCGGGGGATGGTGAGCACAACTGGACTGTGTTTGCACCTGGAAAAGCGCTGACTAATCCAGGCCAATTACAAGACAGGCACATTAAAGCTCGGCAACAGAGATAGAAGTCAAATCCCTCATTTGTGAAACCATGTGTGTTTAATGAACATCGCCATTACCATCAGAGCAGCCGATCGCAGAATGGAAATCCATTCTGTGAAGGTGCACAGTCGGCTTTAAGAGAGCGTACAGCGTTTCTCACAACGGCCCAAACAGATTCATTATTTGAATCGTAATTCCCCCCCCCCCCTCTTGGCACAATTAATGAATCAGACTTTTCATCGTCACAGCTCAGTGGGACCGAACAGGTCGGGTTATTAAAAAGTCATTGCCGCTTCACTTGGTGATCTCAGGCAAAGGGCTAAATTAGATTGGTAATGTATGATTGCCCTCAACTGGTAGTTATAGTCACAGTTTATGTTCATGAAGAAGCAGTCTCTGTATTTCCAGATAAAGGCTAATATCACACAGAGAAACGTCAATAGAGAGCTGCTGCTTCTTCTTTATTCTCTTTTTCTTTCATAACAAACATTCTCTTGTGAAATCTCTTATTATAGAAACATTTTCACATTTGAAAGTGTGTTCCGCCTGAACAGTTTCCTCATCTACTGCAACTATAACTGTGGAATGAAGGACGTCTTCTCTGTGTGCCTCATCTTCAGCGCTGGCCTCGTGTCTGCAATGCTGACAGGGGATAAAGCAGCGTAATAGCTGTTTGAATTGATCCCAGCCAAATGACAAGTCTTGACAGATAAGGTATTGTCCTTGTCCCGTGAAGATGGTTTGCCTTTTTGAGCAGGAAGCGACTGCGAATGGAGAATTTCACTTCCTTCCAGCATTAATCAGCTGAAGGGGATTTATTTTTTACATCCTTTGTTCGTCTAGTCCTGTGGGCACCTTCTGTCTTACCTCAGTTAAAAAAAAAAAAAAAAAGCCACATTATTGCTAAAGGGAAAGGACAATTACTGTAATAACCTAAGATTTTACCAGCATGGTCCCCTTTTTGTTACTTTCTCTTCATAATACTTCATTATATAGTATGTCTTTATTTTTTTGGTCAGCTTAAAATGACTTTTCCATCTCCGGAAGAAACGAACCTGAACAAGCCTCTGACCTTACCTGCTGATGCATATTTCTCTATTCTCCCCGTCTCTCCCTCATCAACCTCTCTAACCATTCCTTTCCCCCCCTCACTGAACTCACTGGCCTTTTTTTTTCCGAAATTCATTTCAGCCTTGATAGATGTACTAAGCACCAACGGCTTTTGATTTAGGCTTCTGATGCAGTCTGCCTCTCCTAACATCCACTTTGGGTGCAACGCTCCATCACATTGATTTCTGTGAAGATGAAACTCTGATTGAAAAGACTTCTCCTGGCAGCCGGAGGGGGCCGTGCGTGCGTCTTGCACCATTACCGCATATGAAGCAGGACCCTTCGATCACATAACTGCCCACTGAAGTGATGCCAGTGCCTATTTTAACTTATTTATGTAAAAATCAGTTCTACCTCACTTCCTCTAACATTTATTCTGAACTGTCAAGATAAAGGACACAAAGAGGCAATCTGTAATTAAATGCTCACATCTCGGGCATTTGCACAGCAGTGCTTACGGAGCGTGATGGGAAAGGTAGAAATAGTTTTTTATTTTATTTCCTTCTCAAGTCTTTTAATGCTTTTCACATCACAGCTACTGTTTTTATCCAGCAGTCTTTGTACTTGGATGATGATTCTGCAGCATGCTGTTTCTTTTTCAATGCCAGTGTTCAGCAGAAAGCAGTGTGCCAAGGTTGAAATCTTCATGCCAGAGTTGAGAATTCACATCCCATCTCAGAACAAGTGGTAATGTTCTTTATTTTATTTTTTCAAGTTGCTTGGCATATGGCAGGAGGAGCAAAGAGCTTCTGGATCCTGACTTGTCATTACCATTGTAAATTAATGTTTATATGGCTCAGGCTGGCTTTGGTGTCTATGTGTGGGTCGCTGCATGACTGTGGCTGGTGCAGGTGGAAGTGTGTCTGACATAAGAATGAAGGTAGCCTTTGCATAATTCAGAAGAACCTGTCTCCTTTAGTGTCCTATATCCCTTTCTACCCTCTCTCCTCTGCCTTTCTCTCAGTTCCACGTCTCCACCTACATTTAACCTTCCCCATTTTAAATATAACCTTCTCTACCGCCCCGACTGTCTGCATGTGTATCTGTTTTTTGTTTTTCTTTTAATATTTTGCAGCGCTTTAACCCCAGAGAGGTGATAACATAGGTGCACTATTCATGAGCAAGTGCTTTTCAGATCCGCCTTTCCTTTTAGAAGGGGATCATTATACCCGGCCGGCACACCCATGACAGTTTGGGGAAATGATTTGATCATCAGATTATTTAAATATGAATGAATGCAAGGCTCTGAATTAAATAAATATGGCGATTCCTTCATTTTATTACCTATCTTGTTCTTCACACGGAAATAAATGGCTTCTGGTTGAATTAGCAGGGGCACTAATGACCTCTTGGTCGTCATCAACAGAAGACTTCTTTGGGTAGCTGGCTTATCTTTGCGAGGAATGAAGAACAACTCAGAGAGCGTGTACATAACTTTAGTTTTTACAACTAATAGTGCAAGTTCCAATCTTTGATGTGCTTTTACCAGACTAGCAGGTTGTTACAACCTTTGTGCCAGAGAGATACTACATTTCCAGGTTATCAAAAGCCAGGGCACCACATTGTTGTAAAAAGCACTGGCATCAGTCAGCTTCTTTTGTTCCCTTTCACAGCAATGCAAGTAAACAGAAAAGCCTCTGTCAACCCTTTGTAATGTTGTCCAGGAGGTTCATAACTAGAACAAAGACACTCTGCTGTGAATAATGTAATTTGAACTCCATCCACAGTAAGAGAATTTATACATAAGTGGCAAACATTAGAGACAGCTGTCAATCTTCCATGGAGTGGACATCCCAAAGGTCAAACTGCGCAATGCTCGGAAAAAGTACAAAAAAAATCCAAGAGTGACATCTGAGATTCTGCAGACCTCATTTAGCATGTTACATGTCAAAGTTTATAAAAGTACAATTAGAAACAAACCAACCAAGCATAGATCATTTGTAAAGATTGCCGGGAGAAAAACCTCTCTTTAAAACTGGGTTACTATAGTTGTTTTTAATTCAGTTTAGTTTTCATTGGTTTCCGGAGTGGATTTGCTCATTTCAGTTTGCGTGAAAATGTTTAGTTTTAGTTTAATTATTATAGTAGGGATGGGCAAGATCTGAGGCAAGATTTAGGGAAATCAGTTCAAATGTTAGAATAAAACCCTTTGAAAGCAGTTGACTCACAGTCTTGTAGATATTCAAAGTCCCAATAAACATGTTCATCAAAGCCTCATCAGGTAAGCTGAAAAACCAAATTTTGCCAAAGTAGCTAATACTAAAACTAATATTTCCTCTCCATTTTTTTTTAAATTTTATTTTAGTTTGGTGGTCAGTTAGTTCTTCTTAATTTTTTGACATTCAATTTTCTATTTTTATTTTAGCAAACTTTTTTTTTTTGTTTCATATCTAGTTTTTGTTTTTAGTTTAGTTTTAGTTAACTGTAAAGAACATGACTGCATGACTTAGGTAATCAAAGTTACATCTAAACAAACCACAAGACTTCTGGAACAATCTCCTTTGGACAGATGAGACCAAATTGGAGGTTTTTGACCCTAATGCACAGCAACACATTCAAAGAAAACCAAACACGGCATATTTGCACAATAACTCATAAGCACGGTGGTAGAGGGCTGATGATTTAGGATTGTTTTGCAGCTATAGGACCTGAGCACCTTGCTGTCATTGATTTATCCGTGAACTTCTCCATATATCGGTGAATTCGAACCTCAATAACGTGAAGCAAGGGAGAGCTGCACTGTAAAGGAGAGCTGGCCTAAATTCCTTCACAGTGATATGTGAATGTGATGAAGGAATACAGAAAACGATTACTGGAAGTTATTGCTGCTAAAGGTTGTTCTACAAGCAAGGATCATGGAGTGTTTTTAATTTTTCCACACACTGCTTCTGGATTTGACTTAGTATATGTGAAGTAAATAATTACATGTTTTATGTCATGTTTTGTAGATCATCTGAGACTATATTTACCTAATTTTAGAATTTGCTCAGGATCAGGTTGATTTGATCATGTGCTGATATGTAAAACCTCAGAGCTGACATAGGATTGTCAATTTAACAATGATTACAGATTCTTCATTTTAGGATGATGATAATTTTGAGTTCACTAGTTTTCAGGTCAAAGAAATTTCAAATTAAAGAAAATAACGAACATTAAATCATTATTTAAAGGTTGTTATCAGCCATATACATTATATCATACTAGGGCTGTGTGCATAAGTCAAGTGGGCTAAATCACTGTGTGTTCCCAGTTGTGCCTTCTGTAAACATCTGATCAAAGCAGCACTTTCTCTCACATGCATCAACCATACATCATCACTGCCATCTTGTCGCAAATGTACCTGTATAATATTTGCATCAGAAAACAGACCGAGAAAAAATATAACAAACATGATATAACGAACATGGTGCCAACTACTGTACAGTACAATAAAGCCCCGCTAAATGGGCATATAGTATATGCGTATGTGTAATTAGTATTGACATGCACATGTTACACAACACTTAGAACATGTGTTTGTATTTGTTTTTAACTTAAGGACGCTGCCACAACTATCAGTGACCTTATGTGACCTTGTTCTTTCGTACATATTTGAAAAGTAGGCTAACGAAGATTTTATTTGTTTAATTTTAGTTCCGTTTAGTTTTGTCTGTTTACTAATTTAATGCATAAGCTCAGAGCGACCTTAAAAAATGCCTCGCCACAATTAATTCTGTGGGAAAAGCGAAGGTACGTTCATTTCGACACTTGCGAGGTGCCGTAGTACAGAACCCGGAAGTACGGATGATTTCACCCAAACAATCAACATGTAAGCAATATTTGACGATAAAGACATTACATACAGTTTTATATTTGAAGGCTCGTGGTTGTGTTGGCAGTTTTAGCCACTGCACTAAATCGTGCACTAGCAAACTAGTTTACTGTTTACAAAGAGGGAGCAGGCAGGGCTAAGTTAAAACTTCCCGTCTGCTATAGTGCCACATCGTCACTCACTGACAGCAAGGCTATAGTTGGTTTGTTAGTCAGTTAGTTAGTTAAAGGGTTTGTTTGGGTAGAAAACGGATACGAATTGATTAGTTTACCTCGACTGTGTAATCAACCGCTGTCAAAATGTTGTCATTTTAAAGAGTGTTAGCATAGAAAATTGTGATCCCGATGGAAGGAGAACTACACTCAAATTAGCTGTGACTAAAGAGTATTTCCTCATTCTTCTGTACAAAACCAATACAGACTCCGTTTATTTGATATTAACGCTGTTGTTCCTTGATGTTACTGAAGACGTTTATGTATGACTCCAAAGGATTTATAAGAGAGACACATGGAAGTCAAAGAATCTAGAATCTGTGAGAGAATTTCACAACAGCAAAGATCGAAGGTAGTGATCGAAATATAATACGAGTAAACAGTATTAATGGGATTTTATCAATGATTGTATACAGAATGTTTCTGCAGTCATTGTGACCATTGAAGTTGAAGTTAAGTTGCATAGGTCTTCTAGATTTAATTCTGGACAGCTATGGATCAGACCACAGATCAGTAATGGTTTGATAATTCTTGCTGCCTGCCTGTCTCCCTGATAGTCCTGATTAATGATTAAGATTTGTATACATTTAAAGTGCAGTGTTTCCCACAGACTCTGTTTGGGGCAGGTGAAGGGACCGCTGTCATGTACTGTAGCTGGTGACATTAGTTCTAGTCCTACTTTGCATCCCTTACAAGTCTTCCACATTGCTGCAGGTTCTGGTTAGAGCGGCTCTCCGGATCACAGGGGAAAAGCAGAGGAAGGACTGATTTCACCAGAGTGTGGGACAAGCAAGCCGTTGGGGAATGTAGGGGCCTGGGTTAGCTGGTTAGCAGTGATTGTCAACTGGGAATTGTGAATGGCATTAAAGTCACTGATGTAAAAAAAAAAAAAAAAAAGTAATTAAAAATTTGCAAAAATTAGTCGCTAAAATATTTCTTGCGCAACTAATATGCCAGGGCGCGCCGCCCAGATAGTCTCTGCATGGGGAAACACTAAAGTGCCTGCCTTTTGTACATAAGTTTGGACTATGTGACGAATGTACCGTATAATGCACTCACACTGTTTCTTTTTTTATTTCCACGCAGGGGTTGATTTTTGCTGAAAGTCATCAAGAGGCACCATCCTCCATGTGGCAAACCTCTGTGGAAGTATAAAGAAGGTGGCTGGAGGAAATTAATTATTTGATAGTTAAACTGCTTTTAAATAAGAACATCCACGTCAGCCATGGCTCGGGAGGAAGAGGAGCTGACAGTCAGTGCACCAAAGGAGGTGGACGTGTTTAAATCAGTGCATTGTCTGGGTTACCTGTCCAGCTTCAATCTCCTTGTGGCAGTCTGTGTTGGCATGTACGTACGCTGGGAGGTGACATGGGAACCCATGATTCTGGTTATCTTCATTCTGGGCCTCTTTGTCCTGGGAATTGCCAGTATCCTCCATTACTACTTTGCTATGGAAAACGCCAGCCAGAGCTTATTCCATTTGTGGTTCGGCTTTCTCCTTGGACTTTTGTGTTTCCTCAACAGCCCCGCCTTGGATTCAAATGTCAAAGAACTGGTCGCAAACTATCTCCTCCTAGCCAGTGTAGTTATGAAAGCAGTATGGGCCCTAACTGAGCGAATATGCTGCTCCATCTGCTACAAATCCACCTTGCTAACATCAGTAGAGTTACTGGAGCTTCTAGGATTTGGTATTGCAAGCACTACCATGCTTCTTCACAAGTCAGTGGCCATAATAGGCTTGGTAGTGGCCCTCGGTGCTCTCATTGTGGACTTGAGGATGAAATCCCTCCTAGCTTTGGCCAATTTGATCAGTTTTGCCTTGGTTACTTCTCTTGTGTTTTTCCAGGCCTTAGGCATTAATGCCAACCCTTATGCTTTAGGCTGCTACCTGGGCAGGCTGCTCTGTGAGCCTGTGTTGGATGTGTACTTCAGTGGGTTAGGCCCCACGGAGCGCTGGATGCCTGTGCTCTCCATGGGGAAGGTGTGGAGGAAGCTGTCCTTGTTTCCTCTGAGTCTGACTGAGATAGCCTTCTTTGTCCTTGCTGCTTTAAAGGTACACTTATAGCTATATTACAAATATTGAGGGTTTATTTTCATTATTTTTTTATTTAAACTTTTGTTTTGTCTTTCATAGCTTGGTTACTTGGACCTGTGGTATCTGGTCATCCCAGGTTTCTGTCTGTTTGGTCTTTTCTGGTCCATCTGCCACATCATTTTGCTGATCACAATATGGGGCTTTCACACTAAGCTGAGTGACTGTCAGAAGGCTTGGCGCGCCCAGCGGTTGAGTAGCCGGAGTCTGGACCAGGTCATGGCCTCCCGAGGCATCCGACATTTCTGCCTCATCTCAGAGCGACTGGTGTTCTTTAGTTTGTTGTCAACAGTGATACTCGGGGCTGTGTCCTGGCAGGTAAGACCAATGAATGAAAAGTAGATAAGACAAAAATGTTTAAATCTGCAAAGCAGGGTTGGATTGTTCTGTTTGATTTTCTATGAAAACTGCCATAGCATAGAAAGCATTATCCTACTCTTGTTATATTGCTGAGGTCCAAGGTTATGTTAGTCTTAGGCACTCTTTTTAATCATTTGCACTTTGGTAGTCGTGAAAAGGCCTCTATAAACATATAATACCCATGTTGGATACTGTGTGGAAGCATTCTAGTGGCAGTGTGTAGTTAATAGTTGCTCCCCAAACTCAGGGACTTCTGCTCTCATGCGAAACCAATTTAATTATACTTTAATATCCTTATCTGCTTGCATAAAAAGCAGCAATAACTTATTTAGCCCTATTAGACATTTACCTTGTAAGATTCTCATGGGCCCAAGTTCTAATTTGGGATGTGCACATTGTTGATGTCAGTTTCAAATTTGCCTGAGAAGGTGGAAGAAAGCTAGTGTTTAGCTTTTGTGTGTTTTGATGTTTTACGGCTGTGAAATTTTGTATTGCACACAGAAAACATAACTGGAAGATTAATGCAGTCTGTTGTAGAATCAGCAAGCCTTTGTGAAACAACGAATATTAAGAAAGCCAATCAAATATTTATGTTTACAGCTATAGTTGGTGAGCATTACGTTGGATTCAGTACTTTCTGAAGAGCTTACATGTGAGATCCACCCAAAAAAAGATTTTGCCTACTTGTGTGTGTGTGTGTGTGTGTGTGTGTGTGTGTGTGTGTGTGTGTGTGTGTGTGTGTGTGTGTGTGTGTGTGTGTGTGTGTGTGTGTGTGTGTGTGCATTGCATGTATTATTATAATTTCCTTTTATCAAAGTCAGTGTGGTAATGCATTTCAAAGTGTGGAATGAATGAAAAGCAGAATATTGCTTTTGTGAAACTGTATAAGAGTGATTTCCCTATTCAGAAGGCAGCTTTTGAATGCATAACTTAGTGCCAAGCTCTCATAAGAAACCCACCACTTCCACAGCTTTGGGCAAATTGATCATCAGCCGAGAATGATGATAGCAAAGACGGCTTTCGTACTGTATTGTGATTTCTGTGGTTTTAATGCTGCTATTTTAGGCTCTGGAAGAGGCTACCCTAAAATACAAGCTCAAATGCTGCAGTAATTATTCTGCTTTGGATTGACATTTGTGAAGTATGTTTATTCTAGTGTCTTTCACAACACTGTGTATCCATTTAGTTAGGTCCTTTCATGTTTTGTCCTGCGATAATAGCACAGTGTCAGTACCATGTTGTGTAACTGTCTTGCCGAGTGTCAACACCAATTAAGTGAGTCTGATTACCGCCGGTACAAGCTGTAAATGTTGAATGAAAGTGACTCTGATTCTTTGGCTTTTTGCAGCCCTCCAACGGTCTCTTTCTCAGTGCTTTGCTGGTGGTGCTGCCTCTCGAGTCTCTGGCGCATGGTTTGTTCCACGAGCTGGGCGGCTGCCTGGGAGGAACTTGTGCTGGCTACGCCCTGGTTGTACCTACCACTTACTGCAGGTACACCCTTCAGTTAAACTGTTTTGATTGGGAATATCCTCTGTTGTGGATGGTTTGGTTTGGGGGCTAAAAAATTTATTTGTTACTTGAGAAAAACAACAAAATGTAAACAGAATGCCCAAATCACGTTTTTAAAGCCCAGAAAGGAATCTGTAAATGTCCCTTTTATTCCCATCAACACGTGAAAATCAGTGTTTCAGGACATTCACATTGGTTTTACATATGGGAACAAAAAGCTGGCAATAACACCTATATATATATATATTCATTCATTTATTTATTTTTTCAATTTCAGCTGAAAGTTTAAAAAATACAATCAAACTGTTACAAATGAGAATCGTCAACTAGAAACTTGGACTGATCTGCTTGTTTTTCCTATAAAAAAATATGATTGTTGCTGATCAAATAATAATTGCTGTACAGTCACTTTGAAGTCCTGTGTATTATCAGAGCATGCTGGAGACAAATGTGAGCAAATGTGTCCAACAATTAAAGCTTGGCATATATTGGATCACGCAACAGGACAGTGATACCAAGCACAGCACTAAACGTCCTCCACAACGATATGAGAGAGTGGTAAAATCGTACAGAAAAACATTAGTTCAAGTTATTACTGCTAAATGGTGTTTTACAAGCTGTTTTCTACATGACAGCATAAAGACTTGTGTGAACTTTGGGTTTCAAATGACATCACACACTGAGAACATACAGCTTCTCCTTAACTGCCAGGTAAGCAAAGCTATGCTCAGCATACTCGACTAATCTCCACGTACTGCATGTATAGTAAACCCGAGCAAAATGCAGCGATGGAGCATTCCCACATTCAGACGCACTCAGCCGATGTCAAAGCCTTTACCACTCTCACCAGGAGTGGTAAACATGATCATTCTTCCGAACGTTCTCCTCACTTAACAAAAAACCAATGGGATAAATAGGCCAATAACTGCATAAACATAGCGCTAATGCTTGGGCCCTTGAGGGATCATTCCACCGATCCCTCCTCAGCATACCAAGTTATTCAGATGCACCCGTTTGCTGTTAGCCGCATCTGATGTTTCCACCACAGCCCACTCTGTTGACCATGCATTTTTTTCTTAATCACTTTATTTTTGAAGATGCCGCCATGCCTCATCATCTTAAACACCAAAAGCTAGCCATCAGTTATAAATATTTCCACATTCAAGAGCTCTTCAGCCATCCTGTTTGGGGTTTTTTTTTCTTATGTAATTATTGAATTATTGAACCTTTTAGTTAAAAGTTAGCTTTTTCGGTTAAATGGGATATCAATCTTAGTAGAGTCTAACGGTCTAGGAGATTTTGAATGCTGGCCCATGTCGTATTGGAGTCTTAGATGCTCTGTATGCAAGGCCGCATGTGCAGGATCCATAGGGAGGACTTGGAGCATGATGAGAATGCAGCAGAGTATAATCGACTGTTTGATGGCTGCAGATCATGTTTTCACAATGACAAGATTCCCTCTGGGAGATTACCGAGATATGGGTGAAAAGCCGAGGCACACATGCAACAACAGCAATGGTGAAACAACAGGAAGATAAACAAAAGAGGAGGGGTGATGTTGTTAACTTTGATAGAAGGTGGTGGTTAAAAGGGAAAAAAATGGACAGAGATAGCAAAGAAAGGGGAGGGAGAGGTGAAGCTGTGAAAGGGCTACGGAGGAAAGGATTGGATTTTTTTTAAGGATGAAAGAGAGAGTGTCACAGGGGAAGATGTGGTTGGAATCTCAAACCACAGGCCCTTACTCTCCTGGGCGTCATGAGATCTAAAAAGATTAGATGGGTTTGGGGGAAATGATGAGCTCACAAAGTCATGCTCAGGTTGCATTTTCTGCATTTTCTGATCAGGTGTAGTGTGTTTTTATAGCTAGCCTCAATTGTTATCATCATTAAGGTAATTGTTCATCGAACTTCCTTTGAGGATAGGAGTACTGCCTCGCTGTCAACCGATAACATCCATTTATTTGTCTCATAGCTGTAAAAACAAAAGCATCACTCTTCAGGCGTTTATTCGATAAACTTCCCCTTGGCAGGTTAAAGGGGAAAGCGTGGGCACGCGGCATAATATGATGGCTGATGTATGCAGGTGTTTGCAAGAATGACTTATGACTTTTTGAATAACTTCGAGCCCGCAGACACTGTAGAAAGCTGTTTCATAGGTATATGGATTCTTTCTCTGTGTTTCACAGCTTACTTTCTGTAACCTGTATCCACTCTCACTTTTATAAAATTACCTCGTCCGTAGGTATACACATGGAATCCTCCAAAAAGACACAATGATTTTCCAAATAAATTTGTTATGAAAAAATTATTTTCTCCAATGGAAATAAAAATAATGTATGTTGTACTGCATTTAACAGTGCTAGTAACAAAAGTAGTGCAATAAGCTGCCCACAATATTGATATACAATAGAGAGATCCTATGAAATTACACTGCAAGATATCCGTCTACCAGTATGGTATTCTGGTCCATCTATCCACCCATTTTCTGCCAATTATCTGGGGCAGAGACCCCACCTGCAGCCACATCCTATACGTCTTCTGAGACAACACAGACGTATTCCCAAGCAAGCCAAGAAATGATCCATGTATCCCGCTTCTTCCCTGTGGCCCCCTTGAGGTATGGAGGAAGCTCATTTCCACCTCTTACATCCACAATCTCTTTGTTTCACTACCCAGACCTTATGGTTGTAAGTGAGGGTAGGAAAGTAGATACTCCAGTAAATTGTTAGTTTCGCTCTCACTTCACAACAACAGAACGGCACTGCATCTGTGCCAATCTGCCCCTTCAATCTCCCCCTACGTGTGAACAAACTCCTTCATTTAGGGAAGCAACTTTGGTCACTTTATTTATAATTACTCTGGTAAGTCATATTCGTGGGGGAACCTGTTCAGAGCTCTTTCATGATTCAGTGAAAACATGCTTGGCAGGAGCGAATTAGTAATCACATGGCAGAGGGAGTGATATGACTTATTTGATATTGATTTAATCCCTAGTTAATAACGTGTTATGAAATTGTGTTTGGAAAATCGCCCTTAAGAGTAAGAATGGTGCTTTTATAAATTGAGTATGAGTATATATTTAACCTGTTTTTGTCATCCTACTCTGTTCTCCTTTGTACCATCTCATTTTTTGCTACTTTTTTATTTGCTTTCATTCTTTATTTCCTTCTCATCCTTGAGGCTAATGTCATTTCCTCCAGTAGCGATCCCTCGCTGGTACTTTTTGCATCTCCTATTCCCCCATCTCCTCTTATCCTCTCTTCTCTGTCTCCTCTCTCCCCAACAAGGGAGACAGCTACTCCACCCTGGTATGTCAATCTATCAACTTCTCACTCAGAAAGTAGATAAATAAAAAGTACACACCACCCCCCACCACCCTCCCCTTCTGCTGACAAGCCACCTAACTTGAGCCTCCCTCTGAGTAGATAAAAAAGATAAACATCAACAAGTCTTTTCTCACAGCCTTTCATCTTTCTCTTTCACCCAGCGCTGGTGGCCAGCCCACTCTCTTACCACCTGAGCAGGTGGAGCTATTGAATCTGCGCTCCACAGGCATGCTGAACAACATCCAGCGCCTCTTCTCCCACCACATGATTCAGACATTCGGCTGTGACTACTCTACTAGCGGTGTCACCCTGGAGGCTGTACTTACAAAGTTGCGCAACTTTCTGGAGCTTCGTACGGCAGACGGACCACGACATGACACCTATTTGATATTCTACAGTGGGCACACGCACAAAGGCTCCGGCTCCTGGGCTCTGTCAGGTGAAGGCCACAGATCCATGTTGTTATTGCTTTATTTTTCAATGTTTTTAAGTCTTGGAAAGTGGTCATACTTCATAGTCCATTCACATTCATTTAATTCCTAAATGTACTAGTGAGGCAAATAAAAAGAATGCATCCACGTAAGTATACAGCTTCAACTTCACCAGCTACAACTACAGATATTTCAGTATATAAATCCAGGGGATATTTAAACACCATTCAGCAAAGAGAATACATAATTAATAGAGCCTAACCAATATATCCAGAGTCCCAATGCATCGGAGCACTGATATATTTGGCTATTTTCAGATATATTGGTATCGGAATTCATAATTACTGATAAATGAACATTTAAAAACTGATAAAGAAACTGGAGAGAGTTAGGCAGCTTGATATCTATCAAAAGAACATGGAGTCTGCGTTTACCCCTAGGTTGCAAGCTTCTCTGAAGACATCTTTTTCTGATGTCTCAGACTAAATGAAAGTCCAATGGTGTTGCTAGTGCTAGGTGGGGGAGGTGGGGGAAGTTATAATTATTTCAGTTTTATAGTCGTTCAGTAAATCATTTAGAAAGTTTTTGGACATCCAGTTCCTAGCTTCAGTCAGACAAGACCTCAAGTGGCAGGTAGCAGTGAAAACTAGCTCAGTGTTTTTCCTCAAGGACTACTGTGCTAATGATATATAAAGGGGACCCAAAACAGACCCATGGGGAACCCCACAAGATATAGGAGCATGAGAAGATGAGCCTTTGGGAGTTGTTACAGAAGATTTACTGATTAGTTACCAAGCAAGCATGGCATAAGTGTGATCCAGAAGAGACTAATGTGAATTAAGAAAAACATTGGGATCCACCATGTTATATAGGAGAATTCCTAGGTCAACATTTCAAGAGAGAACGATCCTTTCTTTGTAGATATTCTGATTTATTATTAAACATTACATGTTCAGACTCTATTAATTCATTAAATTAGATGAGATCAAATGGTTTGTACATTAACTTGAAGCTTTTTGTAGAACAAAAGAATCGCTTGTTTTGGCCTTCTCAGACATCTCTGCTGCTTATTTCCTTTTTTGGAAACTGAAAGAAGATTAAACTTGACACATTCAGTCCTCACAAATCAAATTTTAGGTGCATCATAAGTTGCATATCAGCTTTCTCTCTTCAAAGCTGTCGGGCAGTTTTAACATCTAAGCACACATAATTGACGAAGATGTAAATCCGTTAAAATACAGGAAAAAAAATCAACACAGAAGTAGAAGTGACTACAGAGCTGTTGTTTCAGATAGCATTAGGTAGATATTGTATTCTGACTGCAGTCTCATTTGCATTACAGTCTAATTTCCATTCCTTTCATTTTCCCATTCTCTCAGTCAATCAGACTGATTTGCAAGGAATCAGACAAGCAAGCGTAAAGAGTTGAAATTGCTATGAAGGACTCGGCACAGAAGTTTGGCTCCAGTAGAGACGATTCTGTGAAAGTTACAGAGAGTCTACTGTGACATGAGCGTTCCCTCAGCAGAAATGAGAATCACAGCAGGTCAACACAGTGTCAGCTCCAGCTCTTCAGAGATTACTTGACGTATTATCTCTGCGTGCTGCTGCAAATAGTAAAAAAAGAAAAAAAATCCCCACCGAAAGCATAATCACTTCCCCTTAGTCACAATCCTGAAGGGTAGTTTTCAGTGGCATGCTCAGGGGATAACTGGAGACATTTTTGAAAAAGTGGGGTTGCTTCGACTGAAATTCAAATCAAATAAAGGATCCCTCTGGTTATTACGACCCACTGATGCAGTGTTGTCCACACTGGGATTCCTCAAAATAGTCTGGAAGTTCTCTGTTGATGACACTGGATGCATATATACAAATTTAGCTGTGCAGCAGATTCTCCAAATTGGCTCATGCTTGATGTTTTAGATATGTGAATAAAAGCCCATTTTCCCTTCTAAATATAAAGCAGTATGTGGCAAAGCTGCTTTGTATCCATAAATGGATTTCATTTTATTTTTCTCAGCCTCATTTATTTATTTATTTATTTACTTTCCTAGCACTGATGTTAGGAATAACAGAAATAATTTGGCAACAGACCTTCAATGTTTGTTCTCTGCCAAAATATACTAAATATAAATATACAGTCTATTAAGGTTGTTTTTGTCGTTGTGTCTGTTGCCGGGATGACAGGGGATTTTAAAGACAGTCCCTTGAGTAATAGTTGACAGATTCGATCCCTGCCAAGCTGCCATGTCCATCTATGGCCATATGTCCCAATGAATTGTCCTTGAACATGGAACTAAGTGAATAGCAGCTCGCTGACCTTCACTGTTTCTCTCTCAGAGAGTTTGGTAAATCAAACTAGTCATAGGATAGATTCCCAGTACGCGCTGTTCTTTCTGTTGACATTGTGGAGGACTATAAATACCTTGGAGTACACATTGACAATAAACTGGACTGGGCTAAAAACACCACAGCACTTTACAGGAAGGGCCAGAGTCGTCTCTATTTTTTGAGGCGACTGAGGTCCTTCAACATCTGCCAGAAAATGCTGAGGATTTTCTATGAGTCTGTTGTGGCCAGTGCGATCCTCTATGCTGTTGCATGCTGGGGGAGCAGGCTGAGGGTCGCAGATGCCAACAGACTTAATAAACTGATCCGTAAGGCCAGCAATGTTGTGGGGATGGAGCTGGACTCCCTCAAGGTGGTGTCGGAGAGGCGGATGCTGTCCAAGATAAAGACAATGTTGGATAACACCTCCCACCCACTCCATGACATATTGGTCAGCCACAGGAGCTCGTTCAGTGAGAGACTGAGATTACCGAAAAGCACCACTGAACGACACAGGAAATCATTCCTGCCTGTGGCCATCTCCCTGTACAACGCATCCACTTAACACACTGTTTGCTGCTACAGCTACACATGTTTCTTTTCCAAATATTTATTTATAAGTGACTTATGTATGTATGTATGTATGTATATATGTATATATTGTACTATTCTTAGTTAGCGTATTGTCTGTCTTGTCTTAATGTTGGTTTAAAATGGAGCACTGTAACAAAAAATAATTTCCCCCAGGGATCAATAAAGTATTCTGATTCTGATTCTGATTCTTTCTCCTTCTTACTATCTAATCTCCTGTAACTGTAGGAGGTGAGAGTTTCCATCTGGCCCAGTTGCTGGAGCTGTGGAAGGAGAAGAACGCCGGCCACTGTTCCCGTCTCATTGTGGTCCTGGACACAGAATACTCCCTCCCTTGGGTCAAGGAAGTGCGCAGGGTGGAGGGCATTTATGTAGCTGTGCAGGGGGCTGAGCTGTCAGCCACCATGGTGGACCCCGAGGCTGGAGATATCCCCTTGCTCGGGGAATTCACTTCTGAGTGGGTGGAGTTCAACTGCAACCCAGCCAGCGACACCCAGTGGTCTGAAAAAGGGCGGACCGTGAGAGCTGTTTACAGTGTGTCCAAACGCTGGAGCGACTACACACTCCATCTTCCCACTGGAAGTGATGTAGCCAAGCACTGGAAGACCCACTTTCCTAAGGCTACATACCCCATGGTGCACCTGTCCAACTGGTGCTGTGGCCTTCACCTGTTTTGGTTATGTAGCACATGTCTGCGCTGCTTCAGGAGGTGTAAACTAGCCTGGTTCCCACCAGCTGTTTTGGACACTGGGCAAGGCATTAAACTGGTGCACTCATAGATAAAAGGGGAAGTTGTCAGATAGCTGAATCAGTAAATTCATAAAGAGTCCAACTCCAAGAAACTTTTTTGTCTTGTTACAGGGGAGCATTTATATTCTTTTTGCCAGTTCTTGCTTTACAAATCCCAAAGTATGATGCAAATTTAGTTTCTAGTTTTGGACTTGAAATTTGGAATTGTCGAGTTGGGCCTTTCATGAATTAACCAGTTCAATTTTGAATCAGGATGTAGCAGCTGGGTATAAGATGTTTGTATAAAAATAAAAAAAAACTTGTGCTGCATACCAGTTATAATATCTATACAATCATATTTTATTTTAGTCTAAAATACTATAAATGATATAAAGGTTGGCCTTCAGTCAGCACCAGATTCCTTACATTTATTTTTGAAAAATGTTTATTTGCAGTGATTCAAGATATTGTGCCAAGTACATCACAAAAAGTCAATATTGGATTTCTGAGCCCAAAAGAATATTAAACTTAACAATCCCAGTAAATTAAATTGAAATAAAGAGTACTGAGGTATGATTGTGGTTTAATTAATTAGGACGAGGTCTAAGAACAGAAAACTCTCATCTTACTTGGCACTTTTCTTACTTTATGCTTATTTTAATTGTTATCTTATTTTATTGTCTCTGTTATTAATTGCATACAAAAACTTTGAATATGGTTTGGAAGGGTTTTCACATTTTTCTTTTGTTACGGTGGGCCATTTTATGTATGATAAAGTGCCTTAAAGATAAATTTCGAATCATTTATAATATTGAGTCTTATTTTTTTTATGTTATCTACACTAAATAGGCTGTAGACTGCTTATAAAAGATGGACATAAACACATAGTGGTTACTGACATCTGGATGTGAAGCCTACACTTCTGTTGAGTTTCTGGTGATTTAGACCAAGAAATGGGAGCTCAGCAAGAAAGTGTTTACTGAGGTCATGGAACAAGGAAGGGCTATTTTCTCATAGATTTTTATGAGATACCATTAAAAAAAACCAAAAACAGAAGAGTCATGATGTGCTCTTCCCTTTTGTCGTCACCATCTAGATAAAGAAGCAAAGTCCATCTTTTATATACAGGCTCTGATGTGGATCCTCGCCTTCCTTTTACATAAACTCTGTGAACTGATGGAGCTCTCTTTCTAAAGCCTTTTACCTGGCAGGATGGACAGCAAAAAAGCCATTGCGAGGCTGAACTTGGTGACACCGTTGGTTATAATGTAGAGAGGTCTAACCACGATGCCAAGCTGCCACTCTTGTTGTGGGATTCTTTCCTGATTATTATTGAAGTATTCAAATGTGCAGCTATCTCTGCACTGAACAAAGGAATATGCATTGGCTGTGAGACAGCATATTATCGCCACACAATGGCCCTGTCCTCATCCTGTTTGTTTACACAGATCAATGGAAATTGAAGAAGTCATTTGCTCTATACAAACCCATTCAAGTTTTCTAGCCATTTGTGTAAGCCATGCTGTGAAGCAGTGCTTCATAAGGCGCCAAAGCATGAAGAAACTGTCATTGCTATGCATTTCTGCACTGAACTCCAAAAGCCATTGTGACCATTCTTTACATGCTGATTTGTACCTTTCTGTCTCATACATTCCTGAAGTGCGTGGCATGCTGCCTGCCTTGTTTCTGATGAGGTTGAGTTGCATTATTGCGCCTCTCATGTCAGATAATGTCGGAGTTGCAGTAAACTTGAATAATAAACTGATAAAAGAATGCTGTCTGATGATGTTGAGGAGTTTGAAAGGGCTGAGATGTATAGAGAGAGGATCAGTTTGATGAAATTCAAACAGAAGGGGGGAAATAATAGATGAGAAGAGGAAGGCGAGAGTTAGACATGCTGATATCAGACAGTTTTATTTAACTGGCTTAACAGACAGAGTAAATAGAGACCCTGCACTCTGGAAATTCTAGTATTGCCTGGCAAATATTAACATTATTAGCTGGAGAGAAATGAAACAATCCATGACATACTATCTCTGAGGGATTTTCTCTGAGCTTTCACCTCAGTTAGTCCCAGTGCCCAGCTGAACGTGTTCAAGGCGCTGCTGGGTATTTTGGTGGTCCCAGAGATCAGGGCTGTGGCCTGACTCATGGCTGAAGGGTGGTATTAGGCATAGAGGAAGGTTGGGGAAGATCTTGGAAAGATGAAAGGTGACATTAAAAGCAATGTCTCATATCAGCATTCATTTATAACTTTTTTTTTTTCTTCTGACGTCCCCCTGAAGAACTGTCACATGGACTCAAGAACCTCTTCATCAACACCAGCTCTCATGTTCCAGCGTGGTTATCTGAACTCCAAGTAATTTGGATCTTGACTACTTTCAGCTTATGACTGACTCAATTAGTGATTATGTTGAACTTAACATTAATTGCTTATGGTTCGCAAGCTGTTCTGACAACCCTTCTTTTTATAAACAGCCTATTTGTTTATCAGTCATTTGCTTCTTTAGTTAGCATTTTCAGCTGTTTATCCAATATTTTAAGTGCACAGTTTACATTTTTTACCCTTATTTTTTTTTTATCCAGACATTGAAACTGTTAACCCTTCTAGCCCACTATTTCAACTTCTAATTATATTTATCAGTTCAGGTTTATTAACTTTTTATCCAGTTTTAGCCAGCTACTATTATCGATTGTGTTTAGCTATTTATATATTTAATTTAATTGCTGGCTTACAATTTTAAATCCTTAGGTATATTATATATATTATATAGTTTCTGTTATACAATACTGTGCAAAAGCCTTGAGTCAACACTCATTTCTTTATATTTAGTTCCAAGGAGCCAGACGTTATTCTATTTTTTTTTTTAATTGATTTTGACAAATAGTTCTCCAGGCTTTCTGAATACTCTTTCATAAAGGAATCTAAAAGGCCTTTTTTCAGATGAATAGTTATGTGGGGGGTTTTTATTACTAAGCCACTTAAAACTGATCTATGACTCATTCAAGGATAAAAAGAGGCAGCTAACTCAAACGTAGCTAGTAAACTATTTTAAATGGCATGTTTAGGCACCAACAGCTTTCTACAAAATCTATTTGTTCCCATTTCTTTAGTTGAGTAAATAATTTTGCATCAACAAGGTGATTCTCAAAGACCTCTTAGGCCAGAAGCAAAAAATGGGAATATCCCAACATGATGTGCAATGTGTCCTTAAAAAATTGAGGAAACTGGACAAGTGGAAGTCAAAAGAAGAAGTACCTCATCAGAAATGGTCTCAGTTGATGGTTGGCTGTCAAGAACCCAATGTTAATGTTAAATGTTAAACAAGAGGCATATATCTATGTATGTTCCCTGGTGTGACTGCTCTTTTCATTGCTGTAGCCTGCAAGCTACGGTTATAGTTAAGGTCAGAGATTCATGTATAAGGAGGGAATCGTTTATGAGAATATTAGATTATGGGCCAGATTCATCTCCTAAACTGGATTAGGTAATAAAACAGTCAGCTGCCTCTGAGACCCATGTGGATTTGCTGAGTCAGAGCCCAGCATGCACACATACACACTTAAGCACACACATCGGCACAGATACGTGTGTACACAACAGTCCTTTACTTCCTTTCTCTGTTCCAGCTGAGTCACCCGTCTGTGGGTAATTACTGCCTGTCATTAGTGGTTACCTTTGAACGCAGGCAAAGCAATATGCAAGATGATTTCCCGCAATTTTGAGGGGGGGAAAAATGTGCTTTTATAGCCCAAGTTGAATCTTAGCAGAGGAACTGGGCAAATACAACAGCTGTTCCTTAGTTATTGTTAATTCAGAATGTTCTGAATGGGGGCCAATGTTATGTATTTTTTTTCTTCATTATAGTTTTATTCTCCTTAATTCCTGTTTTATAACTGATCATTATAGTGCTTAACTATTCATATATTCACAGATTTGGTTTGACAGGTAAAAACAAAGTGATTGTAATGATTTTTAAGCTTAAATGAGCTGAACTAAGGTTCTTTTATCACTTCTACGGCTCATCCAGCAGGCTGTAGGCCTACTAGAATAATATATGTGCATAAATACTGAATATCTTATTTTTTCTTCCTTTTTTGCGGGCACAGAGAGTAAAGGGGAGGTTGAGCTGCCTCACTGTTCCAACATTTTTGCCTTGTTTTCAAGGGACCTGCTTGCTGTGACTGGTGGTGCATTGAAATGTCAAATCTATTATCTCAAATCACAAAGGCGTTTAGTGGCCTTTTAAGCTTATGACACTCCCCACTATGCACATTTGGAAGAAGCTGTCTGAATATCCGCTCTTGGGTATTATTCTACTTATAAACAATACACGGATTCTGACATCATAATTTTTAAAGTACACATTCTTCAATGTGCTTGACTTGCAACCCAGTTTCTAAAAAGTTATGATGCTCTGCCAAAAGGAGAACGTAGTGAATTCAAAAGTCAGCATATGAAACGAGGAAACTGAAACGCGTCCTTATTTTCGAATGTTAAAAAGGCTAAATTGCTCTTACTGAGGGAAAAAAAAGTTTGGACCCCCTTGCATTCACTGTAAAGATAAGAATGTCAGCTAAAATGTACAGACTTTCAAATTCAAGGCAGATGTGTGAAGAAATTATTCATGGTACACGGATTTGAGTTACTCTGGGCAAGGATTTAGGAGCTGATGCAGAAGGGAGGTGGTGTGAAGCAGACCTTGTAGCTTCAGTTATTACACATATGCCTTTTTGGAAAGTGAAGGTCAAGATTATGGGAGGATAAGGGAATTAAGTGTATTTTGCGTGGGCAGGCATCTGGGACACCTTGTACCATTGTTATCTTGGCCCCATTTTTACGTAACCCCCCCACACTGCGTAACTGGGATAAGAAAAAAAAGAGAAACAGCTACTCAGGTTAATGCTGGCTCTAAATGCATGACACACATACTGGAATCAGTAAGTGATCCTAATCCCTGATGCAGAAGAAATTGAACATCAGTTAGCTCTGGTTGTATCATGTGAGATATAAAAAGAGCTTTTTCCATGTGTGCCTTTATGGATTGAAATTAGCAGTTCACTGAATATTGGCTCTTGTAACCAGCCAGATATACTTAGTATGAGCCAGATGATGCCTATACGCTTGAGTCAAGTAAAAGTGTATATCGGAGGCTAACAAGAATGTCAGCACTATGTCTGGTACCGGAGGTTTGGTAATTAGCTTTGTTGTTACAGTTGGGTTGAGATGGGACAGGATGAGGCTGAGCTAGGCTAGCGAAACCAAGATGTCCTCTAAACTCAGCAGGAGCTGACATCGGGAGAGACAAATTTGAACCCTGGAGGAATGTTTCAGTGAAAAAGTAAACAAACAAACAGTGACCCTGTGAGCTTCACTCACCAACCCCTACATGCAATAGTCCTGTGAAATATTCAGTACAATGTTCACACAATGCTGCCAAGTGTAATATTACATCATAGTACAAAACACTGGCATAACATGGTACAATATTCAATATTGCTCACACTCTATGACTGCTGCTACTTACCAACATTTTCCCCTTTTGACAAGTGCAATTCAGTAGAATTTAAATTAAAAGTATAATATTTTCCCCATAAACATCTGAAGTTAAGCACTACTTACACTTTAATTAGTTCTTTTATCTTGTAAAATACCTGAACTTACACACTATTTAGAATTACTTAGTGTAATTTTTGTGTTTCTTTTGTTCAAAGGTACATCTTTACATGACTTACATCACAATTATTTTATTTATTTTGATATGTAGAAGTATTTTATAACTGTTATTAGGTAAATGAAATTTCAGATGAAATTCACAAATTCCATTTAATTCTAGAGGAATTACAAAGTGCAAAGTTTTTCAGTGTTCTTCAGTATTCTTTGTGGGTATTAACTTTTTGTGTTTCAACATGACATTTTATTGGGCTACTAATTGGTTTATCCTTTGAGCTGTATGAAAAATATGCAAATACATTTAAAAAGCCAGCAGCTGGTTAATTTACTTTTCTGTACATAAACAGTGTAATACTGCAAATTGATTAAAAAATTTAGACGTACTACGCTGCCAAATTTCAATGGTGCTGGCTGTGAGTAATGTATACATCTATTAATTAAAAAAAGACTCCTTTTATTTTTCTCCCCACTGTCGCCCAGTGCTTGCTTGGCGGATTGTTGTAGGGTCTTTATTTTAAAGTGCCTTGTAATGTTTTCTCACACACAGGAAAATTAATTTAAATAATCATCAAAATACTCAAGGTAAGAAAAAAGCTGTGGAATAGATTTAAATCTACAAGTACGAACATGTAAGTTATGGTCAGTATGTTATTGATTCTGGTATTTAGATTACCCAGGAAAGGTGAACATACTACAAATACATACATTTTACAGTACATGTAGTATAAAACTGAAAATAACATTGCACCCATACAGTATGTTCTTGGATAGCATCCATGTATTTTGTAGATGGGTAGATTCCGGTAGACTTAAGTGAACAAGACTTCTGTGAAATGTTTGACTGTTTTAATGAAATCCATTATTGAGCCAGGCAGAATTAATGCTAGCCCAGCTTCCCCTACTCTCTATAGACTCCCACCCTGCATTGAAATAGTCTCTCCAGCTAATGCAGTGCTGATGCATGACTCACCTAAGCCTGCTCCTCGGATCTTCACTCTGTCTGACTGCCAATAAATGGGGTATGGAGCCACACACTTGGGGTCTCTTTTCAACCATGACATAACAACGCACTAAGGCACTGACTGGAGACGTGCCTGTTTACTGCCTGTAACAAGTAGTCAGCTGGCTTTACGTGTGGCTCAGGCATTAAGAAAGGATGTGCTGAAGGGGGTTTAAGGGACGGCAGCTTCGCAAGATGATGGATTTACAAATGCTCCTTTGCTTTCCTGCATGTTTATTGTGGGTTGCTCCAGAGTACATGTGTGTGTGTATGTGTGCAGCTTTTTGCAAAGCCACTATATATCCATTCAGCATAAGACACATTCAGAATTTATACCATGACCTTTCCAAAGAGGCAAAGAAATTCCAAATGGAGATTTAAGTACAACTTCTGCTTGGAATAATAAGGGAATCCTTTTGTGATAAGAGCCAAAACCAAATCAGAAGCAAAGTTATGCACAGTTTTGGCAAAAGTATTGTTGCTGTGCATACACTTGTCCCTGACCTGCTGGTCTTGCAGCTTTTGTGTGCATGTGCATGTGCTTGTGTGTGTGTGTGTGTACGTGTGCGCAAGGACGTGCACATGTTTTTTCACTCCTTCTGTGTGTCTGTGTGTAATGTCAGCAGAACCCCGGGGAGTGTAGCAGGAGCTCGTTTGATTGCCGCCTCACAGCTGGCTCACGATGTTAGCCAGCCGGGCTCCAAGTGAGGAGAAAAGATACAGAAAGAGTGTGTGTGAGAGAGAGAGAGAAATGAGGCAAAAATGTAAGAAATAGGAAGGAACGGTGACCTGATAAACAGTGAGGACGACATACATACATACACTGTCCAGGCGGAAGAAAGGGAGCAATGTGAGAAAATGAGAGAGAACAGCTTAAAAGAAGAAGGGCAATGTATGGAAGAAAGATAGATAGAAGGGAATGTAGGTGGGCAGGTGTGCCCATGGCAGTGTGTCAGAGTGAAGCAGTTGGGAAAGGGAAAGGTATACCTGACACTGGGTGATCACACTTTCATATTCTCCTTCAGGAAATTTCTGTTATACTTAACACATTTTTCTGCACATATATACAGTGCATATGCTGCAAAACACACACAAACTGATCAAACACACACAAACCCACACATGTGCAATAAGACTAAATGCAATACTCTTTTTTGACAAAGTTGTATTTTTACTCAGTTGTATATAGAATTTGTATTCTATTTTTATCCTATTTAATATTTTATTCTATTTTATTCTACTGTATATAGTATTTTATTTTATTCTATTCTATTCTGTACAGTTGTGTACAGTATATTATTCGTATTGTATTCTAATTTTTACTATATAACTTTTGCACTGTCCACTTTCTGCTGTGACAAAACAAATTTCCCAAGTGTGGGACTAATAAAGGTTATCTTGTCTTATCTTATCTTATAAATGCCTCACACAGACAATGCCTGGGTTTACTGTGCAATTTAAAGGCAAGCTGAAGCCCTTGCTTAGCCTCAGACTGTTTAGCAATTGGGCAACAGCATGGAAAAGCCTTATTGAGAGGCAGATGACTGCATGGCCACAGACAGAGGTAAAATCAGAGAAAGGGAAGGAGACAATGAGCATAGGTATTCAAAAAGGGAAATAAATTGCTGATGAGAATAAAATGGGTAAGGCCAAACAAGAAAAGAAAAATGGAGGCAGATCTTAAACTTGAAAGCCAGGTCAGAGCTGTTGTGAGATCTACCTTTTTTCATTTGAGGCAGTTAGCCTAAATAAAGCCCATCTTGTCAAAACAGCCTTTGGAGACAGTAATTCATGCCTTTGTTACATCTAGGCTGGATTATTGTAACACACTTTATTGCGGGGTTAGTGATGCATCCATTAGGCGTCTGCAAAATGCTGCAGCACGTCTTTTAACTGGAACAAAAAAGTCTGAGCACAATACCCCACAATATTTTAATTTCACTCAACTGGCTACCTGTACATTTTAGGATTGTTTTTAAAGTTCTTTTATTTGTTTTTAAATCTCTCAGTGGTCTATTATATGCAACCACACAAGCTGAATGAGGTGTGCTGTTGCCTGCTATTGTGTGTAGTGCAGGGAGAATTTAGACTCATCTGTTTTGGCTGCTTAAAACAAAAAGAAAATGAGGGTAAGAATGGAGGGTTTGAAAGGGGCGGAGTAGCAATAAAGGTGAAAAGTAGGGGGAGAGCAAAGAGAGACAAATGAGAGAGGAAACAAGGTGGCAGAAAAATAGACTGTGTGTTTTTGGCTGTCGAGAGATGTTTTAGGGATGTGAAGAGGGACTTGCTGTATTAATAATCCAGCTGTTCAATATGGATGAGATGGATTCTCTCATTTACCTGACTGTATTTATACAGTGTTTATCTAACAAAAATCACATATTTGATTTTGTGTGCAAATTCTGATTATCTGAAGTATTTCAGATGCCAATGCTAAATCAAAATAGTCCTTTATTAAATAATGAAATAAGCTATTTCAAAAAGTAAGGCACAATTAAAATAAATTTAAAAAAAATTCAAATAAAGAGAGGCAACCTTCAGAGATGAAGCTGCCAAAAAGTGCAGCTGTTCAAATGGCCACTTGAGGCTGGCTTTAACAGTTAGCTAATCTCAATACACAGTCATGTTAATGTCCAACTTCAGAGCAGAAATAGAAATGTTTATTTGGTAGCTAATTGTTACCTTTACAACAGCCATTTTAAATTTATTCAGGTTTAAAGTATCCTTAATTGAGGCGTGGCTATAATGATAGGTGTGTGGCTATAGCTGGTAGCTGTAATAGTACTAACAGCCCATCCAAGAAGTCTGCCCTCCAGATTTGGTGACTAAAATTTGAATATTTTATTAGTCTATTACGCATTGTTTGACTGCTGCACAGTCTATGGATGTGCTGTACTATTCAAGCTAGCATTAGCTGATAACTTAGAGTCCCACTTCTCACCTAAATATGGTTACATTTGGGTTGAAAAAAAAGGGGATTTATGATAGCCATGATATTCAAATAACCTCATTGACCAAATATATAGGTGTTACTTTGACAACATTAAATTACATTGAACTGCTGTCTAATCTGCCAGTTAGATGACAGCAACCCAGTGAATTAAGACATGTAGAGACAACCTGCTCAAGTTCTTGCTCTGACACTGGGTTGGAGCATCAGAATGGGGAAAAAAGGTAATTTGAGTGGCTTTGCATTATTTTAGTGCCAGGTGTGCTTGTCTAAGTATTTCAGAAACTCCTGATCTGCTAGAATTTTCCCACATAACCATCTGTAGAATTTATAGAGAATGGTCCAACAAAGATGTGCAAGAAAGTCTTGTTGATCCCAGAGGTCAGAGAAGAATGGCCTGGCTGTTTTGGGCACCAATACCGAAAATCGGAAGAACAATACCTTGTCTGATTGCTGATGCAACATTATATTGTACCTGACCATATTCATCCCTTTATGACCATAATGTACTTATCTTCCAGTCGCTACAAATCTCAAAATCTCACCTCAAGCTGGTTTCTTGAACATGACAATGAGTTCACTATGCTTGAATGGCCTCCACAGTCATCCAATCTCAATCTAGCACCTTTGGGATGTGGGGGCACGGAAGATTCACATCATGGATGTGCAGCCGACACATGCACGAAGCTATTATGTCAGTATGGCCTATGAGCTCTCTGAGGAATCTTTCCATCACCTTGTTGAAGAATTAAGATCATTGTGAAGGCAAACTGGGGTCCAACCTGGTATTAGCAAGGGGTACCTAATAAAATGTGTAAATGTAATGTAATCTGTAATGTAACATTAAATCAATTTCTAAACCTATGTAATGCTACTTATCCATTTGAATTAAACATTAAAACTAAACATGTTAGAGAATCAGCGTTCTTATATTATACAGTTTTTAATAAAAACAAAAGACATGTCATAATGTCACATCTACAGAGAGAAATTAACACAAAGTAACCTGAGTGGTAATTGCCCCACTGATCATCATGACTGTAGCATGAGGCCAGCCGACGTGTCTGATTACCTGAAGGGCTCATTGCATTTTAATGTACGAAATGTGCTCAACGACATCATTTCTCATTCAAAACACAGCGCAAGATTAAAAACCCTCTCTGAAGCAGCTCCCAAGGCAGCGCTTTAACGATGCCTTCAAGGACACCGTCAGATCCACACTGTTATATGAACAGTTTATTTTTTATTATTTTCTTGATAGGTCACTTCTTCCCTGACCGTTAATCTGCTGCTGCTGGCCTTCCTTTCCTTTTTCACCTCGAGTTGCTAAGCTCCTCTTTCAGGTTGAGCTGTTTTAACACCCGGTTGTGGATCATATTCGGTTTAATTACCTGTGTGCGGACTGGAGGGGGTATTGGAAATCATGGCCTGATGCGTATTCAATAAATTGACTGAAACAGCAAATGGGAATGGCTACCCCATGACGGGTGTTCATCTGTGCACTGAAGATTTATGCAAGAATGACCTTCATGTATCATCTTTCTTACTTGCAGGCAATGAAAACAGAAATCGTATTGATATTAAGTTAAGAGTGAATGAAGCCTTATCCCTGCTGCAGACTGCTGGGAATGTGTTTTGCTTGTGACTGCATGATTTTAGAAATGTGTAAAAGAAAAAAAAAGTGTATTATACGCAGTAGTTTTTTTCCATATGCAGTGCCACTTTCTCATGTTTTCTGCTACAACAGGGGAATCTTGTCCCCCAGTAATGCAAAGCAGGAAGTAAAGTCTGAAATTAGACATGACAGAATCAGAAAAACCACCAGCTGATATTTTCAGATGTGTCTTGGTTTCCTGAACTAGTGAATAGAAAACACATCAAGAGGGAAATAAAAGTCTCTGAGCACTTGTTTTCTCGACGTGCTGCATTCTGTATTTCTTTTTAATGTGAAGGGGGAAAGGCTTGCCTGGATAAAAAATTACCATGTAGTATAGCTTACATGACACAAATCCCAAGTTTATGTCTCTAATATTATCACATTTTTCCTGCACTCCCCTTTGCACGTCATGATAAGGTGCACAGTTATTACATTTGTTACATACATATATATATATATATATATATATAGATATATATAGATATATATATATAGGGAGAGAGAGAGAGAGAGAGAGAGAGAGAGAGAGAGAGAGAGAGAGAGAGAGGTAGGTAGGTAGGTAGGTAGGTAGGTAGGTAGGTAGGTAGGTAGGTAGATAGATAATGAAAAGATAAATGAAAGTCAAGCCCTGACCTGCACAGAGAAGTAGCTGTCGGTGGCCGCTGCATGTTTTCTTTATTTACTCGTCAGTGGTGTTTACCAGCGGCTGAGAGATTGAAGTTGCAACATCAGGGACTGACTTTTATTACCCGTGGGTCCTTTGTATTCTTGGCTGTCCACTGCGAAAAAGCTTTCTATTGATTGTCTCCGAGGAAGGAAGGGGATTTGGAAACATGCACAGCCACCGAAAAGACAGGGCTGCACTAGCAATCTCTGTAGAGTGCATCAGCCTCTTTAATCTGGGTGTTAACAATGGTGGAAATGACTTGAAGGATCAACATTTTCTCCCTCTTTTGTCCTTGTTGCTGTCATTTCTGCCCTTTTCATGTCTCGCTTTGTCCCCTTCAGCTCTGCTTGTGTGCTGCATGTATGCCTGCAAAAATAAAGGTGCATGCATGCCCAAATGCTCAGCAAGTATATATACATTAAATACACGTTCACTGTGAACTGTGTCCACATTTATTAGCTTGTGCTGCATTACAGAGAATTAACCGACTGAAAAACTTAAGCTAATTAAAACAGCTTGCACTCACAGTGATGGTGCAGGACTGTAATTGATTTCTGAATGGATGCTTTTTAGATGCAAGGATGTTCTGAGAACAACCAATGTCAAAACATCCTGTGTAGCTTGGCTAAGGTACTATTCTTAAAAGTGATTAATTAATGTTGAGCGAAACACAAATTAATTTCCAGCTCAGTCGATACCACTGCAGGCTTACTGTTTATTGTTCTTTTGCTCAGAGAGACTATATTTGCTAAATGACTGATGTATAGACATCATAGTATTAAAGGCAAAATAACATAAAATATCTCTTACGTCCTTTAAAGGCCTGTAAAGCATATCCTCTGTAGTCTCACAGCAGTCGTTAAATAATTCCGAGGCTATATCATATTCCCGTATAATAAGGTAAGAAGGCAAGACGTTGCCAATAAGTAGTCCTTGCCAGGAGTCTTATTATCAGTCAATAATGAATTTACATGACCCATGTGGTGCCAACAAATTGACTCGCTTGCTGAATACAAACTCAAAAATTTGTATGC
This sequence comes from Mchenga conophoros, assembly GCF_057382185.1. Classification (NCBI taxonomy): domain Eukaryota; kingdom Metazoa; phylum Chordata; class Actinopteri; order Cichliformes; family Cichlidae; genus Mchenga; species Mchenga conophoros. The sequence continues at coordinate 33,983,585 of NC_140542.1, forward strand.
ATCCAGGCCTACCAGGGGTGTATGAGCTTGTGGTTTTTTGTATCTTCCTGCGTTGTCGTGCCACATGTGGCAGGGAATCTAAGAAAACACCTGACCCAGAAAGCAGTACAAGGAATGTGAGGCATTACCCTGTCGAGCTCTCCACCCAGCTATTCATTTCCATCAAGACCTGTAATAATGCTGGCACTCTCAGCCGAAATTGCTTTTTGCCTTTCGGGTCAGTACAACTGGACTGCTGGATGGGGGAGGGTGTTGTTCCCGTGTAAGTGTTTTCTGCTCCTTTTTTTTCCGCTTTGCGGTAGTTTGGGTAGTCACCATGCTACGGTCATATTAGTGAAGTGATTTATGTGTGCATTAAGACCATTCAGTCCTCATAATAGAGGTTTACGACAGCATGACTGAGTGCCCCCCTGGCACTCTGCATTTCCACATATCTGACTCTCACCTTTTGCCACACACAAAGTGCAGAATTTATTAGTCCTGTGATGTTATGAATAATGCACTCTGTCATATTTTTTCACAGGGCGCTTTCATTCTGAGCAACAGCATGACCTAGCCAAATATTTATTCACCTTTCTATCCGAGTGGCCAGGCAGTTAAGCTATGTGTAGATATGATCGAGACACAGAAATGCTTTACTCCCTCTGATAGCGCAATGCTTTAACTAGAGCTCCTACAGTGTCTGGGACAGCAATGAATTTTCAACATATCAAACATGAAAAAGAATATCTACCCTGGCTAATCTGCATGCAGACTACATGATTGGTGGTGAGGTAATTGGACGCTTTCATTTGACGGCATGTTGATTGACCCACCTTAACACTTTCAACGTCGTCGGCTTGTCAGGGTTCTGCTTAAGAAATCATAACCAATCACAGTGAGTTATGCAAAGCCCACTTAGAAAAGCGAAAGGCTGACACTATAGGGGAAGCAGCTTGGGATCAGTTAAATTACAGTTTCAAAAACTTTCAAATATCCACTGAGTCTACACTTGAGGCGTGACTACATTGATTTTCACCCCCCAAAAAAGAGCTCATTGATGGAAGAAGTGCACTTGTAGTTCTTTGTCACTCTTTCATAGTGTGTTTTGATCTCAGCTAAAGGCAAGTGTTAAAGTGTGTGATGAATCGGGAACTGACTGTATTTTGCAATATATAAAGAAGCTAAAGTACATGCTGTATCAGCTCTTATCACAGCGTTGCCATCAGAATCTATTATATCATTACAACTAAACCGGCATTTCTCGGTACTTTTCTTGCCTTAGTCACATTGAAATTGGCAAAAGTAACCACAGGCCAAAACTAAAAGATCCTCATTGCAAAGGGCTGGTTTCACTTGTGTTGTGCAATTGCACATATTGGCTTTCTTACCACGAGGCAGTGGGATGAATGCTATCACTGCAGATATCTTAGCTTAGCATGAAGCCTGGAAAGGGTGGCTAAGATTTGAGCGCCTTATTAAATCTAAATAGACAGACAACTAATGGTAACTCTAATTAGTATAGATGTCCTAATCAATTGGCTGGTGACCAGATTCGGCTGGTTTTCAGCTGATCAGCCGTGACTGGTGACCAGTCTCACATATCTCCAATATGTGCAGCTCTAATTAACCTGACCCCAGCCTAACATGCACCTGCCATGTAAGCACATAAATCATTATCATCTAGGTCAGCAATGTTTCAAGTGCACATACCAAAAAGTTCATGGTAACTCAATTTTCTAGTGTTTTAGAGATATAATAGCAAAACACTGCATAGATGTAGACATAAAGTGAAATAACCTACAGTTCATTTTCCTCTGGATTTTCTCTACAGCTTTGTCCAGTAACTTTGAGATGTGTTTGGGTGAGACTGATCAAAGGTCCTGCAAAATCTAACATTTAGCAAATGTTCAATCTTTTATTACGAATTGTAACAAAACAGTGTGTGTACTCTAAACAACTATCCTTAGGAAGAAAGTCAGAATCAGACCAAAACTGCAATCAGAATAGCTGCATCTCCATAAATTGGCATGTTATTGTCTGTGTCCAAAAGTTTGACATTTGTCTTACCTATTATCTTCCTTTTTGCTGATGTATCAAATCCCACACCTTCAAATATTATTAAAACCCCTGGAGGGTCCTAGAAAAATGCATACACTATTGGGCTTAGAGCCACAAATCGACCACGCCCAAAAAAGTGCTATAAAAAATTTATATATTAATATTTTATTCCACTTTAAATTAGCCAATCTTTTAGACCTACTTCTCCTTGAAATATTCATGTCAAGTTTATATCCCAGTTTCGTCACATGAGCGCACTGCTTTTTTTGCCCCAAAAACCAAAAAACTTGAATATTTTCCAAAAAAAACATTTGAGGTAATATTCAATTGTTATTATAATTAGGCCTTTAGATGGACTAAAGATTGGCACCAACATTCAATTCGATAGCCTTTTTTTTTTTTTTCAGGACCAGAAAATGGTCTCCAGGCGGCAAATGCTCCTCCTCTAGGCCGAAATAAGTGCATCGTGCCGGGGTAAGTCGCGACGATTACCGGGGCACGATCACCGGGGACCCATTTTTCCAGCACACACGCCCGATACCACGTGACAACAAATACGTCATTTCCTGTTGACTAAAAAAAAAAAAGCACCCTCTCACGGTCCTAGGGACCAAAAAATGGTCCCGCCCGATCAGCGGGCGAAGCCGCTGCTGCACGCCGGAAATGAGGCTTCATTTCCCGCAGGTCTATCTAAGCAGCCCGCTGTTTTCCAGCCCGGGGTCAAATGTGGAGCAAGGGCGCCACCCGGTGGACAAATAAAGAAATTACAACTCTAAGGCCCGTCCTGCGAAATGAAAATGAAAGCTAAACATCAACGATCCCTTTGACCGTAATTAATTTGCAGTGAAAAATAGCGTTTATAATGGGTTTCAATGGGGCACAAATCGACCACTAAGCACAATAGTGTAAGTTTGTCTGTAGCTTAGCCACTGAAGCTAATTGAAGGAAGTCAGACTTGAATTTTGAAATAAAATCATATCAAACTTTTTTTTGGAGAATTTGGCTATAGTCCATTCAACACTGTGCAAATGGCATGCAATCAAAATTTGAAAATAGCCACAAATCGACCCAAGACCCTCCTTAAAATGCTACCCATTGAGTGTTCTGATGTGAATGAAATCCTGCACTAACATGATGTTTCATAATAACATACTAAAATGTTATGATAGACATATGAAGTCTCCAGTTGGTTTATGGTGTGTTTTTGGAGTACTAATTTAGCTAAAATGTACATAATTGTGCTTAATAACATACACTTTGTGCATTAAGAAAATTTAAGCTGATGCATTCAATTCAGTTCAATGCTGATTCAACGTACCTACAGTTTTCACAACCAGGCAATTTGGCTATACAGACCAAAACTGTTTTTGTTTTTCACACCAGACTGTAAAGATGTTTTTCTGCTGTGAAGATGGGAGTTTTTTTTATTCTGTAGGAATTAACTTGTTTGTTTCTGGAGCCACAAGAGACCAGTCAGGGAACTTCAGGTTTTCGCTCTTTTATGTTATTTTTATTTTTCAGCCCAGAGTTTTACATGGAATGAACAAAATCTTATGAAGTTGCAGCTCAGCTCTATTGTCAATAACTTTTCAATATAACTGTCAAATGTTTTTTAAGTAGTTTAATTGACATTATGGAAATGAGTTTGCCAGGGTTCCATATCAATGCAACTCCAAATGTCATCTCTCTCTAATGGCCTAAGAGATGCAGTCATGTGAAAAAGAAAATAAAACAAAGTATACTGCATGATTTCATAACTTGTCGAACTATAGCAAAAGCTTGAAGTAATCATTTTCCTTATGACTTCCGTCTCTCACATAGTTGTGTATCATTGCCATTCTCTGGGATCACGTACTTGGCATCATTGTGTTGTTGCATGACCCGATTTGGAAAAGCTTGAGGGGCTGCATTTTCTCTGATCATCACACGACTTGACCTGGGTGAATTTGCTGAGATTTTTAGTAAGCTTTTTCTTTATTGGTGATTATTAAATGTGCTAGCAGGGTGTTCACAGGATGCTTTAAACTCAGACATGGGCAGTCATCTATCCATTTGGCTTTCAGTAATATAAAATCTCATCCATTGGCCAGCTTATTACCTCAGCGGGGTATTGGATCACTGGCAGGGTGTAGGTGTTGATTGCCTGGATCTTGTTCTTCCCATTCAGCCGACTCCTCGGGAGTAGGTTTTCTTGCATTTCTCTCTGCAGGTATTTGGCGGTTTCGGCTTTCTTAGCAGTCTCTCGTGGTTCCCAGGTACTTGTTGCTGTCCTCAGTGTCTCCAATGTTGCCTTTTGGTAGTGCAATCCCTTCAATTCAGACTACTTTCCCTCTCTTTGTTACCATCCGACTATACTTCTCCAGTCCGACTGACATTCAGATGTCATTGTTGTAGATTCTAGTGGTGTGGATCAGTGAATCAGTAGATAATTGTGGCATCACAAAGGAGGGCAAGGAAGTGGTTAAGGGCTGGGTATTCAGCAGGTGAGCCAGACACCCTGTGACCATTCATCACTCTTCATGGTTGGCGCTTTTCATGATTTGTCTCCTCAGTTGAAATTTGGTGCAGACTTTATGCAGGTCTGCAGAATGCCATGGGTCTCATGAAGAAATAAATGAATGCAGTGCAGAATCATCATAGACTGTCACACTTATATTGGAAGTTCATTCTTGGATTAGTCATCCACATAGTCTTGAATTGAGCTGAATTTCAGCGAAATAAATGAAAACACCCGTGTACAGCAGTGTGACAAAAACGAAACTAAAACGTTTGGTCATAGTTTCATCTGATTCATCCTCCTCTGTGCATTACTAACAAATTCTGAGGCTTTAGAGCATATTCCTCACCTGCCCACTGTTTTCATCTGCTGATGTGTCTCTGTGTATTCCCCAACTTAAGAAGTCCTCTGAAAACAATACTGATACTGTTTACTGAAGTCTAAGTCAGATGGGAAGCTTATGAATACATAATGCAATAGTTTTGGATGGATTTTGTTCCATTAAACAAACAGCCTGGTTTTTCTATTGAAGAAATTCGCCAGCTGCTTGCGTCCTTAAAAACACTATTCTCAGGCCAAAGAGAAAAATGTCATCTATAATTATACTGTGCCACTGTTGACAGGGGAAGTTTCTGCGAGCGGTGGAAAGGCCTTCACTGCGGAGACTACAGACTTAGAGCTGTCCTGGGCCACAGGGAGTGGATTGCCTATTTGTTGCATCAGTGGTTTAGCAGTCGCAGAAGCGAGTAGGGGGAGTTGATGCAGGGCCCCGGAGGAAGCCACAGTCTCCAAACTTTTTTGGGAACAATTATTGGATTTTTACAAAGTGACTCAGGATACAGGAAACAGACACAGAAACAAACAGAAAACCAGATGGAAATCATGTGCACTTATCGCTCGGATATCTCAGCGGGTATGTACCTCAGGATGTAGAGAGAACCTTTTAGACGTGGTGTAATTTCACATTACCCGAGATGCTGATTAAAATTCGATGTGAATCCAGAAAAAAAAAACGATGCGCTGCTAATGCCTGAGGAGTTCTGGCTGCAGGTAGAGGCTGCTCACCTCTCTGGCAAGCAGCCAGCTTTCATCCAGGCTGCAGCAGCAGAAAATCTAATACAGATGACTTCATCATTTTTGCCTAGTGACCTTTCTGGCATCCTGTTTTACTCCACTCCCCCCCCCCTCACCCTGCTCCTCTCCTTCCCAGAGTCTCTGCAGCTCTTTAAATGCACACCCTGCCATTCTATCTCTTTCTATTTTTCTCTCACCTTGCCTCCCTTTCCACCACACCTCCTCCTGTCCTCCCACGCCACACTCCCTCCGCCTGCTCTCCCTCCTCCCAAGGGCATTATTTAGAGGCAGGCTGAACACAACTTCAAGGTCAAGTGACAGCTCGTCTGCCACCCAAAAACTCTGCTGAGTTGCGCCTCGGTATCGTTGCTGTGACTGCACTCATTTGGCAGCCACACTGTTCACATCTCATCCTAAAACCAATGGGTCCTTGGCCACGGCCACAGGTGACTGTAAGCACAGCCAATCAATAGGTATTACCGTGGCCCTGCTGGTGGCTGTGAATGAAACTGGGTTTTATTTTGCATTTATTAGATGACTGGATACTGATGGTAATATTGGCAGGCTTCTCAAGTACATGCAAGCACAGACATAAACACACAGAGGACAGAATTGGTTTAATGGTATGAGCTGTAATTCAACTGTAGGTGGAATCGTCTATTTTTAAGGAAATTACCACTGTACTGATTCTTTGGTTTTAAAGGAAGTGGTAATTGTTCTATCCCAACTGTGAACAGAAAACCCTTGATCTCTGTGAACAGAGCTCCAAAAACATGAACTTAGTTTGTGATAAAGAACAAAAATTTACAAAATGCTGTGTTACAAGAGCACATGATTTTTAACTTGAGGAGAACAGAGCTCCTGAATAAGTCAGAGTAGCATCATCTCCGTACACTCCAATTGTTTTCTAGCAATGGTGACTCATGGAGCTTTGCAACATATCATAGCATGGTTAGCCACATATGCTAACTGTGCATTACAGAGGATTTAAAAAAGGTAAGATGTTAAAAAATAAGACTGTATATTATCAGCTCACATGAATTCATTTGTGCCTGAAAACATGTCAGTGGCACAATCACCAATGGCGTGGCTTATTAACGGATGATTAGCCTAGGGTACTCACTTATACCTAATTAATTGAAAACTGTGTTCTATTTGAAACTGAAAAAAAGTAAATAATGTTTTAGTCTTTGTCCAAAAACTTTTTCAAGATTCACTACACAAAAGGCAAACTTCTGGTTAGCGCAGTTACACCTTCTTGGTTGCCAGGATATTGCGCCCACCAACACCAGAGGACTTTGGCACACAGTCTAATGTAAACTATTTCTGAAGCTGAGGGAATCCTGTTGACTTTCTGCACACCTGATAAAAATACTTCCTTGCCAGGTTAGAGTCAAGCGATTGTTCACAAATTTATTCCCATCTTTATTAATCACAGCAGGAGTAGTTTTGCTCCATGCAACTTACAATCTTTGAATAACTGACAGTAGGCTGTTAGCTAGCCGTAGCTAGCAAGAATAAAATAACCTTTTGTAGCAAAACAGCATAGATCAATCTGCCGCCTTCTTCTTGACTTCCCCTCATGAGCCCATGTGAGTCTGGGCTTGTTCGTAATTGCTCAAATTTTGCCAGTGCAGCCTAAAACACCGTTGGCCCTCTTTTACCTGTTCTCCCCTCCTGCTTCTCTCTAAATTTATCTTGAGCTTTCTTTCACATGCACTCTGCTTTGCAGCTCTGGGGAAGAGGTCAGGTGTTTTTCAAGGTGTTTGGGAACAAATCATCTATGTTTACTGGCCCCACCGCGCCAGGTCTAGGGCTTTACTTACAGGTCCGGAGGCGGATGTTCACTTTGGGGAGGTAGCTGGGGAGAGATTTAGTGGAATCATTAAAGTGAGAGGAGAGGCCACTGTAGAATTGAAGAAGCCTCTGACAAAGAAAACAGCTGTGGAAATGTGTGGAAATGGACACATTACCTGGTTCAGTACCTGTATACACATACACACAGACACACACTAGTGCACATATGTACATAATGTATGGAAAATCCAGTGTGTTATGTAATAAATGCTCGGTCATGGCTCATTTCTCATTTTAATATTGCATCAATGTAGTATGGCATTACTAATGTGTTGTTGAGCCCTGGTTGCTGTGATAGTGGCTTTCGGCTCATCTGTATTCTTGGGTCAGGTGTTTCCCATCTTCCCCCTTCACAATACCCCATAGTTTCTCTACTGGATTCTGCTCAAATGACTGGCTCGTTGTCACGGCTCAACGGCACGAGGGAACAGGGATGGACACAGGCGCAGAAACCAACCCGGAAGCGAGGTGACAGAAAACAAATGATTTATTTCCGCCCACAGGGAAAACAAAGGTGAAACACAAAGCGACGCCACCACACTAGTGGCGCGTAGGATTCGTCTGTGAAAATGAGGGCGACCTAGACACCTCTAGGAGACGGCTGAACAGCGGGGACAGCGGGGAGGTAGAAACAGGACTAGGTAGGGGCCGGGGCACTGGAACAAGAGGAGATCACGATCAGAGGGATCCAGCAGACAACCAATAATCCTCCGCAGTTGAATTGAATTGCCTTACTTGGTTTCAGATGGAGGGGACAGGTGGAGCGGAAAACCCGGAAGCGGTCGAGGCGTGGGGAGGCAGGCAGGTGAGCAGTGGGTCGGCAGGCCACGTTGTGTGAGCAGCTGGCGGCCCGGTCCAGGAGGACGGGAGCGAGGGGAACAAGATCTCCACTCCGGGTGCTATCGCTGAGGACAAGAAAAGACAGGTCAGTCATCACACGGCGTTAAGACAAGGTTTTAGGATGCTCCACTGAACTAACATGGGAATAGCAGATACTCAGGCGATGAGTGGTTGAGAGCGCAGGTCTGATATGCCGCTGGCACGATTGCTCACAGGTGGTCAGCCAGGGAGGGGCAACCGGACTCCGCCTAAAGGAGGAGGAGCCGCTGTCTGAGACCTGCAGGTGCCCAACCAGACCATGACACTCGTCAGTCAAGTGCAGTAATAACGTGGCCAGCAAACCATCTGGTTTAGTTTTGGCACTATGAGCTTAGCACTAGGTGCTATGCTCTGCTGGAAAATAAAATCTGCAAATCACCAAAAAGCTTGATAGGAGTGTAAAGACTGAAGCATGCAGTTTCTCCAAAATCCCAAAATGTTGGGACAATGTAAAATGTAAACAAAAAAAAAGAATGGATATAATTTGCATATCTATTAAACCCCTTTTTAAAATTCATAAGCAAACATAGAAACATATCAAGTGTGTAAACTAAAAAATGCATCATTTTAAGTAATTTTGTTTAAAAGTTTTGTGTTTGATGGCAGCAACACATCTAAAAAAGTGTAGCATCCCCTTTTCTTTAAACAACACTCAATAAACATCTGGTAATGGGTGAGACCAGCCACTGGATCTTTGGGAGAGGGATGTTGTCCTATTCTTGTCTGATCTAAAAGCTAGCTAGCTAATTATATGGCTAGTTATTTTATTTTATTTTATTCTATTTTATTTTATTTCTATTTATTTAATGTCAATAACTCACCCACTTGCTGCACATAATGTCCTCCTTGTATATACTCATTCACTGTATATAAAGTTCTGTCTATCTCTCTCTTTTTTTTCTTTGCACAGTCAAGGAGCGTATCAGGTCACATTTCACTGCGTGTTATACCTGAATAACCATGCACGTGACAAATAAAGAATCTTGAATCTTGAATGAATCTTGATAAAATAGCTGGTTGATAATCTGTTGATTACTGGTTAAAAGGGAGTTCTTTCTTACCACAGTTGCCTAGTGCTTACTCATAGGAGTTTGCCTGATTGATGGAGTTTACACTATATTTTAAAACTCCTTGAGGTGTTGTGAATTAGTGCAATATAGTTAAAAGTGAAACTGAATTGAATTGGTTTACTAAAACACAAAATATTCTATTTGTATAAGCTATAAGCCATAACAAGCCATCCAAATTAAACAAAAATTTTACTTTACAGGTAATAAATACAGAATATATGAAAGTTTACCTTTATGCCTTTGAGCAAAAATTGCTTTTTTACAATTATCTATGTTTACTGTCTCCACAGTGCCAGGTCTACAGTGTAAGGACGAACTGAGACATTCTGAAAATTATTCTTTCTTTTCACCTGAGCAAAAATGCTGCCAACTTGTTTTTTGATGTGTAAATTTCTCAGCTTGGCAACCTCGAGAGCTTAACTGTTATCCAGCAACCATCTGTCTCTGACTGAGATATTGTGCAGATCAATATTACTGTGGTTCATACCGAGCTGTGAGGACAACCTGGAGACCAACACGCCTGGCGATGTGATGCTCTAATGAAGGCTATGTAGTCAACTGAGGACATGAACACTTGAATTATTACTTTCATATGCAGGAGGAAAAAGGAGGAGGAAGTGAAGGTGGAAATGAGTTACAGATTTGAACTCTCCTCCAGTTCCTGGTCATTTTTATCTCCAAATTAACTAGCCTGGTCTTTGCATGTACTGTAATAATTGTAAATCACAGTAGGAGAGGAAATGATTTTGCTATTTCCAAAGGGCACTGAGGTGAATAACAAGATATGGGATCAAAGAGAAGCAAAAGACTAATTAGAAAGCATTAATAATTAGTTGTAGGGTTCTTGGGTCATGGCCACCAATCCAGAGGTTAATAAATGAAGGACAGCTGGGCACAGTGACATCCCATTGACACGAATGCTCATTGGGACTTCTTATTCATAAGCTTTCTGTCTTTGACAAAAGAGCACAGATGATCTGAATTACATCTATGAGCTCAGTCTAACTACAGAATGGACAAGCTGCTTCACAATCCTCACAGTCAGTGAGCAGCCTATCACGATGCTGGGCTGTTTTTTTTATGACATCAAACCAGATTTCCCTTGTCAAGAGCTGTTGTCATAGCGACTCACTGACTGACTGGAAGAAGTGTTCGTTCTCATTGGATATGGTTAACATTTTATTACTGAGGCAGTGTGACTTACTATTTTCTTCACTGTGTTTTATTCCTGGGAATTAAAGTAGCACATCAGCTGGAATTTTGAGTTTTTCAGGGAACTTTTTTTTTTTCTTTGTGGCGGTAGCAAATCTCCTGGGTCTTCATCTGTGAGGAAGAAGCACCTCATCAGCCTAGATTTCATAATGTGATTATAATTGTTGATTAATGCATAACATACAAGATGAAAATGCAAATCAAGAGAGTTTACAACTGAGTAAACTTTGTTTCAACCCCCTTTTTTATGATACACACACAGTGTTATAAAGTTTAGTATGGGGATTGATAGCTTCAACTCCTAATGACCTCATCCTTCCAAACTTGCACTCACCCTTTTGAATGCATAAGTACCTCCACACAAGTGCTCTTTAAGTACCCTGATGGTGTGTTGGTAATGGTCAAAAAGTTGGGTGTGCAATGCTGTGCATTTCTATCTGTGAATGGTTGGCAACATAGGAGAAAGGGAGGAACCATAAAGCTATTTTCAGGCAAAGGAGGGATGGCATACTGGAGAAATAATTAAGCTTCAGTAGTGCAGTAAAACCAGTAGTGAGTCTACAGACTGTTGGTGCCCGAGGCAAAAATTCACAGGGGCCCCCTCCAACCAACATTAATCACCATTATGTTATAAATATGTGACATCAACAAAAATATAGCAAAATCCACATTTTAAAACAGTTTCACATTTATACTATTTTCATGTATACATATAGATATCAGATAGATAGACAGATGAAAAATGCAGATATGAAGAATATTAAAAACTGAATAATTGAATATGTTACTCTAGAAATGGAAGAGATCATGCTTATTTTGGTAGCAATGCCTGAGAAAAAGTTAACTGGTTGTGAAGTGATAATAATGTAACTGCTTGCTTGTACGTTCTTTCAGCCTGCTAGCTATGCTAACAAGTCTGTGTTCCAGTGTCTTGATTATGACTGCTGTCCCAACAACTCAAGCTGGACACACTGCACTGCTATCTTCTACTAATGATGCTATTACTCTACTTATTTACCTAATGTTAAACATGGATTAAACAAAAGAAATAATGTGATGCTAGACCAGCGGTCCCCAACCTTTTTTGCGCCACGGACCGGTTTATGCCCGACAATATTTTCACGGACCGGCCTTTAGGGTGTCGCGGATAAATACAACAAAATAAAACTAGTACCAGTACCGAAAAAAAGAAGATTTATTCATAACACACGTGAAAAGACCCAGGAAAACCGAGTTAACGATAAAAACGATAACAAAATAACGCTGAAAACCAATAAAAATCCTGAAAACCATACATTTCACGCCTAAGCCTCAACTCTCGCGGCCCGGTACCAAACGACTCAAGGACCAGTACCGGTCTGAGGCCCAGGGGTTGGGGACCGCTGTGCTAGACGACCTCGTAATATTTATAATACTTCCCCAACAGTTAAGGTTACTGGCAGCATGTAGTTAGTAAACTTGAGTTTTTTCTCCTGCAATTTCTTTTTTCACTCACAGGAGGTTAACTCCTCTTCATGTTTGCTAAATTATTGTCATTGCTGCTATTTGGTTTGTTTAAAAAGGATCATGCACAGGAATGAAGTCAGGTTGGTGCTTCTTAAGCCTTGATTGTACTCTTGCGGACACGAACACAGACAGCTGAAGACACGACAGCTCAGTACTCATGCTCCTTTGAAGTCTGCTGCCTGGGGCACATCCATAGTTAGTGTATTGTAAAGTAAATTCTCTACGGATGAATCCATGCAGACACAAAAAATTGGCACTCTTCCAGGCATTCACACAGACTTTTGTACGCCCCGTCTGATGATGAAATTTACATCACATGGACCAGAGCTGACCCCAGCAGACAGATGTGAAAAGTATAATCAGGGCTTCAGGGAGGTCCAGTCTTACCTATTGTTATTGTAAACTTTTTTACATTGCCACTGGTTTAAGTTTGTCAAGTCTGAGACAACATTTTCTTTATAAATATGCTACTGATTTCTTGATCCTTAGATTTTGACTCTTGTAAGGGAGTTTAATGCATCACATCATGTTTATACTTTTTAAATCTTTAATAGCTGTAAACTGAGATGACAGGAGTCCTACTTTATCTGGATCTGTGCAGCATTTTAACTTCCTGTTAGTCTCACGAATTGAGACATTTTTTTTATCTGTAATTATCTCAAATGTTTAAAAACTCAACACTCAACACAACAGAGCTGGCTTTTATCAAACGACTGTGAAGGAGGCAAACTCAGATATTTGCATAGGATTGTTTTTTGAAACATTAAGCTTACATTAATCTGTTTAATTAGTTTTTTTGGGTGGGGGGGCCACACCTGAAATCCTTCTTGGGTATTTTCTCGCCTACAAACTGTGCATTACAGAAACTCTTTGCTTTGCGTCTTTAAGACTGACACAGTGCTGACTCTGGTACCTTTTGTTTGCTGAGTGTTTTGACATACTGTTTGTTTTTTCGCTTCCAGTTTGCCCTTGAAAAACTGAATTGTCAGAAAAGGACATATGTTATTATACTATAAATGATTATATATATTAACTAGCATACAAGTCTTGTGTATAAGTGTAGATTCAAGGAAACAGACGTAAATGGTAAATGGTAAATGGCCTGTATAGCGCTTTACTTGGTCCCTGAGGACCCTAAAGTGCTTTACGCGTTCAGTCATCCACCCATTCACACACTGGTGATGGCAAGCTACATTGTAGCCACAGCCACCCTGGGGCGCACTGACAGAGACGTATCTATATTACATTCGGCATGGTTTTATCCTTATTATAAGTTGTTTATTTCCCTGCCCTATAACTTCCAACTAAGCAGACTGGGGTAAGACTGGGGTAAGTAATATGAAAACACATGGATTTTTACGCTATTTAATAATTTCTAAAACATGGGATAAAAGTGAACTCTACAAATTCAGGTTACTCTTAGATCTCATCTAGTCTAGAGCCTCTCCTGCTAGCTGTAACCCACTGTGGATCAATCACTTATTCATTTTATGCTTTTTCCCTTTTTTTGCTTTTCTGAATGCATATTTTCTGAATGTGGTTCTTCAAACAGGCTTTGTGATGGTGAGGACAAGATTTTAGTTTAGTTTAGTTTTTTTAAACCTAGCTTTACCTTTTGACATGGCTGGTCTCTGTGGTGCAGATTATTCATGCCCTGACATTCTGGTTAGTGTTTTGCGTTTTGCCTCAGTACTCTACTGGTGAAATCATTCTGACATCTTTTTTTAAAGTCTTAAAAGTATTTTGTGAGATTTGTAGTCTTTTTCTTCCACATCTTGTCTTCTCAAGATGTGGAAAAATCGCAGAACAGTGAGAAGGAATTTGAATGTGAAAAAAAAAAGTTAGCTTCATCATTTTTCTTGATGTGTTGCATGAGGGATAGAATACCCAGTGAGCAGAGATGACATCATTTACATCAAATGGGGGATTTGGTGATACCCAAGGTATATCTGTCCAGGAAGATATTAAAGTGTGTAGATCTCAGAACAGATGAGCCGCTCAGTCGAGGCAAACAACAAAAATAGAACTCCATTAGGAATAAATTGGAAATCGGCTCAGATAATAGTGAAGTAATTTGATCTGAGAAGAGATTTATCACTTTCAGCAGAGCTTTTTACCAATTTAATTTGACATTAATTTGACAGATTGTTTACTCAAATCTTGAGCATGATTTTGCTCATTAGAAACATACCAGTGTTTGATCCCTATCACAGTGTCAAAATTGTCTAAACAAGGAGGAATTTCAGTTTAAGATGGAGAATTGTGCTGCTGGAGCTATTCCTTGACTGAAAATGACGAAGCAGTGCTCAAAAACCCAGCGATACACATGATCATCCCTATCTGGAAGTCATTTCACAAACATTTTAATACGTCAGTACAGACAGAGACAGGCAAAGAAAAAGTAATGCCACGTATATTCTGAAATATTTTCTTTTGTTAGCAAAGTTTAAAATGGGTAAACAGTCATCGTAGTTGTTTCTGTTTTGTTTCTGTTTATAAATATAAATATGCTATACCGGGTGTAACTGATAGCATGAATAACAGTTTATTCCCATTTATAGGTTTTCATAGGACCCTGCTGTTGTGAAAGTCTTCACAGATACAGACCAAAACCCTGCATCTGTGGTCAGTGATTGATGGGTCTGACCACATTTGCATTGTCTGTGGTAATGAAGCAAAAACTGTCTGCCCAGCCTCAAACTGCCAGTCTTTCAGGCAAGAGACTTTCTATTCATTGTATGTCTTCCTATTGCACGGTTCTTCTGGAAAAGCTTCCCTTGCTTTCTGTGTGCAGATTGGACAAATGCCTCCGTCTGTCTGTCTGTTCTTCATCTTTCCTGACAATTGAACTTGATACACATTAAACTTTGCAGGACTGATACTAATTTTATCACCATGCCTGATTTTATGTCTTTTAGCTGAAACAGCCTTTTGTTTTTTGATATTTTAATATTTGTCTTCTTTTTCCTTTAATGCATCACCTTGAGAACTTTACACCAACTCATCAGTAAAGGTGCACTGGACTAAATAATGAATTTAGAAAAAAATACTCTAGATGCTTCATCTGCTATTTTTATTTTTCTTTCAGCCTGGCTGTATTTAAATGTTGTCATTAGCATTGCAAAAAATAACCCCACTGCATGTTTGGTCCAGTCATTAGACCATCATTATATGATTTATAGTTGTAGTTAGTACCCAATAGACTGAAGCTCAAGTCATACTTATTCCACTGCTTATTAGCAGTGGCATTAGTTGAAAGTGTCCTATGAATTTGCGTACTTCATTGTCTAATGGGTTGTGATAATGATTATTTTCCTCCTTTTTACGGCAAATGTGAGCTGTTGTCTATTAGCATCTTTTATTTCTCCATCCAGCTGTTTTTTAAGCACAAGTTATTGTTCACCAGATACCATTTTCTCTAGGAATTGTGCCTGCAAACAAACTGTTTCAAATTAAAACAGAAAAGCGATTCCCTTCTGGTAAATATCTGTATGCCTAGTGGATCAGCTGCTGAAGATGTATGGCTTGAATAAAATAACGGGATATGAAACACATCGCCATTTCCTTTAAATAAACATTGTGCTATACATTGTTGGGGCTGAACACAGCTGAGAAGGTCTGACTTCTTTCAGCTGCATCAACATTAAAGAAAAGGCAAAAAGAGAACATGCAAGGTTTATTCTTGCATTAGTGCTAGTTTACCTGCTGCCCAAACCTCCAGCTGATATTAACAGGCTGCTTTTCTTCACGTCAGATTCAGCGGAAACTTATAATTCTGGTCCTCTTTAAAGGAAATAAAGGTATAAATGAGCTCAACACCTCTCCCAAAGAAACCTGTGTTGGGGTTGTTACTTAAGGATTTAATATATAACAAATTAGTGACTACTTATTTAATCCCAATAAAAAACTAACTGCTTGTTACATACATGGTACTTTATCATATAACTGCCAAGCTATATAATGATATTGAATAAGGAGAATATTTATAGTACAGTGTGTGGTTCTGGTAGTTCTCCATGTTTCCCTTCCTTAAGAATGGCATCTTGATAGCCATCTTTCCATTAAGACTATTTCTGATTAGTAATGGATCAACTGAAAGACCAGATAAATCTCTCAGGTCTTTGCTGACCTCCCACTTCTTCCTTTTTCCTCAACTTTTACAATGGCTTCAGACTTTTTGGCTTATAGCCCTGATGAATGCTTTTTTGGTACAAAAATATTATTTTATGTATGTCAGACTTTTTAAGAAATTGTGTTTTTGCAACAGGCTTCTAATAACAAAGTGTCTGGCTGTTAAGTGGTTCAATAAACCCCAAAAAAACATTCCTCTGAAAATGGTCGGGTACAAAAAGACTACCGAATATGAGTGAATGAGTGAGCCTGGAGAAGTACTGCACGAGAGCAGTTTTGTTTAAACTACTTGATGCACTGCATCAGTATCGAAAAACAGATTGAGTAAAATATCCCATCACAAATATGAAACCCAGCACTCAGTGATACCAAAAGTATCTATCTAGGAAACACATATTAAAACAATGATGGATGAGACTGCGAAGCAACACAAACACATCAAAACTAGATGTACATTAGGAATAAATTCACTTAGATAATAGTGAAGTAATTTGATCTGAGCTGAGCCATTATGGCTTTTAGCAAAGCTTTTTTACCAATTTAACTAGACATTAATAATGGCAGATTGTTTACTCAAATCATAAACATGATTCTGCCCATATAAACATGCCAGTCTTGGAACATTATCATGGTGTGTTTAAACAAAGAGGCATTTCAGCTGAGCCAATTACCCATCACTTACTTTAAAAAAAGAAACAAAGAGGAGTAAAGCTGAGGAGTAAATAGTTAGAACAGACAAGAAATAGACAGAAATGCATGTATTTACTGCCTCAGTCTTTTGCTGTGTCTATGGAACATATTTCCACAGTGTACAAACAAGGCTTTGTTTCCTCTGACTCTAAACAGATGACTGTGGAGCTGTAAAGTCTGATATGCTAGGTTATCTGGTCCATCTGCGGGCAGAGTGCTGTGCCTCAAGCTGTAAATCTACATGTACGTGTAAAGCAAGATAAGAAAGATCCCAAAGAGACGAAACCTTTCAGTTAGCAAGTAGCTTTTGTCGATTCTGCTGTTCTATCGCCACAGTTCCTGTTTCACTCTGAGTGGATCACTTAAAGTGCTGTCCATATCCATCACTGGCATTTTATTTAAACAAGCAAGGGCAAAATTCAAAAACGTCATAGAACAGTGTTGTGTGACAGTATTTTATACAGACTCATGCAACCATCCCCAATAAGCCAGGCATGAATCCTGCATGAGGGGCACATTCATTGGTTTATATCAAAAACACAGATTCATGTCTGTTAGGGGAAAAAATGGCACCGTAGACAGCCAAAGCAAACTTGTTGCCATGAAATACAAATAGTTTTCATTTTTGTCTGTTATTCTTTGAGTGGCTAAATAGCTTTAATAGCCATGTGACTTTTGTCTGCAGCACAGTATTATTCCTGGTTACCACGTTTTGGTTTTCATGCTTTTGTGCAGCCATGCTGGAGGAGGATCGCTTGCCCTGACGTGAACTCATCACATCTTACCATAGCAAACATGACTGGAAATGAAGTGCCACATTTTGTAATTTGGACAGTTTCTGCCTTTGGCAATAAGTAGTGCCGCTGAAAGGGAAAAACAGCCAGATTTATTTTTAATACAACTTCTCTTGGGAATGCGAAGGGGACAAAAACATGAAACACAAGGCTAGGGACAAAAAAAAACTGGATGAGTCATTTTCATTGAATTGCTACCAACTTTTATCATGACAAAGATTTGAGTACACTTCGGGGTATTTTAATTGCTTTTGTTCTTCTAATGAGGAAATTATGAATTTAAGTATATACTTAAGGATGAAAACAGTGTCCTCTGATGCTCAGCCACACTAAGACAGCCAAGAGACATGCTCACTGGCTTTACCAGAAATTGAAAGTGATGGACAGCAAAACTGAGTTAACCCAGAACAATCAGTGACCTCTATGCCTCCATGAAAACCCCCTTTAACTACAAGTGTCAACATTTGTGTTTGTTCTTGGCAAGAATATCACCTCTATCCTGAGCTGTTATACCAATCAGATTATTCTTTTTGAAGACAAACACTGAAGGACCGTGGTTTCATCAGCTAAGTAAGAAATGTCTTGTTTTTTTCAAGGCACAGCACTTCTAAACAGCTTATGAAACAATCGATTTTGCCTGTCACAGTCATCCTTAGTGCAGCATTTTTGCTCACAGCTCAGATGTGTCACAAAGCATTGATAGAAGTGATCTGTAACAACAAAAAATTGCAATTTTTTGTTTTGTTTTTTTTGCACAGAACAGTATTAAACATTTATGCTAGTATTTCCTCTCATACACAGCATTAAATGGAGAATGTACTCACTTTTTATCTGATTAGGATTGACTTACATTAGCCAGGCTAATTGGATTGATTGTCATTTTCACCTATGACACTGTGTAAGTGAGTATCCCTTACAAAAAGTTACTACTATCCTTATCCAAGAAAACTTTAGCCCTTATTCACATACATTCACTATACTATACTAAGTACACATGTTCAACTACCCATTAACACAAATATTATATTAGCCAATCACATGGCAGGAACCATGTGATTGGCTGCGGTTAGGCATGTAGACGACCCGCTCAAGTTCAAGAAAGGTGATCTAAAGGGAAGAAATGTGATTTAAGTGACTTTGAATGTAGCATGGTTGTTGGTGTCAAACCTTTGAAGCATATGGGCTCCACCAGCAGAAGACCACACTGGGTGCCTCTCCTGTCAGCTGCTGCAAGCTAAAAAAACAAAAAAAGAAGGGAAAATTAGACTGTAATTCACACAGGATCACCAGAATTGGACAGGAGAAGACTGCAAACATTCCCAAGTCTGATGAGTCACCGTTTCTTCTGGCACGTTCAGATGTTAGGGTAAGAATTTTGGTGTAAACAGCATGCAAGCATAAGATGCCAAGTCACAAAGCTCAAATCATGTCAACACCTTTCTGCATCTATGCCATGAAGAATTGAGGTCGTTCTGAAGCTAAAGGCCAGCAAACCTGGTAACAGCAAGGGCATGTTGAGCATATATTAACACCAATCCTTAGTCTGGGTAGTTCACTACCACACCCTACTTAGCTGACCAACCACCAAATCAAATCAAATCACTTTTATTGTCACATCAAATGTGCATGTACACTGGTACAGTACATGCGAGTGAAATTCTTGTGTGCGAGCTTCACAAGCAACAGAGGTGTGTAAAAATACAATTGAAGTAGTCTGAACAGTTAATGGCTGGGGTGACTGGAGTCCTTGATGATCCTCCCCGCTTTCCTCAGGCACTGCTTCCTGTAGATGTCCTGGAGGGAGGGAAGCTCACCACCAATTATCCGTTCAGAACACCGCACTACTCTCTGGAGAGCTTTGCGGTTGTAAGCAGTGCTGTTGTCATACCAGGTGGTGATGCAGCCAGTGAGGATGCTCTCAATGGCACAGTGATAGAAGGTCCTGAGGATGCGGGGGCTCATGCCAAATCTTTTCAGTCTCCTGAGAAAGAAGAGGCGCTACTGTTTTGTTTATGTGTACTGACCACGTAAGATCCTCAGCCAGATGTACACCAAGGAACCGGAAGCTGCTCACTCTCTCCACAGCAGCACCGTTGATGGTGATGGGGGTGTGTACTTCTCTGCACCTCCGGAAGTCCACTATCAACTCTTTACGACGTTGAGGGTAAGATGGTTGTCTTGACACCACAGGGTCAGGGCGCTGACCTCCTCCCTGTAGGCCGTCTCATCACCTTTGGTGATAAGACCCACCATTGTAGTGTCGTCCACAAACTTCACAATGATGTTGGAGTTGCTAGTGGCCATGCAGTCGTAGGTGTAGAGTGAGTACAGAAGAGGGCTCAGTACACACCCCTGTGGAGCACCAGTGTTCAGTGTGATGGGGGATGAGGTGATGCTGCCCAGTCTGACCACTTGGCGTCTGTCAGACAGGAAGTTAAGGATCCAGCTGCAGAGGGAGCTGCTCAGTCCTAGATCCTGCAGTTTCCTGTCCAGCTTCGAGGGAACGATGGTATTGAATGTTGAGCTGTAATCTACAAACAGCATTCTCACATACGTGTCTCTCTTCTCCAGGTGCGAAAGGGCAATCTCAGCTAAAACTAGACAATCTCATTATGAAGGAATGTGTGAGTGCAGATCTTATAAAACGTTGCTAAACCCTGATCGGTACAAATATATATGCCACATATATACACATATATGTGCCCAGCAAGCTACTGCCTCTTTAAACCTATTAACAGATAAAAATACATCAAAAAAAAAGAAAAAAGCATTCTCCGGTGATATTACTGGGAAAGTGTGTGTTAGTGTGTTAACGGGGGACTCTACCCCCCGTAGAAAAAAAACATAATGAGTAGATAATGTACGTTATCAGATCCTTTGATATTAATGCACATAGCGAGGATGCAGCATGAGCCAAATTCACATTAGAAGTATCTTTTCCTAACAAGGCAAAAAATTCAGGTGACATGCTGCTTATTTTTCCACTTACACGGA
Organism: Mchenga conophoros; assembly: GCF_057382185.1. NCBI lineage: Eukaryota > Metazoa > Chordata > Actinopteri > Cichliformes > Cichlidae > Mchenga > Mchenga conophoros. The sequence goes on from NC_140542.1 coordinate 34,004,329, forward strand.
GGAAAGGAGGCATGAAAAATGAGAAGAAACGCAGTCCTTTATTAACATGTTTAACTGAATATCTTAGCTGTCAGATGTACGTTCACTGATCCTGTGCTATATCTAACAGATGACAGGTTGCTTCTGGGGTTTTTTTTTTATGTTAGGCTATTTATTTCCATATGTGTAGGATTTATGAGGACATTATATTCATAAACCAAGCATTTTAAGTTTTATTTCCTGTGCAGCATTTTAAGATGTATAGGTGCAACATAAAGCATTTCATTGCATATTCTGGTACAGACACATGCTCCACAATACAAGCACTTAAAGTTAATAAATAAATAAATAAATAAGTGGAATGATTCCTATTATTAAACCCAGCTTCCTGTCACCGGAGAGGTGAAGAAGGAGGAGCAGCAAATACGCGAAGGGTGACAGCACTGATGGAAAGGAAAACAGCTGCCTATAAATAACATCAGCGGATTCACCGGCCCTTGTAAAAAATGATGATAGAATGCATTTGAACCCTGAATGCCAAGTAAAAGGAGTGGCAGATATATGGCGTACCGCTAACCGATAATAATTGGCTTCTTCTCACGTTGTGCTCTACAGTTCGTCTTTTACGGGAAAGAGTGATAAAGATAAGGTTGCCTGTTTGAGAGGGGCGGAGAAGGATGGTTGTTGGCGGCCACGTGCATCTCACAGCTGCACTCTGCACAGGCGGTATGCCAGTCTGTGTAGTTTTGGTGAAAAGACATCCTGCTTCAAAGTTTAATTACATTTCCTGCACGCTCATTCTCAGGAAATGTAAAATAACGCACATATGACCCAGCAGCTTTTCACCTGCTGGGGCCTCTAGAGGGATCGCAAAATGTATTTTATTTATTTAAACTAAAACATTCATAGAGGCCTGTGTTTCATTTACATTGATGTTGAACATGTGCAGAAGTTGGGAAAAAGGTGCAGTTATTTATTGAAACAAGTGCAAACATACATGGATGTAGAGCTTACAAGGCTAAAAAAAAAAAAGCCCAAAAAACCAAAACAGTTCATATAATTCTAAGATAGCTGAAAGTCGGTATTTGGTATGACCACCATTATTCGTCAACACAGCCTGAGTTCTCTTAAACAGGTTTACTTGTAATTTCTTTAAGTAGTCTTCAGGAATAGTTCTCCAGGCTTCCTGAAGAACATTCAAAGCTCTTCTTTGGATTTTGGCTGCCTTTTGTTCTGTTCTCTGTCAAGATGAGCCCATGCTGCTTCAGCAATGTTGAGGTCCGAGCTCTGGGGAGGCCAATCCATGACTGATAGTGTGTATTTCTATCTATTTATGCTTTTACTGTATTGACGGTGCATTTGGAATCATTATCATGCTAAAGGAGAACCTGTTGCTAATCGCTTGTTTTCCAGGTGAATGCAAATCTGATGCCAGGTCCTCTATCAGGTCTTTGCTGGATTTCTTTCCCATTTCTTAAGGATTTAATTTTCAGACACTGTTGATCTCCTGTAGATAGTTCTTTAGACCTTCCACGCTTTCAGTGGCAGAGAACCAATCAGATTGTTTTTAGCTGTGATATAAGTATTATAACTTTACTTGCTGATTAGCTCACCTTGTTGACCATTTACTTTTGAACTCTGTGGGTCAGCGTTCAACTTCAGCTCAAGGTGGGAGTTATAATTGTTACTTGGAGGCATGGTTAGTATAGAATGCTGATGGTTCAATTCCTGAATCCTGTATAGCTGTGTACATGGAGCAGTAATCACCATGGTCAGTTATTGATGCAAATTGTTCCAATTTTAAAAAATAAAGTAAACTTTATTTTTATTTATGTATTTCTTATTTAGACATGTTTCATCATACTTTTTAAGTATAATTTGGTCTAAATTTTAGCTTTCATAGTTCTTCATAAAATATATATCTTACTGCCATTCACACATTCATTAATCCACTCCTGTGTTCTTGTTGACATTCCCAGGTTGAGTTTCGCTGTATGTATGTCCAGTTGTCCAATTTCCTCAATTTTATTAAGGACAAACTACATGCCATCCTAAGATGTGCCAAGTTTTCCACTAACAGCTCTTTGAGAATCACCTTGTTAGTGTGAAATTACTATTTTATACCTGACTAACTGTGTTATCTTTGACATAGCATTCAACTAAAGAAATGGGCCTGGTACAGATAAAATACAGCCAGTTATTAATACATGCGCCAGATACAAAATTGAAATTCAGCAAAGTTACCAGAGCATTTATTTTTGAAGGGTTTATTTAAAAGGGTTTCTGATGACTGGAGCATACAAACTAAAAGCTTTTCTTTTTTTTCAGTCTCAGTACAGACTTGCTGTGATAGCCAGTCATTTGACATTGGACTGACACTTGAACTGGCCTGGAGTGCTAGTCTAGTATAGAAGTGATGTAAGAATGGCAGCTTCCCACTGAGAGCCTCAGATAAACAATGATATTATGCCTGTCACATATTTTAGACACAGAAAATCACCCAAATCTTTCATTTAGGATCCAATCATGAGTACTATAAATGTCACCAGTAATAAGCCTATAAGGGCAAAATGATAAGCAGCATCCAGGGGCTTAAGACTGGATGCATTCAGGCCTTTAAATCAAAAACCCACAAAAATGGCTTCAACTATTTTTTTTATATTCGAAACTAAGATATTCTAAAAAAAGATAGCTCTCTATCTATAAATGGCAAGATATATTCAGTAACTCTCTCTCTAGTGTGACAGTGCTGCCAAAAAAGTTTAATATCTTTACTGCAGAGGTGTTGGTAAGTGTAACTGTTATCTTTTTAATATTTATCCTAAACTAAGCTGATCATGTCTTTGTTGTCCTCATATTTACCACACAGACATGAGAGGTGAATTCACTCATCTAGCTCTGGGTAAGTAAGAGCGACAGACTAAAGAAAAGTTGGAAAAAATGTTAAATGATCATCTGTGTACAGAGACACTGGCCATTTTGAGGATATATGTCATTTCATCCCTTTGGTCATGTTGGAGTGGCAGGGATTTAAAGAGCTATACCGTCTCTGTACATAGGGATGGTTCCTAGCTGCATGTGTGTTCGAGGGAGCAGTCAGCCTTGCACTGAGCGACCTTGTTTAATTCAGTGCATCCAACGCAGCGCGCTCACACAGCCACACACAGCCAGAGGCACGAGGCATGCAAACACACAGTCACACACACACATGCTTGCAGTCATGCAACAGACACACATCATGGACAGGCAAACACACACACACCCAATCACGCTAACCCTGAGGCCGAGGACATATTTTGTCATTGGTGCCTATCAACAGATATAAACCACAGACGGGTAAAGTGTCTGTGTGAGCTGCACGTCTACAGAGGATTTTTTTTTTCTATCTGGTTCGTGATTATGTCCTTGTGCTGTGTATACAGTATATTACCACAGCGCACTGTGTGTGCTCTTCATCTCAGCCAGTCAAAGACTAGAGGGAATCAAGAAATTGCTCTGATCATTTCTTACTAGGCTCATGATTCATATGATAATGTGGATAAAGAAAAACAACTGCTAGCCAGCTTCCTTTATTCGCCTTGGAATACCTGCTACAAATAAAACTATTCAGATTGGGGGGGGGAGAGACACACTAGTGTGAAGCTGAGCAAATCAAACTGAGGGGCAGTGTATGGAGATAATGAGCGTAATGAAAGATCCAGCAGATGGTGAAGAAAGAGACAACTTAACATCAAGAAAAGCTTCCTTTATGGAACCAGCCAATCCAACTGGTGAATTCCTACGGTGAGGAGCAGGAGCGGCCAATCAACACGCTCATTCTGAGCCTTGGCAACAACCTCCCAGGAAAAACGAAACAGTAGTGTGAAGTATGAGAGCGTGCGCGTGCGTGCGTGCGTGCGTGTGTGTGTGTGTGTGTGTGTGTGTGTGTGTGTGTGTGTGTGTGTGTGTGTGTGTGTGTGTAAGATTGTCTTAACATCTGTGTGAGTGAAAAGTGTGAGTGTGTGGCTCATAACGTCACCTACAAAGCCTGCCTCGCCTCTTCTATATTCAGATCTCGTGTGGGAGCTGGTGTGTCTGTTCCGATCTGCTGTGTACACTGATCATTACGGCTGGCTGTTTTCATTCCATGAGTGACAGATTAATTGATGACCTCATGAATGCATTATTACAGTCTTCTATAAACACGCTGCTCGCGCAGCACAGTACAGACGCAGGTGTGTCTGCATAAATACAATCCAGCAGAAAATTTGTCCAAGTTGGATCAGGCAGAAATTGATTGTAGAACAGCTGATGTGCAGATAGAGATCCCCCTCTGGCAACAGTGAAACCAATATAAAATCCAGCAAAGGGCTAAAGAGAACTTTGGCTTTTTCTGAGTGGAGAAAGATCAATGTGAGGTAGTTTTTTTTTGTTTATTTGTTTGTTTGTTTGTTTGTTTTTATCTAGCCAGGACAGACAATCCTCTGTCTGTGAGATGACAGCAGTAAAAAGCTGCTTTGCTGTGTGAGTAAGTTGGAAGATATACTGTAGACATGGTGGCCATGAACAAAGCAGATAGAGAAGCTGTGATACAGATGCTGCAAGCAATACCACAAAATCAGGATGGATACTCAAATCAGCTTCAAAGATGAGCCAGCAGCTGCTGCAGTTCTCACAGCAGTTAAGGCATCATGCATGTTTCAAATCCTTTTCAGTACTTCATGAGTCAGTTGGTTGACTCTTTATTGAAATTAAATGCACTTTAATCATGAGTTGTAAATCATGCTCACATGCTGGAACGTGCATATGAAATATAAACATACATGTACCTTTGGATCACAGAATTACAAGAAATAGAAGTTACACCAACTAAACTGATCTTATAGGATTTGGGTCTGCTAAGTTAGGCTGATGGATGGATGGATTTGTAGTAATGTCACATTCTCTAACCTTGCTTTGTCCAAAATAACAAAAATCAGAATTCCTTAAGCTCACTGATTGCCATGCTATTTTGCTTGATTAATGCCAAAAAAAAGTTTGTTTGTTTGTTTGTTTTTAAAAAGGGTGAAATTCAAAACTTCTTAATGCTAAGCTAACCACATCCTCATATTTACCAAGAATCTCTTTCCCCTCTGCTGAACAACATGCTGCCTGCTTCAGGTTCATTTCTGTATTAACCTGTTTTCCTGTTGTTTTTTGGGGAGATAGATAGATAGATAGATAGATAGATAGATAGATAGATAGATAGATAGATAGATAGATAGATAGATAGATAGATAGATAGATAGATAGATAGATAGATAGATAGATAGATAGATAGATAGATAGATAGATAGATAGATAGATAGAATATCCTTTTGATTGAAGGATATGAAAGATATGGGAATGAATGATGGACTTTAGGCAGCAGCAGTGCTACTTCAGCACCATGGACAGTGCCATAGCTACAGTATTATTGCTACAGCTCACTGTTTCTTAGCCTAATAGTCCAATAGCAAAGAGTAGTGTTATGGATTTAGGATACTTTATAGCTGAAGAAAAAATGAGATCTGTATCCTTCAGTGCACATGTTTGTGTTTCATAGACAGTTAAGCAAACTGGACTCACCTAGCCTAATGTCTGTTTGTCTAAGTACCCTCAAGAAGATACTGAGCTATGAGTTCCCCCAGATGCATCAGAAAAAAGGAATTGTGTGAATGAGTAGATGAAGCTGGTAGCTTACCACCTAATCAAAAATCTGTGCACAAATCCACTAACATGTTGTTTTCCTCCCATTTGTTTTCAAGTCAAGTCAAGTCAAGTTTATTTATAGAGCACATTTAAAAACAACCAAGGCTGACCAAAGTGCTGTACAGTAAATACAGATAAAAATACAATAGAACACAATTTCGTAATAACACCTCGCTGATAAAAATAAAATAAAAATATATAAAACAAATAAATTAAACCTTTCTAAAAGCCAATGAAAAGAGGTGAGTTTTAAGAGCGGTTTTAAAAGTTTCTAGGCTTTTGGAGAGTCTGACGTGAGGAGGTAAACTGTTCCACAGTCTGGGTGCAGCCACAGCAAACGCCCTCTCTCCCTTTGTCTTTAATTTATACCTGGGAACATCTAAAAGCATCAGGTCGGCTGACCTCAAAGATCTCCTGGGGCGATAAGTTCTAAGGAGTTCTGACAGGTAAGAAGGTGCAGTGCCATTTAAAACCTTAAAAGCCAGCAATAAGATTTTAAAATCAATCCTAAAGGCAACTGGGAGCCAGTGGAGAGAGCAGAGAACCGGAGTGATGTGGTCTCTTTTTTTTGAACCGGTCAACAGGCGAGCGGCAGCGTTCTGCACCAGTTGAAGGCAATGTAGACAGGAACGATCTAGGCCAGCATAGAGGGAATTGCAGTAGTCTAGCCGTGAAGTAATAAAAGTATGGACCACTCTTTCTAGATCGTTCCTGCAAAGGTAAGACTTGACTTTGGCTAAAATCCGCAAATGATAAAAAGATCCCTTAACTACAGAGCTGATTTGTTTATCAAGTTTAAAAGCATTGTCAAAAATAACACCAAGACTCTTAATGGAAGAAGTGCAATCGGAGGTTAGGGGTCCCAAAAAGTCAAGAGAGAAGTTGGGATCTTTAGGAAGCCCAAACACAATGACTTCAGTTTTGCTTTCATTAAGGTGTAAGAAGTTAAGAGTCATCCAAGTCTTAATGTCAGACAAGCAGGAGAGTAGCGGCTGCAAAGAAACATTGCAGTTCAACCTCAGAGGGAGGTAGATCTGAATATCATCGGCAAAGATGTGGAAGGACACATTATGTTTACGGAGCACATCGCCCAGAGGGAGCAAGTACAGAATAAACAACAGGGGGCCTAGTATGGACCCCTGAGGTACGCCACAGGTTAAAGGAGCTCTGGGAGATGACAGTTCACCAAGGTGAACAGAAAAACTCCTATTATTCAAATAGGACTGGAAAAACTTTAAGACAGTGCCCTTTAAACCGACACAATGTTGAAGGCGGGATAGCAGTATGTTGTGATCAACAGTGTCGAAGGCTGCTGTCAGGTCCAGGGTTACTAAGACAGCAGCACAACCAGAGTCAACAGTTAAAAGCAAATCATTAAAAACTCTCAGAAGGGCGGTTTCTGTGCTATGCCGAGCTCTAAAACCAGACTGGAACTTCTCATAGAGATTGTTATTGTCAAGAAATAGCTGGAGCTGCGTGAGGGCGGCTCGTTCCAGTACTTTAGACAGAAAAGGGAGGTTGGAAATGGGCCTATAGTTAGAGAGTAGGGATGGATCTAGATTAGGCTTTTTAAGGAGAGGTTGAACAACAGCGTGCTTGAAGGGTGTTGGAAAACAACCAGAACTGAGGCAGGCATTGATCAGGACCAGAAGGAAAGGTCCGACTGAGTCCAGAACCTGCTTCAGAAGCCGAGAGGGGATAGCATCGGTGGAACAGTTGGTAGTCTTAACCTTGCAGACTATTTCATGCAGCTGAGAGAGAGAGATTGGTTCGAACTGATTAAAGGCAGAATGGCACAAAGACAAAACACAGGGATTGGAAGGTGAAGATGGAATGACAGACTGCAGGGAGGAAATCTTGTTTACAAAGAACTTTAGAAAGTCATTACAGAGGGTGGCAGAAGGTGTGAGGCTGGTGGATGTGTAAGGATTTACAATGGAATTTAAAACACGAAACAGAGTCTGAGGTTTATGGACACTACTGCTAACCAGGTTTGATATGTAGGAGGACTTGGCCTCTTTAACGGCTTTCTGATAGGTTGAAAGAGAGTCTCTGAGGATATTAAAAGAAATGTGCAGCTTGTCCTTTTTCCATTTTCTCTCAGCACACCTACAGGTGCGCCTGAGAGCACGAACAGAGTCTGTAATCCAGGGTTCAGCGTGAGCTTTGGGACGGAGTGTTTTTAGGGGAGCGATGAGGTCCAAAATAGAAGTACATGTTGAGTTGAAAAGAGCAGGAAGGTGTCGTCCTCTTAAATATGGCCTCTTGCCTCCTCTCTGTGGCATCATCCAGCGAACAGTTGTCAGCCCTGACGGGGGTCTGCGCTCGCCATTGGCCTCACCAAGAGAAAGGCAGAGGGAGTTAGTGAGAGAGAGAGAGAGAGAGAGAGAGAGAGAGAGAGAGAGAGAGAGAGAGAGAAAGGGAGGGAGAGGAGTGTCCATGAGGGAGGAGGAAAGTGTAAAAGCGTTTGTCAGCGCACGTGCACTCATGCATGCGCGTGTGTGTGTACAGTAGCTATGAGTCACACAGTGTGGGGGCTACAATGCATCTGCGCCCAGCACGACAAATGTGTACCGCTTGACTCTTTTTCAAGTCTACAACCACATTCCATATGGTGTCAGCGCGGCACAGTATGATATAGAGCTTGCACTGTTTTGCTGAATGATGAATGAGACGTTAGAAATCCAGTCACTGGATATTTTACTCTTAGTGTGACCGGTGAATCCGGAAAACCATTCAGATGATTCCAGAGAGGAAACAAAACAACAACAAAAAAAATGCGGTCTGAATGACTCAGCTTACAAAAGAAGGGGGTAGGGGGTGGAGGTGGGATTGTGTGGAGGTGGGGTTTTTTTTGGGGGGGGGGGGGGGGGGTGCGGTAAATCAGGAGGAATGCAATATTAAGAACAGGTGGGTGTAAATAGAAAAATGTAAAAGAACTAATTTGATTATCTTCCTGGGTTGAAATCCTTCACGTTTATTCCTCACAATTCATACTCGGTATCATCAGTTATGCTCAGTTGCAAGTTGCAGAGGTGATTACTGTCTACTCAAGTGTTGCTATGGCGGACAGGTTGATGGTGAACAACTGCCACCACCTGGCCAAGTTTAAAATTGCACGCCTTGGCATCTTTACTCCGACAGCGGGGACTTTTTTTTTTAATGATGTCGAGGGCCAACCGAGTGCAATGTAAGCAAAATTAACACATAGCATAATTGCATCAGTGTTGCCGTTGAGCCTATTCATAGCTCGTCTGTTCTCTTTCATGTTTCAAAGAGGTGCAATGTAAATAAACTCCACTGGCTTCAGCTGAAAACAATTTCAGTGCAGCAGCAGTGAAGGTAAAATTAACCCTTAAGTGTTTTTCTTTGGCAAAAGTTATATAATTAAATTGTTATTAATAATATTATTAACAGCATGGTAAGATTTCTAGTTAGCTATTGTTGCTCAGGCTCTGCTTTCAAGGAGATTCTAAATTAAACATAACATAAGACAATTTTAAAATCTTCATATTTTGCCTCCAAGCAGACAGACTCACTTTCTTGTAATATTTTAAAAGTGGTCTTCAGCAACACTTTTCCAGGCTTCCTGGTGGACTTTCAAGGTTTATCTTTGGACATTGGCAACTTACAGAACTTTCACGCAAGAATTTGGCCTATGTTTGCATGGTATGCAGTGTGGGCTTAAAAAATCTGAATAAACTGGACAAGTGGTGGATACCTTCTTAAAGAAGGTATACAGGGAGAAAAAACTGAGGAATACAAAATTACACAAGAGGTGGACTGAAAATCACTAGCAACCAGACTGATGTAGTGATGAATCCATATTTGAAATGTTTGGTTCAAATGAGGAGGTCAAGAAAGAGTTTCTACAGCCATCTTTAAAACATGGTGGAGGCTCTGTAATGGTTTGGGGATGCTTTTCAGCCAGTTGTGTTGGGGATCTTGTCAAAAGTGATGCAATTATAAATGCAAAGAAGTACCGTCAAATTTTGATCCATCACACAAGTAAAATTTATTTATAAAGCACTTTTCACAGTAAAAAAAAATACAAAGTGCTTTAAAATCCAAAGCTGATTTGTTAAAACAATTTCTTTATAAAGACCACACTAATCCAAATGAGAACGAAATAAAACAGGAATAGCCTTTGACACCAACAGTCTATTTCTGAAATATTCAGTGATTCAATGACAATGATTCCAAACACACTGCCACTGCAGTAAAATCATAACTGGATTTAAAAACTCACTCACGGTCACAGATAGGCTTCCCAAGAACCCGGATGTCAATTAGCGTGGGACAGAGAATGAAAAACAATATCTAAAGAGATCATTGAGTATCCTTCAGGAAGCCATGAGAATTATTCCTGAACACTACCTAAAAAAAATGACAATAAAACAAATTCAACGTGTCAAATTCAGGCTGTGTTGAAGAATAAAGGTGGTCGCACCAAATGTTGACTTTAAGGCTTGTTAGGAGTGTACAGACTCACTTTTTGCCTTATATACTGTATTTCTATGTATCTTTGCATGTTTTAGTAGTTCGTGGCACCCATTTCCCTAGCAGAATATAAAGAAATGAAGGGTGTCTGAAGACTTTTGCACAGTAATATACATATACTCCTTATCAGGAGAAGATTTAATATTCTCTTGCAGGAAACAGGCAAAAAGTAAAATCTTTGCGTGCTTTCCTCTGTTGCCTTTTCTCAGCCTGAATGCACAAGATGTAGGATGATCTAAATGAAAGAAGCCAGGCCCTATAGGCCACGAGTGTGACTCTTGGAGCAACCCAAGTCAGTTTGCATTTAACAGAGATGGTGATATAAGCAGTGAAAATAAGAAACGGTATATACATACACTCACTGTGTGCCCAAGGATTGATGATCAATATGGTGCACTTTGAAAAACATCTTTTTTCCTGGAAGTTTGCACATACACTATCATTCACTTTATGTTTGCGCAGACATGTAAACGAGTGACTGATACAGTGATTGCTTCTCGTGATGATTTTGCAATGCATGTGCTGTCATAAATAATATGCAGCACTAACAAACTCCAGCTGAAATAAAGCGCATTGGGAAAGTTTAAATAAAAACATACATCGTCTGTCTCCATGGTTCCTGCTAAGGCAGTGGTTGCCCTCAGAGTATGCATTTAAGTGTGCCATCTAAACCTCCACGGCTGATCTAACGCAGGATGATGTTTACCCTCGAGACCGCGCTGGCGGGCAGGAGAGCGAGAGATGCTCGATGAGTTTTCTTGAAGAGTTAGGTCACCCAACCAATGAGTTTTCACTGTCTAAATTTTAGGGCACAAATCATTTTGAGGAATTTCCATTTGCACCGCAGTCACCGTGTGGTACACCGACGCCCCAGAAGGTGACAGAGCATGGGATAAATCATCCTCCTGATGATATGTATTGCAGGATAACTGTAGTTACCAGAGGCAGCAGCCGCTTTATCAGTCCCAACAAGGCCTTTAGCATCTCGGGATGAAGAACACACAACTTCCATTCAGTAACAAAGTGCTGCTAATCTCTCTATTCATTTTTCATTGTGAAAGATACTGCGCACACGTCGCTTCAGGGAGCGTGGCCAGAGAGAATGAGATGCTGGAAAGAAAGAGGGGGAGGAGGGAGAGAGGTAAGTACAGTAGGTACATGTGGGTGGTGCACTATTGTCAACAATAAATATTTGCTAAGAAGCAGGTTGATTTATAGGAGGTGACGCAGTAACAGCTGCTTATATGACAGGGATTCACAAGCGGAATAAATACATTAACCTGGTTAACTATTGAAAAGCATCCATCTGGAGGGAGGGGTGTTTGTATGTGTAAGCAGGCCCGTATCTGCCTGCGTGAGCGAGACTGCTACACGAGATCAACAGTTTGGCTTTGAGCCCTTTTGTACTGCCAACGTGTGGCACGATGAATGGAAAACTAAGCTGAAGAAGAAGCGCTTAACCAGCCATGGCAACGACTGGCAAGCTGTGGCAGTGTGTCGCAATTGATCGAGCACAATGCCACATTAGTGCGCATTAACTTCTGCTATATCAAGGCAGTTAAGCTAATTGCACTGAAAGGTCAGCTGGCTTGAGTGGGATACACATTTCCGTATCACACTGCTGCGGCAACAGCAGGATGCAAAAGAAGAATAAAAATTTAAAAAATACATCTTCCTCTTACATGTACCTTTGAGCTCGTTGTTTTGCTCTTCCAAACACGCAACGGTCAAATCCCACTCACAGTAACATATTCTGTTTTGTTCCACACCTCCTCAGTCTCACTGCACTTTCCACAGATTTTTTTCTCAACTCGCACACAGCAAAACAACACAGACAGAAGTGCTTAATCGAGTATGAGGAACAGTCTTTTAAATTGGGGTGAGTGATATATGACACATAAATGAAACCAATTATTGATTGAACTGAAGATACCTTATCAAGTCTCTTACGCGTCTGATCCTCATTTATCCCTCCTAATTACATATTGATGTTTTTATTCCTTTCTATGCAACTCAACTGTGATGAAATCTGTATAATAACAATGGTTCATTAACACTCCCTTTCCACCTGAATGCCTGTATCATGATGAAAACGATCTAATTAAATGATTGTGTTTATCTGCAAAGAAGCTTTGATCTTAAATAATCAACTCTGAAACTAATATGGTTTTAAACAATATGTGTTTGTTAATCAGATTTTAAAAATGCTATAGTCAAAGGTAAAAGATGTATTCAATTTGATTGATTGTCACTGTGAATATGAAGAGAAACTTTATCAGGTGGCCAGAGACAGAGCGACAGAAAATCTTTCTTCTTCGCCCACAAGGCAAAGCATCTATTAATAGAATATTTCACATTATAAAAACAACACAGAATGTTGTTAAATGTGTTAAAAGGTTATATGCTTTGTTTTGTGGCTCCAGAAGGATCTAACAGAATGGAGTAACAGAGAAAAATGGACACAAATCTTAAAAGTGAGGCTAAGACAGAAGAGACTTTAACACACTTTCCAGTAACCAGCAGATGGCTAGTCTGGTTGCAAAAATGATTCTGGCTTCTGACACTGCAGCATGATGTTAATTTTACAAGTTAAGGTCTCATTTAGAGTAAAACAGCCAATAAATCACTATACTTTAGGGCCTGGCTATATCATGGTTGACAAGTTAGTACTCAATGGAGCCCTTGTTTGTTCAGTGTTCAGTGTCAGTTTTTCTTTATTAACCCTTTTTTCAACTTTTTTTATTTCGATTTTCTCATTTTGCTAATATGGGATGTATTTTAAAAATAAAATAGTCTAATTAATATCCCAATGAACAACAGATGCATCTTGCTAACCAAGACAGTTAGCTAGAAGTCAGGGCTTTTTCTTTTAGCATTATCCAAATTAACTTTGATTTCAGCGGTCACCAGGGCAACAGCTTAACTGAAAATAAGTATTTTTTTCACTGGCTGGGGCCTTCTCTATCAACTCTCTTGTCGAAATATGGTTACTATGAGTTAAAAAAAAACAGATCACAACTCAAATGATAAACTTTGTTATGTCCATCACTTATGTACAGTCTGTTGTAGATACACGGTTAAAATTAATTAGTTATTTTTAATATTTAACAAAAACTAAGCCAAACTGCACAAGTAGTGCAATAAAAACTAAATGCATCCTTACTGGTTCCATGGGAAACAATGACCCTTTGTTATATGAACATATGTTGTTGTTCATTTAAGGCTTATTGACCTTTTTAATAAATGGTAAGAACTAGATCATTTTGATGTCTTTATTTGAAACCTTAAAATTGAAGGAGGGTGCACTTTTCTTTTACCGTGACTGTAGACATCACTCTCCAGCATTTTAAAACCGAAACCTCAGTAGCACGGTTTTCTAAATTAAAAACAATAATTAAATATCTTTATTTTAATGGCATAATCATGTTTACCAGTAGCAATTTATAGCATGGAGCTATGAATCAAGCTTTATCAAGGAGTAAAACATGCCATGAAAATAGAGGTTATTTAAATGATTATATTATAATTGGAGGTTTGAAGGGGAATCACAGCTTCTACTCAAAGACTTATTTTTTTTAGTCCCAAAGCATTTGACTAACATATTGTAGAGGCAAAGGGCTCGTGAGTTAATTACCTGCAACTTCAATTTTCTTTCATTTTCCTCTTGAACAGAACAAGCCCACAGGGATGCACATTTTGAGGAAATTTGTGTAACATGAGCAATTACCTCTCCCTAATTGAGCTGCTGTTGGAAAATAAGTGAAACTTTCCTTCCTGAAGTCACAACAGTACAAGAATGAGACGTAAATGTTTACTGAGGAGTCAATGCCTCAATCGTCCTGTCATGCCACATAAAGATGGGCAGCTTAATGCTAGTATGAAGTAGCCCACGACTTCTTGATTTAATACTGGCTCAGTCACCCTTAACACAGACAAATTTTCTCTGCCTCTGCTTCTCTGTTGATTTTAAAGGGCCAGGATATGAATGATGCAAATTGCTACGTGTCAGAAAGTTTTCTTAAACAGAGAATGAATATGCATAAACCAATTAGATGCATGAATCAGGTTTTTAAGAAGAAAACTAAAGCAGGCAGCCTATAGATTAAAGTGATAGAAAATGCAAGTCAATACTGTGAATTTAAGATATGAACAAAAACTAATACTATGTGCAATAACTTGAACACTTTTCATTTACACATTTACTTTTTTCTTCTTACATCGGATTGTATATTTGTACATTTTTTTTCTGTTAATACTGTTCATATGTATATAGTGCTGCAGAACTGTGCAGCCCCCCTTTCATGTTTGCACTGAGTTGGAGATGCTCTGTATCTCATTGTAAACTGTATAGTGACAATAAAGTCATTCTATTCTAAAATAAGTCACGAAGTAACGAAATACTTAGATCCACATACTGTATAAAACAGATGGACAAAGAGTCTAGAAATCATGTTAAACTGCATTCTTCTGGCCAGCAGGGCCAGTTTCTCTGGTTTATCTACTGTAAACACCTTCCTGGTGAGTTCATGGTGTCAAATTACAGTTTCAAGCCTTATTACAATGAGATTTTTTTTTATTTATTTTTTAAAGATAAAAAAAAACTAAAAAGGTTCTGATTAGTCAAGAATAAAGCAAATTAGTCTTTAGAGTGGGCCCATATGATAGCATGTTTCAAAAGAAGCATGAAGTCCCAAGTCAGTGAGAGAAAAAAAAAAAAAAAAAAAAAAAAAAAGGCTCCCTTCCTCTTAAACTAGATCTGACAACATTGTATCTTACTCAGTTATGTAGTATTTGTATTCTTTTTATTCTATTGTATATAGTATTTTATTCAATTGTGTACATTTATGTACAGTATCCCATTCTTATCCGATTCTAGTGTTTTATTTTTTGCTATGTAACTTTCCACTGTAACAAAACAAATTTCCCACCTATGGGACTAAAGGTTATCTTATCTTAGTTTTAGCCTACAGCTACATCATCCACTCCACCCAAATTGAAGGACCGGTTTTCCCCAAGTAGACACAAAAAGAAGCAGCTCCGTTTCGGCTTTCTGTCAGTAATATTGTTCAACCTGAAATATGAGGATGCTGACTGGTGATAGGCCTGCCTTGACCATGTGACAGTCTATTTTTATGGCTCCAAAAGAAGCAGCCCGCTGAGGTTCACCTTAGGGGAGAGTTAATATGTTGTGAGCTTTGCGGCTGCTAGACCTCCATTATATCCATCTCTTGTGTTCCAACAGTTTCACCTGTGACAAACTGTGCACCGCCTTACTCGCTTTCCCTGCAACACCACTGTTACCTTGGCTGCAAGATCCTTCACTTTGATATGTGGAAGTAGTGCTGAGTAAAATTTCTATTGCCCTTTCAATCAGAATGACCTTCATATATCTGCCAACAGTTCCAGTTCTCAAAGCTACTAACTCAAGGAACTTTTCCAGCCGTTTCTTTTGCAAGCTCTGCTGACACTGTCCCAAGATACTGTATCAGATCAATGAATCCAATTATAGCCAATTCATAGCATTGTATATTGAATACAGGAGCTGGAAAAAAAAAAAATAAGAACAGTTGTTGCAGCTTTTCAGCATTTATTGCACCATCCTCAACCTTTACATTACATACACAACACTAAATACACTATTTTAGCTTACACATAAATAACGCTAAGTGTGAATTAATTAGATAAACTTATTACAAATCCAAGAGTTAGGGACGGTCACATGTCTTGATGTTACTACTTAATGGTACGAGAGACAGATCCATCAAAAATGTTAATACCTGTGTATTTCATTTAACAAGGAAAAAAAAATAAAAATAAAAAAAAAATAAAATAAAATAAAAGGAAATGTGCATGATACCCAACAAATGTACACCACCTTTCTGTGAACAAACTGTATTCAAGTTGTAGTCCACCTAGAATCTGTTTAATTATCAAATACTCACTTGCTGTAGGTGACAGAAAGATGTTTTTCCCCCAATAAAAAGCAACAGCTGTTATTAAAAAGATATAAGCCTACAGAAAGTGAGCATTTGATACACAAAGAGATCTTGGGACAACTGCATTAACTTAGGCTTGTGACAATTCATCTAAAAGCAGGAAAGCTTGATAAATAGTTTATTAGAGTCAAAAGAAATTATTAAAACTCTCCCACGTCCACCCTCTTGTCTCTGAACTTGCTTCTGGCCTTGGTCCGAGCCTTGAATGCAGCAGAGTTGTGAAGATGCTGGAACAGAAAGAATTTCAAGCGTTCATTAATAAAATGCCACAAAACTTTGAAAGCATTGATACTTTTAAGCTTACAAGAACACCACAATGGTTTAAATGAGCCTTCCTTGCACACCTACCCTTTCAAAGCGAGAGATTTTCATGGCCTTCATGGTGGCTGAATCAACCAGCATAGGTGGTCCCAGTTCAAACACGTCTCTGATGAATTCATTTGCCTAGTTGGAAAACGTTAACAAAAACGTCAAGTCCAGTCACTAGCGCAAAAGAAAGACACTAGTTTATCACAAACTCCTATTGTACATAAAGTGTTTCTAATAAGATACCTGTAGGTGGTAGTTCATTCCAGAGCCCACGAATTCTCTGAAGGCATCGTATGTCCTCTTTCTGACCCAGCTGTCAATGTTCATTCGCTCTGTGCCAAAGCGAATGGTCTCAGATTGGAAGGCCCCCTCCTGGAAGAGAAAGCAATATAAATAAGTCCACGGTCAGACACCATCATTCACTGTCTCTACCTCCAAGGAGCTGCTGTTAAGTTTTACCTCTGTTCAATTATGTTGGTTAAAAGCAGAAAATTAACATCCAACTGGCAAAAGGAACATGGTTCACCTGACATGTAGCGCTTACCTCAACAGCTTTGAGAACATCCCTAAACACCGAGCGCTGCTTCCTCTTGTCAGTCTTGGCTCTGTGCTTGTTGCAGTCTGTGGCCAACGCGTTCAGTTTATCACAAAGTTCATCCCAGCCATCAAATTCAAAATCCTAAATAAATGCAGTGGGGGAAAAACAAATAAATAAAATATGCAGCTAATGTGTTTAAAAAAAAAAAAAAAAAAAAAAAAAAAAAGCACAGACAGCAGGGCTCTAGAGTGCGACCAAACTTCTCCATGGTGCGACTCATTTAAAAAAAAAAAAAAAAAAAAAAAAAATACTTGGTCGCACCGGTGCAACCAAGTATTTTCTCGGAAAAAAACGTTTCAGCAACCCTAAACTCTTCGTGTGTTCAACAACAGACACACATTATGCCCATGTCGTGTTCTAAACCAATCAGAGATACACAGAGGCGGGGACCTCTGTGATTGGCCGTGGTCCAGATATTCCTGCAGACCTACTTGTGTTTACGTTTGAAAGTGCGGGCAGATAGAGAAGGGTGAGTAGCCCAGGTCAGAAGTGTATCAAGTTGGTATTGAGAAAATATGAAAAGAACAATTGATAACTTTTTCGTTAAGTTAAGGCCTGATCAGTTCAAAATTCTGAGCCAGCGCTCTGACACGGAGCCATCAACCTCTCTGTTTTTGTCAAACACTGGTCCGGAGACGGCATCAGAAAATGAGCCACATAGATCGACTCCCAGCCGGAGTCCACTGAAAGTAAAAGTGAGAAAATGTATAAATTTCGATTCGAGTGGCTTGACCAGTTTCCCTGGCTAAGATACAGCCAAGCTGACAATATGATGCACTGCATTTATTGTCGCGAGTGTGGAAAGATCATGGCCGGCAACACTGCATTTGTCACTGGTGCTAATACGTTTCGAATTGAAACCCTGAAAAAGCATACAGCATCGAGAAGACACATTATATGCCGCGATAAATGCTCTGCCAAAATGTCCCCGCTCCCCACTGCCTTTCAGCGGCAGGCAGGAGTAAACAGGTCATCGGAGGAGGCCGAGATGATCATTAAGTTTAACATCGCCTACAATATTGCAAAAGAAGAAGTTCCGTTTACTAAGTTCAAGTCAGAAATAACTCTTCACAAGAAAAATGGCTTTGACATAAACCCCACATACAGCAATGATGTTGCGTGCGCCCAGTTTATAGGCGTAATCGCTGACACACTGAAAAAAAAAGAAGTCAGTGGAAATTGCGAACAGTACATACATGGCCTTCCTGATCGATGGAGACGCAGACATCGCCACAAAAGAATGTGTCATTGTGTACGCTCGTGTCTTGCAAAAAGGAAGACCAGCGAAAAAGTGATTGGACACATTGAGGTCCAGCATGCCCATGCCCAAGGTAAGCCATGTCATGTCACGTAGCCTATGTATATGATTAATAATATTACGTTGTGTTACTGAATTAACCATATCTAGCATATTCTTATCATTGAAAATTAAACATAGCAATAATACATGAATATAGAAACTCAAACTGAAAAAGACTGCATTGTAAACTCTTGATCTGATAAGTAAATGGTATATTTTTTAATTTGTTTAGGAATTTATGCTGCCTCAAAGAAAGCATTTGCTGCTCTTGGGGACCAGTGCAGTAACTGGTTGGATAAAATCATTGCTATGGGGGCTGATGGAGCTGCTGTTAATTTGGGCAGCAAAGGGGGTGTCAAGTTAATCATTTTGAAAGGTTGTTAGTTAATCATTTACAAATCAAAAAACGTGAACATGTAAAACTGCGGTGTTAAGTAATGCGGTTAAAAAAAATTTGGGTACGCCTAACTTTTGTGCTTGTACGCCTAAATTTTCTTTTTAGGCGCACCACTGCAACCATGGCAAAAAGTTAGTCTAGAGCCCTGGACAGAATATCCTGCTCCTCTGGGGCAGGCCAGCAATCTCAACTAAGAAATCCTGGCATAGCATTGTTATGGACTGTATTCCCAATGAATATATAACTTGTATGCTCAACTCCATCTTGGACTCTTTCAGTTTGGGGCTTTCCCCAAACTGAATTAATTTGCCTGACTATTGATCTTACTGTGATTTGTTTTGACTCCTGGTGGGGTTGCGGTTTACCTCAACTGCCTTGTATGTGCCTCATAATGTTGTATTGCCTGAGCTAAGTTCAGTTCTGGTTCTTGTGTACTTTTTTTAGTCATTGTCTGCTACTATTGGGGGAAGAAAAAAAGAAAAAGAAAAAAAAAGCAAAAGCACAGACAGGACGTGCCACATGTTAACATTTGAATTAACAAAAGAAATTAACTTTAGGATAATCTGGTGTTGGGGAAATTAAACAGCAATTGCAAACTTACAGAATCGATGTCCCTGGCCAGCTCAAAAAGCAGAGCAATAGTCTCCCCAGCTGCAATCCTCATGTTCACGTCATCACTCTCGAGCAACCTCTGCAGTTTAAGAAGGTGTCTGCAAAACACATAATTCTTACTCCACTTAACTTGGTTGGAGAGCAATAAACTAAAAGCAGCAGAACTTGTGATTAAAAAAAAAACTTAAGGGTTGGCATAAAGGAGCTTACTTCTGCAGGATGTCTTTGAGCTGGCTGGAACTGCAGATTGTGAGCAGCAGTGCCCAGGACCGCAGAGAATTTGTGTGGAGCTGGCTCATTTGAGGACTGATCGAAGGACAAGTGCCATCCGCCTTTGCATAGGACCGGGTGAACAGGTTCTCAAAACACTCCATGGTCGCTTGCACATCCTAAAGAAGCAAACATCAGTAAGCTCTACTTATTACCACAAATAACATGTTTCCGACTTACTGAAAAAATTACTTGAGGCATGTTAGATTTCAGCAGCACATGTTTGCATGAGTGCCACTCATTGATATAGCATTATGTTAGAACTGATGAGTAATATATGACAAATGAATGTCAGACGTGCCACTGGTTTGCACTCAAGCCAAGACATGATCAGAAACTTACCAATATGTCATCCTCAGCAACTAATGTGCAGAGGCCCAGACTTGTTGCTACCTATTAAGAAACAAAATAAACAAAACCATATCAGTTGATATTTCATGGAAAAATCCAAAAATGTGGTAATCTTTTTTTATTAAGGGGGGTGCATTTATTAAAGGGGATCAGTACAATAAAAGACACTCACAGCCTGTCTGGCTTGTATGTTGGCTGATCCATCTGCCAGGATGTTTTTGAAGATCGGTTTCAGCGTCTTGAACACCTCCTCGCTCTCAATTCCTGAGCCCAGCTGGATGCACAGCAAACAGGCTAAAGAAGCTGCTGCTCGCTGCTCCTCACCTTTGCCTAACACGAGGAAGAAGAAAAAAGCCAAATGATTTATGAGCACGAAGACAAACATGCGCTTAGTTTAAAGCATTGGAACACCTGCCATCTCATTGACAGCAACACGTTTTTAGTACCTTTCTTGAGGCAGCGTTCAATACTGTCTGTGATGGTCATCCTTCTCTCTGAGATGAACTCATACAGGATGCGTGTAGCCATTGCCGTCTTAAGCCCATCTAGTGCCCCCTGTCTCGTCTTAGCACTGAGGAAAAAAAATAATAATATATATATATATATAAATCAATCACCATAAAAGTGATAACCATTATACCATGAAGCCATTTATCAGAAAATACTGGCAACCCTCAGTACTACCCCTCAGCCTCCTAGTAGACACAACTATGATATCAATTACAAATAATACAAAACCCTGTTCTTGTGTTATCAGAGTTACAAGATTATCAGAAAACTCTGACATCAACGTCGAGGGTAATAACTATAAGTTATAAGTCTATAGCAGGTTTTTTCAGGATGCATGTGGCCAGTTTCAGCAGATGTATTCAACCAGCCATCACACAGCAGTTTCTCAAAGACGTTGCCCTTTCAGGTAAACAAGTTGAGGTCAATTAGCTTGTTGATTTAATTTTTTTATTTATATATAATCTTAAGGTAATAACAAAAATATTTGTAAAAAAAAAAAACCTATACAAAAAGTTAAGAATGTGACTTCACCCATTTACTTTTATATAAAAATGTTGTTTGACAAGTGAAAAGAATATCAGCTGAATAGATATAACAGATTTAGCAGCTTCTGGCACTTCTGGGGAATCCCTTCTATAATAATCACCCCACTGAGGAAGCCAATGGTGACAGGGCCTTTTTGGGATGAAGTCTATTTTTAAATTGACAAGCCTGCAAACTCCAATAAAAACTTCCTGCACTGGACTCACTGTTGCATACAACTCAAGTTACCCCGCGTTTTTAAAACTACATTTGAAATTTCTTGATACATGCTCATCATCCAGGTAAGGAAATCCCAAGTGTCCCACATAGCTTTTCCAGTGGGAGAAATGTTTTGTCACTTCAGAGTGAAGTACTTTTTGGGGTGTATTTGAAACATCAACCCTGTACCTTTGTTAAACTGGCAAGACAACATAGCAACGCTGCATAAAAGGGGAAAGCATTTCTAAATGGTGCAAGTGTTACCTAAAACTCTTGCTCTGACAGGATTAAGTAACTACATTGTTGATCTCTTGTAAAACTGGATCCAAGACAGAGGCAATATAGATCAGATAACATTTTGGTCATTTTACCTCTTATCTACTGTGCTATCTATGAACCCCTTCAGTTTATACTGGAAATCCTCCTGGGCTGAATCCTCATTGGTCTCGCCACCTTAAAAACAAAAAAGCATTTAAGGAGGTCGTAAACAGACTTGTTTGATGTGTTTAAAGAACACACACGTTCAAACAGAGTACAGTCAGGGGTACACACAAACCTACCTTCATCTGCTACACTGGTGGTGTCACTGAAGCTGCTGCAATGACTGAGGGTCTCAATGGAGGCATCCTCATCACTAAAAGGCTGCACAGCCCCATGCTGGCCCCCTGAAAAACAAAACAAAGACACATAAGCACGGGCAATCAAATGTAATTCATTAACACAGAGCCGTAGGTCATTGTGAGTCAATTGTGTAATCCAAGCGTCAGGCAGGTAAGGCAGCATACACTGTACTTATCTAATCAGCTGCCTGTCCGTTGCTATTGGCCTTTTCATTATCTCATCCAAAAATAAATATGCACCACGTTGTCAAAGTGTGCTGCCTGTGTCAACAAAATGTTCAGGTTGGAGGGGCACAGGCACATCAAAAATGACCTGAAACAACATTGTATGGGTAACCGGTATGGCCCGGCAACCGCAGCAACTGTCCAGCAAGAGGCAAACACAGTTTGGGTACAGCCGAAAAATACAGGAGTATCACGTCTAGTATTATGTCACTGAGGCATAGGAGGAAGTAGATTGTTTTACTAAGCAAAGTCCACATCAGACAAGTTACTATCAGACAATTTATTATCCACGTAGTAGGGACAACGTGGCTGACACGGAACAGAGCGAAACACGATGTATTGGAAAATGTTCTGGTTACTATAATAGCTCTAGAGGGTGGGATGGGCAAAACATTCACAGCTAAAAGAGGCTGCTAAAATCTTGGGTGAGATCTTTACGAAACCTTATAAACAAACAAGGGTTTAATTTAATCCCACTTAAGGTGAACTCTGCTACTGCAAAAACTGGACAAACTTCCAACCCCACCCAGACTCAACAGGCTTCTCTGCCTTGACCTGAATTTACCTCTGGTAGACGGGTTTAGGTGAGCGTACGACGGCAGGAACCCGCCGCTTTTAGAACACAATGTGAAAAATACTTCCGTTATTCATAACAATCAGACCTAAAAAAATATTAGCTGAAAATAAAATATCCGTCTTTAAACTGATTAAAAATAGCTATTTAAGATCTGTGTGTTGACGTGGACTGTTTTCCCCACACGACAGCTGATTTCTGAAAACCGGGTGCCGCCTCCTTCCTCCCTCCGAGTCCAAAATGTCGGACTTGTGCCTCAAAAACAAATATATGCAGTATGTTTAAAAAAAAAAAAAAAGACCCTTCCTCAGTGACACAATATGATACTCAGGCTTCAAAACTGCTAATCGGGTATCAATATCATTTTCCCACATAAGGCTAAAGATTAATCGAGGTCAAAGAATTCTAGTTTCGTGTGGTTTGCGTTATATACACTTTCACAAAAATCAAACGTATTGCTTTATAACATTTATGATGGTTATAATCGAATTCAAGGAAGAAAAAGCTTGGGTGTTTTACTCCTTCAAACGTTTATTTTTACTAAGCAACCACATGTGTCTCGCGTTGAAAGGGAGTGGGCATGAAGCTAGCCCTCGTTAGCTTGTGAAGTACAACAATTATTCAGGGCTTTTGTTGAGTAGCTCATGTTATACTATAATGTTGTGCTTTAAAGGCCCTTTACAGTAGCTTTCATATGACAGTATCAATACTATGATAGTACACTTTTTCATTAGCAGTGTTGCTTTGTGTGAGTACAGCTAGCTACGTTTTGTGTTTTGACCTAGGCCAGCCTCTACCTTTTGTAGTCCGTACTGTAAACACCTTCAGCTCCATTCGATGAACAAAGAACACGGAAAGAACTACAATTACCATCAACAAATACACAAGGCCGTAGCATAGCAGCCGCTAGTTTACTTACCCCTATTCTTTTTCTTGTTCCTCGGCATTTTCGTGCAGACAACTAGAAAATTTTAACCAAAAATCAGCCAATACACGACCAGCCTTTATTGTATTGTCTGGTAAAATGAAAATATTCCCTTGGCACAGTGGATAAAAAGAAATCGAAAGCGATCTTGGAGATAGACTGTGGGCCGAGACGATACATTTTCCCTCATAAACCAGGGCTACGCGAGTACAGCGCGGTTCTCAGTATTTATACCGGCGGACATGTCACGAGGAGTTTTCCCGGCTTCGCTGGCCAATCCTGGAACAGGAAAGAGTGTCGCATGTGTTCGCGCGTGATGCAGTGACAGAAAGAGGGGAACTGTGAGTCCTGTTCTGTTATTTTGGGGAAAAACAATGTCTGTGTATACAAATTTGATACATTCTCCAAGACAAACCACGAAATCAAACGGCGTTTACGTTTACACAAAGTGTGATAACACCACATTAGACTGGTTACGTAAGTTTTAAAGTCGCAAGGTAGGAGGAGGAGGTGGAGATGGCTTTCAGCTCTGGTTGATTGGGACCCACAATAGCCCATCGTACAAGCTAAATAATAGTGAATAAATTCCACTGCAAGAAAAAACACATATTGTCTGACATAAAACATGTTATCACACAAGACAGTGATAATGTTCCACTGTGAGACTGCAAGTGTGCGTTGATCACATTATTATAGAGCTGTTGATGAGATCATGTTATGTATCTGTGATGAGACAAATATTGTCATTAGAGAATTGTGATGCAAAATGTTTCACTCGGATGCATTCATGTTTTTTATATAAAGTGGATTTGAAACTGTGCCTGTCTAGAAAGTTGAACAGTTATCGTCTACTTGACAGGGATGTGAAAGAGACTATCTTGGCTTTTCCCCTTTTAGTAGACAGGGACATCTGAGATACTTCTAGAAACCGAGCACTGCTTCAAAATTGTTGCATTCGTTTCAAAAGTGCACGAAGTAACACTGCTAGAGCCAATTAATTCTAGCTAGTTTTACACTGCTTCTGCATTTAGTGGCAGTTGCAATAGATGTCTAAAGAAAGACTGCACATTGTCAACTTTCTGCAGTTAAAAGTTAAAATGCTTAATCAGCCAAATATGAACCATTCCTAAATCTTGCACTCACTTGCCTGTTTGACAAATATAACTTGGGATTTTGTTTCATGTCACACTCACATGCCAAATATTAACTTTATTCATTTTACATCTTTGCCTCTAAAAGCACAAACACAATAATAATGCAGTAACTACATTCCAAATCCAGCAATCAGCATTTTACTCCTAGTCAAATCACAGTATAGGGCTATTAGTTGTTCCTGCTATTGACTCCTTCTGGAGCTCCATGTATGCAGATTTGTTAATATTTGTTGCGCAGGATTGGTTCAACATAAAATGCCTATTTTTTTTAAGCTGTCAAATTATTCAGACAGGTGCCGCTTGTACTTTTATAGCACTGTGCAAAAGTCTTGACCACCCGTTATTTCTTTATATCGTGCTTCCAGTTTTTAGTTTGTTTATTGAACCAAATAGCAAATAGTATCTTTGAACCAACAAGGTGATATCCAAAGTGCTATTAGCTGAAAACTTTGCATATCTTGGCACAGTGTGCAGTCTGACCTTCAAAAATCTGAGAAAACTGAACAAGTGGAGGGAAAAAATAGAAGTGTGAGGATCTAAAAAACACATTCAGTCGATGAAGAGTATTTGAAAGTCGTGTTCTTAAGAAATAAATTAAAACTTCAGTTTTCAGGAGGACATGGTCCCAAACACACTGACAGTGCAGTAAAAGCATACCTGTAACACTATCAGTCATGGATTGGCCTCCCCAAATCCAGAACAGAACCAAAGGCAGTCAACAACTAAAAAGCAGCTTTGAATGTCTTTCAAGAAGACTGGAGAACTACTTAAAGAAATTAAAAGAGAGTTCAGACTGTGTTAAGTTAGAATAAAGGTGATAATACCAAATATTGACCTTTAAGCTTGTTAGAGTTCATGTTTGGGCGTTATACACTGCAGTACGCATGTATTTACATGTATGTTTGCACAGTTCAATAAATTGCTAAACCTTTTTTTCTATTTCCCCAGCAAATTATAAAGAAATGAAGGGTGACTCAAGACTTGCACTGTGTTGTATTTTTAGCTAGTCAAATTTCAAAAACCGTATACAGGGTATTGGATACAATGTAATAGCCTGCGGTTTTTAGTGTATCCAATACACTGAGAACCACAGGCAATTGCAACATGCCTAAAAGCCTAATAATATTAGGCTGTTAGGCTATTAGGCATGTTGTGTTGTAATGCCTAATACCTTAATAAATATCTTTCAAATTACATAACCGTGAGCTTAGGTTGGCAGCTTTCCTTCTTTTCATTATTGAATTCTCTAGCTTTACCTTGAAACGACAGAAATAGGTCTTTCTTACACAAGTGGAAAATCTCACAGCTGCACCCTTCTTGCTGTTCCCACCGTGCTGTTGTTAGCAGCGTTTCATTTTTATGTTTGTTATGTTTGAATACAAACCTGCAGACTTTGAGTTTTCATGTGCCTGGTGTTTGACTATTGGAAGGCTTCCAGAGCTGCTTCCCTAACACGCACTCTTACACACTGGTCATAATCCTCATTTATTTCCTTTTTCAGTTCATTAATAAGCTGACTGTTCATAATGTTGCTGCCTGATGATGAATGGGGATAGGTTTGGGGTGTGTAGAATGTTGTCGTGTTTACTGTTGAATGTTGTCATTTTCTAATTTTGTAGTTGTGATAAGCATTTGTGTAAAAGTCGAAGTTAAAGTCTATTTAACATATTTTTAGTGTGCTTAAAATGGAACAACTTTAAATATGTACATGCAAGGTAGGTACATTATGTATAGAAAGACTTTTAAAAAAGAAAGAACACCTCTTGTGGTGTCTTTTAATCTTTGAATTCTCCTGTTTTCAGTCCCATAGGTGTGTAACAAATTCCTAGCCATGCAGTCTGCCTTTACAAACAGTTGCATGTGAATGGGTTGTTCTAAATGAATTCTAAAGAACTCATCGAAAAAAGGTGTTGGTCATTAACATCACAGGGACCAACGGGTGAAACCTCTGTGAGACAATGCCTCACTATCATGTGTGCTTGACTTGAAACTCCAAAGAAGGGAACACAACACTGCACTGTAGGTGGCTGATAAGCGACGATGTAAATCAGCACCTCTGTTTAACGATGGTCGTTCACAGTGGACATGGGAAGCCTCCTTTACTCCCCTCCCAAACAGTCATCACAATCCAAAAAGGTTTTCACACCTCAGTTCATGCAATGACTCACATGATCAATAGTGGGTTAACAACTTTTGAGAATACCTGCAAAGGAGACGACCCCCTCCCTGGAGGTTTACTTGGAGCTTCCCCATCAGCACAAAAACTGTGCCCCAGGAGCTTCGTGCCAAGGGTTTTTATGGCATTTACACCTTTTAATGAATAAACAATTATTTGAATTGCTTTTCTGAACATCTTCCAAAAAGACACATGAGAAAAACAACATACAAACTGTCACAGTGTGTGGAACCAGACTGTGTGGAGTGAGGAGGACCCACGTGCTGACACAAAAAAGAACAAAACTTAAGCTTAACAAAAAACAAGCTGTTTATTCAAGGCCAGTGAAACAGTACAAAACAAAAGGGCAAGGGTGAAATTAAGCTTAACGGTCCACAAGGGCCGCGTACTCAAAGACCGCTAAGGCCGGAAGTGCGAGGCTTGTGAAATGGGACGGTCTAGCCTCCGTGGCGCTGCCCAGGTTGCCTAGCAACCATGCTACTAACAGCTGGAAACGTTTCATACAGCATTGTTTGACAGAAATGAAGGAGAAAATCTTTTGTTCATTTGTTTGTTTGTTTCTACATGAGCTTTGATCATTCTCTGTAAGATTAAGCTCAGCTATTGAACGGCGTATATTTTAAAGTAAAGGCTTTAAAACCAAGTTAGTACAAACGTCACTAATGTCACATAACTTTGCAGACATGTGGCCAACAGTAATGTTTTAATGTTCTTCGTTATTAAACATTTGCACATAAATAAGTGACATAATATTCAGTACTTAAAATTTACTCTTCGGCCGCCCCTCATCCGCCGTTTTTTTTCGGCAAAATTATCCACACCCACCGCTGCGCTATGCATTCTGGGATATGTTGGGCCAAGAAGTCTACACCGTCACATCCTTAAAATTCAGGGAAATGAAGGACGCATTTGAGGGCCGCATTTCGAGCAGCCTTCGAATTGGGACAGCCTTCGTCGCGTCGCTGTGACGTAATCGGCCTTAAAATGCGGCCTTTATGGCTGCAGACCCTGAATTGGAATACAGCCATAGAAGGGGTAAAGACACAAGGGGAACCTAATAAACAATGAACTATAACAGGGTGATCTAGGCAAACCAGAATGAGCTTAAGATAACTAAATGATCTTAAACATAAATCATGAACCATCAAAATATATTCAAATTCAAAGCGCTGGGTCAAATGACCCAGGACCATGACACAAACATGTATAGAATACAGCTGTGTCCACATCTCGCAGAAACACCTTTAGCAGCAACAACTTCAAGTAATCATTTTCTGCATAACCTTACAAGTCTCTAACATCATTGTGAAGGAATTTTGGCTTTCCCTTCTTTGCTTCAGTTCATTGAGGTTTGAGCATTCAGGTTTGCAGGCACAGCTCTCTTAAGGTCCTGCCACAGCATTTCAATCCAGTTGAGTCTATTGCAACAGTCAGAGTTTTGTCTTTTCTTTTTCAGGCATTCTGTTATAGGTTTGCTGCTGTGCTTATGATCATTGTCCTGCTCCATGACCCAATTTCAGCCATGCTTTAGTATCTGTCATACACATAGCTTCACATTTGACTCTAGAGTACCTTTGTATACAGAGGAGCTTGTGGATGACTCAGTGACTGCAAGATTCCCAGGTCCTGTGGATAGCAAACAAGCCCAAACCATTACCCCTTCACCAGTTGTTATGAAGTGTTTGTGCTGATATGCTGTGTTTGGTTTTCTCCAAATGTAGCACTGCACATTATGGCCAAACATCTTCACTTTGATCTGTCCAAAAGACGTTGTTCCAGAAGTTTTGTGGTTTGCCCAGATGCAGCTTTGTAAATCTCCTGGTAGCCATTCCACATTTCAAATAGGACTGTCGTGAAGTTTTACATTTGACGTGCTAACCGAATGCTGTCGAGTTATTATTTATATGCATTTGATTAGCAGCACTTGGTTGCTGCTTCCTATTCTTACTTACTATGAAAACAGTCGGGTTGTACTCCAGCATTTTTACAGCTTTTGCTGTTTACATTGCAATGCGACCCACGTAAACATGTTTTCTATTCTAACTTTATATTTTGAGTCTGAACATAATGCAGACACGGAGGAAAACATTATGTAAAATTTATATCAAAATGAGCACAATCAAAGAGGCAAGCAAGCGAGACTAGGGCAATATCATTGATGTCTGTGTCCTAATGCTCCACTTCAGAAGTCAAAAAAAGTTCACACTCTTTAAAAAAAATCATTACTAATTCAACTTAGCTTCATTTTATGTTTTTCCCCTACATATGCAATGCCTCCAGTGGGGCTTACCCCACAGTTTGAGAACCACTGCTCTGTGATCAGCTCTTCTTTGTAAGCATATGGATCAAATCCACTAAGAGTAATAAGAGAGATTAGCATCCACTGCCATAATACTATACTTTGTATACTTTCTTATACTTTTTATTCATTTAAGCTTCATATTCGCAGTCGTAAAGTGGGTTATTAATTAGCTGGACATTGTATGGCTGAATCTGACATGTCTATGTGTGTGTGAGAACCTGCATTTTAGATGGAGAACACTAAACACTCACAGATTGTCCCACATAGCTTTTCCAGTGGGAGAAATGTTTTGTCACTTCAGAGTGAAGTACTTTTTGGGGTGTATTTGAAACATCAACCCTGTACCTTTGTTAAACTGGCAAGACAACATAGCAACGCTGCATAAAAGGGGAAAGCATTTCTAAATGGTGCAAGTGTTACCTAAAACTCTTGCTCTGACAGGATTAAGTAACTACATTGTTGATCTCTTGTAAAACTGGATCCAAGACAGAGGCAATATAGATCAGATAACATTTTGGTCATTTTACCTCTTATCTACTGTGCTATCTATGAACCCCTTCAGTTTATACTGGAAATCCTGCTGGGCTGAATCCTCATTGGTCTCGCCACCTTAAAAACAAAAAAGCATTTAAGGAGGTCGTAAACAGACTTGTTTGATGTGTTTAAAGAACACACACGTTCAAACAGAGTACAGTCAGGGGTACACACAAACCTACCTTCATCTGCTACACTGGTGGCGTCACTGAAGCTGCTGCAATGACTGAGGGTCTCAATGGAGGCATCCTCATCACTAAAAGGCTGCACAGCCCCATGCTGGCCCCCTGAAAAACAAAACAAAGACACATAAGCACGGGCAATCAAATGTAATTCATTAACACAGAGCCGTAGGTCATTGTGAGTCAATTGTGTAATCCAAGCGTCAGGCAGGTAAGGCAGCATACACTGTACTTATCTAATCAGCTGCCTGTTCGTTGCTATTGGCCTTTTCATTATCTCATCCAAAAATAAATATGCACCACGTTGTCAAAGTGTGCTGCCTGTGTCGACAAAATGTTCAGGTTGGAGGGGCACAGGCACATCAAAAATGACTAAACACTCACAGATTGCTGAGCCAACTAAACTAATGTCATGGATGTTTTACTGCCTAGCAGGAGAGCACCTAATATATTTCATCTTCCACATCTTCCTAAAAGCAGTTTTTTAGTCTTCTGATGATGCCATATGTGGGAGAAAATTTGTCTGGCACAGCATTTGTCATTGGCTGTAGCTTGCAGCTGCATCAAATGCAATTAGAGAGAAAAGAACAAAGCTCCCAGTCATTTTTAAGTTATGTTTGTCCACAAGCATTTTCTAAGTTGTTTCTTAACATCAGGAATAAATTCGAGACATATATCACTTCCCTTTTTCCTTTCAACTTTAAAGCATTTTTTCACACTTTCTATACAAGTACTTTGTAATGATAGTGCTCTGATGTGACCCAGAATGCACAGTTCAGACAAGGTAATGGCTGCGTTCATACATTATAATCTGTATGAAACATTTAGTCTTTCGATTTTAATAATGTGTTTGAGTAGGACAGGTCATTTACAGTGTATTGCGGAGGGACCAAGCAGGGGCCTTTTGAAGACACTGTGTGTTCAACAAAAAGCTGACTTAATTTATACGTCAGTTTATGCATGGAGTAATGTGAGTGAGGTCTTGAATATTTAAGGTGGCAGACACTTTTTATCCTTAAGATGGCCCAGAATAAAATGCACTCCCTTCCAATTAGCCCTTAGGCCCTGGTGTACAAACACCACTGCTTTTCTGTTTGCAGCATCAAGCTTGAATAATTGATGAGTGTTGCTGGGGTGTGCTAAGTGGACACAGTAACACAGAATGCAAAGTTAAACAGGAAACACAGGCCATCTGCCTTTTTTTTTTTTAATTCTGTCCTCTCTGGAAGCTTTTGCAATCAGAATTGTGATCTAAATTCAGTGTGGTGCCAAAAACATTCTGCTTTTGCAGGAACAGCTTTATAGAATCTCTATAAGCTCATCTTATTGTTCAGGTGAATCTTTTATCTGTTTATTTATTCATTTCTATTTGTGTTATTTCAGTTAGAGCTAGCAGAAAGGGCTTAAAAAAAGCTCCATTTCTCTTAAAAAATACATTAAACCTCTCAAGCCAAAAGTATTGACAGAGAAAACTGGTAATAACATATAATTAGCATATTCTTTCTGATTAAGCAAAAAATAAAATAAATAAATAAAAAATGAGTGTTTTGAATCATTACAGTTGCATCGCTCAGTTAAAACAGATGCATTGAAAGTAAAGGTTCCCTGTAATGATAACAGACTTTGGCACTAGGGGGAGCCACACTGTTTGAAATTCAAAAGCTACTCACTCCAACTTAGCAACTGATATTCCCAGAGTTGTTGTTGTTGTTGTTGTTTTTTCAAATACATAATTTATAGACATTGAAAAAGCATTTGCTGCTGAGCTGTGTATTGCTTTAAATGCTTAACAGGCTGGAGTGTGCAACGATAAAGTTAAATATCCAGTCATAGTGGGGGGAAAAACTTGCCTCTCACATTAGTCCTCTGTTGGGAGAAATGAAAAAAACAGATGTTGTTTTGAAAGTTGGAAATGGCTTAGGAAAGCCAAAGAAGTGGATGTAGGAAAGAGATAAAAATCACCTGCCAGAAGCTAAGTGTAGCAGGAAGGGAGAGAGAGAAAAAAAAATAACAGAGCAGCCCAGTCCAACCACACTCAGCATGCCTGGCATGTAGCATCAATGGGCACAAGCCCTGACCAAGCTAATGCCACAGGAATACAAATCATGACCAAAATAACAGATAGCAGGGAGCAGCAGAGGGAGACAGCTAATTCATGTAGATAATAGAAGTGAAAAAAATGTCTGAATATTAATTTCAATGGCAATCCTACTGTTTTTTTAAATAATTCATGAAAGTTATAGCCTGGAGCGTCGAGCTGAGGCCGCATGGGTTAAAGTCTGATGGGGAGAGAAGCAAGTTAGGAAATGATCTCAGCTTTCTAAGTTGATGAAAGCACACCGTCAAAAGCTGAGCAGAGGTGATGTTTCAAAGACTGCGAGCAATTTCCTTTGAAATTTAGCAGCGTGCTTTCGCTTCCTGTACTGGTCATTTATTGTAAAAAATGTGCTATAACCAGAAACAAGTGGCATTGTGTTAAATTGGCCCTTGGTGGTTATACTTCCTCAAGCTCTGACAACACGTGAGTTATTACCAAGCCAGAAAAATGTCAAACACTACTTTATTTTGAATTTCTTATTGTGTACACTATAATATATATATTTTCCTGAATTGAAGTTGCTAATTGAATTTTAGATAAATTTGTTAATTCTCCATGTGTTCCTTTGCATTTTTTTCATTATTCTGTGCAGGGATCGTGCTACATTTAATTTACCATATCCGACTTACTGCATGTTTGAGTGGTTGAAATGATAAAGCAATGTAACTTGGTGTATCCTGTGTGAAAAATGGCACTGGACGCCACTTGCCATGATTCAAATTCGTATGAGTTATCAAATATCCAGCCCCCGTTCGGGAGTGAAAACAGCTGCTTTGTTGACAGAGAGCCGGAGAATCCTCTAAGTAGAGCATCCAACTCCTAATTACAGAATGTTAGTCATTGGCTCAAGCCCATATTATTTCCCCTCATTTTCTTATTTTAAGAGGATTTTCCACTTTATCAGACAGCTTACTATGACAGCAAGGCCACGCTTCTGTCATTGCGATTAACCCCACCAACCATGCACATGTGTGTTACTGGCTCGTATTAGGCGACTTCAATCTAAATCCATTACCTTTTTAAGAGGTCTCCAGAGATATGGAAGGAGAGATAGAGAGAGACAGACTCGCAGAGAGAAAGAGGGGGTGTGGGCAGGGTCTTTGTTCTGAAGCTGAGGTGTGCCGCACCCACAGCAGAATCCTTAACATGGATTTTTAATTGATCAAAGAGAGCAAAACAGAAGCAGTTGGGGCAAAGGTCGGCCAGAAACACCTGTATGCTAAACTTTGCTCTGCCTGTCTTTTAATAGAAATGTGTAACATGGCTCAATCATTAGCCTAGTAATGAAATCCTTATAGATAAACAAATCCACAATGTAACATCACTGTCACTGACAGGTGACATAAATAACACTGATCATCTTATTGTCACACAGAGTTCTAATGGGAAACCCTGTGCAGAAGTATATTGATACGTACCACAGTCTAATTAATACTCAGAGTCATGGGCAATCAAGGATCATTCATACATGTGGGGAGTGAAGCCTGGTCCGTGTGGTCCGATTCAACAGACGAGCTGCTGTCGCTCAAATTGCCAAAGTTCATTTTGGTTCTGATAGGAAGATGTCAGAATAAACAGTGCATCAAAGTTTGTTGTGTGTGGGGCTATACAACTGCAGACCGGTCAAGACACCCATGCTGACCCATGTCCACTGCCAAAAAGCTCCAACGATGGAGACGTCAGCAACAGAACTGGAATATGGGGCAATGTAAGGAGATGACCTGGTCTGATGAGTCGTGTCACTTACCTGGGGAAGGCCTGGCGCCAGGATGCACTATGGAGGCAGTGTGATACTTTGGACAATATTGTGCTCGGAAACATTGCATCTTGCCATCCATGTGGATGTTACTTTCACATGTACGACCAACCTTAGCATTGTTGCAGAACATACAATACAATACAGTTTTATTTATATAGCACATTTAAAAACCCAAAGGCACACCAAAGTGCTTCACAGTAATATGGAGAGTCAGCATAAGTCAATAACAGAGTACAAATCGGGCACTAGCACAGACAGGATAGAGGCACTAACAGACCAGAAGAGTTAGATAAATACAAAATCTGCTAAGAAAACAAAAACAGTAGTAAAATCAATAATAAATAATACATTTAATAAAATTTTATAAAATATTTAAAAGTTTAAAATTTAAAAGATTTAAAAGGGTGTTAACTGGTCAGGAAAGCCAAGTTAAATAGATATGCTTTCAATCTTGATTTAAAGGATTGGATAGAGTCCAAGGCTCAAATAGAAGCAGGGAGGCTATTCCAAAGGTTGGGTGCAGCTGAAGCTAAGGCACAATCGACTCTGGTCTTCGGTTTAAACTTAGGTTGGGCCAGGAGTAATTGACCTGATGATCTTAATGCACGACAAGGAGTGTACAGATTGAGGAGGTCAGTGAGGTAGCTGGGCGCAATGTTATTCAAGATTTTAAAAGTGAGTAGCAAGATTTTAAACTCAATGCGATATTTGATTGGTAACCCGTGTAGATCAACAAGAGCCGGAGTAATAGGGTCAAATTTTCTAGTTCCAGTAAGAAGGCGATGTATGTACATGTACACCTTTTCATGGAAACGATATTCCCTGATGGCTGCGGTATCTTTGAGCAGTATAATGTGCTGTGCCACAGAGCAAGAATGGTTTAGGAATGGTTTAAGGTGTTGACTTGGCCTCCAAATTCCACTCCATGCTTCTGTGGGATCCATGGAGACCCCACTTCACAACTTAAAGGACTTAGGAATATGTTACAAACATCTCAGTACTACAGCACACCTTCAGGAGTCTAGTGGCATCCATGCATCGATGGGTCATTATCATACCATATTAGACAGGTGCTCGTGATATCATGCCTGATCAGTGTATGTAAATGATGGGCAAGTTCTGTTGCGAAGCCTCCATCTCTGTGTTTTCTAACCAAATATGACGTGCAAGGGGCAGATCTGACTGAGAAAGTGATGACAATTGCTAACAGGTAACTTGTCAATCAAGAGGCAAAACCTGTTTTATTCTCCTTTTTGTAGGTGATCATGATTTCATTTTATTTTATTCAGTAAGACTTGAAACTCACAACTGAAACTTCAATGTTTACTGAAGTCAAAGCAAAGAAAATGTTTTTTTCGTAGGCATGTCCTCTGCAAGCACTTCCACATTAGCTTTCCTTTTCAGTCCCAGACATTGTATCTGTCAGAACAAGGCAGAAAGGCCTCCAACCCACCCAGATTCAGCCTCACACCAAGGCCTCGTTCTGCAGCCCACAGAGTTCCACTACCAATGCTTAGAGGTCCTTAGCCCATGCAAAAGCCAGGATATCCATTCAAGTTCCCAGTGTACTGCAAACTAAGTGTTGAGCTTTAGGTTACTTCTTGCTGAAACTACGATATATTCAATTTGCTTTTTAATCTGAATAGAAATCTGCAGTGAAAGCATTTTGCAGTTCACATATGGCTTATCTGAGTCGTGGAAGAAATCCATTAAGGTCCCCCAGCACAAGCACTTGTTTGAGCATGCACACGTACACAAAGCTGATAAGGTAATGTCATTGTCATCTGGCCATCTGACTAAGTAGATTAAAAACACATTTAGGCTGGTTGTGACTCCCCCTCGCTCTTTGGTTTGTCCTCACTACACGCAACCTTCTGTGGCAGTAGATACCATTTCAACACTTGCAGTTGTGTCCTCGATCGTTGACATTCAGATATATTTTTACCTGTTGTAAACCCTGTTCTTTGAATAAATCCTATATTTATGCTATATTATAGGATTGCTAGAATGAAACAGAAAAGCCATAGACAACTTGTTCAATTCCATTTCCTCTGAAAAGCCCCCGTCTTGTTTTGGGAATTTCCACTCTTCTCTCTCTTCCTTAGCTGTGAGAGCGGTTATGGAAAAAGCTGGGAGGATTGGGCTTTTCTAGAGATTCCGTTCAGCATTGTGTCAGGAGAATGTTCGGTGATGAGCTGGAAGCTGCTATAACAAGCTTAAATAAAAAATCTTCCCCAGCTACCTATTCTATATGTCTCGTGTTAATTCTCACTTGAATTGTGATTGCCAGCAATTAAATGCCAAAGGGATAAAAAAAAACAACTATTAATTAAATAGATATATTATTTATTCATAAGACATATACTACAGGCAGCTAGATTCTGTATGTCTGGGCAGAGAGCAGCTTTCCAGACAGTGGAACAAGAGGACGTTATACCCAGGGGCTGTCAAAGCTGGCAAATCTGTTTGGGGATTTCTCTCTCTGTCTTGCCACAGTGGGTGAGTCCGCTGCATTGTTACATTTCCCTCCTGTATCTCTCTATCTTGTGCATCCATTCTTTTCACTCTCGCATTCATACATACACAAAAACCATGCGCATCTCTCGTCTCTCTTCACTTCCTTTCTCTCTGTATTTACACTGTCTTCATTTTGGTATTCCCAACTATGCACCTGTGCGATTGCAAAGGCCCTGCAATATCTAGACTGATATTGACCCATATTGCACTTTCTGCACCTTTAGAGCTGGAAAATATCAAAGCCCTCTTGGATCTATATTTTGTGCAACAATTTTAAAAAGGGGTAAACTGTAAGTAGGCAGAAAGAAATCCTTTCTGTTAAATCAGCACAAAGACCCAGCACATCCATTTCATCATATATATATGTAACATATATAAACATATAACTACAGTTTATGTTTGTGTGTTCATATGTTTGTATCACTGAGATATACCAATATAAGATTTTTGTCATGAAAAAACAATAAAATAACATAATGAAGATATATTGTAGCTCTTAAATACTTATCTGAGTGTCCTGTCGAAAGCTCGACCAATATATTGGCCGATATTAGCAATTTCCTAATATAGTGATTGCAGTATTTATAAACGATAGCAGATAAATGAAAATTTAAAAAGTAAAGAACAAGGAGAAACACCCTCCAAACATGTTATGAGTGTAGATGTTACATAATTTGTCTACTAAATGACACTCTGCAACTTCCCTAGAATATCACAAACACAACAAAACAAGGACTAAATGGCTGCACAAAATGAAGGTTTGGGAAGTCATATATCGGTACCAGTCCTGCCTCAGCTACACTATATGTTCTTGTTAATAACAGATTTCACAGGTCACTTTATACAGTATATCCACTTTGATGTACTTAAATATAATGTAAATAACCTAGATTCTCGGTGCTCTTAGTATTTAATTGTAAGCATGGAGCTTCGAAGATGTGGTCATCTGCAAGCCAGATAGGCTTTGCCTTGAAGAATTTAGGGTTGTTGAAGATTGGCACAAGTTAGGGATTAAAAATCACAATCTATATATACTTCTTCTACGGAACCTGAAACAGAAACATTGTATGTCAGGCCAGAAGTTAACTTTAATCAGTAACTGCATACAAAAATGTTGGCAGAGTTAAGGACACAAAGAGACAACACTTCAAAAAGGGACCAGACGGAGACCCAGCCTCAGTATGGGGCCAAGTTCCTTTGGCTGTGCTGTGTCCAGGAAGTTGGTTGGGAAACTTTGCTCTGTCATCTGGTGTCCAGTAGTAAAGTTTCTGTTCTCATTTCAGACTTCTCCTTTTGGCAGCGTTATCAACTTGGATACACACAGATAATAGTCTCGAGCATCCTCATCTACTTCTGAGGCAGAGGCCCTTACAGATAAGAAAAAAAAACCCAAAAACCTGTGCTGTGTGACTGTGTGTGTATGTGAGCCACAAAAGGTTGCAAGGATGCAGTCAGGCAGATGTTCTCGGAGTTGCCTGGCAACCCCGTAGCCACAAAGAAGAGGGAAGTGTGGTGCTGGTTATGACGCTTTATGTAACCACAGGGATGAGTGTTTGAGGATAAAGAATGAAAGAATTCATTCCCACAACTTCTCCTTATAGTACCTCGGAAAATACTGCTAAGAAACTTAGTTTGTTAAAAAATGCTGAATTGTATGCTTTGTGCCTGCATTTGCCATTTACTGAAGCAGTGCTAACCAAAAACTATAATAGATCTTGCTTTATACACTCACTGTTTCCACAAATGATATAACTTCACATCCTCTATATGGGTAAACTATCCTTTACTATTATTGATGTTTTCTATTCTGTAGGTCAGGACCAACTGTGCACTGCAGGACGACACGCAGCGAAGCCACAAGAACCTCCGGTGAACCTGTGGTCGGGAGATTCTTCTCTCCCCCACCTACCTGCATCAAGAGCCCGAAACTTAGGGTAAACACAGCCTCTGGATAATCTGAGCTACATTTCCAGGAAGCTGTGTGAAAGATTACAACTATGGGGTAGAAGAGAAAGACAAAAGTGTGGGAATATTAGCAGGATGAGCGAAAAGTGAGAGAATGGGAAGAGATGGTGGGCAGCAGCAGCATGCTCCAATTCCTTCACTCGCTTTTACCTCTGCAGATGGACACCTGTGATGTACTGAAATTAGCATAGCTCCTTATATCTAAATAGTGAGTGATTGAGCAGAAATAAAAAGATATTAAGCGTGTTGCACTATGAGATATTTATGTTCTGTATGGTAGTACTTTTTT
The DNA here is from genome assembly GCF_057382185.1 of Mchenga conophoros. Classification (NCBI taxonomy): domain Eukaryota; kingdom Metazoa; phylum Chordata; class Actinopteri; order Cichliformes; family Cichlidae; genus Mchenga; species Mchenga conophoros. The sequence continues at coordinate 34,042,921 of NC_140542.1, forward strand.
TGTTGTTGAAAAAATACAACCTAAGACAGGGGTGTCGAACTCCAGGCCTCAAGGGCCGGTGTCCCTGCAGGTTTTAGATCTCACCCTGGGTCATCACACCTGAATCAAAAGAGTTCATTACCAGGCCTCTGGAGAACTGCAAGACATGTTGAGGAGGTCATTTAGCCGTTTAAATCAGCTGTGTTGGATCAAGGACACATCTAAAACCTGCAGGACACCGGCCCTCGAGGCCTGGAGTTCAACACCTGTGACCTAAGACAACCTGTGTATAAATATTTAATCTGTTAAAAATGTTTTTCTGACTCGCCTATTCTTAATGCGGCTGTCCACACAGACGGCTTAATTTTGCAGCCATTTATTTTTTAAAACCAATCTCGATTTCTCAGATTTTTCTGATTCGAATAAACAGAGCTCACCAATCAGATCACTGCATTTGGTAACAACTGCCCAGTAGCTCAAAACGTGCATCTGTCCTGAATAGACAAATAGCAAAATAATACCACATAAACTCCGATGGACAGCTAGATGATCCTCCAGGGTTAATTGTCTCTATTAAATTATTTCTCTGTCTCCTCAGATGTGGTCCAGAACAAGAGCTCAAACTAGCCTGCTAACTGAAATATGTGGAGTCTGGGGCAAACCATGAAATTCTCCGTGCTGCTGCCTTCTCCTAAGAATTGCATGAACCCAGAATCTCCCTTTCTTCCTCATCTTGTTTAGAAACATCAGGACCAGCTCATCTTCATTTGATGTCTGCATTTTTTTTGTTTGTTTGTTTGTTTTTTACACAACAACTTTGGATCTGAATAAGATTTTTTCACAACATGCTCAACTTCCAATGGCCTTAAACACACAAGCTCTGTGTCATGATTGGAATGTCATGAGCGCAAATGGAATAATTACAAAAAATTATTCAAGTCAGTTAAGAAAAGCTATCTGATGAAAGTAAGTTGTAAAAAGTAATCGAGGAATAATAATAATAATAATAATAATAATAATAATAATCCATCCATCGTCATCCACTTTATCCGGGGCCGGGTCGCAGGGGCAGCAGCCTAAGCAAAGAGGCCCAGACCTCCCTCTCCCCAGCCACCTCCTCCAGCTTATCCGGGGGAACACCAAGGCATTCCCAGGCCAGCCGAGAGATATAATCTCTCCAGCGTGTCCTGGGTCTGCCCCGGGGCCTCCTCCCGGTGGGACATGCCTGGAACACCTCACCCAGGAGGCGCCCAGGGGGCATCCTTGTCAGATGCCCGAACCACCTCAGCTGGCTCCTTTCGATGTGGAGCAGCAGCTGCTCTACTCTGAGCCCCTCCCGGATGGCCGAACTTCTCACCCTATCTCTAAGGGAGAGGCCAGCCACCCTTCGGAGGAAGCTCATTTCTGCCACTTGTATCTGCGATCTCGTTCTTTCGGTCACTACCTACAACTCGTGGCCATAGGTGAGGGTAGGGACGTAGATCGACTGGTAAATTGAGAGTTTCGCTTTTACACTCAGCTCCCTCTTCACCACGACGGACCGGTGCAGCGTCCGCATTACTGCAGCTGCAGCCCCAATCCGTCTGTCGATCTCTGGCTCCCTTCTCCCATCACTCGCGAACAAGACCCCGAGATACTTGAACTCCTCCACTTGGGGCAGGAACTCATCCCCGACCCGGAGTGGGCACTCCACCCTTTTCCGGCTGAGAACCATGGCCTCAGATTTGGAGGTGCTGATCCTCATTCCCGCTGCTTCACACTCGGCTGCGAACCGTTCCAGTGCGAGCTGGAGGCCCTCACCCGATGAAGCCAACAGAACCACATCATCCGCAAAAATCAGAGATGAGGTTCTGAGGCCACCAAAGCGAAAGCCCTCCGCCACTTGGCTGCGCCTAGAAATCCTGTCCATAAAAATTATGAACAGAACCGGAGACAAAGGGCAGCCCTGGCGGAGCCCATCACCCACCGGGAACAAGTCCGACTTATTGCCGGCAATGCGAACCAAGCTCTTGCAACGGTTGTATAGGGATCGAATGGCCCGTAGCAATGGGCCAGACACCCCATATTCCCGCAACACCTCCCACAGGACACCCCGAGGGACACGGTCGAATGCCTTCTCCAAGTCCACAAAACACATGTAGACTGGTTGGGCAAACTCCCATGCACCCTCAAGTATCCTGGAGAGGATAAAGAGCTGGTCCAGTGTTCCGCGACCAGGACGAAAACCGCATTGTTCCTCCTGTATCCGAGGTTCGACTAGCGGACGAACTCTATAATAATAATAATAATAATAATAAAAATTACCCCTTTTCTTAGTTTTTACTATTTTCCATGAGCTTAAATGTAGCATACCAGTCAAAAACTTACATAAAAGATGTCATGTTCTGGACTATATTATACAGTTGTGGACTATGCCTTTTTGTAGCATCGGTTTTAGCATTTTAACTGTTGCTGTCATGTTTTGTTTTGTTTTTTTAGAACAAGACAAGACAGTGTTTGGACTAGAGGATAGAGTGCTAAGTTATCAGCTAATACTGTCATCGTTCTGCGTCGTTAGACCCAGCGTTTTATGTTTCAGGTTAATTCTTGTTTTTAGGGTTTTGTATTTAATGTTTTCTATACCTACCTGTGTCCTCACCCAGTGCTCTGTTCATGTCTCTGAGTTTGTGTTTGTGAATTTCCTGTTTTACTTTGAAGGTCTGTGTCTCTCGTGTCTAGTTAGGTTCAGCTGTGCGTCCCTCCTATGTGTCTATTCCTGATTACCTTGTGTATTTATAGTGTGTGTCTACCTCTGCTCGTCGTCGGTTCATCTGTGTATCTCCGTGTCTCTCTGCCCAACATCCTCAGTCTGTCTTTTTCCCCGTATACTGTGGTTTCAGGTTTGGTTTCTAGTTTTCTCAATTTTGTGTATTTCTAAGTTACGTTCTCGCCATCCCCGCTTCTGTTTCTCATCATTCACTGTAAATAAAACTCACTCGCATCACTGCCTTGGTCTGAGTCTTGGGTCCTTCTTTAGACCACACGACTGCTGCCACAGCCATGACAAAAACTGGTGAACTTGGTTTGCAAGGCATATCCAAATGAACCTAACTAACTAACATATCAATTACTTTTGGAATATTACCTTCATTAAAACTGATGCACAGACTTCTTGGGCAGGCTGTTCCCACATAGGAAGTCATATGATTTCTCTGGTAACTGCAATGACACTAAAACCAGAATTGGTATTTCAAAAATCATGTAGGTCTATTAAATTAAAACCCTATCATCATATTTCATCATGTCACAAAGATTAAAACAATCGTCATGTTCTTCTTAATTTTTTTTTCTACAATAATTAAACTATTCAGACATTGTTTAGTAGGAAATTCTAATGAAAGCAGAAGACAAAAAGGACAAAGAGGAAGGACATTCATTTTCTCCAGGTGCAGAAGTGGATCAGTGAAGTACCACACACACTAGTGCAGCTGACTGAGAGCGCACAATAGACTCAACACATTTCTATTTGTTTTACAATTTTCGAGAAGGGCCTGCTTTAAAATAGCTGCACAACCTGATGAATGACCTATATTTGGTTTCAGAGAGGTTTCATGAGGGGTACTTCCCAAAGTCTGACCTGTATATGCTCATCCACTCAGCGTCCTCCTCAGTCAAGTTGTTCACCACAGTTTCTACACAAGCACTAAACTGCCTTGAATCCAATAATTAAAGTAGTTTGTAAATCTGTTGATTCACAGGTTTCACCTCAATATTGTATGTTGTATAGCAATAAAATATGCTCTAGCTGGGTGTGGGTGGTCATCTTCAATTGTTTATACACGCAGAAGCAGATTTTTTCTTGCCAAAACATTAGGAGAATTAATGCTGAACTAAGCTGAAGGTTTAGAGCAAGTTGTTCAATAATCAGAAGGTTGTTTAAACCCTGGCTTCGCTAGACTGCATCTCCTGAATGTCCTTGAGCAATACAGAAACCCCCAAATTCTGTGTAAAGTAGTCGAGCCTAGAGCTGTGAATGTTACGGTTCTGGGTCAGTGTTGACCCAGCATTTTGAGTTTCTTATATTTTGGTTTATTTTTGCATTATGGATTGTTTTCTGATGTTCTGGTGCTTTTGTTTATTATTATTATTATCATTATAGATCTGTTTCTGTTATTCTTGGTGAGGGATCAGTTCTTAGGTTTTGGGTTCTCATGTGTATTGCAGTTTCTGTTCAGTGTCTAGTCTGTCTCTCAGTGTCGTGTCTGCATCTTTGTTTAGTGGTTTCCTGTCTTATTGTGAAAGTCTTTGTCTTATGTTAGTGTGTGCAGCTTAGCTCCCCCGTCTCGTTAGCCCTGATCTCCCCCAGCTGTGTCTCCCTTCTGTTACCCATTCCCTGATTACCACCCTGTGTATATTAGCCCTGTATTGTCCTCAACCCAGTGTTGAGTTGTACCCTCAGATCCTGCCTGTGTGTTCCTGCTTGGTTTCATGGTTTGGTTTGGTTTGGTTTGGTTTGGTTTGGTTTGGTTTGGTTTGGTTTGGTTTGGTGCCGTGCCGTGCCAGCAATAAAAGCTGTGGTTTTCAGTTACATTTCGTCTCGGAGTCCTGCATTTGGATCCACATTTCCACCTGCCCGCACACAGAGCCCTGACAGTGAAAGAGTCAGATGGTTCTTCAGGATTGCATGTCAACTGAAAAATGACCTAAAAAAGGAATGATAGTTAGGCACAAGGCAGCACCTATACTCCTCAGTGTCTGCTAGTGATTCTATGTGATGGACATTATTTCCTAACAACTTAGCCGTAACTTCTTTAGGTGGTGATGGCTAAAAAAGGCATAAATATCCACGACTTTCATCAGCCAGGGTGAAATAAAATATGAGCAGCAGTGGATCTTTTTTAAAAAGTGTTTGTTTGTTTGTTTGTTTGTTTGTTTGTTTGTTTTTCAGGCAAAACCTTTAAAGTTGCAAGATCCACATCATGCCCAGCGAGCATGCTGAAAATAACTTGTGAATTTTAGCCACCAAAACGAATAGATTCTAATGCTATATGTGTAGAATATTTCAATATGATATTGTACAGCAGGGGTCCACCATCCCAGTCCACGAGGGCCGGTGTCCCTGCAGGTTTTAGATCTCACCCTGGGTCAACACACCTGAATCACATGATTAGTTCATTATCAGGCCTCTGGAGAACTTCAAGACATTTTGAGGAGGTCTTTTATCCATTTAAATCAACTGTGCTGGATCAAGGACACATCTAAAACCTGCAGGACACCGGCCCTCGTGGACTGGGATTGGGGACCCCTGTTGTACGGCATATACTGACGGACGGTGTGAAAACAGCAGAGCGCATTGCCGGGCTGCAAAGCATAGAAAAAGCTGCACATTTATTATACATGTCACTCTGTTTGTTTATGCAGTATTCGGTGAGTGTGTCGATCCAAATATCTTGATGGCATAGCACAGATGTGTGCTGACATAGCTGGGCTCTCTATCTGAATTGTAAAGTTCAGATAGATTGTAAACACCCCTCCAAAGATAAGTAAATCAGAGCTTTCTGCCATCCTGCGCTCTGAGGACTGGGTGCCAGATAAAGAGGGTTAAAGTGTATTTATCCGAAGGTGAAGGACTAGTGCACTGAATACACAAATGAGAGACAGAGCCAAAAAAAACAGTCATGGGGGAAGGATTTGGGGGTCAAGTGAGTCAAGCTGTGGGTGGGGATTTGGATAATGATAGAAATATAGAAATATAGTAATGGTTGTGTGCAGAATTTAAATGAGTTTGTGTGGCGGTGCAATGCACGGATTGACTCTGAATTATTACCACTCTATGCTCACTGAGGCTGATAGGCCAATGGGCACTCTGTAATTGAGAGAGACAGAAACAAAGAAAGAAGGGAGAAAACACTAAAAGGTGCAGAAGTATGGCTTTAAATTATATATTATCATTTTTTTAAAGTTAATGAATTGTAACTTACTACTCCTTTGATGGACAGTGTGTAGTCACATTTAATAGCAGAGAATCATGTAGTGTCTCAATGGGCAAGACTTGTACAAAGGCTGCAAACTAAAAGAGATTATTTTAACAGTAACCGAATAAAGCTAATGAAAATATTTAAGCGTGTCATTATCCATCGCTTTTACTTTGCAGCATTTCTTACAGAACTGCCTCTCTCTTTCAGAGAGATGTTGTGTTTTTCCTGTGCATGTGTACGTGTGGTTTAGATCTCTAGCAGAGCAGATGAGTAAGGCTGTGGGCAGAAGCAGGGCACCTGTGTCGTAACACCATCACTAGCGCTGCTGCCCTCAGCTACAAACACACTTTCAGAATTCAGACAGCATCCAATACTGTGTCTACTTGTTTACTGTTATCAGTGTAAAGCCTGGTGTATCTAAAAATGAGACATTGTTTAATAAATATACACTTTTTTTTTTTTTTTAAAGGTTAGTAGTGTAAGAGTGTCTGCAGACACTCTTACACTACTAACCAAGTGGTGGTAAAACTGTGAAAAGTGCAACAGAGGCCATTCACCTTTAGCATAAAAGCTGCACCTCCTTAAATGTGTTGGTTGCAGATTGTGTTGGTTGTCTAACAATTGTTGTACAATTCCGTTGATAAAATTATCATTCAGTTAAACTTATTATTGCTCTTCTCTTGCTTCTGAGTCAGGAACATGATTCAAAGAGACACCAGCTCACGGACTCGTTCTGTGTGGCCCACAGGCTAATACTCAGGGTGCTTTTAGGCTTTAGACTTGTTTCTGTTAGGAGTAAACAGGCGGCTCTGTCTTTTCTCACCTGGATACTTTGTTGGATGCCAGGCTGCTATCAGATAAAGGAAACTCCATAAAACAGCAATGGCACAGAGTCAGCATGACTCCCCTGGAACTGTGCAATCTATTTCTGCCTTTATCTGCATGCTCAAATCCAAGGTGCTGCTTTTCTGTCTTGGTCTCACACGATCTGTCTGTCTGTGTTGTGTTTTCCTTCCTGTTCTTATAGTATTGATTCTGATTTCAGCACACACTGAGTGTTGCTTCCTGGTGTGGCAGCTAGGTGTTTGTTTATCTGTCAGCAAGCCCCCCTGCGGCCCTACTTATGCAATAGAAAAAGACAAAATATCAACGCTTGTAGCTTGTTGACATTATAGTGAGGTGGCACATTGTAACTAGTCTAAATTCTAAAAAGATACAATTGAATTCCCTCTATAAACTGTTGATAAATCATTTTAGTAAAAACATTTGTCATTTAAATTACACTGAATCTAAATGTTAACATTGTAACATTTTGCACTCACTGTAAAAATGCATCTTTTGCAGAAAGCGATCAGTCCAATCCACCCTTCGCCCTGCCTCATGTATAATAAAGCCTTAACACTCTGCTGGGAATTTGCCAGGGAATTCATAATTTTCCAGCTTTCTCTTCCTCCAAGGAGCTTTTACCACAATTCCACACCAGTAATATATGCAGCCAGCGAAGAGATCAAAGTTGCATAGATCATATTTTGGTGTGTTTCATATATACGAGTGCGCGTTAGCTGCTAACAGGCATGTAACTTCAAAAGCACCTGAGGCTTGAGGGCATGGAATACAGGTCCTGATGTCAGATACCTCCACAGTGTGTGCCGCCTTCACATAATGGGTGCATAGCATGAAGGTGAATCACTGAATGTGATGCCTCAAAGCTGTCAGTTTGTGAGTTCTTACCTTAAATAAATACAATTCTGCATAGTACTGTTAGCACACTGTGAGGGGGGGTTGTTGGTTTGTCAGGGTCAAATCTTTGTCATGGGGGGGAGGGCGTGTCTGCACAATGAAAATGTTACTGTATGTTAGATTATATGAAAACTAGGTTCAATCTACTAGTACCCTGTATTTAATGAATATTGTAGGCAATCCATAAAAGATGGATGACAATCAATTGGAGTGTGGGTTTGCATTTTGAAGCACTTGCATTTTAACTTTATGGCAAATGATATCTTTTTTTGGAGCCAAAACTAATTAGGTGAGAGGGTTTGTGCCAAATTATAAGCTAACACTAGCAAGCTTGGTTAACAGTGACTATTTATTTGCAATCCAATTAATTTCACAAGTAAAATGAGCTCATTTCACTGCACAGTCTTCCTGGATGGGTTGGAAGGGCTGTTAGCACAGTTTAACTGCACAGCAAACCATAGCAGGCTCTGCAAGGCAGCAGCACCTCAACTATGGTTGAAAGGATCAGTTTTGGTGATTCAAATTAGCTAAATTGAATCCTAGCACACAGTTAGTGGCTTGAAAAACTTGAAAGGTCTGAGAAGAGAGAAGGGTTTGCTTCAAAACGTCCCCTAGGAGGGATTCAAGTGGTATCCTAGTCAGATGCTCGAACCACCTCATTTGGCTGCTTTCAGCGTGAAGGAGTAGCAGCTCTACTCTGAGCCCCTTGTAGCTGTAATTGTCAGTGTATGCACATTGTTATACAAATGCATGTATGGCTTTACTTTGATTGCCTAAATCAAACTCTTATTACTGCTGATGGTTTAATACCAAGGTCCCATTATGACTCACTGTACCATTACCTGAAACAGAGTTGCACCGCACTCTTTTTATTGATTTGGTGCTCACGTTACAGCTCTACGTGCCTTGTTTGGTTAATAATAAAGTGAGCTGACCAGTCACTGAGAAATTGTGGCAATCATTTAAGGCGTGCTGTTGAGACATGCAGCAGACTGATTCAAGAGACCGAGCCAAAGGGCTTTTAAAGGTTATGCCATCATTTGTGACAGCCGGAGAAGAAAAAGAATATCCACAGGGACTCAGCTCTGTCTGACAGGCCAGAGATGATGAAGGGAGATAGAGAGACACAAAGAAAGCGAGGTGACTGTGTTGGAGTGAAATAAGGTCTAATAAAGGCATTGATTGCGAGCATAAAAGGACTTGTTTATTGTTTTGTTTTTTATCTCTTGGAATAAAGGTTGGACTGTCAACAGTGTCTGAACAAGTGAGTTTAAGTCCAGAGGGGAAAAATGTTATGCTTTAAATAAATAATAAAAAAATAACACAAACACCCGAGATATAAATCGAAAGCTTGCTCTCCAAACAACACTGTAGTGGAGCTTGTTGGACACAATCTCTTTCCCTCTCCCTCCGAGGGATGGGCAATGGCGAGAACAGAACACGATTGCTCTGTTTGGATTAAATGTACACTACAGGAAGCGATAAATTATATCCATGGGAACACAGCCGCTGTTTCTTTCCCACTGTACACTTCTCAAACTGCCAGCTTGTCTTTCTGTCACTCACCTAATCTCTAATACATCAATGATCCACCGAGAAACTGCTATCATTCCTGGTTTTACCTTGTCTAGTAGGCGCAGCAGTGAGTACGTGAAGCGTAAAACACTGCAGTGCATGCTCTGGCTGCAGAAGACATCTGACAGTCAAGGTTAAAGGGCCGCAAATCAAACCACGAGGGCACACAGGCGCAGAGTCAGAAGCCCAGGCAAACCTGATATCCAGCTGCCCTGACATTTGGAAGGCTTTTTGATGTGGGATGCGGAGCTGAGCCATGTTTGTTGTTTTTCTGCCTCTGCATTGCTGCAAATCTGTCCATTGGGCTCTTTCTCTTACTGCCTCTCACTGCTCGTCTCTCTTCACTTTGTCATCATTTTCTCTCTCTGCCTTTTTCTTGTTTTACTTACCCTTCTTATCCTTGCTTTTCATATGCCTCGCAATGCTTGAAATGCTCTGTGTTGCAGTTGCATGCATGTGCATATCTCTTAAATGCAGGGCTCTTTGCAGTGAATGGAGCAGCAGTTCACAAGCCCCCCTCCCAAACCACCACCATCACCTCACTGTCAGACTGTTATCAGAGTAAAGCCTGGTGTGTCTCCCACTGTGCCAGAAGGCGCAGACCTTTCCACCACCAGCTTTCATCTGTGCCTTAATGCAACAGCACTGAAAGCAGATATCCACACACCGAGACACACACATGCACACACATATCATTTGCCAGGGTTCTTTGACTGTGTCACCCTAATTGCGCATCCCTACTCTCTCCTAGTTATAACCTTGGTTTCCTGTTTGATGCTCAAAATGTTGTCAAGAAAACGAATGAACAGCAAATCTGAATGAATATTGACATTTAAGTAATCTTCTATTGTATTAACGAGTCCTGAGTCAGGTGATATTTGCTCAGAATGCTGGAAAATATATACAGTATGGTGCAAAAGTGTTGTGGCACGCCTCGTTTCTTTATATTTTATTAAGAAAACAAGACTGATTGTGTTCCACTATGTGTGTTTTTTCTAGGTATGCTTTTGCTACATTGGCATAGTGTTTAGGATCATTGTCATGCTGAAAAAGGAAGCTGTTGCCATTCAGATGTTTTACAGATGGTTTTGCATGGTGGGTCAAAATCTGACGGCTTTTCTGTGTTCATAATTTTTGCCCTACCTCAGTCTTTTTTTTTTCCTTTCCTTAGAAATTACTCTTGACAGTCACCCTTCCAGTGAGACCATTTCTGCTGAGGCAAACAGTAGATGGATCAACTGAAGGGCCAGATGCATGTTTCAGGTCCAGTGTCAGGTCTTTGGTGGATTTTTTTGTTAAAACCATGACTTTCAGATGCTGTTCATCTGCTGAATATGTTATTTTAGGTTCTGATGTTTCTCCTTTTGTCTTCCACTTGTCCAGTTTCCTCAACTTTTTTTAAGGGCACACTGCACTCCATGCTGCCAGTAAGTGTCTGAAGAAGACATTTTTAAGGGTTTTTTAGAATAGAATAGAATAGATCTTTATTGTCACTGTTACAAAAAAAGTGAAACACAGTTTGGCATCTCTCCGTTGGCAGCATGTAGATTTTTATATTCACATTCTTTTAGGATAAGAGAAGAAGATAAAATAGACTTAAGTTTAAGAGGTACCTACACAGTTAGTGAAGTGCCCGTTGCCCGCTCTGCCGCCCTCACCACCCATTGCTGTTTTCTCTTGTCCTCCACAGTACAGCAGTTGAACCAGAGTGTACAGCAGTAGGTTAGAAGGCTCTCGATGGTGGATCGGTAGAAGTTAATTTCTACTTCCTCTCCATCAATGTAGAGGGTGGAGTGCTCAGATTGCTTTGTTCTCCTGAATTCAATTACCATCTCCTTGGTCTTGGCTGTGTTCAGATGTAGGTTGTTGTTGTCACACCATCACTTCAGATTACTGTTGTTGTCGATCAGTCCTATGATGGTAATGTTGTCAGCAAATTTTATAATGGTGTTACTGGTGTGAATTGGAGAACAATCATGGGTAAAACGTGAGTATAAGAGTGGACTGAGGACACACCCCTGTGGAACGCCTGTGTTCAGATTGAGGGTGGAGGAGGTGTTCTCTCCCATCCTGACTTTCTGGGGTCTATCACTCAGGAAGTCTAATATCCAGGTGCACAATGAGCTGCTGAGTGCTAAGTGGCTTATGTGTTTTAACCAGTTTGTGGAGTTGAACTGTGTTAAAGATAGAACTGAAGTCCACAAACAGCATTCTCACATAAGTGTTACTATTGTCCAGATGTGTGAGGGTTGTGTGAAGAGCTGTTATTATGACATCCTCTGCTGGCCTGTTTGCCTTGTATGCAAACAGGTATGGATCAAGGCCTGCAGGAAGGACAGCTTTGATGTGTAACATGATAAGTTTCTCAAAGCATTTGGCTATTATGGGTGTTAAAGCAGTGTTAGCTGTTTTCTGCTATATGTACAGCACTGGCTGAGTTAGGTGCCTCTTGTACGCTTGAATGATTCATGGATTCGTTTCAAGTCACTTAACACACAAAAATAATAGTTTTTTTAAAAAGACTTTCCAGTCCTTTCAAACCAATTGCTGGACTGAATATGAGTGAAAAATTAGCAAACATCCAAGGCAAAACTTTTAAAAGACCTTCAGAAAGCCTGGAGAACTATTGCTAGAGAATACTTTATAATAATGCATGAAAGTCTGAGTCTCTGAAAGCAAAACATGAAGAAATGAGGGGAATAAAGAGGAGATTCTTCATTTCACAGTGTGGATTATACAAAGAAAACTCTTTTATGATGCAGAAATAATGGTGATCATACATTGTTGATTTTGTTTTATAGTTTTAGTGGTTTCCCCCTTATTTAACATAAAATGGTACAGCAAAATGAGAACAAAGCAAAAAATCCACATGTGTGTAACATGTGCAAAATTCTGCATGAATTAAAAGCAAGATAAGAGCATGCTTTATGCTGTGTTAATTTCATTATCTCCATGGACCTGTAAATGATGACTTATGCATACAGCATGTGCCTGATAATGCTTCCCAAAGGCATTAAATCTTTGCTGTATCATGTCCTGCTGTCATTTGTAATTCTGTTGACTTATCTTTCCAGATCAGTCTTCCTGCTTCTGGTTTTGGTGATGAGTCCAAAGCCGCTCTGTAATACTGACTCATGCTCACACACTGCAGCATCAGGATGACCTAAATGTTAAGTCGCTGAGGCAATTTAAACCATGGATTCAAAACAAAACACTACAAGTGTTGTTCTTTACAAATTGTCAGTGTGTGAGGCTCTACCCTGTTATCTGTAGTGCCCTATGAAGCAGCCAGTCTCCACAGTCTGCCACATGAGCTCACGATTCTAATAAGATAATCATATAGCAATGGAAATCACAGATCTTTCTTGCCACCATAATATAATTAACCGATCCCTTGACCTCAGATTCTCTTGCCACCAAATGAAAAATCATGCGCTTTATCTATATATATAGATATAGATGGATAGATCAGCTCGATATTTATCACGCATAATCTTCACTCCTTTTTCTCCCACATGGACATATTCAGCCATGTTCTCACATTGCTTTGACACCCTTTGCGTTCTACATATTCACTGTGATCACATGTGATTTGATAATCTCCAAAATGTACGCAGAGTGATATGCAAATCAATTTTCAACTTCCACTTTATTTATTTATGGACCCCAGCTCGTTCTTCGTGTAGCAATGATTTGGGGTTTGTTTTGTTTTGTTTTTTAACCAGTGGTGACATGACTGCTTATTTTTAACTCCATTTAAGCACTGGCAGTTCCACTGTATAATTCCCAGCCATAGGGCTGAAAGCACTAAATGTAGGTGTCAGGGGCTACATTTAAACGTGTCAGCAGACTTTTATGTTATTAATCCTTGTAAATAAGCAGCTCTTGGTAATCACACCTCTCGTGACATTTTTATGCCCTGAGGGCCAAGTGCACGAGAAAAGCAGGAATTATCAGCTCACACGTGAGTGAATCTTATACACCGTCTCTTTATGCAGATCATAGGACGTAGGTGTTTTGCGGTTACGCTCAGTACAGCACGGACTGCTCCTCACACCAACACCCACGGACCAACCGGCTGTTAGAACAGCTTAACACCAACCACAAAAGAGCAAACAGCACTTAGCCCAGAAGATGCTCAGTCTGTCGCCAGCCTGTTGTTTTAGATATGACTAAGATTGATGACTAAGCAAAGAAACAAAAGATTAAAAAGTATTTGCCTTACGAAATAAGTACTTTTAACATGTTTTTTTTTTTTTTTTTAAATATCGTGACAAATCTTTAATTTGAACAACTGTGAAAACAAGCGAATGAAAACAGTTTCGGTTTCTCACAGCGTGATTTTCTGTCAGTAGTTTAGCTGTCTGTTTTAGGGTTTTTTTATGCTGTCATTGCTTTAATTGGGTGTTAACTATTCACTTCTGCTTTCTATATTCCTAATAATCCAATTTTAGTAGCTATAATGTCATCTGTGTAGCAGTTCACTTTTCATTGGAAAGTCCGCTGCTCTTTCCTGAATAACAAACACACACAAAAAAGAAAAAAGTTGTGGATGGTAATGCAGAATTTTAATTTTGAAGTTTTATTTTGTAATCCTTAGTTGTCATGTAGCCTAGTTTTACTTCTGCCTTTATTCTCTTCCTTCCAATTTTCTCCAAAATCTCTCTCAATCAGCTACTCCTCTACATATACCTCCTGTAAAGCACTGCCCAGTTGTCAGATTGCATTTGAACTCTATGAAGTCATCCTTTTTTTATGCACTCTGTGATATCCTTTGCATACATTTTATTTATTTTTCGTTTTGCCCTCATCTGCAATGTTTGCCTTGACACCAGTATACATCTGTTTTATTGTCCATCCATGGATTCTCTTCTGCTTATCCTTATCAGGATCGTAGAAGCCTATTCCAGCTGTCATAAGACAAGAGGCAGTGTGATAGCCAGTCTATCTCACAGCTAACAGAGAGAGAGACAATCATCTGCACTCACATCTATTGAAAATTTAGAATCATAAGTTAACCTAACTCCACTAACTACATGTCTCTGGACTGCGGGAGCAAGCCAGAGAGATACACAAATACTGGGAGAACATGCAGACTCTGCGCAGAAAGTCCTCAGCCAGATGGTGGAGTCGAGCTCTGGACCTTTGTGCTGTGAGGCAACAGTGCTAACCACTGCACTGCCCTATAATCCTGTTATTCATCTATTAAAATGTCTTTTAATTTTAATGATACAAGAGTAAAGTGTCAGTTCTAAAATGCATTTGGTGAAATTTTGCTGTTTTAGCCAGCAAATTTTGCTTTGAATTTCTACTTTCTCAAAATCAATAAAGAGCAGGACAGAGGTGCTAGCATTAGCCTAACATCTAGTTTCTATAAAATATACCCCTACAACATGGGTATACCCCTTATCATTGTATTTAGTAAGCTATGCGGCTATTTAATGCCAACATTTGCGCCTTCTTTGAAGCAGACAGGTACAGTTGAAATGAACGGCTAACAAAGCTATACTGCTCTCCAGACTCTCGTGGATGCAAAGAAATCTGTAGGCTGTGTTTAGTGACTGTTGTGCCAATAATACATAATGTGGATGCTGTCCACTCTGAAATGCTGTTATCCCATCTTAGCACTGAACCATTTCTTCGTGATAAATGACTTAGAGACCACAAGTCTTCTGAGATCACTACAGTTTTGTGTAGTGATAGCACTTTAGCTGATTCTTTTCTCTTTCTCTTTTCTCTTGTGTTCTTTATCTAGTCATTTCTGGATCTGTAATGAAATACATTTTTCTCTCACTCAGTGAAGTGCATACATGTGTGCAAATATGCCATCAGCCAGTGAGATGAAATGCCTGATGTATGTGGGTCGGTGGGTGTGGGAAGGGGACACATTGCCAAGGATTGCTTTCAACTTGCTAAAAGATACAGCCATTTATGACAGCCATCTGTCCAACATGAAACTGTGTGTGTGTGTGTGTGTGTGTGTGTGTGTGTGTGTGTGTGTGTGTGTGTGTGTGTGTGTGTGTGTGTGTGTGTGTGCACTTCCAGGCACAATTATGTTTTCGCTGGTGGGTGTTTGGGGTCCAGGTGGCTGTATACTGTAATATTGTGCCCACAGTGTGCAACAGCATGGGGGATGTGGGAGCCCAGCACAGCATTAGTCATAAAAACACAGGCACTGATGCCCTGCTGCTAACTGTAACCTAAGGAAATGTGATATACAATCTTTTAGTGTTATAACCTATAAACTGTTTTAAATATAACCTTGTAAACTATATCATAATTAAAACAAATACATATCTGATTGAACTTTAGAAAATTTAGCTATCACTACAGATATTTAAAATATTTACAAGCTTTTATATAAGCCTGCTTTGTTTGTTGGCAGCTATCACATGATAAATTTTGTGGGTGGCTGAAATGATTTGTCTTTTCAGTGGGTTTCGCAGGCAGTGACTAAAAAGATCATATACTGAAGGCTAAAGAAGATAACAGATGACGTTTGGTTAAGGAGGTCTGAGTTGCTCCTTTTTAACTCCACTTGTTGCTTTCTTGAAACAAGATCAGATCCCAAAGGCATGAAAGATCTCTCTGCTTTGAGAATACGTTGAAAACAGAAGCACTTTGGTGAGTAAGAAAGCAAAGATTTCCTTTCAAGGGTGAAATCAGGCATTAGTGGAATATAAAAAATAATTGGATCGTGCTCTTCTGTAGGGCTTCATGAGCTTTTTGATAGTAAATGTGTTGGGTGTATCAGAGAAGCAGTTAAAGTTGATAAGCGAGAACGTGGAGGGAAGCACTGCACTTCTGAGTCTTTTGACTCCCACGGTGAACACTTGCAGGTGACAGGATGCTATCCTGTATTACAGATTACGTTTCATTGCCTTTGAGTGCGGTTTTGCATATCAAACCCATGACAAATCGTCTATGGTGCTTTCCCTGTTGATGCTAAGGAGAAAGACGGAGGAGGTCTATTTTTACATCCAGCCAAAACACGGTTTGAAGTGAAGGCCCAGCGGAGAGGAGGGGTAAAAAAGCTGCACTGATGTGCTGCTGTCATCCAAAGACATGTGGGGCTGGAGATGCTGTTTTATCACTCATGTTGTTCAGATTGAGACTCAAGAATGGTGTCAGTTATATGGAAAACTCTTCTTTCAGTGAGGGTCTTGGCTCAAATGAGGCTGTTCCACCACTTGTCAGCAACTACTGGATAGTTTGTCATGGCATTTTTTTATAGACTGCCATGGTCCTGAGAGCAGGAATACCACTATCTTTAGTAATACTCGGTTTTACTGATGCTTCATCTACTATCACTATATGGCTAATGTTTATGAAATTTAATTAAATGGCCCAACTACTGATTGAAATTAGCAATTGGATTAATTTAGTTATTTAATTATTTTGCACACATGTGACCAAACCTTTCCACCAAATCCAATCATCAGGTTTTAATTTATTTAAGCTTAAGACCAAATATATCAGCTAAATGTTAGCATGTTAGCATTGTTTGCATTTGTTATATCACCAGTATCACGTTAGCATGCTAATGTTCATCACAAAATTGCTACTATGGCTTGAGTCCTGTCTTCCTCCTATCGCCCACATCTGGTCATTGCAGATAGCTGCCCCTTCCTAAGCCTGGTTCTGCTAGAGGCTTAACAGGAAAGTTAACAGGAAACAGGAAAGTTTTTTTTATTCCACTGTCGCCAAGTGCTTGCTCAAAGGAGGCAGTTTGATTGTTGGGGGTCTTCTTTGTATTACAGTAGTGCCTTTACCTTATAGCATAATGTACTTTGAGACGACTACTGTTGTGAGTTGACGCCATATATAGATAAGTCCTAAATCACAAAGTGTTCACCAGCAATGGGCTCTTAGAATAGAATAGAATAGAATAGAATAGAATTCAACTTTATTGTCATTGCACATGCACAGGTACAGGGCAACGAAATGCAGTTTGCATCCATCCATCCTTCATGCCCAATTAAGGAACGTAGTGTTTTTTTACTTTATTTTCAATGATTGGTTGGTTTAGGTACCTAAACAACTTGGTAATAATCAGGAAAAAAATCATGGTTTGTGTTATAATGAATGCTATTTATTCCTGCTGTACTATTTATGTTTTATTCTGCCACAGTTGCTGTGGAGCACCCACAATTTTGTTGTACGTGTGCAATGACAATAAAGGGCTAATCTTCTTCTTCTGCTTCTACAGCATTTATCCTCACCACTGACACTTCTGGTTATTAACATTTAACGCCAAAGGTTTATGTTATATCTCAAGGGTGAAATGGGTTTCATATGTGGGGTGCGTACAGTGTTTAAGACAGTGCATATCTGTGTGTACATTCATGTACATATGCATCAGATGTTTATGTATTTAAGTGAATATTACTGAGCTGTTATGGACAAATTATAACCTAAGACATTATTGCACAGACAGTATAAGAAGAGCAAATGAGAGCTACACTAAATGTTCCCATACAGCAAATGTGCTGTGTAAGCAAATGAATTAAGGCCAATATTTCTATATATAGATCCTTCGTCAGAAGTATTGGGTTGTGAAATCCAGTCTTCATATGGTACAATGTACAAAGAGGGGGATTTTTCTAGCCTATTTTCGTTGCTATATTTAGAGGCCTGTTTCTATTGGAGATGAGGATATTGCCCGCTGTTCACAAGCTGAAGGAGGCATATGTCACCCCCCACCCCTCCCCAAAATGAACACCACCACCTGACCTACACTTCCTGGTGTGAATTAAATCAAAGCTAAGGAGTGCTGAGAAAACTTGATAGGCAGTGGTCTCTTGAGATAAGCTAGTGTCATTTTTGCTTCAGCTGTCCTGCAAAGAAAACTGGCCTTGTGTAGTGTCACTTTTTGACATAAAGCAGTTGTAGTTACCCGGTGGTCTGAAGCACAAAGGAGGTTAGAAGGGAAAAAATAAGTGGAAACTTAAATAATCCAGGGCTGTCCCCAAATGAAACATGAAAGCTCTATACTATAGTTTTAAAATGCATTGCTGAGCACGTGATCTTTTATCCCCTTTGTTTACTACAACTTGTTGTGTTCCAAAAGCAAAGAAGTCTTGGCTGATCTCTCTTCTCTTCTCTTCTCTTCTCTTCTCTTCTCTTCTCTTCTCTTCTCTTCAAGCATTTACTTTGATTTATGTGTCACAGATGCTAAGTTTATTTGGGGTCATGGGCCAGAGATGAAAAGTGATGGTGGTTGAGTGGCGGAAATGCTGAGCAATTTTCAGAACCCATCTGGGCTTGTAGAACTGTCTGTGGCAATGGCTGACTTGGTCTTCCATCTGTCATCTCCAGCCATATGTACTCCCGTGCTCTGCCCAGAACATGTGGGTCCCAATGAGATGAAAGTCAGAGAAAACAGGAAGAAATGTCATTATCTTGGGAAGAAACATGGGGGAAGTGGATTGGGAAGAGGAGAGGAGGCAAAACGAGCACCTGAGCAGACTGCTCGGGTGACTCGACCTGTCCTCAGTACACTGAAATAATCCTTTTAGAGTTCGGTCATTGAACAGATATTCTACTTGTAATCCTTCTCTCCATGTTTTGCCATCTTCCTCCAGCTGTTACCTTTGTCTGTGGGCTCACAGTGTCATATGGGTTGACACTGCAGACATTAAATGCACAGCAAATTCATTTTCATTATAATAATACACAAAATCACGCAGGTGCATCAAAGGCCCCTGAAGGTTCTTATCCATATCATATGCTATGAAGTGATCATGTTGCCTAACTACCCAATACAAATCTAATAAAATGACCAGTTTGTTTGGTTTTCACACCTATAACACCTTAGTACAACATCATATCATTTTCACTTCATGACAGTAATATTTTATAATTTATAAAACGTGAATTACATATTCATGCATGATATATTACACTGAAAAAAATATGTTGTTGGATTTACTTAATTCAATGGTGGACATTTGTTGCACACAGATGTTTTGCTTCGGCAGCAACTTAAACAATTGAGTTAAAGTAACACAATTTATTCATGTTCAATAAACCTGTGCAATTTGTGTTGATAAAATGTGACTTAAACATGTTTTGATGAAGTAATTTGAGCTCTTGGAATATTTTAATCCTTCACAATTTTCTCACGTTATCCCAACACGATTCAATAACTTTTACCCAATACTACTTGGTCACTTAAATACTACATGTTATCTTCAAATTACATTTTGCTATTATATTCTAGTATCAAATACACAATTTTCAAATGGAGGCCTTATAACAGATTGTATTGTTCTCTTCCAAGATGGTTGCTGGCATCCACCAGTAACCTTTCAAAACAAAATGTCTAATTTCACTGCAGTAGGTAAAGAATTAAACTGACATTACTCCTCCACTGAATCTACATAAATCAACAGTTAAATAATGTCAGTTCTTCCGTGTTCTCTGGAATCAATCACAGTAAAGAAATTAGACTGTTTCTTTTGAAAAATGTTGGGAAAGAACAAATCAAAACATTCTATTTAAGGCCTCTGACATCAAGATTCAGTTAAACAACAATTATGACTAAACAATTTGAGGTAATGTTAGTTTCCATTAACATTAAATTAGGTTACTGAATTGGCAAACACCTTCCTATTAACATTACCCATTTTACCCCAATAACTAAAGAAATTAGCACTTGCAGGTCAAAACCTTTATTCAAGAGACGCAAAAATAACATTGATACAGTGACTGTCAAAAAATACAGCACTGATCATACTGTGACATCTTGGTTCAAAACAGCACACTTAGAAATATTCAACGTTCTTTACTTCAACTGAATGAAATTGAAAATACCATTTCACACGACCCATATGGGATATTTAGACTGTATAACTGTTCATGCTACATCTCTTCACTAGTAAAAGAAAGAAAAAATACAAAGACAAATTTAAAAATGCTGCCAAACAGACAAACAGAACTTGTACAGAGCAAAAGGAAAAACAAACAACAAAAAAAACGGCTTGTCCTCATGGCAGTTGCAGAGTATATAAAAATGAACCCTGCGATCTGTTCCTGGAATTGAGCTTCAAAAATGCAGCAGAACAAGTGTGAGATTTAAATGTCCTCTCACCTAGAGCTGATCAGCTTGCATGCATAACAGTGAGCTTCGTTGCAGGAGCAGTTTTGTCTTAGTTGTGAGCTTTTCTTGAGAGCTGAGTTGCATCCAACTCCATTACCACCCATTGAATCACCTCAAAAGTGTAGCAGAGTTGTGATGGGTAACTCATGTTGAAGGAATAAAAAAGGTCCAAACAGCATGGCTACTGCAAAGGTCACGTTATCCAGATCTTGAAGAACAACATCAGAAAAGTCATTGCCTGGCGCATCTCTGGAGACAGATGTTCATTGTGGTTTTCTCAATCTGTGCAGTGGCCTCAGTCAAGTCCTGGTTAAACACAAAACATTTCTTTAAGATTCCTTTTTAAACTCATCTCTTTTGAATCTACCAGTTCTAATGTTAGAGTAATTTAAACCAATGCAAGCAACATAGTAAATAGCTATAGCCAAAGAGTGGCCTGCCATGCTGCCATTCATGGTCTAACAGAGTTTCTAAGAGAGGGTGAAAAACATAATAATTTCAAATGCTTTACATTAGTTTTTGTTAGAAAGACACCGGCCCATCAGAAATCCAGGTTATGTCACTCAGAAGATGTTAGAATTTAGACTTTCAGCCCCACAATTTGGTTAGCTGTTGGTCAGTTGGTCATTTTTTCAAACAAAAGCTAATGTAAATATTGGTGGGATTTTCCTTTGTTCACTAGAATGACAAATTTAAAGTTTTTTCACACTGATGTGACCCCTAATACAGGGGTGGGGCCTCAAGGGCCGGCGGCCGAGTTCACTACCAGGCCTCATGTGAACTTCAAATTATTAAAGAGGACTACTGGTCCTAACCAGTCCAATGAGGATCAAGTGGATAACTAAATGCATTTTTAAATGTTGCAAAGCCACAATCTACTCATAAAACACTCACCATGAACTCCTGCACCAAGATGTTGCAATTGTCTTTCACACAGATGCGGAGCACTTTGATGAGGGACTCCGAGCATTAATGTCATCCTTGACTATTATAACAAAGAAAACAGAGATTTGTGAACTTTTCAGTAGCACAGAAGAAAATGATCCCAGACAAAAACTCTTGACTTTTTAAACCAGTCAACATGCAACACCAGCATCTACAAAGCAATATCAAAAGTTCCTGTTTGACATCAACTTTATGGATATATAGTTTCCAGAACATTTATTTTTAAAAAAAGATAATTTTTTCTCAGTGGGCCAGTAAATGCATGACGAAAATTATGGCATCCTTTTAGTGGAATCGGTACTCACAGGTAATAGTTGACTGTTTCAATGGATGTAGCATAAAAATCTTTTACTGACCTAATGCAATACATATACACTTTGTAGTTAAAGAATTTTACAGTTCTTACTGTCATCATGGCAGCTACATCCTTTAGCTTTGTGCACTGTTCCCCCGATCACTTTGCAAACACTTTCAGCAGACTGTCAGAGAGAAACTCAGCTCCGTCAGAAACCTTGACTGTAAAGGCATGGTTGGGATGCACTGGAATGCTGCATTTTATCTGAAATGACATAAAATTATTTTGAAATAACAGCAGTAACTGTGCTTGGTTAATCAGTAATGTTTTGTTGAATAAAAACTGTGTTTCCAGATCTTATGGGATTAAAAAAAATCCAAAGATGTTTGTTTCTGATTTGCAACCCAACAACCCACAAGTTACAACCTCATTTCAGTTCAAGTGTGCATTAATGCGAGTCCAGTAATCACCTTTCTGGCAATACATACAGGTATAAGTTAAATCTATGGCAGATTTTGGATCTCTCAGTTGTATTAATAGGGTGAGTATGCATGCACCTAATAATTATAAAAAACCTATTATAATTAAGTTACAGAAACGAAAATAGAATATACTTTCTTACCATAACACCTTGAACCCACAATCCATCAGCTGACTCCTGGTGAAATGCAGAATAGATGTGGTCTCTCAATGTGCAGCAAAAAAAACAAAAACAAAAGGACAGCAGGTGAGGGCAGGAGGGGTAGGGATGTAAGCTAGCATAATGCCGCTGATGATATTAGCTAAAGCTGTTCAATGTCCAAAATCTCACTAACACCACGGTGCAGTAAATACACAATGTAACTGAAGAGTCAGTTGACAAATCTATTCACACAGAAAACCAAATTATGTTATGAGTGCCTCGTAATTAGGTTTAATGTGATATTACGGCTCTTGTGCCAAAGACAAATTCAAATGAAAAAGCGCCAATTCTTTGACAACAGATAAAACAGCAAATAAGCTAACGGCTCTTTTTTAGCATGTTACATGGCGACACTCTAGACGTTTAACTACATTTGGCTGAATTATGGTAAAAATGAATTAAAAAAATCAAGACATACCAAAAACGTAGAGTTGGCTGCTCGACTTGACTGAGATGGATGCCTTTTTTAAACCACGATCCAAAGCCCGCGAGATGAAATCACGCGTGGTTTCACGAGATTTAACGTTGCTATCTTATTGACTTACGTCACCTGAACATGATATGAACAATTTAATACACCCTTTCTGCATATCATGTAGTTTTTACACTATATAGTTACATTTAACTTTAAAACATGAGGCAATTGTGTTAAATGCATGCAAGATGCTTACATAAATCCAAGAGATGGCCAGTCCCTTTTTTTCAGTGTATGATATCATCATAATCACCAACAACAAGCTAAAAAACCAAACATCATTGTCCTGCTGAAAGCTGAAGCTGCTGGAAATCAAATGCTTTTCAGATGGTATTGCATGGTGGATCAAAATCTATTCTGTTCCATCCATTTTGACAAGATCTCCAACATTATTGGCTGAGATGAGCCCTAAACAATGACAGCGCCTCCACCACACACCGTGTTCCCTTACAATCTGAGCCAAAGATTTCAAATTTGGATTCATCATTCTATCACTTCTTGTTTACCTTCCTTAAGAATGACTTCTTGGCAGCCACCCTACTACAGAGGACATTCTGATGAGGTTTCACTGAACAGTTGATGTGTAAGCTGAAGGGCCAGAGCCATCTTTCAGTTCCTCTTTCAGGCCTTTGCTTGATTTTTTTTCTCTCTATTTCTTAAAGACGTGACTTTCAGATAGATAGTTTTTTTTTAGACCTGCCACTTCTTCTTTTGTTCTCTTTTTGTCCAGTTTTCCTCCATTTTTTCCTCAGCGCTGCACACCATGTCAAGACATACATTTCCAGCTTATAGCTCTTTGGGAATTTCCTTGTTGGTACAAAAATGCTATATCATGCCTGTATAACAGCATATAACTGTGTTGTCTTTGGCATTTTTATAGAAATTAGAAAAAAAAAATGTTTTTTTGTGATTTTAAAGTTACAATTTAAAATTGCCTCTTTGTTATGTTTGTTATGTAGTCCGTTATGTGTATAACAACACTGGTTAATGCCTTTCCATACACCCATAATAATCCCATAACACAATAGTGCCCTGCAGACTGTTCACAAAGCTCAGGGATCTGGGACTTAACAGCCGTCTGTGTGCATGGGTGTTGGACTTCCTCACTGGCAGAACTCAGGTGGTGAAGGTGGGTAGATGCGTCTCTAACAGCATCACCATCAACACAGGAGCACCTCAGGGATGTGTCCTCTCGCCACTGCTCTACTCCCGCTACACTTCAGACTGTGTGGCCACCCATGGCTCCAACACCATTGTGAAGTTTGCTAACGACACAGTGGTGTTGGGTGCCATCTCCAACAACGATGAGGCGGCCTACATGGATGAAGTGAAGAATCTGGTATCATGGCGCCAGGACAACCACCTCCAGCTGAACGTCAGCAAGACCAAGGAGCTGGTGGTGGACTTCAGAAGGAGTCAGCACAGAGACTATAAGCCCATTATCATCAATGGAGCTCCAGTGGAGAGGGTGCAGTCCTTCAAGTATCTTGGTGTCCACATCTCCTCAGACCTGACATGGGCTGCCCACATTCAGGTCCAGACCAAAAAGGCTAGGCAGCGCCTGTATCACCTACGACAACTGAGGAAGTTCAGGGTCTCTCCAAAGATCCTCAGGATTTTCTATACAGGCGCTGTGGAGAGCATCCTCACACAGAACATGACATCGTGGTTTGGGAACAGCTGTGTGAAGGACCAAAAAGCTCTCCAGAGAGTGATCCGTACAGCAGAACGCTGCTGCAGGATTGCGCTCCCCCTGCTTCAGGACACCTACACCAGGAGATGCCGGACTAGAGCAGCGCAGATACTGAAGGACCCGTCCCATCCTGGCAACAAACTGTTCCAACTTCTGCAATCTGGTAGAAGGTTCCGCATCATCCGGGCAAGGACAGAGAGACTCAAGAGGAGCTTCTATCCCCAAGCCACCCGGGCCCTAAACACACACACCTGCCCTCTTACATCATCTATAATTGACTGAGACAGGACTCTCTTCCAGACACTCTAAACCAAGGCACAATGTACATTCCAAATTCCTTTAATTTTAAATATGTTTATATTGTCTATTCTGTAAAATAGTCAGATGTCTATTCATATTAATGTACAGAATTCACCTGCTTGCTGCTACTACCGCACATTCACCCAATGTATATACTATATATATATATATATATGTTCTTCCTCTACCCCCCCCCCCCCCCCCCCATTTTTGCACATGTCGAGGAGCGTGTCAGGCTACATTTCACTGTGTGTTATACTTGTATAACTATGCATGTAACAAATAAAGAACCTTTAACCTTGAACACCCATTTTCTTCTGCTTATCCTTTTCAGGATGCCGAAAGCCCTCATTACTCTGAAAATTGTCAAGGAAGGACTGAAAATGAGTGAAAAAGCAGCCAATGTCCAAAGAAAAACCTTGGAACACATCCACAAATCCTGGTTACCAATTGGTCAAAACCGCTTTAAAAATTAAAAGTCTGGCTGCTTGGAAGTAAAATATTGAGGAATGAAGGGGGGCCTCAATCCTATTAACGTCAAGTTGCAAATGGTTGGCAAAAAGAG
The DNA here is from genome assembly GCF_057382185.1 of Mchenga conophoros. Lineage (NCBI taxonomy): Eukaryota > Metazoa > Chordata > Actinopteri > Cichliformes > Cichlidae > Mchenga > Mchenga conophoros. Next base: position 34,068,228 of record NC_140542.1, read on the forward strand.
AAAGGTATATGTTTTACAGAAACACTGACTAATAAAAGTCTATTTTTTTTTTTTAAAATTTCAATCAGTTCCTATTTGGTTGCTTGTTGTCCACGTTATGTTTTCCTTTTGTCTTGTCATATTTTTAACTGTTATCACAACACTGGCAAAGGTGCACGAGTTTGAGTATTGCTTCAGTGATGTAGAATATAGTCCATTTTCCACTACATAAAAAAGCACACACTAGCTCCAGTGTCCTGTCCTCTCAGGGGGGTGAATCCATGGGGTCCTCCACGGCTTATGATTTATTCATATATGGAGTAACATTCCAACAGTCTCCCTACAAAACCTTTCTTATACCCACAGCCCCCCAACTCTCCATTCAGAAATATACTAGAGTATAGGCATAAAGCACTGCAATGTGGAAAATTAATCCAGGTTTATTGGCATTTATGTTAGATGCTGTATGTGAGAGCAAAAGGCCAAGCAAAAAAAGGGAGTGCACCGGATCATGGTAAAAACAGTAGCCGAATTTCACCTCCAAAGCCAGCACCGAGCCTCAGGTTGCTTGCTTTTCCACAGCACATCCATTCATAATTTACCATATAACCTACAAAGGTGGATGGGTACGTGGACGTGCAAAGTAGTGGTGAGACAAGGAGGGGAGAGAAGCACATTTGACACTTCAAAGCATTTTAATGCACCGTTTGCAGCATGAGAAATGAACGTGCATTAGAATGGCTTTTTAAAAAAAGTCCTTTGTACTCGAACACAACGCAAGCTGACACAACACAGGCAGGTGATTAGTCCAGAATAAAAGAAAAGGGAAAGCAGTGTGTGAGATGAGCATGGGTCTCATAAAAACAGACACTCACACTGACTGACACATACACATACACTCCTCTTTTCTCTCATGCATGTTGAACTCTTTCTTTTTGGCAGTGGAACTCCCTCCAGTTTTGCGCTTCCTCCTCAAAGACTCTCATGTATTTTTCATGCAGTAGAAGCCTTGTGTGTCCGGGAGGGCTCTCCACTGTTGCAAGGTCATGTTCTACACCAATATCCTGATATTATTGGTCTGTAATGTCTCCATGGATGACTGTAAATCAGTGCTTACATGTCTTGACGCTCTGGCGACCGTCATGGCTACCCTGAAATAAAACTAAACCTACATCTTTCCAGCTAATACTCACCAGAAAGTCCCAAAAACAGAATAATACCGTCATGTGTCGAAGATGCTGTAGATAAAGGGACCTTCACTGACGTCGCTGGGTACCTACTACAAGTCCCACAATGCGTCACTCGGCTTTTTCGCTTTGCTGGCGATGTTGTTGCGTTCAGGTACTACTCGGGGGTTTTCTCGTTAGACATTTAAATCTCAGCCCCCACATAATAACTAGTAGATGGAATGAATCCTCAACTTAGTGTGTGTGTGTGTGTGTGTGTGTGTGTGTGTGTGTGTGTGTGTGTGGTGGGGGCTCAGGGAAACATATTTAAATGATATTATGTGTAGGCTAACAGCCCTGAAGTAATATTTTAAAAAACTAACAGTTTGTATTGTCTATGAAAAATAAGCTAACATTACGCCTACTGCTTTTTATGCTAGTTGGTAACCGTAGCTCGTTGAGTCGTCATTTTTTAACTATAAAACAAACTAATGTTAAAACAAGTTAACAGTGCCACATACCTAGCAATGAATGTGTTATTGCTCTGTTAGTAGGATTGACAAATAACTAGCTCCAACCCCGATTGAACCCATTGCCGTGACAGTTTTGAACAGGGCATTGGGCTACAAATACAGCCTGCTAAAGCTTAATCATTCTAAAAAGTATGAAAATGCTGGTATTTAAATACGAACAGCGTTCCTTTTCTCCAAATCTTCCGACCATAACAAACAATAATTTCGCAGGGGGCTCCAAAGTGCTCTGACCTCTCCGGGTGTCACATTTCCCACAGAACCTAAAGGCAACGCGTCTCCGTACCACTACGAGCAGCAGCGGCAGCAGCAGCAGCGGCGGCTGAGGCGCTTTCTCTTGCTGTAACCTAAACAATGACTCCTACTACAGAGCGGAGGAAAGCACGCCAGTAGAATGCGTTACACGGAACCCAAACCTTGCTTTTCGCTGCTATTCCGACCACTCACTTAAACTTACCGACAGTAAACATGTGGATACCTACAGAACACGAGAAATACGGCGTCGGTAAGTTTAATTTGCCTTCATATTCCTCTAAAAAAATAAACTGCTTTCACTCGCGTTCAGCTGTAAGGGCATGTGTTAATGTGCGCACGGGAGGTGGTGAAGTGGCTGTACTTGGATGCTGATTCCCGGCGCAGTTAGAGACCGAATGACTGTGTTTTTATCACGAGGCGAGCGCTCTCTTTCAAACAACCCAGTGATGGGAGCTTGGATTTCATCTCACTGCCACATTGCAAAGCATAAGGTTGCCCGCTTCACCCCCTCCTCTTCTTCCCCCTCCTCCTTCTCCTCCTGATTTGCCAAATGCCACATTTTTGATATTTTTAAGTCTTGCTCGCGCTTTGCCCTATTTTCCCATTTTCATTATGAGGATGTGAACTGGCGAGCTATTTTGACTTCACTACTGCTGTGTGTTCGCTCAGGCTCTGTCTGTTTCAGTGGTGGTGGTGGGGGGAATCAGCTGCTTCACAGCCAGTCGCTATATGTCTGTCTGTGTGTGCTTTGCCCAGCATCTAGAAATTCTTCGAAAGAAAGCCGAACGGGGGGTTAAAATTATTGTTATTATTATTGTTGATGCCTTTTCTACCACGGAGATTGTCCCAGACCTTGAGAAGTCCTGGAAATGTGTGCAGCCTGTCGTACAGTGCGCATTGTTCAGACTGTCGGAGGGGGGGCTCTTGGATCAAACAGTGAAGTGAGACAAACAAGCGACAGCAAAGCAAACGAAGCCAAATGTGGCAAAGGAAAGAAAACCCCACACAGACTTTTCCCTGTTGGTGTGGCAGGAATTTTCGTCTTGTGCCTGGATTCAAACGCAAAAAGAAAAAAAAAATCCAGAGGGTGAGGGTGGTGGTGGGGCATCTTATTGAAATGCGGCCGCTGAGAGGCGGCTTAAATGTCTCATAATAATATTCCCTAGAGATATTGTACTGTCCTCTGTGTGTGTGTGTTGCTCTGGTTGAGTCTGTGTAAAAGGGAGCCAACGATCATTTGAGCTTTTTTTTTTTTTTTTTTTTTTTTTTTGCAACTAAAGCAAGCCAACCCATTCAAAGTAATAAAACTGTGATCTGTTAAGCACAGGTACTCAGTGTGTTCATATCATGCCTTCTTTCCTTGGTTCTCAATGTTGTCTGAGGTGTTCAGAAATCCCACTGTGGGTGCTATGGGTGCTTTTTGCCACCTGGACTTGAAATCAGTGAAGCACAGCGAACCAGAAACTGGCCTTTGACCTCTCCATGTCACACGTTTGTGATCTGGTCACCTGAGTGCTCTACTAGTTTCCCTTCCCTGCCCTCATAAGTGCTAAATATCTGACCTTCCTCACTCTGCAGTTATATTGTAATGTGTTTAATCACGTGCAGGGTAGAGTGTCCAGAACCATTAGCCTGCATCATTTTATTTTTTTTTTAAACTTTTTTATACCACATAATAGATTTATTCCATTTAGCTACTTAAACCCATTCCATGCTGTCAAAGTTCACTTGGCTGGATAAATGGAGGGCATTTATTTTGAAAGCTAAATACTCACTATTGTATTGTCCCTCCGCTGCTAGAGGGCATCCTGTTAATTGGATTAAGGTTTTTGATCCCCCCCCCCCCCCACCCACCCACACACACCCTCTTCCTCGATAACTCCCAATAAGACCCCATTAATTGGCTGAGATTTATTTTCTAAGACTTGTTTTGGCAGAGGCACTCTTCTGTGTGGCCTGATCCTTTTCAAGGAAGGAACTGTGCTGATTTCCTGTTGTGAAATTCAGGTTTGAAGAGCCAGACACACACGCACACAAGAAAGGTTGACACAGATTGCTTTTAGTTATGATAATTGCAGCTTCAGCAGGTTAAGCGGTCGCAGTCAGAGATTCGGGCAGGTTGATTTGTTTTTAGTCTCTCTATTGATCCGCTCGAACCAACAGAATGAGTGATATCCCCTCCAGACACTGACAGACTTTAGAGAAACTATTGAGCAACAAAGAGGGGGTTTAAAAGAGGTTTTTCCTTGCATTGTTGGAAGGAAATATGTGTTTATATTGGTTCACAACTGTCACAGTCAAAGGTGGGATGGAAGGCTGACCTTTTATAGGGATGGTGACAGGAATAGCTGCGTAACAAAAGAGAAAGATATAGAAGAAAGAACTTTGCTTACAGGCGCATACTGGGTGTGAATGTTGGGGGTGTTAGATAGGGTTGCCACACTATGAGAATTTCACTTTCTGTAACATATAGTGACCCTTAGAGGAGTGAAAGAAGAAGGGCGGCTGTTTTCCTTTATTTCCAGCTCCGTATTTTTATTCTTGGAGTCTACTGGAGAAGCCTTTTGTGACTGACAACTCAGAGTAATTCTTATTTACTTTCCTCTGGGCCTTGCTGCAGTGAATCCATTGCCTGGGTAAAAAAGCTCCCTTCTCCCTCCTGTTAAACCAGCATTCTTCTGATTGGTTTCCTTCTGTAAAAACAAGTGTTTTAACAACAGGTGGGTGGGGCTTTTGTGCTAACAGAGCTGCGTGGGTGATGTGACCATATTAGGGAAATCCTCTCTCGTTGACCTCATATAGAGAAAAGAGTGGAAAAAAACTGTCTGAGGAGCTGAGGCATTTCTAAGGCTTTTAGACTATATATACTTCTTGTAGCTTAGTGTCTTTGCTGCATTGTTTTTACAAATAACAGAGAATATATGAAATCAGCTGGTCTTCACATCGATCACTTATTTTGCGGGGCAAAAGGATAACTTGATGCTTATCTTACGGCAAAATAGCCTCATTTGTGAAGTGGCCATTGATGCCCACCTGGAATCACTGTCCAAATTATTCATGCCAGGAGGAACATCTGGTGCTTTACACAGGTCTTCCCAAAACACTGCCTGAAGTGCCATTGCTCTAAGTCGCACCTCACTAGGATTAACGTCATGTTTTCACATCTGGTCTTTGTTTTCAACCACACTCCCCTAGCACCTTTCTTGAACACTGTTGCTGTTGGAATTGCTGTGATATCTCGATATCTAAACAGGAAGGTCCCTGCGTTAGGCATTTTTTAATGCGACCTCCTCCTCCAAGTGCTTTCAGTGAACATTTTCTCCCCGTTTGACAGGGTAGGCTGGCTAACTAAAAGGGCTCGGAATTCCTTGGATCTTTGTGGGAAGATTTGATCTCGGGCCAAATTGAGATGAGATCAGAATGTCTCGCCATCTAATTGGAAGGTTGACGCTTTTGATGTCGATTTGCCTTACAAGCTGAGCGGGGCCCGGGGAAGATGGGGGGACGCTGCCGTTCATGAAATATGAATGGACTCTCGGCGAGTTGATGTTAAGGTGCCCATTAGCCCACCAGCGGGATGATTACTGGTTTTTAACCTGAAGCTAGAAGGTTGGAAGATTGATGAGACGATGTTAATGTATGATTTCTAAATGGACTTGCTGGGGCTGGGATGGGGAAACACTAAACTGAACAAAGAGGAAAAATCTCTTTATATATGGAAGTCAGAGATCTCAGCACAGAGATAGCACAGGTTCCTGGTAAACAGGATGAGATTGCCATTGAAAGAAATAAGAGGTGGTGTGACATTATGGCGTTGATTTAAGCTAAACCGAATATTTGATGACAGACTTACCCGAGGAAGTCTGTCCGACGCTCCATAAGCAGATGAAGAGTAATCTGTCACGAATGCCGCCCAGGACAAACACACTTTGACTCAGTCGCTGAATAGACAGAGCGAGGGAAAGAGAGAGCACTGGAGGCTGCATTGTGTCATGTTTAGCGAGAGCAGACGTCATGTTAATTCTCAGACAGAGTGAGGCCTTTCTCCTCATTAAGGCCCTCTGATACAACCAATCAAGCGTGTCATTGCTCATCACAATTTGGATACATAATTAAACCATTTTAACGAGCTGCTTCGGATCTGTTTGTGCAAGTTGAATTCTCTACCAGAGGTTGATTGGCGAAGCTCGATTTAGCGTGCATCCTTTGTTTGAGTGCTGTGGCACAAAAACAGCCAGGAGATGCAGAGAGAAAGGCGCAGTGATCTGATTGAATGTTTCTGCTCGAGGCCCAGCTGAGATGGAGGGGCGACGCTGGGCCTGGGGGGTTTTCCTCTCCCGTGGCTGACATCGCTTGTTTCCTCCCTCGGGAGGATGTTGCTGTAGTTGATTGGGGTGGTTGGAGGAGGTGCGGTGTGAAGCGATGGGTGGTTGAGGGCGCTGGCGCGTGTCAGGGGTGGACTCATTGTCGGAGCGGCCGGGATGCCCTGTTACCCCCAGATTCAACACCCTCCCATCACCACAAGGGGATTAGCAGGTTGTTTTGGAGGGGGCCCTGAGGCCCATTCCACCATTATACCCATGATTTCTTAATGCAAGCAAGCCCCAGGGCGATGTATGGGTGACGGTGGGGGGAGGTGTAAGCCAACCAGCTTGTAATTGCTTGCTTGCCCGCTGCCTCGCCTCCATCTGCAGAGATAGCACCCCTTCCCCTGTAAACACACAAATTTGCACACGTACTCGTCCAAGACAATCATTTAGCACACGAGGAGACCATGGGAGGCTCCCTAGTGATTTGAACATATGTACAAAATAAAACAAAAAGAGTTAAAAATCCAGACACAATCTGTTCTCTGGTGTGCACAATGCAAAGGGTAAATAAATCTACATGGACATGTGGCGCATGACGGAATCAATGAGCTTTTTATTCATCACCAATCTGGGAGCCCATCGGCTATCGTCTAATGAGTTAGCCTCTGGGGACAACCGCCAGCATTTCAGGGCTTCCAGTGTAGCGAGGACATTTACGGTTAACAGATATCTAGGCCATGACTTCCACCATACTGTGGTCAGAAGTTGCTAAAATGTGACTGATCAGTACTGTTCACACTGCAGGCAGAAACCAGACAGCTTCCGGTAACAAAATCATCTCCTATACCAGCAGATTGCACATATTTGAATGCAGATTTATGCATACAGAGACGGAAAAAGAAATCCTCACCTATTTACCTAGATAATAGCCACTGTAACACAAACATAGACCAGGATGTGAGAAATGCCACCACTGATTCTTCCTGTGTATTTTTCAATTAAACCTTGCTGTATTTGTAATGGAGTCCCCATTAAACCACAAAGCAGTCTTTTTGTTTCTACTCTGCAACGCCGAACACAGGAAACAGAGACGTTTCTTTGATCTCTGTTCTGTGTTCTAGAAGTGACAAGATTTTACCTCCTTTTGGCTTTTCTTCATCATACACACAGAGTGGGGGAGATACTCTTGCGAATCCCACTGGTGTGGGTGACAAGCCAGTGTGCTGTAATTGTCCATATCCATGTACAGTGATGAGAGAGGTAGCTGAAGGAGGTGGTGGTGGTGGTGGTGGTGGGGTAGCTCTCATGGATTTCCACTCCACTGACAGTCTGGGATACTTAAAGGGATGATGCTTCTAAAGAGATGATGCTTTTGCTTAGAGGTGGTCAAGCGATTTCTTTTTAACCAGAGCACACATGGTCATCATAATGGCTATTACTTATACTGGCACTTAATTCATCAACTTGTCTGTGGACTAATATTCTTTATACTATAATATAATAATGTAAAATTGTCTACATCTTTCTCTTACAATTGATTTATGTTGACTGTTTTCTTCACCCCATTTAGATATATGGTAACAGTGCTTGTCTTTGACTACTTGTGTGATATTTGAAATGCAAAAAATCAGACATCTGTCAAGTAAAAACAACATCTGCTAATAGATTTTCTTTGTTTTAGAAGAAGCTATTATTATTATTATTATTATTATTATTATTATTGTATTAAGATAAAAGCATCACGGTTGGCTGGGAAATACTCTGCCTTTCCAGCAGGCCTGATGCGGTTCTCCTTCCTTGATATCAATTCGTGATCCCTGTGTGAGTGAGGTTAATAGGATATGTCCTATTAGAAATTCAGCAGCCTAACTGATCAGCAGCCCTCCTGCAGGAGAGGCAACATGGGGAGGGTGTGTGTGTTTGTATCATCTGTGTGGGCTGAGGCGGAAAAAAAAAAAAGACTGACATACCATTTTCATAAACGAAGGGTGTCGGCTTGTGACAATCATAGTGATTGGCAGGTGAGAAGAGCTGTTTATGCATCAAAAGACACTCGTTTTATTTTTATTTTTTTTAATGCTCATTTGCTGCAGAAAAAGCATCGCCTGGACTTGACTAGCATGAGCAATCTGTGTCCTGTGGCTGTAATCCAGGCTTGCATGTATTGACTGTAAAGGAAGTGTACATTGATTTGTGAGTGTTAGTGTGGCCGCCCCGACGCATTATAATGCCCACAAGGCTTCCGTTTTCAAATAAACCTTGGGTAACTGGTAGCTGCTTGTGCTGCCCCTCAAGTTACTAAAAACCACTCGCTTTATTATTAATGCGTTAATAAAATCGCAGTCGCGGTCTGCCCGGGTTAAATCTCATATCTTTAAATGTGTTATTGATCGCTAATAAAGTGTCATGGTATGCTTAAAGGACTTTAGAAAAACAGAGCTAATGGGTGTGGGTTGCTGTCTTTACTTATACCCTGTTAATTATCCAGTGGGTAGGTGGGTGGGTGTGTGTGTCTCGTAGGTGTACAGCCACAGGAGGGTCACACAGAGTGTTTTGGTCCAGTACTCATTTTCCCAAGTCTGCCCCTTTTTTTCTCTATTTGCTTTACTTTGGAATGGCGTCTGGTAGAGTTGTTTTTGGACTTGCGAGTTGCTGTCATCACTTGGATAAAATAATGAAATTAAATGATTTAAAAAGAGCTATTTTGTATTACTATTGAGCTGCAGTATATTACAGATGGAATAACACAAGGACTGATGAACCGTCCAGCTTAGGTTGTCAAGGACACTATTAGGAGTTTATCAGCACAGCGTCCGTCAGGATTAGTGTTGTGGAGTGAGACAGTGACGGGGAGGTGAAAGGTCTTCAGGCTGAAAGCTGTTGAACGTCATTACATGACCTTGACTGGGCGTTCATGCGCACTTCCCAAACCTCGCTGGGTTTATCTGTCCCCTCTCTCGCTCCTGTTGCCATTTTCTTGTATTGCCTTAATTAAATGGAAGTGCTTCTGGGTGTCTGTCTGTATTGAATTGAAGTCGTTTCAATGCCTATTTTCCCTCTTTGTATCTATTTCTCTGTTGCCATCCCTGCAGTCTCCTGCTCATTCCTGCAGAGTGAGTTGTTTTCAGAGACAGCAGATTGCGCCGCGATGACCCTTATCTCATTTTCTGCTTCTTTTTTTTTTTTTTTTTAACTTGCTCACTCATTCCTTTGCAGTCTGGCTTCCTTTTTTCTCTCACTTCACTCTGTCTATTTCACCTTTATCTCTCTTCCATATGAATCCGCTCTCGCCTGTCCCAGATATCGCCAGCTACTGTGTGCTCCTCTGTGCTCCTCTGTGTCTTGTACATTTGGTGTTACATACATATTTGTGGGCTTATGTGTGTAATTTTTCGTATGGAGCTTTGTGTTTGTTGGTGCATGGTTGCAGCAGCCGCCTCTGTGGACTGGAACTCTGAATATGATAAATCAGTATGAGTGTCCCTCAGGCTTTGCAGTAGAGCGGATGCTACGGCGGATGCTACACATCTTTTGTGGTGCTACATGCTTGTCTCTCCATCAAATCCTCTTAAACATGTTCCCCGTTCATCGAAGCGTAAAAAGAAAAGCATTGAAAATGCTGCAAACTGCTCTTTTTGAAGTTGTCAAAGCAAAATGTACAAATCTTTATGGTTGCACTTGTAGAGAGATCAAAGGACATTACCCCGATTGATGGCTGCTGCTGTGCATATAAACTTATCAGGTGACTGCTCGCTAAATCCCTCACCTCATCAGCGGTTGCCCTAACATAGCAACTGTAGCTAGGCACAGCAGACCTGTCAATCTTTGGATTGCTTTAACATGTAACTTAGTAGTTCAGTGGGTGGCTTTTTTATGTCTTGTCTTTACAAAAGGACAACAGTTTAAAAAAAAAAATATGTAGGCAATGGATCTCGGGGAACTTTATAGTTTAGCAGCTCCATCTAAATGTGTTACAGAATTCACAGTGCAGATTCACAGTATGAAAGTGCTAATTAAAGAGGCCCGATTCTAGCCACACAGGAAGACACATTCATGTGTAATGAAATTCTAACCCAAATTTCTTCTGTAGACCTTTTATTTTGGTAGCACAAATACACAGACATTAATAAACATCTGACATGAGCTTTTCTCAGAGGACGTAGCAAAAAAAAAAAAGTGAGCTTATTTAATACGCATGTTGCATACCCCCCAGATTCAGGATGAATCTCTGCCCGAGTTCATTCTGAGTGCAATGTATTTACAGTAGCAGGTAGACAGATGGTAAGTTCATGTTTCCCTGACTTTGGTTTCTGTCCCATTAAGCCTGTTCTCTTTATGTCCTTGGTACCTGTTCCTGTTTTTGTTTTTTTTTGTTTGTTCTTTTGGGGGGGGGCTTATATTTAGTGTACATGCTTCAGTTTCATGGTTGGCCATGAAAATGCACACCTACTCCCAAGTAAGGTCATACCAGCAGTGCATATTGGCTGTGGGGTCAAGAGCTGTGGCAGTGGCATTGATCAGTATAGAGCCCTCTGTGCCCTCTGTGAGATTGAACTGCTTTCCCCTCATCGCCGTTCCCTCCTCTGTCTTTGGAAAGATCACACTGGGAGGATCAGCTGCTGCTGTCACTGATTTCTGGCCAGCCCTCTCCGACTTCACTTTCTCTTAGATGTCTCATTAACCTGCTCAATGTATCTGTTTGTGCTGGTGTTGGGTGTGTGCGCACACCCTTCTCAGGTTGAATCAGTGCATGTACAGATTCTACGTTTGCTCTTTGTCCCCTTTGAAGGTGGTGTGTGTGTGTGCGTGCGTGCAAGCAGTCTGTTTCTTGCTCTGGGTGCGCCGTCAAGATGACGGCCCGGCTCGCCTGTGCATGTCAACCTGCTGCATGCGACGCGCTGGCTGGCCACCCGTCCGTCCTCATCACCTCTACTCTATCAGCTCACTTCCTCTCCCTCTGCTTGCACACAGAAAAGCTACTTTTAATGTCAGGTTAACTTTCTAAAGGGCTTTTCATTGCAGCCCATCGACGCTCATTTACCCACTTTTTTTTTTTTTTTGTCAGTTTGAAGACTCAAGTGTTTGAGTTGATTGCAATTGATTTTTTTTTCTTCATTTTCCAGCACAGTTCTCTTTAGCTGATTGAAATAACTTCATTCTATCGAAGCAGAAGGTGGATATTGTATTTCGGGAATGGTTTTTCAGCCAGAAAGATGTCAAAGAAGAAAACTCCTTACTCTCCGAGGGGTTGCGAGTTTGAAATGAGATAAACTCCAGCTCTCGGTGACAAAGCTACCAAAAAACAGGATTATTTCAGAAGTGACTAGTTCTTCTGAATTCCAAAATTAATTGTGTGGGTGTTGTAGAGTGTTATTGCCTCAGAGGGTCTGTTTAATTCATCAGGTTGACTAAACTACCAACTGCGACCCAGTTCACTTTTCTTTTCTGTCTCTTCTTTTCAGTCCTCTTCAGGGACTGTTACTATTTGGAGTGTTTATCCAGCTAAGAGGAAAGCCTTCAAACCACGCTGAAGGAGAAAATGTGTTTTCGGTTAAACACTCGTTTTGAATTAATAAACCCCTCCCCCTAAAAAAACCCAAACAACCAAAAAACCAAAAACAAACAAACCCCCAAAAACATTAGAACTACTGGATCATTTGAAGTTTTTTTTTTCAGTCTGGGGGGAGAAGACCAAGAGTCTTCATTCTTCCTGCCTCTCATCATTGATTGAATGAGGCCTTTTCAGTATTCCTCCAGCAGCACTGAAGATTGGCATTGTGGTGCATTGTAGGATTGATCTGCTTTCCTTGTGTTCCTTTTCTGGAAGTTACATAGAGGATTCCTTCTCTTGATTCATTCGGCTGAGTTTTTCTTCTCCCGTTATTTAAGCAAGACCTGAAGGGGGCATTTGATGTCCTTTAAGTTAAGTTAGTAGTTTTGAAATTGGCTTGCTGGAAGCAGAGAAGATGGATACAGACTAATTCTCCCAATAGTGTATGCATTTTGAGCCATATTAAAGAAGAAAGTGTGACGTGTTGGTAATCATTTAGTCGGTTAATAGGATTGATGCCATTCTAATTAATTGACTTAGCTTGGCATAAAGACAGGAAAGGTACCAAAATCTGCCCACCAGCAGATCTAAAGCTCTGTAAGGAAAAGCTCACATGTTGTTTCCTCTTGCTCTCAATCATTATTGTGAGATTAAGTCCAGCCAAAGACGCAATCATGTGAATTCCCTTCTTAAAGCCTTATTTTTCGTAAGTTGATAAATTCCTCTTTTGTAATTTCCTAAAGTAACACACCTCCACGTCCAGTTAGAGCCCCTCTGGTAAAAACAGCATGCAGAGATCTGTGAGCTGAAAGAATCCTGAATATCCGTGTTCCCAGCACACAGAATCCAATCTTCTGTTTTTTAATAGTCGTAACTGTGTAACACTGGGAAACTTTAGGCCTGTTGTCTTGTTCGACTTACACAATCGCATTTTTCACCTGTGTGATGTAAGCTTTTTGTGTCATGACACAATGTGTATGCTAGGTTAGGCAAAACACTCAAAAAGACACCTTTCTAAACAATTGTTTTCAACAGATTTAACTGGTAATTTATTTTATTTTTTTATTTTGTTTTCAACATCCCAAAGGACACTGAACTTGCAGCTGTTGTGCTCTTCTAATTCATTTCAATAGGGACTTGTCTGGGTTATCGCAAAATAAAATCAGGAAGTAGTTACTGCTGAGTAACAAGATTAGCTTATATGGGCTTGGGTTAGAGAAGTGTTTGTGATTCAGATTGTAAGTCGTGATTTATCCCCAAAAGATTGTTCATATGATCTTGTGACCAAATCGCCAACCCCTGCATACACTGTATGACTAGAAGTGCTGGGCGACCTACACCTCACACCTAGAGGAGCTACCCAGCCATGGAAACCCATGCCATGAAGCTCCTGGAGCACAGTTTTAGTGCTGATGTTAATGTCAGAGGCTTGGCGACTTTAATGCACTATGTCCCATTCTTTCATAAATGCTTGTAGAGGCGCTAGGTGTTTCATTTTTATTCATTGCAGCCATGGGACTGAAAACACATTAATTCAGAGATTAATAGGTGTGGCCGAGTGTTTTTGCCCATTAAGTGTATTAAGATGTATATGATTGGTTCCCAACAGGCCCAGAGTAGAATGTCCTTTGTAATGTGTTTTACCTTGATCAAGGTCACAAGCCAAACCTCTCTGCAATATAGCACTGAAACCAGGCATCATGGTCGCTCCAGGCTGTGGTATCAGCTTCTTTTCCTCCCGCAAAGCTTTACCAAAAAAAGACATCCAGCCAAGGCGGGGCTGGCTCGAAGGGCCACTGTGTGCCACAAGCCTGACCTCACTCCCAAGCATCCACCTGGCGTCTTTATTTTCCTCCTTCCACCACTTGCACCCTCAGGGGAGGGAGGGCTGAGAACTAAAAGTAGCAAGTGACCCTGCTAAAAGCGGTTGAAATGGATCCCCTATTGTGTGGGTGTGATGCGGGGGTGGGTGGGGGGCGCAAAGGAAACCTCCCCACTGTGGGAGCCTTTGTGAGTCGGACTCAGAAAGGATGACGGCGCCGGATGGACACCTCAGGCAGCTGGCTCAGTGCGGAGCAAAGGAGGTGACATGACAGAAAGAGTAATTGTTTGTATGTACACTGGCAATGTACACAACACGAGCACAAATTGTGATCCTACAGCACCTCCTTTTGTGAAGCCCCTGGGTGTTCTTGCTGGCAAGCAGTTTTTGTTAAAAGCAGGCATTGAAGCCATGGAAATGGTGCAGATAGATATGATATTTATACAGCTATTTATTGGTAAAAATCATAATTACTATAAATTGTTTTGCTGGTGTCTTTATTGCTGGTTATGTCAGTTGTGGTGTTCTCTTACTCCTGTAGTCCTTACCCCTCTGCTCCTAATGGCTCAATAATGGAGGTGTCTTTTGGGCTATGCATCCCTACCCTATTTATCCAGACCCGAATGAGCTGTCAGTGGTCCCAATTTGAGCAGAATGGTCATCACAGGACTCAGTATCATCTTCCACTCTTTGAGAGCTTTGAGCTTTTTTTGAAGAAAGATGCTTTTATGTTGTTTCATTAGTCAAACTTGAAAGAGTAAAAAAAAAAAAGGATAATCTTGACATCAGTGAGTTATGTCTCTCGTCTTTGAAACATGAATCCTATCCTCTTTGTTTACACACCTCTCAGCACCTCAGGAGCTCGCTGATGCACGGCTACAGCAGAGGAGCGAGGTGTATTTGTTTTCCAACGCCATCAAAAAATAAACTTAATCGGAGCAAAGCACATTCTTCACAGCCACAATACATGTGCTTAGCTGAGCAGATGCCCGACTTCAAGCAGGACTGAGCATTGTCTTCCTGCCTTTCTCACTTCACTCATACCGGCCTGGGCATTCTGCTGTGCTTTTGCTGCTGACATAATGAGTATAGGAATGCTAAAAATACCGCCGCACAAATAGAGCGTGTTGCGCTGCACACAACATATGTTGTAGTATGGCTGCCGATGCTGTCTCCTGAAGCACGAAAAAGAAGGACGTCGTGGCTTGTGATCGTGATCAAATGTTCAGCTGTTTCCTTTTGAACAGGCTTTTGATCAGTGGACGGCAACCTGCGAGACACGCATAAATAAATCATAACCCATTCAAAATTCAGCTCAGGTTAAGCTCCAGTGTTTACAGGTACAGGAGTGCACCCAATTGGATATTTTGCAACACAGTGCAGCTGCATCTACTTCAGCTTGTTTTCAGTCCAGAGGTTACTCTGCTAATGGTGCTGACTGAATGGGCTGAGGCCAAGCCATTGATTTTTAGGGGAATGTTTCCAGGCATCATCAGTGGTGATGTGTCACACCCCCGCCCCGGACCCTCATCTGGACTGCAGCCATAATCCTCTTTGCACAGGCTGTCCTAATGTAGCAGCAACCTTACCATCCCTACCTCCTAGTACTAGGAGCTGGGCAGCAGTGGCTGGCTGTGACTGTGGTCGAAACGGTAGACGCACAACAGCAGGCATGGATGTAAAAATAATGTAGGCATATAACAATAAATCAATTTGTTGGATAATTTAGTTTCTCTTTGGAGATGTAATTCCCAAATTTAGGCTTTTGGCTTAAAAATATTAAATTTGTTTTGCTGGTATCTGTGATTTCATGTTTGCTTACAGTAGAGATGGAATATGGATATTAAAAAAAAACAGTCAATGTTTTAATCCCATATAAATCCTCAGGCCTCAGTCACATGGGCCACAGACCAGTTGGCACCCCCCTGGAAACCTCCGGCCACTTGGGGAAAAATGTGTTTTCCTCATATATTTGGTGAGTAGGTGCTGAAGGGTTGCTGGCTGTCACCATGTGAGATCAGTCATAAGGAAGGTGATGTACCGATTGCGTTCTTCGTAAGATTAGCAGACAATTTGCATGAAAGATGCTCATTTGTCTGAAAATACTTGCTAACTAACCACTTAGTGGTTGTGAACCATGAAAAAGCATGACACATAAATGGAAACCATTCACCTTGAAAGTAAAAGCTGGGCCTTAATGCTGAAACCTACGTGTTTCAAAAGGGACAACCTTTATTTTTGAAGGCAAGTGGTCTCTAGTGTGACTAGCTATTAGCAAGTAGTTGGCAGGTTTTTGCAGATAAGTCAGTGTCTTTCATACAAACTGCAGTAATCTGCTAGCGAAGCAACCAAGACAAATGCAAAGGGGGAATTTGACAAACCCTAGGAGCAAGCAAGTAACGCATATGGGGATTCAGCTGTGGTAATGTGATTATACTGTAGATCGATTAGTCAGCTTTTGTCATTGATCACACTACGTATAACCACTTGAGTCTCACCCGGGCCTTACACCAGGTGCTCTTCATGCTTGAGCATGCAGCAGTGGGTGGAGTTGGAAATCATAAACCACATATTCAAATGCAACCCACAACTCTGAACTTTTCTAGATGTCACAGACAAATATGCTTGTGAGAATGTAAATGTCCAGTAGATCAGATAGTAGGCAGCTTGTAAAAAAAGTCTGTGTGCATGTACTTTTTGATATTAGAGCTCAGTTTTACAATTTATAGTAAGTTGCTTTGCATAACTCTTGGCTATGGGGAATGAACCGTGTTTTGGAAACTACTGCTCTAAACTGTTTTTTTTTTTTTTTTTAATATGTCCCATGTATGATCTGCCAGGCTTTACCAGGCACCAGGAGAATGTGAGGCGAAAGGCAGATACGGGTAAACTGTGGAGAGTCAGGCACAGAAAATAAGACGGAGAATGCGATGGTTGATGGGCTGTCAGTTTTCGGTCCGCATGGAGTTCTTCCTCAGAGTTGAGCTGCCAAGGCTGGCGGAGCACGGTCCCAGTGTGTCCCTATCTGCCCCTTTGTGTTTAAGGAACTCTCTCTGTAGCTCATTAGAATCTTTATACTTTCTCCCCCTGAGGAGTGCCAGGCGCCGAATGGGCGCACAAATGAGGCTACCTTTCTACTTTGTATAATTGTGTTCAACCACAACTGTGGGAGGAGAAAAACAAAGATGAGATTAATCACTGTAGCCTCGTCCCTCCCCGTTCTCTCATCCCTCATCTGCCTTCCATTTCAGGGCTCCTGCCGACTTTTTAACTAGTTTCATTTAATTACCGACAGCTTTGGAGGGCGCACACGACTGCTGTTGACCTAAATCAGAAAAGTGGGACATATTTTTCCCCCATTGCCCCCTCCAACTTTCTTACTCTACTCTATTGATTTTTTTGCCTGCGTGGACCGCATGCACAAGCAAATTGGCTGAGCACAGCCATCAGTTTGACACCCTCACTCTGTCTCTCAGCTTGTCTCTGTCTTTACCGCTGCTTCTGAATTAGCTGGCTTCCATGGTCAGACTTCCCTCTACTACCAATTTATTCTGGAGGATGTGTAGGGGAATTGGGATTCTCATCCATTTTTGGGGTCCCTGACAGGTTGAGAGAAATTGGAGAGCGGCCTCTTTTGTTCGCGCCGATGTAGTCGCAGTAATGGACAAGATTAGGGCAAAGTGTGAAGCAGCTCCTCGAGTTAAAGCGAAAAAATTCAAAGCAGGCACAAGGGATTTTCTTGTGTGACAGTTGAGTATTGGTTAATTATTTCGAACAGCGCAAGGTGGCTCGAGACTCTCTCCGCAGCCCTCCTCCTGTGCCTCTCAGTCGCCGTAGCTCTCGGCTTGTGTGATTTCCTACGTGGCTTGCTTTGACAAACAACAGCACCGATTCAGTCTCATTACCGCAAGTTGGATTCATTAAAGAAATCACTCCATACTATGGCCGTTTTGTCCCTTTTCTCTGTGTTTTTCTTTCTTTCTTTTTTTCCAAATCTAACCGAGGCCAAAGTTTCCCAACCTCCAGGAATAATCCTCCTTGATCCACCAATGGCATGCAGCGCACAGGAAAATAGTCCTGACGACAGCTGAACCTCTTAGCCCCGCAGGAATGTTTGACCACGTGCGGCCACACAGACACACACATAAGCTCACCATACACATAGGCCATACATTCAACGTTGAATCGCAGTGCAGAGCCAAACAGAGCGTCTCTCCATCTTCAATAGCAATTTTGTTTTTTCGGTTCTCAGCTCTGAATGACGGTGAAGACAAATTTGAGGAACTAGTTACTACTTTTAGAGTTTTTTTTTTTTTTTTTTTTCGTGAGGTCTATACTTCCTGAAAGCCCCATGTGAGGCGACTAAAGCAGAGAAAAAGGGAAGGAAACCCATTTCCTATAAAAGGCCATTTGACACACATACAGATTCCCTTCTGTAGTTTTATAAACTCTCCTCACAAGAAAGTGTTATAGTAAACATATAAGAACTTTTATTTATCGCTCTGCCCCATATTTCTTTTTGCTGGCGTGTCTATTTGCTTGTGCGCGCGTTTGTGTGTGTGTTATCGATCTAAGTTGTTGCAGATGTCAGGACTGTTGTCCCAGCAAGCTGCAGAATCCAACCCTCATCTTGCAGTTTTCAGCGTGAGCCTCTCTTCGTTGGAAAAAATGACAGTCGGGGCTAATATAGAAATGGACAGAGTCAAGTCATTCATTCCCCGCATTGTGTGGCTCACGGAAAAGCAGAATGCACATCACATGAAAACACTTTATTTTTACTCTGATGCGCGGGCTGGATGACAGATGCCTCGCTCGTCATATTTCTTGGTTCAGTTGCTCCTCACCGCTGTCGCTATCTTGTCATTGTTAGTTCAGCTCCATTGTAGTCTCACCACCTCAAATGGCTGCCTCGGCTCTTTTTCTACCCCGCTGAGCTTTACGGGGTCTTGTGGCAAAGCTTCTAAACTTTCGCTCGTGTTAGGAATTGGCAGTTCCCCGTAGAGCGCACTGTACTTACAAGCGCAACTGTTGAATGCCTCTTTGTGTAGAGGCCTTTGGGGTTGTAAACTGTAACAGCTTTTTGGAGACTGTTACTCTGTCAGAGAAATAGTTCTCAACTTTTGGCAGTAACATACTTCCCATACAGCAGATTAGATGTTGTTTTATTTGATCAGCAGTTATGACTTCCCCATAATCCCTATTGTTCCTCGTGGTTCCCTTTTGAATGAAATATTTGTTGATCATTTTAAATTGCTTGTGCTGTGTTGCTGCGAGTCCATGGATGTGATATATTTTGACATTAATAGGTGTATTAGGGTTTGTGCTCCGGAGCTCCTTCAGTAATGAATATTCAAGGCTTCGGTCACTGGCATCTGGCTGTCGCGATTTTTTTTTGGGGCCATATTTATGATTAAAATGATCAGATGGAGGAAATTAGGTCTCACACAACATATCCTGGGCGCTAACTTGGCCTATGGTACAAGTGGAAAGAGAGGGACAGATGTGAGTTCTGGTCACAAATTAGCAGCTGTAGTTGTTTCTATTTTTGTGGGAGTGGGTGTTGAAAGGCTCTAAAAGTGTCTAAATCCAGCTAAATTTTGAATAATTGTGTAAACAGTGTGATTACTGTGTGCTGTGAGTGAGAAGGATGTTAACCAAAGGAAGTAAAAGAACTACACAAATCTCACACCATTTACTGTGGCCTTGAATCTGAGACATTTTCTACTTATGACTGATCACACTCCCTTTCTAATCCACCATTAGCCATTAATAAACCTTCCTCGTCTCGTCCACGTTTTACCAGCATGACCAGTGCACACTTGATAGCCATTAGTAACGTAGGTTGCATATTCCCCTTACTGTGTAGGTAGTTGGCAAAACATCACCATACTTTGCTCTGTTAAATGGCTTGTTCTCTTACAGTCACATGAACTTTTGGATTGATCCTTTTTGTTTGATATATGAACTAATGCCACAGATGATTTGTTTTGGTTGTATAAATATTTGCATAAAAATACATAATTATTGTGTAAAATATGTTAAAAGAAAAGTTTAAGAAGCAGTGAACCCGTTTACTCATGAAAATTTTAAGTCTAGGGGAGGAGCAGCTAGTTCAAAGAGGTTTCTATAAAGAGATCTAAAGAGATTTCTAGTTTCATATTGGATTTTTTTCCCTCCCCTTTTGAAAGGTTTTTGATTTCACAATTTTTAATCCATTCATTCATCCATTTTATCATTCATCCATTCATTCATCTGAGTCCGGGTCATGGGGCCAGCAGTCTAAGCAGAGAAGTCCAAACCTTTCTAACCTTGCCCACCTTAGAAACAGAAGCAATCCCAACCTGGCCTAAAGCATATATAGGATATTTCATTTTCAGCCTTTTTATTTTCTTTCTTACTTTTTGGTAAATAATGTGCAACATCGAAGGCAGAACGAATAAATCCATCCATCATGTTTCCTGACTTCCATCTTTTCGAAGAATCTGACATTGCTGCACTGCTAAATAAAAAAAATAATTTTGTGTCTAGATGTATGCATAAAGGATATGACCAACTATGTTGAAGGCAACAGAAGTTTATTTATAAGCATCACTTCCTCATATTTTTTTTAATCCTGGGATGAGCCTGGATTGGTATGACACATCACGGGGGTGGGTTTCATCTTACTTCACCTGCAGCATCATTTTTGTTGGAAAAACACTCCGATATTAGCACATTTTTATAGCACTGGAATCACTATTTGCATAGGCATAGTTTTGGTGGGTAACATAATTCACATTACAATTTTAGTGATCGTAGTTCACGTCTTCAAAATTAAAATTCAAAGTAAGAGTCTAAAACTCAATATTTTTAATGGCATAAGGCAGAGACATGCTGTCTGTCCAGTGTCACACTAGTCTGAACACTGATTGTTCATGCTCATACCTGCTTTCTACCACCCCTATCATTAAACTACCCATCCTTCACTCATCCCCTGCGTTTCCTTCATTTCCCTGGTCTCCATTTGATTTGGCTGCACGTCCTGCTTCACAGGATTTCCTTAAAGTTGTTAGCTTAGCTCCTCTTTTGCCCGTATTAAGGGAAGCTGACATATTCAGAGCTCTTATTGAGAAGCAGTGACTGGATAGCTGGCTGGCTGGCTTAGCTGATAATAAGGCATGCTCCAGTGGCTTGTATTTGTGTAGCACCTGCCATCTGTGTGTCCTTGAGTGGATCCTCCAAGCGCGCGCGCGTGTGTGTGTGTTTCAGAGTTATACCACGCTGCCATTTCCTGTGAAGTGTCTTCAAATGCCCTGGCTGTGTTCTGAGGCTATGACCGTCTGTCACTGCATGGGTGTGTTTGAGCCAGCACGCCGTATGCACGCATGCACGCATTTTGCCCGTGTGACTGTGCAGTCAGCACTTCTTCTCATGTCTTGACCGCACGCAGTGAATCTGAGCACACGTCTTTCAAAACCTGCACCCTGTGGCCCCATCACTTGAACGCATGAAGCCGACACTGTGGTCTTTTCATCCACTCCCGTGCTTTTCACACACTCCCCACTGACTCAGATCTCTCACTGATGCTTCAGTCCTCTCTCCCCCCTCTCTTATACAGTTTCTCTGTCTCTACTTGTCACTGAGCTCTTTGTTTTATGTCTCGTGAGGAGAGCTGAATGAGGACTGCTGGGCCAGGATGTGAAGTGAACGTATAGAGTAATGGCTACACAGAATTGAAATGCTAGTCTGTCTCTAAATTTTTGTTCTGTGTTTTTCTTTTTGTTTTATTTGTGTGTGTGCATTTTTAAAATCATGTTTGCAGTGAACTAGACTAAATAAAAATCTTGGCGGTTGGGTAGACATGGAAACAAGTACCATAATTGCTTGAATTGTCTCCAACTCTATGATTAGCTGCAGCCCTATCATCAACATTCTCATCTTTCCCTCCGTCTAACATCGTTTGTCTGTCTCTTTTTCTTTGCATGCCAGTTAGTGCATCTTCTAGAAGGCTTAGCATTCAGTGGTAGCAGCATGGGGTAATTTCTCCATGACTGACTGATATTCTGCTTCCAAAGGATGTGCATGGTCAGCCTGAACACTAATGGGAAACTTACGAACGGTAATGAGATAAAAAAATGGCTTCAAAAGTTAAAGCCAATATTAACCCAACTGACATTTGTCTTCAGGGTCCTCCTTCCTTTGATTCTAGTCTTCTCAATCTTTGATTTCTCTGCATGTGTGTGTGTGTGTGTGTGTGTGCGTGTTTGTGTGTGTGTGAGCTGAGCTTTGTTAATCAGATGAAGGAGAACCCTTCCTGTCCATAGTAATTTCTTGATTCTGTTGACCTTAAGCGTACTTTAACACCTGGCGCCATCTGTACAGATCCATATTTTAGGTGCATTTCAGATGCCACACATATACAAGGGTATATGTCTGTGAAAAGGTCAGGCTGTGGTTTTTCACAGAAATGAAACAGTGAAATCTGTTTTTAGTTCCTGGCTGCCCTTGTTGTTATAGCTCTAGTGAACTTGAGAACATTACTTGCTCATATTCTTCCCACATTTTTAGTACATTTATCAGTGATTACAGTATTGATTACAGCCTCTCTTATATATACAGTCGTAGCTACCAAGGACATAGACTTTCTGGTAATTTCAAAAGGTATATTTAGTCACTTTGCTACTAGCACAGAACATACTGTCTGTCAAACAGTTTGACAGACACTCACCATGCAACACCATCTGGAAAACACCTGATTAGCAACAGCTTCATTTTATAACATGATCACAAATCACAAATAGCGTAAAAACATACCTGGATAGGAAAACACAATGGAACACTATCAGCCATCTGGCACACATTAGTGAAGTAGTATGGGATAATCTTGACAGAGAACAGAACTAAACTCAGCCGTCAAGAAGCCTGAAGAACTACTTCTGAAGACTGCTCTGTTTTCCCCTTATATACTGTATATCTCTGTATGTTTGTATGTTTAAATATTGCTCCATTTTTCCTATCAAAATATAAAGAAAAGCTGTGGCTCAAGACTTTTGCACAATACTGTACATGTGTTAGATTTGAGTTATTTTGGTGTCTAGAATGGGTGTGGCAGGAAAAATGTTACTGTCTTGGAGTGGTTCACAAAGTGCTTTATTTATCTTCATTTTGAATATTAGAGCTGTGACTCCAAGAGTGCAGTGGGTTTTTGGGTCAGTGATTCTTTGAAAAGGTCATCAGGTCATTTGACGGGAATCTGCCACTATTTAGTGCCGGGACGTAGGGATAGAGCCATACTACCGAGAGGAATAGCAATAACAATAACTTTAATTTTAGCTCAGAGGTGGTGTTTGTGTGCGTTGTGGCAGCTGGAAGTTCATTCGTTGTCTGAGAGCTTTTGTGTCATGGCTTTCAACCTACAATTTTGTCTTGCTGGTGGCGATGTTGTGGCGGCATGCTTCCTTAACAACAAATCGCTGTTCAAAACAAGACGCATCTGCGTGCAATAAAAAGTTGTTCCCGGGCTACTGTCGTGAAACAAACCAGCAGGTTTAACTAAGAAGAAAACCTCCATATGGTTGCTCATGGCTCACTGAATATTCAAAGACTCCGGGTTATCCCCTCTCACCAAGCTAACAACATGCCTTTGCGGATGTATGCTCATATTGTTGTGCTTGTCACCAGTCCTATCTGTGCAATCTCATGCATGTGTACATGCTGAGATGTTACACGTATTAAGAACAACATGCTTTTCATCAGGGCAGGGTGGGGAAATATTTCCTAATGAGGTGACAAGCACCAGCTGTCCACTATGAAAAGGCAGTATCAAATGGTATGATACCAGCACTTTAACACTTTGATGCATGCTGAGTCTACAAATGGGAGGTATTATTCAAACCGTGCCTCACAAGTTTGTAGAAGATGTGTGATATGTACAAAAAACTGTGCACACCTGGAGACCTGACAGGTTTCCAGGTGTGCATGACTGCAGTGGAGTATAGTCAAAGCCTTAATCACTAACTTCACGAAAAAATTGATGTACATCAGTGTGCAGGGCAAATTTTTTTTTTTTTGGTCAAATTAGCAACAAGGTGCTGGATGATTAATTATCTACAGTTACATTTGTTCATAAGTTCTAGTTGTGGAAGATAATAACCTTGTTATAAGTCACAACTTTATACACACCAATAATTGTATATAGGCTTTAATATACCTTGTATAATTTGTATCTCTACAGTTGCCTGTTGTTTATTTTCATATTGTTCTGTTTAATTTTACTTTATTACATTTCTTTGGTTTGTTTTTGTTTCAGTTGCACACTGTCTGTTGGGGGAACTGCGATTCTCTCTTTCCTTTACATATTGCGGAATTGACTATAAAGTTGACTTTGACTTTACAGTCTGACGATCTCCTTGCTTTCCATGTTCTTAAGCCCGTGGCTAAGTCTGCATGTTGATGTGTCCTTGAGCAAGACACTGAATCCTAAGCTGCTCTCAATACATCTGTCAGCATTTGATAAACAAAGTGTTGCATATAAAGAATCTGTGGATGAATATCTGAGTGCCAGTGGATGAATGTGGTTTGTAGAGTAAAACCCTTTAAGACTGGGAAGGTGCTAGAAATGCCCGTCTTACCTGACGGTGTATTTTAAATGACCACAAAAGCGACAGTTGCCTTTAAATTGATTTGCACAATCGGTTTATCAAGCTTGGAGAGAACATAGAGGCGTCTTATTATGAAACTGAGATATGAGGGAACGGGTTACCAGACCATCACAGGAGTAACATATAAAGAACCTCACTCTTCTACTCTACAGTCAGTTTAGAGTCACTACCTGTATGGGTCCTTGCCATCTCCTTATTACGGCTAATATTATATATAACGTTGGAATCCATTCTTTGTTAGTGTGTTTCATTCATTTTGACAGGTTCTTTGTGCTAATTTGGTTTCCACACTCAAATGCAGAAATGTGCATAGTAGTGAGATATAATCTGAAAACATTCTTAAAAGTTCTCAAGTGCTTTTTTTTCCTTTTTCTGCCTCGCTGTGATTGATTTAACCTTGCTCTTGTCCCCCCTTCTTTCCTCCCCGGGCTCCATGGTCAGCGTGTAAGTGTTTGAGAACCGACAGGGAGGATCTCCTTTCCCCTCAAGCTGACACACGGGCAAACAATGCTAAGTGAGATCCACTATAAAGTCTGACTGGCTGCTTATCTCCTCAGCCTCCCTCTTCGATTCACTCACCCTCCCTCTTTTAGTTTCTCCTTCTCATCCAGTCTCTTCATTGTTTTGTTTCTCTTTAAGCCGTTCTGTTCGTCAGCCTCGCCGTCCTTCACCTTTTCTCCCTTTCTGTCTGCTTTTGCAGAAACTGCATCTTTATTTTTTATTTTTTTGCTTCCCAGTCAGCACAAATCCCACCAGTGTCTGCACATCATCGGGCTTGAGGGCTGTGGCTTCAGGCAACTCTCTCATTTTAAATCTCTTGACAGAGAGATAACACATACACGCACACAAAAAAAAATTTAACTAAGCCAAGCTGGTGGTTGTAGCAGCTCCACTTCTCACATCAATTTGATTTCAAATCACCTTGAGGCAGCACTTTCCTTTTTTTTTTTATAAAAGCCACACCTTCATTTTTGGTTTTTTTGTTGATGTTTTTTGGGGGCGGACAACTCACTCACGCGGCAGGATAACACCACAGATGCTGTTTTGGGTGGATTTTGTTTCATCACGTTTTCATCATCGTTTCATCATCCTCAGTGTGGACCTGACTGCTCTCTGGGTTGCCATGGCCCGGAGCAAACGAAAGCAGGCTGTGGGTGTGTTTTTTATTTTAATTTTAATTTTATTTTCTGAGCGTGGGCTGAGGGTATTTTTGCTGATGTCATGTCATCAAGATGTGATGTCAGATGCTAAACCCATAACCTGCCAAATATGTTACATTTGTACATGTGTGAAGATGTGCGTCTGTTAAGGTCAAAAACTGCCACGTGCTGTGCGGGGTCTGCCAACTCTTATGCTCACTTATGCTTCCTGTGTGTGTGTGTGTGTGTGGGTGTGTGTACGTGTGTTTAAACATGCGTTTGCCACTGCATCAGGAGTGCATAATTTGCTGTAATTTGATTCAAGAGAGCCTGAAATGCAGATAGAGGTCAGCCACGCCTCCTCTTCCTTGAAAGAGAGCAATGAAGGTGGGGAGAGGCAGAAAGGAAGTGGAGAGGTTGCAGTTGAGTCAAAAAGGGAGAGGGTGGTTGACGCAGTAGGTTTCATTTGGCACTCCCACTTTTAACGGTCACACCTGAAGAAAGAAAGCGGATGCTTCTCTCTTCCTTTTTCCTACCCTGTCTGCTTGCTGAGTGCTTGCTCACGGGTAATTGTTGGGGTTCTCCCTGCATTACCTTACAATGTGAAGTGCCCCCGTCCAGACTCACTTTTAGTAATGTTGTTGTGAATTGGGGCTATATAAATAAAGCTGAATTGAATTTTGTTAGTGGTAGCTGCAGCAGAGACTTCACTCATCTATCTCTGTTCCTCGCACAATCCCTCCTCTCTGTCGTTCCCCCGCAGTGTCTTTGTCTTGCTTCATCGTTTTCATCTCTTACTTCTCCCATCAGCCTTTCCACACAAACTTAATTTCCCTGTGATCCCCGAACACATTTTAGCTCTTCTTTCCCCTTTTTCCATCCTTCTCTCTGCGGGGCGAATCGACGTGTAGGCAGTGGTGTCGGCAGGCTTCACCTGCTGCTGAAAATTCTCCTCTAAAGCTGTGGCTTCATGCATATTTACACGCGGGCTGTTTGGAGAGAGAGAGTAGATGCTTTTATTTGCATGTGTGGTTTCATGTGGGTTAAATGATAATTTAGCAATTCTATATTTGTAGAGGGTGGGGTTTTTTTTATTTCAATTTAGAGACAAAGACAGCTTGAAGACAAATGAAAAGAGAGGTTATGACAGTTTACTGCCTGTTGTAAAGAATCACATTTTACAACTTTGTCGTTAAGCTTCGAGCCCGCTGTCCTCGCCTGAGCTGCGTTGCCAGTTTTCCTTTGGGATAACTAATATTCTACTCCCCAGTGTGGTTAAAATAGTAAGGCTGAATTGTGGACTTGTTATCTTAAGTGGCACCAACTGTAGCCAGATCCGTGACCTAAGTTGCAATTAAGCGGATGTGGATATGATATAGCAGTGAACATTTTGTCCTCCTAGAAAAGCTAGAAAAGTGGGCAAGCTTACGTTTGACAAGGACTAAATTGTGATGTTAGACGACTGGGCCAGAGAATCTCCAAAGCTGCAGCTTTTGTGGGGTGTTCCTGGCCTGAAGTGGTCAGGATCTATCAAAAGTGGTCCAAGAAAGGAACAGTGGGCAGCCAAGGCTGATAGACATGGAGGAGCGAAAGCTGGCTTGTGTGTTCTGATTTAACAGATGAGCCTCTGTAGCTCAAAGGGCTGAAAAATGTAATGCTGGTTCTGATAGAAAGGTGTCAGAAAACACAGGGCATCACAGTTTGTCTGTATTTGGGGCTGCATAGCCGCAGACCAGTCACAGTGCCCATGCTGAGCATTAGAACTGGACCATGGAAGAATGGAAGAAGGGGATCATGGATGATCGGGTGTGTTGTGTTGCCAATCTGGGGAACACATGGCACCAGGAAGGAATATGGGGAGAAAGGTGAGCCAGTGGAGGCAGTGGGATGCTTTGGGCAATGCTCTGCTGGGAAACCATGGGTCCTGCCATCTATGTGCATGATACTTTAACACGTACCACATACCTAAGCATTGCAATAGACCACGGGTGGGGAACTCCAGGTCTCAAGGACTGGTGTCCTGCAGGTTTTAGATATCACCCTGGTTCAACACACTTGAATCAAATGATTAGTTCATTACCAGGCCTCTGGAGGACGTGAAGACATGTTTAAATCAGCTGTGTTGGCTCAAGGACACATCTAAAACCTGCAGGACACCAGTCCTTGAGGCCTGGAGTTCCCCCACCCCGCTGTAAACCCTGTACACCCTTTAATGGAATCTGTATCCCCTGATGGCTGTGGCCCCTATTAGCAGGATGCCACACAGTAAAAATCGTATAGGATGGTTTCGGGATCACAGCGAGTTTGAGGTGTTGACTTGACCGCCAAATTCCCCAGACCTCAGTTTAGTCGAGAATCTGTGGGATGTGCTGGACAAACATGTCCAGTCTATGAAGGCTCCAACTTGCAACTTACAGGATTTGATGGATCTGTTGCTAATATCTCGGTGCAGATGCCACAGCACACCTTCACTGGTCTAATGATGTTCATGATGGGTCAGGGCTGTTTTAGCAGCAAAAAGGAGACCAACACAATATTAGGCAGGATGTGATATTCACTGGTATTCAGAAAAATCTAGCATTTCTATGTATTTTTGGATGTTTCAATAAATTGCTGTTTCTATTTCACATCTTCCAAGAAAAATTGCATTTTTTTGCACAGTACTGTATACAGAGAAGTGATATTTAGGCATCAGAGTGACTAGAAACAAGACTAATTATGTCATCATCCAATGGTAAATGGTAGAAAAGTGAGGGGAAATCACACATTTGTACAGCTGAGATAAAGCTTTCCTAAATGATTTTAATGATCATCTCATTTCCACTTTGGCATCAGTGGGCTATCTAATGCATGCTCTTAGCCAGCTTTGAAGCCTCACACACAGATGCAGAGACACAGACACACACACAGAGTCAGATTAATGCCTGGGAATGAGGTGAGGTTTTAGCGCACTGACCCATTTCATTTTAATCTGAGTCATTTGTGATTTCTCCTGCTCAGGACAGATTAAATGTCACTTTGGTTGCTCCCTGCTTTCATGTCTGGGGCAAAAACTGGCATTACCTAAGGTGATGATCACACTGATTGGGGGGGGGGGAACACAAAAAAAGTGTTTTCAGCTTTTTCCTTGTTAAATATGCCTGTTTAATATGTGTAAATTGCCAAACGATGTTGTGCGTGTCTCTGTGATGGTGTGTTTACACGAGGCTGTTCTTTGCTAATCATGCTTGAAGCAATACAGAAGCAAAGCAGCAGGAGCTCTTACAAGTTTACAGACACCTTCTATTTTTAAGAAATGGCTGTATCTCTTTTCTGCTCAGCTTTATTTTTGAGTTCTTTCCTGCATGCATCAGATACTGTAAGCGCAACATTGTGCATTTATTCCACGTCATCGAGCTCCGAGCTGCACTGGCTTTTAAAGAAACCCCAACAAAAAACATAAAAAGTAATAGCATTCCTCAAACGAGTGCACTTTGAAAGCTCTGGCTCCAGCAGCGTAATCTGAGCAAAGGGTTATTGTTGCTAGTGAGTAGTATTGTGACAGCGGTTAGGTCGCTATCTCCAAATGCACAATGGCAGCGAAAGGAAACTGGTGTCCGGCAATGAAGTGAGGCTGAATGAAAGCCGTTCCTCCTGGGTGATTCTGCTGCCCTGGTTTTTGTCTGTGCTGCCTATCAGACCTCTACGTCTGCGTGCATTCGTGCGTGTGTGTGTGTTGTCCGTGGGTGCACAGCTGCCAAGTTGAATCCCATTCAAAGTCTTCTCAATGCTGATACTTTCTGTTGTTGATTCTCCCTCCTTTAAAATGCACAGTGCCACTTCTCAGAATTTGAAGACATCTTTTTTTTTTTTTTTTTTGCAGACTGTGCACATCCACAGCCTTTTCTCCCTGTCTCCCACTAAACCTGTCTGGCACCACTTTTACTGTCACACCGGTGCGAGTTGTGACTGCAACTACACTTCGTATAATCCTGTCGCCGTGTGTTGGAGTCTCCTTGAGCGTCGCTAACCATGGTTTCTCTTACGCTGCTTTTAATCCTTGATGTGTTGGACAAGCACAGCAAGAAGGGGATGCATTTGTAGCTTTTGAAAAATGTTGTTTTGTTTTTTTTAATTGACCACATAGAAAGATAAATGCATGAGGTCTATGAGTTGGAACGCAGTGTGCAAGGATTTGGCTAAGGCGAAACATAGCTGAGCTGGTTCTGGTTTGAATTGGAATGTTTTAGTCACATTGCTGGAAATAAAGATTACTTTTGGTTTGGCAAACGCACTTCTGGATGTCTTAAATTGTTGGAGTGGACATGCAAAATGGCGAGCTTGCATCATGAGGAACTACAGGCGTTTATTGATGCAGCTGGCTTTCAGTTCTGTACTTTTCCAAACGTATTTGACGTGTAAGAAACAGGATGAAAACAAGCAGCGCTTCCCCATTTGTGATATGGTTATTCTCCCCTTCTTCAGCATCAACCCATTAACCTAATTAACAAAACAAAAAAAAGAATCATAGTATTTCCTCACAAATATGCCGTTGCATGTGTGTCTGTGCGGGATTCACAACACTCACATATATTCCCACACGAAAAATTAAATATTCATGACATTACATTTGGCAGTGGTGGAGACCGATTGACTGCCACCAGTTTGTGTGTTGTCAAATTAGCATATTAATGATATAAATGCTGTATAATTAACATGTGGGAGTGGATTATGCATGTGAATCGTTGTCAGATCAGTCAGAGAGAAGAAAGGGTCAGGCTAATTAGGTTAAAAAGCACATCAACGGGTGCTTTGAGTGAAATTTGCCATGAGATTTAGTGTAAACAGCTCGTAAAAGCTGTGGGCTCCGAGACAGGAAATAACTGTTTTTCTACTTTAATGGTAAAATCTCTGTAATGGAGCATCACACTTTATTGCAGACAGAATACATTTAAATTAAAGTGTTGCTTTTTAAAAAAAATAAACAAACTTGTAACTTGTGTAACTTGAGTGCTGGAGTTTCTGCTTGAGGCCCGTGGTGGTATTTGTTCTTCTAAGGAGCTTAAACAGAGTGACAGGAGAACCAAATGTAATGTGCTTTGACAGGCCTCGACTCCAAGTGGCAGCCTGAAACACGTGTAAGCTTAATCCAAGACAGTAGGCTTTCCAGGGATCTCAACTTACTCAGCAGAATGCACTTTCAAACTAGAAATGGAAACGGATATGAAAGGGCAAGGTGACGGTCCACAAAGGTGTGACAAGAACAGCTGCAAAGTGCACTGACGCTGAATCCAGCTGGTCCCTGCAGGATTAAGCATCATATTCCAGAAGTTCCTTCATTTAGGTTTTTGATGATGTTGGAGAGCGTTGTCTTCCTGGTCCGAAAGCTCACTTCATTTTCTTACTCTTCAAATCTATTAGTGAGTCTTGTTGCCCTATGGACAGGATCACTGTCACCCTAGGATAACTTGTATTAGCGTACAATAAAAAAAAACATTACTTGGGGAGTTAAAAAGGCTCAAAGGTATTTCAATAAATCAAAGATGAGGTTTTGACTTTGGTCGGGTGGAGGTGAGTTACACCTTTTTTTGACTAGGGCTAACCGAGAGACAAACAGCAGCTATTCATGCTCACATTCACACATTTAGAATCACCATACACATGGTTTTGGACTGTGGGAGGAAGCCAGAGTAGCCTGAGAGGACCCACGCAGCTAGAGGGAGAGCATGCAGAAGGCCACCAGTTATATAAGGTGATGGTGCTGAGCATCATGCTGCCCCTGTTTAAACTCTGCTTTTATAAAGCACTTTCTAAGTTTTGACTTTAGCAAACTTGGACTTTGACCTTATTCCAAGGTTATATCCAAATGACCTGGAAACCACCAGTCACAAAGGAAAATATTCTAACTGGTCAGAGTATTCTCTGAGTGGTTCCTCGAGGCTTATTGTCTCTGGGTGAAACTGATTACAAAGGTTTACACGGTGCTGCACCAAATATTTCCTTGTGATTGGTGCTTCGATCCTTGGCTGCTCCAGTCTGCTCCAGTCTGCATAGGAAAGTATCCTTGGGCAAAATGCTGAAAGTTGATCTCCATCGAGGTCGCCAACTGTTCTCTATGCCTGTGTGACTGGGGACGTAGGGGCGCGATATAGTTGACAGCTGCTGGCGACAGTTTTTCATGTTAGCACACCTGTCAATCAAAGTGGCCACAGGGGTCTAGTGGAGTCTACACCTCAACAGATCAGGGCTGTTTTAGCACCAAAAGGAAGGCTAACACAGTATTAGGCAGGTGGGCATACTGTTATGCCTGAGCCATGCTAGCTCTGTTAGGACCAAATAACACACTGGCTGCTCTTACTTTGGTTTCTATATCTGCTCTCTTTCCCCTTGTGTGTCTCCATCAGTACGGCTACCTGTCTGTCAGCCAGTCTTTTTCTGTCTCTGGTGTAAACTGGCAATAAACTTGTTTTTTCATGGGTAAATGGCTCTTCCAGGCTGCCATCCTATTGTAATGTCTGGTTTAAGAAAGACAGTCTTTGCAAAAATAGCAGTGTCCCCACCATGACCCGGTGGACCAGTGTCACAGAGAATCAAACAGAGTATGTGTGCGTGTGTCAGAAAGTTTAAGACTTTGCCTTTTTGTGGCTGAAAAGCTAGTCATTGCAGGCCATCTGGAAACTGGATCTAACAGGTTCAGTTGACAGAAAGTGTGTGTGTGTGTGTGTGTGTGTGTGTGTGTGTGTGTGTGTGTGTGTGTGTGTGTGTGTGTGTGTGTGTGTGTTTGTTGATGCCAAATCTGAGCATCTGCAGGTCTGTTTTTTGTTCAGTTTATGCAATAGGATATTCGTGGACCAGTGGCATCCGCTTGGACGCGTGTGTGGCGTGTGCGTACATTGGACAGTTTATAGAGTTTTCCACTTGCTTTGAATGTTTTTGTGCTTTGTGGCAGCAGTGTGGTGGAACAGCCATTAATGGCATCTTTCCCCCATTTGTACTTACTGTTCTCTTCCTCTGGCGTAACGGAACATGTCCCACAATCCCAGCACATGGGATAAAAACAACAACAAAATCAATTCCCTCCAGAGTGAACACCTTCCCTGTCTCATCTCATCATTTGGCAGTTAGCCAGCCTGGACGGCTGACAGACAGGTAGTCGGACTGATGGCAGGCAGTTAGAGATGAACGGACAGACAAGCAGCTGGCTTGTGGATCGGCAGGTGGGAAGCTTTCATTTCACAGCAGAAAAAAAAAGAAAAAATGGTGACTTGAAACTGAATAATTTAGCTTAATGCAGCTGGGAAAGTTACTTGGATAATTCATGTATTGGGCACACTTTGTGAGTGTAAGTGTGTTTGCTGTGATTCGTCTGTGTGTGCTTGTGTGTGTGCGCGCCTGAGTGATTGGGCTTTGAATGAATTACAAAAAGTAGAAACTATCAGGCATCTCCTCACGTGTGTGTGTGTGTGTGTGTGTGTGCGTGCGTGCGTGCGTGCGTGCGTGCGTGCGTGTTCGTGTGCTTTGAACGAATAACAAAGTCAGATGTGCACTTGTGACAAATCCCATGTAAAGAGCCTTTCTTAGGCTTGGGGAATAACAAAGAGTTGGCGATGCTTCAACATAAAATACGAAGGACACGCAGAAGCACACACGTGAACAGAGTTACAGACGGCCCAGAATTTTAATTTCGACTGCAGACTTGGTCTCAGTGTCAACGTGAGAGAGTGGGTGGATGAGTAATTCTGCTGAATCCTCTCTTCAGCAGTGGGCTATTCTCCTAGAGAAAGAGGAGGAAAAAAACACTCCACCCCTAAAAAGGAAAAAAAAAATATAACACCTCTGACAGTCAGCCTCTGATTTGTAGCTTAGTTATTAGTAAAGTTCATGATGCTTTTTTTCTGATCATGAAAATATCCTTACAGCTGCAAGGAATAAGGAGGCTTTAATAGATTTTTGTCTCCCACTGCAAGAGGGCTATTAGTGCATCTTTTCAAAAAGAAAAATCAGAATATCATAAACAGTTACACCACAGTCGGTTTGCTTTGCATGCTTATTAATGTACTACTTGGGGGGGAAAAGTAAAATGAAATTATTGGGCCATAACCAGCGGGAAGCCAGCTTGAATTTTACTGAACGGCAATTGAATTTATCCTTAGCTGCAGCATCCCTGTGTGGTCTGCAGTCCATGAACTGTGACCACTGCGTCTTTGTACTCCTGTACAAGTGCTTGCTTCTTTAAATTGTCTTGGATTAAATATAATCCCTCTGCAACTAAGGGAATTCTCTCTGCGCTGTTTGGATGCTGCGTTCAGGTATACCGAATGAGCCCTGCAGCCAGAAGAAATGAAATTCTCGTCCTCGCTTGAGCTCAAGGCGGAATCCTTTCTACATGGCAAGGACTCTTGTTATGTTTCCATTGGATATCCCAGTTTTACATGTGCGTGACCTTGTATGAATGGGTGTCTCTGTGAGCCTATGTCTACATGCATACGTTGCTGTTTGAATAGGCCGCTTGTGTAAATTTGCTGGCTGTGACTTTGCAGCATTAAGCTTGCACCCTTGTGGATCTGGCAACATTTGCAAGTCTGTGTTTGCATGAATATCAGTGTGAAGCGGCTGACATATTTTTGGGTACATGCAAGTTTAAGAGTGCGGGTTAATTCATTGTGCGTGTGTGTGTGTGTGTGTGTTTGGTTTCAGTGAGCGAGTCAGCAGGACTCTGTGCTATTTTTAAGAGATGATTGCAGTATTGTCAGCTGAGACATTTTGCTGAAACACTCACAGTTACAAAGCAGCGCTTAGTTCTAATAGACCTTCAGCATCACTCTGTCCGTACCTACTTGACCTGCTATCCTTTTAGATGGCAGGCTTTCTCATGACATTTTCTCAAAACCTGTATTAAGACATCTCTCCAGTGTTTGATGTTGAAATGTCATTTTCCACACGCTACCAATTTAAGGGTAATTCCTGATTCCTACATGCAGGCACACGGGCATAGACAGATTGTGCCTTTCATGTGTAAAATTTGTCATATGGCTCTTAAATTGACTTTACTTCAACTATGATTGACTAGGGATGTCATGATACCAGAAGTTAAGTTATTGGTACCAAAAACAGCAGAATTATGCAATTGTTGATGTGTAGTTTGATACCACCGTTTACCAAAAGAAAAGGGAGGTGAAAAGCCTGAAACTTACTGCTGTTCAGTTAACAAGAGAGGGTGAAGCTATTCTGCAGCTGCACTAGTTACCACCTTCCATCTGTAGTTTTCACTGTGCTTGTGGGGATCTTTCTTTTTCAGCATGTAAGCGTAGACTAGAATAATTATAGTCAGGTCCAGAAGAATTGTAGCTTTGGCACAGACGAGGCCAAGTACTGTGGCATTTTTAGAATTTTGGTCTCGAATGGTATTGTAAGCATCAGTTCTGGTGACATGTCTGTCATAGACTGTATCTAAAAGATTGACAGAGCCATGGGGGTTTAAACCCTCAAGTTTGGCATTTTGGCAGATAATGTGTTAAATTTTTATCAAGACCATATTTAGAAAAGGCAGAGATCAGCTAATGCTCCTGCCTGCTATGTCATTAGGTTAGCAAGGTGCTGTCATCATTTACTGTCAGTTGTGATGCTAATTTGGGCTAGGAGAACACGCAAAAAATGGAATATAGTTGCTAGAGAAACATACCAAAGAAGGTGAAAAGTGCCATCTGTCACCCTGAATGTAGGTTATTTTAGCACCTGTGCTGTATGTGTGCTGGCTAGCAGTCAGTGCCGATTGAAAAGGAAGGCAAGAGCTTGGATTAATCACGACTGTTTAGGATTAAATAATAAGACGTAAGCTGTAGATTGTTCTGCCTGTTCTTACGAAGCATTTCCTTGTTAACTCTCTGAGGTCGACGGACGCGCCGGCGCGTCAAAATCACATGACCAATTTAAAATGACACAGCAACAAGATGCAGCGACCCAGAGTCTTAATTTCAATTTGGGTCAAAAGTGCGGACTTCAAGCTATA
The DNA here is from genome assembly GCF_057382185.1 of Mchenga conophoros. Taxonomy (NCBI): domain Eukaryota; kingdom Metazoa; phylum Chordata; class Actinopteri; order Cichliformes; family Cichlidae; genus Mchenga; species Mchenga conophoros. The sequence continues at coordinate 34,103,608 of NC_140542.1, forward strand.
TAGCAGTTTTTAAATTGTGTGGATAGGCCATGTAAAACCAGAGTTATGGAAAAAAAATACACGCAACATTTACAACGGGAAGAAATGGTAAAAACTGCGTTTTCTACGGACGGTGCTAGCAAACATACCTGATTGTTCTGTAAATAGATTTAAATGGTTATATAAAAAACACCTGAGTCCTTGGCTGCATTTCTAGGTAGATAGTACCATATAACTTTATTGTTTGCAAAACATGTGCATAATTTTTAGAAATGTACAATTTCTATTTGCATTTCAAGTTATGAAAATGATTTGTTAAACATGTTTGTGGTTTTTACAGAAAAAAATATAACTTTTTTCTACTCAGATTTTTGTCTGAATTTAGTTCAATTGTGCTAATATAGTATGTCAAAATGAAAAAACAACTCCAATTTCAGATATGAGGTTGCGCTGAAAATAATGATACCAAACAAGGCAAGATAAACAGCTTTTAAAGGAGAAATATAGAGGTAAAATCAAAAGTAGTCAAAAACGGCCAATTATACCTTGGACCCAAGAGGGTTAAATTAGAGTAAAATACTGGCAGCTAGATCTCGTCATAAGTAAACAGTTATTTTACAGTACAGCTACAGTATTATACAACAGCAGCTTCTTATTGAAAAATTACATTGCTTCATAGAATGCCAGCTTTACAGTATAATGCCTGTTATCATTGTTAATATCCAAAAACCACTTGAAAAACACCAAAACACTTTGTCTAGTTGACATTCCATTCATCTTATGAGCTACTGGCAGAAACAGAGTAAGGCTTTTGTCCTCAAAGGCGTTGCCATTTAAAGTGTTAAAAGTGTAAATGCACTTAGAAAGAACGGTGCATTTCTGTACGAAAGTCTTTTCTGTTTTTGCTATTGTGTGTGGAAAGTTTTTTCCTTAAAATACGAGTCATTGAAAATAAAAAAAAACAAAAAACGTCCTCTGTGGAACAGAATGGATTTATGTAACTCTGTTTTGAGTGTTTGTGTTATGAGTTTGTGCAGAAATGGAGAGGTATTTCATAAGCTTTGATTTTATTTCACCTACACAGATTATTGATCGTATCTTCTCTCTCTCTGTTGTTTTCATTTTTTTTATTTTTTTAGTTGTCCCATTATTTTTTGTCTGTTTGTTTCCTACACTCTCTTTCTAACTCTACTCTTCTGCCTCTTTTGCTGCAGTGCTGGCCAGTTTCAGAGGGACCATCCAGCATGGCCTCCCGCTGGAAATTGGAGACACGGTGCAAATCCTGGAGAAATGTGAAGGTATGGTGCTTGTTTTATACACTTCCTATGTGGAGGCTACATTCAAATTAGCTGCTCGCTCTGCGAAAATTTAGAAAGGAAACGGATTTCCTTTCCTGAATTTGAAACTTGAGTAGTTAGGAACACTTCTGTTTTTTCATTCAACAGATAAATAAAAGCAGCCCTTTACCAAATCAACCATAAACAGTTAGTAGAGTCACGCACAGACTGTCATCCGAATATTTATAAATGCAACCACAAAGCTGTCCGGATACATGCACATTGTTTGGCATAAAAACCTACATGCATGTGGGTGTTTCAGTATGTGCCTACACTGAAAGCTCCCATGGGGGCAACATTACACTTGTTGCATGTCCTCTTGAGGGGTGTTGTGATGTGGTATGTGCACAAAATGAGCACCAAGTTGTCTGTGAAGAGGACCTGTGGAAATTCATGTTTGCTACTGTTTCCTGCACCACAAGCTGGCTGCTCCTCCTGCCTTCCTGCCCACACTGTCTGCTTTTCTCCTCTACATGAATTTTTTGTACTCTCTCTCTCTTTCTGTGGATGCTAATATGTTTTTAGTTGTTTTTTTTTCTTTCAGCACTTTCCTTTCTGTCCTATCCCCATTTCAAATCCCAGAACAATGTCGAGTCATTTCACAGCAATGCTACGCTTTCATTAACACCAATAAGCAACCGTACACAAATATGTTTCTTCCGGAGCGTGCACTTGACACAAACTGTCACACTTCCTGTTTGGTGGACACACACGCAAACACACACACATACTGAAAGACAGCAAGTCAGTCTATCTTGAAACTTGCCAGCCAGAGGGATGTGATATTGTGGTAAGAGACCCAAAGGAAGTAGACAATAGCACAGCCAGTGGAATGCTTGGCCCAGAAGGGAAGAACTAAATCAAAATCCAGCCAGCAGCACAGAGGCTGAGAGGCAGACTGCTGACAGCAGAGGAGGCAGACTAATGGCCCTGCCTCATGGTGATACTGTTGACACTTCAAAACACAGGAGCTTACACACTGGACGTGTCTTTACTGAAATGCGGCTCCTGTCTGAAAATTCTCCGCCTCAGTAATTGATTTTTGACTTTGTCCTTCGATGGCTCTTTATTTTGTAAGTTACTGACAGCAGTGAGCGCACACTATATAAACTATGATTTTAAATGATGGTTTTCCACACTGCTCTTTCAGACGTCCCCCCACAACCTTGTCAGATAAGCTGTGCACCTTCCTAGACTTTGCCACTTAGCATGTCCCTAGCTTTTCATTTCACCTCAATTTGAACATTTTTTTGTTACTCTGTTCAAATAAAAGTGAATATTGATGTGAAATATCGTTAATTTCTTTTTTGTCTATTTTACCATTTTTAATGTTACTTTTAGATAGGAAATAGAAACCGTTTAGCATAAGATTTCGGTTAGCTTTAGTTGGGCTATCATTAGCTATATTTTTCAGGGTATTACGTTAAGCTATTTCATCCTTTTTTTTTCTTGCGCTAACTGTTAATTACAAACTATTTTAAAGTGCAGTAAACATTATCCTCTATCTTCAGACATATCATTTTTCTATAGCTACTATGACAATCTATTTAAAGGGTTAACCTTTATGTTAAGCTATCATGCTGAATCTCTGCTGATTTTAGCTTTTTACTCTTTCAGCTTTTTGCTAACTTGGCAAAATAGGTGACTGGAACACTGATGTTAACAACACATGGTTGTTGTGGTTTTAACACTGTTACAGAATTAGCATTGTATAGTCTGCTTATAGTATTAATTGTTGTGATATTAGCAACAATTACTAAAATTACTGAGTGACAGCGTTTGTAATTTAAAAAAAAAATGTTAGCTTGGTTAATTCCTTGTCTTTATGTGCCCACCCTGAAATAATACTATGTTGTATGTTGGTATTACAGATTAAAAACATTAACCACTTAATACATACTAATCTGTTGCAGATGTATTTCCTGATTTGTTGATATTAAGCCTTGCAATGAACACAGCCTAACCTTTGCTAATAAACAAAGATAAAAATTACAACTCTATGAATTCCTGTAACAAATGAGGTAGAAAATACTGCCTAGGTTACAGATGCTTTGGCAAAACCAAATAATATAATATGATTATAATAAGCTAATACATTTACATTTGAACTATTTAGTTAATGCTCTTATCTGGCAGGACTTAAAATGGTTGGAATGAGCTTAAATTGTCAGTCTGGAAAAGACCATCAGCTCAAAGCCTCTGCAAATTTGAATGTATTAGATTGTTTCTATCAGTGTTGGGATTTGCAAAAGCATCAAGTATGTACTAATTTGGCTTGAGCTGAGAGTAGAGTGTGAGCAAATGCTAAACCACAGTTTTTTTCCCCCTGTCTTTGCTTTGTATTTTTTTTCTTCAACCTTTGTTATGACAAGGCAAACTGATATTTATAGTGCTTTTCAGCGGCTTTGTGTGTTGCAGGTTTCCTCCTGTATTCGGCTGTGCATTAACCTGTGGTCACTGCAAACATGGGTTGCTAAGAAATACATTCCTCTGTACCTCACTGCTTTTGAGTGGTGTGCCTTAACACATAAAATCTCAAAATCTATACCTGCAAAGTAACAAGGAAGCCGAGCAGTGTGTCAGATCATAGTCAGAAACGTCAAAACCACGAGCGTAAATGCTGATAGGAAAAACATGTTTGCTTCTTGTGTGGCGAAATATAGATGAAATTTCTTAAGAATGTGGCCACTCTTAAGTTTGACTGGCAGTGATGGTGACTGGCTTTTAAAGGGCTTATTTGGCTTTTAAGAGACATGAATATCATGCATGCCAGTTTCGATAAAGATTAGAAAAGAGGGCGTCTGGTATAAGTATTGAAAAAACGGTGTTGCAGAGCACTTTGAGCCCAGATAGAACCAAAGAATCCAGTGCCTAACAAAGTATATGGAAAATGCTAGTTCACCTTCAGCCCATTATTTGTACTGGAGTGATACAGAAAAATGGTGAAAATATTCAGGGTTCTGTCCCCAGTCGCTGTGTGAGAATTCAAAACATTTTACCTAATGGTGCTCTGGTTGCTTTAGATTCCAGTCACAGAATACGAAGAAGAGAAGTTTTGTTGCTTTGCCTATAATAACAAGTTTATGAGGAAGTATTTTCATTGACAATAATATTGTCAAAACTATACTGATAACCCGAGTATGCATTTTCACATGAAACTTAGTAAACCACAGGCTTAATGGCTTTGTTGTGAGATATTGTAAAAGGGAAGGGGACTATACAACTTCCTTCTTGCACATACATCTCTTTACTCTGCTCTTAATAGATATACAGTAATTCATTTTCTTTTCCACTTTCACTCTGCACTCCAGGAAAGACATAAAAATATAAATGTGTAATATTCACAGTAACGGCTGTAAAGTTAAAGTAGTGCTCTCTCTCTCTCTCTCTCTCTCTCCCTCTCTCCCTCCCTCCCTCCCTCCCTCCAGGATGGTACAGAGGATTCATCCTGAAGAACCCAAATGTGAAGGTGAGCAAACCTTTCCATGATATTGTTTTTCTCGCCTTGCCTACTTATGCTCTCACTAAACCTGATTCCCTCTCTGTGTATTAGCTGGTGTCATGCATTGAATTGAAAGAGTCTCTTGGAACTGTCATTGTTAGCGAAAACTAGCACTTTCACTAGCTGAGATGACAGATGTAAGCAGGAACACCTGTCTTTTCGTCGTATGACTTGTCAGGTTCCCTACTTTGAAAATTGCTCTTTGCAGCCCTGCAAATAGTTTGGTGACACTATGTGATTTTCTCTAGTGCTCCACCCAACGTCAGAGTTATAATCAGCCAGACCTACTCAGACAAGTGGAAACACCTGTTTGTGTGCACACTTAAACAACAACGGAGGAGAGGTTTCTCTTTCACTACGAACAGACATGCTGCTGATACACAAGTACACTGATGTTAGCCAGGAAATGTCTAGAAGTGTGCAAAAGTCTTGAGCTATAAAAATAATTTTAAAGGTGAACTTAAGCAATAGTTCTCCAGGATTTCTGAAGGTGCTGTTTTTTCACTGATTTTCACCTTCCAGTCCTTGTACCTAACCATCTTCAGAGGAATCGTTTTTTTGTTGAGCCACTCGTCACTAATCTATGAATCACTGAAACATAAAAAAGGCACCTAACCCAAGGGATGAATCAGTGTTGAGTCTGCAAATAACAAACAACTTAGCAACAAAACTGTATCTTTAGTCACTTGGTTGCTAACAGGCTGTAGTTGTCTAGGTTGTTGCTGTTTCTTTAGTTGAAGAAAAAGCCCAAGTGATTACTATGGAACTGTTAGCTGCATACTTGGCATTTCTTGACATGGTCAGGTGTTCTTAAAGAATTTGAGGAAAAAAGAAGAAGTGACAAGGCCTAAAAAAGGCTACAGCAGATGAACAGAACTGAAAGTCACGTCTCTAAGAACGAGGAAGAATTCCAGCAAAGATGTGACACAGGATCTGAGAGATGCGTCTGACCTTTCAATTGATCCAGCTACTCTTTGCTGAAGCCTCATCAGAAACAATCTCAGTGGAATGCAGTATACAGTAAATGCATGTAGTAATGCAGTAAAAACACACAATGGAACATCATTAGTCATGGATTGGACTCCTGGAGATCCCAGAGTGTGGGATCATGTTGACAGAAAATTATACAAAATGAAGCCAACATCCAACAACATCCCACCAATGTCCATCAGGAAGCTTGGAGAACTATTCCTGAAGACTACGTAAAGAAATGAAAAGAAAGCTTGACTAAGAGAGTTTAGGCCGTGTTGAAGACTAAAGGTGGCCATACCAAATATTGATTTTAAATATTTTGAAACAATAAGCTTTTTGATTTTTGCGTATATGCTGTATTTCCATATATATTTGGACATTTTACAATAAATCGCTGTACCTGTTACCCATTTTCCTTGCAATATATAAAGAAATCAGGGGTGGCTCAAGACTTTTGCACAGTAATGTATGAGAGAGAAACTCTGTTACAAATCATGACAAACATGATGGTCGTAGGATAAATGTCCCAACTATCCCCCAAAAATTTCTCTGTGTAAACCTAGCCGTTGCACTGATTAGATACAATGTAAGAGACAAACGTAACAGTCAAATAATCCTGAAATGAGCAAAGTCAGCAAACTTTGTAAGCATTAAAAAAAAAAAAGAAAAGAAAAGAAAAAAGGTGGGGGGTTGATTTTTATACATCATGTTTTACTGCCCTGCTAACTGTTAAATTAAGTTAATTTAGGTAATACTTGAAAATAACTGCCCGGTTAAGTACCTGGAGGTGTTTTAGGATGAGTGCTGAATGGCAAGACTTTTTTTCAGGAACTGGGCTGAAACAAACCTAGAGAAAGAGGAATATATAGTTTTTTTTAATACATGCCAAGAGATGATATCAAGATAACCCAGAACTTTGTTTCTCTATTTTAATTTAATCTACTTTTTTAAATTATTAAGTGCAATTGAATATAAATGAATCCAAATCTGACAAGATGTTAAATAACTTTCAGCCACCACCAATCGCATGAATGATCTACCATAAAACCACCTGTGCGCAGATTGTGGAAATTAGATTCATAAGTCATAATGATTCATTTTTTTATTACCACCACTTCCCAAAAAGTCAAAACCCAACTTGAGATATACTCAAACTATATCACTGGGGGCGATGACATCCCAACTTCCCAACAAAAGAAGAGTGGTGCGTGCAGTCAGTCTGATATTTTTTACGACTTTTAAAAACTCATGTGCAGAATAATATATTATAATAAGAGCCAACTGAGGAGTCAAGTGTGTGTTTGTGTTTTGCATTTACTGCATTACTACTTTGATCTTCCCCAAGTCAGTGGGGGCATCTTGCAGTTTATTAGCGTCAAACAGCACGTGCGCACACACAAACAGCTTTTTAAAACCTTTGCTTGTCTACTAAATGTCATTGCTGCTTGCCTTTATCCTTCTGTTCCCTCCATTTTCCTCTGTTTTTTCCACAAACACTCTTAACCCTGTATTGATTATGTGCGTCGTTTTCACATCCGCCGCTGTTAAATGCTAATTACAACGGGGAGCAAATGACTCTCGGAGCATTCTCATTAACCTGTTTATCTTCTTGACTAAAGGGGATTTTTCCATCCAGCTACATCCACTTAAAGAATGCCCACGTCAAGAACAAAGGGTAATGTTACATGTCTTTCCTTTGGTTTTCTTTCCATGTTTGTTCATATTGTGGTTTTATATTTAAGGTTACGTTATTTAATTCTCGTTCATGTGCTGATGTTTGTTTGTAGGCAATTCGAGACAGTCATCCCTGATGAAGACTCTGTCATCACAGAGATGACATCAACTCTGCGAGACTGGGGTGCCATGTGGAAGCAGCTCTATGTGGTAAGAACTCTTACACATAACCACACGTGCACACTTTGCATCGATTTGTTGTCACTGCTGCTTAACTGAAACTGCAATGTTTGAGTTCATTTGGCCCTGGGTAATTCAGAAAGCCACAAACAGTCAAAGCTTCTTTTTTTTATATGCATTCATTAGTCGGATTGATTGTGTTTGTGGCCTATTAGACTATCTGGGGTGCTGATTAAATTGAGCTGATGAATACGTCTAGATCAAAGTGCATGCATTTGCAGCAAAAAGCAGCAGGACACTGAAGCTAATTTGCACAAATCCATTTTAAGCTCTTCTTGTCTTCTCTCTCTGGGTCGCTGTCTTCTTCTCAGTGTCGATTTGGTTCTCTAATGTGCGTTCCGTCACTTTTCATGTTTTCACTTATGTTTTTGGGTGGCAGCGTTGACACAACTGTATATTTTGATCTCCTTATCTGTGCCTTTCCTGCTGTCATCCTCATTCTGTCTTCAGCTGATTATGAATTTTCCTTTCATTCATTGCCTTTGACTGTTATTCTTCTCATTTCTTTTCCACCCCTCTTCTTTTCTCCCCTTTTCCAAACCTCCAGAAAAATGAGGGGGATTTGTTCCACCGGCTTTGGCACGTGATGAATGAAATCTTGGACCTGAGGAGGCAGGTGCTGGTTGGCCACCTCACTCATGACCGTTTGAGGGACGTCAAGCAGCACATCACAGCAAGATTGGATTGGGGCAACGAGTGAGTAGACTAAGGGCAGTGAGAAGGTTTACAATGTCCACATGTGGCTTATAGACATGTTTGCATTGTTCCTTTTCAAGAACCAATAATTCATTATTTAAACTGCTTCTACCACTGATGATTTTGATTTTAGGTGATTTAAAGGGGCTTGCTATGCTCATTTCCAACTTACCTTATTGTATCCTTATTCATCTTATAGTGGGCTTTTGTGAAGCTCCCTGGGTCACTCTGTGTCTGAAACAATCCAGTTTAGCTCCTTTAGCCCTTCCTGAAACCCAGCTTTCTCCTGATTGGCTGCCTCTCACAAACAGAAGGTTTGGAGAGCAAATGGATGGGGCTTCTGACATTCAAGAGTGAATTTATTTGGTTTACAGGGTTACATATACATACGATGACCTCATTATTTATAGCATAGGTCACATTTAATAGAAGCATCAGCAGAATTAAAGGAAAAAAGCTCCTCTCTAATAGTTCAAAGTACAAATTTCCACAGAGGGAACAGGGAGCTTATTTTATTAACTCAGCAGCCTTATCTGTGTTAAGGATGTGAAGCAAAAAAAATGGCAAGTGGGGTTTTTGGCCTAAATGAGGTTGTTGGGCATAGTTTCTGGTAAGGATGCCCTAATCCAATACAGATATGAATAACTCACTGGATATATTTCAATACTGATATAAATCCAGCATCAGTGGGCGTTCTTTTCCCATTTGTAAAATGACTAGATCCACAGTAGAAAATAATAATAAGTTAAGTTTAAGCCTTAAGTTTGACATTTTGGCTGTTATCTTATCTTGAAAGTGGATGTGACCATATTTAAACTTAGCTAATTCATGTTAGCGTAATTGAGGCATTAATTACCATGTGGTTGTGTCCTGATGTTTCATATGCAATGCCATCCAGTAGTAAAAAGCAAAAAAAGGACTGCAACTGTTGTCACTGGCCCGTTCAGTACTGCTACTTCTGTGCCTTTCTGGCAACTTTTTTTTTTGCCAGTTTCTAAATAATCAATAAACAACCCCTGTTTCAATATGATAAACATAAGGATTCCCAAATGTCAGCGATTCCTGAAGGGAGATGGCTGAAACAACCAAAATGGGCTGAGGGAATGTACGAAGAAGTGGAAAAGCCTGAGTGACATATACTTGAATATTTAAAGAAAAGAAAATAGATCCAAAACTGATGACAACAAAGAGTGGGGACCCAGGAAAGCAAAAGGAAGAAAGGTTAAATGAGAGGTTACAGCGTAGATTTCCTGTAAATCACCTATCAAGAGTGAAGATGATTTTTTTTCTCTCCCTTTTTGAGCTTGCCACTGATTCTTGTGATGCCGAAAACTGTTAGTTTTCAGACTGATAGAAAAAACACTGAATTTTAACTTTAACGAGGATTGCTCTTGCAGTGGCCAATATTCTAGTACTTAATATTGTAATGAGGCAGATCTGGCAAATCCAGTCAGTGCGTTCGTAGTTCAGTTTGCTTGATGTTCCATCAGCACAGAAATCCTTTTCAGCAGCTGACTTGAAAAGCTTGGCACTTCTTTGAATATAATTCTTTCCAACCTCTGCTCTCGGTTGCATAACTGCAGTGCAGTATGACAGTCTTCCACAAAATAAATGAATGAGATAAATCAAACTTTATGTGGACTGTGAGGGAGAACCTGCAGAGTTTAAAGTTTTAAAGAAATTTTTTTTGTTGTTTTTTTGTTGTTGTTTTTTTACTGCAGGCAAGGTTGTGTAATCAGTCTAAAAAAAACCCTCACTATACTTTGAGAATTATGAGGAGTATTTTTAGTTACTGACACACAGTAAAATCTGTGAAGCCACCATGACAAGCTGGCTCTTCCATTATAAGCAGTGCTACTCATCTAAAACTTGAAGGAAACTGCATTTGGAAATAAAAGTTTCATCTCTCATTTCTTTCTCTGCTTCTTTCCTGGAGCTTCTTGCAGCTTTCTAACGTCCCTCCTTCTTCCTCAGCCTCTCACTCTTCTTTTCAACTTTCCTTTCTCTTCTGCCTTTTGTTGTCACCTACCCTCCCTGTAGGCATACTCTTCACTCAGTACAATCTCTTTCCCACACAGACAGCACTCTCTCCATCCTTCCTTTCACTTTGCTTTCTTCTTTCCATCCTCTCTGTGCTGTGGGGGTGCAATAGAGAGAGAGAGAGGGACAAAAAAAGAAATCCTCACAACTCGTGTCCCTCTCTCTTTCTGTCTGTCCTTTACCCTTCGCTCTCCTTCATTTCCCTGCTGTGGGCCTTCTTCAAACACACGCACATGCTTCACATCCCTCCCCAGCGATGAGCATCCCTCGCTGCTGTATGGTTGACCTGGCCTGTCTCTCTTCTTGCCGAAAAGGAGACACACTCAAGTGTGCTGTTTTGGTCCACTAATACCACCGACCAGGAGGATGGGAGCATGTAAGAGTTAGTGTTTATGGAACAACAAGAATGTAGAGGAACAGGCAAGGTTAAATGATGGAGGACAGGAAAGAGGATAAAGAGGACAGTAGGCATAGCAGGGGGCTAAAGGGAGAGGATTTTTTCTTTCATCTGCTCCACAGAGGAGCTGTCAAATGTATTTAGGCGACTGACGGGTGATGTGACAGCTGTGCTTTGAGTGTTTGTGGGTCTGTTCGCTTTGTTGTTGATGCTCAGTGCAGCTATAAAGTAGCATCTTAATTAACGCTCAATTGCAATCCATGTACTGTGTTATCTGTATGTATTTTGCAGCTTCAGTGTATTAATACTCTCTGTGACTTTGTGTTTCAGACAGCTTGGCTTGGACCTGGTCCCGAGGCGAGAGTTTAGTATGGTGGACCCCGATGAAATCAGTGTCACAGAGCTTTACAGACTGGTAAGCGTCCACACAGTTCTTCCCTGTTCTCAGATTAAGATCCCATCCAGAGTGCAGATGCGTAAAGGAGCTGGTCTCTTCTAGATTCATCTTGGAAAGAGTACAATAAAATCTCTATATTCAACACAGCTCACAAGACACACAAAGTAAAGAAAGCAATGCTCTGCTGGGAGGTTGTTGCCCTGCAGAGTGGACAGTGACACTGAATGACAGTGACATCGATGGCAGGAGTTTGGATTGGTGGCCTTAGAGTTCCTGTGTTATATGCCTTTTTAATGTCCAGTGTATTTACAATTTAGAGCCAGTTGCTTAGGCTGGATACAGGATGTAGACAATGATACAGATCTATTTAGGGTTACTGTTGTATTGTACACAATCTATCCACTTTCTAATAGGAACTGTCATTTGATGCCGAGGGTAACTTTATACAACAGATGGCAAACAACCAAAACATGTCTGACCTCTGAGTATATTGTACTTGGTTTGATCTTGCAACCTCTAAGTGGATTTAAGGAACTGTCTATCACTGACAACATCTGTCAGCTTCTTTCTCTAAGCTGACAGATGTTGTCAGATAGATAGAAGAGGCCGTGTATGAACTAGCTGCCCGCATAATACCTTGCTACCTTGGCACAGCAGACATTATGGACCTGCTATACTCACTTCCAGTTTCATATTTTTTTGACTTTACAAAATTGACACCTCAATTTTCTGTGGAACTTTTCAGTTCATTGTGTAAAAGTAGCTGCTTTCGCATCCGTCTCTTTAAGCCCCCGCTTCAAAAAAAAGGATGATGGGGTTCTGATTGGCTCGCCTAGCTTCCTCAAACAAAAATTGGTGCTCGTGGGTACTGCTTCTCACTTCACTTATGTGCAGTTTCTGAAAACACCAGGCTGAGAAGCATAATCTACCACTCCTTATTGGACATGCCAGTTTCTTAGATCCATTTGTACATGTAGATGCCAGAGTCTGGGTTTTTGGGACAGAAATAATCAGAAAATGATGAAGATGCAGGATGATCTGTTAAAAGTACCATCTTACTGTGGGACCTAACAGTGGACTAGTGTTTCAGTCTGTGTGAACCCGTATTTGTACCTGTACAAAATACATGATGGAAATGTGCTAGAAATTGATAAAAGTAGAAAACTCTTACTGCTATGAAATACCAAAGGTAGCACAGGGAGAGTCTCATCAGGGTTGGCTGCATTACCATCCGACTATGATGCAACTGCTGGAGCTGATTATGGAGTCTCAAGCTGGTACTAAGTGGCAACATCCGGAGCTGAATAATTAAGTAAACGCTTAAGTGACAAGTCTGCAATTCCCCCAGTGGCCACTCAAGGTTTGCACCATAAGCGAGTCAGTCAGCATCGACTAGAGAGTTAAAATGGGTGATGTTACAACACTGAAAAACATGTTTTTAGTCTGGTACAGAAAATAGTAATTATCTCCCTGGGTAAGTTCTTCCTTTGTAACAGCTCTACTAAAGTTTTTTTTTTTTTTTTTAAAACACTCTTAATAACTCGATCTGAGTACTGGAGTTAGGTTCATGTCTGCTTTGACTGAGAGGTGTCCCAACAAAGGCAGATTGATGCTAATTGGAGTCACAGAGCTGGATCTCTCCACCATGTCTATGCTGCAGGTTATAAATGTTTGGAAGTAGAGCAACATTTCTTTGACTTTAGCACAGTTAATATGAGCATACACCGCTGGGAAAGTGTATGTGTGTGAGAGAGAAGAAGGAAAGGCACAACAGGGCCATGGTCCAGTTTGAAATTGAAGAGCAGCTTATATAAAAATCTATGGCACTGATCCCTAACGGTTATAGGACTGCTGTAAAGGATGCTGAAGGATTTTGCTCATAGTATTTAATAACCTTTTTTGAGCTTTTTTCCACATGTTTCTCTGCATTTTACTGAGCTGTTAACAGATGCGCTTTCTCTGAGAACCTTGAACACGTCTCGGTGTGGGCTAAAGCTTTGGGATTGGAAGTCCATGCTTGACCCTTAGAACCAGCATTTGGCAAAACAAATTTAGAGTAAGCTCAGCGAGTTACTGATACCACTCTCATCCTCGCATGAGGTACATTTGATGGACCGATTTTTTTTTTTCTTTTCCCCCTCATCCATCTGCTTCTGTATTTCTCTCCTTCCTTTCCCTACTGTTTGCTCCCTGCCTCTCCTTCCCACTTTCTCCAAGCCCCAATCGCTGCTACCATGGCAACCACTTCTCTGCCCTCGTATGGTGTGGGGGGAATTGTATCACACACACACGCACACACACTCTGTGTCGGCTCTTTCTTCGCAAGGGTAATTGAAGCTCTTAATCCATCTGTTATTTTTTTTTTTGTTGTTGTCAAAACAAAAGCAGGAAAAGCACAAAGAAAGCTTTCTCCACCTCTATTAAACGGTGTATAAAATAAACAAGCGACTACCATTTCTCCATACTGGGTCGAGATAAAGGGCCAGGCATTCACCGCCGCCATCCACTTACGAAAATACGCAAGGAACCCTCACACCAAGATGCAATATCTCAATGAGCCCAAATTACATCAATATTTCCCCGTGAGATCTTTGTTTGTGAGAACCGCGTCTTTGTTTCTGTCGGTGCTTCTGCGGCGTGGCTTAATTAAATTGACATGGGGATTATGCGGTGTCTCTGTGTGTACTTGTGTGCGTGTTTGCCTGTGTGTGTGTGCTGAAGTGCCAGTGCAGTATTACTGTAGGAAAATGTGGCTTAACTGCTGCATTGTTTCAAGGAATTGTGTGATATCTGCTGAGTGAGAACGAAAACAAGCAACGACAGTGGATTAAAAAGAGATTTTATGTATGCCTGTAAATGCCTTAATGCTATCTCATAAACCCTTCTCATTCTATATAATGAGAAACAACACTGTAAATGTAAACATGGTATATGCATGCCAATTTAAGTCTATTTAAAAGAAACAAAGGAAAAATAATTACAGGGTCATAGAAGGTGGTGGTATTCCTAGCAAAAATTCCAAGCTTGTGGATTTATGAGAAAAAACCCAGATCTGTATTTTCTGATAATAAAATAATACATCTACAAGGAAAAAACCCCAAATATAATATTCTTTTTTCCCATTTTTCCCTTGAACAAAGAAGGTACAACATCTACATATGGTAATAGTGATTATTCACAGACAGCAGTACCTCAGGTAGTAGTTTCCTGGCTCAGAATGGGCCTTTGCGGTTGGGTAGCTGTGCCTATAAGTATTATTTGATACTTCAGTCTGCGTTACTGCACATAACAGAAATACATACATTTTCTTCTTATTGCTGGCCATTTGAAAAAGTCTTCAAAAGCGTTATATCCTTCCCCAAGGATGACTAAATCATTTCCTGATGATTTTCCTCTGGGGTACATTCACAGCTACTTTAGTGTGTGCCAGGAGAAACCCTGTATTAGTGACTGTCTGGAAAAGCGTATATAGCAGCCTGAAAACATATGCTTCCCTGAAGAATTAGTGAAGAACAGCATAGTGAATCAACAATTTTCTCTTTTTGTCAGATTAGGGGAAAGAAAAACCCCTACTTTGTAAAACAATACGACAAAAATGCATCAAAACTAAATATTTGTGGAGATGGAGGACCAGATTTTTATTGGACTTAAATCCTTTAAACAGACACTTGTTGAAGCATTATATTTGGTTGTAGCTTTAAAGTGAGGAAAAAAACCCTTTATGTCTAATTAGCTCATGCGAGTCATGTGTAGAGCAAAGACTAATCAGCTTTAGGCTTTCCATTGTTTTCCTCTGGGACTGAGCTCAGAGCGTAAGCAGAGAAGACCCGAGTTTAGATCCCCCAGTGATGACTTCATTAACAGTGGAAGCTCCCTCTGTAGTAATAGATCATAGCTCAGCTCTTTGCCCTGGACATGTGGTTGTAATATTTCTTCTTATGGTTCAGCTTATCACTAAAGAGAGACAAGCCTTCATACAGATCTTTAACTTCCTGCACGACTTTAATTCTTGAGTTTAAAAGAGGGATGAAAGGAGGCTTAAACATTAATGTAGAAAGGGACAGAAAGAACAGCTACAAATTTGTGGCCTCAGTTTGACCTGTCTCCTCTAGAATTTCCTTGTCGTTTGACAGTCTGTAGGACAGTTTGGCTGGCACACACACGGTCATGTTCTCGTTCTCTGTTCAGCTACCTCTCAGCCTCTCCTTGTTGACCACACCATTGTGTGTTGCCAGTCAGGCTGCCAGCCTGTCATGTCTATGCTTTGTGTCTAGTCATGCTGAAGCTGTCACAAAACCACACACTGTTCCCGCCGGGCTGCTGGCTGAAATGACACACTGAAAATAACCTCGTAATAAAATCCCACAGTATAAATTAGGCCTTCCTCAGACCTAGTAATTTTACGTCAGAACCAGGAGTTCAGCCCTGCTGGGAGTAGTTTGTCTTGCTGTTAGATAATTCTGTTTCTCTGTTTCTTTTCGGGGATCTCGCACAAAAACAAAAGTGTTTTTATAGTTTTGACAGAAACTGCAAAGGTAAAAGGATTTGTAGCATGGTTTTTCAGCACATTTAGAGAACTTGTTTCTTAATCTCACAATTTTTCACTTTAGTATGCAAATCATCATCTCTGCAGACAGGTTTTTGTAAAGTTGAGCTAATCTGTCTGGCTGCAGGGAAAAACATTACAGGTCTTGTGACCTGTAATGCAAAGTGGTAGCGAAACTTGAGTGAATCTTGACACGTGGTGGCTGGAGTGACACATTCTCTTTTTAACTTTGGCTTGTTAGCTTTTGAACTTTTTCAGTTTCATAGCCGCTTTGCTAATAGCTGAGGAGGGTGTTTTGGCGGGTCAGTGTCTTCCATGCAAACTAAAGGCTACTTTAGCAATCTGCTAGCAACTGAAGCAATCATGAGGAGGTTTTTGGTACAGCATCCTCTTTGTGACCAACCTCACCCACTGTAGCAACTGCGAGCAACACACGTTTTACCCTAGCAACCAGAGTTGCCAGGAGGTCACTGACCTGTCTCTCGGCCAGAGAGAGCATGATTATTCGTGTGGGTGGGTGGGTGACTGAAGCCTTAAATGGAACTTCTGACTACATTTGCACATAGGGTAACTAACTGTGAATGCGACAGTATCCGTTAATACCTTGAATTAAGACATGACAAGTGTGTTTTAGTTTGTTTTAGTAAGATTATTTGTTGCCTGGTACGCAGCTTCATAATTCCTTGAGCTTGAAATGTTGCGCCAACAAGTGCATTTCAACAAAGTCACCTATGCTGTACAATGCAACACTATTTAAATTTGACAACCAAACCATCATTATAATCCTGTAAAACATATTATATCCACTATTAATATACTGTGTGTGTGTTGTTTTGTGGTGAAGCTTTACTACACTCAGTTCTTGCATTGTCTTTATCCGTTTCCCTTTCCTCTGTCCTGATCCCCATCTCTTGCTCCCTTCCTTCCGATTTTCTTATGTTTTACAACAGAAGTGGATGCGAGGCCAAATTTGGCAGTGGCTCTATTGGCCATCTGGTGCTTTGTGTATATTTGTGTGTATGTGTGTGTTGTGCGCGTGTGTATTTTTGGCTGTTGACAGCAGATTATGATGAACCTTTTATAAACAGAGCTCTAATGTGTGTACACACACCATACCATCCTGTATGAGGCCTTATTGATCTTTTTGGTACAGATTGATGTAATATGGCAAGTAATATCATCCACCACTAAAGCACTGAGCTCTGTAATTGTGCTGAACTATTTGACTTTTTTTTTTTTTTTTTAAACGTTTGTGTGAATCGCAATGTTTAAGATGTTGCTTTCTGCTTCTTTCTGTCAAAAAACCCCCGATTTGGCCTCCTTAAAGATAAAGTGTTGTGCGGATGTCTTGCCCATGTTGTTGCCATTTACTGAAACAGGCAGACATGCATAGAAAGTGTAAAGTGTGTAAAGTGTGCGTGTTAGTCCCCATAGGGAAATAGTTCCTCTGCATTTAACCCATTCACCCAGTGAAGCAGTGGGCAGCCACCAGTGCAGCGCCCGGGGAGCAGTGTGTAGGGACGGTACCTTGCTCAGGGGTACCTCAGGGTAGCCGTTCAGTGGAGTCGAACCCCCGACCTTCCGATCATGGGGCCACCACTCTACCTACTGAGCTATCCCTGCCCCACATACAACATATAAGGGAAAATCCAAATTTATAGACTTTAACAAGCTTGAAAGTCCGTATTTTGTATACACAGACCGAATTCTCAGTCTGCTTTTGTAATTAAAGTAGTCTTCAGGTATAGTTCTCAAGGTTTCTTACCTGGAGAGGACATTACAAAGTTCAAACGCCTTCCAGATGATACAGCATGGTGGAACTAAATCTGAGAGTACTTTTTTGCAATCATAATTCCATCAATTTTGACAAAAACCTAACAGCACTGGCTGAAAATCAGCCCCAAACCTTGACATAGCTTCTACCGTGTTTTACAGATGCCTGTAGAGGCTCCCTCCTGACCTTTTCCATACATATTGCCTTCTTTAAGAATGGCTTCTTGACAGCCAGCCTTCCACTGAGAAGCCAAGAGGTCATTCCTGATGAAGCTTCGGCGAACAGTAGATGAATCAACTAAAGTACCAGATACATCACAAGAAATGAGCGTGGTTCTTTAAAAGAAAAATGTAACGTAATGAGGGGTGGCTCAAGAGTTTTGCACATCACTTTAAATGCTCGGCAAGGTGCTGAGTTGATGTATTGGCATAAAGGCAGCAACAAAGAAAGAGCCAGACAGTGCAGCTTCAACTCCCACATTTTAGCCTCTGAGCTGCCAGCCTGCAGTATTACATCCCATATTAGCCTGATGTATATCAACATCTATATCTTTCTGCTCTTCAAATATATGCAAATTCAAATCAGTCCTTCTGCCTACAGTGAGAAGCCTCAGGGGAATATTACCTGTTATTGAATTCATCACTAATACAGCAGCTTTGATTTGAGAGGTTATGAGTTTTTAACCTTCTTTGCATCCACCTCTATAACTCTGTATTTCAACTGCAGCTGTTCTTGTTTCAAGTTGTTTTCTTGTTTATTTGAATTTTTCCCAGTTTGCATAATTACAGCTAAAACGTAATATATAACGGTTTCCTTTATATAGAGAAATTTGCTTGTGCTGATTTTCTTCTCTCGCCTGCAGATGGAACACCGACATCGTAAGAAGGAGACATCCACCCCTGCTAGCACCCATCATCTGTTTGTCCACGTAAAGAGTCTAATGAGCGCTAATCTGGGGGAGGAGCTGGAAGTCTTCTTTCACATTTACGATGGACGGGAGAACCGGCCACTCAGGTAGAGACTTTACAGGCAATACGCCTTTATGATTCTAATTGGGCCTTTTCAAAAATCAAATATTTTTCCATCTAGCCTGTAGTGCTGTTTGTGTAGCTAGATTGTTTTTGTACAAGTTGCCCAGTTTTGGAAAAATGAAGTTTAGAGATGGTTGCATTATCTTTAATGGCTGAACTAAGTGTAAAGGGAAAAGTGTCATTCTTACCATGACAAGAGGCCCAGCATTACAGGATGTATGTCTTGCCATTAGCCAAACTGTTAGCTCATTAGCTAAATTTAGGTTGTTGCGTGCTTATGTTTGGTGAATATAGACCGTGTCATTTTTACCAGGTCGCCTAACCACAAGTCTACAAAGAGACATTATTTAATTTTTATTTAATTTATTTATTTAGCATTTTTTCTTCCTCTTTTTTGTTGTTTTAGCATGTTGAGAACTAGAATGCCAGTTTCATTTAACGCCATTGTATCGGTGGAAATTGGATACTTGTACATTTGAACTCAAACCAAAACTTTCTGAGTGATGTGATGAAGTGATGGTTTCCATCACTGTGACATGTTATGATTTATTTATTTTTGGTCTTTACAGTGTGTTTTTAGACCAAGCAGCTTGATTTATCAGCTTGTATGTTGTTTTCTTGGATTGTAGGCCGCAGGAAAACAGTTCCTTGCTTGTTCTTAAGGTTGTATGGTTTATGGCATTAAATCCTGTGGGAGAGCGAAATGCAAATGAGCTGCTCTGTTGATTGTGAACGCCCTGTGCCAAATGGCTCCCCTTGGACTGCTCTTAATTATATTCATGAAGATTTATTAAATGAAGCAGGTTATTAAAGTGCACTTGAACACACAAAATTGGACAAGGCCATGTTATTTTATTTCTTTATTTATTTTTAGGAAAAAAATGTCCATGTGAAAGCTGGTCCTGGTGCCCTGGGAGGTTGCATGTGTTACTTGCATACATGCTTACACACCAGCAGATACCTCACTGTTCTCCTGACAGGAAGACTGTGTTGAAACTCCCTGGTTTCAAAGTTCAAAGTGAAGAAATTTTGTTTCATGTCACAAACGAGTGAATTTGTCAGGCAAAAGAAAAGTGAGTGGGTTGAAAAATGAGCACAGCAGCACCGAAACTTCTTTTGATAAGTCGTGCTTGTGTGAGAATACTCTCCGCCCCGCAGGGTCACATCAGAGGAATTAGAATGGTGTTGATGGGACTCTTTTTTTTTTTTTTTTAAATTATTACTCTCTATTATTATCCAGTAGCCCTACTTCAGTTTCTATTGTAATCCAATTTATGATTCATCCATATTGCTGGCAAGTTTCTTTAAACTTTACATGAAAATAGCTGCGGTTTCCACCGTTCCTGAAGAATTATAGCACAAAAGAAGGAAGGCGCTATCTTTTCTTTTTTACAAGTTTGCCATTTTGTTTGGTTGCAATGATGTTATTAATCTGAGAGAAAAATAGGGCTATAACTGTCATAGAGTTACAGCGCGTGGTACACCCTGGACAGGTCATCAGTCTGTCACAGGCTGGGATGCTGAGTAAACCATTGAAATTTTGAACTGAAAGATGTTATTGTGTTTGTATAGAGAATACACATTTTCAACTAGTTTCTAAGTTGTGGACAGGAGCAACAAAACGACAAATTAAATTCTTAAAAAAAAAAATACTGGCTGAAACTTTGATTCATAATAACTGGGTAAGGGCAAACCAAGCTTGCATCAGTTCAGTATCCAGAGAGTATCCAGAGAAATCGGTGTGCAAGGGACAAGGCCAAAACCCAGTATCAGATCGGGAAGAGCCATTGGGGTGATCGTGGCTCAAGAGTTGGGCATTTGTCTTGGGCCGGTTCGAGCCCCGACTCCGACAGTCTTGGTCGTTGTGTCCTCGTGCAAGACACTTCACCCGTTGTCTCCTGGTGGTGGTCAGAGGTCCCGGTGGCGCCAGTGTCCGGCAGCCTCGCCTCTGTCAGTGCACCCCAGGGTGGCTGTGGCTACAATGTAGCTTGCCATCACCAGTGTGTGAATGGGTGGTTGATTGTGTATAGTGTAAAGCGCTTTGGGGTCCTTAGGACCAAGTAAAGCGCTATACAAATACAGACCATTGTCAGTGAACACAGTTTGTCACTGCATCCACAAAAGCGAGTCAAAATAAAAAAATAAATAAACAAGACCCATGAAACTGACCACCTTCTGTGGGCTTGTCTCAAAGGAAAAGTGAAAACCTGTGCTGTGGTCTGACCAGTGGGCTAAACAGCTGTAATATCATGTGGTTTGTTATCAGCACACACTTTTAAAGTCAACAACTTTAGCGAGATGAGGGGGGATTTAATAAAGTAACGCGTGCATCTGTGAAGGACACATTAATGCTGAAAAACACGTACATGTTTTGGAGCAGTGTATATG
This sequence comes from Mchenga conophoros, assembly GCF_057382185.1. Taxonomy (NCBI): domain Eukaryota; kingdom Metazoa; phylum Chordata; class Actinopteri; order Cichliformes; family Cichlidae; genus Mchenga; species Mchenga conophoros. The sequence continues at coordinate 34,124,581 of NC_140542.1, forward strand.
CTCCAGTTGGCATGTTTTTCACGGGTGAACCTTTGCTTATTTCAGTAAGATAATGCTAAGACACGTTCTGCACTTGTGTATTACAACAGGAGGTAAATGTCTATGTGTGCTAAAGTGGGCTGCCTGCAGTCCAGACATGTTACTCACTGAAAGCATAAGGACCATTACTACCAAGAAATGTTCCTCAAATGAATATAGAAGAACACATTCTTGTTCTCCTCTTTCCAGGTTGCTGGACATCAAAATTCACTATTGCAAAATATAAGCTTTGGTACTGGTTAACATGTTAAGCTTACATGTGAAAGATCCCTGGTTCGATTCCCCCTCAGGGTTTCACAAGGTAGCGTATTCCTAGTGCTGGTCCTGGGCCTGGATAAATGTGAGGGTTGGTTCAGGAAGGGTCCAGCTTAAAATCTGTATCTAAGTAAAATATAGCTTTAAATTAATTTTACTTTACTACCGCTTGTATTTCTTAAAATTTTAGTGTCCCTGTAAAATATATGGCTTAGTAATAATTAAGGTTTTTTTCAGAGTGAAAGTGGGTACTTTTTTGTCGTGAAGTGGGTAATTAGTCTTCAGCGCCATCGTATCATGTTCCACTTGAAGCCCTTTTGTTCTTTCTTTTAAACTGTCACTCTTTTTATGTCATCATTTTTTTCCTCTTTTCTTTCAATCTTCTTGCTTCTTTGAAAGATTGAGTGCCTTAGCTGAGCATGAGTAATTACACTCGCTAAGCTTAAATATATATTTGAAGTGGATTAAAAATCCATTTTCTGGAGTAGAGTAAAGTCCACTTCAGTAATGCTGAAATTATATACTTAACAGCAGCTTCGGAATTCATGATGCATCACAAATGAAATGTGAATTTATCCAAACTCAACCCAGCAAGAGAGGACACAGACAAAGCTATATTTTTCTCATAACCACTTATGTTGTTGCCTAAATCAACAATTTGGGTTTTCTTGCAATTTTGAGGGATAAAGGCAGTCAGAGGCTTCGACCACAGTGCCTTTATGCTTCTAATTTTCTACGTCTGCAAGTGCTTTCGCTTGCATCAGTTGTCTTTTAGGAAAATCTCGCAGTGGCAGCTCGCCAACGTGTCTCTCACTGTCTGGTCACATGCATAAACAGAGACGCACTCATTTACACAATCTGGCTGGCAGAGAGCCATTTTGCTGCTTCCCTCTGTGCTGGTGGTTTGTGTGTGTGTGTGTGTGTGTGTGTGTGTGTGTGTGTGCAGACCAGATGGGGGGGTCTGACCCGTTGTCTCAATACCACGCCAACACCATCATCCCCTGTGCACCATGGCAGCTTCTTTGTGTTCAGTACAGACTCCTTGTCAGGCTTTCCAGAAGGACACACACGCACACGCACACGCACACACTGCGTTGTACTGTACTGCGCTCACGGCCCATGCTGTGGGTTCTGATGCTGTTCGACACCAAGATCGCACATCACAAACCGTCTTATACGCTCATATTTCGCTCCTCAGAAGTTGAATTTTACTTATATAAATGGTAAATGGCCTGTATTTATATAGTGCTTTTCTAGTCCCTAAGGACCCCAAAGCGCTTTACACATCCAGTCATCCACCCATTCACACACACATTCACACACTGGTGATGGCAAGCTACATTGTAGCCACAGCCACCCTGGGGCGCACTGACAGAGGCGAGGCTGCCGAACACTGGCGCCACCGGGCCCTCTGACCACCACCAGTAGGCAACGGGTGAAGTGTCTTGCCCAAGGACACAACGACCGAGACTGTCCAAATATATATATATGGTTAATCCTTCAAGCTCGGGTCCTCTACCAGAGGCCTGGGAGCTTGAGGGTCCTGCGCAGTATCTTAGCTGTTCCTAGGACTGCGCTCTTCTGGACAGAGATCTCCGATGTTGTTCCCGGCCTGAGACAATGTTAGCAGAACAAACTTTTATTAAATCAGCTCAGCTGAAAACATCCGACACTGGACATACTTAGCTTGACAAAGCTACCCCCTAATTCAGAGCAAGCTGGTGGCTCAGTCACAGTAAAAATAGGGCCAATTGTAACTTGTGGTGATTAAATGGTTGCCCAGAGCTTGAGGATGTTGCACACTTACAACCACTTTGATTACAAAGCAGTTGCAAAGGTCAGCTGATCGGAGGCAGCCTTTCTGTAAGCAGTCATCTGGACCTGGACTGATTGCAATCACTCTCAGAGAGATTCCTCTCTAATTTAGAAATGACAGATCGCCAACATGTTGCCATCAGTCTGAATGATTCTTTGTGGATGAGCATGAGGGGACTTGACTCAGCTGGCCGGTTGTACTCTGGTTATATTCCTATAGAACAGGATGTTGTTGAGTGCAAATGTAATGTAAAAGCAACAGATATGTGATTTTTAGATTTCTCACAGTTATTTGCTGCAACAATTAATTGCCTGAAACAGACTGCATGCAACTGCCAAGTTGACCTCATTTAATCGCAGACTGATATCAGACTGACTCTGTCTTATGGCAACATTTATGGCAGGTTTTAGGGACAGTGCTGGTATGATCAAGTGAGATAGGTTTATCCTTTTGGATAAAACCTATACTGACAAAGTATAATCCGCAATAAATCACAATTTATGTCATTCCGGCACGTCGCAAAATGCTAAAAATCGCAATAATATTATTTACTCTTGAGTGTTTTCAATGTGCCCTTTCATGATTTCTCAGCGCCACTTGCTATTCAGTGTTTAGATTACTTAAGGTCTAAGCTTTCCTCTTCTCCTTTGTTGTCGGGCTTTTAAAACGTATATTTTGATGTATTTATTTATTTAGTACCAACTTACAAGGTGGTGACAGTTCATTTATTTAGCAGTTAACACCTCAGTTGGAACACCCCCCTCCCCTTCCAGCCGTCCGCTCATTGGAAGAGCGCACAGCTCCTAATGCCATCATCGATATTAGGAGGGGGAACAGCAAGAGCCCAGAAGGGAGGGAAATCGGCCATTTACGTTATGTTAATGTGAGTGGTGATAGAGGGAGATAAGGTCCCACTGGGGGATGTTGGTCCCCTTGGCTCGGGCGATCAACACGCTGCAGCTGCGAGGCTGTGAGCTGGTGGCGAGGGAAGGGTGTTGAAAAGAAGGGAGACCTTGTTTGAGTCTGTGTTTGCAGGAGTGGCTGTTAATTGGCATTTGGGGTTTCAACAATAGAGCACTAATTAGGAAAAGCGGGCGCAAAGTCTCATGTCTAATGCATAGGAATCTGTCTCCATATGGCCGGATAAATGGCCTGGAAAGTTACAGAGGGCAGCTAATGAGGAACAACTGCATTCAAATCAAATTGGGCCTCAACTGGTTCCTTCCAGTATGGCTGAGAAAAGGAAAACTTTACTGAAGGAATACATTTATAAAAAATCATAAGCATTTGTATAATTAATAATCAGAAGCCTAATTAACTCAAACAAGAGCACCCACTGCCCTACATATACAAAACACAGAATTACAGTAAGAGAAGCTGCCTCTTATTTACATCACTGCAGAGCCCAAACAATTTTGAGCTTGTAGCAGGAGCTTTTAATACCTCTGACAGTTACAAAACATCCCAATCGATCGTATTTGTATGCACTGCGGTCAAGCTATATGTGATCTTTTGTGGCGTGTTCTGCTCTCGTTTGAATGAGCCTACTGTAGCGTGCTCTGCTAGCCGTGCCAATGACTTGGCTCATTGTCAGGCGTGGGTGCATTACAAGGTTTTCTCTCTGCTTATCGGAGGACTGTGAAAGTCACCTAACTGGATTAGCCCTCAGCTCGCCTGCCAGGATGAGAGGGGCCCAGTAGGATGCCTCCGCTGCCTCTTTTACACAGTGTATACGATATATAAAGGACAAAGTACAAAGAGAATGAAAAGGCGATCAGTGTCTGTCCTTTCTGTCTTTTTGCGTGACATTCACTTAATTTCCCGCCTGAACAGAAATGGGCGTGAGGGGCATTTGAGGCAAGACTCGGAGACGGTTCATTCCAGATTATGAGGCAATTTTTTGGTTATGCAGAGTTCGTGTTCCACTGTGAGAGATATCTCACGAATTCCTTGAGGGGATTTCTTCAGCTTTGGCCCAAGGGTTCGCTCTGATTAAAAGTTGAAATGATTAGATGTTGGGAAAGTTTGATTTAATCATCAATGGCGTATAAATGTCCATAGACAGACGTAAGGTCGCCAAGAAACATTTGACCGCGAAAAAGTTCGTTCTTGAGTTTGAGTTTGAGTTTGTGGCCAGATGTAACGGAATTCCCTGTGGGTGTTCCCAAGACTTGGCAGTGATGAGAATTCCGTGAAAGGTCGTAGTGACCTTCAAATTTCACTTTTTTTTTTTACCTCTTAGTTCTTGGCTATATGCCAGATTTTAACATCATCCATCTATCTATCAGGTTATGGGAGCAGACTAGCAGAGCTGCCCTCTCCCAAGCACACTTAGAGGTGTTGTCTCGCCAACATATCCTGGGCCATGACCTGGACTCCTCACCTATAAGGCACATAGGAGGCATTCTGCTCAGGCATCCCAACCACATCAACTGGCTCCTTTCAATAGGTCTCTACTCTGAGCCCTGTAAAAAAGACTGAGCTCCTCACCACAAATGCACATAAGAGATAAGGGCATTGCAGGAGCTTTATAACCTGAAATAGTATAAATTCTATATACAGTGTTTTTCACAAGTTTTCTTTTTCTCTCTTGGTCCTCAGCACAGCCCTGTGACAGCCAGAAGTTTTATGCCATCTAGTCTGGCAGTTATGATTGAGTTATGATTTTTTGATGAAAGCCTAGTAACTGTCTTTAAATGTGTCAGAGATAATCCATAATATGCAGCAAAGCACTTTCATTCAGCCACATGTGAATGTTCTGTTTTGGGGATTTTCTTCAGCATCTTTCTCCTAAACCTCTATCCCTCTGCCTCTGAACCCTTTCTGCCTGTTTTTCTTTTCCCTTTTCCCGCCTCATATTCTGTTTCACGCAGCTTCAGTGTGAAGTTTGAACTTTGAAGTGATTTCTCCAGTGCCCACTGTTCTGCACTTGACATTTTTTGACATAGTGTCTAATCTTTATTCTGTTTCTGTTAGCAAAAACTTGGATACTGTTGTTTACTGTGACACTCAGCCATCACTCCTGACCACATTTATCTCTGTGTGTGTTCCCTGTCTCTGTCTGTCCACTTACTTGTACAGTGAAAGGTTCTTTGTAAGGTTGAATAAGAGCGGGCTGCCCAAGTCACCAGAGAAGACAGAAAGACAATGCACGCTATTTGTGGTGAGTAGTTAACACGGAATTTTGTTAAAAAAGATTTACTGGGAGCAATTTAAGGCTATTTAAAGCTAACTTAACTCATGCACTGTTATGCTGAAAAATAAAAGCAGTGTCAGTGCTCTTCAGCTTGTTCACAGTAATTGGATCGGACGCTTAAATATGTTTTCCTGCATCGTTTGTCAGGATTTGGGAAGCAGTGATCTACGAAAAGATGTCTACATCGTTGTGCACATCATAAGAATAGGTAGGAGTAGTGATATTTCTTCTTTATTCTCCTGAGTACTACTCACGTTCTTAAAAATCTCTTTCATTTTCATACTGTTCTTACCGTGGATACCTTTGTGTGTCTGTGCAGGGAGGATGGGAGCAGGAGAGAAGAAGAACCAGTGCAACGTACAGTACAGGCGGCCGTTTGGCTGTGCTGTTGTCAGCATTGCCGATCTACTTACTGCTGACTCTAAGGATGACCACCTGCTAAAGGTTTATACGTAAGTGACTGTAAAGAACTATTATTTAGGAATTCTTCTTTCTTCTAAACACTGAACCAGTGCTAAAGTTTTGTTCAGCATGATGTGTCGTTTCCTTATTCATTTTCTTTCCAAAACTTTTTTGTTTTTGGAAAGCAGAAGTGATCACATATGCAGGTGAGGATGGAGTGCTAATTTCTCACTTACTGCTCACAAGACTGGTTAGCAAGCCACATGTATAGACTAAATGGATGCATTGCACAGACACCACCAAGTTTTTTTTGTATGTTAATCTACATAATACTTACCTGTGAATCATTCAGGCATAAAAAACCCCCCAAAACAAACAAACACTTGATTCAAGTGATGAATCAGTGTATTGTCCACGCATAGAAGACAAATTTAGCAAAGAACCAATTTTAAATTAGATTGTTATTCACTGTTACTTTAAAAAGTAAAAAAAGGAACACAAAATTCCTCCCATTTCTTTAATTAAATCAAAAAATTCTAAAGATGACACAATTTGAAAAGCATAAAAAGGTATTTTTGCTCCAAAAAGTTGATTACCTAAGAGCTATTAGTTGAAGGTTTTGCATGATATGCACAGTGTCCTCAAAAAATTTATGGAAACTGGACAAGTGCAGGACAAAATAAAGAGTGGCAGGGCTGAAAATCAATCTATAGCAGATGAACAACATGGAAGTCTCAAAGTTGCCATTCAGCCTTTTAAAAATCAGCAACACTGAAGCTCCAGCTGTGGTGTTTAAGGGTAATTTATTAAGCTAATGTAAGGCATTAAAAGCTTTACTGGGAAAAAGCGAGTGGGAGTCCTTTATCAAAGCACCTTATCAACAAGGCTGAAGCCCCCAGAAGTTGTATTAAAATATTCAGATGAACTGTTAACTTAGTTTGATAGCATGTTTACATGATAGGGGTTAATGAAGGCTGACGGCAGCTGACATTTTTTACATACAGGTGAACAAGGGTGAGACTAAAGGAGGGGCATGGGGCGTACTAGACCGGATTTATTTCAAGGTTCAACTTTCAGATTGAAAGTGCACACTTAAAACACGTGAGAACAAAAACCCATAAAGCCTTCCAAGAAGACAGAGTAAAGATTCATTTTTTATGTCTGAGTTTAGATTGCATATATGTCTTATTTTATTTAACTATGACTGTGCTTGAGAGTATTCATATAATTTTGGATTTAAGAAAATATATTTTTTAAAAATATTATGTAATATGGGACATAAATGCAAAAGGGAAACGTATTCAAGTAATCTTTTAGGTAAGTAGTAGTCTGAGTACACGAACATTAATCTGGACCAACAAAATTATGCACCTTTCCTTTTACACTTTAGATGACTGCAGTCAAGTCTATGTGATTCTCTCAGGGATGAAAAGGCATCTGTTGACATAGTAGTTTGACCTAAATTATAGCAGCATCAGAGTAACTGGCCAAATGTACTTTGCTCACAAGAACATGCAGCCACTTTCTTCACACCTGAGGCAACAACAGGTTTTAGTTGGACTAGCATGAAAGTTGTGACCCAATTGTTTTGTGAGTTGAGTCCAGAAAAGACGTCATTGAAAAGCTGATTTTTTTTTTTCTGTCATGCCACCGTTAAGCGTTAAATACACTCAACAAAAAGCAGCTTTTGGTCACATGTCACATATACAGTGAATTTCAAGAAAGTGGTTGGTCAGCGTAACAGAAACTCAGCTGCTTTTCAAGGGTAAAAGCACATGTTACTTCAAACATTGTGGCTTGGATGGGAAGAGCAGTGATGATGCTATCAATTTCCAACAGCAAGCTTTTTCTACAGAGTGGGTTCATGGAGTTTCAAAGAGAGGTGTGCCTTTTTCACAAATGAAGAATTAATGCAAAAAATGCTTCTTGTTATATGAAGTGTAGGATTCAGCAGTTTTGGTTTTGCTCGGCCTAAGCACCATCAATCCTGACTCACTTTCAAGGATATTTACCGGACTCTTTCTGGAGCATTTGTGCAAATCTGCAGTAATTTTCTTTTTGTGTGTGTCCCAGGTGTAACACTGAGAGCGAATGGTCCCAGATCCATGAGAACATCATCAAAAAGGCCAATTCTAGGTACAACTTGTCTGGATCCAACACTGGTGAGAACCCCATTTGCTTAACTCATTGCTTTTAATTTCTCACACCTACACAATCATGTAGGTGGTTTAAGCCATCAGACAACAGGGGTGGGAGGGGTTCAGCACTGCATGTGAAGTTCATCATGTTCCGATGACAAAATGAGCAGCGCAGTTGCACATCTTGCCATGTATTACTCAGTTTCCGGTCATTCTCAGTAGCTATCATGTGGGAGTTAAGTTCTTTTCTGTGGGAGTGGATTAGTCCTTACATTTCTGTGTCTGCAGGGAATCTATGTATTCAGCTAGTTTGTATTAATAGCTCAAATTTCATCATGCTGATCAGCAGAATCAGTGGTCTCCCATAGCAACAAGTTGGTGGAAAATGAGAATGTTGAGTCTTTCAAAAACATGATCGCTCTGCAATGCGATCAATACTTTGGTGGACTCTAGATTAATACTGATGCAGTCATTAAGGTGCTAGTTACATTTTGCTTGAAGAAGAAACTTGTTGATTGATTACAGTGAGGGGAGCGTGAAAAGGGGTGCAAACTGTGAAGCAAGAGGGCATAAGCACAAATTAAACAGAGCTGGCTAATTTGCAGCTGCTTGCATCAGTGTGTACAAACAGCTCTTGGCAGTCACGGACTGCTCATCAGAAGTTTCCGTTATGTAGCCGAGAAGCTCCAGGAGGCCGCTACTTTCTCAGTGAAAATAAACACTATGCGTGTTTCCATCTCCTAACGCCTGCTTATACGTTATATATGGAAATATGGAAACGAGATCCGATCTGCTGAGTCAGCACCCCATTCCACCTGCCCTCAGAGAACCAATAATTGCTCGAGGTGAGAATAATCCCGTACAGGCGAGAAGAGGATGCTGTGACACGAAATCACTTAACACCTTCTGCATGATCCGAGCCGTGTTTTTATTTAATTTTTTTTATTTTTTAACACCAACAACAAAAGTTGTCCCTCTAAAATGAGTACTGTTTAATTTCTCTTAGTACAAAAATATGAATATTGAGCAAGCATTTCATTCTTTTAGCTACTTACTTTGGTTTTCTAATCTCATATTGATCTCTATAACAGCTTTTATTTTCTACTCACTACTCCTGCTTCTCCTGACTGGTCATATTATCATAGATGACTCCCAGCCACGCACAGAGATCAGATTTAATAACAGATTATGCGCACTGATAATGTTCTGTATTGTTGCTGTTCAACTTCCACAACCTTTTGGCAGTTATCACTGCAGATGCGGCACAAGCTTCTTGATGCCTGCTGGATAAATGTGACATTTTCATCTTTACCTTTTGCTTTTTTCTGTAATCAGGGGCAATTATTCGCACTCATTGGTAAACACATTGTTACTGGCAGAAGACAGCGTGTTGCCTGACTTTGCAGGGTTCTCTCAAAACATATCCGTCATGTAAGTGTTTGCTCGAGGCTTTCTTTTGACAGCAATATGCAAAGCACACAGACGCACTCACACAAGCACGTGCAAGTGAATGATTTTAGAGTTCAGTCCCCTGTTTTGGCTGCAGTGCAAAGTTTATCACAAACGCTTGAGTATTAGCTGTTGAATTGCTGTCAGATGAAGACACTGATGGAGCTGTGCGGCTGATTAGCCTCAGTGTTTTTTCTTTCAAAGGGTATTAGAGGAGGGCTGCAGGGTTTTTTCTTTTTTTTTTAATGCTGGCATGCATAATTAAAGTCTGTTTGTTCCAAAATTACATTTCTGCCACTTAACTCACTGTGACATTGATCTTATGAAACAGAAGAGGGAAAAAACCCCTTTAATCACAACATAGAGGTAATAATTTAAGTATTAAAGATAATGAGCTCTGGATATTAAGTGTCATTTATTAATTTACTTTACTTAGATGGTGCTCTTTTTAACTACTATCTCTGTAATTGCATGTCTTTCACTCACACACCTGCCTTTAAGACTAATGCTCTGGTGACAGGTTTTAACAGCAGTTAAAAAGATATACCTAATAAAGTAGCCAGCGAGTGTATACTTAGTATATTAATGTGTGGAGCAACAACTTTGAATGTAACACAACATATTCCAGGAAGCAGTCCAGTTGCAGTGATTTCTTTCTTTCTGGGCTCCTTCTACATTCAAAGAATTATACAGAGCATCACTCACAACAGATTTCACTGGGGCATATCCTCATCTAAAAAGTCAATTCCTCCCAGAAGGCAATTATTCTGCCGCGGAGCGACATTGCAGAATAGATAACAGAACAGAGTTGCGTGCCAGGCTGCGTCAACAAATGTGAAAACTGGAGGGAATGTTTCATCTTCTTAGTGTGTCCCTGTAAAAGCAACCATACACGAGCTATGGAATGTCACGCTGTATTTATCATGGACCCGTTGTTCTTTTCAATATTTTCTGTCAAATATATACTGCTACATTAATGAATGCCCATATCAAACATGCTTATTGTTTAAAGTAATAGTAATTAGAGGTGGGTTTTGATAATCGATTCATCGGTTAAAATCGATTCTGGCTTGGATAACGTGATATCGATTCATTAAAATCCTGAATTGATTTTTTTAATATAAATTTATTTTGCCCGAATCTCAGTTTCGACAACCACCAAACAGCTAAAACAGTAAATGAGAGCAGGTACACGGATTCTGCACAAAGACGTAAACACAAAGCGCGGACCCGCCGACTGATCAGAATCAGTGAGATGTGGCCTTTCTCACCCGACGGCACGGACACGGTCGGGGCTGAAAGCCGACAGCTCGCTGATTCTGATGTTTCGGTGGGTCCGCGCTTTGTGTTTACGTCTTTGTGCAGAATCCGTGTACCTGCTCTCATTCTAGAGCTGTTAGTTTGATCGCTCTCCAAACAATATTGACCGAAAAGAAAAAGCAAAAGCAAAAGAAGATCCAAACTAAGCTTCACATAAACATCGTCATGAATTCCCTCTTACTTTTGCTGTTTTGCTTCCACCATGATAAAATCACACTACATGCACAGCTCTCTCTCTCTCTCTCTGTATACTTCAAGAACAGTTTCCCGTCTAAAAATCTGTTTTCTTCATTATTCGCTTGCTTGTTACGCACAAGTCTACCGTTGTTTACAGCGCTGTTGGCCGCTGTTTTTTCCCCTTTTACTTACTTCCGAAAAGAAAACCTAATTTCTGCCGTTCAATAGGCTACTGAACAAATTTAAACTTTTTAAATTTATGCAAAACGCTTAGCTGTGTCTCTAATAAAATCCCAGGCCAGGAAAATCACCTTCATGTTTTTCTGTGTTTTATCTTCAGCTACTTTGACACAAAGGCATCTGCTGTGATGCTCACACCTTTGATAAAGTCTTGCGAGTGTCAGCTTCCTTTTTATAGATACAAAAATATGTTAATGTACTGATCTGAATTATAATATTTCTGACTGTCTGAGGCAAAATTTCACAGATTCAAATTGAATTGAATCGAATCGAATCGTGGATCGAATCGATTCGGGGCCTTGTGAATCGGAATCAAAGCGATTCTAGAAATCAGTGACGATACCCAGCCCTAATAGTAATACAATCTCATTATTACAAGTAGCATTTACAAGGTATCCCTTTAATACTGTAAAAATCATTTTGTTTATGTGGGGCAACCAATCAAAAGAAGGATTTATTAAAGGCAGAGGATGGAAAACAGCTTCTTTTCTGACAGTGGATGAACTGAGGATGAACCTTGTGTAAGTTAAGGTGTAAGGATCATGCGAAGCCACTGTTCTAGAAAGCACGACAGTAAAAACACGGCGTTGAAAATGAGCATAATAGATCCCCTTTAAGAACTACAGTTTATTACACTTAGTGTCAGGAGGGCAATTAAAACAAGTGTGCTGCAGAGTGAGATACACATAATGTGGATTTGTGTGCATGTTTATATATTTGTGCACGATTCCATGTGTGTGTGTGTGTGTGTGTGTGTGTGTGTGTGTGTGTGTGTGTGTGCGGATCATGATTTGTGTCTCACTGTGTTTTTCTCCTTTAAAACTGAACTGGCAGTATGCCAGAAGTCTCTTATTAGCAGCCAATTAGCAAGGGGGAAGATGAATACACTGCCCCGAAAAATAAGAGGAACACCAGGCTGTTTTCTGCAGTAAAGTGGAAGAGAGACGGGAAGACTTGGAGACTTATTTTGTTCTCCTAGAGCCTAATGAGTATTTTTTTACCTGTGTGTTTCAGGGTCGGCCGTGCTTTTTGGGTAATTGAATTCAAAAGACAAGAGAGGGTACTGATGAACAAAGATTTTGTTTGCGTGTACCCAGTAACCTGTAAGAGGGATTTCATAAGAATCTGGCTCTGTGTGAGTCAGGTCAGGTAGATAATTCAGCTCCCACCTCCACACTGCGAGCGTAGGCAGTGACAGAAGAGGCTGCGACGACTCAACTGTTTTTGTTTTTGCAGCTTTTTTATATTTATTTATTTATTTTTTTAATTTTTTGTGAAGAGGCAGGTCCGGTGGGCTGAGGGCAGCAAAGGTTGAGAGTGATTTTGTTATACTCAGCAACGTGTACCATTCAGGAATAGTAATTTGGCCCCGCAATAGCCTTTAAAGCCTGACTGTGTGTGTGTTCGTTTATATGAGCCCAAGACTGAATCAGATTTGGCAGATTAGGGTATAAAAAAGAAAAAGATAAAAAAAAGGTCTCCCCTGAACTAAAGAGGACTCTCCTTTTCATTTCTGACTAAGCCATTGTGCCCCAATGAACACACTATTGATGGACTGTATTATTTTTGAATTATTTTGACCAGAAGACCAAGTAATGTATTATGCAGTGAGATTGATGGGTCAGGGAGGTTTACAGCCTAAAGCCAGCGCATTCAAAGTCACGAAGGGCACTCTCTTTCAACCTGGCTAGATCACCATGGTAACAATATGGGAACTAAAATAGCTAGCTATATACTAGCTATAAAGAATCTTTTTCTGGGGTAGTGTGTTTATGCATACGGACCTCTCAAACCAAACTGGTTTTATTTATATAGTGCCAAATCGCAAAAACAGTTGCCTCATAGGTCCTCATAGACACTACAATAATATAGAGAAAACCCCAACAATCAGACAGCCACTGATGAGTGACCACTTGGTGACAGCGGGAAGGAAAAACTCCCTTTTAATAGGAAGAATACCGGTCCCTCAAATGACCGCAGGGGCAGCCATCTGCAGGACCATTGTGAATGAGGGGAGGGCGACAGGACAAAAGATACACTGTGGAAGAGAGCCAGAGATTAACAATAAGTAATGATATAATGGAAAGTGGTGTATAAACACAGAGTGTATCCATAACTATGTTGTAAGTAAGATCATGAATGAGGCTGTGCAGTTGCAATAACATGCTGTCAGGAATTTCCATGCATTAAGTAAAATGAACTTACTGCACAACGCTAACACTAGAGCAAGAGAGAGAGAGAGAGAGAGAGAGAGAGAGAGAGAGAGAGAGAGTTTATTACAGAGAAATGGCTCTTTCCAAAATAAAAGCTATACTATACGCTTCTTCTGGGCTATATTCTCAGCAGCATATTGTAGCGGGTCAGGGCTGTTCGGGGTTCTGTTTGTACAGTTATGTTTTGTTTATGTTGCCATAGTGACGGGTGACGCCCTCTCGCTGCGACGGTGTGTCCTTCCGGGGTCAGAGGGCGCCCTGTGTGTTGTTGTTGTTGTTGCTGTGCGGTTGCCGCGCTGAGCAGTTGCCGCGCTGAGCAGTTAGCTAGCGGCAGTGTTCTTTTGCAGATGTCAATAAACGGCTGTGCTCCCTGGCTAGCTCACGGGAAGAAAGACTAAACGACACCTCCGTCTCCTCCTTGTCTGAGCTCGCCACATTGGTGTCAGAAGTGGGATGATGGTGGCACCCCATGTTCTGACCCGAATGACTTTTCCACCGCCGGTCGTGACCGGCCGGTGCGCCAAAAGAAGGCACCTGGACATTTGCAGGACTTTGTGTGGGGTAATGGGGTCGTCGGGGACAACTGACCCCTTAGGTGGGGGCTATGTAGCGGGTCAGGGCTGTCCGGGGTTCTGTTTGTACAGTTATGTTTTGTTTATGTTGCCATAGTGACGGGTGACGCCCTCTCGCTGCGACGGTGTGTCCTTCCGGGGTCAGAGGGCGCCCTGTGTGGTGTTGTTGTTGTTGCTGTGCGGTTGCCGCGCTGAGCAGTTAGCTAGCGGCAGTGTTCTTCTGCAGATGTCAATAAACGGCGGTGCTCCCTGGCTAGCTCACGGGAAGCAAGACCAAACGACACCTCCGTCTCCTCCTTGTCTGAGCTCGCTACAATATTAAACATATCAGGTCCCCATAAGGAGAATCATGTGCTAACGGCTGTCTAAATGACTCGGGTAAAGTTTGTAGCATGCATGTGTGTTGTTTTTGTCTACTTCCACTTGTCTTTGCACTAGGATGATGTCGGTGTAAATGTGCAGTCGTATTCCTTGTGTTCCCACTAGTGCTGTCAGCGTTAATCTCGTTGAAATGACGTTAACGCCACAACACGGCAAATCTCCGTTAACGAGCTACCCCTGATCGCCCCGTGCTTAGACGGCCAATGAGTTAACGAGCTAACTGCGCTAACACACTAGTTCCCACCCATGTAATTGAGCATTGCGTGGCACATCCAACATACTGTTTTACTTTAGTCCATGACGCGCTTACCTTCAGAGTCATACCTCACATGAAAACCAAAATAATTCCAAACGCTAGATCTGAATGAGGGTGGGGGAGGTTCAATTTGCCATGTTACAAGGAGAGCTTAACTTCTGTCTCGCTAGCTTGCCCTGCACTCTTCCTTCTGACGATGCTGTCTGTGTTGAGCGCTCAGTGGATCTGCGCTCGACAGTGCAGCCTAGGCATCGTCAGAAGGAAAGTTGATAAAATAAATTACAAATTTTGTATTGTTCATACATATGCGTACCGAACCGAAAGCACTGTATCTAACGGTTCAATATCAATACGAGTATCGTTGCACCCCTAATATATATGTATATATACATATATATGTATATATACCAAACGACACCTAATATATATGTATATATACATATATATTATATATATGTTATATATGTGTATATGTGTGTGTGTATATATATATACACACATATGTGTGTGTGTATATATATATATATATATATATATGTGTGTGTGTGTATATGTATGTGTGTATATGTATGTGTATATATATGTATATGTGTATATATCTATATATCTATATATCAGAAAATCTTTAATGAATTGGTTAATTTCACTTGGCCAAGTATTTTTGTTGTTGTTTTTTAAACTTCATTATGAAAACTGATTGGTCTTGTTTAGCATCATTTTTAAACATATCGAGTTTGAAGCTCTAATGTGCAGCTATAATGTGAGAGATTAGCAATAGATTCATATTTGAACTACATTCATCACATTTGCTCAGGACCTGTGCTGTAATTTGCCAGAACCTTCATATGTCTCCCCAACCTGTTCCCTCTGTTTGAAATGAGTAGGTTCTTTTTGTGCTGAAGAAGAGTCAAACAACCTCTTTTTTATGAACATGCCTGAATCAAAAGCCCAGGTTAACAAAGAAAGCTGACTGACCATTTGTGGTTACCTCTGACTGGGTTTTAGGATTTGTCCATTCAGCAAATGAAAAGAAGATCTGTCTACGTCAAACTTTTGTATTGTGCCCTAGGCTGTGCATTTATACATAGGTCTATGTTTTTTTGTTTTGTTTTGTTTTGTTGTTGTTGTTGTTGTTACATACAAAGCGGAAAATACAATATGCTTGGTCGAAGTGAAATTAAGACTGACTTGAGTTCAGTTTTACAATAATAAAGCAATTACAGTAATTTTCAGTTGTAATGAAAAATCTAAAGCCCCTTTCACATGTGCTCTGCAGCCCCGAGTAAGCCAGCCAACAGAGGAACATGTGGGAACACAAATAGAAGGCAGTATTTATCTATTTCACTGCTTCCTGATACAAAGTCAGTAGATTGCACTGATGGTCAAAAGCACAGCTAATATTCCGGTGCTTTGACCTGTAACGTACCCTGTATTTCCACTAGCACGAATGCATCGGAAGTAGACTCTTCGTGATGTGTGCCACAGATGAACTTCACGCAACTTTGAATAAGGTTGTGTGAAGTTCATGTGTGAAACAGCTTAGCTGCGAATTTTAAGGGAAAAAGTTGCATTACTCCTGCAATCTATATTTGTATTGATACCCGTCTGTAGTAACAGCACTGACTGGTTTTGTCTACAAATTCACCAACTCACTGTTACACTTGGTAGACAGCTAAAGCAAAAGTAAGATACAGTAATGGATGCAAGTGATGACCTGTTTAAATGTGTGTGTATGTGACTGTTTGGTTTTCATACATGCAACTGTCACTTATCTCTGGTATCATTTTAGTTATGTGGTTTACAAGTTTCGTCTACTGTAATAAAATGGGTTGTCACTTTTTGATTACGCTGTTATCTCAGCGATACAACATTGCTCACTGTTTACTGTTTGGAACAGGATTATGATGCAATGATATTATAATATGCTGAAATCCTATATTGAATGCTATCATTATCTTATTTATAGGCCTGACAGTGGCTCTGCAGCTTGTCCACAGTGACATAGAGCAAAAGTGAGATGCAAATGCTTAACTAAGGGTTTAAAAACCAAACTCAGATCTCAGATAGAACCCAAACTTCTGAGATTTGAAACACAAATTGAGAAATTTCTCCACAAATAGTGACGTAGTTGCAGCAGCGTGGCAGTTTAACATAAAAATGTCGCTTGACAAGTTTGCTTTATATCTATGAGTATAACCAGAATATAACCAGCTAAGTACAAGGTTGGAAAGAGACACATTGCAGTGAGTTGCAATTGTCAACACAGTCCGACACCTGAATTAAACTTTTGAAGAGAATCTGCATAGATCCTACGACGTAGCCTGTGCAAGTGGCAAACACCACTTGTGACTGCACTGATGGTGACATTTGGATACGTTTCTAGGAGGGTGCATGTCATGTGCATGTTACATTGGAGGGTTTCAGAATGGTTTGTGGTTATAGTGTACCTGCAGCACAGATTTAACACTAAAGCATAAATCCACTGGGACTCGGATTGATTGCAATGTGTGAACAACCTGTCTGTATGTATGATTTATAGG
This sequence comes from Mchenga conophoros, assembly GCF_057382185.1. NCBI lineage: Eukaryota > Metazoa > Chordata > Actinopteri > Cichliformes > Cichlidae > Mchenga > Mchenga conophoros. The sequence continues at coordinate 34,141,575 of NC_140542.1, forward strand.
GCAGTTATTTCCAGTGTGTCTGAGAGTGATTGCACTCAATCTGCGTCAGACTGCAATTGTTTGGAGGCAGGTTGCTTCCCACCAGGCGACCTGTACACTTGTGATTGAAAATGGTCAACGGAGGTTAGAGGAGTTGCATGCTCAGCCTCTACAGTCAGTTTACCAATGCAAAAAAAGAGTTCAGTGCAGTTGTGGTGCAACCACTGATTGTTCTTAGTTACAAGGAAGTTATCGTCCTATTTTTACGCTAGCGTGACTGAACCATTAGGCATGCTAATCTGGTGAACACTAATTTTTAAAGTTTGTTCAGGTAAGAATGAGCTGAAAGTACTAGAAAATAGTAAGTAATTTAATTGTGTTAAAATAGAATGCACAATGAACTGACATATCGAAAGAACAGCTACACTTTTTAAGGAGGTTGAGAGGTTTTAATGTTTCATCTGAAATGATGACTCTCTTTTATAAAAGTTTTATTGAATCTGTTTTAACTTTCTGTATCATTGCTTGGTACGGTAGTATGTCCATGGATAATAAGACCAGACTTAACAATCTGGTTAAAGTGGTGGGCAAGATTTCAGGGAGGTCTCAGGTCCAGCTTGTGGACTTTTATAACAGGCAGGTGCTGAGGAAGGCAACTTCTGTCCTGTTGTGTTCAGATCATCCTCTCTTTAACGATTTTCAACTGCTTCCATCAGGTCGTCGTTATAAAATGACTGCAGTGAAGACAAAGCGACACAAATTGTCATTTGTACCTAGTGCTATTATCTTAATTAACAACACTAAATTGTAAGTGTTGTTGCCATTGCACATTGCACTTTTTTCGATGGAATATCTAGGTTGTTTTATCAGGCTTATATTATATTATAGTATTTTTTTAATGAGTGTACGTGATGTGTTGGCTGTATGTTTGTTGTTTGTTTTGACATACTGCGAATCAATTTCCCATCAGGGACAATAAAGTTACCATTGACCATTGACCATTGACGCTGAAAGCTTTTGCCTTGCTGTACTGTCATATGTGGCCTTTGAAAATTACCCAGAAGACACCGTTTTAGAACCTGTTTAAATAGGCTTCACGTAGGCACTTTCTACAGGTAACATTATCACAGACGCAACATACATATTTTATGCTTTCAACGTGCTATTCATCTCTTGTACTTCTTCTTCTTTTTCTCTGCTTCTGTAAGGTAGTGTAGTCCAGTGTGTCTCTACCCAGTTTGCAAACAAGTCACGTCTCTTTGTTGACTCTCATTGACTCAAACCTCTTACAGCTAATGAACCATTTCACCACTGCCTCCCAACTTTCCCCGAAACACGCACAACAATAATAATTGTTGTCGTCGTCTCGTCTCCTGCATATTCCCTTGCTGTGAGGCTGTTTATGTAGCTGCTTCTCTGGACAGGCAGAGACATCAAGGCGATGCGTTTTGAGCTCTAAATACAAGCTGACGCTTTAATTTAGCTCTGCTGACATTTGGAGTTATTGCATAAGGATATTGAACTGAGACGACAGCCATCATGTAGGATTTCCTCTTAATAAAAAAAGAGCTGCGGGGTGACTCGCAGACTGTTTGCATTACTTGTTTATATATGTGTGGGTGTCTGCTTGCTTTCTATACATGTAAGTGTCATCACTGACAGGTGTAATGGTTTGCAAATCCAGTCTGCTGGAATAAAACTTGAGATGTGCTCTTGTGAACGTGCTATTTTCGTCCAGCCTTAAAGTTGCTAACTGTATATGGTTTGGAATATGGTTGTTATATATTTTGAGCTTTGGTGAGGGGTAAGAGATGATAAATTGATGAGAACATGATATTTCATTAATGAATGTTATCACTCTCTGATTTTTAGGTCTGGCAGTGGCTTTGCAGCTCCTCCATGGGGATATAGATCAACTAAGACGGGAGTACATGGTCCTTTTCACCCGTGGTGTGTCAATCACCAGGAAACTGGGCTTCTCTGATGTCATCATGCCAGGTAGGATACCACAAACCAACATTACTTTGTAGGTCTCAAAGCAGTTGTTGTCAAAGTGGGGCTGGGGGACTAATAGTCATGGTGTTGTGGAAAAATAAGTGCGCTGTGTCATTTAAAAAGGGCACATTTACAGTTGGGGGCAATTTACCTCTATAAAGCAAGATAACTGTGTCCATTACTCACTTCACGTTGTCTTTGGGTCAGTAGAAGCGCTTATTTGATGTGACACATCACATCAGTCTCTCATATAATCACTCATTTCCCTCAGGGTGCAATGAACCATTTGTTGTGTAGCTTTGCTTATCGGCTGAGTCAAAACTAACTAAGAATTGTGTTTTTATTCTTATTTCGTTTTATTGCTGTTTTTCTGATCACGGGTGACAGAAGGGTCGTCTGTCGTTCCATTCATACACTCTTTATTTTCACGTTGAGTGGCTGTAATCCCTCAAAGCTAGCATTGAGCAAGGGGTCGAGAGTTTATTACAGCGAGAGCAGAGCTCACACGTATGTAGACTGTCATATACACACCAATGTCCGAGTCATCAGACAGTATTAGGCTGTTTAGCAGACAGCCAGGCCATAGCTGGATGATTTGAACAGTGCCCCTACCTTATTATGACAGAGGGGTTTTTACTGAGCACCTGCGCCTCCTAATGTTTTTTCTGTCACACATAAACTGCTGCTGCTATTGGTAAAAACATATTTATTGTCTGTAAATACGGGGTTCCAATAACTATTGCACAGCCAGCAGGTGTGGGTAGACCTAATGCGTCCTATCATACGTCAATGTTTGTTACATAAAGTTTTAGCTGACAGACTTGAGGCTGTTAACAGTATATTTTTTTTGTTTTGGTACTCTGTTTGTATTGTATTTGTTGGCCTGTCTCAAAATTATTATAGTTATTCTTATTATAGTTGTCGTGTTTACACCCAACATCTCTGCCTACTGCATGAATCGAGAGATATTTGAATTCCACCCTCACAAAGATGAATCATGCTGTTAAAGGTAGAGAGATGACACTTGGCTGCTTCTGTAAATGCACCTCGGGCTTAGCTGAATTGGGTCTTATCGCCTGGGTACCAAATACACAGCCACATGTTTATATGTACACACGCCCGGGGAAAAGTAGGGAAGGAAACTACTGGCTGAATTAGCTCTCTGAGGCAGCTGAACATAAGGGGACTTTTTCAACAGAAAAGCTGATGTCTTAAAAAAGCTAGATATGCTGTCTGGTCACACAGATATAGAGGAACCACATACTGTGGGCCCCCCCAGCGCCTCGCTAACAAAGATTTATGTACACCATCTCCTTTGTCTTTTTCTGGCTACCGGTACAAACCCTTAACGCTGAGTGCTCTCACCCTTTCTGCTTGTGCAAGTCTGCCCATGGGCAAAGGAGCAAAGGAGACTGCCTTTCCTCCTTTTTCCTCTTATTTCTCATTCCACGTTTTGTGTGCGATCTTTCCTCTCATTTTCTTTGTCACACACAAACAGACTCTTTTCTCCGTCCAGCTGCTCCCCCCACCGTCTCCACTTCCCCTTTTCCCATTGTACATTAAAAAAAAAAGTGTTCCTGTCGACCTTCCTGTGCTCTTTGTGTGTATGTGTGTGAGTGTGTACATATACTTGTATGTATAACGTTGGGGTGAATGTATATAGTCGAAATCATCATGAAGAAGAAGAAGAGTGTAGCGGTCTGATTAAGAGTAGATAATAAGTGCTAACTCTAATGATAGACACGACCACTGAAACCTGCCGAAGTTATTTGTCAAACCACATACATTTTTTTTCTTACTTACCCAGCACACTCTGCATTTATACTCCCCCACCACAGGAAACCGTATATGAATGGCTGCAGTCATTGAACAGCTGCAGTTATAACAAAGACAAAGATTATTTCTTCCTCAGATTATTTTCCCAGATTGCAGCACATGAGAAGCACAGAAAAGGCTGCATTTGTTGCAGGGTTGTTTATAAGTCAGATTTTTTAGCTTGAAGTCATACTGAACAATGATTATGCTCCCAAACAGTATGAATATGCACAGTTACCGTAAGCTTATGTCCTGGGATAGATTGATTAATAGGAAAGAGTGAGGGTTCTGTTCCAATTTGAATACACGTACATTATTTATTCATTTGTGCGATTTGTGTTTGTGAATCGTTTCATGTGCTGTCCTTGCTTCTGAGCCCTGGGGGTTGTGGCCCCCATGAAGGATAAAAAAAAAAAAAAATAAAACTCAGAAATCATTAAAAAGCAAACAGAATAGCAATTATTAAATATCTGAAAAAAAAAGAAAGAACAAAACCCCCCCAGAATTAATACCTTCAGGCTTCCCCCCCCAAGTAAAATATTAAATACTGCTCACCTGTTCAGACATATAAGAGTAATAAGAAAATGGTATAACTGGTTGAAAGCCCAGTACATGTATTCAACCTCACGAGTCGATAATTCTTTGTTTTAACAAACAAAATCCACATCCTCCCCCTTTTACCCCCTGTTTTGACCTTTGTCAGGCTCAACCACAATGACAGTTTGACATGTTAAAATGTTATAACAATTACTATTTTCTTTTCTCGATTACTTAAAAATGCCAGTGTCCCCATCTCACGCACGCACACGCACGCACGCACGCACGCACACACACACGCACACACACACACACACACACACACACACACACACACACACACACACACAAAGAGCAGTCTTTAATTGTTGAACATTCTGACAGCCAGATGTCATATTTCATGTCACCAGAAAATATATCATCAAATGCCACCTAATGTAAACGCTGTCCACCCCTGCCAGGAGGAATTACGCAGAGAATCTGCAGCGCTCTCATTAATAATGCTAGCTCATGTGCATAATCAATGCTTTGTTGCCTCTTTCCTGCAGGAGTGATGAGAAACGACCTTTACATCACACTGGAGAAAGGAGAGTTTGAGAAGGGGGGGAAGAGCGTGGCGAGGAATGTAGAGATCACCGTGTATGTGCTGGATATTGATGGACAGATCCTAAAGGTGAACACTGCTTTTGTGTCTTACTTAGCAAATATAAACAGTTTTGTTGCTAGACACAACAACTAAGGCTAATAGATTTAAATCCCTAACCAGTTGCACACTATTAAGGAAAAAAAAAGCGTCTTTTTTGGAGCAAATCTCTTCATCTAAGCACTGCTGACCCAGATGAGGGCTAAGTGTCTCTCTAGTGTGTTGCCCATTTCTGGTGCAGCACTGTGACAGTCTGCCTCTGTGGTTTCCTGCACAGCCTAGGCCTTGGACAGAAAATAGAGTCAAATATAACCCCGCTGTCACTGCTGCTGCCACTACATGGCACGCAACCCCCATCCAAAACACATAAACACAAATGTAAACCTTGTCTTCCTCACTTTATTGCCTTTTGTTGGCTCTGGAAGGTTTACAACACATTTCGAGCTGATATATTAATTCACAGTGTCCTTTTCGGTCTGCCTCGCCCTTGAGGCCATTCTCTTCTCTGACTTTTCTGTTGTTGTTTGGGAAACGTTAATATAATATAACATTCTTTATATCTTTCAGGGTCATGTGACAGCTGGCTCAGGTGAACCAAGTGTGGATGAGTACCATTCCTTGGTGTTGTATCACAACAACAGTCCCCGCTGGGGCGACCAGATCAAGCTCCCTATTCCGGTCGACATGTTTCGGGGGTCGCACGTCCGCTTTGAGTTTCGACATTGCTCCAGTAAGTGAAAATAGGTTTGTCGGTTTATTTATTCAGGAAAGGTTAAGCGACCACATTTTTGGCAAGTTTCCGCACATTTTAATACACCGTCGGCTTGTGGTGTGAATGCGTGAGGAGCTGCATTCTTCACAGCTGAATACCTTGGGAAGTTGAAGATAAAGACCAGACATCCTGCACTGACTCCACTGTGCCCTGCAATTCCAGGCACATCACTGATAAACCTTTGAAAGAAGTATTCATTTTCCTTGCTTGCTTCAACCTACCAGCCCTCCAGCCTTGTGCCCACTCCACATAGACGGTGTCCAAGTGTTTAAGCTCTTTTTTTCGACTTTGGTACTGATACTAGTTTGTCCAACTTCTCATTTCCTAATGAGACAAAACTTTAATTATAATCAAAGTATGCCTCACTCCCTCTCACATTCTTTCTGTGCTTTGGGGAGAAGGCCGGGTCTCTTCTCTTATAACAAGTCGATATTATTATGCCAAGCCGTGAGGCTGTGTGGCTGTGTGCAGCAGATATAGTAGCCTTATTACTGCTGGCAGTGCTAGTATTCCCACATAAAGGCTGCCTATTAAGATCCCAATTTAAGCCTGTGGTGACACCAAACTGAGGAGGCCATATTACACATGTTATAAGGGCTTCCAAATTCGGGGGCAACCTGCCTGCAAAATTCTGATTAGCACACACTCTCATTTTCAGTTAAGGCTTAATGGAAGGTTTGGTTTTCTGACTATGCCTTTAACTGCTAATTTGTTTTTGAACTCATTATTATCCAGTGTTGCTTCTAAATGGGGCTAATAGGAACAATAAGGACCTGCCAGTATAAGCTGTGCAATGCTTTATTAACTGGTTGTTTATACAGTACAGTTCTGAACCAGTTGAATCAATTTACATGAGAAGCTGTACCTTTTATGAATAAAACGGCATGTTACTGCGTGTGGGTCTTGCACTTATTTTTCTATTAATAATGTGAATTATTAAGCAGTTCCTTCCATTATAGAGCCTCAAAACTGCCATGTTTGGACTCTTTACAAAAAGGCAACCTGAGATAATTACAAACTGCGGCCACAAGAAGGCTGTAATTTAAAGGATGTTGCAAACAAGCAGTAACTTATAGTGGATGAATACTGTTTTATATATAACAAGAGTGACTGCTTTAACTTTGTTTTTTTAATTGATATTGCTTTTTAGATTTCACCGGGTTAGCAGTACTTGCCTTGATTGTCCCAATGAAGTGGCACTGCAGTGGCATAATGGTACCAGCAATCATTCAGGACGCAAAGTTAGGCTCAGGTCCAACATCAGCCAATGCTGATGCCCTTATACTTAGCATAGGGTACCTGGGCAGTGGTTTAGCCTGCCTCCATTACTGCTGCACGGCTACAAGCCACTTTATAACCCGTCTCCACTTTAACTTCTCATTGTCATGGCATATATGACTGGACTGATGGCCTATCTGTTAAATTTTGTTGTTGTACTCCCCTTATCCATGATCCAAGCTGCAGATAGAACTAAAAATGTTATTTTGATTGCAATGGTAATTAGTGGTCTTTGTGAGTAGAAAACCTGAATAACAAGCCAGAGAGAAATGAGACAACAGTTTCTAGTTTGATGCATTAAAAACGTATTTCTCTTGGGAAAGACAACACACACAAAAATACAAACTCACAACAGACTAGTAGACACTGTTAAATAAATCACTGGTGTTGCAATAAAAGGAAATAGAAACTTTCCATGCTCCGCTTTTGCTTCCCGCTGTGCACGCATTAACATTTCACTGCTAAGGCAGCAGATAAATCAGATTACATGTGTTCATACTGCAAATTATGCCCAGAACTTTCAGATAAAGCTTCCCACATTAATGAAATCCTCAAAAGAGTAAATCAACTTAAAAACCCCCAAAAAACAACAACTTTTTGCTTAGTTACCTCACATCCTACCGTTATGCAAGTGTGATTAAAGGGGTAGTGAATTTCCGAGTACAGGTGAGGTGTCCTTTAGATTTTCCTGTTATTAAAAAAAAAAAAATTACATCACGTTTCAAAATTAAAATTAATTGCCTTACATATGCAAAGCTCAGGTTTTATATATTTAAACCTCTGTTGTTTACCCTATATCAACCAATGCTCTTGATGTTTGATTGTGCTAAAATGAGCAGGAGCATGCACTTCGTTTGCACATCTTTGCACTTGCATACCCACTGATTGGCACCTTCAGCAGTCAAAGGTTACTCACAGAGCCTTTGAATAAATACTTTTCTTCTCCCTGGAAACATACTAAGAATTCAACATATTAATTTGCTGCTGTTAAGTCTAAAAAAGAAAGCATTTTTGTTTTGACGCAGTCTGGGCTGTTCTATTTTTGGACTCAATATCACGTCCATGTGTTGTTGTTTGACAGCTAAAGACAAGGGAGAGAAGAAACTGTTTGGCTACTCCTTTGTTCCTCTGATGCAAGAGGACGGAAGGACTCTGCCAGATGGCACCCATGAGCTCATTATCCATAAGGTAAGACCTGCATACCCTCACCATCTACTGTAGGCTTTGACTGGGGGGGGAGTACCAAATCAATTTTAACCTCTTCTTGGCAGGATATTCGTTTTTGGCTTATATATAGTGTATATAGTTTTTACTGCAGAAACCTTCACAGTGTTGTGTAGGTTCATCTAAGATTGTGATATCTTAAAAAAAAGATATCATCTCATGTCCATCAGTAGATTGTAGCTTAGCCGTGATCTTAACTGAACCTGTTGATTGTTTTGCATCTCACAGGTGCTGTCAAGGATAATTTGGATGGGATTGTGCCCTGTATATGATTACGTGAATCACTGTCTCTAAATGGCAAATTGTGAGAGTCTTTTATGATACAGTTAAGAGCCACCGGCCACCAAACAGCTCGCATCACTCAATTACAGGGTTGCACGCCAGCGAGTAATGTCCGCTTACATAACATTGCCAAGCTGTGAGGTTGAATTTAACCAGGCGTAAGTGTTGCTGTATTTCTGTTTGTTAGTCTGCATCTCTTTATTTAGATTCACCTTTTCTCCCTACGTTTTAAGCGACTCACAGGTTTGTCGTATCAAAGGTCTGAAACAAGTAAAATGACCAGTATCCCCAGTTAAAAGCTGCTGCAATGCTGTCTTGGGTGTAATTCGGAATAATTGCAGACTAGATGCTTTTCCTCAGCTGCAGGCGAAGGGTGTGTCCAGTTCTGTGGAAGGAAAAGAAACATGAGTGCATTCATGCATTTTATTGGCAGTAAGGGGTCCAAAAATATGATGTATTTATTCTATGATTATCTATGGTTTAGTTCAACAGTGTATAAACACAAAGAAAAATGCTATTTTCTTTGTACTTTTTCATGTCAGGCTGCAAGATTTAGTCTTACCAAACCCCAGGTTTTGAGCCTGCTGGTTTTAGTGGACTGCTTTCTTTTTCCTGTGTGTCTCCACCATAGAGGGGGGTAAAGGCCCATTGTAATGCCAGATGAAAGTTGCTGAAAAGCTCAATGAAACTGCATGGCCTAGTTTCTCCTCAGGCCTAAAATAGACACACAGGAGCAGTCCAAACTCTTTGGTAGCTTTGGAGCTCAAACAGCTTCAGATGTAGGACTGCATGTTAAATCCATAACACAAGACAATCTAATTTCAGTCAAGACCTCTTCAGTAAAAAGAAGACTGTCTTTTGTTTTTTTACCTTCATAAACAGTAATTTATCTATGCCTCTGTTTAAGCAATTTCCCCACATAAGAGGGTGAGGAAGGAGAGCAGCAACAAGATTCTTGGTACCAAGCAGACCAGGCCTTAATGACAACAGATATAACAGTGGAATCAGACACAACATGAAAAGAAGGGTCTGATTCAGAGGTTGGTTGCAAAGGAGCTTGCAGAGGCAGTTGGTGAAGTCACACATATTGCTTCAACAGTTGGGGGTTTCTGATGGTTCAGAGATTTACAAGGAAAGCTAATAACACTTTTGTTCGGAAACGAGCCTATTTCTAACTTCAATATATGACAGGATGATTAGCCACCATGAGGATCAACTTCTCCTTTATTTTGATGTTGGATGACAAGTTAAAGAGCAACCACCTACCTCTCACAAAATATTTACAGACATGATTAGGCCCTGAAACGAGCACTGAAGCTTTTGAATAGACAAAAATGTAAACTATTTACTATTGCAAGTAAAGCAAAGCGATGGATCTGCTGGTCAGTTATCGGGCAATACAGGTCATTACTTAGTTCAAATGAATGCAAAGAAGGAGTATTAAAGCCTGAAAAGATGCCTGTGTGAATCCTCCTTACTCATCCTTTCAGGCTCAATATGACTGATGTATATTCCACCCAAGATCTTTGATGTGGTATGCCCAAATATTATCTTTTTGAAAAGTAATTAGAAAAATCATCCACCTTTTCCTGTATCTCCCCTCGTTCTCTGTTTTTAATCGGACACACTGAGGGTTCAAACTGGCATTTGAACCCTCAGTGTTGCATTCTTCTGCTCTTGTCCAAAACATATGCCAGTGGCAGCTCAAAAAAGTTGTGCTTTATTTTTTTTGCTTGGTTTCCTTGCAGTGCGAGGAGAACACCAGCTTGGCTGACTGTTCACGCTACCTGAAGCAGCCGTTCTCCAAGCCCAACCTGCCGTCTAACAATCAGACGCTGAAAGGAACCAAGGAATCTTTCTGGATCACCAGCTTCCTCTGCTCCACCAAGCTCACGCAGAACGGTAAACAAGACTCAGGCATCGACATTTGGGTCGCTTGCCTGCTGAACTGTTTTTGGCCGCCACACTTTTACAGATTTTAATTGGGAGTTTAGTTGTGCAGCACTTCACTAGCTGGTTCTGTGTACTTCTATAGATCAGCGAGTGTTACAAAGAATGCAATCAGGGCTTCAAAAGAGGCTGAAGAAAATGTAGAAATGCCATATGTTAAGGGAAGTCAAAGAGATGGGTTCTGTGCAAGTGTTGAACTGATGTTCCCCTCCCTAGTGCGCGAACAAACCAGTGAATATGCAAGGTGGTAGGAACGGCTTCTGATCTGCAAAACTCACTAATGAACTAATAAGTCCTTATGCTTTTGGGTTTGGGATTTCAGCATGGCTAGAAGACTAAGTCAGTGTTTGAATAGAAACTTTAAAGTTACAAGCATAATTCAGTTGCAACGCTCTTTGTTTATTTATCTTTTGAGATGCATTTTAAGACAACCAAAATCAGTAATGTAACAACACAAACAGAATTTTGAGTCTAAAATTGCAAAAAGACATTTCAGGTTCAACAGAGACAGCTAAAAGACTTTCTTCTTGAAGCTTATGTTTTATTCATGCGTATGTCTGGGGAATCCTGCACAGGAAAATGACTTTTTATCTCCCTCATCCTGCTGCACTTGAAAATGTCATCATTTGTTTGGATACGTTGGGGGCTTTGGGGCTATAATTGAAGGGCCTGATGATGCTTTGTGATGTGAGATGCACGCAGCTCTCATAATCCTCATAATCCTGTGTTGTTGTTGTTGTTTTTTTTTTTTGATCTTGATCTTGATCATCTTGATCTTGTCACTGTTTGTAAGTCATGTGTCTTTTTGCATCTTACCCCTCCTTGTTGTCTTCCTTCAGGTGATATGCTGGACCTGTTGAAGTGGCGAGCCCACCCTGAGAGGATCAACGACAGCTTATCAAAGCTGAAGGAGATCGATGGCTCGGAGATTGTCAAAGTAGGCCAGCAGACAGACTCTCGTCCATGATTTGGCCCTGCCTTTTCTTGCCTTGTTCAATTCAATTCAATTTTATTTATATAAAAGTGCCAAATCACAACAACAGTCACCTCAAGGCGCTTTATATTGTACAGTAAAGCTCACTGTTAAGAATGAAGTGTCACTGTTTTATTTCAATCAAAATGTATTTAAAGTTCAGGTTGAGGAAATGAAAGCCTGTTTTGTACTTCTCTAACAGTTTCTCCAGGACACCTTGGACACCCTCTTCGGGATTTTGGATGAAAGCTCCCAGAGATATGGACTTAAGGTGTTTGATTCACTGGTAAGTCAGTTGTCCAAATGGCTCAGTCGTGTCGCAGATTCTTTTTTGTGTGTGCGCATTCTCAGTTTTTCTTCACATCAGGAGCCATCTGATAGTGTTTGAGTCAACAGTAAGAGCAGATACACAAACTCCAAGAGAAAGATCTAGTGATGTAACGCTTCAGAGCTCGCTGAAGCAATCTCAACCTGGTCATGCTGCACTGAGCTGATAGTGTGAGCCCGGAGATCGATCTCTTTCTCTCTTTCTCTCTTTCTTTCTGTCTCTGTCTCCTCATGTCTCTCTCTCTCCAAATCAGTTTCACACTGACACACAAGCACACTTTCTCCTCTCACTTTGGCGTTATCAGTGATGAAAAGGTCTAGTGGGCCGCTGTAGCCATCAGGTTTTCTTTATGTTGCTCGAGATCAATCAAACAGGTTGGACGAATGGACTTGTGCTCTGTGGCTGGACAAGCTCAGATCATACAACAAGCTGCAGACATGAAGTGATGGGTTTTTAAAAATATTTCTAGAGATTTGTGTGCAGCATGTAAATACGCTTCTTTTTAATCTCGTAGCCTCATATGAAAGGCACAATTTTACATTCATGCATCTTAGATAAAACTTTATTAAAATACACAGAATTCTTTAGGGTTTTTTAAGCGATATGCCAACATGATTTTTTTTTTTAAGTTGTCTTCTCTGTTTACTCTAGGTCCATATCATCAACCTTCTCCAGGACAGCAAATTCCAGCACTTTAAACCAGTCATGGACACCTACATCGAAAGCCACTTTGCTGGAGCTTTGTCCTACAGGTATGTGATGTTTTAGCATTCACTTGTAACAAATGCTGCAGATTTTCAAGGCTACATCACAGAACCACACATTGTATTCTAATAAGATATCACAAGAGGTAGGCTGGACAAGAGAGTCCAACCTACGTCAATGCTGAGAGGCAGCTTTGCTCAGTCATGTGCTTTGATAGAAGATTGGATGAAATGCTTATGGTGCCCCCTGGTGGATGAAAAGTGAATTAGAAAATTGTGCTCACTTTTGTCTCCCTGGATTTCATTTCTCCTCCATCACACACCTGCTGTTCTCACCTCACCAGTTGTTTCTTTCAGTCTGTACCCATTTCTGTCTTCTGATATTTTTGTTAAACTTTCTTTTGTAAGCACACACACCGCTGCCACATTTCTAGAAGTTCTAAACAGGAAACAAAGATACTTAAAGAGTACTCTCATAAGTACTCAATGCCATATGTGTCAGAAGCGCACCGCTGGATGAAGATGATCTCTTGAGTTGAAGAGTTTAATTTCAAAGTTCGACCGTTTAAAGCAGCAGTAAAAAAAACTGAAACAGATTACAAGTGGGTGGGTGGCTAGGAGCTTTTATTACTCTTGTCAGCCCGCAGTTTCATGATTATTACACATGGCTGTAGTATTGTATTGATGAATTAATGTGACCAGAGTTCATTTAAATAATGGACGATAGACTGTTACATTTTAAAACATAACACTGTCTCATCTATATTTGCCAAATCCAGTGAGAGAAGCAATGCAGCTAGTGGTAACTAGTTGTACGGTGTGTGTGTGTGTGTGTGTGTGTGTGTGTGTGTGTGTGTGTGTGTGTGTGTGTGTGTCTCTCCTCCAGGGACCTGATCAAAGTGCTTAAGTGGTACGTGGACCGCATTGTTGATGCAGAGCATCAGGATCACATACAGCAGGTGCTCAAGGTGAGGCACGCACAAAGACAGCCAGGCCAGTATTTCAAACTGTAAATGCAGCTGCCTTTATCGATACACAAATACACCCATGCACACAATGACACCATCCACTGCCACTCCTGCTAATTCATACGTTCTTCTACCATTTGTTATCCCCCACCTGTGTCTATTACACTGCATGCAATTTTAATGAGCAGAAGCACAGTGCCTCTAGTGTTGGGAATCCTCATCACATTTTTCTAATGACTCATGCAGACACACTGTCAGTGGAGCACATTGCGGCACCCAAACTGTGGCTCCTCGTTTAACATTCACAGAATAGATTCTGCACCAGAAGTGAAATGGTAATCTGTAGTGCAGTAAATAATGAATAAGCGGTACAGTGCAGATGTGCTTGCAGGCTTTTCCACGTAGAAGCAGACAAGAGAATCTCTTTAGACGGGTTTAATTGCGTATCTAACATGTCGATGTGCTTATCTTTAGGCACATTCCTTTTTTAATAAAAAGCAAAGCGGATCACTGTCAAAAAACTGCTATATTATAAATGAGCTCAATAAAAATAAAATTAAAGGTTATCATGAATAAAATTGTTTTATTTATTTAAATTCATGTATTTCAAGACTTTGCCATAGACTGTATATTAAAGGCGTTGGTAGTCACATCAATGTCAGCTATTGCTTTTGAAGCTTCAAGATGGGCATTTTACTCAGTGTTGTTGTTTGTTGTTTTGTACCCACAAATGACCTAATTTGGAAAAATAAATCATGTAACTGCTAGCATGATTTATGCTATCAGAGAGACACAGATACCTGCTGCCATGTAAGTCAACTTATAAATAAAATAAAACTTTTACTCACTTTAGAAACTGGAGCATGGGCGTCTTTGACAGTATGTTGGTACAATTAAATAAGCAGCCATGTTATTTGTCAGGTAATTGCATTAAACCTCTTCCACGGGACATACAGTCGGAGAGATCCAGTTCAGTGACTTACATTAATTGAGGGGATCTCCGAGCAGATGGCTAAAGGCACCAACTTGTTATTCAAAGCAGCCGCTCTATTAATTGTCCAGAGCTTTAAGCCCTTACAGTTACAGTTGGATACAATACAAAAGATACAATTTAAACTGCTGAGGTGTGTGGAAATTTGCTCCTACGTTCCTTGAAAGAACAAATTGGCATCCAAAGTTCTTTTTGTATTCCAGTAGCTTTAGTGATCTCCCTCCATGAATTTGTTGACATATGTGAGCCCTATATTGATGCTATCATTATTATTGCTTTTAATAAGTAGGCGATTGTTCGATGCGATGCGCAGTTAGCCACATTACTTTATTGCATCGGTTATATCTAAGGAGGTTCACGCTAGCTTACACCGTAAGTTATGGTATTTGGTTTCAGAGGGGTTTGTGGTTATGGTGTACATCTCCCACTGAAGCATAAATCTCCACCCTGACTGTAAATCTGTCTACTACTGTTTTTAAATTGGGCACCCTCACATTAACATCTGTGAGTACTGGACAGCCTCAAGTGGCCCTTGAGATCACAATGCCAGAGTGACTTATTTGTTTTGTTTCAATTTATTTCTTCATGCTTGACTCAAAAACTCAAAATGATGAATTCATTATCAGAATTGCTTGAATAGTCTGGTACTTTTGACTTTGAGATAAATAAAATAATAAGAGATTGGATGAAATTCATCAGGACAAAATGTACGAATTCTCTATTATCTGACAACTTTCCCTGGAAGGAACTTTTGTGCTTTTTTCCATCAGGCGGCAGAAGACAAATTCTTTTTTCCTTTTTTCCTCTTTCCTCTCAGGCCAGCGAGTACATTTTTAAGTACATCATCCAGTCCCGTCGGCTCTTTTCGCTCGCTACAGGAGGCCAGAATGAGGAAGAGTTCAGAGTCTGCATTCACGAGTTGTTCATGTCCATCCGCTTCTTCCTCTCGCAGGAGAACAAAGGCACCACGCCCGTCGCACAGACACAGGTGTGTATGGGCTTGTGTGAAAAATCAGTGACAGGCATGAGCGTATCTTAAGATCTTTGCAGCTTTGTCATACATGCGCCTGATTGTGTGAATCTGAATGTGAAAATGTGCGCCACTTGATGTTTTCTTTCTCAGGGGCTCCTGTTGATGCAGTTGTGAAAGGTGAGAAATTGGCTGTAATTGAATTTCATGCTGCCAGAGGGTTTGGAGGCAGAACAGGGATTTCTGTAGCAGGTTTTCCTTAATCAGTGGGAGGTCTGCACAGCAGGGCAGCTGCCTTCACTGATTTCAAAGAAGACCAAAACAAAACAAGCTAAAGACCCCAAAGATAATCCTAATTCACCTCACCCACACAAAATCTAAACATGTCTTTTCTTTTAGAAGCCATAATGAACTACACATTTTTGCAAAAACCTCACTTTTAATCTTCAAGAATCAGATTGCTGTTGCAACTTGAACTATTCCAGCTGCGCTCTGTCTGAAAACCTCTGTTTTAGTCCCCCACTGACTTCTGATCTGTATTCTCAACACAACAATAGCAGTGGGAGAATGCAGGTCGGGCTAATACTAATCCCACTTAATCTGTAACATCTAGCACACACACGCCAGCATACACAAATACATACACACTCAAAAACATAAGCAGCAAACCCATATACAGATAGGCAAACTGTTTCCTGCACATATGGAATTTATCATGTGCAGAACAACTTGAGATTGGCAATTTGGTATTTAACTGTCACTCCTGTTTTAGATTTTATACTGTTA
Source organism: Mchenga conophoros (assembly GCF_057382185.1). NCBI lineage: Eukaryota > Metazoa > Chordata > Actinopteri > Cichliformes > Cichlidae > Mchenga > Mchenga conophoros. The sequence goes on from NC_140542.1 coordinate 34,157,770, forward strand.
AGTAAAAATGCAAAAAAACAAAACATGATTTGAACATATTTTTTGATATAATTATGCTTATTTAATGCAAAAATTAGATATGCTGCATTCTAAAATTAGTAAACACACTGTGATTACTCAGAAAAGCTACTTCAGTTGGGCAGTTACGGCCCCTGTTGCCTTATTTAAATGGATGAAACATCTTTTCTTCAAAGAAAACATCTTTGACAGTTGCTGGAAAACAAAACAGCATTTGTCTTCTGCCAGAATGTCCCAGAGAAGAAGAACGTTAGTGTTACAAAAAGAGAGACTCAAAGGGAGATATTTAGTCCTTTTTTTCTCAACTATTCAATGAGAAACTGACAAAACCTGACAGGAAGAAGGAGAATCTGACAGCCAGCTACAAACAAGTGATGGGCAGCAATCCTAGCTGTCCTTCAGCTTAATCCACGTAATCCGTGCCTGCCAGAGTTCTGACTAAATCCAAGTGGGGCCAGTGATTCAGGGCAGAATAGTAAATATTTACCTCTGTTTACTAAATAAAACAGCTGTCTAGAAACATAGTATGAATATTAAGAAGAGTATGCAGCAGTACAGTCGCTTCTTCTTGAGTCAGTTCTTATCGGTTGAGCTGAGCTGCAGGGCATCTTCACAGTGTCATTAGGATGTAGCTTCTTTATTATGCTACTTACATCATTAAAGTTAGTGAAAGATGTATGGTAAAATATTTACTGCATATACATCTATAGGAACACTCTCATCATGGTTTTCAGCACAGTGATTCCATGCCTGGAGAAAGCATTTAAACAAGAATGAGCTCCACCTGTTGCACCTGCACCTGTTATTGAACATTCCCTCTTTATGCGCAGGCCGTGTTCCTCCGAACATTTCCGGCAATTTACGGCGAGCTGTTGAAGATCTTCACTGTGCGCGAGGTGGCCGGTTTCGTCAGGGAGACTCTGGGCAGCCTGCCTACCACCGTCCATCCTGACTGCCCCCTGGAGGCCGTCAAACTGCAGTGCATTGCCAAGACTGTGGAAAGCCAGCTTTACATAAACCCAGGTAAATACTAGTAGGACAAAAAGCATTTATTCACAGCATTTGGAACATGATCACAACTCTTTAGCTCTGCAGTCCCATTTGAGAACACACCTTAGCTAATTGTTACCCTGCAGTGAGCCAAATTCCAAGTTATTAAACTGTTCTTAATAAAGGGTTTACACTGAAGCAAATTACTGTGTCAATTTTTTATTTGCAACACGCTCCCAAAGGCTGCATGTAGCAGGGAAAAAACATCCCTCATGCAAATCATATGAATGTCATACAAGATTTTCATTAGTTCCAGTCAATAATGTTTCAACTGAGCATGAAAGCAGAGCAAGACATTATGGCCCCGCGGAGAAATGAGTGTAGAAAATTTTCTTAGTTGTTCCCGTTCTGTTATTTCTACTTCATTAAGTCTTTGATGCGTTTGTGCTGTAGATTCACGATGCATCCTGTTGCCGGTGGTGCTTCGAGTGCTACAGGCCCACATGCAGGAGCAGAGAGACCTGGTCATGTGTGCCCAGATCCTCTCCAGCATGCTTTCTCTAATCAAGAAGGAGGAAAATGGCACTGCGGTGAGTATTACACTCATAACTGAGAGCCATTAGTCAGGCCCCCCTGCTTCCTTAAAGAAACACTGCAGTGTTTTGGGAAATACACTGGCTTTCTTACTGATGAGGAAACTGAGACAGCTGGTTAACTGAGCTTAGACTAAAAAGCTCAGGTAATGAAATCCATCTAAAGCATATTTCAAGCTCAAAACCCAAATTTGTTTAATCTCTTTAGAATTTCTTTCTTTTTGTTTTATTGATTAATAAAAAACAGTTTCAGGTTTTTATTAAATGTTAGTGCCAGAAAGAAATCCCTGGCCTGGCCTGACTAGAGCCTTTGCTTTTAGTTTTTTTAAATTTGGCCAGTCAACTCCTTGCACTTACATCCCTGGATGCTGGAGGTCCCACTGGCCATTTGCACCTGTCTGCATCCCACTATTTCAGTAGACTTCAGTAATGCAGAGAGCAAACGTCCAATTAAACTCAGAGATCGAACAGTGGCTTTCGGTGTAAGATCGCTCCTTCCGAGCCTAATGATGGCACCGTTTGCCACATTGGGATCCTTATGACTTCATCCTCTTTCTCAAATTTAAATTCAAGATGGAGGGTTGCCTTTCTCTTAGAATGAAGGAGATCCCATGAGCTCAGGGGGAGGAACTTAAAGGTGATATCTGCCAGTTCACCTGAAAGACAAAACGCAGACTTAACAATGTGGTGTATGCTGTGCAGTGCAGCGAGGAATGCCCAGACCTCTACATTGGAGAAACCAAACAGCCACTTCACAAGCGCATGGCACAACATAGAAGAGCCACCTCCACAGGACAAGACTCAGCAGTCCATCTGCATCTTAAGGATAAAGGTCACTCTTTCGAGGATGCCAATGTTCACATTTTGGACAGAGAGGACAGATGGTTTGAAAGAGGAGTGAAAGAAGCCATCTATGTCCACTGTGAGCGACCATCTTTGAACAGAGGCGGTGGTTTACGACACCAACTGTCTGCCATCTCTAATCCAGTTTTGAGATCCCTTCCCAGACGCCTTAACGCCCACTCACATCCTGGGCCATCTGATCTCAGGAATTCGCATGATAAGGTGGGGCCAGGTTTCACAATGAACTCATCCGAAACTCTGGCTGATTGGGACCCACACCCAGTTTCACACTTTGGCTCAGGCGATTAAAAGATCATCAGGGGGTCCTTTTGTCCCTCTGTGGGGGGAAACTCCCACTAGGTTTATATCTGGGACTCTCCACCATTTGACCTTAGAACTGAAGAAGCTTCTCGGATGAGAGGTGAAACGTCTTCAAGCAACTTAAAGAAGTCCAGACGCTTTTCTTTGCAAGCTCCTTTGACTATCTGCCAGTTTGTTGCTTTTGATGGATTGCATCACGACTCAAAGACGCACAACAGTATTCTTCTCACCTGACTTTGAACAAGAATTTTTTAAGTCATTGCAGTCATTCATCAAATCATTGTGCTGTTGCATAAAGATCTGGTTACGCTTTAACATGTGGTGTACAACTAAAGGCGTAATTCCTACAACTAAGTGCTGATTCAATGGAAATTAAATGGAACTTTAATTACTTGAAATTACAATGAAATTATATTTACCTACAAATAATAACAATTTCATGGTAATTTTGAAGACAAACAAGAAAAAATAAAAGACCATCAAAATTTGCAGACCTGTGCTTTTCCATGAAAATTATGAAGAAGTTACATAATAATGACGACTATTTATACAGTGCTTGAAATTACTTGCGGTATAACTTTTATTTCCTCTCGTGTAAAATACCTGAAGTTATGTGTTACTTAAAATGACTTACAGACTACCGAAATGTTCTTGCAGTATACCAAGTTCTTTGTTTCCTGTAAAAATCTGACTTGTCACCCCCTTATTCTAGTGCATACACCGTTAAGTACTTGTAGGTAAATTTAAAGACATTGTAACTTCAATAAATAACACCATTTAATCACTCGGGAATTACAGCCTCAGTTGCATGTCTTATTATGAAGTGTTAGCAAATATCCCTGGCTCCTCCAAGTCATAGAATAATAACTTTTTGAAATCATAAATAATATGGTGTAATCGCTTCATAGAAACTTGTGCAGTTGCAATCAATTCCTGATATTTTCAAGAATCTGCATGACAGTATCCCTCCCATTATATCTCCCAAAATAATTAAAGAAAGTCAACACCACAGGAATCAGTCCTACACCAGTATCGTTGCCAGTACACTGCAATAGCAGATTGCTTTGTTGCGTGTATATGGTCAATTAGTCTTGGTAACCGGGACACTGGCAGCAGTGCAGTCCAGTAATGAGAGCCATCAATTTAGCAATGGACACTGTCAAAGCGGCAGTCACTTTGAGCTGTGTATGTGTATTTGTGTGATTTGCCTGTCTGTGTGTACCTGCTCAGGTTGCCGGGCTTTTACCGGTCCCTGCAAAGGAGGCAGCTAGTGGAAGAGGCAGCCAGAAAAACACATATACAAATGCGTGCACACATGAGCACCCACTGGCACCATATCTAAAGGGAAGTGACAGCAGTGGCAGTCAATGTGCCAGTGAGGCTCCTTCTCATTATCACTCTTTCCAAGACCTGTCTGTCTTGTCAGGGGTAGAGACTAGAGAGAAAAACACACACACACACACACACACACACACACACACACACACACACACACACACACACACACACACACACACACACACACACACACCAGTTTATTCACTGCTCTATTTGAGTTTCTTTTCATCTTTAACTGCCTCTACGTCTTTTGTATTCTACCTTCTCCTATTCGTTTCCATTCTCCTCTCTCTTTTTTAAGTTATATTCTCAAAATGTTCTGCATGGCCCTGAAACTTCTTATTAGTCCACATTCTGGTGCAAGACTCATTAAAACTGATGAAAATAGAATTACAGGGTAGCGGTGGCAGGGCGGGGAGGGGTGTAGACGTTGGCTCGGAGGCAGAATGGTGTCAGTTGTTGAATCCGGTTGAGTGTTGTGCTAGCAGAACAATGCCAGGTAACTTTAAGAGGACATAAGTGCACAGATGGAGTCTGTTTGAATTTTAGTGACTCTTACGTTCAAGATTCACATTTTTTTTTCTTTCTATTCTAAATGCTAATACTCTCTCTCTCAAGGTAATGTGGTACTTTGATATGTGATTCATTCTCACATGGGTGTGTTTTCTTTTCCCTCTCAGGAGCTTGTGGTGTCTGAGGAAGTGGAGCTAATTGTGGAAAGCCTGCTGGGAGTTTTACTGAGGACTATCTTGGAAATTAGCAACCGGCCCCAGCCTGCTGGAACCTCCATGAGACTACAGTTCCAGGATGTCACTGTATGTGTGTTTTACTGTGTGTGTGTGTGTTTGTAAGCTAGCTTACTGCTATAAATGCCAGAACTTGACAATATGTAGAAGCGTAATTAGATTAATAAACATAGTTTCTGGAATGGCGGAAATGGTGAGGTGGATGACAATGTGATCATCATTGTCTGATGAAGGAAGGTCAAGGAAACTCTTAAAAATCCTGTTAACATAAGTACAATTCTTACTAGTTCCACTATTATTTTCAAAGCACAATAGATCTTATTTTTTGAACTCATTTCTTCTCCAAAAGGACAGAAAAATAAAAGTTTTCCCTGAATATGCAACAACATTAAAGCTCCATCTTCTCCCTCTCATTATGTGTTGTGTTGTCAGGGAGAATTTGTGGCATGTTTGTTGGCGCTTCTGCGACAGATGAGTGACAAGCACTATCAGAAGCTGCTGCAGGCGTTCAGCAGCAAAGACGACCTGAGGGTAAGACCACTCGATCTTTCTCTCTTTCCCTCCATCCATATCTGTCTGTCTGCAAGTCTAAAAGTAAAAGATTATAATTAATGCCTGTTGATGGTATTACTACAATTTCTACAAATTGTGTAGAATTGGGCAGCAGGAAAAATAAGAGACAGAAAGATATTAAGTTCATGGGTTTACTCTATTGGGAATTAATGTTAACTGAAGTAATGTGCTTTTTGTGAGTTCTATTTCTGATACATGCATCAAAAAAAGTGTAATCAAAAGAGTTTACTAAGTGAACCCTGATGCTGGGTTTGGTGGTAAAACCTAAGTGAAACATGCAGATGAAACCAGATTTACTGCTTTCACATGTGCAGCGCATCTTTCTAGAGGCTCAGACTTTGAGTGTATAATATTATTACAGTTGATAACACAGCACATCCTATCCTATGTATAGACTACATAGTTACATAGTAGATCTGCATTTGCCTTAACACTTGAGAAGTGTTAGGATCAGATATTTGTGTACAGTGTAGTGTCCTTAAATAGAGCTGATATTAACAATTCAGCACCATGGACAGATGCAGAGGAAGTTGTTCTACCTTCATACTAACTCTGAGCAGATTTAATGTGGTTCACACTGGAAAAGAGCCCCTTTTCCATTAGTACCTACTTGGATCAACTCGCCACAGCTCACCACAGGTTTCAGGGTTTTTCATTAGGTCATAGTACCTGTACGGCCAGGGTTCCAAAGCGATCCATGCAGGTTCTAAAATGTGATGTTGTCAGACTGCATGCCACCAATTGGCTGGTCAGTGGTGTCACTCGATGAGTCATAAGAGCATCTTGTTTGTTAATGGAAAATCGGTCGATCCAAGTCTATCTGAGGAGGTACAAATGGAAAAAGGACCTACAGTGAAGTTTTAGGTTGTTTGTTTTCCCACAGAGCGTGCAGAGATAAAGAGAAGTCAAGAAGTAGCTTATAGCTAGAAAATATTAAAATGGCCAACAGAAACATTTCTTTTATATATTTTTAATTATACCTAATATATAATAGGATAGTAAATGGTTGTCAAAAATAAGCTCCATCCCGAATCTTTCTTCTGCAATAACTCTTTACTGAGTAACAAACTTAATGTGCCTTGGTGTTGTTTTGCATGTGTTTGTGTTGCAGGATTTCCTCCTTCATATCTTTACAGTCTTCAGGATCCTAATCCGACCAGAAATGTTCCCTAAAGACTGGACTGTCATGAGACTGGTCACGAACAAGTAAGAACACACACGCAAACAAATCAAGGAAAGCAGGAAGAGGACACGAATGAGGACAGACAGGAAATCAGAGGCTCATGCAGATATGCAGTATGCATCTCACTCACAACTAGTCATTTATTCTGTTTGTGTGCTTTCATCTGCTAAAATATTCAACCTTGGTTCTCTCAGTTAACACTTGATTTTGATCGCACAAAAAGCTTCAGAAGATGGAGAGATTTGAATGTAGTGTGCTCATTTAATATGAGAGTAAATGCAGTGCTTATCCATCCATATTATTGTCTGGAGGTCACTATCAAGTGGCACAGAGATGATATCATCTAGGAAAAACAAGTAACAGTTGTTTCATAATGAAAAGGTTTTGTCAGACAGAAAAGTGTAACTTAAAAATGTTATGCCTTAGCTATTTATGGTTTTGCCTCTCTGCTCACATTTTCCTTTAGCAGTGCAGAATGGAAATGACAGATTCCCCTCCAAGGTGACACAGTAGTAATCTTCTCCACCTCTTGCTTTCTGCGTCCCTTTTTGTTCTTTTAGTGTCATCATCACAACTGTCCTCTACCTTTCTGACGCTCTGAGGAAAAACTTCCTCAATGACAAGTTTGACTACAAGGTAAGGGAAGTTGGCAGGCTTTGTGTGCGTGTGTGTGTGTTGTCTGAACAGTGCTGCAGTGCTTCAGAAGTCTGAATGTCAAAATAGCTTCAAAAAGTTTGCTGCATTACTTTACTACTGACACACAGGCAGACACATATATAATATGGAAGTTCATCACACATCACAAAAACTGAGACATGGATATAAAATCGACCCAATACTATTATTTAGATGCTTAAGGCAGACTGTGCAGTAGTGAGCTGAAAGCTAAAAAACAGAAGAAAGAACAATAAATATACTTTACACCAACATCAAATACATAATCTGGTTTCAGTATTTTTTCTATATGGTGCTTGACCAGGTACAGTCATGGACTATCTAACAGGCTTGATTTGATCCATTTGGAAACATATAGAAAAAACAGGGTAATTCTAGACCACCAGTGCATTTTGGCTTTTGTAGCGTTTTTAAACTGATTCGTGATGGTTTGTTGTTTTCATAAACATTTTGAGATGTTTGAGTCTAGTGTCTTAAACTAATCAATAGACTGATGGCTGATTTTAGGCCATCGTTTTAATTGTTGCAACTCTCCCCATGAGTAATATAGGTGAAGTATTGCACTCTGTGAGATAATCCCCTCTACATTAGTAGAGGAATGTGATTCAGTCTGAAAATTTTTACACCTAAACATCTGATGTTACCTGACTGTAGCGCAGTGGTGGAGATGTTCTTAAAGATTCAATTCAGAGGCGAAACTGTTGATTTACTCTAGTTGATGGAATAGTCTAATATAGACAAGTAATCTATAAGTGTGATCATCTTCAGCAGAGAGGTATGTGAGTTCTCAAGGTAAAGTAACACATCATCAGCGTATAGGCTTATCCTATGGTCTGTTTTTTCAGTTTGAATTCCTTTAATAGCAGAATTTTGTAGGATTGCTGCTGCTATTGGCTTAATGAAAATGATGTAATCTGAAGATCTGGGAGGCTGTTTGTCCTATCAGTATTGTGTCTGATAGTAAGTTACTGTGTACCCACATGCAGGTAGACACTTTTGTAGGTTAAAGTCAGGAGGTTGTGCACGTTAACAAAGTGATGTTTTTTTTATTGCAGGTGTGGGATTCGTATTTCTACCTGTCTGTAATATTTATCAACCAGCCCTGTCTTCAACTTGAATCCTTCTCTCCCTCCAAGAGAAAGAAAATACTGGAAAAGTAAGTGCTGATTATTTACAAATGCTTGGTATTCTTTGCTGGATGCGTTAGAGCAGTCTGTAATGAGCCACACACCTACTCAACAAGCCGCTCTATCTTGCTCCTCCTGTCTGTCAAGAACCTCAACACAGCTGGACACACACAGTGTACACTCACTCTAATGACTGCTTAACATGCTGTTCTACAGCTTCCATCAGTATGTGCACACATTTTTAACCGCATTTTGTTGTTGTTGTTTTTTATCATGCAGATATGGAGACATGAGGGTGATGATGGGCTGTGAGATCTTCAGCATGTGGCAGAATTTAGGTAAGGTGATAGAGGCCCATCATAGCGCACATCTTATTCCTCAACATGGGCTACACCCATGACGGAGAAAGTTGTTAAGCTCATCGTCCTTCATGTGGCATATTCACAAGAGATACTTACTGAGTACTTACTCAATGTTTCCATGCACGGGATCCGTCTCATTGTGCTTTGCAATTCACACCTTTGCTGGATTCCAGCTTGATCATTATATGGATGGATCTGCATGATGTGTAACAACGTGGGCCATCATGCGGACCAAATTCTCATTTATAAATGGCACTACAGCCTCCATAGTGCTCATAAAGGAAAAGAGGCCCAAAAAAAGCTGGAGAGTGTGCAGAAAGAAAAAAAAAAAAGTAAAAGATTTGCTGATGCAGGACCTAAATGTTTGGAAAGAAATTTGTGAAGGGATTTTAACCTAATGACGTACATGGCATATTTGCAGGTACTTATAAGTGCTAGTGTTTGATTTCATTTCAGCAATAGCTGGATCTCTTAAAGTCCTGTGGTTCTATTGAAACTATCTAAATCCTGTTTTTATTTATTCATATTTATTGCTCCTCTGGTGCAAACGTAGAGCTCTTGGAATCTGTGTGATGCAACAAAGCAAACAACTCTCTGTACTTGAGCTGATGGGATCTAAAAAAAACAAAAAACCCTTTTTTCTTCTTTATACCATTTGTCACCATGGCAACCGACTGGATGCCTTGGTCTCCTTTATGTGGATGCTTTTGTTCTGACTCTGTGATGGATGGATGCAATTTTGTTTTATGGTAATTTCCAACGTACTGTTCAAGTGTGGTTTTTCTCATTTTCAAGTACACTTTGGAACCCCCCCCCCCCCCCCCTCCTTTCTTTTTTTATTTGATAGTAATAATAACGTTACATCTTTCTGCTGAAAATGATGGAATAAACTGTGCACTCTAAGTTGTTTTGTTTTAGCACTTCAGCCAAATTGGAAGGAATTTGTGAAGTGCACTTTATTAGAATCTGTCTAAAAGGGAGGACAGAGGAGAGAAATCCACTTGACCTTTTGAATTCAGACCTGTGTTAGCCAAAGAAAACAAAACATCTGAGGCATTATTTTTTAAAGGTGTAATGTTTGTTTAAATGATTAGAATGGGGGAGTAGCAGAAAACAATCAAAACAGAAAGTTTTGGGGCTTTTGGGAACTTCATGAACTGCTAGAGCAGGATTTATTGCAAAGGTTTTGAAGGAAGACACCTTTCCAGAGTTGGGTAAATTGTCTCTGACATAAAGAATATGCTGTGTGCAGGGATAAAGTGAAAGCCTGACCTCTGTGCCGATCTGTATCTTTCCTCCAGGTGAACATAAGTTGAACTTCATCCCAGCAATGATTGGGCCGTTCCTGGAGGTGACGCTGGTGCCTCAACCTGATCTGAGAAATGTCATGATCCCCATTTTCCACGACATGATGGACTGGGAGCAAAGACGCAGTGGCAATTTTAAGCAGGTACTGCATGCTGCTGTTTCACTGAAATCAATTCACCAACTCAGAACTATTTAATCTTGGCTTTAACTGTTAGTTGCAAAGGTTAATGAAAGCTAAATTCATCCTTGTCATAATCAAAAATAAGCCACATCTATATAACTGGATAATTGGAAATATAACTTGTAATAATTGCAGTGTGTGTGATGTTTAATTTCCTTCTAAAACATTTACATTCATTTATAGCTGGTTTTGTTTATCATTGCTAAATAATAATATTATTTACATTTCTGAAACTTCAGAAACCACAATAATTAGTATAATATATGAACTGAAGCATGTGAATGTGAGAGACAGAGCATTACAGAAAACAACTACTTATGTTTTGTTGCTAAAGGTGGTTCTACAGGCTACTTGGTCATGGCATGTCTTTAGTTTTTCACATAACTGTAAATTCTAACAATTTAACTGTAAAGAAATTGACAGATGGGTGAGATCGATTGGTGTCTTGTCACTCACAAAACGTACTCCCTAAAGCATATCCTGCTTTATTATCAACAATTCTCTAAAAGTATCACGTTGTATAAACTAGTACTCAAAAATCATTAGTAAAATGTCTATTCAGGTAATAAAACAAGTGATCAATAAGCAGTCAGATTTTTCTCAGTCAGAGTCAAAGTCACCCTCTGCTGGTCATTGCAAATACTGCAAGTTTAAGAGAATTATGCATTCTCATTCAGATAATTAAGTCTACTTTTTTGATGCTGCACACTTTAAGATCAAGCTCTGCGTTCTTCTTTGTTATGTCAGTGTTGTTCAGACTGCGAGCCTCTGAGCTTTAAATGCTTTTCCTCACAGGTGGAGGCCAAGTTGATTGACAAGCTGGACAGCCTGATGTCTGAAGGCAAAGGCGATGAGACATACAGGGAGCTCTTCAACAGCATGTGAGTTGGTAAAAGAATCAAGAAATGTTACAAAATCTAATAAAGTAGAAATTTTCCAGAAAGACTTTTGAAGGAAAAGTCTCTGCAAATTTGTTAAATAATTTGGCTGCGAAAGCAATTTTTAAAAATTTATTTATTTATTTTTTACAATAAACAGTAAAATCCCAGCAAAAACCTACTTGAAAGTGCATGAAGGCTAGTTTAGGAGACCTGGGCACTTCCAGTGAAAATAGCTGTTTATGGGGGTCTAATTACCTAAATGATGCAACCCACACAAGGCTTCATCAGGTAAATTATCTGCGTGGGCTGCAATCTGCAGGTCATTTGCCTCACTAAATGGGCGTTTTATCGGGAAGTGGATGTGTCTAAGTATTCTGCTTTTGAGAATTAGCCTTTAACCCTGAAAACCCAGAGCACAGATAGCAGCATTACAGCTCTGAAAAGGCCTCTTGTACTTCAATAAAGAAAGCCATTAAATGGGTTAGGTTGCTTTCAGAGCATGTAGCTAATGAGGGAAGCAACACAGAAAGCTGCAGGCTTACTTTCAAACTAACAAACATGTCATTATTATACAAATATACAATAGGTAGTTTTGTATTTGAAATTGCTTATGTAAAGCATATTTTTCAAGCAGTGAGAGGTAAGTGATGAGCATTTAATCGCCTTCATCTTCACTCACACCTCCTCTTTGGTCAGCTCCTTTTGTCTGTCCTTGAGTTTCCAGGTTTGTACACCTGCATGCTTAGTGTTTGTGCACACCTTTTCATATATGTGTGTGTGTGTGTTCACCTGAGTGTGTGCGTATGTTGGTCCCTGCTTCTTTTCTGTTTATATTTTTATGTCGCCCTTCTCTCTGGGCTGTTAGTATTTGAAGCTTTCAAAGCAAAAATCTTGCATTTCAACTTCAAAAGAAAAAGGAAAAGAAAACCATGTTGCATTAAATGAAGTCGTATTTCCGAATCACTCTTCTGCTGCCGCCCAGCCACAAATCAAAGTGTGATCTATTTTATGAGTATGGATCCACTTCTAATATCCCTTTGTCTTCCATAGTCGATCATTCTCTTTCCCACCATTTGTACACGTGAAACATTAATAAAATGCAGAGGCACTGCGGTTCATATTTTGTAAAGTTCAGTAGTTATAGTGTGCGCTATATTGTAATCATGCATAATAAGTTATTATTAACACTTTTTTATGTTTAATTTCAATTTTCTTTTGTTTTTCTTGATTTAAGCCTACTTTAAGTTCATAATTATTTTTTTTTCCTACTAAGTCCACTAATCCCTAAACTAACCTGTGTGAGTGTGTGCTAATATTAATATTAATTTATTCCGCCTATGCTTCCCGCCTGGAGTAGAATTCCTCTGTTTGGTCCGTACCCTAGGTAAGACACCCTCCTCTTTGTTCTCTCAGTGTCGTCTGTGTGAGGGGAAATGTGGAGCAATTACAAAAAAAAGAAGAATAAACAGCTTCAGTATTTTGGCTGTTGTGTGTTTGCCCGTAATTCTATAAAAACCTGTTTTGGTGGCATAACAGTAAATAAGGTGTTGTAAAAAATTTTTAGCCACCTTTGTGTTTTTTCTTTCTTGAGCTCCTGTAGGCAGGCCAACAAGCATAGGTGACACCAGTATGACTGCTATTAATTTTGCTTCGCCTCCCTTCCTTTCTTAGTTGTTTCTTCCATCGCCCCCCCCCCATTTGCCCTCCCCGTCTCTTTTGGTCTTTACATCTTTGTCTTGTTCTGTCTCTCTTCATTTGTCCTTCAGCCTGCTGAAGAAGATCGAGAGAGAGACCTGGAGGGAGAGCGGGATCTCTCTGATCGCTACCGTCACTCGTTTAATGGAAAGACTGCTAGACTACAGGTGGGCGCGCGCACACGTTCACAAAATACTTCCAGAGACACACGTGCTTGGTCCTTTTAGTCAAATTCTCAATGTTTCTATTGCAGGGATTGTATGAAGTTGGGAGAAGTGGATGGCAAAAAGATCGGATGTACTGTCAGTTTACTGGTGAGTGTCAGGCAAATATGTCAGTGTTTATCTTCTGTTGCTATTGCACTCTGAAGTTATTACCTTTTTATTTCAAAATGATGAAAAAAGTAAAACATATGTAATATATAGATGATAATTGAGTATTCTTGTGGGGTTTTTTTTTATTTAACTGGAGTTATGTGCAAGAGGACCTCAGTGTGTAGGCAGAGGGATCAAAAGGCCCCTGCAAATCAGCAGCAGAACTATATTGTTGCACCACTTTTAAATGCCTTCATTACTTGTTTAAATTCCCTCTCTAATGGTTATGATGGTCTCTCTGCTAATGTTTTCCGTCTTTCTCTCATGTTTTTTCATTGAATCATCTCCCGCTCCTGCCAGAACTTCTACAAAACAGAGTTGAACAAAGAAGAGATGTACATCCGCTACATTCACAAACTGTATGATCTGCATCTGAAAGCACAAAACTACACAGGTACATTGAAAGGAATATACTGCCTTGTAGTACAGTGTGACTGAGCGTGGGTGATGCATTATTGCGGTTTTACTGTTTGTCATAACCAGGGCTTTAAGTTGGGATTTGGCAGGGAATCATAAGGTCTGCTGTAAGGGGACAGAAATAAGTCATTACGTAATTCCCATTGTGAGGTCCAGTAGGTTTAAATTTTTTTTCTTTGTGCAGCTTTTCCTGATGCTGGTTCTTAAGTTTACTAAACTTTGTGGATTTAGCCACTACATTCTACGATTAATAAGAAGATATTACATGAGCCATCACTAATTTCTTAGTCGGCCAGCAGGGAAGCCCAGACCTCCCTCTGGCCACCTCCTCCAGCTTATCCGGGGAGTCTTTCCTAGGCCAGCCAATAGATCTAATCTTGTCAACATGCTGGGGTCTACACATGTTAGGACATGCTAGACCGGAACACCTTACCCAAATCTTGTATCCGTGATCTCATTCCAATAATGTTATAAAATAGATCAGGTTTAGATGAACAGATTCATGGCTTTTCTCCACAAAGATGCACCATCTGGTGGCAACATTTTGGACACAATTTACCCGCCTTGGGCACCAATTAAAATTTTAACAGTTAGATTAAACAGAACAGAACATCGAGAAATACAATGAAGGCTTGCAAGTGTCGCTTCAAATAGCACTACACACAAATACTTCAAGAGAAAGTGCAAGAAAATCAGAAAGAAGCTGAATTTCTCCAGATTCTCTACTCTCTACGACTTTGAGAGGAGAAATCTAGAACTACAGGTATATGTTAAAAAAATGAAGGATAAAACCATTGAACTAGAATGAAAAAAGATGTTCAAAGATGGAGTGTAGGTTCAATGAAATGCTGAGAAAAATACAGAGAAGTTTATACTGAAGTGCAGGTGCAAAATCAAGAACAAGAGAAAAGACATGAAGACCTGCAGTGTACACTTCAGGAAACGCAGAGGAGAAATAAGGAGTTAGAAGGCACGTGCAACAAAGTGCAACAGAGAAATGCAGACATGCACAGGGCAAAGCTTCCTCACTTGATTCTGAAAAGTAGCCTTGTCTTCCTCTCCCTCCTACCAACTCTCCTCTCCATTCTGTTCCCTGTTGGCCAGGAGGGCAATCCTACTGAGGTGGCGGAACGCTGCCCCTCCCACTCACAAACAGTGGTTATATGACCTCATGTTGTGTGTAGAAAAGAGAAAATAAGACATTCACTCAGAACTCTACTGGGAAATTTCAAAGCATGTAGGGTCCTTTCCTTGATGCATTTCAAAATCTATAACAATTTTTCAGCAAACTCTCTTATGTCAGGTGTGGAAAAACAGTGTACAGGACTAGGGCAGTGACCTGGGTGGGAATGAATTATTTTGCAGGGATTATGTTATTTGGGGAAATATTAAACATATGTTTAATATTATGTTTAATACTTCTCTTTTTTTCTTTATTTCCCTTTTTTCTTTTCTTTTCTTTTCTCACAGCGTTAAACGAACGGGCTAATTACCCCAAATGTACAGATCATCTGTAATCCTTTTCTTCTCTTTTTGTTTATATGTATGAAAGAAAAACTCAATAAAAAGACATTGGCTAAAAATTATAAAAAGAAGAAATGGGTTATGTGTTGGAGGCCACGTTAATGTTTTACATTTTTAGCAGTGTGCTCTCCTGGTTTGACTCACCCAATAAAGAAAGGGATAGACACAAAAAAGTGTTCTCTTATGAGATAGGCCAGAATATCCGCAGATGTTTGAAATAAGAAAGACCCATGCATAATATGCATTATTTAGACTGATGAAGACCATAGATTTTACACACATTTGGATTAAAAATGTAAAAGTAAATCTCATGTGAATCAGGATATGACATGTAAGCATTAACCACAGCTGCAACAGGGGAGAGAAGGAGGGTAAAAAATGGTGCATGCAGGTGTGACCATGGGGTGATTTAATGGTTTTTGTGGCATCAGTTGGAAGCACCGCCAGACTGCAGCATATGAAAATCAACCTCACTGCCTATTAGATTTAATTGGTCATTAATCAAAGGTGTGGGATTGCGGTTCCACATAGATCCGTCCCACTTTAACCCCTGGTCTGAACACATACTGTATGATGATTATTGAAATGTGCTTTCATGTTGTCATCTGTTCATGTTCTTCTGCTTCAGTGTATTCATCAGTATTTGAGACACTGAATGCTTCACAAGTTCTTTAAACAAGAAAAAAACTTGTTTAAAGAACTTGTAAATGTAAATTAATATGCTGTTTTTCTCTGTGTATGCTCACAGAGGCGTCCTACACCCTGCTGCTCTATGACGAGTTATTGGAATGGTCAGACAGGCCGCTCAGAGAGTTTCTCAACTACCCCATGCAGAGCGAGTGGCAAAGGAAAGAATATTTGCATCTCACTATCATCCAGAACTTCGACAGGGGGAAGGTAAGCTGGAAAGCGCCAGTTTTTCCTCTACAGTCATCCGTCCAATACATTTGCATTTGACTTTACAGAAACCAGAACATTTGTCATGTGATGTAATCTGTGACGTTTCTAGCACACTGGCAAGGTAGAATGAAGGAAGTAAGCTGAGCCCAAACACCAGCAGGACAACTGGTTCCCTATAACACCGCTAAATGCCAGTGAATGTACTGTGCCAGTGTAAAGCAACAGCATGTTCAGTTTTATTCAGAGGAGTTTGTGCCAAGCTAATACCCAGCAGCACGTCAGCTTCTCATGCATATTCAAGAGCCTTCTAATTTAAATGCATTTCTATTTCATACCTGGCAACGAAATAGAGGCGCAGACATATTATTGATGGCTCTCCTAGAGTAAATATATGCTGGCCATTAATACGTATATTTCAAAAATAATAAGCATCAACAGTTTCATGAAACATTAATAGTCGGCTCAGACGCATCGGGGTGAAAGATGAGAGAACTTCTTTTCCTGCTTGTTTAGTAGATACGACATCATTCACGTAAAATGAAGAGGAAGGCCAAAATCCTTGTACAGAGATATTTCTATCTGTTATGAACTGTGACGTTGACTAGAGGTCGCAGCACCTCTTCCACTTAATCAAGGGAATTGCAGGTAGCTGTAATTAGAGCGGGATCCATATTGTCCCACAGTATTCCACACTGTTCCTCTCAGATGGCGATGATGGCCACGCTGACTGTTAAAGCATGATTCGCTCTGATGGTGCCGCATTTAGCTAAAATAATCTCATCAGTGAGAAATGTGAGCGCAAACAGAGCTCAGCTAATTCAGGACGCAGTGTTTCTCACTTGATAAACGGTTCCCAGGCTGTAGTTTTGTTTTCGTCTCTCAGGAGTTGCTTTCTTTCATCATCCCAACTTCACTTCTCTTTTCCAGTTTTATCTCGTTATCCTAACTACCTTTGCTGTTTCTCTGTACTCTCAGGGGAAGGGGGGAAATGGCAAAACAAAACTACGCTCACCCTCTCAAAATAACGCATCATTACCTCTGATGTTTGGGGGGAAATCTCTTTGAATCGTTAAAAATGCCACCCCTCGTTACTCGTAGTGCAAATATCCTTTACATTCACGAATTATGCCATCTTCCAGTGCTCCCGATCACAGAGTGGAAGGCAGCAGGAAAGGAAAGCTTTTCATTTAATTAGTAAGATGGTTGGTGCTGCACGTACCTGCATCGAGAGGTTGTTTGTGTCTGCTGGCGTTGTTGACTCGCCAGTGCCATCCAGTGGAGACCGATTGTGTGAGCACTGCAGAACAAGTGTCTTAGTGTTAAGTAGGTTTCGGGTCAGTCTGTAACTGTCAGACTGGGCACGATGAAGGTGACAGGGAATAAGTGTGTGTTTTTGTGTCCTCAGTGTTGGGAGAATGGCATCATCCTTTGCAGAGAGCTTGCTGACCAGTACGAGTCGTACTACGACTACAGGAACTTGAGTAAAATGAGGGTAAGTTGTTCCAGAAGCTGTGGGGATGCTGCTTGAGGAGTCCTTTGTTTTTTTGTAACCTGATGATGCCCTGGTTAGTCAGAAAAATGCATAATAAAACTAACAGATTAGACACTCTTGGTTTATAAGCAGTTTTGTCTTTTATTGTCAGATGATGGAAGCATCTCTCTATGACAAGATCATGGATCAGCAAAGATTAGAACCTGAATTCTTCAGAGTCGGATTCTATGGGAAGAAGTTTCCTTTCTTCTTACGGGTATGTAAATCACCATATTCCCTCTTTGTCTTGAACAGCTAGTTGAAGGGAATAATACTTTCACCTTCTTCAAAAAAGAAACGGCGCTTCTGAAAGAATGAACTTTTCTTATATAAGACTCTTCCAGTGGAAGGTGACATTCAGCAAGTCTTATTCAGTGCCATTTAATGATGTAACAGGCCCTGTCCTTGGTGGAGTTTGCAGCTGGTGCTGCAGTTTCAGTCTGTGCCCACTAGATGTCAAGCTAACCCCACGCTGCTTCTTTCCTAACCCCCCTCTACTGCAGAATAAGGAGTTTGTGTGCCGAGGCCATGACTACGAGAGGCTGGAGGCATTCCAGCAGCGGATGCTCAACGAGTTCCCCCACGCCATCGCCATGCAGCACGTAAACCAGCCCGACCAGACCATATACCAGGCAGACGCACAGTGTATCCTTCAGTGTACATGGAGGCATGAAATAAAGTTGTGGTCAAACATGAAACCCCAACTAAGCAGATACAGTCTTGGACGTGGGGACTAAACCGACTGCATATGCATGTGTACTGTGCTGCCAGGGAGGCTCAGCTAGCCTCGTGTATACATGTACACAATTGCCCTGCAGGCGACATGAGGCACATGCTATCACGCAAACATACAGTGCTGCAAATTGCATGCAGTATACAAAATTTAATACAAATCACAATCAGACACACTAAGGCAGAGGTCCCCAATCCCAGTCCACGAGGGCCGGTGTCCCTGCAGGTTTTAGATCTCACCCTGGGTCAACACACCTGAATCACATGATTAGTTCATTACCAGGCCTCTGGAGAACTTCAAGACATGTTGAGAAGGTCATTTATCCATTTAAATCAGCTGTGATGGATCAAGGACACATCTAAAACCTGCAGGGACACCAGCCCTCGTGGACTGGGATTGGGGACCCCTGCACTAAGGTGTTGCATTTCCTTAAACACAACAACTAAGCCATGTTCCTACCAGGGACCAGGTACAAATCAACTAACCTAAGCTCAAGCTCCCTTCATTTTTCTCATTTCCATGCAGTGTTCAGATTCACTCCTATAGTATGTGGGACTTTTTAATTATTCACACCAATGTAAGGGACAACTGTTGGCCTAGATCAGGGCTGCCCAATCCCAGTCCTCGAGAGCTACTATCCTGCAGCTTTTAGATGCATCCCTACTCCAACACAGCTGAATCAAATGGTTTGATTACCTCTTCAGCATGCCATCGTGTTTGGCAAAGGCCTGATAACAAGCCATTCATTTGATTCGGGTGTGTGGGAACAAGGATGCATCTAAAAGCTGCAGGACGGTAGCTCTCGAGGACCGGGATTGGGCACCCCTGGCCTAGATAGAAGAGGGAAGAAAACAGGCAGACTTGATGACATAGTGACACAAAGACTGAAGGAAACAACAGTAAAAGAGAGAACAGACTGAAGATAGACATGTTTACCAGCTATGAAAGTGAGGCTGGTGTCTGTCTTTCTGTGTGCGTGTGTGTGTGTGTGTGTGTGTGTGTGTGTGTGTGTGTGTGTGTGTGTGTGTGTGTGTGTGTGTGTCTTTGTCACTGCGGCAAATTGCAGTCTTAGTGTAGCAGGAACAATCGCAAAAAGGTTTAAAGTATTTTGGCAGGTGTTTGTATGTCTTCCTGTCTGGAGGTTGGCAGAGTTTGTCAACACAGTAGTGTTGCAGCCCTCAAAGTTGCTGTTAGGAAATATTCCAGGTGTGCGGGTGACATCAAAATGTAAACTGATTAGAAAATGGCCTCAAGTTAAGATGTACTTTTCATTTTTGAATAGTTTATGTACGATGTGCCTACCTTTTATGCAGACGCCCCACTCAAAGTGACGTCTGAATGAAGTAGCTGCTGTGTTGTTCTCACATTAGGCCAATCAATAGTCTCTCTGATTGCTCACCCATCTGTAAATCCTTGATACAAACACTCATGCATTTCATGTGCGTCAGCTCTCCTCCCTCTCTCTGATATAGTTGTTCATCAGTGCAGGGTTTCTCATAATAAAGGAGAGGCTGGGGATTTTTGAAAGACACTTAACTCACTTTTCACTCCTTGCCTTTTTACACTGCTCAAGTTGTCAAGTCTCACTGTATGTTTTCTCATACTAGTCAAAAGAAAAACTTATTTTTCCCTCTTGCTTTACAGTGTTGGGCAAAAGTTTTGAGTCACCCATCATTTCCTTTAATTCTGCCAGGAAAAGGGGAAGTAGGTGCTGCGATTTATTGAAACATGGGGAAACATACATGACAATACAACATATTAAGCAAAAAAAAACAGCTTGTATAATCCTAACAAGCTTGGAAGTCAATATGTGGTATGATCACGTTATGATCACGTTTATTCTTCAACATAGCCTGAACTCCCTTAGGCACGTTTTATTGTCATTTCTTTAAGTAGTCTTCAGGAATAGTTCACCAGGCTTTTCGAAGGACATATAAAGATCTTCTTTGGATGTTTGATGCTTTTTTGTTGCATATTCTGTCAGGATGATCCCACACTGCTTTAATAATGTTGATCTGGGGAGGCCAGTCCATGACTAATAGTGCTCCACTGTGCACTTCTCCATCCAGATATGCATTTAATGCATTTGCAGGGTATTTGGGATCATTGTCATGCTGAAACATTGTTGCCAAGCAGGTGTTGTTTTGTTATTGATGATTTAAAATCTCACAGTACTTTTCTGCATTTATTGCATCAATTTTGAAGCGTTTCCCAAACAATGACAGAACCTTCACCATGTTTTACACATATATTACACACATTACACACAATTTGAACAAAATTTGATATGTACTGTGCATTAGAACCTGACTAACATAGGATTTTTAAGGCCGTACCGACATTTGTAATTTCTCATACTCATATATAGACCGATATATCAGATTTTGAAAAGTAAAAAGTTTTTCCTCACAGTTATTTTGTGAAGATATTAGTGAGTCTGTTCTAGAAATAATTTGACAATGCAGCTTTAACCCTCTCGAGGCAGGCGTTGCCGATTTGCAACAGTTAAAAACTAACATCCTGATTACCCCACATACATATTTTATGAGTTTTTTTTTTTTACTCAGAAGTACCACTGCAGGACTTGGTTGTGCATTAGCAACAAA
Organism: Mchenga conophoros; assembly: GCF_057382185.1. NCBI lineage: Eukaryota > Metazoa > Chordata > Actinopteri > Cichliformes > Cichlidae > Mchenga > Mchenga conophoros. The sequence goes on from NC_140542.1 coordinate 34,178,689, forward strand.
AAGTTTAATTTGAGCCTGAGAGGTTTAAAACTAAACTTTATGGTTTCAAAAACGTGTTGTCAACATGGAAGTTGCATAGTGCCCTCTGGTGGACAAACTACGCAACATCATCACTTACAACATGGTCGAAAGGTGTTTCTTCTGTCTCATCTTTTAAAAATTTCCTTTATCAGCAGTTACAAATGCTGATACACATATCAGCAAATCGCTGATATTGTCCGATGATAATAACTAGCTGATACGTTGGTCCGGCTTGACTATGCATTAGTCCAGGGGTAGCGAACTCCAGGCCTCGAGAGCCGGGTCCTGCAGGTTTTAGATGTGTCCTTGATCCAACGCAGCTGCTTTAAATGGCTAAATTACCTCCTCAACATTTCTTGAAGTTCTCCAGAGGCCTGATAATGACCTAATCATTTGAGTCAGATGTGGTGTCCCAGGGTGAGATCTAAAACCTGCAGGACACCGGCTCTCTAGGACTAACGTTCCCTACCTCTGCATTAGTCTATGCAAGAAAATGTGTGGCCAATATCTTGATTAAAGATATGCACATGAGCTCTTGCCTATGTAGGTCTTTGTTCCGATATGCATTCGGGTCATTGAAGATTTCTTTCCATTTAAGTCTGCAGTGCTTTCCCTTGTCACTCTCTCTTGCACTTTCCTTAACTTCAGGGGCTTTCAGATCTACAGATCTATGCTGTAACCCCCATCCCCGACAGTCAGGATGTGCTACAGAGAGATGGAGTGCCTGACAACATCAAAAGCTTCTACAAGTTTAATCACATCTGGAGGTTCAGATATGACCGGCCCTTTCACAAGGGCACCAAAGACAAGGAGAATGAGTTTAAGGTAAAGAAAATTTCTCTGCATTTATCTAAGGTTATCTTCTCTTCAAACCATTGATTGTGGATTAGTGCTGAGTAGAAAAAGGGAAAAAAATGAGTCTGAATGTGGAGTCACTGCAAAATGTTATGTGCTATGAAAACAGGTCTTTTTTTAATGAATATTTCAAAAGTTAAAATCATACATTTCTGAAAATTAACATTTTTCACTGATACGAAACTGCTTCGTTTACTTCCTTCTCTGCCCGGTTCATCCATCATGGGCCATGTAGGGAGTGATAGTTTGAACCAGTGCTCAGGTATTACTTTGTGTATAGTGCATGTTTTATTCATTGTGACTCCGGTATCAGTAATTATACACAGGAACTCGGATACTAGTCAGAGCAGTGTACTGCTTGGTGCAAATGAAGCCTGTACAGCGTGATGCAGTTACACACACTCAAACAGTCAGGCAGATGCACACACTCTAAACAGATATGCACACCCGACACACAGACGCGGATATTATTGTCATAAATATTCTGCTTTAATGCACACGCTTCATGCAGCCTTCTCATCTCACTTCCATCAAGGCTATTTGGCCAAATTTAATCGTGATATCATATTTCCATCAGGACTGGATATTTCTGGTCCTTACTATTAGATGGAAATAATATCTATAATAAACTTTGACATTGTGACAAGAGTATGCCGCAGGAAGGATATGGTAATAAACTGAAGTAGGAAAGAAAGCTTTTCTTGAAGTTTCTATCTGCATGACAGAAATTGCTTTTTTATGTGAGATTCTGCTTTCAACTTCCTGCTCTTAAACTGCAGTGCATGTTTTTTTTCTATCTTTTTTTTTTTCCTCAAGACTTGTTCAGGAGGATTTCTTGGCCTTAAAAAACATAAAATCAATAAAAGGGCAGCAATGTTGTGCAGTGCGTCGGAAGACCTTTCTTCAACCTGAGGACACTGGATCAATAGTGCATGTCAGCGCTCATCTGCTTTGCTGGAGTGTCCTTGAGCAAGATACTGTCTCTAAATAAATGAAGCTATACTGTGTTAGCATCTTGATCATTAGAAGGCCTTTAGAAGGGTCAGCTGAACAAAAACGCCCCCAAAGTTGTGAAAGGATTACCGATTTTTGAACACCCTGGACAGGTCGCCAGGGCTAACACATAGACACAGACAACCATTCGCACCTGCATTCACAACTATGGGCAATTTAGAGTTACCAGTTAACCACAATTGAACTCAGGACCTTCTTGCTGTGGGCAACAGTGCTAACCACCGTGCCGCCCAAAGTAAAAATGCATGGATCACATATCCATAACTCAATTGCCCTTTAGCCCCAGTTAGTATACCAAGATGTTAAACTAACATGGTAGCATGCCCACTACACATCAGATTGTGATCAACTTAGAACACCATTACTAGCATTTGGCATGACACATCATTGTGGCATTGAGGTTACAGTTCACGAGAAAAACTAGCATGCTAGCAGTTTTTAAAAACCAGCATGGCTGTAGACACTTAAACATGCTGTTGTTCTTATTAAGTAATAGCAAGCCTGTAGATCTTGACAAGGAGGGACGTTTCTAGTGCTAAGTACAGGACAGTACACCCCCCCCCCCAAAAAAAGATAAAATAAAATAACTGTTTGCCGTCTATATGTAACATGTCTATAGTGTTGTTTCACTTGTATTATAAATCTATTATATTTAGAGCCTGCTGTTAATATTAAAATTTCATAGCTTGCGTGCTGTCTTAATGACCTTTTGAGAGGCTGGAAATATAACAAGCATGCTGGCTGACAGCATAACTGTTGGAGAGGATATTAGACATATGACATATGAGTAAAAGTGTGTTTTTGGGTTGTAGGCATTTTTATATTTTCCTTTAACTGTGGATCAACAATTAAATCCTGAACAGTGCTGCCACTAAGATATGTGTACAGCAAGCCTAAGTATTTATGGATTTTTTTTATATGTTTAGCAATCAGCTAATGCTCATGGATGTATTGTGTGAATGCAGAGTCTGTGGGTGGAGAGGACAACTCTGACTCTGATCCAGAGTCTTCCAGGCATCTCCCGCTGGTTTGAAGTTGAAAAGAGAGAACTGGTGAGTGTGTCCCAGTCTGATGAAATAGCAGTGAACATAGCATAGCATAAACACAACACACAGCCATTTGACACAAGGGACACAGTGATACTTTCTTTTTTTTATTATTCTGCAGGTTGGAATTTAGAGTAATGACAGCCAATACACAAGTATTGATCCAAGTCATTAGACTGAGCAGCAATCATGACCTAAGTCATAGGTTTGGGGCTATTGGATGTTCAGTTTCCGCAATTGGTTTGATTGGATGTCACGCTAAAAGTGTTACTCTATGATGGCTGTGGAGTGCAGTAGCATTTAAAATGGAGACTGGCAAAAGCTCAATTAGCAAAAGGATTAAGCTTTGTGTGAGAAGGAAAAAATACAGAAAAAGAAATCAGGATGAAGGAAAAAATATTTCACTGTGCCTTCACGAGTATGTGACAAAATGTCCATATGTTAATGTATATTTAAAAAAATAGTACTTAGTTTTAAATGAAGCTGCTACAATAATTCTTTATAATAATGGTTAATAAATTGATACATGTAGGTGTTTTTTGTTTTTTGGTAAATAGCACAAATATAATTAAAGATACTGACCCAGCTTTGCAGCTGCCTCACTCAGAGCGCAGTTTTCACTGAAAAGGCTCTTTAGAGCATTTCCAACAAATTTAACAAGAAGCTGGTATCGAGTGTTTACTTCTAAAAAGACTCATTTTGGATGTCAAGTAAACCACATAATGTGTAAATAGGCTGGTGCTAAAACTTTTACCATATCAACTTAAAAGGTCCAAATGATTTTGGCAACATTGTATTTTTTTAAGCAGCTTTTCAAATTGCTGTATTTTAGGAGAAAAAACAGCTCTGTTCTGGGACAAAAAAGTGGTCAAAACTAAAGTATTACAAGCTGAAATATCCTGATTTGTAGAACCTAATATGTTTTAAACTGCCTCACCTTTCACTATAAAGGACCTCAGTAGCATTTATTATTTAGCAGACCCTCTAAAATTCCCACATTACTCAAATACCTTATAGATATTTTAGCTTCCAGATATTATTTGTAAAGCTCCCTTTAGAGCTTCATATAAAAAGCTACAAAATGTTTCTTCATCCTTCATGTGTACAGGTGGAGGTAAGCCCACTGGAGAATGCGATTGAGGTGATCGAGAACAAGAACTTGCAGTTGCGCACATTGATCTCCCAGTGTCAGAGCCGGCAGATGCAGAACATCAACCCTCTCACCATGTGCCTCAACGGGGTCATCGACGCCGCAGTCAACGGGGGACTGGCCCGCTACCAAGAGGTATGAATGGCTTGCTGGAGGATAAGGTTGGAGGATTTTAGAGACCTAAGCAGGAATGAGAGGCAGTGACATATGGATTACCTAATGATGCATGAAGGTGGCTTAAAATGGAGAGATGTATGGACAGAAAGTGTTTTGTGGAGGGGTGGAGCGGATGAACAGATGGATGGATGGATGCATTGATGGCTGGATGATGGCTTGACCAAATAGATGGATGAGTGGAAAACTGGAGGGGGCGGAAGTGGGAAAACAAGATGGATGGGTAGTGTAGGAATAGGTCGGTGGGGGGGATTTTTTTGGTCAGATAGAATGATAAGGTGGATGTGGGGGGAAAAGAGGCGGGAGGTCAAATAATGTTAGATAGAAGAATGGAAGGAGTTTCAGGGATTAGATGGCTAATGTAGTCCTAAAACTTGGAAAGAAGTTGCCATGTTTGCAAATTACTGAATTTTAATGCCCTAAAAATAATTTTCACAATGTTCTCTAACAAATTATATATAAATACGCCGCTCGTGTATTTTGAAGCAAGTATGTATTGCAGAGAGAACAATTGCTAAAATGTGTTTAAGTAAAACTAGATGGGAACATCGTCAATGTAACACCAAACACAGGACCAAATTGGTGGTGTACTTAGCTTAATGTTAGCATTTTTGCCGCTATGTTCATGGCTGTGCTTTAAGCTTTATCTGTGAAAAAATGAGTAACAACCACAGCTAGATTAGCTAGCATAGGCTCCGGAACAGCTTATTAGCATGCATGGAGATTACAGCACCAATACTTTATTTGGCAGAGACATAATGCCAGTTCTTTATAGTGCTACAGTCATTAGTAAAGATTCTAAGAATCTCAATCAGTGTGGGTGTACAACTCGCAACTTTACCTCATTACCTAACCCTTCTGGTGACATCCACCAAGTTTAGCTAATTATATACCAAGCCGAATTCTTAAAGAGGCAGAGCGCCAGATTAATAAAGTGCAAAAATCTTCCTAGTCATATCTTCCAATCACACAAACTTATAGTATTTATATGATGAAGTGGTAACAGATTGGTATGGAAAGTTGAAATATGGGCAATTTCATCGAGAGCTCCATTTACTGCTGCTTTTTTTAAATGCTCCTTGAGTGGAGACACTTTAACCATTAGGAGCTCAATTCAAAAGAAAGAAGACTAGAAAAGAAGAAATAAAGATTTTTTTTTTTTTGTTCTCCACAAATTGAGTGGACTCGGCTGCCTTCTCTGTGTCGCATAGCAACCGCTGTGACAATGCATGTGTGTTCTGTGGAACATATACTGTATGTGTGTGCTTGTGAGTGAAGCGCATGTCCTCAGTACAAGTACCCTATTAAGGGTTGTAGGACGCCGATAAGAGCCCAAAAATAAGCATTTTAGAAGTGCTTTTTATCTTTGCTGCCACTATTTTGCTGAAAACCAAAAAAAATCTGTATAAAATGTTGCAACTTACAAAATATTTCCTCCCGTTTTACACATTGTTTACAAGGTTAGGTAAATATTGATATGCATAGAGATGTTGTTCCTCTGGGTAAACACTGACCAGCGTCTCCTTCAAATCTTTTGTAATTTATATTTTTACATAAATAACAGAATGTGATCATACCACATGAGCCTGACACAGATTTGACCTTTTTTGTTTTGTTTTGTTTTATTTTTTAATTTTTTTTCTGCAGCAGACACATTGGCACCAATATCAGCAGCTCATTTTTCTTGGCAGAATATATCATGCGGTGCCCAACAGACTGCATCTATAAATCTATTAATTTACCCGCGTAATGCCGATTGACAGCTGTGGAGGTTTGCTCGGCTCCAAATGAAGGAGAAATTGTCGTTATTAATATTCAGATTTATTGCTGCAGTTTGAGTTGAAACCCTTGAGGGGGAATGCTGTCTGATTTATTCCCCCCCTCCCCTCAGCATTCCGTCTCTAATTGGACTTTTCTAATGATTAACTGAGCCACTCCACGGTGAGGTCTCACTCCCTGCAGCCCGACGAGAAATTTCCATCATTTGTAGAAAATTATTGATTAGTTTTTTGATGCCGTTTTTGGGGGTCTTGTATAGAATTCCTGGTGAAACTCAGTACTTCTCTCTTTGAGCGTCCCACCTCACCATAGAGTAATAATGTTTATGCAATAAGATTTTTTTTTTTTTTTCTGTTTCACAGTTTAATAAGAGGGAATATTATATCCACCACATACTAATTTATGCCATCTTGATAAAGATCTGAGGATGCCTGTCTGGAATAATAAGGTTCCTTATTTTATTGAAGTTTCATAGTCTGCAAGCCGCATGCATCCTTTGATAGACATCTATGTGTGTGTTTGGGAGTGCATATGTCTGAAGCAGCCTTCAGCTTCTCTTCTCTTAAGTGTCTCGTTGGAGATAGACAGCTGTGTCCTTGAGAGAGGAGCCGTGCTGATCTTTTTAGTGAACTCCTCCTTACCTTTCAGTCTCGTTTTCTTTTGGGGTTTTTTTGTGTGTGAGTGTGCGGCAGATTCATAAGCAGATTGTGAGGTGGGCCTTTTCATCGGTTCTCCCTCGCTTTGTGTACTCTGATGCAGATTGAAAGGGATTTAACATAATCTGTAGACAGACTGCAAGTGTTGATGGCATTGTAAGCAGGAAAGATCTTGCATTTAATGTATGAAAGTGACAACCCCCCCCCCCCCCCCCCCCCCCCCAAAAAAAAAAAAAAAAAAAAAAAAAAGCAAAAGCAAAAAAAAACAGTTATCATCATTCAAAGCAGACCAGGGCATTTTTCATCTTATCAGTTTCTCCTTTAAGTCTTTTTTTCTTTTTCTTTTTTGAAGGCAGTGTCTGGGAAAGTGAATAGAAAGCACAGTCTGCAAGCCACAATCAAGAAGGATGATGTTTCTAAAGAGACATGATCTCTAGCAGAGCACAATGACACGAATGAAAGGGGCTTTTAAAATCGCAGACCAAATTGGCTCTTAAATCAAAGCAAAATCAATGCTTTGATTTCACTAACATCCATTTGGCACTGTATTTTTCGCCTTCTATTTTTAGCCACTATGTACTTTAATTCTGCCCACTGAACCTGATATTAATATTGCAACACAAATTTGCCAGACAGGACTTTTCAACCCTGCATTTTAGTAGGATGTGAATTTTTTTTTAACTCAAATTTTTCTCAGTTTTTGTGAACATTTTAAATGGAAAGTACTCAACAAATAGCTGTGTGGACACTAATTCGCTGTGTCAGGCAGGCTGCAATTCAGGTAGCACTGCTGTGGAGAGGGGAAAAAAAGCCCGCTGCTTCAGCTCCCAGGGCATACATAACAGATGTTCTGCATTTTTGCCTCTGTGCAGGCCTTTTTCGTGAAGGACTACATTATGAATCACCCCGAGGACGGAGAGAAGATCGGGCGACTGAGAGAGCTCATGTTCGAGCAGGTTGGAAACATCACTTGAGCTCATGATGTCTTTTTAAATGCAAAGACAAGATGAATCATTTTTATCACCTAAATTTGACTTTCAGTTATTGTGCACTTTTTTCTGTTTGTCCTGCAGGCACATATATTGGAGTATGGCCTCGCGGTGCATGAGAAGTTTGTTCCTCAAGATATGAGACCCCTGCACAAGAAGTTAGTTGACCAGTTTCATCTCATGAAGTCCAGTCTAGGCATACAGGTAGGCATCGACTTTAAAGAAAGCTTTTTAAAATGCTGTACATGTGTAACTCAATGATAGATTCTGATTTTATGTTAAACAGAGGTTCGTTTACCTAATGGATGTCATTCATGTGTAAGGATGATTAAAGCTGTCTAACATGTGTTCCTTTATTTTCCTCAAATTACTTATCAGAGTCTTCGAGCCTTAATGGAAACAAACAGTGAATGTGACAATAGAAACTGACTGCTGTGCTAAGAATTCTGAGTAAATGACCCCTTTATTCCTCTAAAGGGGAAAACCACCCCTCATTAAACAAACTGCCTTCATCTACATGTTGTGTGTTTTATTTATATACCTCACGCTGGCACAAAGAAGCATTTAATCATGTGCACTTTCTCCCCCTCCCAATTTAAAAAAAACCCCAGGAGTTTCCAGCGTATGTGCGTGCGAGTCCGGTGCACTTCACCAACGGAAGCCCGCGGACGTGCAGGAACTCCGTGCCCAGCATCATTAGCCCAGATGGCGGCAGAGGAGTTGCCAGGCGGAGGTGACGGCTCTTTTCTTAATTTCCGTAGCTTTACGCGTATGTCTCTGTCTTTCTCAGCTAATTAAATTAACAAGTGAGGAAAACGTATTGCTTTTCAATGTCAATTACTTCTCTGGTTTATTATGCCAAGTCACCCAAAAAGATCTTTAACTTCCATCTCTGGAGTGCATAAAATTTCTCCTTCGTATTCTCTCACCTTCCTTTACTCGGTCTATAAGCGCTACCCTTCAGTGCAGACCTTTGTTCGCATCTTACTTTCTTTTTCTTTTTGTGTTTCCATCTCACCTCGAACGTCATGCTCTCTGCCTTTTCTCTCTTCCTCCTTCAGTTCTTTACTGGCTTAGCTCAGTACAATAGGTGTGGGTGGCTGGCTGGCACCCACAGGGATGTTTTCTGTGTGGCTGCTGTCGGGCCAGCAGGCAGACTGTGTGTGTGTGTGTGCGTGCATGCATCCGTGTGTGTTTTGATGTGTTCAGTGACCCTGCCACTTCGTCTACCTGCGACATTCTGCCTCCAGAGTCTGATCCCGCGGGGCACAGCCACACACAAGAAAGATGGAGACGCACACATCACCTCAATCTCCCTGTGACATTTCGTATTTTTGCTTGTTGAGTTCTGATTTCTTTTTTCCTTTTTTTTCTATTTTCCAGTTTCCAACGAAGAACCAGGTCACATCTCTTTCTTGTGCCTTTTGGCAGCATGATGGAATGCTGTGATTGATGAATCAGTTGCCTTCTAATCTGGTATTTTCTGTTTCTCTGTTTGTCTATTTTTTTTTTCTTTTTATTGGCCTTACTGCTGCTGAATCTTTGGTGAGTGAACCACTTTTAAATCTAATCATGTATAATAGTATGAAACTTCACCCTTTGTATTGTAAACCATCATAACCCTCTCTCTTTCGCCTTTAGCCTCTTCAGCTACCCTGCGGTGAACCGTTACTCCTCGTCCTCTCTGTCATCTCAAGCCTCCAATGAAGTCAGTAACATCACAGGGCAATCGGAGAGCTCGGATGAAGTCTTCAACATGCAGGTAGTCTCCCTTTGTGCCTTTGCCTACACGCCCACACAAAGGCACTTAACCTAGTAGATTGAGTCTATATCCCAGCATTTGCCCTCCTCCTCCCTTCAGATTTCACTTGCAATGCTTTTTAATCCACTCTCACTCTATTTCACTGCTATTTCTCCTCTGACCCTTTTTCTCTCTATCTTCCACTCTTGCTCGTGTGAAACGCAGTCTGTCCGTGCAAATTGTCATGATTATATCAAATAAGGACATAGTGCTTTGTGTGGGCCCGTCCGGGGAGCCCCGCTGGAGTCTAATCTAAACTAGATTTGGCCAATTCAGAAAGCTGCCGACAACTCCTGGCAGGCTGTCTCCCGCACCTGGCAGGCTTGGAATAACAGGAAGAGGGGAAAACACGGGAGGGAAAAAAAATGTTGTCAGGGATGTGACTGAAGCTGTTACAAAGAGTTAGTTTGTGCTTCTTTTTTTCTTAAGTTTACAGAGCAGGTAGAATTTAGTAAAAGTTGGACGAATCATAATTTAGAAATATATTGTTTTCGTTTTTTAATTGATTGAAAATGGCCATCACTATTTTGTTTCAGTCAGATGTTACTATATTTAGTTAGCAAGGTGTATCCACACACTGCAAAAGAGCATCACACATGTGAATGCAAATTAATGCTATGTAACAAACCAATAAATAATAAAAGAACGGGTTCTTAGAGCACGGTTTTCAAACATAAGGCCCAAGGGCCAGAGCTGACCTGCCAGAGATTCCAATCCAACCGACTGGACATCTTTGAAAAATGTGAAAGAGGGCATAAACTTTAGACTTCATAACTTTTACAGCTTTTCCTGCTGATAAATGGTAAATGGCCTGCATTTGTATAGCGCTTTTCTAGTCCTTAAGGACCCCAAAGCACTTTACACTACATTCAGTCATTCACCCATTCACACACACATTCACACACTGGCGATAACAAGCTACATTGTAGCCACAGCTGCCCTGGGGCGCACTTATAAGCAAACAACTAGCAGTAAAGCAGCCTGTGTCATCACATACTGAGTAAACAAAGTGGCCACATCTCCAGGAATGAATACTTTTAAGCCTTAATAAAATTTAAACAGATGAGTTAGCAAAACTGCCACAGCCTTTTCTGTGCTAGGCAGCAACTATACAAATTCTTCAAGTGAAGTTGGGCATTTTAACATCGCCATCTACGGGACTGAGTATCTTCTGAAAGCCACCTCAAGTGGACAGTTGAGGAAGTGCACTTTAATGATAACTTCTTTATTCCACTGTTGCTTAGTACTGTTTTTTTTTTTCTACTTACTGAGAAAAAGGTAAATGTTACAGACAAAACTTATAATAGATGCTCAGCTTTGCACAAACTAGATTAGAAACCAAGCATGTCCAGTATAAGCCAACCAAACTGGGATTTTGTTTTGGTAGATGTATATTGTATTAATTATAAATTTTCATGATATTCTGTAGTTTGATGGTGGTATTGATGTACTCATCATTTTTGTTTTTTCCACCTGCAGCCCAGCCCATCTACCTCGAGCCTCAGCTCCAACCATTCTGCCTCGCCCAACGTCACCAGCTCGGCCCCGTCCAGTGCCAGAGGTGAGTCTGGCACTCAGCAACACCACTTATTGTACAAAAACTATACACAATAGTCTTTTAGCTGATATTTCAATCCACACAGAGGAAGCAGACAGAGATTCAGCTGGACAGTCTGAACCTTTGACCTTTCACTGACACAATGTTCTCTCAATACACCGCAGCATCCTGTCTGGTGAGGTTCGAGAGGTTAGATGATGGCTAGGGATAAATGCGGAGGAGGTTGACAGGGGGAAGAAAAGAGAACAATGAGGAGGGAGCATTGAATGGATAGTGCGAGCCTGAAACATAGAAGGAATACAAAATGAGTCCAAAGAAAGAAAGAAAGAAAGAAAAGGAAAGGAAAAAAAAGTGCTGAGAGAAATGCTGTTGAAAGAAACATGGAGCTAGTGAAAATGCAAGAGAGAGTAAGAGATCATTTTAGCTGAGTATCCCTCTTGGACTTCAGCACAATCTCCTGTCCAGGCCGGTGTCATCCAAGCCTCCTCTGCGGTGCATTTTGAATGTCTAATGCCTTCTCTTGCTCTCATCTCAATGTGTTTTGCGTGATCCCCGTCATAAAAAGTAAGAATATATGAAGACGTTTATGGAAGCGTACACACTCCCCTTTGGCAAGGTGCTGACAGCGGCTGACGCCCTTATAAAAGTGCCCTCTGTCTACCCATAAAGCATGTTGAGAATTATTGCTGCTGTGGTGTTATCTGAATAAGAGCCAACGATGGGCATTTCATGCTCATATGATAGCCTTCCAAGTGCGGTAACATTCACTAATGGATCAGCATCCATACAATGGCTCCAGCAGCTGAGGAGAAGTGCTGTGAAAAAACCCCCAGAAACGTACCAACATGTGTGTGGGGGCGGGCTTTTGTGTTCGTCTCCGTTGGCGTGTTACATATGTTATAGTGTCGAACTCCAGCACATGTCTCTGTTGTGATTGTCCAGTGTAACAGAGGAGGTGAGGAAGTGAGGAGGGTGTGTGTGTGTGTGTGTGTTAGTGTGTGTGTGTGTGTAGGAGTGGCCAAGCCATTTATCATGTTGTGGAAGTAGTGAGGCTGAAAGAACGGTGGAGAGGCTTGGGGGGAGAAAGAGAGATTGGCCTTTCCTGATTGCCAGTGTTTGCGGGTAATAGCCTAACACCTTGCTGTCGTTTGGTCCCTTATGCGTTTGTGTATTTACTTGTGTGTGTGTGCGTCTGTGTGTCTGTTACCGCTCTAATGTCTCATGCCATCCATTCCAGGATCCCCTCAGATGGCAGAGAAACACAAGCATTCCAGAGAAAATGCCTGTCTGTCTCCACGAGAGAGACCGGTCAGTGCCATCTTCCCCAACCCCCTCGATCCTGCACAGGTCAGCACACACAAATACTTGAAATGTGCAATTCACTTGTATTTTTATTTTTATTTCTATTTATTCTATTTATCCCCTTCGTATATTTTATTTATATTTGTCTCTGTATTTGTGTGTGTGTGTGTGTGTGTGTATGTGTGTGTATATATATATATATATATATATATATATATATACATGTGTATATATATATATATATATATATATATATATATATACACATACACACACACACAATATTCTGTAACTCTGTAACTTCTGTCGGTGCTGTGCTTTTTGGAAATCGAATTTCCCAGAGGAACCCACCCAAGGGATTAATAAAGTTCTATCTTATCTTATCTTATTTGCACTTACAAATACGGCATTCAAATACGCCTTTTATAGCTATAGTGCATATGTCATAATACCTCGTGTTCCCTGTTAGAATGCGTTTCAAGTGTTATGTTCAATTTGAAGTACACCTCAGTGACTGTTAACAAGCGAGCATAGAGACACTGGAGTTGTGAACTGTTTTCCGCTTTGTGTTGCATGAAGGTCTCTTCTTGTCAGTTCAGCCTGTTTGCACAAAATAATAAATGACTAATCCCATCCCTTTTTGCAAAGGGTCTGGCTTTCATAAGCAGTGTATTAGGTTGTTTTAGAGAAAAAGAAATGGTAACGCAAGAAGATACATTACATAACTTTGTTTTTTCAAAGTTATGTAAAAGCATTGTTTTGTATTTAGTGCCTTTTGTATCCTTTTCCATACTTCTTTGTATCAACTGATAGAGCGTAACGCTCTGATCACTGGCACGTGAAGTGAATAACACTCATCATGGCACCTGTTAGGAAAATAGGCAAGTGTAAGGGAGTTTGAGTGAGTTTAACAGAAGCCACGTTGTGATGTTAGATGAGTGGGTCAGAGCATCTCCTAAACTGTAGCTCTTGTTGGGTGTTCCTGATCTGCAGTGGTGAGTGTCTATTAAAAATGGTAAAGGAAAGAACAGTGGGTAACCCACGACAGGGTCACGGGTGCTCAAGTTTCACTGATGCACATGGGGAGTGAAGGCAAACCTGTGTGGTCTGATCTAAAAGACAAGCTGATAGAAGGGTGTCAGAATACACAACAGTGGGCACATGAACATTAGAACTGGACCACGGAACAATGGAAGAAGGTGGTCTAGTTGGATGGCTGCCTGCGTGTGTGTCGCTTATCTTGGGAACACCTGGCACCAGGATGCACTATGAGAAAAAGACAAGATGGTGGAGGCTTTGTGATGCTTTGGTCAACGTTCTGCTGGGAAACTTTGGGTCCTGCCATCCATGGGGATGTTACTTTGACATGTACCACCTCCATAAGTATTGCCACAGACCGTGTAGATCAGGGGTGGGCAACTCCAGGCCTCGAGGGCCGGTGTCCCTGCAGGTTTTAGATGTATCCTTGAACCAACACAGCTGATTTAAATGGCTAAATTAGCTCCTCAACACGTCCTGAAGTTCTCCAGAGGCCTGGTAACGAACTAATCATGTGATTCAGGTGTGTTGACCCAAGGTGAGATCTAAAACCCGCAGGACACCGGCCCTCGAGGCCTGGAATTGCCCACCCCTGCTGTAGATCATTTTATGGAAGCAGTATTCCCTGATTGGTGTGGCCTCTTTCAGTAGGATAAGGCACATTGCCACAAAGCAAAAATGGTTGAGGATTGGTTTGAGGAGCACGGGTTTGTTGTCCAATCAAGCATCTGTGTGTTGTGCTGGACAAACAATTTGGTTCCATGGAGGCTCCACCTCACAACGTACTACTTAAAAGATCTGTTTGTAACATCTCGGTGCAGATACCACAGCATACCTTCAGGGGTCTAGTGGAGTCCATGCCTTAATAGGTAAGGGCAAAGGCAGGGACCAACATAATATTGAGCAGGTGATCACAGTGTTATCCCAGATTGTTGTATATACTATTACAGTGGTAGATACTTATATTAAACTTGGATTAGGTATCAAGTAAGGAGGTTGGCATATTTATAAAAGTAAACGAGAGATAGCTACAGAGTTACAGGGGAGGAGATTAAGGCTTGTGTCTGAAAGTGAAGGTTCCCAACCTCACAGTGTTAACTTGAAAAACATGAACATCCAGCATGAACTATCTGAAAAAATAAGTTTAGGTTCATAAAGTCAACGGCGCCACTGTGTACTTACATGACAACTAGGCTGCAGTGCCGATGGGGGAATTTTTCGGCAAGAGGCATCCAGCCACCGAGCTTGAAATCCCGTTTCATGCGCCACTAACAGCGGGCAAAAGCTGAGGATTACAGCGGTGAGAAAACCGATAACATAATCTACTGGAGCTTATATCACTCCACTCTTGAATTCTGGGTCAGTTTTTTGGTTGAATTCAGCAGCTATGGTGCTGTTTTTCATTCCCGAACACTGTGAAGCACTGCAGGGTTGACCACTGCTACCTAACTTAATAGACGCCACGCTCAAAACTGGTGGTTTTGGCTGAAGTGAGTGTGCTATTTATTTATTTTTTCTTAGGAGGGTAATGAATGGAGGAATAGTAATTTTTCTTTCAGTTGTGGCCCTTACAGATGGTTCTTTTGCTATTAGTCCTGCTCATGGCACAACCTGTCATCCAAGTGTGTGGCTGCCTGATTTTAACAAAAAAGGCAAAGAAGAAGCAGGGTCTATATTTGTCCAGCACTGCAGCCACACGTAAGGTGCATACTGGGGCAGAAAACAAGGTCACCTTTGCAATGTACAATATATTTCAATGAGTGACTGTCAAAAAAAAAAGGCTTCCGGATGAGGGCACACGCCGTAAGGCTATTCGTAGCATAGAAGTGCAGTTTTTCAAGAGCTGCTGATGTTACTCATGTTTTATTAAAGTCAAACAGTCCAGCTCACTTTTTTCCTGTTAGCAAGAAAGATAAAATAAATAAAAATCCTTTACAGCCAACTAATGCTACAACAACAACAAGAGCCGACACGAACGCTATGATATTGCAGCTTCTTTTCTCGATGAAGGACAGACTGTAACACAATCGCACACTCCATCTGCAGTGACAAAGCCACGATAAGAGAAAAATAATGTTTGCCTTTCAAGGCCATTCATCTCTTGCGGTCAGTGCCTGTCACTGTTCACCTGTTTTTCTTCCCCCTGTTTGTGTTGAGTCATTTGAAGTTTGGAGGTATTGATGTTAGGGAGGCGAACAATTATTTCCAACCTGACAGCAATGAAAGACTCGCTATTAGCTGCTAATGGAATATTGATTATTAGAGACATTGATCGCTTGTATCATTTACTGTAATTAGAGCAAGAGACTAAGAATAAGGTACCTTATTTATAGGTTTTCTTTTTTGGGGGGGTATGGAAAGGTGCGGAGAGGGTTCACCCACTTCTGCAAAATCCAAATCTCTGCTATGAAGGTCACGCACAGCAGCCTTTCTTCGTTACTCTTCTTCTTTTATCCTGTTCTGTTAAATTTGTCCCAATGCTTTTTGCTTTTCAGGTCAGTGATTCTGTTACAAATACAATTCTGTGCAGTATGTGCTAGACAATAATTTGGACAACTTCTTCCTTGTGCAGAGAGCCCCTGCTCATCAGATAGGCGATACCACTTTACCGAGGAGTGACCCCAACCTCTCAGCGCCAGATAAAGGTAAAAACACTTTGTTTAACATATTTCTTATGTCCTTCAAGTGTTCCCTCTCCTTCCAGGGAAACGATGCTATCTCACGTAGTCGCTCTTTTGCATTAAACACATTTTTTGATGCTCTGTTTCTTATTGTCGATTCAGAAATGGTTTATTTCTGATTCTATGGTGGCCCTGAGATGCAACGCAACAAAAATTAAAACAGGGCATTTTAGAAAACACAACGACAGCTGAAAAGAGCTAAATGTTCTTCACTTTATGATTCTGTCCTTTCAAACTAAGCTTTATTATAATGCAGGAGCAGGTAATGGGTAATGTACCTATTAAGTAACTAACTAGGCAGCTCATTCTTTCTCTTAACAAAACCTGCTTTAAAGAGACAGATTTTAGGGCCAACTTGAAAGAAAGACAGATATGAAATATGAAAGTGAGGTCAGAGGTCAAAGGTGACATGATATTTGGATGCAAACTATAATGTGACATTTAGAATTCTCATATATCATTTAACCTTGAAGACAAAGTCAGAGTTCCAAACTAATGTAATATTTAGAATCCCTATATATCATTCCCTATATGCTGTCAATACAAACAATGGCAGTATGAAACATAGCTTTAAATCGCTCTATATAGCATTATTATCACAGATCAATAATATGGGAGGTCATATATAATAATATATGGAGAGGGCAGAGGTCAAATGTGATGTAATTGATAAGATTTTTGTCAATTTTCAACCAATTAACCATTAAATTGACCTCAAAGACCTTAGTGGATGTAAACCAAATTTTAATGGATCGTTAATGTGACCTCACTCTCCCCCACTACAAAGTTTTATCGGGATTCATTCAGAAAGTTTTTGCGCTATTTTGTTGACAGACAGAATTGCACACAGACAAACAATAGCAAACAGAAAATCTTGGCGGAGGTAACGAAAAACTATCCCACTATTTCCGCGCCTTTGTTTTTTGGAAACATCTCTGTGCTGTCTGAAATTTAGTGATTTCTAAAATCTTGCTTGTGTTTTACAAAATAAGCACAAACCCCAATCATACACACACACAAAGCTCTCTCCATTGATGCTTATGCTACTGTACAGAGTAGCATTTTATCTGTCCAGACATGCGGTATGTGTGTGTCACAGTTTGGCCACAGATTGACTGAAGGCATTTTTATTTGTTTCCACACAACTGCTTCTGGCCTCGAGATACAAACACACACATAAACACTCACATACACACAGACTAGATTATAGCGTTTTCTAATCCATCATTCTGAAAGAGTGAAAAAAAGAGCAGGTACTATCCCTACAGTACTGATGGACACATGTGACATTCCTGTACGAGCGCATATGGATTAGTTCGGCCCACTCGTTGTGATTTAGCTCAGCACAGATAAAGGGAGATGCACATGTCTTGTATTTTCTGGGTATACCTTCCATTTGAGGCAGAATGTTAACAGCCTCAATTATAATTTCAAAATACTTAAACAGTTATTGCCGTTTCTTGCAGCAAAATAAAAAAGAACAACTCTCAGAGCAGTTCCTTTATATAATTATTGAGGATTTGCAGAAAATGCACCTTAAAAAAAAGAGTAAAGAGCGGGGATGCGGTAGCTTCCTTGTGACTTGCACACAAACGCACACCTTTCCATGTGATTCAGCTGTGATCTGTAAATAATGCAGCGAGAGATGCACAATATGGTGTCGAGACACCTACAGGCACATAACGTAGTAAAAGGTGTTAGAATTAACACGAAACCTGCGAGTGAACAAGTGGCATTATCCGCGATGAACCTTTATTTCTGACTCTGGAAAGTGTTGTTTATAATGTAAAATTAGAGGAATATTGTTTTGCTTTATTTTTTGTTAAAGGGCTGCTCAGTAGTTGAGTCCAGAGTTGAGTTGAGGCCTACCACAACTTTCGAAACTGTGACCTAAGTACTCACTCACAACGCACCGACAGCAAAAACCCAGTTTGTACTGGCAAAATGCCTTAGTAAATCTGCCCCAAGGTTACCCTTTAATGCAAAGTTAGTGAATGATCTAACTCAAATGCCTCCAGACATTAAAGAAGAACTTTGTTTGCATTCTGACCCCAGATGACAAATTCAGAGTGCACAACTCAGTAAATGTTGAGCAAGCATGCTCCTGGTTGTGTTTCTAAACATTGCCCAAGCTGCTTTCAGACTAGGGCTATGGGGACTATTTCATTGAAGATTTCTCTTTGGTTTCTGGGTTGAAGACATGATTTTTCAACATGAAGTTTGAGTCAGTTTGATACAGCAAGTATCAAGTTAGAGGTCCATGGTGAAATCACAGATGGACGTGTGCAAGTGGTCAGGAGAGGATCTAAAAATAACAGGAGCCCTGCAAGCGGTCAAGATGTGACTAAAGCAGATCTATTTCATTCTGATAAGGTTTTTGATTTTTAGGCTAAGATTTCAAACATTTTTGATGCCAACATGTGCAATCAGCACAATCACAATTATACAGGACGCACCAGAAATTATCACTAGATTGCATTTGGTCAGTTGAAGACAGTGAAGCTTTCAAAAGGCTGGAGGTAATTCAGTGTGGCAACAAAAGAAGGCCAGACCCCAAAAAAAGTGGCAATGCCATTTTGAAGCTGGCTGGCCACAAGCTTCTTAAAACAGAACACTAGATAAACAACAATCAGAGTTCAAAACACAGCTTTTTTGGGATAATTTTAGACCAATCAAAAACTCTGAAAAAAATTGCCTAATCAGGACTTGTTATGAGCAACAACCCTTGCAAATGTCATGAGTCTCTCATGGAGGATTTGCTAAATCCTGAAGTATGTGGCATCACATTTTTCCATCCCCCGTAGAAATGATGAGGAGTGAATTCTGTCATGTGTAATAATCCAAACTGTTCTATTTTGGCAGATGGAAGTCATGTTGCATCTGATCGCTCATCACAAGCAGCTGATTGATAATTTCTTCTTTTGGGATCTTTAAATGGTTGAAATTGTCTCTGTGCTCTAAACTCAGCAAACACTTTGCAGTTTAACTTGTGGTCGTCATCAGATCGCACTCAATATGTTGTCAACAATCATACCATCCATTTAAATGTGCAACATTTCACTGTGTTCTCATGTTATCCTGTGTAACCCATACCTTGTCATGTGACATGTCATGTTTTTGTGTACTCTAAAGTGAGGCCCGCTCCCAGTAGTTGGAGCCTAGACAGTGTCAAAGAGGGTATGCCACACTCCTCTGACTCTGGTGGCAGAATGCTATGCCCTCCTGTACCTCCTAGGCCACCGTACTCAGGTAAAAGGAAAAAAAAAAAGCTGATCCAAGAAAGTGCTCCAGTGACGAATGGTACTAATTTTCCAGTCTGACTTTTGACACCCGTTGCTTACACCGCTTTTTCTTACTAAAGCATTTTCCATCTGAGGCACTGTTTCCTGTCCTTCTGCTCTTACAGTGGCAGCAGCATTTCCTTCACTAACAGTCTTCAGTTGCTGATATTTCCCTCTGTAAGATGTTTGGTTCACGTGTGAACAAGTGTGGAACTCTCTGTGGAATTTCTAGATGGCTGAAGTTAATGCCAATTAAAATTCCAGTCAATTCCAAGTTTCTTGTTTTTTTTCTGTTTTTTTTTCTTTCAATCCCCTTGACAAATGCATGTCATTACATTTCAACAACAGTTTTCCCCCCACCAACAGCTCAAACTCTCTTTTAGTTATTTACTTATTTAAAGATGCACCCGTGTTGACTTATTCCCTGGTGTTTCCTGATGTATTGCACTGCCCAGCAGCATAATAAGCAGATGGAGTGTTTTTCTTTTTCTGCCCTCTCTGCATAGTGCAGTAACAGCTGTTGGATGTAAAAACAGCTTAAGGCAGTCCAAAGGACCTGCAGCACATCAGCACTTATTTTGACTCATTGACGCTTTAAGCCACTGCCCCCTCTTTGCTCCAAGTGTGTATGTTTGCGTGACTCATGCTGTGTCATCCTTGTGAATGGAAGAAAACACTTCTCTAATTTTTATTTTACCCCTCTCTCTCTCTCTCATCTGCCAGGCTCCTCGGCTAAAAACATGAGGTCACAGTCTCCTGTTCCCACATCCAGATCACCGCAAAAGGTTAGTTCCTTTTTTTTCCTTTTCTTTTTTACGTTTCTCCTTACTTTGCTGAGACAGCCTGACCCTGCTTAAGCTGGTCATAGTGTTAACAACTACTGTAGCTGAAACTCAATAGGGCAGGATAAGACACACCTAAACACCGGATTACAGTATTCGACGGTCAGAGAGGAGCAGAGGCAGTCTGCTATACAACAAACTTAACAACCCATTCAGACGAAAACACTTTACGACTGTCCAGGGTTTAAGAAAAAATGCTCTGAAAGCGAAATTTCCACAAATACCAATCTTGGTTTTTTTTGGGTTTTTTTTTTTTTAGATTTTATTTCTTCCTATTTTTTATGTTTTTTGAAATGTTTTCTTGCACAATAATACAAGAAGGTGACATAAGGTTTTAGGAAGTACAGTCACATGAATGATCAATTTTCAGTGCTTAACAAATTTATTAGACCAACCCCCAGTTTATGGTTTTTAAATCAACCACTATTCACATTTTTAATCAAAGTGATACTTTGAATACTAAAATATGACATTTTTTATCCATCTAATTTTAAATGGAGTGTTTTACCAAAAAAAAGCAGGAAAAATAGGAAAGCGCATTAATTTTTGATTAGAATGCCAAATTGCAGTTATTTACTTAGAATCTTTAACCAAAAAAATAGTTTGATGGTTGAATGTTACGCTTGATTAATATCTGACTCCTCGGAGAACTTGAGTGGGATAGCTCAAATTTGTAAAAATAGGAATTCAGTTTATTTGCCCAATAAATAAAAATGTCATTTTTAATTTTAAACATGTTTTTGACAGATTTTGAAAATATTTGTTTTGTTTTTATCACAGGTAAGGTCTAAGAATTTTGTTAACCATTGTACTTAATAACTTTTAGTATTTGATACTCCAGAATTATTCATACCCTTTCTTAGTATACAGTTCCGATTATTCCTCCAAATACTTCTTGTAGATGATCACATTGTTCCTGTCACCACAGGGGTTTTAGCCAACTTCTCTTTAACCACCTTCTCGAGGTCTTTAATGTTTTTTTGAGTTCGTTGGCATGAACATGGTTGTTAGTTCTTGCTGCCCTAGAGCAGGTTTTTTGGAAAACTCCTTCGTATTTTTGTTGAGAAGCTTTATATACTGGTCCTGTTTCACGATTCTACTCACTTTTGCAAGGTTTCCAGGCCCATTTGTTGAAAAACCATGGGACCATGAGCTGACAATGTTTCTACCAACTCCCTTCAGTTTATAGCTCCCAGAAATGCTCTAGAAATCGACATAGCTTAGTTTTTTTGCCTGTAGAGAAATCCGGAGCACAGTCTGGGTGTGCGAAAATATCTGTGCTGTCAACGGCAATTTCCCTGATACTGAAGAAATGAGAGGCATGAATAATTTTGGACAGAAAAAAGTAAAAATGAAAGTATTGGTATTTTTATTGTTATGCTAATGATGTGAAATAAAAATGTATCTGGATTGTTCCATCTCAGCTACAATTCTTTTATCATAAGCAAAATCTCACCAACTGAGTTTTTATGTACAAGAGAATTTAAAAAGACTCGATTTTTTTTTTTTTAGGTGGATGGATCATTTGGGGCACGAATGCAATAACATTAGCTGCAAAAATACCTGTGTCCATGCCTTTCAGTCCCAAGGCTTACACTTAGTAAATCCCAACAGTAGCTTTTTAACACCAAGAGTTTTTTTTAAAGAAAATTATTTTTTTCCCCGCTGGCACAGACTGTTTGTAAAGCTGTCCCTTAATCTGCTCACTGTAAACACCGACTGAGCCCAACTGGGAAAGACCCGGTCCGACTGAGCTTCATCTGTCGGCAAGTTGAAATCATATTCATAATCAGCCTGACAGACGTTTAGCAGCAGCCTCGAGATCTTTTTCCCGTACTGGTATCCTCTAGCTAACCAGCTGCAGGGTCTTTATTCTACTCTGTGTCAGCCATGAGACTGGGGGAGCTTTGTATTACTGTTCAGTGAAACCATTAACAGCTCCAGCACTGTTAATGGTTTTCATGTAGTTTCATGTAAGTTTTTGTAGCTTTCATGTCACACCTGTCCCAAAGTGTCCAAAAAAAATGGGACTGGCTAGAGGGCATACAGTGTATTAAGTAACTCTACACCTGGTAGAAACCAACTGTTATACTCTGAGTTAGAATTCAAGCTCTACGACGATGTCACTCTGCGTGCTCGTCAAAAATATGCAAAACCAGATGGAGTGATCTGTCAGTGAATTTAAAAGGAACCCCGACTATTATGACAGGTTACTCTAAAATTATCAAATTATCTCCACTACATAAAAAATACTACATATTTGAGAATAACTACAATTTTTTCGTTGTTCATTAAATCTTTGTTTTTTAAAACTATTTTGGAGCTGTGGAAGCGGCCATGTTTTTGCGCACACAATGCATTCTGGGACGATGACATGTATTGGTTGTCAGCAGTATTGGCGCTTTCGTTTCAGCTAACCTGTTTTGTTTTTTATAGTGTAGCAACGGTATTAATTAACTCGCCTATTAATGACCTGGTTACAACTTGGTAGACCAGCACTATACTGGTCATGGAGGCTAACAAAGGACCAAAGAACATCTGGATTAAGACCTACAGCTTCAAAGTTTTGGTGCACTGTGAATCATGGAGAATGTAAAAATAACGATATTGTAATTTCACTGTATAATAAAAATTCAAATTCTATTAATGTCTTTAGCATGCGGTTATGTGATACCATGGATAGCTGCTGCTATAAAATTGAGCTCTTTACAACAAGCGCTCTCAGTCACCGTCGCAGTTGCCATTGGCAAGCAGTTGCCACATAGACACCAGTAGTTTTCCCCCCACTTTCGCGTCCTTGTGTGACTGATAGTTTAGATTAGGATGAAAACAAAGTACTGGTTGACAATTTTCAAAATGTGCTTAAAAGGAAAACATTTGGCGTATTTTAATACCACATTATTACTGAAAGCACAGTACACATTTTAGTGCAAACATGTCTTAATAGCCGGGATTCCTTTTAAATTTCAACGCCTGAACCCTATTTGTTGTGTCTCTTTTTCCTTTACTATTAAAGTGACGAGACCTCTTTGTGCTGCAGTGAATGTTCCCCTCAACATCTTGAAAGAAAGAAAGTTTTAAAAGAGGTTGTTTTTTTTGTTTTGTTTTTTGTTTTGTTTTTTTTATTGTCTCTGACCCCAAAGTTTATCTATAGATAAACCTCAATTTGTTTTTAAGCTCGGATTTATTGATGATCATCTTAATACCAGTCTGCAAATGCAGAAGAAATCTGGGAAAGTTTAACTAAGCAGTGAGGGAGCTCTTAATGAGGGTAAAAAGTTGTTTTGAAAAGCTGTCTAGTCTTCTGCTAGCTGCTATCTTATTTGTCACAAGCGGGAGTGCTGAGCTCCCAGCATCGTCACAGGTGTGATGTCTCCTCACATGTGACAACTGCCACGTATGTGGCTGTTTGTGTGCGTTTCCCACCACTTGTGTATGAAACAGAAAGAGAGAGAGCGAGACACTGGATACCAAAGTGTGAGTGACAGCTTGGCGCTCAGCATGCTCTGTCAATCAGATTTGTGTGTGGCAAAGTGTGTTGGCACGTTTGTTTGCGTGCATGCTCGATGTGGCGATAGAAGAAGCCTGTAGCGAAGTGCCGAGTGCCCATCTCGGCACAGCTTGAGATGGATCCTCTGTGGACCTCCAGCGGGCCCCATTATCTGGCACATGAGCGCACCCATGCCAAACGCACACATCAGTCAGTGCAGCCAGAGGCCTATTACCAGACCACAAACCCCAGGACTGCAGTGAACCTGCAGAAAACACATGGTGCAAGTCTGACAGGGCTGCACTTACTCATCTCCAGAGGTGGAAAACTGGGTCAGGAGTTTAAAGTACTTGTCAGGATTGTATTAAATATACAGATTTTATCATGCTCGGACAAATGTGAAAAGGCTTGTGCAGTCGTGCATGTCAAATACATCTCTTTGTGCATGCCCCTGTGGCAGGAACAATGCAACCTTACTGGTCAACTGTATACTTCACTAGATCCAATTATTTTCAGCAGATATAATGGCAGTGTGGTGTAATTGCTTAGAAAAACATTTTGATGAGTGATCGGATTTTTGTTGGAGGGAAGTGCAGCATATTGTGTTTTTTCGTCTCGGTGCACAGGCCCAGTTGATGGAGTGAAGAAAACTTGTCCTCTCATTCTGTTCACAGACTACATTTTTAAGGTTATTCATTGTTGCCACACAGCTGTGTTAGCACACGTGTTTTAGCCAGCGTAGTGGGGGGGAGGGGTCAACAGGTTAAGTGGTTATCACAAGCGACTCATGATAATTAAGACAAAACTTATATGACATATGTAATTTACAAAATATTTTTGTCATGCACTTAAGGTTTTGTTCATTTGGGAGGGAAACATAACTCCAGCATGGAGGTTATTTCATGGTGATGGTAATTGACATGGGAAAAAAAGTGTTGAGTGTGCTTATTTTTGTGTTATTTAATATTGGTTATTAGAAAGTGTTACTAGATGAATTATCAGTTATACGTGGGATGAAGATCCTCAAAAATATCACTATATATATTCTAGAGATGGCACGATACCACTTTTTTATGTCCGATACCGATATCATAAATTTGGATATCTGCCGATACCGATATGAATCCGATATAGTGTTTTTTAATCAACAAAACTGTTTTTTAAAATATCTTGCTGCATTTTGCAAGTCTGCAAGTTCATACTCAAGTTTAAAACAACAACTACACTAAAGCTATTCTGTTATACCTGTATACAAAAAAAATATTTCATAGTTCAGCAATACTGATCAATCTAATAAACTTAGACCTACACCATCCTCCCTATTCTGGTATTTTAAAGAGTACTTAGCGTAAATATTAAGCAACCTAACTAATAGGGTTCCAACTCCCAGCAACAAAAATAAATAAATAAAAAATAGGGAACCACCCCTCACGCTCCACCTCATGATGCTTAATCAACGTAATCAACCTTAATTTGATGCAGTGTGAAAAAAAATGCACAGAAATCAATTATTTTTCAAGAAATATTAAATAGATTCAACATCTTTCTTCAACAAAATTGCAGACTGCACAGATGGTACCTTCCCAAAGGAAAATGTACTATAGCTTACTAGGGTATATATATTAGACTTAATAGTCACTATGTACAGTAATTGACTTCTATTCATTTTACATCAAATTAAAACTTTGGGTGTCAGATAATTATTTATTAAAAAGCTAGACATTTTAAATGAGAATAAGAAAGAAAAGTATGTCTTTGTGCCCCCTTTTCCCAGTTAATGCCCTATCGGCCCCCCTGGCTAAACTTTGCTAGATCCGCCCCTGCACAGTTACCAGCGTCAGCTATGTAGAAAAAGATCCTGGTGTAGAAAGAAATATTAAATAAATTCTAACAACAGCTGATCAAGCTTAAACGTTCTGCTGTTGTTCAGCCGCTGGTTTGCTCTTTCTGGCGCAAAGTGGACCAAAAACAAACAAGAGAGACTCACGACAGAAAAGCCGATCAGCTGATCATTAGCAGTTTCATGATTGAAGTAGCAGCCGGAGAGCGAGAGGCAGTCGCTCGTTAAGCTTAACGTGGGAATGCTTTACAAACATTCAGAGATGGACTTACACACTTGCTTTACTTCTCTCGGGGATAACTTTGTCGGAGATGAAATGCCAGGTTGCTAGCGAAGCTCCAAATGCTATCCAGACCACTGACAGGTCCCGCATGCCACAGCTGCTCTATCACGTGATGCATACTGCTCCGACGTTCTGAGGCGAGTTACGGCGTGTTGCAAGTTTTGTGAGGTGCTTTCGTGATATTTAATGGATCGGATTACATTTTTTATTTTTCTCCGATATCCGATCCAGTAATTTAGGTCAGTATCGGACCGATACCGATACGTAATATCGGATCGGTCCATCTCTAATATATTCTTTTGTTTTTTTTATTGTTATACTTTTTAATTTCCTCTTCAGTAATACTCTGCTTCCAGGCTCCATAATTCAAATGAAATTTAAAAAAAAAAGAAGAAAAAAAAATCACTGAAGTTGAAGGTGGTCAGTTTTTGTTTTTTTTATTTATAAAAAACAAAAACCCAATCTTCTGTTTGTCTGTTATTATATTTTAATTGCCCAGTTAATTGTTTACCAAAAGAAATTTCACACAATATCACAAGATCTTATCAGTTTTCTTGTGACTTTTTTCTTCCAGAGGTGACTTTCTTTTCAAAAGGGTGTTTTTTGTTTGTTTGTTTGTTTGTTTTTTTAAATTTAGGAACTGCTTAAAAGTTCTTTCATATCAGACAAAGAAACAGAGCGAATCTTTGTAATTAATAATCTGGCGAACAGCTAATATTTTGATATCCTTATTAAAAAAGTCTAAAAGTAAAATAATGCTTGTTTTCACTCTGATTACAAGTTTCACAACAGCTTCACCTCTTATTCTGTCTGTAGCTATTCTGACGTCAGTCATTGTGGGTTTAGTGTACGCAAACATTTAAGATCATTTTCTGTTTATTAGGAGTTATAGGAATGGGAACTTCCCATCTGCTCCCCAGATTGCCTATGGTGTACCTCAAGGATCCATTATAGGGCTTATACAGTCATGTGCAGAAGAAAGTATGCCTTATTGAAGTTGTGTTTTATGTGTCGGGTCAGAATTCAAAACTCTTCTGGGCCTTAGAAGGTCTTAAAAATAGGTACATACAAATCCCAAAAAGTTGATTCTTTTCATGTGGGTGTAGTGTTTTCAGGTGAACAGAATGAACTTTTTGGGACTTGGATGACTGAGTGTGCATCAAGATAGGCAAATACAAACTTTTGATGAATAGCAACAAATGACATATTGCATTTTTCGTAATACTATTTTCCCTATAATCTCTAAACCACTTCGATTTTTATTTTTGTACAAAAACACAGATACTAAAGATTGATTTGATTTGGTAGTAGTATCACTGTTGTTGATGATATCCATGTCCCGTACTGGTAAAGCTATTTCTTTGTGCAGTGAACTACAGTATTTTTAAATAAAGTCTCCTATTCTTCAATCTAGACCACAGTGCCACCTTTCACCCCTTCGCCCACTGAGTGCCAATCTGCCAGTCTGGTCTCCAACTCCCCAGTCCTGTCCGGCAGCTACAGCAGCGGCATATCCTCCCTCAGTCGCTGTAGTGTGTCCGAAGCTTCAGGAACCGAGCTCCCCACAGGTGACCATCCGCCCCACCAACTGCCTCCACCTACCACCTTGCCAAACTCTGTCTCCAGTAGCTCGGACGAGCCCATCCGCAGAGAGAACAAGACACCGCCACCCTACAGTGTGTACGAGAGGAACAACCCCCGCAGGCCCGTGCCGCTTCCCCACAGTCTCTCCATTCCCCCACAGACGGACCCCCCAGCCCTGCCGCCCAAACCTCACCAGCTCCGCACAGGCAGCATGAAGTTGGATGGAACCGCCGACCCTCGAGTCCCCAGACCGAGGCCTCTGCCCAGGAAGGTGTCTCAGCTATAGGTGCTGGTTACAGAGCACACGAAAGGAGATGGTGGGAAGGAAAAAAACTGGCATATTTTGCACTTTTCTACATGGCACTCACTTTTTTTTAGAGACATTCAATTTGGCATTCCTGACCTACACTCCAGTAAAAGACACAAGCCTACACATTAACAGGCAGTCTAGAAACTGAAAAGCTGGCAGATAAAGTTTCTTTTGTATTTACTAGAGGGCATTGCATTGACTTTGACTTGGTCGTTCTGCACTTTTAGCTCTAGTACATACAATAGCTCACCACAGTCAGTTGTAACACCACACGTTTACCGAACACTCTAGAAAAACACAGTTTTGATAGATGTAATAATCTCAAATATATGTATATTGGTATATATGAGAATTGTTTTGCCTTAAGTATTGGAAACAGAGTCTTTTATCTGTGAGTCTTGCACGTTTTTTTCCCCTTAACAGCTCAGTATATTTGTATACTGTACGGCTAAAAAAAAAAAAGGTGCTAGAGGCCTCGAGTATGCATTTCATTGAAGTGTAGTACGATGTAGTACGGTGTGTTCTTATTTTCATATCCACATAAGCAATGGTACAAAAACCTCAAACTTTGAACTGATACTAACAAAAATGTATGGAATTCAAAAGATCTAATAACAGTGTTGTTGATTTTACAAATTTGACCGCAGTTGTGACCTTATATTTGTTATTAATATGCAGTAATACAGAAACTCTGGCAAATGCAACTTTGGCACAATAATGAGAGCAGTTTTACTTCATGTGGTCACATTCAATTTGAAACCTCAGCAGACTTTTAGTGTGATTTGAAATCTAAAGAAACCACTCTGCTGCCATTCTTTCTTCTGAAATTCGAACATTTTTAAATCAGCGACTTGCTAAAATTACCCATAGTGACAAGAAGAGTCTGGACCAAACACATAGGTAAAGGTAGGTGCAGTTTCTAACACAAACTGGAATTTTTACAATGCCTATTGCCGTTAACGTGAACACATCCTATTCCTCCTGCATGATGTATATGACAACAGGGAGGGGGGGAGGGGATCGAGTAATGTGCCAAAGGAAACTGAACAATGTGCTGTCGAGAACCTTTTTCTTTTTCTTTTTTTAAATTGGGACCTGGAATCAAGAAAATAGGAGAAGCTCAGCTGCAAAAGGGTCTCTTTTTCCCTGTTTTCCTAATAAATAATAAACTTTACCCCAAAATCTAAATTAATATTTAACCTACTGATAAGACGCAACTTTCGAAAAGCACAAACAATAGCTTGTCATCCGCATTATGACCTGTACTGTTATTCTAAAGTCTTTATTTGACAAAGCAGTAATTGGAGCAGATTTTCACAGTCAGCAGTGACCTTAAAACACATGAGGAATGATGTTGTGTTGGGAAAATATTTACAAGCTAATCACTGACAAATATTTGTACAGTTGACGTCTACTTTCTGTTTAATTAAAAAGAGGACGTGAGTTGACTTCTCAGCACAACCACATCGCATTGCTGCAGTGAAGTAAATGTTCTGTGGCAGGCAAATCTCACACTGTTTTGTAAAATGGAGACATTTTTTTTGGCATAATATATTAATAAATTCAATCCTGTGCAAAATGTTTTTGGCTGGGGGGCGGGAATGGGTAGCTTTGGTATTGTTTGGATATGTTTCATTTTTTGTACGGTTGATTTACTTTTTGATTTGTTGTGAATTATTTGAGATTAAATATTCACATTAATCAGCACTTGAGAACCTGTAAATTAAATGAGATTAATGTAAGTATGCCAAATATAAAATTTGTGTATTACAATTAATGTAAATACTGTGTTTTTAACAAAATGTAGCTATAACAATTTACAGCTTTGAATGTAATGTTGAAGCAGCAAATTATTATTATAAATGTTCAAACTTTTATGGTTTTGTGAGTGTAGAAAAACTGAGGTCATGCATAATGACTCCTAACTCATTTACAAGTTCAATAAACTGCCCTATGTCATATATTTGAGTGATTTCTACATTATGAAACCTTGTGGATGTACAATACTGTGCAAAAGCTACCAATCATTTCTGTATATTTTGCAAGCAAAATGGGAAATGGGTGCAGGGGTTTACTAAAACATGTACAAACATATATAGAAATGCATATATAAAAAAATTGTAAAATTCCCCACTCGCCCCTGTGGGCGGTCAATCCTTCAAGCTTGGGTCCTCTACCAGAGGCCTAGGAGCTTGAGGGTCCTGCGCAGTATCTTTGCTGTTCCTAGGACTGTGCTCTTCTGGACAGAGATCTCTGATGTTGTTCCCGGGATTTGCTGGAGCCACTCGCCTAGCTTCGGAGTCAACGCACCTAGTGCTCCAATTACCACTGGGACCACCGTCACCTTCACCCTCCACATCTTCTCGAGCTCTTCTCTGAGCCCTTGGTATTTCTCAAGCTTCTCGTGTTACTTCTTTCTGATGTTGCTGTCATTCGGAACCGCTACATCCATCACTACGGCCGTCTTCTTTGTCTACCACCACTATGTCCGGTTGGTTAGCCACTACCATTTTGTCCGTCTGTATCTGGAAGTCCCACAGGATCTTAGCTCGGTCATTCTCCATCACCCTTGGGGGCATCTCCCATTTTGACTTCCAGGTTATACTGGGCATAGATGTTCCTGTACACTATGCCGGCCACTTGGTTATGGCGTTCCATGTATGCCTTGCCTGCTAGCATCTTGCACCCTGCTGTTATGTGCTGGATTGTCTCAGGGGCATCTTTACAGAGCCTGCACCTGGGGTCTTGCCTGGTGTGATAGACCCCAGCCTCTATGGATCTTGTACTCAGAGCTTGTTCTTGTGCTGCCATGATTATGTATGCTTTGTGTGTATGCTTTGTGTATGTATGTGTAATGTGTGTATATAGACACGTGTGTGTGTGTGTGATTTACATTGCTGTGCTTGAGAGCCGCCATCTACCAAAACCAAATTCCCTGTATGTGTCTGCACATATACTTGGCCAATAAACACAATTCTGATCCTGATTAGTGCTTCCGTGCTGTCTTTCAGTCCAGCTTTGTTCAGCCACTGGTAGGATTTCTGGATATCAGCCACCTTCTCTATCTGCCGGTGGTACATACCGTGCAGGGGCCTGTCCTTCCATGATGGTTCCTCGTCTCCCTCCTCTTTCTTGGGTTTCTGCTGCCTGAGGCATTCACTGAGCACTCGGTCAGTTGGGGCCATCTTCCCAATGTATTCTTGGATGTTCGTTGTTTCATCCTGGACCGTGGTGCTGACACTCACCAGTCCCCGGCCCCCTTCCTTCCGCTTAGCGTACAGCCTCAGGGTGCTGGACTTGGGGTAAAACTCTCCATGCATGGTAAGGAGCTTTCTTGTCTTTATGTCAGTGGCTTCTATCTCCTCCTTTGGCCAACTTATTATACCAGCTGGGTACCTGATCACGGGCAGGGCGTAGGTGTTGATGGCCCGGATCTTGTTCTTACCATTCAGCTGACTCCTCAGGACTTGCCTGACCCTCTACAGGTACTTGGTGGTTGCAGCTTTCCTAGCTGCCTCTTCATGGTTCCCATTCGCCTGCGGGATCCCCAGGTACTTGTAACTGTCCTCTATGTCTGCAATGTTGCCTTCTGGTAGCTCGATCCCCTCAGTTCTGACTACCTTCCCTCTCTTTGTTATCATCCGACTACACTTCTGCAGCCCGAATGACATCACGATGTCATTGCTGTATATCCTGGTAGTGTGGATCAGTGAATCGATGTCTCGTTCACTCTTGGCATACAGCTTGATGTCATCCATGTACAGGAGGTGGCTGACAACTGCTCCGTTCTGTAGTCGGTATCCGTAACCAGTCTTGTCAATGATCTCACTGAGGGGGTTCAGGCCTATGCAGAACAGCAGTGGGAACAGAGCATCTCCTTGGTAGATCCCACACTTCATGGTGACTTGTGCTATGGGCTTGGAGTTGGCCTCTAGTGTTGTACGCCACATCCCCATTGAGTTCCTGATGAAGGCTCTTAGGGTCCCGTTGATCTTGTACAATTCTAGGCATTCCAGTATCCAGCTGTGGGGCATTGAGTCATAGGCCTTCTTGTAATCAATCCAGGCAGTGCACAGGTTGGTCAGCCTGGTCTGCAGTCTCGGCTGACTGTTCTGTCTACCAGTAGCTGGTGTTTTGCACCTCTGGTATTCTTGCCAATCCCTTTCTGTGCCCCGCTCATGTATTGACCCATGTGCCTGTTCATCTTAGCCGATATGATGCCTGACAGGAGCTTCCATGTAGTACTGAGGCAGGTTATTGGTCGGTAGTTGGAGGGGACCAGTCCCTTCTTGGGGTCCTTGGGGATCAGGACCGTCCAACCTTCGGTTAGCCATTCTGGGTATCTCTCGTCAACTAGCAGCTGGTTCATTTGTGCTGCCAGACGCTCGTGGAGTGCAGTCAGCTTCTTCAGCCAGTAGGGGTGAACCATGTCGGGGCCTGGTGCTGTCCAACTCTTCATACTAGAGACCCTTGCTTGGATGTCTGCCACCATGATGGTTACTGGACCCTGTTCGGAGAGGTTGCTATGATCCACTAGCCACTGAGCATTGCCATTATGGTTGCGTCCTTCTCCTATATGCTCTTCCAGTATTGCTCCGTCTCCAGCCTTGGTGGTGCCGTTCTCATTGTTCCCTTGCCACTGAGAGTATACATTTGCTGGTTCTGTGGAGAACAGCTGGTTTATTATCCTGCCTTCCAGGTCCAGCCAACACAACAGAACAACAGAACACTATCTAGGTATGTTTTTATTACATTGCCAGTATGTTTGGAAACATCATTAGTCTGAAAAATGAAACCGTTGTCAATCGAATGCTTTACAGATGGTGTTTCATGGTGGATCAACCACACCACTG
Organism: Mchenga conophoros; assembly: GCF_057382185.1. Classification (NCBI taxonomy): domain Eukaryota; kingdom Metazoa; phylum Chordata; class Actinopteri; order Cichliformes; family Cichlidae; genus Mchenga; species Mchenga conophoros. The sequence continues at coordinate 34,211,236 of NC_140542.1, forward strand.
GCTGAAATACAAACTATGACAAAACCTCCACTGTGTTTTACAGATAGCTGTAGACATATACTGTTGTATTTCTCCCCTGACACACTTAACCAAACTATCTAAACCAGACATGTCTAATCTGGGAATCACACCGGTGATGTAGAAGTCTCAAAAGCTCATGTACCAAATATGATACACTTGGCTATAAAGGGTTAAGAATAGCTTGACAGCCACCCTTCCACTGAGACTATTTTCTGATGAAGCTTTGGCAAACTGCAAATGGATCAACTGTCAGGACACATCACTCAGGTCCTGTGGAAGGTCTTTATTAGATTACAGAGTTTCAATACTTTTCAGGTTTTTAGGCCTGCTACTTTACACTGCAAAATATTATCTTATGTCTGTCAGACTCTATTATCTTTAGTATTTTTTGTATAGTTTACTAAAGAAATGGGAACATTAAAGTGTCTAAATATACCATTTAATATCGGTTCTTTGCAAAGTTGTCTGTCATGTGTAGACACAAAATTGATTCGTCTTTTGACCTAGATGCCATCTTTTAAATGCCAGAATGATTCAAAGGTCAGTGTTAAACAGGCTGACAACATGGTCAGGTACAAGGACTAGACTGAAAAAGAAAGAAAAATCAGCCAATGTCCAAAGAGAAACTTTCAGAGACCTTCAGAAAGCCAGGAGAATTGTTACTCAAGACCACTTTAAACATTTTAAGAAAGTCTGGCTTATTGGAAGAAAAATATGAAGAAATAAGGTTTGACTTGAGTCACAGTATTATAAGCCTGTTTCATTTTGTTGGGTGCAGGACATTCACAAGGCAGAACACTTCTGCTTCTGCAAAGACCTGAGTTGATTTACCGTGAGTGATGAATCTGCCTCTTCAGTGGTTGTGGATGGGAGGCAAGCCTAGGAGCATGTTGTTGCTTCTGGTTAGGAGAGTCTATTCGCTGGACACAGCATTGGCTTTGGGCAGATAGTGTAAACAGTTCACATCAGTGCACTTTTTGTGTGAAATCGCAAACTGTAAATAGAAGAAGTGGCTGGCAACCCAAAAGTGGAATCCGTGAGGAAAGACAGCTGCCAAAAGAGGTTAGAGTCAGTTCCACGTTATATAATGCTACATGAGTAAGTCTGCTGTGAAGTAATATTTTGTATCTTTGCCTCTTACTTTTAATAACCTTACTACAGCAACATGTAACATGGAATTTTGAGGTATTTAAAATGAAAGGACAAAGCAGACAAAATAAAGCAGATTAGGGTTGCTCGACGCAAAATGATGAGGCTTTATTTGAACAAGGAATTCACTAGTTGTTACAAGCAGGTTCCTGATGATTACATAACAGGCCTTTTTTTCAGCAAACCCTTTGGCTCATCATTGAACAGCACAGGTGTTGCTCAGCATGTGTAATACCATCACCCTTAAGTCAAAGCAGCTACGTGGAATTCACTATGACAGGTCCAAAAACCATATGTACCCCAAGGAGTTGTACTGCCACACTCTGGCTCACTTTTCAAGAAGAAAGCAGAAGGCAGAGGACTCTATCTGCAGTCTAGCAGACCACACAGTCAGTAAACCATTCTATGTATACAAATGGACTGACTGACAGATTTCAATGACAGCCAGGAGGTATCAGATGTACTTCTGTTACCTTCCGTTGGGTGCAAGAGATTCTTAACACTTGTCTGCTTCTTACGTGGTCTTGACATGGTTAGCATAATTGCCTCATAGCAAAAAGGTCCTGGGCACGAATCTGCTTCCTCTATGTGGAGATTGCATTTTCTCCTTCGGAGGGTTGTTTCTGGGGCAGTCTGCCCTTTTCCCACAGTCCAAACACATGTATGTTAGTTTAATTGGTAATTCTAAATTAGTTGAAGGTGTGAATCTGTGACCATGGAATGGAATGGAAAAGTTCCTGCACACTGCTGATGTCTGAATAGATACGGTGTTTCTTGCACCAGTGCCACAATAGCCAATATTACTGGATTAAGAATTGTGGTTTGATGAGATGAACAAATTCCTAGTTTTAGACCTCTAAAATGTGAGGTTCAGACTGACAGAGACCCCCCCACACACACACACCCCACCCCCACACGACCCCCACTGCCATGGGACACGTTCAGAGGGTGTTGAGGAATGCTCTCACCCAATAATCAGCACAGCAGTTGCTGCTTGACAGAACTGACTGAGGGACCTTGAACACTTGCAAACCCCCTCTCTCTTTTGCCTATAAAGATACTGTGCATGCAGCGTGGTGATTGGGAAATGTTCACACTTTCACCTTGTCAACACTCATCATAATTGTTGGTGGTTCGCTCTAATTTGACAATTATTATGTCAGGAGTGAATATCCAGCTAATCGCGGAGTCTCCTCGCAGCACGGGTAGTATTACAGAAACTGGGAGAGATGTGCCTTCGCCATTCAGCGAGCCTGGGACAATTGTAGTCTGTTAGAAACCTCAGCAGGCTTGTCGGTCTGCTCATTATTGAGAAAAGAGCTGCCTTTTGCTTGTAGAAGAGGCAAACAAAGCCTATACCAGCTTAAAGGACAGGAGAGAGTTAAGTAGGCGACAAATTTCTGCTGATCCAAGACACTGACATTTTGCATGGGCATAGATATCTTCCTTACAACAAAAGGAAGCATAGCTGGAAGGCACGGGGCTGTAATAGCATGTAAATATTGAGAACCCGCAGAGCTCCTTGTAATTGTAAAGATGTTCAACACCTTTCTAAGAGATGCAGCATTCATTATATCCAGAATGAGGTTTTTGCTGCAGTTTAGCCCTATTATACAAGCACTAAGCATCCTCCGTTTATAGCATTCATGGGTGATGATACATAATTATCAGGGGAAAGGCAGTGCTAGGTATTAATTTAAAATTGCCTGGAGCGAGTTTTGGAGAACACACAGCCGCAGAGAAACCCAAGGTATTTGTCTCGCTCTGCAAATCTCTCCAGGGAGAGGGGGGGAAGCTGGAGGAGCTCTGCAGGGAGCAAAGAACCTCCATCTCAGAGGCAACACTGAAGGGAAGTTTCAAAGAGAAGCTCGCAAGAAAAGATGGGGTGTTTTATCTTTCAGCTCCACTCCTATATCTGCTCTGTTGTGTTCGGCAGCTTACGGGGGATTTTCACCTGACAGATTCAAATACTCCAGGTTGTTTTTAATGGCAAGATGAGTGAAGTTAATTTTTTTTTAACTTGTGCTGTCCTCCTCGGAAGACTATTGCCTCAGTTGAAGGGGGAGTTGACTGGTAGTTTCAAATGCTTTGAATACTACAGTGTAGCGCGAGACAAAAAAAAAAGATCGGGGAAATGCAGGTGTGTGTATATGAAAGAGAGATTGTGTATTATTGTAAAAGACACACTGTATACAGTATATTCAGTAGATTTGTGCATTGGTTTTCTAAAACTACTGCAGGAAGGTTTGGTGCAGAGTTTCAAATGTGTGATAAAAGAGGGACATGGCCAAAATACACTTCAGTTATGATACTTAATAGATGACTTAGCTTGAATCCAAAGTATTCTACTCCATAAACCTTTATATGAGTAGTTCTAGTGAGTAGCAAGAATGGGAAAATGAAAAAAAAAAGAAAAGAAAAAGACCACAGACTGTATAAAGAAAATGGTCTGAAAAGAAATGTGCATTATTCCTAACGGACAGAAGGCAGAAGGGGGCATTACCTGTGGTCAGAAAAAGAAGTCTGGTTGTATCAACAAGCAACTTCCAGGATTGAAAACTTAAGCTAATGTGCAAATGCCATAAACTGCAGTTCCTCTCGCAGCCACTTGGGGCTGGCTCTAATGGGGAGTCATTACCCCATAAATCAACACTGAGAACCCTGTTTAAAGCACTAAAAATGTTTTGGTGAGCCTGTTCTCACTCCCGACGCATAATATACCAACGATTTGTCACATTCCAAGGCGTTCCACGGGAACGCAAAAGGTGACCTTCTGCATTCCTATGCTACCTGCCGGATTGTGGACGAAATTGAACAGAATAACGCTCTCGTGCTAACAGACGTTCCAGCTGTGTATTCCAGCCCTAACCCTAACCTTACCCCTAACATAACCTTATCCCTAACATTAACCATCACCTTAATCATCACCTTAATCGTGTTAGATAGTGTTTTCCAAAGCGATTTAAATAAAATAAACGTACATGTGTAGATTAATTCCAAACGGTTCTTATGTATTTTTTCAAACTCGTAATATAAGGATGTGTTGGGTGGCCGAAAGCGTAATATACTAACGATTTGGCACCCTGGTAAAATGTTACGCTTTGGGAGCGAGAACGTGTTGGTTTTGGCCTGCAACTCACAGGTATAAAACACATACTGGATATATAAGGAGTGCCTTTTGGTGCATTTTATCATTATCTGGCAACTAACATGACAAACTCTGTGGTGTAGTGCCTTTGCTAAAATGGGTTTAAGCTGAAATTACTTATCACATCATAATATGTGGTCACATTACATGATTTAATTTTGTATATTCTATACATTTTTGTGTGTAATTTTGATGAAGGAATATCATATTTGAATATCATTCAAGAAGGAGAACAATTCCTGCAGACTGTTTAAAAAGATTATAAAAAGTTTTACCTGATATAATGTTTTCCATGTATGTTTGCACATGTTTCAAGAAATCTCTGCATCTTTATCTCAGTAAAACATGGAGAAACAAGGGGAGGCTCGAGACCATTGCACAGTACTGGAACTGGTATCACAGCAGCTGGTGACAACTTTCTTTGTTAACGTGGGCTTTCTGCTTCAGGGTCTGTGCATGCTCACATAAAAAGGTGCAACTGACGTGTTGCTGAAGTCTTCTTCTGCACAAAATGAATCAATTTGGCATTGCTTTCTTCATTCAGAGAACTTTTCAGAGGAACAGGTGATACAGATCTATAAAGAACATAAACGTATAACAGTGTGCTGCAAATAAGTAGGCCAGATGCTGAAGAAAATAATTAATTTGGTCAGTACAAGCACACTGAGCATTAAAATAAGTATATTTATTTCATGGTGCAAATTGATATCATACTTACAGGACACTATAAATGGAAGAATTTGTGAAAAAGTGGCACTCCCAGAACACATGCTTTATATCAGGTTGTGTGTTCAGCATAAGTTTCCATGGTGATCTAGCCCCCCACTGCCATCATCATATTTTATTTTTTAAGTGACTACCCTATCTGATGCAGCAAGCTTATTGTATCTGTGGTTTATTTAAGCCTTAAATCAGCATTTGGGTTGTTGTGTGTTGAAACAGCTCCTGTTGAATGAACACAGGAATCTTCAGGATGCTTGAAAAACGAGAGTGCAGGGCCTTCCAAGTTTTGGAGGTTAAAACCTACTTGAAAACATGAATCACTAAAAGAAAGTATTTGATCCAGCAGAAGCCTTTGCTCCTTACAAAGAAGCAGAGCTGCAATCCTCAAATTTCAAGTTTAAAGGGAGAGAGATGTGAAAGTATTTAATCCCAAAATATTTGAAATTATTCAGCTTTTTTTAACTCGCCTTACCCCTATGCTTGCTAGTTCTAGAGACTCTTTTATCCAGACAACTCCACTCTTCTCATTAGCATACGGCTGAATCCTTTCCAATGAGTCATCCGACAAAGGTGAGCAAATAGCGACCCTGTTTACTGAGCTTTTGTGTCTGCCAAGGGTTCTCGATCCTTGCTTCCACTCCAGCCCACGCGGTTCAGTAGTCTGCCCGTCAGGGCCAGAGGGCAGCTGCATCAAAGCTAGCATCAGGCCAGCCATGTTTAAAAGGTAGTCTTTTGCCCTTATCCAACCTCTCACTGTCACCTGCACTCATTCTCCATGGGGCGTATATTAAATTAAATGTTAGGCTCCTTCCTTCTCCCATCTCTTGGGTGATTGCCTTAGTTCTGCCTGGCTAGCTTGGCCGTGAAGCGGCCTTTCTTGTTTCTCCGACAAACATGAATAAACATGAGGTCAGGTGAGATTTTGAAGCATCGTCTCCTGAAGGGTTTGCTGTGGAGTTGAAAACCAGCGCAGGGGTTAACATCAGGGCAGGAAGGATGGCACACAAGTGAGAAGTAAGTCTCCCTGCTCAAGTCTAGGATGCAATTTTGAAACATGACTTGAGGTTGACCTAATCATGAAAATATCTACATGATTTATTGCACAATAAATACCTGCCAGTGATTACTGGTGATGATTCTTCATATTGGTTTATTATGTCTTAATTAACCCTCTGATGCATGAATTATGAAAGCCTTGGTCAAGATTTTTTTCTTAAGTGCTTTTATTCTTCTCAGGACATGAAAAAAAATGTTCAACTCTTTTTTTCCCCAAAAATATGTTTTTTTATAAACTTGTCCACTCCAGTGGACTACATGCGCCTGAGCACTTAGCATGAAATACTGTGAATTTACTATAAAAATTAATTACCTTGTGTTCTATTGTAAATATACAAACACTTGTTTGCTTGTATCCTTTGAAAAACATCTCAGCAATTTTTTTGGAACTTTCAACTCATAAGGCCCCAATGTTTAGACGTAAATAACAAAACCAATCAACAGTCCTAGCTGTGAATCCTACACCTGAATATGGCAAACTATCTCCAACAAGAGAAACATTTTTGAGTCTACACAGTTCTATAACGATGCAGGACAGTATTACCAAGCCCTTAGTAGCATGCTGGAAGAAAACACAAACTGACATCTTAGTCTCTGCATCTCCAAACACTTCTGTGTTCATCACACCTAGGCTGTCCGTAGTTCCTATGTCTCTGTTCTGCTCTGGCAGCCACTCTCATCATCACTGGACTTATCACTGAACTCATCATCACTGCACTCATCAATGAACTCATCATCACTGGAGCTGGATGGAATTTCCTGGACTATTCTGTACGCTGCCTTATTCTTTGCTGCATTTGAAGTCTACAAAATATGATAAAATAATTATTATAGTAACTCAAACTACAGCTGATCTGCACAGAAATATACATTTTAAATCAGTAGCTTATAAATGTAACAATTATATGCTTACTTATAACCAAAACAGTCCCAAAAAACAGTGAGACAATTTATGACTTATGTTAAAAAAATATAGTGGGTAATGCATGATGTCCACTACAGTGGACACATGGTTAATCGTAGTTTTCTACATATTAGACATAACAATTTCTTATTCCAAACAGATAATATCCTTCCCTAGATGTTACTGCATATCATCATATTTTTTTTACCTGTTGGGCTCTTTTAGCATAGAAGGATTGACAGGATATGCCAGCAGTGGTCGGCAGGGGTGACAGTTTGTCTGCCATCTTTGATTCAGAGGAAATTTACTTGCAGTTGCACTAACTGAACACTGAATTGACCTCAATGGAGCATGGCAGCAGAGAGCACTCTAGAGGCTAATATGCAGTTCCACCATAGAAACCAATGCATTAAAGAGATATGTACGTTTTAGTAGCTGTCCACTCCAGTGACCACTATGCATCAGAGGGTTAAGATTGCTTGTGTTAATCAAGTGAAGAGGTACTTAATTGAACAAGTTTTGTAATAGGAACAAGGCTTCAGGCCCTAACAAAGCTGAAGCCTCTAAAGAACTCACACATCGCTACTGCTGCCTGTTGTACAGCTACCTAACTACTCCTTTAATGGCAAATCATTTTGCCTATATTTATGTTAAAATCATTTTTAACAGTATTCAGTTACTTTCACTGCTTTGTTTATCACAAACTCACACTTCTTTACATAGCTATAAGGAAATAAAATCAGAGTTCACTGAGTAGGCTAGTAATACTGAAGACAGAAACATAACCTGTGAATGGCTTCTCAACATGTAGCCCCTGAGATTAATTTATTCAAGTTTGACAGAGCTCGTGGGCCTCAGAACTAAGTCTCCCATGCAAGTGCTTTGAATTTGCATTTTGTCAAATCACCCTACTTATTTACAAGCTCACTATTTTTCTAATGATTTTTTTCTTCTTCGCTGCTAGTCTGACATTTTATTTTATACAGCATGATGAGGTCCTATTTACAGTATTGTACAAAATATAGAAGAGTATGCTACCTTGCTACCCAATGTAGTGCTAGTATTAGCTGATCAACACTGAAATCTTGTCAATATATGGTCGCATTCATTTTTCAGTTAAAAAAAACAAAACAAAAAACAATTCAGCAGTGCAAAAATGCTCATTACGCCATTAAAACAGTCGTGCAAGAATCGGTTAGTGATGGCTCCATCCATCGTTACAGTTAAGGCCTTTACGCACATGACGCATAAAATCTGTGCAAATATTTCAAACTCACCTCTTGTTAATCCAGCTATTCACACCAACCATAATTTCACTGGACAAATGTGTGGCATTCATTTTTGGCAATCAAAGCTCGATTTTTTAGATCCCAATAAACCGATCTGACCAATCAGATAACAGCACTTTTAGCTCCGAACATGCACCCTTACTGAATATACAACGATATGAAAATTGTAAAATAATACTATTTTATCACAAACACACATCGGCTAACTGAAATTGTTTCCCTGTTTCATCAGATGTGGTCCTAACTCTTCCAACAAGAGCCCAATGGCCCTGTGTAATGGCCTTTTGGCTTACACCACCAGTGAACAGGCTCAGCAACACCACAAAAGACGACAACTAAAATGCACGATGACAGAATTATTTCCATAAAAATAATTATCTAGACTTCAGGCAGTCATTGACTGCAATTGATTTTGATGCTGAAACCATTAAAATAATGTATAATTCCTATATAGTCAATGAAATATTTTGGTTAAATGCCCTGAATTAATTGCTGAAAGCCTGACTTCAGCCACATCTTCATTATTTCATGCAAAAGGAAGGTAGGGAAGGAGAGCTACAGGCAGAAGATGGAGAACCAGCTTCAACAAAACAACGTTGGTGAGGCCTCAGAACCATCTCGGGCCACAAACAGCAGAACTCTCTGCCTGGGAGGGATGTGAGATGGGCAAATGAACTGAATCATTTCTTCAACAGATTTGATTCAACCATGAGGCAGTCTGCAACATCGGCTGCAGACTCACCCACCCCCACTGCTGCTGTTCCACCTCTGACACCTCAGACACTTCACACCTCCTCTATTCACCCTGCTCACTCCCCCCCACCCCCAACAACTGCATCCAATACACACTCAACACAAGGCTCCAGCCTGTCTCTCTCAACCACCCAGGTTAGGAGGGAACTGAGGAGGATTAATGGCAAGAAGGCAGCGGGTCCAGATGGCATCAGCTCGAGGGTCGTCAGGTCCTGCGCGGACCAACTGTGTGGGGTGATGGAGCACCTCTTCAACCTGAGCCTGAGGTTGGGAAGAGTCCCACAGCTCTGGAAAACCTCCTGTGTTGTACCAGTGCCAAAGACTTCACGCCCCAAGGACCTCAACAGCTACAGGCCGGTGGCTCTGACATCCCACCTGATGAAGACCCTGGAGCGGTTGGTCCTGGCTCAGCTTCGGCGCCTAATAAGCTCATCACTGGACCCACTTCAGTTTGCCTACCAGCCTGGCATTGGAGCGGATGATGCCGTCATTCACCTCCTACATCGTTCCCTCGCTCACCTGGAGACCGCTGGAAGCACTGTGAGAATCATGTTCTTTGATTTCTCCAGTGCCTTCAACACCATTCTTCCCTCGGTTCTAAAGGACAAGCTGGTGAACTCTGGAGTGGACCATCACCTCACTACCTGGATCCTGGACTACCTCACCGACCGACCACAGTATGTTGAGGACTCAGGGCTGTGTGTCGGACAGGGTCGTCTGCAGTACGGGGGCCCCACAGGGAACGGTTCTGGCTCCGTTCCTCTTCACCATCTACACTGCAGACTTCTCCCACAATTCCACCCAGTGCTTCCTGCAGAAGTTCTCTGATGACTCTGCAATAGTCGGCCTCATCACTGATGGGGACGACAAGGAGTACAGAGGTCTGACCCAAGACTTTGTGGACTGGTGCCAGCTGAACTACCTCCAGATCAACGCCAGTAAAACCAAGGAACTGGTGGTAGACTTCCGCAGGCACAAGCATTCTCCACTGCAACCACTGAACATCCAAGGTATGGACATTGAGGCTGTGGACAGCTACAGGTACCTTGGTGTTCATCTGAACAATAGACTGGACTGGACTCATAACTCAGACGCCCTCTACAGGAAAGGGCAGAGCAGGCTGTACCTGCTGCGGAGACTCAGGTCGTTTGGAGTGGAGGGCCCACTCCTGAAGAAATTCTATGACTCTGTTGTGGCTTCTGCTATCTTTTATGGCGTGGTCTGCTGGGGCGGCAGCATCTCTGCTGGGGACAGGAAGAGACTGAACAGGGTGATCCGAAGGGCCAGCTCTGTTCTAGGATGCCCTCTGGACCCAGTGGAGGTGGTGAGTGACAGGAGAACGGCGGCTAAGCTGTCATCCCTGATGGACAACATCTCCCACCCCATGCAGCAGACTGTGACAGCACTGAGCAGCTCCTTCAGTGGGAGACTGCGGCACCCACGGTGTGGGACGGAGAGATTTCGCAGGTCTTTCCTCCCCACTGCTGTCAGACTCCATAATAAAGACTTTAACTGATCAAGCACACACATCCATACATATGCAATAATACTAAGTGCAATAATCCTTTCTGTCATCGTTGTATTTTTACTCAGTTGTATATAGTATTTGTATTTGTATTCTATTTTTATCTTATTGTATATTTATTTTATTTTATTCTACTGTATATAGTATTTTATTTTATTCTATTCTGTACAGTTGTGTACTGTATTTATTCTTATTGTATTCTAATTTTTGCCTCATAACTTTTGCACTGTCCACTTCCTGCTGTGACAAAACAAATTTCCCACGTGTGGGACTAATAAAGGTTATCTTATCTTATCTTAAAAATCCACTGGGGTGGTGTACAGAGGTAAAACTCTTTAAAGTGTCTGTTATGGAGACACTTTTCTTTCAGAGAAGAGTTTTTAGTTGCTGACAAAATATTTGTTTCTAATAAGGATAAAAAACAGAAGATCTTTTACGTCCATGGCAGCTAAACCACATGTCATATTTGGAAAAGCCAACAGAACCCTTAAACATATTAGAGAAATATTTGAATGGCGTTAATATAAACTATGTCCTTAAGAGCAAAGTAGAGCTTTAAAAGAAGGGGAAGATAGCAGGGCCACAGTAATTTCAGGTGTTGTAAAGTATTAGGTGACCTAAGAGCACAAGTCACATTTTGTAGAAGCCTCTAGACCGTTAATAAACCATTAGAACAGTAGTTTAAAATACAGTCTTTTCCAGAGTAACATTCAACTTTTACATGAACTTGCATCACCAACATACACGCACTTGAATCAAAGTTTTGCGTCATCTGCTAACAATAGCTAAAGCGGCAGCAGTGGCTTCCATCGCTCTCAAATTTACAAAGTGGCTCCAACTGCTTTGCAATTTCAACAAAAAAAGCTACTTGACTGCCACAAAGAAAAGCACAGATGAATTTTTTCTGCATCTTTCTGCAAACTATTCATTCTGCTGCTTGTTTTCAACTGCCCTGAAATTATCAGAGGTGTTTCAGAAAACAACACTGTCAAAATCTGGTGCCCCTGGTGATGAACACAGGCTGGCAGCAGGGGGTAAACCATGGAAAGGATAATGCACTGCTTGAGCAGGCATGGTTTGATTCCTCTAGGAGAATGACTTTACTGGACTATTACCACGTCAGCTCAGCAGCACTGAGTTGTTCTTTTTGTTCTGTCAGTGGAGCTCTGAGGGGTTTCTCACAATGAATTCCTATTGATTTTTTCTGGTCATGTCATCAAATTGTGTGTGGCTTGAATCGTGACTACCGTTTTCTCATCTGCTCCCTGAGGTTCTTCTCCTCTATTAACTTTTTATCCTATTTGGTTGGGGAAAACTACACAAAAGACAAGCAGAGTGAACACCGGGCTGAAACTGGGAAATGGAAGTAAACACAATGAGCAGACCTGCTGTGTAAGTCACTGGCAAATGAACTTCCAGGAAATTCAGTGAATGTTGATCCTCAACCTCTTTTTTCCATTGTTGTGAACATTAGACTAGAAAATCACCGCATGGTGGCTCTTCGCTGTAGCTGTTTAAGAGATCCAGTTTTCTGCATGTACATGCAAGTTAGTGTAAGTGAGTGGATGCTAAATGAAAAGTATAATAGTGAAATTATTTTGTACTCTTTAAAGATACAGTAAGCAGAAAATATGAGCATATTCCAGAGTTAGAACAGAAATCTCCCTCTCTTGTATCTTCCCCTCTTTCTAAACTCCTCCCACCTGATGGTAGCAGGCCAATTAAAGATAAATGTTGAGTTTTGGTCACATAAAGAAATTGAAAACCTCTCCTCTATGTCAAAATCTTTTGCCTTTAACTTTCAATAGACTTTTTCTTTTGTTCTTTATATTATTTAATACCAACCTACAGATAAGGTCTGATCAGACCTGTAATTAGCTAAAGTCTGTCATTATGAGCTAGTTACTTTTAAACCCAAGGCGAAATATTCTAGATCCATTTCAGGCCTCTTAAATTACAGTATCACAGACCATAAAGGTTGATTTTGGAAGTTATCACCAGTTTACCTGGTGATGCAGTGGTTAGCACCATTGTCTCATAGCAAAATGGGCCTGGGTTCAATCCCACTGGTCATTTGGGCCTTTGTGTGGTGTTTCAATGTAGGGTCTTGGTACTTTGGCTTCCTCCTACAGTCTACAAGATGCATATTAGCTTAACTTATGATTCTAAAAATTGCTACGGGTGTCAGTGATTGTCTCTGTGCGTTAGCCAGACTGGCACCTCTCAGCTCATGGCAGCTGAGATAGGCTCCAATCCCATTGTGACTCTGAATTGGATAAACGTAAGAAAATGGATGGGTGGTAAGTTTCGGGTAACAAGGTGTAATTTTATAGGTGCATTGGCTCTGTATGTGGCTAGATCCATTTCAAAGAAAGTTTAATTAATGCTGGTTAACAGCAGCTAATGCTAAAGGTGAGCAATATAATTGCAGATGATCCGAAATCCAATCATCCATCCATCCATCCATCTTCATCCGCTTTGTCCGGGGCCGGGTCGCGGGGGCAGCAGCCTAAGCAAAGAGGCCCAGACCTCCCTCTCCCCAGCCACCTCCTCCAGCTTATCCGGGGGAATACCAAGGCGTTCCCAGGCCAGCCGAGAGATATAATCTCTCCAGCGTGTCCTGGGTCTGCCCCGGGGCCTCCTCCCGGTGGGACATGCCTGGTGCACCTCACCCAGGAGGCGCCCAGGGGGCCCGAACCACCTCAGCTGGCTCCTTTCGATGTGGAGCAGCAGCTGCTCTACTCTGAGCCCCTCCCGGATGGCCGAACTTCTCACCCTATCTCTAAGGGAGAGGCCAGCCACCCTTCGGAGGAAGCTCATTTCTGCCGCTTGTATCCGCGATCTCGTTCTTTCGGTCACTACCCACAGCTCGTGGCCATAGGTGAGGGTAGGGACGTAGATCGACCGGTAAATTGAGAGCTTCGCTTTTACACTCAGCTCCCTCTTCACCACGACGGACCGGTGCAGCGTCCGCATTACTGCAGCTGCAGCCCCAATCCGTCTGTCGATCTCCGGCTCCCTTCTCCCATCACTCGCGAACAAGACCCCGAGATACTTGAACTCCTCCACTTGGGGCAGGAACTCATCCCCGACCCGGAGTGGGCACTCCACCCTTTTCCGGCTGAGAACCATGGCCTCAGATTTGGAGGTGCTGATCCTCATTCCCGCTGCTTCACACTCGGCTGCGAACCGTTCCAGTGCGAGCTGGAGGCCCTCACCCGATGAAGCCAACAGAACCACATCATCCGCAAAAATCAGAGATGAGATTCTGAGGCCACCATAGCGAAAGCCCTTCGCCACTTGGCTGTGCCTAGAAATCCTGTCCATAAAAATTATGAACAGAACCGGAGACAAAGGGCAGCCCTGGCGGAGCCCATCACCCACCGGGAACGAGTCCGACTTATTGCCGACAATGCGAACCAAGCTCTTGCAACGATTGTATAGGGATCGAATGGCCCGTAGCAATGGGCCAGACACCCCATATTCCCGCAACACCTCCCACAGGACACCCCGAGGGACACGGTCGAATGCCTTCTCCAAGTCCACAAAACACATGTAGACTGGTTGGGCAAACTCCCATGCACCCTCAAGTATCCTGGAGAGGATAAAGAGCTGGTCCAGTGTTCCGCGACCAGGACGAAAACCGCATTGTTCCTCCTGTATCCGAGGTTCGACTAACGGACGAACTCTCCTTTCCAGCACCCTGGCATAGACTTTCCCAGGGAGGCTGAGGAGTGTGATCCCCCTGTAGTTGGAACACACTCCTCCGGTCCCCTTTCTTAAAGATGGGGACCACCACCCCGGTCTGCCAGTCCACAGGTACTGCCCCTGATCTCCACGCAACATTGCAGAAGCGTGTCAACCAGGACAGCCCTACAACGTCCAGAGCCTTCAGGAACTCGGGGCGGACCTCATCAACACCAGGGGCTCTGCCACCAAGGAGTTGTTTAACTGCCTCAGTGACCTCGCCCCCGGAAATTGGCGGGTCATTCCCCTCATCCCCAGACTCTGCTTCCTCCTCGGAAGACGTGTAAGTGGGATTAAGGAGGTCCTCGAAGTATTCCTTCCACCGCCTAACAATTTTCTCAGTCGACGTCAGCAGCGCTCCGCCAGCACTATACACAGTGCAGGTAGAGCACCGCTTTCCCCTCCTGAGACGTCTGACGGTTTGCCAGAATCTCCTCTTGGGTGAGGGACCAGACAAAGAGCGATTCATAAGACCCTTATGAAAAGGACACCGAGGGAACAGTTTACCCTGCCCGGGATAGGGTTACCGGGGCCTCGCCCTGGAGCCAGGCCCGGGGAGGGTGCCCGAGGGCGAGCGTCTGGTGGCCGGGCCTTAGTCCATGGGGCCCGGCCGGGCACAGCCCGAAGAGGAGACATGGGCCCATCCTCCCACAGGCCCACCACCCGCAGGAGGCGCCATAGGGGTCGGGTGCATTGTGTGCCGGGTGGCGGCCAGGAGCGGAGGCCCTGGCGGACTGACCCCCGGCTGCCAAGACTGGCAATAGGGTGAAATCCATGCAATGGTATACAAATCCAGATATTGCAGCACAAAACATTAAATCAGAATACTTTATTAATCCCAAAGAAATTATATATATATTTATTCAAGGAGAAAACCCTAAGAACACAATGATAAAAATACATAATACCCCTAGACCATGAAGTATCGGGCTTTAAAGATTAATTTCTGCTGTATAACCAGTGAATTTATGGAGATTTGCTTGCTTATGTAGCAAGTGTCAAGTGGCCTTTCAAGAACTGGTTATTATGGATTGTGGATTTCTTTTTTATCCATTACAAGCCTTACTGAAAGTCTGACCTGTGTTCAGAAAGTCTTCAGGTCTCTGTTCAAAACACCACACAGTTTGCTTTATTGCCTCCAAATTCAATGTAAAATAAAAACTGTTGCTCAGGGGGCTAGGTGTTTGCAGTGCAGCTGCTTCAACACTACGCCTCCATTCTAAACAATGAAACTGGCTACTCCAGACGAGAGAGCAATGTGTAGGCGGTGTATATATAAAATATGTGCACGGAGAGCCGGTCTCCTAATGTAAAAATAGACCAGTCTTCAGTTTCTATACTCTACCCTTTGTATGCACATCCATTGTACACAAATTTTATACAGTCAGCATGAATATTCATTAATGCAAGCAAATTGCAACTTTTATGCTGGAAACTAGAGATAAACTTTATTTACCATTACTGTGTTGCATTATAGCATGTCATGGATCAAGCTCTTTCTTACATTTGTATAGACAAGCCAGTATTACTTAAACACAAGGAAATATGATTTAAAATACATTTTTAGAACTATAAAGTAAAACTTTCCATAGTCATCCATATCCACACCCCTTTGAGTCAAATATCATAAATAATTATAGCACCTCCATCTTCAAAAAGTTCTGGACATTGCTTTTTCTCAAGCCACTTCAACTACCATCTGTGGGTGCCGTACATGTTGATAGAGAAGTTCAGCACACTATAATATGCACGGCATGCTTCTAGTCTCTCGCTTGCTCTGTGTGATAGTTCAGCCATCTGTTAATGTGCTGCAGTCTTAATTATGCCCTCATCACACTAAGTCAATCAGAGGTGTGCCTGAGCCAACTGTAACACACCTAACACGGCCTTTACCAATCAATAAACTATCCTCGCGGGACTGCTGTAGCTCTCACCAGCTCAGGGGGTCTCAGTCAGTCAGTCTCAGCAGATTGGTTGGGAATCTTGCCATGTTTTTGCTGGAGGTGCTTTAAAAGGCATGTTTGTACACATTGTATCTGAAAGCCAAATGTGCACTTTGTGTGTTGCTGCATGTTGACGCCTTACTTCCAAGCCTTTCATGCAGATCAGTAAAGCTGTCTGATAGTTCAGTGGTTTGTGGTCAGTGATCCACTACTCAGTATACCGCACTGCCTAAAATGCATGCAAGCAATTTTTTCTTGAATACTCTGCTTGTTCAGGAGTATCATAATGCGATGTGCTATGTAGTCTGGTCTTCTCATGCAGTTTTGTATAAGTGGTTGAGAAATTTCCGAGGCCTTTAGTTTGATAACAGCAATGTTGAACATTACTGAAAGGCAGAGGAGACAGATGTTGACAGCGAGCAGTGGTAGGAGTGAACTTAGTAGTCATAAAAAAGTAAGTAAATCCAGTGACCTACAATGGGGCAAAAAAGTATTTAGTCAGCCACCGATTGTGCAAGTTCCCCCACCTAAAATGATGACAGAGGTCAGTATTTTGCACCAGAGGTACACTTCAACTGTGAGAGACAGAATGTGAAAAAAAAATCCATGAATCCACATGGTAGGATTTGTAAAGAATTTATTCGTAAATTAGGGTGGAAAATAAGTATTTGGTCACCTCAAACAAGGAAAATCTCTGGCTCCCACAGACCTGTAACGTCTTCTGTAAGAAGCTTTTCTGTCCCCCACTCGTTACCTGTATGAATGGCACCTGTTTGAACTCATCATCTGTATAAAAGACACCTGTCCACAGCCTCAAACAGTCAGACTCCAAACTCCGCCATGGCCAAGACCAAAGAGCTTTCGAAGGACACCAGGAAAAGTATTGTAGACCTGCACCAGACTGGGAAGAGTGAATCTACAATAGGCAAGCAGCTTGGTGTGAAAAAATCAACTGTGGGAGCAATCATCAGAAAATGGAAGACTTACAAGACCACTGATAATCTCCCTCGATCTGGGGCTCCACGCAAGATCTCATCCCGTGGGGTCAAAATGATCATGAGAACGGTGAGCAAAGATCCCAGAACCACACGGGGGGACCTGGTGAATGACCTGCAGAGAGCTGGGACCAAAGTAACAAAGGTCACCATCAGTAACACACTACAACGGCAGGGAATCAAATCCCGCAGTGCCAGACGTGTTCCGCTGCTGAAGCCAGTGCATGTCCAGGCCCGTCTGAAGTTTGCCAGAGAGCACATGGATGATACAGCAGAGGATTGGGAGAATGTCATGTGGTCAGATGAAACCAAAGTAGAACTTTTTGGTATAAACTCAACTCGTCGTGTTTGGAGGAAGAAGAATACTGAGTTGCATCCCAAGAACACCATACCTACTGTGAAGCATGGGGGTGGAAACATCATGCTATGGGGCTGTTTTTCTGCCAAGGGGACAGGACGACTGATCCGTGTTAAGGACAGAATGAATGGGGCCATGTATCGTGAGATTTTGAGCCAAAACCTCCTTCCATCAGTGAGAACTTTGAAGATGAAACGAGGCTGGGTCTTCCAACATGACAATGATCCAAAACACACCACCCGGGCAACAAAGGAGTGGCTCCGTAAGAAGCATTTGAAAGTCCTGGAGTGGCCTAGCCAGTCTCCAGACCTCAACCCCATAGAAAATCTGTGGCGGGAGTTGAAAGTCCGTGTTGCTCGGCGACAGCCCCAAAACATCACTGCTCTCGAGAAGATCTGCATGGAGGAATGGGCCAAAATACCAGCTACTGTGTGTGCAAACCTGGTAAAGACCTATAGTAAACGTTTGACCTCTGTTATTGCCAACAAAGGTTATGTTACAAAGTATTGAGTTGTATTTTTGTTATTGACCAAATACTTATTTTCCACCCTGATTTACGAATAAATTCTTTACAAATCCTACCATGTGGATTCATGGATTATTTTTTCACATTCTGTCTCTCACAGTTGAAGTGTACCTCTGGTGCAAATTACTGACCTCTGTCATCATTTTAGGTGGGGGAACTTGCACAATCGGTGGCTGACTAAATACTTTTTTGCCCCACTGTATGTGGAATGTCTATTTCAGCAAAATAAGCTACTTATATCGTGAACGTTAACAAAGATGAACCCGAGGTTATTTCAGAAAGGTGAAGGTTTAGTTCAACATTAATATCCATAAGACTGCAGGCAAAACAAATTGTAGTTTTTTGAGCATGCTGTTTCTGAGCTGCAACCCAAATGGGACAAAATCTTACGAGGAAAAACTGTTTTTTAATTGTTTTACACCTTTTTATATATGCATCTTCTTTAAGGATTTCCATTCTTATCTGCAAAGAAATAACAAGCAAATATGATGCTTTCTTTATCCCAACTGTAATCCTCTTCTCACCTTTAGGAGCATGAAGTTAGCATTTTTTGGATAGCATCCCTAAATAAGAAGAGGTATTCAGATTAAAATGAAAATAAAATAAAGGGCAGTGCCATTTTCCTGGTTATCCAGTGATGCATTTATGGGCACGGCACCTATGGCTGTACAGCACCGGACTACCTGGCGGGTCTGTTACCATACAGGTATAAAAATAGTACAAAGCTTACCGGCCCACTCGATCAATTTAATGGAGCTCTTTTTTAAACTTACCTTGCCACTGTTGTCATTTGTTAATGAGCTGAATGCACTTTATTCTGGTTATTTATTCGCAGTGCTTCTGAAAATTTGACCCTTTTGTAGTTCCTCAGTGCACCGTTTCACTCAAACATTAACATTCAGCCGACCTTATTCCGCATCATGCCTTGGTTCAAAAGTTCATGTGAAGAACCGCCTGTGTACCTAGCATTTCTCCTCTTCCCAGTCTGCTGTCTCTCCCTCAGTGGTCTATCAGGCCTCCATCAGAAGCTTGGCTCTAATCTGCCGACTCAGGGGTGTGTTTCCTGCATTGGGGCTGTGGCCCAATCCATCTGTCTTCATCAGTGAGCTGGGGCGGCTGTGGGCTTGGGCCAGCAGGACCCCGCTAAGCACCAGCTGCTAGCTGCCTTTTACACTGATTCCCACCGAGTGGGACATATTTACAGTACAGCTAGCTGCCTGGTAAGATTGGAGGACCTTTCAGCTCTTAGCGCCTGGATTTTTTTTTTCTTTCTCATGTGGCTTCATTCTGGTTACCTATTATTCTTTTAGATTCTCCAGGTCTCCACAGCCAGTGCTTTCTCTACCTTTTAAATTCATCTGTCATGCCCATTTACATCTATCCACATCTCTCATATCTGTGTAGATATGAAAGGATGGAAGTCAGTTTATTGTCAGTCCTAAACAAAGACACAAACCTTTAATACTGTAGTTTGGGTATTTTATTTTATCTAACATATCTAACAGATGTTCATTTCCAGTTCTCACCCCAGCCATTATCTCCGTTGCGATAGCTTTAGTGAGATATAAATTTATTTGGGTCAGTCTGCCTTGTGCAGCATCGATTATATGGTTCCATAATGCATTCCCAACAGTACATCTAAATTATTATTATAGATAAAGGTTACTACAGGAAAAGAACAAAAAATGTATGCCAGTTTTACACATGTAGGACTCCAAGGGCTACCACACTATTTTCCTGGAATAAAATAGATTTTTCTTTCCATTATTAAAAGGGTACTTGATCTTTCACATAATTTTTGATGACAAATTCTCAGCACCCACAGTCTAAAATGAAAACAGAAAACTTTCATATTCGTACCGCCTTGTCTATCCAGTTTTTTAAATCACATCTTAAAACCTGTCTTCTTACTTTGGCTTTTGATTTTAACTAGTTGGCTCTAATCTGGCTTGTTGTGTTGTCACCTATTGTTTCCTGTCCTGTTTTTATTGTTTTGTTTTAAATTTTCTCATGCTTTTACTGACTGTTAAACACTATGGTCAACTTTGTTGTTTTTAATATGTGCTATATAAATACATTTTGATTTGAATTGATGATGTGCCCTTTTAGCCCCTTTCAAAGGTTTTAATATGGTAATTCTGGCAGTGTTGCCTGAATAAGACAGAAAAACTCAAGAACCTAGCCATACAAGATCCTAATGCCTGCCAGGATTAATGAACTAAAAGTATTGCTAATAGTTTTAAGAACCACATAACTATTTGCTTATAGAAATAATGCAACGCTCAGAGGTGAGTGACCTTGTAAGGATGATTTGATTGGGCTGTTACTAAACATGGTAAGACACTAAGCAAATTATCTTGCTTATAAACACCAGGCTGGCCTTTAGCTCCTATTGAATAAGGCCATGGGCTCTGAACAAGGAGACTGCTTTAAGGAAACACTGGGCCATTGGTCCTTCCTATGGAAATCAATTTGGGTCTAAATGGCAATGAGATTAGTAGAGTACTGATCTGACTCTTTGATTTCCTTTCTACCTAAATACAAGCTCCCTTTTCCAATTTAGATACCCTCCAGTATTGCCATGTGTCATCTAGTGGTAATCTTTCTTGAAAGCATGGTAGCTTTTTTTTAAAAATTGTTTTACACAAGCAGGGGTTTGGGGGTTAGCAGTGCTGGTCTGTTCTTCAGCATGTCTACTATTCTAATCCAAAGTGAAAAACAGCAAAACAGTTTAATGCATAGCATTGATGTTTAAAACAGACATTCATGTTTCCTTGAGGCTGGATTGAAATAATTTCAATTAATTCACCTGAGATAAATGGTAATTTGTAATTTATTAATTTAGTTTTATTTATTTATTTATTTTAAATGTAATAACATTTAAAAGAGTGAGAACTGAAGCAAACAAACACATTTAAAAATGAATTACTAACACAGAACTGGTGTGAGGTTTGTGAGGAGGATATTAATAAAGCATATGCTAAATTTTGAAAGGCATTTACAATATTAAATTCTAAGAAATGTCCTATAAGCCAATGCAGTGGAGGTCAAAAACAAACAGGTAGTCCATGGATCACTATAGGTATGAAAATGTCTGCAAAAAGAAAAAAAAATACTCTTACAGACTATAAATAAAGAAACAACGGAAAAAAAGTTTAAAATAAACTAATATTTTCAGGTCTTTAAAAAAAGGAATATTGCAATGAAATATTAGAGAATAACAAAATCAATATTAAAGGTATTAGAAATGTGTCAAACATTATTATTAATAATTGATCAAGTAATACAGCTAACCCTAAATAATTTGTTCCCCCCCACCCCTCTCAAAAAAAAAAAAAGCTTTCAACACCACTGATCACAACATACTATTCAATAAATTGGAACGACTCATTATTAGAGGGGTTGGATTGAATTGGGTGTTGAGCTACTTAAGACACATGTATCAATTTTCTGAAATAGATGACTGCCAGATGAATACAAATCAACCTGCATGTGGAGTTCCCCAGGGGTTGGTGATAGGTCCAACCATTATTCATATTATACATAAAAGACAAATATAGTCTCAAACATACTGAAATACATACTATTTGCGGATGATACGAATATCTTTTAGTCAGGTGAGGGTTTACAGGAACTTTTAGAGGCAAACATACCAGAAAAATGAATTGAAACAGTGCTTTGATGTGAAAAAATTGTCACTGAATTTAAATAAAACTAAGTTCACGGAAAAGAAAAGCTAACTAATCAGGTTTTTTGTACTCATTATTTTTAAACACGCTGAAATTTATGGATCTGGTCAAATTTAAAATTTAATGTCCAGAGCAATAAATAATCTTGTAGAATAAAAAATATTTTAAAAAATGTTCATGAACAGAGCAGAGGGTTATGACCTGAGGGGGACCTACAATAAAAAACAAAAGAACAACAACAAAAAACCAAAACAAACACAGTAACAATAAAAATTATAAACTTGTGTATAATGGTCAATGAAGTGAATTTACTGTATGTTAAAAATTGATAATTTTATGTAATGACATTTTATAAACAGCACTACATTTGGGTATGTATAGTTTAATAATTATAGAGGAATATATGTAGATTTGAATATTAATATAACATGAATCTGTGTATTAGGCATATTTATTTTTATACGGAAATTTTACGGAAATACCAAAATAAAAGCTTTACGAAAACCTCCGGTGCAAAAGTGTGCCAGTAGTGGTCAGATTGTGTCTGCTCTCCCCTGATGGTCACTGACCCAGAAAGAGTAATATTTCAAACTCCGCCACTCCGTGTTCCTCCGCCAATGCCTCGTTTGAGTTTTGGACTAAATGGATTCTGGGATATTGCATTTCGTCATTTCGAGCTAATTGGAGACCAAAACAGCCAATCAGATTTTTTTGCATCCAAGTCCGTGATTGGCTGGTTCCGTAGCACAAATATAACGGTGTACAGAAAGAGTTGAACGCGCACGGGCAGAAATGTTGAGAGCGCAAGCAACACATTGCGAGCAAGCGCAAATGCAAAAACTGAGCGAGAAGGGCTGCTATTGTGTGTGTGTGAATGGATAATAGCAAACACTGAAATACATTTTTTGCACGCAGCAATGAATTTTTGTTGACTCAAATTTTGCTTTTCTTCGCTCAAATTAAATTTCTCCTCAAAATGCAATACTTGCACCTGCAATTTTTTTTTTACAAGCGCTCAGAATAGTGGCACAAAAATAACACCGTAACTTCTCAACGCCATAAGCGGCTTCACTTCTTGCTTACCAGCACATCCAGCGATTTAGCTGAAAACATCGGAAGATCCGTTTTGTAGGCCATCCAAAGGTTCAGCAGTAGTGGACTCTCAGCAGCTGCAGTCTCCACTTCACAATCGCTGCAGCATGTCCAGCTAAAAACTTTCATAGCTTAAAAACTTTCATAGCACGGAGTCAGCACTCTTAAAGGTTTTTAATGATATCCTCCTTTCCTGTGATTCTGGTAATCATGTTGTTCTTGTCCTCCTTGACCTAACAGCTGCCTTTGACACTGTAGACCACAACATTTTACTGTCTGACTTGCACCATCTTGCAGGCATTCGTGGTACTGCTTTGAAATGGTTTAGGTCTTATCTTTGTGACAGAACTTTTAGTGTTAACTTTTTAGGGTATGAGTCTTCCTCTGCCACTTTTCAGTCTGGGGTCCCGCAGGGCTCAATTTTAGGGCCTCTGCTTTTTTCATTATATCTACAGCCCCTGGGAACCATCCTCAGAAGGCATGGAATATCCTTCCACTGTTATGCTGGCGACTGTCAGATTTATCGGCCTCTGAAGCAGAAAGAGGCCTTCTCTATTAAGCCACTTCTAGCATGTCTAGAAGACATTAAATTTTGGATGTCCCTAAACTTTCTAAGATGTAATTCAAGCAAAACTGAGGTGATTCTGTTTGGTCCTAGTGGACCTTGTGAACCCTCTGCTATTGATTTGGGAACCCTAGCAGAGTATTTTAAATCTGTTGTTACAAACCTGGGTTTTAAGATGGACAGTGATTTTAAATTAGACAGTCAAATTAGGGCTACTGTCAAGTCCAGTTTTTATCATTTAAGACACTTGGCAAAGATAAACCCTATTTTATCCAGGCCGCATCTTGAAACAGTAATCCATGCTTTTATTTCATCTCGTTTAGATTACTGTAATGCACTGTATTTTGGAGTTAGTCAGCATCTTCTCTCTCGTCTGCAGCTGGTCCAAAATGCTGCTGCACGACTTTTAACCAGAACTCGTAAAAGAGAGCACATAACTCCCTTCCTGGCTTCACTCCATTGGCTGCCTGTATATCTTAGAGTTCATTTTAAAATTCTCATGTTTGTTTTTAAATGTTTAAACAGTCTTGCCCCAACTTACCTCTCTGAGCTTCTGCATCCTTACTCACCCCCCAGGTCTCTCAGGTCTGGAGGTACCCAGGTCCAGGAGAAAGCTCAGAGGGGACAGGCCCTTCTCTATTGCTGCTCCTAATCTCTGGAACAATCTTTCCCAGCACATTAGAGAGGCCCCTTCACTGTCCACTTTTAAAACACGTCTTAAAACCCATTTTTACTTCTTGGCTTATGACACAGTCTGACCCTGATTTTATTGTTTTAATCTAATGTGCTGATTTTATTGTTTTAAATGTCATTCTCATCATCATTTTTTATACTATTTTATTATTGTTTTTGCCAGAGGTGTGGACTCGAGTCACATGACTTGGACTCGAGTCAGACTCGAGTCATTAATTTTATGACTTTAGACTTGACTTGAAAAAATGTTCTAAGACTTGTGACTTGACTTGGACTTTTACACCAATGACTTGGGACTTGAATTGGACTTGAACCGGTTTACTTGAAAAGACTTGATATTTTACCCCAAATACAAAATCTAACATGCATATTATATAGAGATTGAAAATGTGACGTCATTCACGGGTAGAACCGCAAAGGATTCTGGGAACTCGTGGCAAGCGGTACTAGCGCACGCAGGCTTTCAATTAAAATCAGTTATACA
Organism: Mchenga conophoros; assembly: GCF_057382185.1. Lineage (NCBI taxonomy): Eukaryota > Metazoa > Chordata > Actinopteri > Cichliformes > Cichlidae > Mchenga > Mchenga conophoros. The sequence continues at coordinate 34,235,896 of NC_140542.1, forward strand.
GCGATAAAAAGAAACACAAGAAGCCGTTGTATTATTAACTGCAATAGCCGGTCGCATGACAGCCACGGGAAGCCGACGGGTAAAGAGATCGGTTGTTATCGGATTACCTCGTTGAAGAGAAATTGTTCGAGCCATGTTTCCGAAGTAACAAAGAGGCAACGGATGGCCTGGATTGCAGCCATTCAAAGGTCAAATATAACGTCCCAGAACCCTCCAGTTCACAGGTTAGTCTGCTCCAAGCATTTACACAAAGGTCAGTGTTTTTTAGTAGTTAATACGTCATTTTCATAACATAACTGGTGATATAGGTTACAAGCAACTCTGGCGCTGAACAGAAATTGTCGCGCTATGCTCCTTTATTTATTGTGCATAAATAGTGAATTGTCCTGACACAATATTGTGTTTCGCTTCTGTTATTATGGTACATTGACAAAAACATATACTTTTATTCACAGGATAAAACAGGTTTTTTGTATCACTAATTGCCCAGTACGATTACAGCATACAGTATTATTGTCACTGCTACATTTCTGTGATGCTACCAGAAATTATTTCCACTAATTAATTACCGTTGAGCTCAAAGGTCCTATTAATAAACGGTTAAGGAATGTGTATTTATGACGACGATTTGTGAGACTGGTAAACTTATGATACGTACGATGGTCTTTACTTTCTACACGGTGCATTTCAAGGTCCTGTACCCATCCGTCGGTAAACTGTACCTGGGCTTGTTGCAGTGAGCTGAAGTTACTAAACTTCATGAGTGTATGCACTCACTCCAAGAACCGTATGATTATAAATATGCATATAAATATGCTACGATGAGATAGCTGACTTCATCTAACTAGCAAATGTTGTCCAGGCTACGTTGGTGATACAGTTTTTTTAATGTGTATGATATTTTTGTCATGCGATTTTAAAGCTGGTCCTACAACCGCATTCAAGAATAACATGCAGCGTATCTCAGAACTGTCGGTGAAAATTATTCTTGGAGCTAAGTTTAATTGAGCTGCATTTTAAAGAGGTGCAATTTCACAATTTGTGTATATTTTCTAAGTTCACTATTTTGTCATGTGTTGAGAAAAACACAGATTTTAAAATTACATGGTCTAACATTTACATTTAGCATAACTGCAACATTATTTTTTCGTTGTTTTTTTTTTTTTTTTAAAGACTCGAAAGGACTTGAAATTCAAAGTTTCAGACTTGTGACTTGACTCGGACTTTTACACCAGTGACTTGAGACTCGACTCTGACTTGCCTGACATTACTTGAGACTTGACTTGAGACTTGAGGATAAAGACTTGAGACTTACTTGAGACTTGCAAAACAATGACTTGGTCCCACCTCTGGTTTTTGCTATTTGTGCTAATTTTATTATTTTAAATGTCATTTTAATAATCATCTTATTTTTTATTTTTTAAACATGTTCTATGTATCATTTCTGGCATGTCAAGTGTACAGCACTTTGTGTTCAGCTGGGGGCTGATCTGAAAGTGCTATATAAATAAATTGCTTGCTTGCTAAAGCTTTTATTTTGGTATTTCCGTTGAGCCGTACAATAAATTTGCATGTTAGCTAATTATTTAGTTTCCTGTAACATTTAGATTTAACATTTAGATTTAACATTTGAAATTGTTTTTTTTTAAATATGAAAAGTTACAAATATGTTACTAAATGTTGTAAAAATTGACTTGAAAAAACATGCGTTTGTAAGGTTTTGAGCTAAATTTGGAAAAATGTTGCCATTAATTTCAGCATGTTTCACTTTACAAACGGCACCCTGTATGCTAACACAATAGTTAGCAATTACAAGTGCTAAAAGTCATCAAGGTTAGCAATCCCGTGGGGAATTTTATGTAAAAGCAACTGCAATGCACTCTTCTGGTGAGCTGGATACTGTCATTACTACTTCACATGTAATATTTTACTTTTTAAGTTACCTGGCAAAGATGGAGATACTTCAAGTACCTATGGATTTGGTGCTAAAGTGAAAAAAAAAATAAATAAATAAAAAATATACCTGCCAGAATTCATTCAATTTCTACTCTGTTGTTCTACTCTTGTACTCTTGTAGTTTTCAGCAGCAATGGATTAGGGTAAAGCACTCAAGGGCTGATTGTTGTGCTACAATAAACCATGATGTGTGACAACATCAGAGGTCCAATTTATACTGATAGTACAATGACATCTCCTGGCAGGCTTATAAAAATGAAAATGTCCTGCCCACCATCTCAGGCACTGCTCATGCTGTAGTGAGGCAACATGATCCCAGGAGCTGGGCTGAGTGGGAGCTTATGCGGCACAGCATAATGTGATTGAAATATTCCTAGCATTCTCATGCTGATTTGTATATATTTGCTGGGACTTCTGTGACACATAGAAATTGTGTGTGTGTGTGTGTGTGTGTGTGTGTGTGTGTGTGTGTGTGTGTGTGTGTGCGCGCGCGCGCGTGGCATTACACTGTCCATGAGGCACTTGTGGATTTTCAAAGCTAAATCTATGTTTATGTTTTAGACACATCATCTATACTTAAATGTCAAGTCTTACAAATATACATATGTGAACAGCATATTTAAGTATGATTTGTTCTGACTGTTAGACAAGCTTGGTCTATATCGGCACATGAACATGCAAATAAAAAACAATGTTTGGGATGTAAAGAAAAACTGCGGGGGGAAACTGTGGGCTGTGCAATCATCTGTGCAGGTTCTGCAATGTGTACAGCAATGGAGAGGTGATGTCATGTGGGAATAGCTGGCTTTTTGCCTACAATGGAACAAAAGAACAGTCCTACCTCAGGTCTCTTTCTCACTCACTTCCCTTCAATTCACCTCCGTTTCCATTCCGTTTCTGTGAGCAACAGTGGCTAATTATGTTAATCTATCCAGACAAGGAATTTCCATGGTCCCCCCATTTTTCTGCCTTTAACAAAAATATTATTTTAAATGTTTGCATAGCCATTTTTATTTTTCGTTGTTTGAGGGCAATTACACACAATCGGAGCTGGATCAGGCACCGACTCGCGCAGTTTCCCCCCACCTCATTATTGGACCCACTCTAGTCATATCTTGATTGAAGTCAGCTCCTTTACCTATGTTGAAACAGAGTTGAAACACTGTCTTCCTCCACCATGTTACTCAGTTTTTCATCATTTTCTCATAATCTTACTCTCTCCCTCTCTCTCTGACGGATTATGCCTGAACCTTAAGCTTGGGTTCCATCCTAACTGTGTCAAACTCTTATGATATGCAGTAAACAACACTGGCATCAGACAGCAGTGTGGAAGAAACACTGTGCCACATGAACCGCAGCAGGAACAACATGCATTTTTCTCTGCGAAGATGCTAACCTTTAAAATGTTAATTGTTGTGCTCCATGTTTAATCATGGGAGAAAACCAGACTCCTAAGTATAGCCATGCTTCCTGTCCATGCTCACTCACGTGAAACACGGCTAATTTATGTTGCATCAAGATGACATGAAAGGCGGTTTCCCACAGGGTCCTAACACCAATATACTATGCACACTTTCAGGGCAGCGATGTTGTAAAAATTGTCCAGGAAGAGCTCGATAGTGTAGTGTGCAACAACGCAAACAAGTCTTGGTTTTGCTTGTGACCTTCCATAGGACTGCAAATGGAAGATTAGCCTTTGGCACAATGAAGGGGTGGCTCAAGTGTTTCGTTTTTGTTGTTTTCTTGTGTTGAACAAAAAAAGTTGCAGAGAGACACTAGTGGAAATGCTCACTAGTAACAAAAATAATCTGAAAAAGATGATTATTTATTTGTTTTCTCCACAGGATGTGGATGGCTTTAAATATGTTACCCATTTTTCAGTTGCTGCCCTTAGAGTTGTAGAGTGCAACATTTAGGTCTGAAATTGGGCATGAACCCTTAGAAGAAAGAATAAATGAATGTTAAAAAAAGACCTTTAGCTTCTCAATCTTTTTATTTTTACACTTCCGCCTCTCAATCCTATTTCAGGCTTGCTCTAAATGCTCACATCTGCCGTCAGCGCTCCTCCCAACACTTTGTTTCTTCATCTCTCCTCTGGCAGTTGATTTATTATGCCTGTTACTCAGCGAAGGCATCATAGCACCGCTGAAGGCGGCTTGCCGTTTGCAGGCCACCAATGGTGCCTTTGTCTTTGAGCCACACTGCTACCAGCAGGCCTTTGGATGCTTGTTGCCATTTCCACTCTCAAATTTGATTGCAGCAGAGAAATGAAAGCCATACCACACTCCACATGGGGTTCAGAAATGAATATTTCCCTTGGTTTATTCACAGTCTTTCTCATCGTGCCTTTTAAAGACCTGCGAGCTGCAATCTAGAGGTAATATCAGATGAAATCTGTCTTTGTATCCGGGTCATGCAGCGAGCAGTTAACGTCAATGATGTTGATTTCACAGTATGCCAGACTTCACGAGGAGCAGGGTAATTTCTCGAAGCTGCAGACCTACCAGTGCGCCCTGCTTAAACACCACTCATGTGTGATGAATTGTGATACTTTGTTTTGTTATGTTCCATTTGATTTGAATGAATGACAAAATCACAGAGAAAAAATAAATTAGTGCTGGTTTTGTTGTTTAAGCCATTGCCCCAGTCACGTTATCTGGGCAGAAGAGCAGAAATCTTTAAAGAATGAAACTTAATCATTTAGCATGGTGGCTGCATCAAAAGCGCCTGATTGCTTTGAATGTAGCGTCCTGTACCGCATCCCATTCATAAACCCTCTTTGTTGGCAAAGGCAGAGACAATATTCCTCACAGTAAAATCCAAGTCGGTGAATCACTCCATTCTACTCTGGTTGCTGTTCTATTCACTACACAAAATTACAGTCTTATCAAATTGATTTTGTCTATAATTGGGTCCTAAATGCCTTCCTAAAAGCTCTCAGGCAAGTACGATTGTTTCACCCATTTCATGCAGATATCTTGTTTCACTTGTTTCAAGCAAGATAGTTAAGATTTTTACAGCTTGTACAAATGACATATATGAAAGGGTTTAGACTATCAGAAGATCAGCGCTCAGAGTTCTGTGGACTTGAGTTGTACTAATCACTGTATTTCAGTATAAAGATTGATTAAATGTCTGCATGGGATGTATGCATGCTTTTTATTTATCGTCACATACTCACCGAACCAAAGCTTTGGTAAGGGTCAAGCTAAAGCAACTATCTGGTAAACAAAGTAGAGTATTAATGAGCTGTCTAGACCTCCAGACAGTCAAGTCTTTAAAGTTGCTGCTTCTTCACTGTGAATGATATTTTATTGTATTTATACATTAAGTCTAAGTATGTTATAATAAAGTATTTATATGTATATAAATATGGATTAGGTATGAATATATAAAATATGTACAAACATGTATAAATGTATAATATTGCTGCATATTTATACTTTATATGAATATGTATCTTAAATATGTTAATATTAAACCACTTTAGTTGATATACCACTGGTCTTATCAGTGTTCTCATATGGTGTATAAGTGATGGTGTTGGGTAAGGTTAACATCACTGCAGTCCAATCGCATTGGTAGGTGTGCACCAGGGGGTCTGATCAAATTTCAGAGGGAGCTAGTATTGCCCCATTCCTCCAAACATGAATTCAACAGACTGGAAGGCTATAAATATATTTATATGCAGCCTGTGGAAAGCTTTCAAACAAATTGTCCACATTCAGACAGAGAATGCAACAGCGTCAAAGAAAATTCATATTCATACAAATACACATCTCCCCTCTAGGTGTCAAATTATTTGACGCCTAGAGGAGAAACACAATTAAATAGAAACAGTGCTTGTTCTTGTTCATAACACACATCCAAAGACTTGTTTTTTTTTCTTGGCTCAGACATCAGGCTAGCAGGGCCACAGCACACTGACCCCATCAGAGAAACAGATTGTTTGTTCTAATCAGACACAACACACAGTATCTTATGCGCCGTGAGATTCATTAATACTAATACAGTTTCAGTGAACGTGTAAATAGTTAAATATGGAGAAAAAAAATGTCTGGAAAGATTTATTTGCATCTGCTAAAAACCCCTCAGACTTTGAACTGCTTTCTGGTGTTGTTTGATAAATAAATATAGGTTGTGTCTAAGGGCGAAGATGCTGCCGAAGCAGCTGTTTATTGTGGGGCTTGTCATTTGCATTGTAATAAGTTAGTTTTGCAACAATTGGTTGACCTGTAGGAAATTAATTAATCAGTGACGGCATCAAAATGAATACACTAAGTGTTAATAAGTGCCTTAGTGCATGCTTGTGGCAAACGCTGATCCAGATATGTTAAAATTAAAAATGATGTGAAAGTGATGTGCATTTTTTTTAACATAAGAAAGTTCTACATGTGCGAATTAGAAGACAGTCAGTGGTATTTGCAATGCATTGTACTGTGATTCATACTCATTATCAGTTAGCTTTCCCCAGTTTGGAATGTGTTAGGTCAAATTCACACACCCCGTCTTCCCTCTGCAGATTTTTTTCCTCCCTTTGGGAAGCTGAAAATGTGGCTGCTAATTAACTCGCTTCTGATCCCCCACTTGTAGCTCCCTGTCAACACTTCCTTTACAGGAATAATCTAAACGGTCTGGGAAGTCGCGAGTTCACACGTTTGTGTTCGTGTGTAGAGCAGATGTATACTTGTGTGTGAGTGGAACAACTGTACTTAACGCCTTTTCATCAACACACCTGCTCAGCTACATGAGCACAAGATAGAGGGGTAAGTGACTGTGGACCTGCTTTAGAATCACAAATCACGCTGGATTCTTTAGTTGATTGGCGTTTGTGTGCATCCTGTTGGCTTTGACTTCTAGTGGCTGAACAGTAAATGGACTGCTTCATATATAGGTCTTTTCTACTCTTCATGAGCGCTTATAGTGGTTTACATTAAGAATAGTACAGCATATTAGCGTTCTATTAAGAATAAAGTAAAAAATAATTTCAAGATTAAACACGAAATACTATTTTAAGTATTAAGTAAGTATTAGGATGTTTAAGAGGTGGTGCATCTGGTCAGAAGAAAAAAAACAATCACACAAACTTGAAAGAGTTGGCTGGATTTGTCCAAAGTGAAATGCCTGGCAGAGAATGCAAGAACATCCATGGTTACACTGTCGTATAGTAAAGAGACTGGATGTTGTATCACCTAATGCAACTAGACACAACAAGATAAAGTTGATCAAGTGGAAACACTAACTTTTACACACGCATTATGTAGACCAGCGGTCCCCAATCCCCGGGTCACGGACTGGTACCGGTCCGTGAGTTGTTTGATACCAGGCCGCGAGAGTTGAGGCTCGGGTGTGAAATTTATGGTTTTCACGGTTTTTATCATTAACTCTGTTTCCCTGGGTCTTTTCCCGTATTGTAGTTGTGTGTCTTATTTTGAAAGATGTTTAGATTAGATTAGATGAAACTTTATTAATTCCTCGGGTGGGTTCCCCTGGGAAATTCCGTTTCCAGTAGCACAGCACCGACAGACATTGCATGTTACAGATAAAGGGGAATGAGAGTAAGGATATAAGCATAAATATACCATATATACACATATATAAATACAGAATATATAATAGGGATAAATAGGAATACCAGTTTATGCGTTACCATAGCGACCAGAGAGCATTAAGGGGCAGAGAGGAAATGCTCCTCCTGAAATGTGCCAACTCCCAATATTGTTGGCGCATTTATTCTGCTAATAAAGTTACACAATTGCACAGTGAAGTTGCATTTATTATTATATTTACAAAATACCACAGTTTTTGTCTTGGCTGGTCCATGACAATACTGTCTGACATTAAACCGGTCCGTGCCGCAAAAAAGGTTGGGGACCGCTAATTTATAGCATGCATAGCAAATGTTTGGCTTGAAACGACAACTTTAATCTCCACATTTCAACTTTATCCTCAAAATGAGCAGTAGTTTGGGGTTTTTTTGTATTTCATATACATTTAATTTCTAAGTGCTTTCTAACATTTACACTCCAGTGAATGCATCAGGAGCAAATTGGGGCTCAGGATCTTGCTCCACGATACTTTGCCCTGCAGACTGGAGTAGCCAAGATCACAACACAAACCAGCCGATTAGTAGATTTTTCATACAGTAGCTGACGTGGACAATCTTCTACAAGATTGCATTTCATGGCTTAGTTATCATTTTTTTTAAGATGTCGCTTTAGAATCCCACTACCAGAACGCACGGTGAGTTAGCACTTCCAGGGGATACATTAGAAATGTTGCATTTCTAAGTTTTAAAATGGCAAATGGTAAATGACCTGTATTTGTATAGCACTTTACTAGTCCCTAAGGACCCCAAAGCGCTTTACATATCCAGTCATCCACCCATTCACACACCCAATCAGTATTAGGATTTGATAGCAGAAACTTATCCCAGTGATTGCTCTTGCAGGCCACAAAATCAGGCTCAGCAGTCCTGGCAGATCAGCTGATCTCGATGCCAGCCCACATCAGCTGACAGATCAGCTGATGCTCCTTTCTGTCCTGTGGGTGAATGTCAAATGCGGCATGCATTTTAAGCTGCTTCAGCCTGCATGCTGTTGCTTCTCACTGACCAATCCCCGCTTGAATGGGAATGCTTTAAGCACCTAAGATTTTTCTTTTGGAACAAAAAGCATTACTGTCTCATACTTACAATAATATATTGAGGATTTGAAGATTCAACTTATATATATCATTAAATGTAATATCTTTATTGTGCAATAGACAGCAAATATTATTTTTCTTTAATCTCTTTAGTTAACTATTTAGTTAAAAAAAATTTTTAAGTTGTGTTTGTGCAAAGTAAAGCATGTGTCTTCAGTTTGTGCAAGCCAGAAGGCATGTTGGTTCTTTGTGGGGGAAGGTGGAATTAATAATGGCCAAAGAGCTTTTATATGTGGGAGCTGTGTGACCGTTGAAAGTCTATAAATAAATTATGCCTATATGTGGTGTCTGTACCTGTAGGGAACAGCATTTCAGATATTAAAAGGAGCTACTACTTCTGGAAAAAGCCAAGAAATGCTGCACAAGAGAAACAATGGCACATAAGAAACTGTTGTCTCTTGGTTGTAAACTGCAGTCTTTCCTCCTCCTCACAGATTTTGGACTGAACTTGTGATGGATATGTATGCACACCCGAACAAAGACACATACACCATCTGTTTTTAAAACTTTAAGAAAAAGAGCAATATGATCACCTGCCTGTCGAGTGAGTCTCTCATCCTCTGGATAAACTCCAGCTCTAACTCCTTGGACTTTGTGATGATAGTCTTTATTCTCCTCTGCAGCTTTGCTTGGTTTCGTTTAGAGTGGCCCTCCAGTTAGTTCTAACTCTCCAGAGAAAAATAGAGACTCTTTAAAAAAAAAAAAAAAAAAAAAAAGCACGGTGGAGTTACTGTCTTTCTAACCACAAAGCGAGAAACTCTCTGGGGAAGCTGCTGAATGTTACTGAAGCCCATCAAAACGTAAAAAGAGAAGGGATGGGGCTAAGTTGTTAGCAGAGACTGAACATTCAAAAACAGGACTGAGTGGGTCGTCTATTTCAAACTCATGGCAGAGGCCTCATTCGTAGAGCGTGATGGTAAAACGAGTTCCCAGTCATACTTGATAGTTATGCTTGATAATGTGATAAACTCTGTCCATCCAGTTCTGGTCTCTATTAAGACGGCGTCCCCAGCGTGTTTCTCACAATAGTGTGCAAGTTCGGCTTTTCATTGTGTTATTAGACTCCAGTCAAGCATTGTTTGACATGTGTCTGTCAGGGTGGAGCTCTAAAGGGTAGGAGCTCCGAGAGATGCACTGATGTTCAGTCATCAGAACAGATAGATATGATGAGACAGCTGCAGTGTTTCAAGCACGCACACACACATACACACACTTACACAAACAATAGTCCTCGGGGATTGGAAGCACCGTGCCAGGTAGGACAACACAGTTTGCGCATGTGCACTTGCATACATATTCACAAACAGCCCCCTTAGGCTGACATACATATATGGAGCTAGGACTAGTTCAAATGGGGGACGAGTGTAGAGTGAGCTGTTCCAAGAAATACAAGGACAGACAGATGCAGAGAGAGCAGGCTGCCAAACTAAGTTTTTAGGAAGGGGGAAAAAAAGAAACATTAAAGTTCAGGTGTGTAAATTCATTTGTATTTATGAAAGACTCACATGCAACGATGCGTAGAGTATGTTATTAAATTAAAAACTATTCTCACTCATCCATTAAATTAATACATTTCAACTGGCTTCAACTGCTTAAGAGTTTACACATTTCAATATAACAGAGGAAGTCTTTGAATTATGCATTTTCTCATTTAAGTTATGAGATACTCCATATGTCTGCTGAACATTCCATCAAGTGTACAGTACGTATTGCGTACTTGGCTTTCATCTAAACACAAAGTGACTGATTGTAATCCAACTAGATTTAAATAATGAATCAAAGCTGTTGATATTCAGTCTATCCAGGTATCTGGTGGACTTCACTATCCAGACAAGACGGAGCCAGTGGTTGTCCTTTCTTCCCTGTTCAAATGAATGGCATCCAACAGGCTTAATCTCTCCCTGGAGCATCCATCCAATGAGCCTTTTTCTTCTTGTTCCAAGCAAAAATGTCCACACAACCCGATACTTTCAGAATTCCCATATATTTATAGATGAGGTTAACCCAGGGCATGTTTATATAGGGCACATCTCTAAACTCCCAATACCTGTTCCTAACATACCATGGATGCCAGAAAGCAAGAAGGTGTTGAATTACCTTAAGCGCTCTCTGTCAAACTGTCCAAACCATATCATGCATCAGTGCACAGGCCAAGTGATTTTATTTTTTTATTTTTTTAAGGTGCTTGAAAAATTGGGTTTTCACCTTTTTTTTGCAGCACCACAGAGACCTGCTTCACCTCCAAGCTCGCTAAAACCAGCAGTCCATGGTTAATCTAACCTCACCTGGCACAACATTTCCAGATCTTGACTCTTAAACCAGTGGGAACTATTAGGTGTTGAACGGAGTGCTGGAGTCTCAAGGGGGGAAAAAAAAGGTAAAGAAAACTTATTTCCGTATGAAACTGAGAATGTGCCTGAAGCTGAAACATTCCTGGCCTTTTCACAGTAATGAAGGGCTTGAAAACGGTCCACTGGCCCCAAGAACTGAAACATGATGGTGATAGTATTTGACAGTTTTGAAAAAAGTAAGCACATGTACATTATTATATAAAAAGTTGGGTAACTTTAGTTCATAAACTTACATATACATAAGTTTTCATAATTTTATCTCTGTACACTACAACAGCAGATCAAAACAAAAATCTAAATGTGACTTTAATTGAACCAAACTATTGGATTAACTTCATAGCGATTAGAGTCATTTAAAAAAAAAATTACACTTCAAAAATTACGCTCAAACAAGACTGGGCAAACTACCAATTCTAAATACAAAGATTTTTTTTTTTTTAATTCTTGGAGGGAAATCATTTGTGATTGGCTGAAGTCTAGAACTAATTGGCATCACCACTACTGTGTTTTCTACCCTTGAGATGCTTTCCTAGGCCTTTACAACAGGCACCTTCAGTTACTGCATGTTTGTGGGCCTTTTCAGACCTTTTGGTGTTGCTGAGAGTGCATGACTTCATTTTCAAAATGTATGAGATTCTAGATTTTGCCACTCCTCCTACCAATTAACCTAACATGCATGTGTCTGGACTGTGGGAGGAAGCCTGAGTACCCGGAGAGAATCCATACTTCCACAGAAAGCCCACACAGCTCACTGGTGGATTGCAAGAGACCGAAGAACCCGGGACTTTCTTTCGAACCACTGTGCTGCTCCGTTGTGTGAGAACAAACTCATTTGTATAATTTAGAACAGTTTGCGTTTCAACACAACAGCCAGTAGTTGTTGATGTGGCAAATAATGAAATCTTTATTAGCAGCTGGAGTTTTCTCAGCTCTCAGAACATTGCAGGTCCTATCAAACGATATACCCATAATAGAAGTTGTAGCATTTATCGTCAAACCCTATAAAAGTGCAAACAGCTTAGCTGATACACTGAATGGCCCCGAATTCTCACGTTTACAATATAGATTAAAGGGTATTGTTGGTCCATTTCTGTAATTATCTGGCAAGTTAAAGAAACTAGAAAATGTAATGACATTAGGTTATGTTAAGAAACTGGAGTACACATTTGCGGGCTTTGAGCCAGATCACAACATTTGTGAAATGCTTGTTTTTTTCTTCTTGTTTTCAGTATTCTGTTCATCTTTATTCATGACCTTTGTTCTTTGTGAAGCACTTAGTGGCAAAAAAAAAAAGTTCATGTCTTAAGAACAATTTATGAATACATTTAAGTGTAGCTAATACATGCTTCTAGTCTTTATAACCTTCTGTTTTTCTGGTCTCCCTGCTTGCATATATCTGTTAGAAAGGCCATGGCAAGAATCCAAAAGTAATGCAAGGAAGATGTCTCATCAGTTACCCTCAACACTGATCCTTCAGCACGAGTCCTGTTTGTCTTTAGTCATTTGAGGAGAGCACGCAGAACCGTTGATGGTATTTGATCTTTATTAGGAAAAAATGCATGCACATGTTTTTAATTACATCATCAGTAAACATCAACAGTAATTTATAAGAACCTGTGCTGAGTAATATATAGGGATCTACTAGCTAGCAACTACTAGGTTAATACTGGTTTACAAATCCCTTAAAACCTTAAGACCAAGCTAATCAAACATCACAAATTATTAATTTCTCTTTATCTTAAGTTAAGAATAGAGTTTGGCATAGAGGCGCTGAGCTCATGAATCCCTGCACATATGAAAGCTCAATATCTGATGTAGGACAGCAGCACGGACAGGTGGGAAACTGTGAAACTTATTAAACAGACCACCAAATTCGGAGAGTGTGTTTGGCACGTAATGTGAGGAGCGTAAGAAATGTCCTGAAGCTAGACAGGTATTTGATTCTTTTGGCACATTATCCAGTTGCAGTCCTGAGTGGCTTTACACTACCAACTGTTAAAATGAATAATCTTCACCCACTGTTTTATGGACTACACGGAGGACATTTTGCCATTATAACACCCTTTGAATTATTAAAAAAGAAAAAAGAAAAAGCTTAAAAAAATGCATCTGTTGCTGAAAACAGATTTTTTTTGCCCTCATAAACATAACAAAAAAATATAAAATCACATGTGTATTTATTCAAATAATTAAATCATTAAGGAAAATGTGTTTGGCGTAAATTAAATTGTACCAATCAGGTATATTTCATTTGACCAGATTTCAATAAATTTAATATAAATTTCATGGAAAATTTACTTGTCAAATTAAATGAAGTCAGCATTTTAGGGATAAATATCTTTTATTCTGATTGTGAGAAGCGCATCCAACATTTTTAACTGTTATGTTGCCTTGTTTTATTTAGCACAATTTGAAAGTAATATTAGGTTTGTTTTTTCCCCCTCATGGAGTCTAAGGTTATCTAGGGGACTTATTCTGAACTTCATTTGTATAACCTTACGATAAACTGTTAATTTTAAAAAAATGGATGTGACCACAATGATCCTTCTAAGTACTTGCCACTAACAAAAGCATAAATCCCCTAACCCCTCGGCACTGACATACCGATAATGTGAAATATTTAATATTAGTTTTATCAGTTGTAACCAGGCTGCTCAGCTTTATTTCTGGTACTGAATGTTGATAAAACCCTACCGTATCCAAACTAATTTAAAATATTTAGAATCCAATTGTGTTTAACTGCCAAGCGGACTTTGCTGATGCACACCATCAAATATGATCAGATATGTAGTGAATAACTAGAAATAGTTCAATTAATGATGCAGTTATTTCTGCTAAATCGTTGAGTCTCTAAAACATTAAATCTTAAAACTGCAGAAACCCAAATTCAAGACGATTTCTTCTGTTTTATTGTTCTGTCGTTTATTCATTAACTAATCCTTACAGCAGTTAAAAGTACAACTGTCTTTTTTTACAAGTATAATTCTCATTTCTTTCATTTGCATTTTCATGCCTCAAGCATAGAAATCCATATAAAACATAATGTATGGAAGGTGCGTTCACTTCATTAAAGGACCCGAGGAGCTTTGATGCTCCCACATCTTTACAAAGTAGATAAATCACTTTGAAATATGTTGTTTGAATAGCTGAAAGTATATAATCTCCATTACCAGCCCAGAGGGGGCAGTGTGTCGCTGTGCGGGGGGGAAGTTGAGCACCAGGTCAGGAGGGGAAACTGCAATATTTATCCCCTCTTACATCACCTCTCCTGACAAAGTGCACCGAGCGCTTCAGGGGCATACTAATTCGCCTGATGTGTATTAGCTCCCCATGTCTGCCATTCAACACAATGACAGTAATTCGGGAGAAAGGTGAAAACAAGTCTAAGCCTGATTGCTGACACCAAGTCGGCACAGAAACTGATATTTAACTCAAGTTCTGTGCTAGGTGAGATTTGGGACCAGGACCAAACCTCTGCAGCATGAGCAGCATGTATGTAATCAGAACAAGACACCGAAACAGAGAGAAACATCGGAAAGCTTTAACACCTGGTGCCTAGTTGTAGCTTGTCTCTTTGTTTTAGGCTGCCAGATACTTGAACGTCAGCTTGCAGTTAATGAAATGAACCTGCAACTTGTTTTACAGTGAGTATCGGCACCTACAGCTTCGAGGATTTGATCGTCTCGTCTCAAAAACAGATGCAAAAATCTTGAGACAAGAGAAACTTTCTTTCTTCCCGTTTCTCTCTGCAGAAGTGTCTTATTCAGGTTTCAGTCTCAAACATGTTTGTTTCTAGTGCAGAGTCCAATTCCCACACATCATTGATATTCACCCTTGAAAGCAAATAGTTCAAGGAAACGTTTGGGCCCTCTGAGAAATGGCTTACTTACTGAATACCCTTCATTCCAAGAGGCGGCATCATGACTCAGAAAAACACCCTGTCACTGGTTGCTCCGTGCGCCTCTTACGGGATTCACCACCTCCCCTAGAGTTTTTGTCATGCCTGCAGTAGGGGCCATTATAAACCTGATTTATTCGGCATGCTGCTGTGAGCACACCCATCTGTGAGCTGACTGTAAAACTGATTCATGCAAAGGATCAATTTCCTTTTGATGGTTCTATTTGTCTGTATTCCTGCACGCTAAGAATAAGTGTTGCAAGAAATGTGAAATGAGATCTCATTTTCCGCATGGATCCATCATATGCTACATGCCTTGGCATGATATAGTATCGTTATTGTACGTCAGCCGTCTAATTTTAGCTACGTCTCGCTACCGAAATACAAATTGCATCTTCTGCTTCATTGCGTCGGTGTCTCACTTCCAACCGCAGACCTATTTTCAATACTTTTTTATTTGTTTAGTGTCATCTTTTGTAATAAAATATTCATCGTGTTGTATGAGGAGATATCTATGCATGAGCAGCGGAGAACCAAGCAAACAAGCTTTAAAGGACCAGACTAAGACAGGATTCTTCATTCAAGTCCCATTCGCTGATATCTTAGTGTATTAGCGTCCTTCAAATGCAGGCTGCATCTCGGCTTTTGTCTTCTGTCTCTCCCCATCTTTCCTCCCCCGGTGCCAGCTCACAGCCCACATGTAATACCGAGGAAGAAGGAGAAAAAAAAAAACTAACACCAAGATGTCTGGTTTATTTTCACTCTCAGAAACATGACAGATGAAAAATAGAGGGAGAGAGAAAACATTCTAGGCAGTGGCGACAGCTTTGAAACCTTGGAGAGCCCGCTGCAACCAATCTCGGCTTCACAGGCGCGCGGTGGTGCACTGTGGGAAGTCGGGCGGCGCGCTGCGTTTCAGGAGGGGAGAGAGGGAGAGAATGAGGGAAAATGGCAGCAAATGAAGTTGGCGGGCTGCGGAGTATTGTTCCCCCCTGCTCACGGTAATGAACAGGCCTTCGGAACAGACTGGGGAAATTGGTCCCCGGTGGGCCCTGAGCCTTTCTCATCTGTCAGGTGTGTGTTTGCCACGCACTGAAAAACACAGGCTTACCTGTGGACAAATCAAGATTGCCTGCACACGCTGGTATACACTCGAACATAAAAAGCGTCAAACTGTGACACACTGTGCTTAGCAAAGGTATCTGTGTACTCTGCAGTGCATTACTGCATCCAGTTTTGCTCCTGTACTAGTTTTGTCATTTTTCCTACAGATGGAGGTGGATGCTGGTGCAGAAGATCCACTATTAGGCTTTACATTTAAGCCTAATCTTCCATCATGCGCTTGGCTCTTGTGCACTACCACAGCTTCTTTCTGTTCTTGGAATAATTTGCTTAACCTTCATCCATGACTAGCATCAATGAAGTCTGCATACCTAACCTTATAAAAACAGGTATATGTTCTTATTTGAAAAGGGCTTTGATTTAAGTGGGCAAAATGAGTTTATGAATAACTAATGCTATGTTAAGTCCCCGTCGGTTTTATCTGTTTATTTGTGCTGAAGCGGAACATAAAATATTCATGACAAGCCTTCTCAAATATATATTATGCAGTCATAGTATTAAATATGTTTTATGCTTACTTGATGCTCCTAGCTTTTACCAAATTCAAGTCCCACTCTTCAAGGTTTGAGGAATCTGTTCCACACCGGGTGTCATTAAGGAGCAGTGAACAGTCGATATGCTTCAACTGGAGGCGCTTGTACGTTCCTGTGCTGCACTAGCTCAATGAAAGGTTAAAACGCTGTTTGATCCGATGACACAGCTAACCTTGAACATAGTTGAAGACACTATAAAATGGCCCATCATTACTTGGTGGCAAAAAGCTTTGAAGCTTTCCACTGTTTAGTTAGATTCATGCTTGTTAAAGTCTAAATTAAAGCAACGGTTTTTTTCCTTAGTGTAATCGTTCCTTCGCTTTACACTCATTAAAGAATTCATCCGTAATGTTCGTTCAGCTGGAAGTGATGCAGTAAAAAAAGAAAGAAAAAAAGAGAAAAAAAAGAGAGAAAGAAAAATAAAAATCACAGTACTCCTGTGTAAAACTACTTCCCAGATTTATCTCAATTTAATGAGGCTCCGGGTTTCTGAATTAATCAGATCAAGTGGATTTCCACCAACTTTATGACCACTTTAAAACAAAACTCCCCTTTTCCCCAAACAGTGTTTATGTGCTGAGCTGCAGAACGAGTGCAGGAACAAAAGGAGGAAATTTTGTCTCGAAAACACAGGAACTTAAAAAACAAACAAACAAAAAAAAAAGTGTTAACTTTACCACCTCAGGCAGCTGAAGCCTCATTAGCTGTAGATAAACCTACGAATGTATTCTGACAAAGACTGAGGACTGACGATTTTGTCTTGCATCATTTCCATAAAAACAAGTTAAGAAATAGTTACAGCAAGTAAAAACAGATTATTATGTTTGTATGGATTTCATGGCCATTGCATTAAGAAAGCCATTATAAAATAAGATATTTTCATGTATTTCTTGTGAACCACTTTCATATAATGTAACTTGGAAAACCTCAAAACTTAAGAGCATAAGTTCATGAAGTCTATCAGAGGTGGAGCCGGACATTTTATACACCCGGGGCTTAGCCCTAAAGGGTAGTATATATATATGCATGTGGGATTTGGGGGAGGGTTAACAAACCTAAAAGGATACAATAGTTACTAGATACATGTTCTGATGAGTTTTGGCAAACAACCATTTGACTAACATGTCTGTCTCACCTGGCTCTTGTTCCATCTCTGTTCTGTCCTCATTCTCCTCTCCATTGCCCTCTGTTCCTCTCTCTCCCTCTTCGTGCTACAAATCAAGCCAAACACCAACATCATCAAATATACAGTTGAAACCAGGTATTTACATACTCTTCAGATAAAAACACACACTTTTTTAATTGTAAAACATCAAATCAGATTAAATGCGTTTTTTTTTTAGATTTATAAATATAAAAAACATATTTGTTAAATTTAAGAGTAAAGAGAGAAATTCTATGTATTCCTTAATTGCAAATGGCACCCACATTTTTTCAAAATTGATCCACACTTATGGAGGTCCACAATTCTTTTCCTGGTGTCTTGGTTGATATCTCTTGATTTTCCCATGTCAAAGAAACAGGCTCTGTGTTTTGGGGGTGCCTTATATCAGCTGTCCCCAATCCCCGGGCCACGGACCGGTACTGGATGCGTGAGTCGTTTGGTACTGGGCCGCAAGATTTGGGGCTCGGGTGTGAAATCTATGGTTTTCATCGTTTTTTTTTTTCGTTCTTTTTTTTTTTTATCGTTTTCCCTGGGTCTTTCCCCCTGTGTTATGAATAAATCTTTTTTTGGGTACCGGTATTGGTTTTATTTTGTTGTATTTACATAAGGCTTATATGCATCCAAAGGTGTGCCACCAATTTACTCAAATGGACTCTACTAACCTATCAGAAGCTTCTTAAGCTCAGAATGGAATCGCCTGGAGTTCTCTTATTAATTAAAGACAGAATGAACTTAGTGTATATATACTCCTAAATTTGATCCAGCAAAACTCTCTCCTCTACGGCATATGCGCTGGCGCGGAGTTGACAAGAAAAATCTTCGACCGGTGGATCTGGTTGCTAATACCTCGGAAGTTTTGGACCCAGTCCCTCTCAGGCTGGGTCTAATAAATACCAGGTCGGTGGTCAACAAGACCTTCATATTGAAGGATTTTTTTCTCTCTCGTGTTCTGGATTTACTCTTCTTGACTGAAACCTGGATATCTCCCGGTGAGTTAAGCGCTTTCATTGAACTAGTACCCGCTGACTGTACCTTTTTTAATGTTCCGAGAGCTTCTGGTCGCGGAGGAGGGCTTGCTGTTGTTTTTAAGGCTCACTTGGACTTGAAGCAGCTTTTCCCTTCGTCTCGCTACACCAGCTTTGAACTCTGTTTATGTAAACTGGGCCACTCGCCTTCGTTGTTATGTGCGATTGTTTATCGCCCGCCGAAATATAACAAGGTGTTCTTATCAGAGTTCTCCGAGTTTCTTGCAGATTGTGCATCACGATATGACCAGATCCTCCTGCTTGGTGATTTTAATATTCACGTTTGCTGTCCGGGGAAGCCCCTGGCCAAGGACTTTCTGGACTTAGTGAACTCTTTTAATTTTGTCCAATTTGTTAGTGGTGCCACTCAAGAACGTGGTCACACACTGGACTTAGTTTTATCTCATGGTTTATCTGTTTGCAATGTACGGGTTGAAGATGCAGTATTTTCTGATCATATGCCTATCTTATTTGATATTGCTCCTTCTAACGCTTTTGCAAATCAGACTGCACCTGCTCGATGTTATCGTGCCTTTGGCTCTGATTCTGCCGAACGGTTTTCTATACTGTTTGACAAATTAATGTCTTATGCCCCTGAGTTGCCCACTGCAGATGACCTACTTTTGTATTTTGATTTTGCTTGTAAATCTGTGCTTGATGTTGTTGCCCCTTTGAGAGTAAGAAAATGTAAATCAAAGACTAATCCTTGGTTAACAGATCATACCCGAGCTATTAGAAGACAATGTAGGAAATGTGAAAGACAGTGGAAAAAAGACAGATTGCATGTCTCCCTGGAAGCCCTAAAGATTAGTTGGAAAACTTATCAGAGGGCAGTTAAGGCCGATAAACACTCCTACTTTTCTCAACTTATTTCGGCCAACTCTCATAACCCTCGTGTTTTATACAATACGATTAATTCTGTACTTAACTTGGAGGGTTACAACCTTTTGCCGTCCTCTGAGGCTATGTGCAATAAGTTTATCACCTTTTTTGTGGACAAAATTGCTAGCCTGAGGCCTCTGATTCCACCTATTGTTGATCCGGCCATGCATTCTCCTTGCTCAAGCTTATTCCCTGCTTTTGCACCGATTTCTCTGCGTGACTTAGAGGAGTTGGTGCTACATGCTAAGCCCTGTGGCTCCCCAAATGATGTTGTTACTCCCCGCTTTCTCCAAAAAGTATTTCCCATCCTTGGACCTTATATCCTGAAAATTATCAATACTAGTCTGTTAACCGGTCAAGTTCCTAGTGGGTTTAAACATGCAGTCATACACCCCTTACTTAAGAAACCTGGCCTTGATAGTTCTACTATGTCAAATTTTAGACCTATCTCCAAACTTCCCTTTTTAAGCAAGATCTTGGAGAGGATTGTACATACCCAACTGTTGGATTATTTGAGCGACTCGCAATTGTCTGAAATTTTCCAATCTGGTTTTAAGCCCTTTCACAGTACGGAGACAGCTCTTGTTAAAGTTATGAATGACATTCTTGTTGCTACTGATCGTGGTAAATATGCTGTGCTTGTCTTATTGGATATGACAGCTGCATTTGATACAGTGGACCACGACCTGCTGATCTCCCGCTTACATCACTGTGTGGGAATTTCTGATCTGGCATTGTCATGGATAAAATCATATCTTTCCGAAAGGAGTTTTTGTGTCAAGCTGGGGTTGGCCGCTTCCTCTGTGGCCCCTCTGCTTTGGGGTGTGCCCCAGGGATCTATCCTTGGGCCATTACTTTTCTCGCTGTATTTACTCCCCCTTGGTGCGATTTTTCGTAAACACGGAGTGTCATTTCATTTGTATGCCGATGACTGTCAGCTTTACTTACCTTTTAGTCATTTGGATACCTCCCCATGTCAATCACTGCTTGACTGTCTTAGCGATATTAAATTATGGATGGCAAATAATTTTTTGAATTTTAATGGTCGCAAAACGGAAGCAATTTTATATGGCCCGCATCGTTCTACTGATTCTCCAGATGTTGATTTTGGTGATTTGACCTCTCATCTGAAAAGTTCAGTCACTAATCTTGGTGTTAAACTTGATTCTGCGCTTACTTTTGAAGGTCATGTAAGTGGGGTGGTAAAATCAGCTTTTTATCACCTCAGACGCCTGTCGAAGGTTAAGCCTTTCCTTTCCAAACCCAATTTGGAAACTCTTATTCATGCTTTTATCACCTCACGTCTGGACTATTGTAATTCCCTTTTAATAGGGGTCGGGTCGGGCACCTTGTCACGCCTGCAGTTAGTGCAAAACGCGGCGGCGCGATTTTTAACCGGTAGTAGGAAATTCGATCACATCACTCCGGTTCTGGCTTCCTTGCATTGGCTTCCCATTGATTTTAGGGTTCGTTTTAAGGTCCTTTTATTGGTTTTTAAATCTTTAAATGGTCTGGCTCCTGTGTACTTAACTGACTTGCTGAAGTCACATGTTCCTCCTCGCTCGCTCCGTTCAGCTGAGCAGCTGCTGCTGTCGGTCCCTAAGTCGCGGCTGAAATGCAGAGGAGACCGTGCCTTTTCAATTGCGGCTCCGATGCTCTGGAATAACCTTCCCCTCCAAATTAGACAAGCGTCATCAGTGCAGGTCTTTAAGTCCAGATTGAAAACCTATTTTTATTCCCTGGCTTTTAACTCTGTAGGAAACTGACACCTTCTTATTATTTTATTGTTTGTAATGATTTTATGGTATTTTTAATTTGGTTGTTGTTTTGATCTGTGTTGTTCAGCACTTTGGTCTGCCTGGTGTGTTCTTAAAGTGCTATACAAATAAACGATGATGATGATGATGATAATAATAAATAGACAGCTCTCGCTCTCTTTATTCTCACATTTAACTAATTCAAAAGAATTTCAATATTTATCTAAAACAAAAAAGTTTACTCTAAATTGATGTTTAACAGTAAAAAATTGTTTTGTTTTCTCCCTAAAGTGTCTGTAAATATCTGGTTTCAACTGTGAACATACTGCTGTGTAATGAAATTCCTCTTGTTTTGCATAGAAATATATTGAACAACATACAAAGCATAATATATAAAATAACATTTACCTGAGTTTTTTCTTTGAAAGAAAACCCTTATGTCCATTGTTGTGTACATCGGTACATAACTGAAACCGATTTAGAGTGCTTTATTTAGCCGTGGAGGGTAACAAGTGAAAATACAAAATAAATACACATGTAGATTCTCAAAAAAAACCAACCCAGCATTGTTGTTCTGCTTTTCATTTCGCCATTTGTTGATTCACTTGAAGTGCAAGTAATGTAATATGGGTCAAGTGATCAGTTTAATATCAATCTTTTGTGATACACCGTCATATTTACATTATTTGTACAGTACGAATGATTTGCTTTGGTATCTGGTCAAACTTAAGCTCTCCTTGGTCTGCCTGGCTGCGCTTCTCCTACAGCAAACCCGCAGGCAGCAGCTTCTTCCCCCTCGCTCACATGCGCAAGTGCTGTGCTCAGTCCCCTAGTGCCTGAGCTCTGATCATACCAAAATTAGGGTGAATTTATGACTGTGCGCTATATACTTCGAATATTGTGTGGGTTTTTTTTATACAGTTGTCAGTCAGGCATCTAACTATGAAACAAATTACTCTCCAAAAGACCCCGGGCTTCTGAAACAACAACCCAGGCTTAAGCCCAGTAAGCCATTTAGCCGTAAGCCATTTAGCCATTTAGCCTTTACAATACCAACCAATTGCAAGACAATTGCACAGGCCACCTGGTTGCTGACAACCTGTCTCTAAGCAATCGCATCATCATCATCAGCAAACAATTGCCATTTAATTTAGAAATGCAGACAAATTATCAACATATTAAAATGAGTCAGTCTGCACTAGTAAGCCCAGTTGGTCAGCATGTTTTTTTCCCCCAATAGGGGACTCAATCAGCTGGATGCCAGTTGGTTGTATTCTATGTTGTATTGTATGTATGTTGTGTTATGTTATGGAGTTAAACTGCTGTCCTGCAGTAGTTGTATGCCTATTTGTGAAGGAATTTCTGTTCCATATCTGTGAGGTTCTGGCTGGATTCTGAATGCAGGTAGTTGATGTGAAATTCTGTTTGACATTAATTTCGGTGTATGTGGACAGCAACAGGTTTGAGCCAGTTTATCGCAGTGAGTAAGGGCCAACTTTAACCGACTCACTTTGTTCTACTGCCGTTTTTTTCCCCCCCTCAATGCAATAGAGTAAGTTTACATAAGGCGGATGACTGACTACAGATAGTTGGTATGTTCTATTAGCAATCGATTTGTTGCAGACTTGGTCCCCATTTTTTAAGCAACCATTTGAAAATCAGTGTAACTGCAAGTTGGTTGTCTACTGTCTTCAGTAGTGTGACTGTAGCATTAGCTAGCATTTCCAACATCCAGGGGACTATCATTACCCAACTAAATTATTTTGAGGGGCTACCTGTTATGGCAGCGACATTTAACATCTGCCCTATCAGTGCAAAGATTCTAGTAGAGAGTTTAGAGTAACATGTTAGTTGCATGCTCTTTATTTGGTTTTGGGAAACTACTTTAGCAATTTAAACTAACTAACATTAGGTTTCATAAAATCATTACTTGTTGCCTGTTATCTGATGTTGCCTGACTAAGTATCTTGACAATCAAGAGGTTATCTTATTAAAAAAAAAAAAAAAACTGGACTAAAACACAGGAACTAACCAGTACCACTCTGCCAAACATTGTAAGCACTGATACATGTTAGCTAGCTACACATGGCAGTGACTGACTGATTTAACAATTGCTATAACCTTCAACAGTTATTGCTTTCAATTTCATATGCACATGAACAGAAACCTTAATGTAGCAGAAAAGGCTGCACTTTAAAACGGGTGTAATGATGAAGGTTTCAAAATAGGCCTGCACAAATACGGTGGCCAAATCCATCATTCATTTGTCTGTCTTTGTGTACCAGTAACTTCAGGGCATAGCAAATTTGTACAAACTCTAGCCAGTTATTTTCTCGCACCATTTGTTGTGCTTCTCTCTGACATATAGTAAATATTAATCTGTCATGCTAGGTGGAGTTTTTTTTTTTTTTTTTTTTTTAATACCAGTTTTTGTTTCTTCCCCGAGGCTGTTTTCTACGAGGTTATTCCAGAAATAACTCATTTAAACTTTAATTGGAGCCAATCTTAAGAGGACAACTCTGAGCCACGGATGAATGTGAAGGTTCTGCTAATAAGCTGTGCCTCTTGTGTTATTATTCTTGTTGGTCCTTGCGTTTTTTTCATGACTCCTACTGTACTGCTGAGTGAGAGGGGGTTGAGAATGATGACAGGAAAGGGATAAAACCCACATCTCTGAGCCATTTAGTCTCAGAGGAGTTGTGATCTCTTGGCATTTTTGGAGCAAATGAAGACGAAGACACAAAAATATATATATATAAAAAAGCTTTAATGTGATAACTGGGGAAGGAGAATCCTTGAAGCTTTGCAGAGTCATGTTTCTTAATGTGTGGAGAGGTGTTCTGGAGCAACTGAAGTCGTTTTCAGTAATTCTTGATCTGATTGTGCAAATTAAATTGCCCTATGGAGGAGTGAGAGCGCCGGCTTTACTTTCAGCACAGTCATGTCCGCCCCCTCTTTAGCACTACAAGCGCTATGAATTATAGACCCTCATTACAAACAAGGCCAGATCCTAATGTGTAAAATTAAAGAAGTGTTCTTACTTCAAGCATGCGTTGACCTCTTATCCTCTATTATTGTAGCAACATGAGGACAATCCAGCTCCTTGACTTGAGCTGCTCTTTGTTTACAGTACATGTCTTTCTATTCCTTGACCTCTCCCCTTTAATTTTATTCACCCCCCCCCACACACCTTTTTCAGCTGACCCAGCTTCACATCACTCACAGCATTGTTTATTATCAATTAAATATTTAGTACACGAGGGCCTGTGTGCACAGATTGCAGATTTCCTCTTACCCTGAAACAATGCATAATATGTGTGCCCCTGTTGTGTCTGTGTGCCAATGCGGATTTAGATGACAGATGCTGAAAACCAAGACATTGCCATGATTTGGTTAACATCTTACATCTCAAGGTTTATCTGTGGTTCGCTTTTCCTCCCTGTCTGCATGTAAATAACACACCCGCAGGTGTCTGATGATACTTTTCTCTGTTTATAATTCCATCAATTTTGACAAAATCCCGAACACCACTGGCTGAAATCTTAGGTCTTTGCTGTATCTCTTTCGTAGTTCTTAAGGGCAGGAATTGATGGCCTCTTATTGAGGTGCAACTTGGTAAGCAATATTTGACCAGATAATGGGGGTGAATGTATATATTTCAGCTTGTATGTATACTTTTGACCCTGCATGAATCAGAAACGCCAAAAGAAATTCAAACATGTTCACCAAGTTCAGTTTTTTTTTTTTTAAATCAGTAAAAATATATCCTGCACAATCAGTTAAACCCAGAATTTAATTTTGCTGAAAATCACGTCAAGGTCAAGGCCATACCATACCATCTGAAAATCAGTAAAGACTTATTACTCGCAAATGTTAAAGGTTCTTCAAACTTCACAACAGCATAAAACTTGGGGGACATGAGAACCTACTTTGGCTAAGCGTCTGACCTTCAGTTTCACTGTTAGCACCCAAGGTCAAAGTTGACCTTGGAAAAAAATGCAATAACATATAGAGTAATATGTCTAATTAAAGGGCATGGAGAGAGCTGTACAACACGTTTTTTTTTTGTATGGCACAGTAAAGTTAGAAATGTTCATTCGTGTATAGACTGATGGCAGATTGTATTTTTTTTTTGTTTGTCTGTGCACCCCTTCATATACATATATACCTATCCATTGTGGATTATGTGAACTATAGCAAACTTAGAAAAAATATGAGCATTCAATTGAGGAGTCAGCATCTGATACTTTGGGAGTAACCAAGGCCTCATATTAAAAATTGGAGAGCATTCAAGAGGTAACGAGAACGCACGGCTAGGGAGACAGAAAGCAATTTAGTAGCCAAGTTTAATTAAAGTGCTGTTGCACTGCAGTCTGAGTGGTTACAAAGGCAAGAGTTTTAAACTTAAAATAAAAGGTTAATTGTGGATACAAACTTATGTGTGTGTGCCTGAGCTAAAAATAGAGAGTAGATTGCATGATTTTTATACAAAGTGACTACAATTCTTTTTTCAAAGTGACAGATAAGCCTAAAATGCAGAAAACGGAATGATAACTGCACAGATCTGTCTGAATAGTAGACGATAGGAAAGATGAAAAATGGATAATAAGGGGTAGTAAAATCGGAAGCAATCAAAATAACCTCAGTAAACACCCTCAAATATGCAAAATTATAGTCATTTAGTATTTTATCATAGTGTACTGTAAATCTGGAATACTGCACCTTTTACATTTTTAGTACTATAATTTACTGCTCACCACAGTTGTTTCTGGTGGATAGAGGTGTGTAAAAAGCCAATTATCCCGATTGTTGTAGTGGTGTTGTCTAAGGAACCTGAAGAGGTTCTTCAACCTATCTTTGAGGTTATGGACTGATGCCAGCACTGTTAGGATATATTATTATTTCTGCACCTTAGATGCTCTTAAACTCTGGATGAAAAAAAAAAGAGTATTTAATGCTTCCTCAACAGAAAATAGGGCAACTCAGGCATTTTAGGAAGCCAAGTCTGTCCATAAAGAAGCTGAAGAAAATGATAATGGACAGAAAGACCACCTACTAAGCTGGAATGGAAAATAAACTGCAGGGGACAGTGTGATATGGAGAGATTTGGAGTGGGAGGAGAAAGATCACTTACAAGCCAGCGAAATGGTGGAGGGGACAGGGTGAATAAGCCAAACTGTTTTTTTTAAACAGGTTTGCCACAAAACTCAGTTCTGGCAGGTTGTTGCAGACAAAAGGCATTTACTCTATCAGCGGTGGAAGTACAAGTTTGGACCATGTCCCCAGACTCGCAAGAAAATAATAAAATTGAACTTTTCCCTGTTCTTTGTCTTGCTTTACAACTCCAGGATGCTGCAGCACAAAACTAATAACACAGTGTTATAGTTGTAGCTCCAAAATATTAAAGGCTGAGCAAGGTTGGTGGTGTGATTCTGGCTGGATATTTGAACACAATACTGCATGCTGTGTTGGATCCATACTTTGAATTGATATTAGATTATTTATAGCCTATAAAGGCAGACTATGTAGAGGAGATCAGTGTGTCATCTTTTATGAGATGAATAATCATCATTTTGCAAATTCTAAACAAAAGTTCATCACCATTTCTAGACAAATAGACATTTTTCTTAGTGTGTATTTAAAAAAATGTTTTAATAAAAACACAAATGAGTGAAATCGTTTATTTAATGTAATTCAGTGGGCTACATACAGAACTTAGAGGATAGAAGCAACATGTCAGTCTGATCTCTCTAGTGTTTTTCAAATGTTGAATATTGATAGTATTAATACCAAAGCCAGTATTGGTATCGATACTATGGATATTTGGATCGATACCTCCACTTCTAATGCCAAACGCTATTAAGCAAAAACAGTTCACCTTTAGCAAGCAGAACTGCTGTGGGAGTATCTAATCTAGCAACAAAAGCTAGTATACAGAGAATCTGCCAAAAATGGTGCAGTTTTAGTGAAGGTTTTTCATATGCGCAGCAATTCAGACCAAATAGAGGCAGGAAAAACTGTCAGTGTGACTGGGACACGGGTACTGCAAATGGACTGGGAGGTGGTGGGAGCCGTGAGTGAGAGCTCAGGATTTATTCAGAGTAGGGCCGCTTAATTAAAAACAAATCCTGAGATCTGATGGATGTTTAGGAGACCATGGAACATTATTTATCAGATCCACAGAGATGTCTTGTTAATAAAGTTACTGTTGCAGTGCCAAATGTGCACAAAAATTGGACTTCTCTATTAGTTTTCTTCCCATATTGTTTGTTGTTGCAGGTATTATTAGAATCAGAAGAATCTGACACAGCAGAAAGCGAGAACAAACAGAAAAATTCAAAATGTCTTTTAATAACACAAGAATAGCATAGTTAGATTTAATTGGACATTTTAAACATTAATACAGCAAACTCAGTCAGAGTCACATTAACAGCTATTCTTGAGATGGAAAAAAAAGAATTTCAAACTTGATGCAGACGTTTAGAAAAATTACGGCTTGATATTTAACAAGGTGAATGACATCAAGAGGGAATAAAACAAACAACAACAACAAACATCAACCTATTATTATGTCATGTTGCTAAAATAATGTTGTTCATTGTCATGAGCATGAAATGCTGTTCATGTTTTCAGCTGGTAATGAGGCAGTAGGCAAAGACAGCACCTCTGCTATTGGTACTGTTGCAAATGAATATCTAATCCAATAGCAATTTTAGTATCGATTAGTACCTCAATATCAGTTTGTCAGTTTGTTTGAAACTCTTACCCTAGCAGAAACTGTGATGACAATGTTAAGTGGAAATTAGGTTTTTGGACGTTTATTGCCTCCCACAAATGTTTAGAAAATTAATTATATAAACCATTTACAGTAATTGCTCCTATGCGACAGGGCCAGCTGCAAAAGATAACTTTTCATCACTAAAATTGTCACTGTGCTGCTTTAGTAAACAAATTAGCCAAAGAAAGAAGAAGGTTGGTGGTGTAAACCAATAATACATTTGCCTCTGTTACGTCCTCTGGCTAGTCTAGGGGGTTGAAGGGACGAACATAAATGTGGATAGAGAAGGAGGAGCCAAGATGGTAATTTTAAAAGGTTTATTTAATACTGGTGATGGGGTTCAGACCGAGGTGTAACGTCAGGGAGAGCCAAGGCCAACATAACAAACAAAACATCCCTGACGTAGAAATAAAAGAAACTTACCTAACTCCAAAGAAACAAAATATACAACCTATAACCATAACCTACCTAACAACACAAACAGGAGAAAACAGGGTGTCAAAACAAAAGGCAGCTCTCCCCTACAGGCAGTCTGAACATGAAACAACAATGCTCACACAAAATACAAAGGCATGCAAGCCTGCACAAGTATGGCAACCAAAATGGCCAGAGGGCACAGAAGCACAGCTCCACAGGCCTTAAGTAGTGCTCTGCTGATTACCAATTAGCCGGACTCTGCGCAACATCCAATCAGGACAGAGGAGGTGGAGCCTGGACAAAACAAAGGGTTAATAGGGAGAAGAGACATCCTCCTGGGGGATGTAACACCCCCACCCAGAAAAACAAACGTATAAGTTCGTTAACCTTACACCATCACATTCTTGAGAGGGCATCGGCCACAATATTTTCACATCCTCTCTTATGCTTTATTTCAATGTTGTAGTTTTGTGAAATTAAAGCCCACCTCATCAATCGTTGATTGTTGTTATACATACGAGAGAGGAACACGAGAGGATTGTGATCAGTGAAGACCTCCACAGGTTGGGAAGTAGATCCCACATACACATCAAAATGTTGAAGAGCCAGAAGCATGGCCAGAGTCTCCTTTTCAATGGTCGAGTACCGCCTTTGATGAGTATCGAACTTCTTGCCAAAGAAGCAGACAGGATGACTCACTCCTTGTCCATCATCCTGAAGAAGAACAGCTCCAGCCCCCACCTCACTGGCATCCACTTCAAGCTTGAAAGGTTTAGACAAGTCTGGAGCAACAAGAACAGGTGAACTCGACAGAAGACCTTTTGCACATTCAAAAGCATGTTGACACTCAGGACTCCAAATGAATGGTACCTTCGGGCTGCACAGGTTTGTCAGTGGTGTTACGACTTCAGAAAAATTCCTACAGAAATACCTGTAGTAACCAACCATCCCCAGAAATCTGCGCAGCTCACGGCGTGTTGTTGGCACAGGAAAGTTAAGAATGGCATTAACCTTTGCACTGATAGGGCGAACCTTGCCCTGCCCAACTTCCTTTCCAAGGTAGGTCACTGTAGCCTTACCAAACTCGCATTTAGCCAAGTTGAGGGTCAAGGAAGCATCAGCTAAACGCTTGAACACAGTGGTTAAAGTGTCGACATGCTCTGACCAGTTGGAAGAATAGATGACCACATCATCAAGATAAACATTACAGTTCGCCACACCAGATAATACAGTTGACATTAACCTCTGAAAGGTAGCAGGAGCATTTCTCATTCCAAATGCCATGACTGTATATTGTAAAAAGTGATCAGGTGTTACGAAAGCTGAGATTTCTGATGCTCTTTCTGTCAGAGGTACTTGCCAATAACCTTTAAGAAGGTCAAGCTTACTCACATAAGCAGCAGATCCGACGCTGTCAATACAGTCCTCAATACGGGGCAGTGGGAAGGAATCAGGTACTGTTACTGCATTTACCTTGCGGAAATCTGTGCAAAAGCGAGGTGTTCCATCTGATTTTGGCGTAACCAGGCACGGAGAACTCCATGGACTATAGCTTGGGATAGCCAATCCATGCTTCAGAAGGTAGTCTACTTCTGTGTTCATCATTTCCCTTTTTGCCATATTCACACGGTAAGCATGCTGCTTAATAGGCACTGCATTCCCAACATCAATGTCGTGCTCTATTACAGTAGTACGGGAAGGCATGTCCCCAAAGAGTGTTAAATGAATGTTGACGAGCCTTTCAATGTCCAACTGTTGCTCACGGGTCAAGTGGGACAGATATATAGACAACTGGGACAGTACCTCAGAATTAAGCATTCTGGCATTCTGGTAGCTGGCATCACAAAGTTTGAGCCCGTCTTCATCTAAACTTGACCTCAATCCTGAGGAAGAGTTCAACAAGAGAGTTTCTGGAGATGAGACTTGCTCTGACGGAGATGCCACAGGCTTATCTGCGGTGCCACAGAAAGAGTCAGCTCTAGAATGAAAGGATTTGAGCATATTGAGATGGCACAAGCGTGTTTTACGCTTCCTATCTGGTGTTTTAATCACATAGTCAGTGTCATTTACTTTCTTATCCACCTGATATGGTCCACAGAAGCGGGCAGACAATGCAGAGCTAGCAGTTGGTAGAAGAACCAAAACCTTGTCACCTGGATTGAAAGATCGAGGAACGGCTTTCTTATCATACCAACTCTTCATCTTCCCCTGAGCAGAGGAGAGGGCTTCTGCAGCTGCCAACCTGGCCTTATGGAGGCGCTCTCTGAACTGTGAAACATAATCCAAAACATTAGTTTTCACAACATGATCTGTTGACAAGAACTGTTCTTTCAACAACTTCAAAGGTCCCCGAACAGAATGACCAAACACTAGTTCATTTGGGCTAAACCCAAGGGACTCTTGCTTAGCTTCACGCATGGCAAACACCATCAGGGGTACTCCCTCATCCCACTCTTTTCCAGTATCCAAGCAGTATTTCTGCAAAGTTGCCTTGAGTGTCTGATGCCAGCGCTCTAATGCTCCTTGAGACTCAGGATGGTATGCACTTGACACAACATGCTTAATCCCCAGAGTCTGCATGACCTGCTTGAAAAGTTTAGACAGAAAGTTAGTTCCTTGGTCTGTCTGGACTTTGTCAAAACTTTAATCACCAAAAGGTGCAGTTATTCTCCTGAGTGGGACAGCTTCTGGAAAATGAGTCGAAGTACACATTGCAGTCAGTAAAAACTGATTACCATTCTTTGTCTTGGGCAATGGACCAACACAGTCCACAATGACACGTTCAAAAGATTCACCAAGTACTGGTATAGGATGAAGAGGAGCTATAGGAACTGTCTGGTTTGGCTTTCCTGCAATCTGACATGTTTTACAAGTGCGGCAAAACTCAACTACATCAGCCTTCAACCCTGGCCAAAAGAAATGGTTGAGTATCTTGTTGTACGTTTTTGTAACTCCCAAATGACCAGACAGGGGGTGCTCATGTGCAAGGGAGACTACGTAGTGACGATACTCAAGAGGCACAACAATCTGATAAGTAGTGCTCCAGTCACAGTCATCAGAACAGCTTCCCTCTACGTCCGCTGTTAAACTTGGGTGGGCAGTCCACTTGCGCATCAAGACCCCATCTTCCAAGAAATAAGAAGCCTTTTTATTTCCTGTTTCAGAAAGAGAAGTAAAGCATTTAGTCAATGAGGGATCAGACTTCTGAGCAGCAACAAGGCTTTCACGTGTGACTGGCAAGTCTAACTGTGGGAGATGGAGATCCTTCCACTTCTCAGTAGTATCCTTTGAACCACTTTTAAGATCAATCAGGGTTTGCAAATCATCTGTAGCCAGAGCCTGAGCCAACGAAGAGTCTGACAAATCAATTTCTGCAGCTTTACGTCTTGCTTGAGCCCTGGTGAGAACACAAGCAGGAAAAACAGATGGAAAACATGTTGCTAGGTCGTTGCTCTTCAAGTTTGATTCTAGATCCTCTGCTATTGGTACTGTTGCAAATGAATATCTAATCCAATAGCAATTTTAGTATCGATTAGTACCTCAATATCAGTTTGTTTGAAACTCTTACCCTAGCAGAAACTGTGATGACAATGTTAAGTGGAAATTAGGTTTTTGGACGTTTATTGCCTCCCACAAATGTTTAGAAAATTAATTATATAAACCATTTACAGTAATTGCTCCTATGCGACAGGGCCAGCTGCAAAAGATAACTTTTCATCACTAAAATTGTCACTGTGCTGCTTTAGTAAACAAATTAGCCAAAGAAAGAAGAAGGTTGGTGGTGTAAACCAATAATACATTTGCCTCTGTTATGTCCCCTGGCTAGTCTAGGGGGTTGAAGGGATGAACATAAATGTGGATAGAGAAGGAGGAGCCAAGATGGTAATTTTAAAAGGTTTATTTAATACTGGTGATGGGGTTCAGACCGAGGTGTAGCGTCAGGGAGAGCCAAGGCCAACATAACAAACAAAACATCCCTGACGTAGAAATAAAAGAAACTTACCTAACTCCAAAGAAACAAAATATACAACCTATAACCATAACCTACCTAACAACACATAAACAGGAGAAAACAGGGTGTCAAAACAAAAGGCAGCTCTCCCCTACAGGCAGTCTGAACATGAAACAACAATGCTCACACAAAATACAAAGGCATGCAAGCCTGCACAAGTATGGCAACCAAAATGGCCAGAGGGCACAGAAGCACAGCTCCACGGGCCTTAAGTAGTGCTCTGCTGATTACCAATTAGCCGGACTCTGCGCAACATCCAATCAGGACAGAGGAGGTGGAGCCTGGACAAAACAAAGGGTTAATAGGGAGAAGAGACATCCTCCTGGGGGATGTAACACCTCTTTTACGGTATGCATTCTAATCTTCTGCTTATGTAACACTTCTGGAGTCGTTACAGTATACTAGGACCAGTTAGGTTCGACTACTAGAGCAGTAATGAGCGTAGCATGTAATAAAGACCACAGACCAGTAAATACGTTTAAATTGCCGGCTTATTATTTTGTGATGACAGAGAATAGACCGTTATAGACACATTACATAAAACATTCAACATCACACATTTAAGGAAAACAAGATGTTTTCTTTCCCCTTCTTAGTTCAGTATGTTCTGTTAGTTCATCCTATTTATCTCAAAACCTTTTATTTGGCTTTAGAAGGATGTTATTCTCAACCTAGGTTATTGTTTTATTTATTTCAAGTTCTAAGTTCAAGTTTATCCTTTGATCTATTTGCATTAACACTGTGTTATTTTAAATCAAGTTCAGTTCTTTAGGCCCAAGATTTAATTTAATCTTGGTCTAGGTTCACCTTTAAATTCTCAACCAGTTCTTATTTTGTTTTAACCCAACAAAATTATTTACACTTCCATTAACACCATTACAGCATTAAAATGTAAGGTTGACCAAAATAAATTACAAAAATAAATAAATAAATGTAAAACTGAAAACAATTCAGCAAAAGGCTGAATAAATCCCTTAAACAAACAAAAGAAAGTTTTCTTTGTGTCCTTTAACTATTAATCCTGGAATTGCTCCGAATGATTATCCAGTGCTTTGAAAAGTCCGCTGTTCTTTTGCAGAGGTGTATGGATTAATCCTACCAGTTTTATCAGCGAAAGAGCTCAACGTCCAGCAGGGGGCGTTTTCCTTTTTCCTGCTCGGTACAGTTCAATGGGTCCGTGGGTGGCTCGCCATCTTGTTTCTCGCTCAGCGGATCAAACTCCGATCGATTCTAGCTCAGCATTTCCCGATCCAAACCTTAATGGCCTACCATAACAACAAAATAAAGTGCATAAACATTCGAAAATAACACACGGGTAGCCCTTAAATAACAGTAAAAGTCCGTTTTTTCCAGCTTATTTAGCCGTAAATGAGGTGATGCCAATATGGCGCGCTGAAACACCGTCAAAGGCCTTTGAACTGCAGCCTGTGTGTCATTTAAGCACGAATCCACCGTTTTTAACATAAAACAACATAAATCTGCTACCTTGGCTCTCCATTTGCATGAAATGAGCAATATAATACAACAAAAATTTCTTGCATGAAATAAAAGACAATTTCTGAACTCACCAAGTCCCGTTCGGTTATGTTCACAACGTCACCAAGGCAAGGACAGGTCGGAAAAACAAAAATACATTCTCCAGAGTACAAAAATGGCTTTAAGTAGATTTTTGGCTTATTTTTACTATTTTTTCACTCATTTAAGCAGCAGCTCTGCAAGGACTGTCTGCATTTCTCCCTCTCGAGCATCAAAAAGAAGGAACAACCCGATTGGGTGTGGCTAATCACAGGAGTCACGCTGCAGCGTGCCCTTTCACAATAAGAGTCTCAACACATATTTTAGCCATTTTACCTGAATTAACATAAAACACCATGAATTAGCAAGTTCTGTACCCTTTTAACATGTTTTTAAACACAAATGAAATCCTATACCATGAATTATATCATTGCTGATGTTTTTAATGAATTTTCTAACCATTATGATCTATTTATTGACTATTTATCACCTGTAATATATTTCTTATGACTGTTTTTACTAACAGGCTTTTATTTGTTGTTAGCTATGTTAACCAGGGTTACACTTACAAAACAACTCTTCTTTCCTCCAGGTACGTAACCTGAAGCTTGACCTTTCTGTATTCCACATTTCAAAGCTAATTGCATGAAAAGATAATTTGTTGAGGCAGCCTGGTAAGACCTTTTCTTTATTTTCCTTTCCATTTTTTAAACTTTTTTCCCCCAGCAGAAGTATAGAGGTCAGCTCGGGGACACAGGAACAAACATGTACACAACAGTACAAGCGGAGAAGGCATGGCGACTTGAATTTAAAGAGCTTTTAGCAGAAATATTACAAAGAGGGAGGCAGAAGCACCATAAACCTGTGGAAATGTGTGGAGACAAAACAGAGGTGCATGTTAATGATGCATTCTGTGCCATCATTAACCTCTGTAAATTCTGGCCAGGTTTAGTCGTCTATTGTGTTTTATTGCCAATATTTAAAAACAAACAATGATCCCCATAAATTTCATAGCACTTTTCGCTTGCTTTCAAAGCATTCATCTGACCACTAAACCAGTCAATCCCCAGTGTATCTGCCAATTATGTTGATCGCTCTCTGCATAGCTGGAGCCTGAGAGCAGCTCAATCATATCCTGAATATTAGGGAGGAAAAAATTTGTCCAGGGGCTGACAAGAAAAGAAAAAAAGAAAAGAAAACTTTCAAGGCTTATTTTTACACCCTTACCCTCCTCCAACCTCCTCATACTTACACGCTTAAATTCTAAAGGACAACTTCCATCACGTTGACATTGACAACGACACTGATGAGACCACCAGGCCCCTGCTCTGACACATTGAGAGCAAGAACAAGGAGGGGGTGGGGTGTAATTATTTCTCTTAATTTGTGCCACATCATTAGTTATCATCATTAGTTTAGGTGGTTGATAAATTCGCATTTGTATCATTAGAAAAGACTATGGTGACTTTGACTGTTCTGACCCAAACTTGTATTTAGAAATAAACGAATAAATGAGGACGTGCTGGTTTTTTTTTTTGTATGTTTTATTTTTCTAAATGTGCCGTGTAGAGAATGAAAAACTCATTTAAAAGCTGCCTTGTGAAGAGGAAAGGAGGGAGGGGGGGAATTTGTTTTTGTACCAAGGGCAGTTATGAAGATTGATCAGTCAGTTTGCAATGACTGAACCTTATCTCCTCTGAAAAATTGGCTCAAAGCATGTGGTCTTAAAATAAAAATAGCCCCCGAGCACAGTGTCTGTCTCTCTCTGGCTTTGAGCACAGGTGCTTTTGTGTGCTTTTTAAACTTCTTTTGCTGTTTTTTGGGGGGCTTTTGTGCGTGTGTGAGCACAGGTGTATTCATTCTTTGCTGAGCTCAGATGCGTGTTCTGTCATACATAGCCACAGTCTACATCCAGTAGCTGTCCCTCCTTGTCACGTTTCAGGTATTTATAAATTTCAGCAGTGGAAGACGGATCACCGGGCCTCCAGATGCCACATATCCATCCTTCCAAGGGCTTCCAAAGACAGCCTTCAACATGCATTACTCATTCCCATGCTGCTACAAACCAAATTGTCAGCTGCCTTCCACTGGTTATTTTCTTGTGTGCTCGTGGGTGTGCGTCGGCAAGAATCATGGGTGCGGTGATGTCTGTGGAGTAGCTTGAATCTTCAGAGGTGCAGCTTTGTTCGCTTTGAATTTGTGTTTCCTTTGTGCCATTTTGAATGACACTGTCCCCTGCGTACGGTGCTTGCGTTTCCTGTGGTGCGGTGCATGCATGCCACCTCAAGTTGGTTTTCGCCTGTGTTTGTTTGCATATTTGTGCGCTCCTCTCAGTGTGCGATGATGTCTGAGAGTCTTTGTTTGTGTGGTTTTACTGGAATATATACTTTAAGAGAAAGGTTGGATTTACTGCACATAAGAGGCGAACAGGAAAAAAAATGCATTTTAATGTGTGAAACATGCTTTTCTTCATTCATTAAAAATGAGTGTCATAAATGGGCCATTCAGCCTTTCCCTTTTTTTTGTGCTTAGACATCAAATAATCCTAGCAGAATTATTCTCTCGCAATATGTCTAAACAAGAAGCTACAGCTAAGGTTGTGGCTGTGTGAGGCTGCAGCTTTTGTTGAGGCCTAATAGTCACACAGACCTAGACACCTGTCGGTGACCATCTGGCAACCGCCGATAGCGAGGAAAAATGTGTGCTCCCTGAACGGTTGCCAGTGGCTTTCTTCAAATGAAAAGTTGCAGAGCCAGTTCGGCCTTGATGCCTGCTTAAGGATCAAGCCACTCTTTGGTACATTTGTGTAGTATTACTATCAGATAACACAGCATAATAGAACCTCCCACAGCCACTGCTGTCAGTGGTTCTAACTTTGGACCTTGCAGTTTTGTGGACTTTTAAAACTTTAAACTGTACTGGTTGAACAGGGGTATGGTTACGTGCTGGGTTACAGTTTTACATGCGTGGAAACAAAATTTCAATTTCTAATATTTTAATTTATCTTACCATCTGATTTACTTAAGTGATCATACTTAAGCTTCCCAAACGGTTATGACTGGTTGCTGGAGGTTGCTGTTAGTCTCTAGCGTAAAACTGGTCGCAAACGAGTAAGGTTTTTTTCAAGTTTCACTACAGCTCAGTGAGTCAGTGGTGAGTGTTTGCAGACATGTCGCCATCTTTCATGCTTGCATGATTATAGGTGATGGAGTGATCAGAGGTATGACAGTTCAGCAAGATATCCTTAATGAACTGCTGATCTTGCAGTTCAGCACCTGTCTTTGCAACCGATTTTCAAGTGACTGCTAGGAATCCCTGCAGCAATCTCTCACCAATCATTTTTCCCTAGTGACTGGAGGTTGGCAGGGGTTTGGCAACCGGTATCTTGGCCTATGTAACTGAGGTTTAAATAAAATAAACAGTAAGATAAATTAAAGGAGAATTTTATATTTTGACATGATGATAGCAACCTGTAATTAAAGTTTCATACCTCTTTTCTGTTAGTACAGTGGTTCCGATCAACGATAGTTTAATAGATTTCTGCTAAAAACTAGCACTGTCATGGCTCCATGAAATGGACAGGTTCAAAAATGTACCCAAACTCCTACTAATAGCACCATGTAAATGTATCGTGATTTTCAAAGAGGCGCCAAGGCTGAATCAGACTCATCCTTTGAGCACCTTGTATCAAATGTCATTACAGTCTGTTTGAGTGCTGTCAAAATATTTCACTGTAGTCTAAATCAACACCAAAGAGCCACCAGAGGAAGGATCAGGGAATTACCAAAGTCCATGTATTTTAGTCCACCTGAGACTCCGTTCAGTCCAACAGTCGAATGACTCCTGTTGTTTTGGCTCCAATTAGTTGATGAATTCATCTGGCTAAACATGAAACAGCAGTTTCACGTTTAAAAATCCACTGAGCACATTAGGGGCACTAACAATTAGAAAATCATCTCGGCAGACCACATCAAAATGTGTATTACTAGTGTGATATTTTTTTAAAACGGCCGGCGCTGGCTTGTTTTTAGCACTCCCGAGGGATGGCTACTGAACTGCAAATTGAGGAACATCAGCTTTACACACACACACACACACACACACACACACACACACACACACACACACACACACACACACACACACACAAATGTAAAGACATCTAAAATGACACATTAAGGCACACTGGTTAGAGGACAATCAAATCCGAGTTACAGTGGAAGCAATTTCAGGTTGGAGATGGAAATGAATTGTAACGACCTGACAATTCTGCCTCATGTCAGGTTAGTCAAATAGTGACTTAAGTGTTGGGACAGTCTCACTGATCAACTGACAGACCGACAGTGCTGGTCCAACATCTGTTACCCAAAGCGTGGCTTAAATTGAGTTTTCACACCCTACACTACAGCTCTCTTGTCCAGTGTGTGTGCTGTTCAGTGGCAACAGCCTAGAGGAATTAGCAGGAGACTGGAAGGTTGCCAGTTCAAATTCTCAGACCAGTCAGTAAAGTAAATGACTAATGCGCTCCCTGCTCACTGAGTAATAACCAAAGAAATCATATGTCGAAATGGCCTTAAGCAAGGTGCTTAATCCCTGACTGCTACAGAAAAGCTGCTTAGTTGCAGAAGACAGGAGATGACTCTGGTTTCTCTAAGCAGCCTTGAGGTGCGATGTGTGCAACTGTTTAAATATTTGCAGCTGAGCAGAGTTGAAAAGAGCCTGGGGTATTTAGCAGAAGTCCTAAATAAAAATCTTAAAAATGAAATGATGATGAATCATATGTAAGGTGATTGTTGGTTGTGTTAAATGAAAAAAAAAATGGTGGTATGTCATGACAAATATTTATTCATAAATTTGATGCTTAAGAGACTTTTTATGAAGAGACTGATTAGTTAGCGAACATTTTCAGACTCCTTATGTCTCCCTTGTACTCTCAGTCTGTGCTGTATATTTTTCTGTATTGTTACAATAGCATTTTATATCTGCAAAGTCTTTACAATCTCTGGAACTAATGTGACTTAGTCAAGCAGCAGAGTATTACTTCATGAAAAGAACAAACCATAAAATTTTGATTTTATTTAATTCCCTTGCTTACGCAGTCTAAAACAATAAAATGCAACAAAACACAGGAAAATAACCCAAGTAGCAATATTGTGTAAAACCTGAGGCCACCCTATGTTCAAAATTGAAACAGTTCTTTAGTGAATAACACTAACACGCTGCTAGCAAACATCAGTAGGCAACAATAATAAATAATTGGATGTCATAAGAAACTGTTGGTACATCGAAAAATGCATGTAAAAACTGTAACACAAGAAATACAAAATAAACAACAATAAAAACATACATAACCCATTTTCTAACACAGCTTCTCTCTCTAGGCATAAGTTCATTTAATTTTTTTTTTTTTTTTTTTTTTTTTTTTTTTTTAAATGACATCAGAAACAGCAGTATGCGACATTACGTGATGGCAGAGCTTCAGTTCATCCTTTGTCATTTTTTTTTTTTTTTTTTTTTTTTTTTTTTTTAATAAATAGGACAGGGGGAATGAATGAGAGAGAGAGGGGGAGAGAAAGAAAGAAAACCCAAGGGGAGAAGAGACGGTGAGAAGGGGGGGGAAGAGAGACAAAAAAAAAAAAAAAACTCCTGGGTCACCTGTATGGAGAAAAAACAAACAAACAAACAAACAAACAAACAAACAAACAGAGGAGACAGCAAACAACAAAGAGCAACATAATAATAGAGAAAACAAAGCACCATCACAATAAACTAGCTAGTCATAGATATCAGTATTTACTAAGTAATAAACGATATTGTGCAGCACGCAAGATAGACAGCGCACAGTGTGCTTTGAGGCAGCAGCCAAGAAAGCTTTAGTCCGCGTCTGTGAATACCCATGTGTGCATACCTGTGTGGATCAGCATGCTTGCATTCCAAAGGTTTCTCCATGTAATGATCTGCTAGGGAGTGTGGGGGGGCCAC
Source organism: Mchenga conophoros (assembly GCF_057382185.1). Taxonomy (NCBI): domain Eukaryota; kingdom Metazoa; phylum Chordata; class Actinopteri; order Cichliformes; family Cichlidae; genus Mchenga; species Mchenga conophoros. Next base: position 34,275,994 of record NC_140542.1, read on the forward strand.
AGCCCCATCCTCCAGGGTGTGAAGCGGGTATGGAGGAGATCAAAACTCCAGACATCCAGAGGCACCCAGAACACAAGAGACCATGGAAGACCAACAGAGGGGCAGCCGCGCCACTGTTCCAGTAAGAGCTGAGGAGAGTCCCAGATGAGGGCTCACTCAGCAGCCGCGGAGCAGAAGCCAGGGGGGGTTGCAGTGACGCGCCCGTGAGCTCCGCCGGCCCCCAGCTGCGCCTGAGTGACCGAGCCCTAGGCCGAGAGGCCGGGGGCACCCCACCTCCAAAGGGGCCCGAGCGAGCCCCAGGCCCCAGGCCCCGACAAGCGGCCGCCAAGGAGTGAGCCGGTGTGTACCCGGACGCCCACCCCCAGACACAAAGAACCACCAACACACCGACACCTGAGGGAGTCCGCCACCGGCAGGGGAAGTGGTGGTGGGTGGAGATAGGCCTCCAAACCTTGGAGGGCCTGAGGTGTCCCCAGAGAGGTGGCGTCTGATACCCAACCTGACATATAGACACAGACATACAGGCACACACAGACACAAACATCCATTCCCACCCTCATGCTCTCATATGCACTCACTCCACACTCAACCAACGTGGAGACAGACATAAAGAGACGCTGTACACACAATCACACTCCCCAAGCGTACTCTACAAACCGGGTCTAGGTACCCTTGCCCCTGGAGGGGGGAATTGCACCCAGACCCAGGTGGTGTTACCCTTTTCCCTGCGGTGGGGAGAGGCAGACCACCCCGACTCCGCAGCAGCAGGGAGGCCCCACACCCCAGACCGCAGTCGGACGGCCAACTCCTCCTACTAGCCCCCCCGCTCCAGCAGGCCGCAGAGAATGGGGGTGGGAGAAGACTCCAAACCTCCCTCCACCCGCTCATTGTAGTGTTGATGCATATGTGTTCTAAGGTGCAATTAAAACCCAGGAGGGCATGGAGCTACCTGCCAAGGAGCAGCAGGTAAGCGCATGGTCCCTCCTGCTAGCCCTCAATGACTAAGTGTATTTAAAATTGAGAGGTGGGCAACGACGTCAGGGGTGAGGTATACACCCTGATGGTGATTTGGACTCCGTGATTGTGCCCACCCCCAAGATCCTATATGTATGTGTAATGAGAGTGTGAATAATGTGAATGTCTAAGTTGTGGGATAAAATTGAGGCAGAGGCAGCCAGAAGGGGACAGGGGGGGGGGGTAGCCTCCTCTGCACCCTGGTGACATACCCCCACTCCAAGGCCCTGCATGTGTGGGTGGTTGTGGAGGAGCGGGAAGAGGGAGGCAGCTGGAGATGGGGAGGGAAGGAAGGGAGGGGCAGGTAACCCCTCCCTGGGGCCAGCTCCCCCGCTGACCCCAGTAGGCACTCCCACCCTCCGCGACCCGCCAGGGAAGGGGGGCCCAGGCCCATCAGACCGGGGCCCAGTGCAGTAGCGCCCCCCGGCTCCACAGAGCCCTGGACAGTCCACCCAACCCCACCACAGAGAAAACTGCACCCACCCCACCAACCACACATCTTCCAGACTACATAAGACGGTAAACGCCCAGGCTGAGATCTTCCTCCACCTCTCCTGTATCTCCCCCTCCTGCAGAGAGTTCCTGAGAGAAGAAAGCTCCTGCCAGATGTGACCATCCCCCCCACCAGTTGAAGAGCCCCCCAGGCGGCTCGATGCACCGGCGGCACCCTGCTCCAGGGCCGGGCCCCCATGCACCCACCCGCCCACAACCCCGGCAACACACCAACCAGGACCCGAGCCCCCGAGGCCCGGCCCGGGCCCCCGCCCAGAGACGGAGCACCCCCAGAACCTCACGCCCATCCCGGACCCACCCAGGGGCAGCCAGGTTGCCAGGTCAGTAACCCACGTCCGTCAGCACAGACCCTCCCCTAGCCCTGCTGCACGCAGCCGCGAGGAAACAGTCACCTGAGAGCCAACAGAGCCCTCAACTGGACGTGACCGCTACCCCGGGTTGAGCCCCCCAAGGAAGATGCCTCAGGGGAACCCCCCGACGCCCTAAGCCTGTCCCTACCCCCTCACCAATCACAACAGTGACGGCGGGACCAAACTATGACCCCCCACCCCCACTAGGTGATGGAGCTGATAAAAGGGGCCCAGAGCAATTGATCTGATGTGGTGGCAGAGGCTGTGTCAAGACTAATGTAATCTAATAGATAATTTCTATATTGGTTAGAATTAAGATTATTTTTATTTTTCCAGTTCATGAGGACTGTTTTCTTGGCTATGCATAGGGCAGTGAAGATCATATGGGCTATATTCTTTTCTGAAGTGACATTATCTAAGCTGCCCAACAAACACACTAAGGGGGAAGTTGGAATGTTACATTTCAGACATTTTGATAAGTCTTCACATATCTCGCGCCAAAACTTTTGCACTGGTGGACAGAACCAAAGAGCGTGGATGTAATTGTCTGGTGTATTGCCTTGACAGTGTGAGCAGTTGTTGGAAGATGTAAAGCCCATCTTAAACATCCGATGACCTGTATAGTGCACTCTATGAAGTATTTTGTATTGTATTAATTGCAGACTGGGATTTTTAATTAATTTAAAAGTTTTTAAGCAAATCTGAGACCAGAAGTTTTGGTCTAGGTTGACTGATAAATCTGCTTCCCACTTTGCAGTAGGAAGGGATATTGATTCATCTAATTTAGAAAGTGTTCTGTATATTTTAGATAATAATTTGGGGGATTTAAGAGTAAGAAAATGTGCCGCACTTAGTGGTGTTTGTAATTCAACTTGACTGAGGTTAAATTTCTTTTTTACTATGGATTTAATTTGTTGATATTCTAAAAACCTTGTCTTGTTGATCCCATATTGTTCAACTAGTCTGTCAAATGGAATAAATTCTGTTCCCTCTAATATATGTTCTAAGTATTTAATTCCTTTACAACTCCATTCTGGGAAATTAATCATATTATTGTTTTGTAATATGTCAGGGTTATTCCAGATAGGTGTACGTTTGCATGGGATTAATGAAGACTCCGTTATTTTTAGAAACTCCCACCATGCTGTTAGAGAAAAGCTGATGTTGATACTTTTAAAGCATTCATGTCTTTTGATGTTTGAGCTAATAAATGGTAGGTCTGAAATCTCTAGATCCTTGCATAGTGCCTGTTCAACATCTAGCCAGGGCTCAACTAAGAAGGTATGTTTTAACCATTCTGAGATGAACTGAAGCCTGTTGGCTAAGAAGTATTGGTGAAAATTAGGCAGATCTAATCCTCCTCTATCCTTGGTTCTTTGTAGCGTTTTTAAGCTAATACGCGGGGGTTTATCTTTCCAAAGGAATTTGGAAATATATGAATCCAGAGATCTGAACCAATCTTGTGATGGTTTGTTAGGGATCATCAAAAATAAGTAATTTATTTTTGGCAAGATCATCATTTTTATAGTGGCGACCCTTCCCATGAGTGATATGGGTAAAGATTTCCATCTAGTCAGATCGCCTTCTACTTTCTTTAGAAGTGGGATGTGGTTTAGTTTAGTTAAGTCTGAAAGCTTAGGAGAGACATTAATACCTAAATATTTAATATTTCCGGATTGCAGTGGGGCAGAGGAAGAATTATGGAAGGAGCAGTTAATGGGGAGAACTGTAGATTTTGGCCAGTTAATTGAATAATCTGAAACTCTTGAAAACCAGTTTATTAAAGTAATTACCTCAGAGAGGTTGGTTTGTGTGTTTTGCAGAAAAAGCAACACATCATCCGCATAGAGACTGATTTTATGTTCTATGTTCTTACATTTTATGCCCTTAATTGTTGTAGCCTGTCTAAATGCTGCTGCTAGAGGTTCGATAAAAATTGCAAAAAGTGAGGGGGAGAGTGGGCATCCCTGTCTGGTGCCCCTCAGGAGATAGAAGCTGGAGGATGTCTGGTCATTTGTTCTGATACGAGCCGTTGGGGAATTGTATAATATTCTTATCCAGTTTATGAAAGAGTTTCCAAAACCAAATTTGTGTAAAGTTGCGAATAAAAATTTCCAATTAACTCTGTCAAATGCTTTTTCTGCATCTAGAGATAATATTATGGCTTCGATGTTTTTATCGTATGAGTAGTCTATTAAATTAAGTAATCTACGAGTGTTTGTTGAGGAGTGCCGACCTTTTATGAAACCAGTTTGGTCAGGATGAATTAAGAGGGGGGTCATTTTCTCTAATCTCTTTGAGAGAGCTTTGCAGATTATTTTAAGGTCTACATTTAAAAGAGAAATTGGACGATAGCTTGAGGGAAATAAAGGGTCTTTGCCTGGTTTTAGCAGGAGACTAATGTTGGCAGAATTCATATTTGGTGGTAGTCTGCCATTTTCCTCGATTTCCTGCAACATGCTGTGGAATACTGGTGCCAAAATTGTCCAGAATTCTTTGTAGAATTCTGCAGGGAAGCCGTCTGGACCTGGAGCCTTATTATTGGGCATACTTATCAGGGCTTCCTGGAGTTCACTTGGCGTCAGTGGCGAATCCAATTCCATTGCTTGACTGTCTAGTAATTTTGGAAGAGTTACGTTGTCAAGAAACAGATCAATTTCATTTTTAGATGGGTTTATTTGTGGTGAGTATAAAGTTTCATAGAAATCCCTAAAAATGTTGTTTATTCTTCCAGGATCATATATTGTGTTCCCCGATAAATCTTTAGCAGCACATATAGTTGTTTTTTCTTTATTTATTTTTAGCTGGTTAGCTAGAAATCGACCTGATTTGTTACTGTGTTCAAAATTCTGCAAGCGAAGTCTTTGTATAAGGAATTGTGTTTTTTTATTAATAATTTCATTTAATTCTAGTTTTGTTTTGCATATTTTGTTCAATGTTTCCTGATCTTGGTCGCACGCGTAGGCTTCTTCTAGTGATTTGATGTTTTTTTCTAATTCCTGAATATTTTTGTTTTCTTCTTTCTTTTTGTGTGATGAGAAAGAAATTATTTTACCTCTCATCACAGCTTTCCCTGCTTCCCATAGAACAGAAGCAGATATTCCGGGAGTGTCATTAAAGTCTAAATATGAAGTCCATTCCTTTTTAAAGTATTTAATAAAGTCTTCATCTTTAAGTAGTGATATATTAAATCTCCAGTTTTTACTTGGCGTAGTATTATTCTTGTGCATTAGTGTTAAAGATACAGGAGCATGATCACTGACAGCTATAGGATGAATCTCAGTGTCTGAAATGTCACACAGCAGTGAGCTGCTGACCAAAAAATAATCCAGACGAGAGTAAGAGTGATGAACATGCGAGAAAAAAGTATATTCCTTACTGGTGGGGTGAAGAGAGCGCCATGCATCGCAAAGACCAAAGTCGTTCATATACTGTTTGATTATATTTGTGGACTGCCAATTACGCTGAGTTCCTGTTGTGTTGAGCCTATCCATTTCTTCATTTAGTCCAAGGTTGAGGTCACCGCCAAGAATGAGTGTGCAATCAAGGTGTTCAGAGAGTGCACTAAAAAAACCGTGGAAGAATGAGGGTTCATCAACATTTGGACCATATATACTAACAATACATAGTTTTTTGTTCAATATTGATAGTTTAATAATTAGAAATCTACCCTCTGGATCTATAACTGTATCGAGTACTGTAAAATTAACATTTTTATGTATTAAAATTGCTACTCCCCGTTGTCTAGAATTATAACCGGCTGCAAACGCGTTAGGAAACTCAGGTTCATTTAAGATGGAAAGTGGTGTGTAGTCTCACCGATCGAAACTTGATCGAGTACTTGAAAATGATGTCTCAGTGAGAAAAAGCTCGTTATAAACTGAGTTGGTTATGCCAACACTGGGTGGTTGGCCTGCAGTAAATAATTCTTAGTGTAAATCCCAAAAACCCAATTCTGTTCATCTGGACGTAGCGTTTTCTTCTTACTGTAAAGGGTTACTTACCGTGTTACAGTACGTGATGCATGTCAGTAATACAATAACAAGTTTTTAAATCATATTTACATGTACAATTATGTTGCTACTTGCATTATAAAAGTACTCTAGTTATCTGCACGATCAGAGAATAGAAATTAAAAAACAACAACAACAAAAAAACAAAACCCATCTAACCTGTCTTCTTTCTGTGCACTAAAATCAGCTGATTTTGGTTGGTGTTCAGGGAGGAGGGAAATGGTCGAAAGGAGGGGTCTACAACTTCTGAGGAGTGGTAATGTGAATATTCATTTTATTTTTATTGGATTAAAAGGGCAAGAGTGCAATAGTAAAGTGCAAACCTCACCAGCGCCAGAAACAACTGACAAAATGTAGACTCTTTGTAACAAAGGATTCACAGGAAGTGCATGCAAACCTCAACCTCAGCCCAGCAGCCAGAGCCTGATGTTTAGCAGCTCACTGAAGCAGTGATGAGCACTCAGGCTTGTAGCATTGTAGCCTTCATTTCTACCCAAACCCATTCTTACAGTAGAATCACAGTAGAGAAGTCACTTCAAACTGATTTTAAAAATTGTCAGAAAACAAATTTACATAAACAACATTTGAATATAAATCTAGCAGATATGTAGCATATCTATAACAATTTATACTAAAAGTACCCCATTAAAAAAAAAACAGACAAAAAAAAAAAAAAAAAAAACAAAAAAACCCACCACAACAACTTTAAAGCAGTTGTTTTTTTTGTTAAATTTGGTTGTTTTCTGTTGAGTGCAAAACTTGTTGAAGCTTTGAATATAACTCAATCCAGGAATAGATTATGTTTACACAAAGATAGAAAGGGTGATGGACGTAACTCTGACCTGTCTTTAGGTTTAAAGTTGACTTGTGAACATTCTGCTAAACGTGCTTACTACAACTAATATTAATAAAACAGGCAATGTCCAGTATCCATTCATTCTTTTAAACTCTGCCGGATGCTCTGCCTCTAAGAATAATAGCTAGTGCTAAATTCATAAAGCTTCTTGGTATAAAGAGTTGTTCCTAGTGATGAAATTCTAAGAAAATTCCTAGAAATATGACTGACGAAATACTTGTAAAATAAAAGATATTGACAAAGCACTGTGGATCTTAGGAGAATTCCCCAAAACTGTTTGGAATAGGGAGGATAACTTTAAGGATAAGGGTTTCTGAGGTGTGAGATCTGCATGTTCTTACCCTGAGATTTCCCCATGTACTCCGGCTGTTTTTAGCATGATTTACTGGTGGTCCTGAACTGTCACTAGGCGTGTTCAGGGTGTATCCTATGACAGGAGCAACTGGATAAGTGGAAGAAAATGGATGGGAAGATCTTTAAGCCCACTAGCAAAGACAAAGACGTAATAGAAATATTCTCCAAAGGCTGAATGACACTACAGTAAGTTAATGAAATGCTTCAGATTAGATCACAAAGCAATATTGTTGGTGGTCGCTCTCAGTGGAGACGCTCTCACTTCTCCCACCAAAAAGAATAATGCCAGAAATTAAAGTGATCACAGCGCGAAGATATTTTCCAAATGCAAGAGTGGAGCAGATGACACGGTCTGTCACAACCTCGCTTTTGCAAAGTGATCACACAAACAATTAGCGTTTTCACTGACTTGCATTGTAAGGCAGTTTCGAGACTGAACTGAGCCATTTGCCTGCTATCAGTATCAAACTAAGTACTAAAATCACCAGCATAGCAACATAAAAGCCAACAGAAATATGACAACTATGTAAAAATAACAGCATGTGAAAGACTTTGCGAGACAAGATTAATTATTATGGTTCCCGTTATCATCATATTCCCATTATCACCGTGCATTTCTCGATTAAGCAACAACCAGCAATAGGTTTAACCTTACCTCCTTATTAAGGTTAAAGTTTCCATTCTTTGTTCATAGTTGCTCTGAGAATTTTTCCTACACCACTCCTTAGACAGAAGCCTGTTACAAATTCTTAGACTGAATTCAGAGCTCCATGTATTCTCACTTTGTGAATATAGCCCCTGGCTCTTTAGTTGCTAAATGCTCCATTATGTTCAGAGGACTGTTAATTTTGTCTCTTTGATGCTGACCATTTAGCATACAGTGGGCCTGTCAGAACTTTTAGCTAGAACAGCTGCTTCATGAGGCTGGAAACAAGGATGATGAGAAGGATGGATGTCAGATTTTGGAGCTAATCCTCTGTGAGATACTACTTTTCACATATTTTTACACTGTGGTAAAATGAGATCCGAATCGTGTACCCTCAATTATGGTTTAGCAGGAAAATATAAACTAAATCAGATTTATATGTACACAGCAAATTCAAAAGTGTTAAATGTTTTGGTGTTAATAGTCTCCTTGCAAAAGTAGAGTTAATTTTACTCTAAGTAGAGTCACATTCTTTTAATGTAACTCTGAGGTGTAAAATGATAGTAGTTAAAATCGAGTGTTAAAAATGAGTGTTTCTCTGTCAAATCTGGAGGTGTTACAATGGAAACATTAACTCCTGACCTCTTAACTCTGAACTCCTAGAGGGGCTATGACACCAATAGAGTACATTCACAGACTCCGCCCCCAGCACGGCTCCAATCGAAGCTGAAGTGAAGCCGTTTCAGAACATTTTGCTCTACATATTTGAGTTGTTTGCCATGCTTGGTAAGTCATTTTTTCAAAGATTGTTTCAATTATTTCTATTAGCTTTTACTTCTGTGGCTCTTTGGAGCTGAGACAAAGCTGTGTGAAAGGCATTAGCCGTGTTGCTCGGTGATAGCATAATAATCTGTTTTAGCTAGCTGAAAGGTATTGTTTGCGGGCAAATACCACAGCCTTGGAAAAAAAGCTTGCATGTGAATTTTCAGTCAAACTTTTGGTCAAATACACCTAAAACAATGTCTAGAATGTGAAATGTTGGTATAATGGTGCTACTTGAAGCCTGAAAACGATCGCCCATAAAAAAAAAACGAGCAAACAGCAATAACTGACGTCCTGACTCGATTCTACGTTAGCATAGATCCCTTCAGAGATTTGTGCACACGGTTTAGGTAAAAATGAAAAAGGTTGAGGTTTTACATTTAGTTCAGTATTACCTGTTGCCTGTGTCTTTGTCTTTTGGGAAAATACTTTACACAAGTAATGGCTCAAAGAGGATTCCTTTTTTTTTTACTGTGCTGCAATTGTTTACTGGATTATTTGTGCCGTTAATTAGTGTCAACTAATTTTTATTCGATCTCCGCACAGGATATGCTTGTGAAGATGGAATATGGGGGAGAGCAGAAGTGCGCTGAAGTTCCACAAAGTGATGAATGAAGGACATGCATATTGTATTGAAGAAATAAGTGTTGAGAATGCTGTTATTTGCATTTACCATGTCAGACCTTTTGATAAACACAATTCTAATGAAAGTGAGAACATGTACACTGTTACATCTTTCAGAAAATGTTTTGAAATTGTGCTGCACAGTTCAGAATAAATGTTTTTCAAAAACCATTGCATCTTTTTAGTAAATGTTTATTTCCAAAAGAAATTTCTAGAAGTTCAGAACAGTAAAATTCCTGCTTTTTAGAATGAATTAGAAGATAACTCTTACGTAGTTAAACTAAAATACTCTTTGAGAGTTAATATATAAACTCTTAACACCAAGTGTTAAATTATCAACTCCAGACAGATTTGGTGTTTAACACTAAATCAGAGTTAACGTACCAACTCTCCAAAAAGAGTTAAATTAACACTCTCTGGTGTGGACCCATATAGACACTTTAATAGTGTTGAAATCAAATCCGACAGTGTTAATTTGGACACGCTGGATTTGCTGTGTATGATATTGTGCTTAATATAACTAGTTTAAGTCAGCTAGTAACAATGAAATGATACTATGTAATGGTTATATTTCTCCAAATGAGGCAGAGACAGAGATAAGAATAGATACAAAAAAATTAATAAATAAGAAATCAAGGACATATTCTTTAGCCAGCAAGATTCCCCACTAGCAATCTCGCCCGGAGGGAGGACTTTTCAGTGAAGGTTCATCTGAACCCAGGACATTTTTCCATGTCAGAAGAAAGGAAGCCTATTTTTATCTTTCCTTCTTGCTCAATGAACCCAAGGGGAGTTTAACAGTTCTTCCCTGATCCAGGCAGGATGGTGGGTTTAAAGGGATTCCTGTACTTTTCCAGAGGAGCCTAATGCCAACTCCATGTGTTCTCTAAATACTCATCTCTCACATTTTTCCCTATTTATCCAATTATTTCTTCAAGCTCCGTCTCTTTTACTTTCTTTTTTGTTGTTGTTCTCCAGCTCTTGTGTCTCCCTTTATGGTTTCCTTGCACAAGGGTGCAATTTAGTCTTCTTTTTGAAGAATACTTAACTTTGGTGAATTAAACAATATTTTCAAACCCCGAAATGCCAGGCTGTGATCCTTATTGATAGGGACCTTATAGCCTCCAGATATGCTGGAAGAAAAAGGACTGATGCAACTGATCATCAAGAATATAAAAAGGGTTTTATACAAGTACTGCAATAGTCAAATACTTCTTCTGGGCAGGCCCCATCCACTGAACCCTAATATCCCATCTGTTAACAGTGTATTCTGCACTCACAGAGGATTTAGTTCACTTTCTCAACTCCCTTCAGTAGTTCTCTATTCCCATTTCTCGTATCCCCATCCTACTATATCTCTCTTGGTTTTCCCTAAGCTCCAGGGTGTATTGTTCTTCAAGACTGGAATCATACTGGAGATTTAGAACTTGGTGGATTAGAGAAGGCAGTTTTGTCCCTGGTGGCTATTCCCTTTTGTAGAGCAGATCCAAAAATAAAGGTCCAAAACCACTCGAGGATAAAGGAAACAATCCATCATACAAGTTGAAAAGAAAAAAACCCCCCAAAACTCCATTTGCGGTCAGTTAAAATGATGGTGTTTCTGAGTACTGTGGGGCAAGTGTGGAAGTGTGCAGACATGCATTCACGCCCTCAACGAAACATTCCAGCTACTGAAATTTTAAGCAGCATTACATATATGCACCTCAGAGGATTTATTGTTATACACCCTGAATCTCATGAGAAACTGAGCAAAATTCTGTCTTATAAATCAATATGATCCGAGCTACTGGGATTACACTAATAAAAACTCTTTTTCTTGCTATGATCTCCATTCGGCTACTCTGCAGCATACAGTAGTAATTTTTCCAAGTAAAACTAAGGAAACCTCACGAGAGTGTCCCATTTACTTTGAACGCAATGCCTGAAACATTAAAAATAAAACTGAACCAATAATGCTTATCACCATTTTCCATCACCTCTTCTTTTAATAGTACTGCATGACAAATGAGGACAGTTGATAAATTAAATCATATAGGATTTGTGCTGCTCAATAGTTCAGGGCTTCATTTATTGAGCTTTTGATTTCATAAAGGATCAAATATTGCTTATAGGTGGCAACTGCGGACTGCAGGGAAGCCAAATTAACACAGACGTTTTTACTGCAGAATTATGTTGTTGGAATAGATGCAGACTGTGGTTTGTGGCCTGGTTATTCCAGCGAGATAATGTTAGAATAAACAAGCCCTTCTCTGAAAATGAGAAACTATGTAGATGGGAGCATTTAGTCCTTTAAAACTTGTTTCTATACTAGCGTGCATTAATATGGCCTAAGCCTGTGTCTAGGTCACACAATGCCATGTGCACGAATGTACACCCCAAACCACTATAGGTTACAGCCGGATCAGTACTAGATTTTGTCGAGTGTGACAGTGAGATGTCACTCTCACTGTTATGTATATAGACTGTGCTTGATAAATGTGGATGTAAATGTAAGAGGTTTGGAAGGGGGGGGGGGGATAAGGCTTATCACTGTACAGGTGTTTATAAGATAAGATAAGATAACCTTTATTAGTCCCACACGTGGGAAATTTGCTGCTACTACAACAAACTTTTGTGTTACATAAAATGTGACTGCTCGAAATTCTATTAATTCTGGTGTTTGTGGAATCAACAGTTTGCTGTTCATTAAAATTTTTTGTAAAGGATTCAAAATATGGGGGACATCTACTGTCGTAATTGAAAACGATTTTTAAAGAAAACAGACAACTCAATAAATATTTTTAAAACTCACTGAATGCGCCAAATGTCACATTAAAAACAAATTAAGACATGAATGTAAGGAAGCACACCGCATGATAGAGGACACAAGAACAGACGCAAACTGAGGGTTTAAATACACCAGAGGTGATTAGGGCAGAGTGGAGACACCTGGGGAGAAACATACAGCTGAACTGAATCTGATAACGAGATATGGCAGAAGTAAACTTAAACACTAAATACAGTGTTATGGGTTAACAAAATAAAACACAAAGTAACTGAACGCTGGACACAGAAGTGCAGACTCAAAACGGAGAACACAGGAAATGTAAAATAAAATAAAACAAGAAATAGAATGGAAATAACCTGTGACCGTGAATCGAACCCAAATAACTCTAACCACTTTAAACTTTACACATGGTCTGAGAAAATAAAAGAAACCAACAAGAAAATATATAAAAAAAACCTATAATGTCAGAGAACTTCTGAACACCAGAAACTAAGAGCCAAACATTAAATAACAAAAATGAAAATTCAAAACTAGAAAATGTTGTGTCATAGCTCCAGGGCCGTGACAGAACATAATACAAAAATCAATGCATAGGCTTTTAAAAATTCACAAATCAAATGGAACATGAAATAGTAAAGTAAATGCATGCATTTCTTTTTCATACAATATTCTTCACTGAGTGTTATAATGCTGGAATCTTTCATATATATTTAGATTATCTCTTTACTTATTTGTGATTATGGCATTGCTGGTCTACCATACCAGGCTGCAAATTATTTATATAGTGGACCAATTAAAAGGTCTACAATGGCTCAGATATGGAGCAGGGCAACTCTAATCTGTAATGTGTGCCGTGTACAATATTCACAACACAAAATCACATTAAATACGCTGCATGTTTTCAACTATAATGTAGCTTGCATATCATCAGGTTATTTAGTAATGAACTCAGCGAACTGTGGCTACCCTCAGACCGCCTCATTACTCACAGTAGATCATGACTTTATTATTGCAGATCATCGTGTCAGAATAAATGCGTGATATATGCGGTTCCAATATAACATAGTGAACTGTAAAGGAGCATTAATTTGGTTCATTTTGTGTCACATATTGCAGCCAGTGAGTGGAACAGTAAAGCCAGATAGAGAGACTGTGTTGCAGCGGGTTGTATATGAGCTTGTTGTAAAGAGCTGTTGAGGCATTTGTATAAATTATTCAGTCTTGATCCTCATTTTGAAATACAACAAACCTTACATGTTGGCAACAGGCCTTGAGAGTGATGCAGTTTGTGAGCAAGAATGCGGCACTGATGCCATTATAATATTCTCACAGGAGCACTTTCAAAACCTGCAACAGCATCAAATGATGAAAATGCCGTTACCAAATAGATGCATTCATTCCTTAAACAGCAGGGAAATGTGTGGCGGTAGTAGAATACCTAACGGTAATTTAAATGTGCCCTTGAATAAAGGTAGCCGTAAAAAGCAGACTTGCACTTCGGTCTTATTTTGTCCTGTTCGCGTGTGGATGTGCATGTAAATTTCCACATTGGTGCAGAGTATGATAGCAGTGGGTTCACCGTATGAGTGTGTGTGTGTGTGGGGTTTTTTTTGCTCCTAGACATTGTTTAAGGCTTTGTGGCTCTTCATGAATGCACCTCTACTTTGAAAGTGAATAGTGGCAGTTCTTTACTTAACCATGCCCCCTTTTGGCCCCTGAAATGTGCGAGCCTATTTCCTCATAATGGCTCTACCATGTAGCGAGCTCCCATGGGAGCCTCGTTGCGCTCGGCTTGCTCTGCTTTACTAACCACCTCGTGCGAAAGGAGCGAGTGTGCTATACAGCGCTGTGATGAGTGAACGTTGATGAGGGACAGTTATTATGCAGAACTTATTATTCTCTTCCTGCACTGAGGGGATTGTCAGTAGCGGTCGCGACTATTCATTAATGCCATAAAATACGACCTGGCCCATGGCATGTGTCTAAGCTTGCATTTCTGTGTGTGTGTTTTGCCCACAGGGCCAACCCAGCAGATCTGCATTGGAGCTTTTGAAGTAATGAGAACTCATAATCAATTTTGAGACTTGCCGGACATGTTTATGCGCATTTCTTCCTGCTTGTCTGTGCCGCTTGTTTTCTAAAATCCACATGAAAAGAAAGCGCTCAAAAAACTGTTAAATTTCCATGCCATTACTTTTTAATGGTCATAATGGAATAACAGAAACTGAAGGCTTCTATTCCCAAACATATCATCTTGGGAAAGCATTAAATAAAGTTATATGGAAGAAAATATATATATACCTTCAGGATATGTTTCCTTCTGACTGCCTATAGCTTTGATTTGGGTTTTGCTCATCATGTTTCTCCCTGTAGATTCTCCCTCATCTTCCTATGCTCTACGCACTATGATGCTGTATTAGATATGCATTATCCCACATGGTGCTGTTATAAATTAAGCCTGATGGCACCAAGACTTTCAAACAACAGATAAAAGTTACCATCTGTGTAATTGTTTTATCTATAAATAATAGAGGCAGCAGAAGCATAGCTGTGATCACAGCATTACTGTGTTATCACCATATAAAGTGGATCAAGGTGGACTCGGCAAACATTTGAATTTCTTTTTTGCAGCATGTAGACATACAGCAAAATTATTACTGACTTGTACACATAGCACATGGAAGTGTGGTATTCTCTCTCTTTTTAATTCTGTTTTCAGTGTATTCTAAGCATGGGTGGTGCCAATTCCAGGAGATGAGCAGTTTCTGAAACAGACCAACGCATTTAGCACCAACAACCATGCCACGGTCAAAGCCACTCAAATCATCATTCTTCTCTATTCTGATGCTCACCTTTTGAACTTCAACAGGTCATCTCAACCATGTCAACATGTCTAAATGCATGGACTTGCTATGACACAATTGGCTCATTTGATACTGCGCAAATCAGCAGTTGAACAGATGTACTGAATGCCAGTGCATGTATTTCCCCCACTGAGCCACTATTTATTTATTTATACACAAAATTCACGGTTCGGTTCGGTTCGATACTTTGGTGTCACGGTTTGATATTTTTTCGATACAAAATAAAATGTTCATGCCTTTTTAATTTGTCATTTATTAAAATTATAAATATATATTTTAACTCAAAAGTACAGTTTTTAAATTTAACCCTAACCCTTGTGCGTGTTTTTTATTTTGACAGCGAATGCGCACCTGCGGACCACTTATGTGCAGCCCTGGTTATTTAGCTCGTCATATTGCAGCCACAGAAATTATTTTGTCCATGAAACCATAAAGCTGCACTTTCTTTTTGCCTTATAGTCTGATTTGTCATAACTTTTCCGTTTTGTGGTAAGCTTTTCTTTGGCTGTCACTTCTTCACCCTGACCTGTCTTATTTGGCTCAGCAGAACTAAAATATATATCCTGCTGCTTTTACACACGCACTCACATAAGCTCAGCGATTCTCTGCGCGATCAACCTCTCACATGTTTAAGCTGCGGGAGATTTCACTTGTCATGTTTGCATAGTAAGCTAACGATTAATAAGACGATGTCAGAGGAATTGGTGCGCAAATTATCATCACTCACAGATCAGTGCTGTCGCTCTCTATACACAGTTCGCGCGATTGCAAAGTGAAAGCAAAAAAACAAGCGCAAATTAAAACGCGATTTCAATATGTCACATATTGACAGTGGCTCACCGATGCCAATGACATAATAACCCAGCTACATTTCCGAAAGAATGCAAAAGCATTGACATATATTTTTCCTTCCTACAAAAGCCCGACGGGCAGGGCAGAGATAGATTTTGGTACCCCGACTGAAAAAATCGCTAGCCCCGGGACGTTGGGCTAGCGATATTGCGAGCCCTGTATCTGATTGAGGAATCACTCATCTTTGGAAAAGAGAGTTTATTACAGAGAAATGGCTCTTTCCAAAATAAAAGCTATACTATCCGCTTCTTCTGGGCTATATTCTCAGCAGCATATTAAACAGCTGTCTAAATGACTCGGCTAAAGTTAGCAGCATGCTTGCTTGTTTTTTTTCTGCTTCCACTTGTCTTTGCACTAGGATGATGTCGGCGTAAATGTGCAGTCATATTCGTTGTGTTCCCACTAGTGCTTTCAGGTTAATCTCGCTGAAATGACCTTAACGCCACAACACGGCAAATCTCCGTTAACGAGCTACCGCCGATCGCCCCGTGCATGGGGCTAGACGGCCAACACGTTAACGAGCTAACTGCGCTAACACACTAGTTCCCACCCATGTAATTGAGCATTGCATGGCACATCCAACATACTGTTTTACTTTAGTCCATGACTCGCTTACCTTCAGGGTCATACGTCACATGAAAACCAAAATAATTCTAAACGCCAGATCTGAATGAGAGTGGGGGAGGTCCATGTTGTAAGGAGAGCTTAACTTCTGTCTCGCTAGCTTGCCCTGCGCTCTTCCTTCTGACGATGCTGTCTGTGTTGAGCGCTCAGTGAATCTGCGTTCGACTACTCCGCCTAGGCTGCACTGTCGACCCTAGGCAGAGTAGTCGAACGCAGATTCACTGAGCGCTCAACACAGACAGCATCGTCAGAAGGAAAGTTGATAAAATAAATTACAAATTTTGTATTGTTCGATACATATGCGTACCGAACCGAAAGCACTGTATCGAACGGTTCAATATCGATACGAATATCGTTGCACCCCTAATATATATATATATATATATATATATATATATATATATATATATATATATATATATATATATATATCAATGATGAATGCAGATGCTTCACTGGCTGATAAGCTGAACACGTTTTATGCTCGCTTCGACGCCGCAGCAATTAAAACAACAAACGGCTGCGCGCGCTCGGAGTGCACCAGTGAAGAAAATGCATTCGTCATCACAGAGCATGCCGTGAGGAACACCTTCAGGAGGGTGAACACCAGGAAGGCAGCAGGACCAGATGCAATCCCTGGCCGGGTCCTTAGAGCCTGCGCTGATCAACTAGCACCGGTGTTCACAGAGATCTTCAACCTCTCCCTGGCCCAAGCTGTGGTTCCCACGTGCTTCAAACAGTCCATTATTGTCCCTGTTCCAAAGAAACAACAGCCCGCTTGCCACAATGACTACCGTCCAGTAGCACTGACTTCAATTGTGATGAAGTGTTTTGAAAGACTGATGAGAGATCACATCACTTCTTCACTTCCTGCCACCATCGACTCACTTCAGTTTGCTTATCAGACTAATCGTTCCACAGACGATGCCATATCTCACCTGCTCCACACATCCCTGAGTCACCTGGACACTGGCAGAGGGAATTATGTTAGGATGCTGTTCGTGGAC
Organism: Mchenga conophoros; assembly: GCF_057382185.1. NCBI lineage: Eukaryota > Metazoa > Chordata > Actinopteri > Cichliformes > Cichlidae > Mchenga > Mchenga conophoros. The sequence goes on from NC_140542.1 coordinate 34,293,300, forward strand.
TACAGTTCAGCATTCAACACAATAATTCCCTCTAAGCTTTTCACCAAGTTGACGGATCTAGGACTCAGCTCATCACTGTGTCAGTGGATCCTCAACTTCCTCACAGACAGACCCCAATCAGTGAGGGTGGGAAAACAAGTCTCCCCCTCCATCTCACTCAGCACTGGAGTGCCTCAGGGCTGTGTTTTAAGCCCCCTGCTGTACTCACTGTACACTTATGACTGTGTAGCCACATCCGACACCACCTCCATTGTCAAGTTTGCTGACGACACTGCTGTTGTGGGCCTGATCTCCGACAACATCGAGATGGCCTACCTGGAGGAGATTAGGAACCTGGAGACCTGGTGCCAGGAGAATAACCTCCTCCTAAACATCAGCAAGACTAAGGAGCTGATCGTGGACTTCACTACAAAGCAGGTGAGGAATTACAAACCCCTCATCATCAGTGGCACGCCAGTGGAGAGAGTGGACAGTTTCCGATACCTGGGTGTCCACATCACTCAGGACCTGTCATGGTCCTGTCACATCAACACCTTGGTTAAGAAAGCCCGTCAGCGTCTCTTCTTCCTCAGAAGACTTAGAGACTTCCATCTGCCACTGAAGGTGCTCAAGAACTTCTACTCCTGCACCATCGAGAGCGTCCTGACGGCAAACATCTGCACATGGTTTGGGAACAGCACCAAGCAGGACAGACGAGATCTGCAAAGGGTGGTGCGCTCGGCAGAACGCATCATTCAATCAGAGCTCCCTGACCTGCTGTCCATCTACACCAAGCGGTGCAAGTCCAAAGCTAGGAAGATTATGATGGACCTCTCCCATCCCAACAATGGACTCTTCTCACTGTTGAGGTCTGGGAAGCGCTTCCGCTCCCTTAAGGCCAAAACAGAGAGAATGAGGAGGAGCTTCTTCCCCCAGGGTATTCGGGGCCTGAACCAGGTGTAGGACTGGACTCTCCCAAACACGTCACTATAAGACTGGACTCTCACACACGTCACCACACGCACCACCACACATTTCCTATAATCCTATAATTCCTATATTATAGGATTCTCTTCTGCTATTTGCACACTCTTTACTGTAAATTCCTAAGTTAATTTGTAAATTTTTGTAGTAAACTGTAAATTGTAAATATTGTAAAACTTTTCTTCTGTCATTTAATGGTCGGGCATTGTACAGCTACAAGCATTTCACCCCCATGTCATACTGTGTATGGTTGTGTGTGTGTGTGACAAATAAAATTTGAATTTGATATATATATATATATATATATATATATATATATATATATATATATATTTTTTTTTTTTTTATTTATTTATTTTTTTTACAAACTTTACGTTTTTACACAGTAATGACCATTAAAAACTTGCATTTAACATTCTAACATTTCAGTGTGTCGGTCACAGAGAAAGTATTTCAAGAAAAATCCACATTTCATTCCCTTTTTCTTGTAACCATGCCCAAAAACTACTCTGAGTAACACATCAAACCCTTTAAAAAAATCCTGCCGTTTCCCATTATTTATCAGCAGGTACTTCTGGGACTAAATTCTACCTTCTTTGCCATCATCTTGGCCTTCAGCCCTCACCTTCAGCCCCCAATCCCCAATCTCAACCTGTGGTCTCCTGTCTGAGACGATCCTTCCAGTGATTAATGCAGGAGGGAGGAGGAGACCCTGCTGCCAGCCCATATTGAGAGCCATTTTAAATCTCTAGCCTGCTGTGGGGCTCAACTTGAGGGAAGGATCTCCAATTTCGGTGTCTTTTTATTGTTATTTTTTGCATCTGGGTTGCAGTAATCTACGGCTGCAAGCATGCCATGATACCGTGATAGGAAAACTTCACTGAAATACCACCTTGCAAAGCGCTCATTTATGATGTGCTTTCAGTGGTAATAAAAGCATGATGAGATATGTGAATAATTTGCTGGGTGTAAATTCTCTTACTGCTTTGTTCAGTGCTCCATTTACCTAATTTTGTCACTTGGATCATTTGGCATGTATATTATATTAATATATTTTAACATGCCTGAGGAAAGATAGTCTGTGTTTTTGAAATACGTGAATGGAGGCCAAATATGAACTTTTATTTTATTTTCACACAGCATTTTGTCTCTGGGATTCTTCTGTAGATCTGAGCGACTGCTTGTCACCACAGTCTTTCAGTCATAACACCTTTCACTGGGCTTTGTAAATGACAGGACTTGGTGGCCATTTTTCATGTGGTTGCTAGGGTAACTGGTTGAATCAAAGACGTGCTCGGTCTGTGTGTGTGCATGTGTGTGAGTGCTGTCCACTGCCTGTCTTCACGACTGTAACTGCATGATTATTTGAGGGTTTCCCTATGGCCCAAAACCTCTTGAAAGGGTACGAGCAGTATAATTTGTTCAAACAGTAAACCCACTGAATAAGAAGGTCGATCACTGTGTGTGTTTGGATTATAAGGATAATGATCATGCTGATAGATAAGAGCTTCCTGAAAGAAGCGAAGATGCCCGTCTGCCTCACAATTACCTGCAGAGGACAATCGTGCTTGATTTTTTTTTTCTTTATGCATGCTACTCAGGTATGTTATCTCTTGAAACCAACGTGATCTTATGATTAACACACTGACATACAAAAAAAAGGTCATTATATGCCTAACAAAAAGACAAAACCTATCATTTCCCCTATTGTGCAGGACTTGTCACCCTTCTCAGTGCAGTCCATGGCATCCTTTCAAAACTGCCTGTGGGCCATGGTAGGCTTTAATTGGTGAGCCAGTGATTCTCTGCTGTTGGACCATTGATTTTTATTTGCATAGTTATTTGATGATGGATACAAAGCCGGTGGCAGTCTATTGATCAAGCTTACAGAGGCAGCATAGCGAAGAGATGGGCAAAAGGAAAGTTGGGGATTAATCTCTAAAATTAAAGTTGCAGACCAATATTAATGCAGTCTTAAGCCTATTGGCTTTGCGTTGTATACATAATACATTTATTGTATACAAAATGAAGACTGCAACAAATCCACATTAGTAATACATAAGGTGTTAAGGATGGGATGAAAGGAAGTCGGTCATTTATATACATTTTGTTTATTTTCTTATCTGAAAGTGAGTGAATAATAATCATATTTGTAGCTCTGGGTTATGTTAACATTCACCATTATCTTGTCGAGAGCGGTGAAATGGGATTGTGTTTTGCAGAATCTCATTTTAGGTCAGTTCAAAAGCATGTTTGTTTGTTTTTTTGTTTTTTTTTTTACTGAAAGCACGCTGTGAGCGCAGAGATTTTTTACAATGGGCACATTTGATGGTTATGTTTTTTTGTTTGTTTTTTAAAAAAAAGAGACTGGCTACATAAAAGAATAGCTTCACATAGTGCTGAGAAGATCCAGTGCAATCTGTGTATTATATCTGTAAATAGAGCAAGTAGCCAGATTGCCTAACAGAGCATAAAGACTCGAAACAGGAAAATAGTTAACCTGGTTCTGTCCAAAAATAGAAATGACAGCTCTGCCTCTGCTTCCTTGTTTAAAAATAAATTTAATAAGTAAAACTTTGAAATTAAGTTGGTTTAGGGGATGTTTTACCTGTTTTAGGTGGGACCTTTAATCATCAAGTGGCAGTGATTGCCAAGCCAAGTCACCTTTATTTATAAAGTGCTTTAAAACAAGAAGTGACCAACGTGCTTGACATTGGAGATAAAAATAGAATACAATACAACAAAATAAGAAAAAAATAAAACATTTCAAAACAAAGAAAGTTATTGGTTGCCTAGTGACAAGCATTTCAGTAAGGAGAGATCATTAGAAGGAACATGATTTACTGATATACATTCACTTATGCTATTTGGAAGTTTGACTCTGATGACCCATCACAGCAGAATCAAATCCCAGCAGTGATTGGAATTGGGGAAGGACCCTCTGAAGTCTAGCTGGTGGTGGTGGTGGTGAAGATAAGATGGAGGCTTGGATGTAGTGACTTGTATGATATAGAGCTGGGGAGGAGGTGGGTTGCATGAAGGTGAATTGGAAGTGATGTGGAAGTGATGTAATGACTAGACTAGCAGCTAAACACATGGGAAAGCAAACAGATGAACCCACACAGAAGCTTTATTTGTGAATGATTGATCATCTTAACTATTGAGTTAAAACAACCAGGTCTCCAAAAAGTTGCTTCTGTTCATCTGGACATAGCGTTTTGTGGGAGAAACGTTTCGTCACTCATCCAAGTGACTTCTTCAGCCTCAGCTGACTAAGATAAGATAAGATAAAACTTTATTAATCCCTCGGGTGGGTTCCTCTGGGAAATTCAGTCTGACTGCAGGTTTCCCCAATCTTATAAACAGTACATTTGCATAATGACTGAAACCAGTTCCTTAATCTTAATTATGCAAATTCTCATGACCATTGATCATCAACCACTGACCAAAACCCACTGATCAAAGACCACTGATCAATGGCCATGAGTACCATTCACAGAGAGTTGGGGAATGGCTGCAATCACAGCATTGTAAGATGGTGAAAGATGTACCCTTTGGCCCCCTCCTTGATTCAGAGATAGCCTTTCCCTTTTCACGTAAATGGCCTCCTTGACTCCGCGCTCAAACCAGCGTTCCTCCCTGTCCAAGATGTGTACATCCTCATCCTTGAAAGAGTGTCCACTGGCCTGTAGGTGTGAATAGACTCCAGAGTCCTGGCCTGACGAGGTAGCTCTTCTGTGTTGTGCCATCCACTTCGCCAGAGGTTGTTTGGTTTCCCCGATGTATAAGTCCTGGCAATCCTCTTGGCACTTAACAGCGTACACTATGTTACTCTGTTTGTGTCGGGGGACCCGATCCTTGGGGTGGACCAGTTTTTGGCGCAGCGTGTTTTGGGGTTTAAAAGCCACAGAGACCCGGTGTTTAGAAAAATGCGTCTCAACTGCTCCGATACTCCTGACACACATGGGATCACTACAGGTTTTCGCTTGGGATTCTCTTCTGGATCGGCTGGAGCTTTCTTTAGGTGTCTTTCCAGCTTTGACAAAAGTCCAGCTGGGATAACCACATTTACTGAGGGCCTTCTTGATGTGCTGTTCTTCTTCCTCCCTGGCCGCTGTGTCAGTGGGGATGGTATTCGCTCTATGTTGTAGCGTCCTAATGACACCCAGTTTGTGCTCCAGTGGATGATGAGAGTCAAAGCTTAGATACTGATCCGTATGCGTAGGTTTACGGTACACATCAGCTTTTAGATCTCCCCCATTCCTGATGGAAATCTCACAGTCTAAGAAGGCTAACCTGCCACTTTTCATATCCTCCCTGGTGAATTTGATGTGTCGGTCTACCAGTTAATGTGATCCGTGAATTGTGCTACGTTCAGATGAACAGAATCAACTTTTTGGAGATTTACTTTCCTGGATGATTGAGAATGCATCAAGACGTTTTAACCAACCTTTACAGGTGTTGACAGACATATCTGGTTACCTGTATATATTATATATTATATTGTACCTGTAGTATTTGAGTCTTGTGCTGGAACTAAAATGGTAAGTGGTAAATGGCCTGTATTTGTATAGCGCTTTACTTAGTCCCTAAGGACCCCAAAGTGCTTTACACATCCAGTCATCCACCCATTCACGCACACATTCACACACAGGTGATGGCAAGCTACATCGTAGCCACAGCCACCCTGGGGCGTGCTGACAGAGGCGAAGCTGACCACCACCAGTAGGCAACTTGTGAAGTGTCTTGCACAAGGACACAACGACCTAGACTGTCCAAGCCGGGGCTCGAACAGGCAACCTTCCGATTAGAAGGCGAACTCCCAACTCTTGAGCCACGATCGCCCTAGTTATGTATTTACCGGGACCTGAATTTGGTTTGGAGCTCTTCACCTAAAATTTGACAAAAAAACAACAAAGCATATTTACCGAAATACTAGACTATTCCTGTAAGAATCACTCTTGTATTAAGGCCCTGACTGATTCCAGTGTCAAGCATAAATAAAACACATAGATAAGAAACATGAATGTGCAGTTTTTCCCTCCTCAAAATTCAATCCAACCTTAAAGAAAGTAATTGCAAAAACAAGTGAATTGTGACTATGCCTGATTAACAGTTGCATGGCGAAACAGTCAAGTTTAATGGATCTTTCCATGATCACTGCAACGGACTTTTTGGGCTCTGATTGCTGAAGTTTCAGTAGTTTGTGAGATGTGAAAAAGCTCCAGCTTGATGAAGCCTTTGTGAAACACAATGACTCATCTTTTGTTTGGTACTGTTTTGGCTCTGCTAGGTCCTCAAGGTCACCATACAGCATGTCTTATCGTTAGTATTACAGAGACATAGTGATTTACTAATGACACTTTAATATCTGCTTCATGTTATTCACAGGTATCTCCTGAACAGTTGTTTCTGCACAAGGTCGACTGTGGTCTCATCAAATTTTGCATAATAACCACATTCATATTATGTTCTTGCAGACTGTTGCAATTTACTATATATTTACCTGGAAGCTTGCAGTATTGTTCAAATCAGCCTGAACAGTTAAGCTAAGCAACTGCTATTTTATTTTCTGAAAAACTGAAGGTCATACTTGACATCCAGCTGGTTTGGCAGTAAATCGTCAGGCCATGCTACTGTTTTAGAGGGTGTTTGTGTTTATATCTTGGTTTGTGTTCCTTTGCTTCAGATCAATCCGTAGCCAGATTATCTTTGTTTAACAAGGTTTCTGAGGCTGACTCTAACACATCTCGCCTGCTCTGCAGAGAATTTATCACATTGAGGAGAGCCAGCGCAATCCCACTCAATCCCCCTTCCATGCTAGCACCAATGACAAAGGCTCTAAATGGATTAGTGTAGGTGATTATTGTCATTGTCACCAGTCAATAGCTTTTGGGTGCGTGTTGTGTGGTGTCACCCAAGAGTTTACGGCGCGTGTGAGTGAATGTGTGTGGACGAGTGACTGTGTTTAGAGTTCTGTGTTAACACCTAATGGAAACAACATCATTGTAAGAGATTTGAAGGCATTGTCCCTGTCTCACAGAATGCAGAGGCAAAAAACAAGACAAGAGGCACAGTGAAAGAACGCTTGGTCATACTGGGACATGGGTAACAAGGAGAGGGAGGGGGGAAGGCAGTGTGAGGTGAGAACAATTCACACTACAAACGGCATTAGGAGACATTCCCAGCAGAGGGTGAAGGAAATTGCCCAGAATGAAGATGGAGCAGAAGGTTAAGGTGGTGACAGTGGTCTTAAGGGAAAGGAATGGGGAAGGGACTACACTCTGCACAATACCTTGGCCCCAGAACAGTCAGTCAGGAGGACAGAGGTTGGACAGGACACAAGAGGTAGCACAGGGAGATGGGTAAAAGATGCAGGCAGGGAGATAGACAGGGAGAAGCAAAGGGACAGATGGATGGAGTATGAAGGAGGCAGCAGGATAGCGACAGGGGAGGAATTGTGTTTCAGGAGCTCACTGCCAGAAATATGTTTCCATCATGCAGATAGAGGGAGAGGAACGATAGAGGAAGAGAGAGGAGAGTAGTGGGCCAAACATGGAGCAATGCTTTCCAAAAATGGCAGGGGGGTTAGTGAAGGGTTAGAGAATCAACTATAAATGGTAAGACCCCTAAGGTCATGATTTTCCATGGGGTTTAGCGCATGGCATTGTGTGCAAAACAGGGAAGGTGTGTGTATGTGTTTGTGAGGTCAGCTACTGTGTGATATATTAGGTAGTAAGTCACTTTTTTAGAACTCGCTGTAGAGGAGAAAACAGGACAAGGCTAATCTACCTATCGGGTTTCATTATTTTTTTTAATTATGTCATTCAGACAAGGGCTCTTTTTTTTTTTACATTAAATGTTCCTATAACATAGACAGGATGAGCCACATTCCAACATTGTACTGTATCAGATTTAACAGTATATTGAGTGATAATATGTAGAGTCATAGTTTAAATCTGTACATACAGCTTGATGCAATGAGTGCAACTGATCAGTAAAAGTATAAATTCTATAATTTTACATTGATTTGTTTGTTTTTAAAAAGATATGTTGTTTAAGTATAAAAGTTTTTATCACAAAATGGTTAAACATGGTGTAATATTTTTTAAAGTATGTAAAATCTAAATCAAAGCAAATAAGAAAAATATTCGAAATATAGTTTTTCAACATTGACAGCTACAAATATGAAAGGATCACATATGGTCTATATCACAGTATTTCTGTATCTTAGATTAGTAATAATAGAAATGCATAACAGAAATGCATATTCTATGAATATATATTTGTAATGTACTCATAAATGTAATAATTTCAACAATAAATGTTATATGTCAATATAACTCCAGGTTTGCATATTTAAAAATACAGTCAGTGTTATTTAGTATGATTTTACAGAGGACCATTTTTCTAATAGCTATATATAATAATAAATAATAATACATTTTAGTTAAAAAGCGCCTTCAACACACTCAAGGACACTGAACAATAGAAGAAAACACATAATAGAGATGACAAAATGGATAATAAAAACAAAAGCACAAGATAAAATTAACAAACAGTGGGATCACAGTGAATATGCAGATTTGAACAAATGGGTTTTGAGTTCAAATTTAAACTGGGGGAGAGAACCAATGTTTCTTATAGCTGGGGGTAGAGAGTTCCACAGCCTGGGAGCACAGCAGCTGAAAGCTCTGCTTCCCATGGTAGTGAGGCGGAAAAAAGGCACAGCAAGTTGGATAGAAGAAGAAGATCGATGGAATTGTACTGAATAATAATTGCAATCGGTAAGAAAGAAACTTGACACAAATGGGAGGAAAACATACATGAGAGGAGTTTGATTTTGGCATGGTTTGAATATTTGCTTTTGGCATCTGAGGGCACATGAACTGTGTATTTTGTGCCTTCTCTGAAGTTTGTCCAGAAGTGTTGGAAAAGCTCCAATGTTCAGGTCTTATCGTAGCATCTATCTATCCTAAAAAAAATCTCCTGTCTGGAGAAAGTGTGAAGTGCTTTTTATAGGAACATGACCACGGAACAATCCAACTATTTATCCATGTTCTTCCACTTATCCAACTTAGGATGTCTATCCTAGTGTCATAGGACAAGAGATGAGTGTACATACCCTGGATAGGCTGCCAGTCTTTCACAACCCTAAAACAAAAAGAGATAAATATTCATGATCACATAAAAATTTTAGAATCACAGATTAACCTAAAAAGCATATCTTCATAATGTAGGAGGAAGTTGGAGTAGTTGGAGAGAACCACAAGGGAACAGGGAGCACATGTAAACTCGATAGCACAAAAAGACCCCAGTCAGACTTTGGATTCAAACACAGGAACGTCTTGCTTTGGGAAGTCCATTGCACCACTGTGCTGCCTGATAAAATTGACCCATCAGATTAACCAACTGTTGGGGCATTGATTTAGCTCACCAGGAAGAGTAGCAACCCTGTTGCTGAAAGGCTAATAAAGAGACCCGAGTTTGAATCCACCCTGAGGGCCTTTATTGCATATTCTCCCACTTTCTCCCAGCGTTTTTATCTTTTCTCCCTAAAGTACTAAAGGCTAAAAAGGCCCCAAAATACAAAAAACATTTAAAAATATATTAAAAAGTGATGTTTTTTAAAGAGGGGTTTTAACAAAACTATTATTCGTTTCAGTAAATTTTTGAATCTACTCTCCAGATGTCTCAGCTAAAATATGACTGACTTTTGTGGGACGTATATGCAGCGCCTGGTATATGTACCAAAAGTGGTCCAAGATACAGCAATCGCTTGCCACGGTCATTCCCACTGCATGGTATTTCCTCATGATCGTAGCAAGACAGTGTGCTCTGCCACTCTACAACAGAAACAGAAGGATGATGGAGACTTATGTTGATGTATTAGAAAACAAAAATACCCAGAAGGATCTGCTTCTAACATCTTAGTGCTTGATGCCATGACACCTTTAGAAGTCTTGTCAAGTCCACACCTCAGTGTTTCAGAGCTGTTTGTTTGGCTCAAATAAAAGTAAGACAAGCATTGCATGTTGTGTCTGGAATTATTTTTGCTGTTATGTGCTGTAAATCATGTAATGCTGAATCTGTTTCCCAAGCGTGTTGGTATACTATGAATTCTTTTTAAAATATCATTCAGCAGCAGCATGCACACAGGAGTCATATCCTAAAGATTAAGGGGGCATACTATAGTATAAGCCATATCTTAATGTCAAAGACAACCACTTCTGACTCCAAATGTTGTTTACTTAACTGTTATGAGTTTCTCACGCAACTCCCAGAAGACGCACTGAAACGAGCATCAGGGGCACTCCTGTGCCGAGGGCTCCTTTTCAGCATCAGTTTTCAAGCCAGTGTTTGTGCTTATCTATTTAATTAGTGAACATCATGCCAAGTGTAGAAGTTTACAGAGGACTACAAGTGAAAGCCAAGTCTGTTGGGGGTACCATGCATCACAGTGGGCAAGATCAAAAAGAACAACAAAAACAAAGTCTCGGCCTGCTCCTCCTTTAAATGCACAACTCCCCAGAGTGGGTGAGCTGTGAGCACACAGCATTACAATATGTTCTTCCCACCCATGCTGACTTTTCGCCAAGTACTCAATATTATGCTTCAAGAACACAGGACTATGGCAAATAAGATTTAAAAGAATTTTCCCACTCTAAGTTCTCACATGACAAAGAAGATTATTCAGGGTTTAGTCCACCACACAAGGTGGTGTAAAGTGGTAGTGTCCTAGTCCTTTAAAATAAAACCTCTAGTTTACATCAACCCCCATTTAAAACATGTCAACTTACATTTCAGAGACTAGCAATGTGGTTAAATCTCTGAATAGTGTGAATAATGTGTTAAACAGTAAGACTGAGGTCAACTAGAGGTCCATTTGCCTTGCTTCACTAATGTTGTTAAATCAGCAGCAGTGACAGCAGGGAGAAGGAAATAAATGTAATGTAATTATGTTATGGAAAATAAGTTTGGATTTTTTTGGTTTTTTAACTTCAGTGTCTTAGGCTACGTTCACACTGCAGGTCTTAATGCTCAATTCCGATTTTTGATCAAATCCGATTTTTTGTCTGCTTGTTCACACTACAAATAAAATGCGACAGCAAACGCGCTCTAGTGTGAACGCTCAAAGTGGCCCGCATGCGCAAAAGAAGACGTCACACACAACGCACTCTGTTTAGACCCAGAGCAAACAGTATTGTTTGACTGATGGCCCTTAATATAAAGACTTCGGACTTTACTTGTCCCAATTTTTGCTTTAAGTTATTTTGTTATTTACATAATAATGTAAATAACCTAATAATTATCCTTATTGCTGTTTTAGAGAGGAGCGGTGCTTCAAAGAATAGTTGCAGATTTCTGTCAAAATCTGCAGATTATACAGAACAAATAAAATGTTCACGTTGTCTTCCCAATAGTTTCACTAACATCTATACTGGATGGCCAGGAAGCGTTCACGATGTCTTCTCGGGCGCTTCTCCGGAGCTGATAATTGGCGTCTGTCTTGTGTCAGTGACGTAAAAGACGGAATTAATGCGACATGACCGTTCAAACAGCAGTCGCTTTCTAAAACATCGGATATGTATCGGATTCAGTACCACATACGAAAGTGACCCAGATTGGATTTGAAAATATCGGATTTGTGCCGTTCACACTGTCATACAATGATCGGATATAGGTCGCATAGGGTCAAAAAAATCGGATTTGATGCGCTTTCGCCTGCAGTATTTGTATAGCGCTTTTCTAGTCCCTAAGGACCCCAAAGCGCTTTACACAACCTGTCATCCACCCATTCACACACACATTCACACACAGGTGATGGCAAGCTACATTGTAGCCACAGCCACCCTGGGGCGCACTGACAGAGGGAAACAAGGTGGAAATAGTGAAAAGTAACTGAAATGTTTGAGCTGATGGAAACAACCCAGCAGTTTCCTTTGCTGGTACTGTAGCACACTCATACCTGAGTATAACACTCATAACATTAGATGTATAGCTAAAAAAACAAAAGCAGGACAAAAACAACAAAACAACAAAAAGCAACCTAAACCAACACCCACAGATAATAAGTGTTTCTTTCAATTGGTAATTTTGCACATCATGAGAATCATGTGTTACTGCTGGCCAAGGCCATCTCATTTCTTCTTCTGAATAAATAAAGTTGGCTGGGAAATTTTAGCAAGCGGTAACATAACACCACTGGTGTGTATCATTGAAATATTACATCTAAAAATCAGCTGCCGAAGAAGGTCACTGTCAAGGTCAGTTATCCCGTGTTTTGTATTTTGCCTCCAGAGGTTACAGAGAATGATCCCATAAATTGCTTGAGTGCTTTATTGGCTGCTGTAGGACACGAGCTCCTTCAACTTCACTCATATAAAATGGAACTGCACAAAATATTTGGAGCATTTCCTACTTTAATGAAGTGCAAAGGTGAGGTCAGTGTTACTAATGATAATAATAATGGATTGGATTTATATAGCGCTTTTCAAGGCACCCAAAGCGCTTTACAATGCCACTATTCATTCACTCTCACATTCATGTCAAGCCCTAGGTTTTAAGTTATTTTCTATTATTTAGCAATATAATTTAATTTTGGTGTGCTATTGATATTGAGTTAAGTTATCTCAATATGATCCAAAGAATTTCAAACATGAACTCAAAACAGCAGAGAAATTGTTAAAAAATGTGGTTGCTTAAGCCCTGAGAATGTCATTCTCAAAGGCAGTATGAGTTGTGAGGTTTGAGAAACCATGTGCAATTTAGCATGAAGACAATTTCTTACTACCAGCTACATTTATCCCTGCCAGCCTGGAGAGGTTGGCTGAAAAGCCTTTGGCACATTCTGTTTCTAGTGCATTCACAGGCACAAATGGTTAGTGGGAAAACAATCCTGGCAAAGTTATGTGTCAGAATGTTTATCAGAATCTGTTTTGCTGTTTCTCACTTCATCTTTGCATCTTTCTGCAAGTCCCTCTGCCTTTCCCATTTCTCCCCTTATTTTACATTTTACAGCCTGAGAGCTGTCAGGTGCACAGGCACTTTTAAAATGGCAGGAATATTTGTTAGTCTGCTTGAGTTCAACCCTTTAGCAGCAACCTACTGTGATGTTTTTGAGGGCATCACAAACAGAGTCACTTTTTCTTTAGGCTTGAGGTTCCACTTCATGGACATCTGTACCACCATAGCACAGCCAAACTGTTATTTTGAAAAGGCAACATGCAAAAAAGAATAGCCCAGTTACTCTTAATGGGTTTTAATTTTCACTGACATTTACAGTAATTGCATCAAACCATTGACCATCTTTCCCTTCAAGATATAAGAAATGTGAATTTACGCCGGTGGGTTATTTACTTGGATGGCATGGTAGTGTAGTGGTAAGGACTATCGCCTCACAGCAAGAAGGTTCCAGATGTGATAGTCACAGTCAGCTTAGTCTAGCAGTGTTATATATACAGCAGTGTGCAAAAGTCTTGAGCCGCCCCATATTTTTCACTTCCAAGGAGTCAGATTTTCTTGTCATTTTTTAAAGCGGTGTTGAGGAATAGTTTGCCACACCCTAACCCTAACCTCAAGGGATAAATCAGTTTTATTCCCCTTCTGCCATCCTGCCCCATTACTAATATGACCTATAGATTTTTCATTAATGTAGGTCACCGGTAGTATGCACATTAACCTTTGTTGATCAGAGGGTGCGTACTGGTTTCTGTACCTCCAATCAATAGCTAAGTACATTAAACTAATTTCAGGTAGTTATCTATCCTGTATACTGTCACTGGAAATATTTTGTCTGTAGGGGGTTGAGTTTGCTTAGTCATGGCCTCCTTTTGCACACGCAGAAATCAATGCAAAACAAATAAACTGACAAGAGTCTGTTTCCTGAAATTATCTTCAAAAACATTCTGGAACCAGCATGAACTCTAATGTAACTGTCTCAAAACAGCTGTTGGGCATTACATTCAAAAGCCTAGGGCACCTGGCACCAGATGAACAAGGTCAAACAAAATGCATTAGAAGATGCAGACTGTAGAAGCCTTCCAATGCATTGCAAGGGCTGCAAACAAATATTCAAAATTCAATTATATCATCAAATGTAAGCAAAATAAAATAGACAATTTATTGTGAAATAAATAGTAGCATTTTTATCATAGTGTAGAGCAGCGGTCCCCAATCTTTTTTGCGCCACGAACCGGTTTATGCCCGACAATATTTTCATGGACCGGCCTTTAAGGTGTTGCGGATAAATACAACAAAATAAAACTAGTACTGGTACCGATATAATAATAAACAAAACCAACTAAGTCCCACCAGAGAAAACTAAGAAAGAAACAGAACAAACAAATGACAATACTAACCCTCGCTCCCTAACCTGGAAAACAGGAGAAAACTGTTCCAAAGAAAAAGGCGGCTCACCCCTTAGTGCATTAACTTAGTGCCTAAGCACTAAGTTAATGCACCAAGAGCGGCTCTCACAGATCACGCTCACACAAATACACAGTAAAAGTATAGGCTGGAAAACCAGGGTCAGGACTAGGGATGGGTACCGGTGTCCGGTGCCATGATGTCACCGGTTCTGACATAAACGGTAGTAACCAGACCGAAAAGCAGTGCACATTTCGGTGCTTTATTTCGGTGCTTTTTTTCCCTGAGCTGTGATACACTTTAGATTCTAGCCAATCATTTTACGTTTCCGAGGATAGTAGGCGGGGCCAGGTACGTACGTTCTGTTAGAGCAGAGCTACAGATTAAAAATGTCCAAGGCGAAGCGGTCAAAAGTCTGGCTTTACTTCATAGCAAAATATGCAAACTCAGCAGCCTGCAACAAGTGCTTTAAGCTGATACTGTGATACTGTCAAAGGAGGTAACACCTCAAATCCAATGAAACACCTGGCGACGCATAGCGTTTTTTTTAAAAGCCCAGAAATGTGCCGTATTTGATAGCTTGCTGCGAGACCTCACACCGAGCACATCTACTGCGGGTGGGTTGCCTGTTATGCAACATCCCCCAAAAACACGAAGAGGAGAGTCCTGGCCCCTAGCCCTGCCAGTGTAGCAGAAATTATGACGGATGATGGTGGCAGCAGCCGTTCTTCTCTGCGTGAGTAGCTAATTTACGTTGAGTAGGCTAACCACGTTATTACATTAATGCATGTAAGGTGAACTAGCAAACATCATCATAGCTACATGCGGCTGTCCTCTTGTTTGATGGCAGATACTCCCTTCACCCTGGCTAAAAAGGCTAAAATGACCAAAGAAAAAGTGGAAAACAGTGAAACATGAGAGGTTTAGGACAAAGTTTGTGTTTTTTCCATTGTTTAAGCACTGCTTCCAGCCAAGAGTGACACCATATATGCCCCATAGCTGCAGAAAAGGCTAACATTGTTATATTTTTACAAAAAACAGCTGAACATGACAGGTTTCTGGACCAATTTTGTTTTCTCCATTCTTTAAGCACCGGTTTGAGCACCGTTTGAGCACCGGCACCGTTTCAAAAGTACCGATTTGGCACCGGTATCGGATAAAACCTAAACGATACCCATCCCTAGTCAGGACCGTGTCGGCTGTCGAGCTACTCGCTCGCTTCGCTCTCTCTCTCTCTCTCTCCGGCGGGAGCTGTCAGAGCGGCTTTTTGAACGTGGTCCCATGTTCCATGGTCCAATCAGCTGCTCACTACTCTTCATTAGGGGAGGGGCCTGCAAAGAGTCTTAAACACAGTAAAGAGACACAGAACAAAACAGCCCACACAGTGTTCTTATGGCCATAGCCGTAACACTGCCCTCTCATTCCGGCACTCCTGCTGGAAAAGCCAGAGAGGCAACCGTTAGTTCACACCTAAATCGCGACAGACTAACATTCACTGATAAACTGAAAACACTGATGGGTAGTCACGCAACGATCCAGCGTCGATGAGCGCTCAGCCACACTGCTATGTAGCTCCCCCCACTGTCCTGATCAGCTGCAGGTGTGTGTGATCCTTCTCCTCGGGTGTGGCCAGCCTCACACACCCACCAGGCTTGGTGTCCCAGCAAAACCAGGACACCACACACACTGTCTAAAGGAAACCCAGGGACACAAGCACAACACATAATCACAGTACACACCAGAAAGATACAAACAAGTCCAAAACTGCTCATGTACCCTGGGTCATAAGACCCAGGTGCCTGACAATGTTATAACATGAAGGCAAGACATTTCCTCTGAATAGGATTTTTATTTCATAACTTAATAATTCTCAGGAGAGATACCTTGCCATAAGTGTTCCATCGTTTTGTCTGTCATCGAAGAAAAAGGGTATGATGCTTCATAATTCAGAGGATACTCCATCACAACTTCTGTTCATGTCAGCAGTTTTTATATTTACCTTGTTTTCAGATGTTGCACATAAACATGATAAATAGTTAATGTGATTCTTAAAATGCTGGTCCATTGTACCCACAGCACAACAAGAAGACATTATTTGAGGATCTGAAATGAAGCCTGACAACCAGAGCGTTGGACTGTCTGGCCAGAGGGCCCTCACACCCTGCTGAGCTCACTGAATGGACAATTGAACACAACGCTTGCTTGTCCACACATTCTGTACTCTCACACACACATAGACACACAGGCATGAATAACAGAACACACACACTCAAGGGGAAGGGGAAAGAAAGATCATAATACAAACCCACAGGGACGTGTGTAGATGAAGGTAATGTTGTTGTTTTTTTAACATTCCCTTTCCTGATCTGAGTATTCTTCAATCTTAAAAGCACAGTTGCTTTAAATAGATTCATAATTTTAAATAGCCTAATATAAACTCGGCAATATACACACAAAAAGACACCTGACATCCTGTGAAAACTACCAGAGCTGCTCCTCTCTCCACCTACTCATGAGATGAGTCAACCTTAGATTTCCCTCATTGTCAAGGAGTCTAGAAATACCTCATTGGTGAAGGGATTTTATACTCTATATGACTGTATTATGCAAGGAAAATCCACACATAAACGGGAATATTTGTCTAACGTTTTGCCAGTTTTATGTAGAGAACGAGTATATTTAAATATGAAATTTACCTTAAAAAAAAGTTTGACCTGACACGATCTGACAAGTGTATCTGCTGCATGAAAAGTTGGGGACTGTCCTGTCTTCTTCCCACCCACGGAATCTCTGAGCTGTCAGAAGGATAATAACGCAGGGAAGGTCACGCTTTATAATGTTACCTGTCAGCCAGCCAATATAGCATCGCCCCGGACGAAATTCAATTAGCTTGAAACGGCAGCAGGGAGAGAGGCGACATTAAAGGAATTGAACGATAACCAGCTTTTAATCCCGTCCTGGCGAGAGAATAGAAGAAAAGGGGAAAAAATCGTTTTCTATTGAACAGTCGTGACTTTGATGGAGGTGGAATTCTTTTAAGGTGATGTGCGGGGTAATTAGTAATGCGCATGTGTTTACAAGATAAATAAACCACCCTCACTTGCTTTGATGTGTAATGGAACCTTCCTTAGAGATCAGAGGCTGGCGATGACTGTGCTCGCTGAGACAGCTATTTACACCACGTCCTATAGGAGCTGAGCAGGAAAAGCTAGTGCTTCAGTAAAGTGGAATGGGTAACACTTTATACT
Source organism: Mchenga conophoros (assembly GCF_057382185.1). Taxonomy (NCBI): domain Eukaryota; kingdom Metazoa; phylum Chordata; class Actinopteri; order Cichliformes; family Cichlidae; genus Mchenga; species Mchenga conophoros. The sequence goes on from NC_140542.1 coordinate 34,310,879, forward strand.
AAGCATCACCATCAAAAATTTGTAGTTAGCTAAAGCTTTTTTAATAATTATTTTACTGGCAACAAACAATGGGATGATAATTAACTAATTGAAAAATGATTGGTTTGTAAGTGCTTTGCAGTGGAACATTAACATGTCACAGTCTGGCGGCAAAGCTGACTGTGTGGACTGAGAAGGTGGACCCAAGAGCATCACGGGAAGAGACAAAACAAAACTTAAGTGACAAAAATGGGCGATTGTGGTTCAGGGGGTTGGGAAGCTCATCTTGTAACCGGAAGGTCGCCAATCCCCAGCTCTGTAAGTCTTGGTCGTTGTGGGCAAGACACTTCACCTACCGCCTACTGGTGATGACCAGAGGGGCTGATGGCACGATATGGCAGCCTTGCTTCTGTCAGTCTGCCCCAGGGCAGCTGTGGCTACGAGTGTAGCTTTCCTCCACCAGTGTGTGAATGTGTATGAATAGTGAATGAATAGTGTAAAGCGCTTTGAGGGTCTCGAAAAGCGCTATATAAATACAATCCATTATTATTATTAAAAAATATAAAATATGTGAAAGCTGCAGCAATCGCATGATAGTACCAAAAAAAAGTACAAAAAAAAGTACAAAACAAAAGGCAGAGACGAAACTAAACAATAACTTAAACTGGGTGAACTAAGATTAAAACATGAAAAAACTTGAGCGTGCGACCTGGCATGGATACATGGGAAAAACCTGGAAAAACGATGTGAACTTAGCAGACGACCTGACGACGAATGACTGGAAACTCACAGGCTAAATGCACACATGAGGTGATCAGGGAAAGTGGAAACACATGGGGACAGCTGATATGAATGAACATAACAACGTCGCAGGGGGAGAGTAAAACTAAACACGTTGAACATGGGAACTTAAGAGCTCTTCAAAATAAAACAGGAAACATAATGAGACACAGACATGACAACACAAGACACGCAGACATGAAACACATGAAGGGCTTTTTGTGATTTAAACCGACTGATCATGTCCTGTTTCATTCACTTTTAAGTTTTACTGGGTGAAATGCAACACCAAGCCATGACAGCGCTTCTACTATGTTTATAGGTAATTGCAGAAACTCACTGTTATACCTCTAGAATATCCTCCTCTCTACACATTGACACTGATTTGAACCATAAATGTAAATTTGGATTCTTCACTCTATAAACCTTTTCTCCCTAAATCCTTTGCTTAAGAATGATTTCTTGAAATTCACTTTTTCTATTAAGACCATTTCTGATGAGGCTTCAGCAAACAACAAACTAAAGATACAGATATGCTCACATCCTATGTCTAAAGAAAAATCCTATTTTATGTCTTTAAAACTGTGTAATCATTTTTCATACGTGGATTCAACTAAAGAAATTGGAAGACATTTTTCGGGGGGCATTTTTGCATTAAATGTTCTAGCACAAGTACTGCACTGAAAATAAGTGAAAAAGCAGCCAGTGTACAGGGAAAAACTTTAAAAGACCTCCAGAAATCCTGGACAACTACTGCTCAACATCACTTTAAAAATTACAATCAAGGTTTGTTAACGCTCTTTTACTGGCATGATAGTTGTATGATTTCAGAAAAACTTCTGAAAACTGAGCTCTTTCCAAATTTCATCACAAACACTGATCCATTAGTGACCAGGAAGAGTATACACGATGCATGTTCATGCTAACAAAGAGGTACCTCTTAGAGGCTGAGAAGCTTAAATTATGTTTCAAGGTGTTTGCTGGAGTCTTACCTCGGAGTTTATTAAATAAAATGAAATCATGGTTAAACTAATAAAACACCACTGTCTCCAACACAGACAGCAGATTTGGACTGGCAGTTATTAATGAATATATTAGGCAATTGTATTTTGGAACTAAAGGCCAATGTGAGTTATTTTTTCTTCAATTACACTGTAGCACTTTACCTTCTACTCCATCCTAATATTGCCTAGGCCACCTAAATGACTAAATCTGCCTTTCTTGAAGTATTCAGGGAGAGTTTGTTGAAGCTTGGCTCGACTACAGTGTGCCATTGATGCAGTTATTGGAACTGCAGTCTCACTGAAAAGCCAGGGTTTAAAAATTATTGACTGCATGCTTTCTGAGCAACTTTCTTGCTCCTTGAGTGAAAAGCCGAAGTCCTTCGAGGCTCAAATCTTGTTCTTCGAGGGTCCCTGATCCTTCACTTCAAAGGCAGTTTGCATTAAAATCCACATTTCTTGTTCAAAGGGCACATTTCATTAACTTTGGCAAAAACTACTCTTGTTAAGTGTATAGTAAGTTGCCTGAATATCCTTCTATGATTTATTAAATTCTTTTACTTTCCGTTAAGTCCTTTCACAATAGTCGTCCCTGAGAGATGCAGTCTTTTCACTCAAACTGAAGGTTTTTTTTATAAGATGTTCTGCTCTGTAACTGCTGATTATTTTTTTTCCATTCACCTTATAGTATAGTGAGAAATGGATGCATCCTCCAGGGTTGGCTAAAAAATAATTCAAAAATCTAAATGAATAGCATGAGCATAAAGCATAAAGCATAAAATCCTCTAAACAGTTGTAGAAATTTAGCATAATTGTGGCTTTTTGCATGCACATTAAATAAAGTCAGTGCAGACAATGAGCTCAGTATTATGAAACAGTTACAAAAACCCTGACAAAATTAATATTGTTTTTGTGTGGTCAAGACTTGGCTCACATTAAAGCCCCCAGTAGAATACACATTTGTACAAATTCATCAAAGCATCTGCTCAAGCGCAAAATACAAAAGAGCCATACAAAACATTTTCAGTTCCTGTAGTCCAGACTTTCTGGTATAGTTGTATTAGGCAAAATGCACAGATAGATACAAAGTGTGCTACAAAGGATGCTGCTGCAAATTACAAACGAGCACTCAGAAAGTGCAACCGGGAAGTGCAAGGGCAAGGGCTACACTAAAACTTTGATGTTTTATGATGTTTAGGTTACAAAATGCTGACGTCAGCCTGTTTTTGCTACAATGTAATAATGTTAGACTGTCTATTGAAAAAACAAAGTGTGTTGTACATTTGTCTCTATGCCCTTTCACATGACTCAATGTAGGTTCTTGAAATTTTTTTTAAAGGTCAAATGGCCTGTATTTGTATAGTGCTTTTCTAGTCCCTAAGGACCCCAAAGTGCTTTACACAACCAGTCATCCACCCATTTACACACACTTTCACACACTGGTGATGGCAAGCTACATTGTAGCCACAGCCAGCCTGGGGCACACTGACAGAGGCGAGGCTGCCGGACACTGGCGCCACCCAGCCCTCTGACCACCACCAGTAGGCAACGGGTGAAGTGTCTTGCCCAAGGACACAACGACCGAGACTGTCCAAGCTGGGGCTCGAACCGGCAACCTTCCAATTGCAAGGTGAACAAGGCAAACTCCCAACTCTTGAGCCACAATCACCCGATGTGTAGCTAGGCCCTGAGGCCTAGTATATTAAAATGTTGTTTAGAAAGGATCCATAAAATATTTTGGGTTATAAAAGGTTTTTACTGATTTTCACATTTGGTGTGACCTTGACCCAATTTTCACCATATTTTTAAATGAGCTTGAGCTGTAAATTGGTATCTACTATCACACTATTCAAAATTTGAACATGACATCTTGAAAAGTGTGCACGCTAGGCTTCTAGACACAGACAGATAAACAGAACCGATTACATACTCTTCCCTCTGTGTGAAGAAAGAAAACAAAATGAATGTAAAAATACAATACTATTCCCTTGAAAGTATATACTGCCCAGAGAGTAAGCTGCCTTAACATTGTTTTTTATCTGATGGTGATAATTCAACTTCCCTCATGTAATGGTCTGTAATCCAAGTGACATAATTTTATCAAAAAGAAAGAGGAATACACCTTAAAATGAGTTGAAACTTTAAGTTGTTATTTAAAACAGATTATTAAGGATTTCAAAATCTTATTTGTTTTTCATATGTACCCATTTTCACTGATATCAGCTTGAATAGCAGGAAAGTAACTAGGCATGTAATTCTTTTCTTTCTCTCTTTTTTGCCAGATTTTTCAAGTAATCTATATTTGACAACATCATAAAAACACTGGAAATTCTGAATTTGGTGCGCCACCCCAATAATTTTAGTGGCCCCCCAATATGGCAACCCGTAAAACTTCTGGGCGCGTCCCTGTTTCAGCTTTTGTTCTTGTCTGGAGTCGTTCAGGGCTCCGTCTTCTAAAATATTCCCTCTGAAGCACTTAGCCTAATTAGAGATCATTTATTCCCAGAACTAATCAGTCCAAGTGTTTTTGTGTCTTCTAAAATAATAACATAAAAGAAGACTGTAGCGCTGAGGGTTCAGCGGCCTACGCTGCTTACTTAATTTGACTTGCATGTTTTAATTTGTGTGTGTGCATGTTTGTAGGGCTGCTGGTATGCAAACTGCTGCCTAATTTGATTAGTTGCTAGAATTTAATTAGGAAAATAAGACATATTGTAGGATTCCTCTGACGATCCATCTTCACAAATGTTAGTCAAAGTTAAAGAAGTGATACTCCAGGTCACAGATTTATGTTTGACTAGACCTAAAGTAAGAAAACAATCAAAATCGCATGTTTCCTTGATGTAGTTAAACATGGTATTAACCACATAACTATGTTGCACATCTATTTAATTAAGATCAGTGGGAAGCCTTTGTGTCAAGAAGCCATTTTTAAATGGTGTCTAAATGTGTGGTTTCTTGTACCACTACAGACATATGTTATGTTTGTATACGTCATATGTATACATATATATGTATACATTATGTTTTGCTGATGTGACTAACATGTGACTGACATGTGTCTAACCAGCGGCCTGTCTTTCCTTGCAGGTCACTCAACGTAGTTACATATGGCTCAAACTGTGTGCAGAATGCAATGATTTTCATTGGTAAATCTCATGAACCCATATTTTGATCACATACAAAAAGTTGAGATGTGGAAGCAAAAGGACTAAGTGGTACTAAAAAGAAAGCACGGGGGTGGGTGGGGGTGTATAGTGATCTACCTGCAAAAAACTCTATAAGTCTTTTTTTAAAAGTATAAATTTCAGAGTATTGTTCCTCAATATAAAATTCTTAAGACTTTGAATATCTCATCATTTACAGTAACTAGTATTGTCAAAAGTTTCAATAAATCTGGAGAAATCTCTGTGCGCAAGAAATAAGACTAAAAATCAGTATTGGATGGTGGTGTTGCATTAGTAACTGGCAGAATGGGCTCAGGAAGACTTGCAACCTTCAGTGGGGTGATCTAAAAAATGTAGCTATTTAAAGGCTTTATTAAAGGCTTAATTTAAAAATGAAAAGCATCATGTTCTGTTTTTGAGGTGAGAAACTCAAACTGCATCTAGCACACACTTTACCTTAGAGTCAAATATCATGCTGACATCCTCTTTGGCATCTGTCCTTTTGTCATGTTTGTTTTTTGCTTCTGACTTTCATTTCAACTGCTTTTGTTCCCATAGTAGGAAATCCACAACACACGCCCATGCACATGCTCTCTTTCTGCTTCACACACACACACACACACACACACACACACACACACACACACACACACACACACACACACACACACACACACACACACACAATTGTCTGGCAGCAAACAGTGTGCAAATGAATTTCTCATTACTGTAGGTCACTGAATTCATTTCTGAAATGGCAATTGGTATAATCTCTCAAGGGACTTGTTGTGAGTAGTGGGCCACATTTACCCAGTTACCCTTATACCACAGTGCAGATTAAGAAATACATTTACCCCCTATCAACCCACCAACTCCAGCCCATTTGTTCGCCTCTGACAATATGTATTGAACTGCTTTTGTCTGTAGTTAATTTTAACTAGGATGCGGCCGACTGTGAAAAGTGCATCAGAAGACAGGCCAAAAGCTTTTCCTGGAGAACAAGCATCCTCTCTCTTATCTCTTCCTTTTGTTTTTGTTTTTTTTTTAATAAAATACCTTCCTCTGGGTTCATTAGGAGAAAAGCTGGCTTTTTCCAGCTTTATTTGCTGTGATCCAAACTGGAGTGCTCCGTTATACTATTCAGAGTTCGCCCTTCATCTGTAGTTAATAGCTCTGCATGAAACACCTCTCAGAAATCTAAAAGTGGTCTGCCACACCCTGAAAATCAAACTTCCATCATTAACGAGAGGAAAGATGAGTACACTCCATTACTGATTGCAGAGATTAGGCAAAAAAAAGAGAAAAGAAGTGCTGATTTAACACGTGTGTTACAAAAGAGTTATTACTATAAGTTCACAGAGCATCTATCGTTGCTCCTCACTGCTAAATTGACTCCTGTTGTCTTACTCTCTTAGAACGACCTTGCGGAGACGACTCTCCTCTTTAACCCCGAGTGTTGTAGCTAGCTCAGCGCTGTCTCTCCCACACCTTGTCCCTGCTGTTGCTGATCTTATCGTTCAGCCTATCAGAGGACTAATGACCCCAGCAATCGTTGCTGACCTGTCAGGGGAAGTGCAGCTGCCAAAGAGAAGGGAGGAGAGTCCATTAAAAGATTAATGTAAGGAAGTGGACACTGTCCTCCTGGACCTGTGGAGCTCTACAGCAGGAGTGGGGAATTTGATTTATCGTCCCCCCCCCCTCCTCACTTGCTGAATAGGCAGAGAAGGATGATCAGGGTGAAGTGGCTTGCTTTGTCAAGAACCACTGGAGGTATGTCAGTGTGTTTGTTTTAAATTTCAATCATAAAAGAAGCATCCTATGATGTTGGCATAGTTTATCTGTTAAAGCAGTTTTATAGGTTAAAGATTTAGTTGGGCTTAAATGAAATGTTTCCAATTTAGGCTGGCATTAGTCAGCAGAAACTTTGCTTTGGAGTCAATGTCAACGCCAGAGCCTGGCAGGCCAATTAACCTGTGTTTTTAAGAGAACACGCTGCCCTATTTATCATTCAATATGCTGCAATTAAGCATTCTGCTACTTTGGCAAGTGGTTTTAATATTTATTTGATCAAAGCGTAGAGTGGCATGAGCCGTGCAACCTGCCTCCATTACTCATGCATACAGCGTAATGTTGGCATCTGTGCAGGGGGAAAAAAAAGTTTCCTATTATATGCTTTTAGTAAAGATTTGCTGTCAAGCTAGAGGAGCCCTGTTTCCCTGACTCCTTTAGTGACGGCCTGAACTTTTATAATGGGCTCAAACAACAACGTCTTCACTGCATGGGTACTGACAGAGCCGGCTTACTGCTGAGATAGATGCAGGGGAAGATAAATTATCCTCACTTTTGACTGTCAGGTTGGTGCCTCTCTGTTGTTTACATCCAATCTTGCGTCTAGCAATGCATGCAGCTGGAATTTCCATGTTGTCTGTTTAAAATACAGACTCTGGTACTTCACTCACAAGCTATAAAGCAGTGTTGGCCATCAGCAGTTTCACACAAAAAGCAGACATCCCTGATAGACGATCGCAGCCAAAATGAGGGTAATCTGCTTCACATTCCTCCAGTTAATAATATCAATTAATCAATCAATCTTTATTTATAAAGCACTTTTCATACAAAAATGTAGCACAAAGTGCTTTACATGGTTAAAAAAAATATAAAGGTGAAATGTTAATTGGGCAAAATCCCAGGTCTCCCTTCTTCTTAATGTGTCATATTCTCATTCACTGCCGCAATCACAACACACGATTTTAAGAGAGATGTGATGTATGTGACGGCTTCACAAACAAACTCTGCAAAGATTCGCTGTCTGCATTCTTCAGGCATAATGGGCTTGCTTACCATTTGCAGTGTTTGCACCATTACCCAGAGATGACTTTGCATCTAAGCCTGACTGAGATGAACAAGGGCGTCAGATGTCAAATGACAACAAATGGGCTTCTGAAGCTAAGTGCTCCTGGACAGCATAGAACGACCACAATCAGCAATCAGCAATGACACACACAAAGTGCTTGAACTAGAGCAATTTCCCTTGCCAGGTGCAGCATTGCTGAGTTGGTTTCTTTTTATGTTGTTCATTTAAAAGCAGACTTAAAGTGTTTTAAATGATTTTTAGCCACCTAAGAGAAGCTGGAAGCTTTGATAATTCTGGCATATTTTCAAATTATATATTGATACAGGGGACTGTTCCCATTTATTGTTGGGTAAGTAAAACCCTTGCCTATCAGAATTTACAGAGCAATATTTTTTTTAAATTCATTTTAGATCTGAAGTTGGTTTCAAGGCTCTTTTTCGGTGTCAGGGGAGGTTTGGTCTGGTCTCTACTAAACAAATATAAAATGGAAATACCGTATCCGGTTAAATACTTAACTTTTCTTTTTTATAAACTGCTAACTGTAAATATTTAGGCTTCTCTTTGAGTTATTTACTTCAGGTAAGTCATGTGAAGATGTTCATTATACAATGTTGCTACAATATTGTTTTTTTGTTATTTTAAATGTGATATATAATGTGATTGCTTATAGAGTATTTTTAGTTATAAGCTTAATTTGTCCTTTAATCATGCTGCCCTAGGCTGGGATTATTCAAAAGTGACTCATCAGCATCAGGACATTTAATTTCATCTGAAAATATATCTGAGGATCATTTTAGTCAGTGTTATTTGATCTATTTCCTTTTTTAAATCTATAATGTTATTACAGATTAAAAACACTCACAGCTTTATAGTGAAAATAACTACAATATTGAGAAGGTGTTGAGTGAATCCTCATTTCTTTATAAATTATTTTGGTAGTAAAATGGGAAATAAGTGCACTGATTTATTGAGATATGTGCAAAGATAAATGGTAGTACGTGGTAGTTCTAATGAGGAAAGTCAATATTTGGTATGACCACCTTTATTCTTCAACACAGCCTGAAGTTCTCCAGGGTTCAGGAAGGGCATTCAGTGTTCTGAGGCAGCCTTCTTCTTTTGGCTGCCTCTTGTTTAATTTTCTGTCAAATGATTCCACACTGTGGCAGCAATGTTGAGGTCCAGGATTTGCGGAGGCCAATCCATGACGGAAGGAAAACCACACAATTGAACACTATCTAGAAATGTTTTTACAGCACTGATATCATTGTCATACTGCAAAATGAAGCTGTTAAAAATCAGTTGCTTTCCAAATTTCCACATGATGGATAAATAACTGATGGCAGTTTTGACAAGATCCTAAACACCATTCAGTCCCACACCATAACAGAGCCTTCACTATGTTATACAGACACTAGACCCTCACTGTTGTACTTCTCTCCTCTGTACATTATTGATTTTGTTTCTAAAGAAAAAATTGACATTTGGATTCATCATTCCATAAGATGGGGCAGCACATGTGCTCGATAGCACTGTTATCCCTGAAACTAGGTTCTATTACAGCCTGCGGAAGTTTGCATGTTCCCCTTGCATTTTTGGGGGATCTCTGTGGGTACTTCTGCCCACAGTCCAAAGATATGGATGGAGTTAAGTTAATTGGTGATTTTAAATTAAGTGCAGGTCTGAATGTAATTGTGAAATCTAACCCATTAGCCCTGTGACAGACTTGCAGCCTGTCTAGGGTGTAGCCTGTCTGACCCTGAATTGTATAAGCAGAAGAAAATGGACGAATTGACACGCCACAAGACCTGTTGCCACTGCCAAGACCCAGAAACATGGTTGCCACTCTGTGCCTGAGCGTAAGCATGAGGGCCTACAGTATATAATCTCTGATTTTGTATCAGCAGCGCACATGGCATGGGTAACTCGTGAAAATTTTGAAGCAACATGTCCTGCCACCAACACAATGATGAGACAACGCCAAACCACATGGTTCACATAATGAAGAGCAAAGATTCCAGATGATAAACTAAACTGCCACAGCTGTTACCTATTTGGGCATTATGAAAAGGCAGATATGACAAAGAAGGCCCCAAACCACCACTACTGAAGTGCTATTTCAAGGAGGAATGACAGGTTAAAACAGGTTTTGGGAGGGTAATTTTATGCCTTAGTTTGACAGTGACGGTGAAGATGGGACATTTGGGCAGAGAGAGTGGTGAGGAAATGGAACAGAGCAAATGTTCCAGTACGGTAGGAAAGAAATTGGGGACTTGCAACTCAGTGCATTTGTGCCCGTGTGGTATGTGTACTAATAATTCAGCTACTGGGTTGCCAGATGAAATAATTTAAATGCAGGTTGCTAACTTTCACTTTCTATTGCCCTGGAGGGACAGCCTTCACATAAAATTCTAATGGAAGCGGGGTGGGGTGGGGGGGTTCAACTCATTACACAAAAATGAAAATCACCAGCACAAATGTCGCTTTCCTTTGTCTTTCATCTAAAACATACTGACAGATTGCAGAGACACCACCTCGGGGATGGAGCCAGTGTCAGAAAAATGAATGGGAATAAATCCAATAGGCCATTCAGGTAATGTTTGTCATATTTGCTCAAAAAACTATTCCTTCACCTTCTTTGCACCAACTGCTGTGGGTCAGAGAGTCACGTCAGACTTGGCTTTCCTTTTCTTGCATAATTCCCCCATGCTGTCTGTATTCTTGGCCTGTAAAGCTTATTTTTAACCATCAGCAGAGAATGATACTAGGCAAGAATGTCTCCAAATCAGACGTTATTAAATATGACTGCTTAAATACATAATAAAAATCAGGTGAAAAATCTGAGATATGCTCACTTAGCCATAGATAAAATGTCTTCCTGCTGCAGGGTACATCTAGAACACTGGATTATGTGACCATTTTAAACTTACTGTGTGGCATTATTTGTAGTGATGTGATCGTCATGACTACAGAGTTAACTCGAGCATGATTGCGCTTTACACAGGGTGTATCAATCATTTGATTTAAAAAGGCTACATATTTTTTAAGTAATGGATATAGAATCTTGCATTAAATTCGAAAATAAAGGGCTGAATATAGTTTTACATATACATTACTAACAGTAGGATATACAACGTTACAGTGAACGACTGCAGAATCACCTGGACATCAGATTATTCTTTTTTGATTTTGATACTGATTTTATTACCGTGTCCTATCCCTGTTAAATACATAATAAATTAAAAAAAAAAGAAAAACTAAAACCATGTCATTACTGGGACACAGCTGTTAAATAGCCATGTTTCAATTCAATATGGGCACAGATTTTTGTTGTGGAGTACCACTTTTACCCCTCACTGCATTTTAATGCTGGGTTTAAAGTGTCTCTCTTTTATAATTAAGCAGGGGGTACTTCAAAGAGGACAAATTAAAAAAGGAATCCCTACAATCCAAAACAAATCCTGAAATACTGACTTTTAGATCCAAAACCAAAGAAATACTTTAAAACAACAGCTGCCATTACTGCAGTGGTGCGTCACATATACAATTTGTGAAAGAAAGAAGTTTGTTTTTCTACTTTTACTCTCCCTTCTATGTTTTTTCTTATTTTGAAGACAATGTGTTCAGATATCTAGGATGGGCTGTGCATCGCTCAGGTGCTCCAGCAGTGAATAAAAACTGAATTTGCAATGCGCAGCTCAAAAATAAAAATGAAGGGAACACTTAAATCATACATCAGATCTTGAATGAAATTTTCAAGTTGAAAATCTTGACTGATACTATTTAATTCATTAACAACAAATAAATAAATAACACGAAAGTTCAGTTCAGTGGAAACCATAATCCTTTATCAGAGCTAAAAATCAAAATAGCAGGCTGATTTGACTCGGGTCATAATACTGTGCATGGCTCTGTATCTGTTTGCACTCCTGGCAACATCTGGGCATTCTACTGATCAGATGGTGTCCTGGTGGATCTTCTGCCAGACCTGGATGAGGGTCTACTGAGCTCCTGGAGATGTCGAAGATAAATTTAATTTGTGCCTGCTCCTTTAGATTCAAGATATGAAGTATCATAGCTATGTTTTATCACCTGAGGAGCGGCCCTCTTCACTAAGAAGCTCACCGGCATCTGAATAAAATATCATCCTCTTCTTCCCCATCTCAAGACTCATCTCCTGAACTGAACCCAGGGCTCTAACACACAAAAATATGCACTAACACCCCTTTTTATTCCCAATATTGTGGTAATTACCTATTCTCAGATTAGACATGCAGCCCTACCTTCTGCAGACAGCTGACAATGCTGGTTATAAGCTAATGTCATCTAAAAAAAAAAATCACACTTCCCTTCTGATAAACAGTTTGATTACATTATCACATTGTATGTGTGCATTGACGAAGTCTCCCAGTCTAACAATGTTAGATCCAAAAGTTCAGGATATCCTCTGCAACTCATCTGAGTACCGCTGTCTTCAGACAGCAGTGAGCTTCAATGACTCAATGACTTGTACTGGACTCCTTTCACAAAATGTTACAGCCTCCTACCGAGTAAATAAAGGTGGGCACATGTTGACAGCTGAGATAAACAGCAGAGTGACAGCCTACCCTCAATACAGATGAACAGTAGCCAGATTTGTTTGTCCTACAATGGCCACCAATGCCAGGAATATGCACTTAAATTGGGAAGCATAAGAAAACAGAATTCAGTTCATCATCCTGCTACTGACATTGAGTTGCACGATTTTACACACTAATTTTTTTTCTATTTATTAATTTTTTAGCAGTGTAAGATCACACTCTTTACTGGTTCTGTGAGCTCGGAGAGGACCACAATATTTGTCATAAGTGGATTTAAATTAAATGATTTTGTTATTAATAGTGGTCAATATTACAGTGAGTAAACGGACTAATATGCTCCCTGTGAACTGTAGTAGTTGTAATATTATCCTCCTAAGACCCGAACTCTTTCATGGCATGCATTTTTAATTTCTCTTTGCTATTTGGGCTGATTGGGACCTGATGAATGTAAAAACAAAGAATTATCTTTTTACCTGATTTTGCTCTACAAGGGCCAGATATCCACATATGAGGACATTCATTTTAAATTTCGATAGAACAGTGGCAGTATAATGTCCTCATAAGAGATATCAGGCCCTTATAGAGTAAAATTCAGTATTGTGGTCTAGAGAACCCAAAATGTGATGTCCACATATGTGGATGCAGGTCCTAGGAGGTTAAAATTGTTATAATATTAGTTACTCAAGGCAAAGTAACCTAATAAACAAAGCATTAGGATAAAAAAACCCCCACATACATTCAAATGCATATAAGTTACCTTGAGTAAGTTAGCTGCCTATCTAGTTACCCATGTATGTTTATCCCGATGAATTCACCAGGGTTATTATCACGACAAATATACCTATTCACACACACCTCTAACCAGCATAGTGTCTCCCTTTTTTCTTTCATGTTGCAGGAAAATACAAATACCAACTCAACAAATGAAACCAAAAATTGTCCATGAGAGAGAGAGAGCTAGAAAAAAAAACATTGGGTAGGAGGGCAGGAAATGGAGGAGTGTTAGCAAACAGAAAAAAAAAAGCGATGGGTCAAAGATTCAGTCGTTTTGGATTGTGGTCAAAAGCGCTAAAAGCTTTATGCTTTAACAGGACTGTTAGGCAAGATACCTCAAGCCTCAGTGGCTCATGTTGCTGAGAGCATAATGATTGGTTGGCGCGGTATTTTATATGCAGCATGGGTAATTAAATTGGTGGATACTGTTCTGGAATCGATATGAGCCCACTGACATAACGTATTACCGCCAAACCACTGCGTCCACGCAAGTGTGTAGAGGTACAAAGTGAGAGTCGGGGAGAGAGAAGGTGAGGAAAGAGAACATAAGAGGCGGAGAGTGGGGGGGGGCAGAGTGGGCAGCACAAATTGCAAGCTAAATTTTTATTATGACAGATGAGATGGGTTATTGGAATCCAGGCAAAGCTCTTTGACTGTCGATGCCATTACAGGACACGGCTGCTTTAAATCTGGGTCACCTATCGACTTAACCTCGCATTGGGCATCAGCGGGGCCTCATTGCTGTGTAATTATGCCTGGAATAAATAGGGCATTTGGCTTGTGGCACTACACCACATTGCAGCTGGTATAATGGACAGAGTGGAATCCATTTGTTCTCCTCTGTTCTTTTCTAATCCCTCCTCTCAACTTCTATTAACTCTGTACATTTTTCATTTCTTCCTCTGAGCCTCTCACTCTACCCTTTGGTTTTCTTGCCATCATTGTTTTTTGGGGGGTTTTGTGGCGCGATTTATCTTATTCCCCGCTGTCCTTGAGCACAAGAACAAGGGGAGGGGGGTGTCATATAAGCCTCAGAAGGACTGTACCATTAAGAAAGAGTTGTTAGCAAAGCGCTGTACGAAGTGTAATGTGGGGGGAAATTACAGGCTCAGTCCACACACTTTGTGAATTCATCCACTGCAGCCCAATTAGGGAGCATAAATATTCTCTCTGCAGTCTTATCATCTTTCCTACTGTTGTTGGTAGTTTTGAAGATATTCCGGGTGGCCATTTGGCTCCATAATGCCCTTTCAAACCAGATCTAAGTGCAGCACATTACCGTCTGCAAAAACTGTGCTTCTGGTGCTTTGGGCGCACAGCAGCACAAAGAAACCTAAGCCCCCCCTTAAGCTACTAGCAGGGTGTGCTCATACTCATATGTGTGACTATCTTTGTGTGTGTGTGTCTTGCTGCGAGGTGACCGGCTCAGTAATTGTTCCTGGAGGCTTTTACCTGGTGGCGTTGCCTGGCCATGTCAGTGGCTTTTCTTTCTTTTTTTCCCTCTTCTCTCGCTTCAACTCCAAATGGCCTCGCTGGCCATTTAGAGCTCATTACCAGTACTTCTGTTAACTGTTTCAACTGTCATGAAAGGGCGGTAAAAAGGGAGTACATTTTTTCTTTGTCATTAATTATATGCCAGACTTTTGTTAGTAGAAGTACGCAAGCTATTTTCATGCACATCACAAAGAGAACAGACGCTCGTTCTTTTGCCTTCATTAGAGTGAATTCTGTACAACTTGGCTTTTATTAAAAACAACAGGGGGTTCCAGTCTCCGCTTCTGTCTTTATTGTTTTATATCTTTGTTAATTAATTTGAAAAGGTCCTGATTAAAATAATGGAATTGTCGGGGAAGACTTTGACTTAAGCGTATATGAATTCAGCAAAGCTGTTTGAAAAGTATTTTTCTGAAATGTTCAATAATTAAAGAGTTTCGTGAGTCACTGTTGGAACATCTTGTTCCAAAGCATGAGGACGTTTCATGCTTTTTCAATGTCCTTTAGGGTAATAAACAACTTCAGATTCAGTTATTTGCAATTGTCAGTGGAAAAGATTAAAACACGTTTCCTCACACTGAATTCTTGTGGTCTATTTGAAAATGACTGCTGTCTTCCAGAGGCAATTGGTAGTATAGTATCAGCAATTTTTGATAGGTGGTTGGGCACAGAAAGAATCTAAAGGCCATGGTTATCATCTATTATTCAACCATCATTTTTTAGCTGCACTTTCTCCTGACTCACAGTGGACCTTTTGAGGGTTTGCCATGGAAGACTGTTACCTTATTTGAAAGAACCCTATAGATTTTCTTTACATTTCTGAACATTTTATATAAAAAAGAAAAAAATACTGCATTATGCTTGAGTAAATGAAACGCAGACTACTTAAACACAACACCAGCAATCACTGGGTCTGGTTAAAACATCCAAAAAAAAAAGAGAAAAAGACTCTATGCAGGGAAAAGTCTGTGAAGCATGCTGGCCATTTTGACTGGTCCGTTGGACCAAAATATCTGAACAGATGGTCTTCCAAGGTTTAATCTGACACACTTTGGTGATGCCCAGCTTTATTTTTTTTGACCTATCATTAAACCAACACCTTAAAAACACAAGTTATATCCAACACCTGTTGTATCAGTTCTGAATGTCAGTATCAGACTTTTGCTTTAGTGTCACAGTGAGTCTATAGTTCATGGTTTTAAGAGACATATGTTGAGTACAGAAAAAAGAAAAATTATAATACAAATCCAGGCTCCGGAAGTGTAACAACTCTGGCAAAATGAAAAAAATAAAAATTGTCTATTACTTTAACTTCTGACCTCGTGTTTAATAGTGTGGTTGTTAACACAGAAACGCTTACATATATCGGATATCAGCATCCTGCTGTAAGTCTGACCCTGTTAGGATGCTGACTTTATTATTTAGTTCAAAGCGAGCAAAGCTTTAGACTTTAACTGTAACAATCCTTACTCGACAGGTTATTTGACAAGTTCTGCCTTTGATCACGGGCATCAGAGAGATCATCAAGGCAGATTGGTTGAAGCCCATATAAATCACTGTTACAGTTATGTAGGACATTTAGGAAGCTGCTGGACAAACATGGATAAAAAGGGACATTTCTTTTATATTTTGCAGTTTAAAAAAGTTTTTCATGTCTTCAAGAAATCCCTGGTTTACCTTTTGATGGATTCATCTGTATCAGGGTCATTACTGTCCAGTTTTCTATTCTAGCACTCCCCTGTCCTGCTTGAAGGCCTGTTTCTGTCAGTTCTTAACAGGGTGTTCTGCTGTTCTTTTGTGCTCGACAGGCAGGCAGCTAAAAGCTCATTTTGGGTACAGAGAGTCAGAACACATGGAACCTGTGGTAGAAACTCTCTGAGTGCTCATCTCAAGCTGACAGCAGGCAGTCCCTCAAGCATTACCGTAGTTGGCTGTGACTGATTTCTCCGAGGCAGACAGAGCCACGGGAGGCTAAATGTTCTGCTTTGGCTTGTCCGTTTTGATTTGCTCTAGATGTACGGCTGTTTGGCATTTTGTCTTTTGAAATGTGTTGTATTCATGCAGTTAGCTGAAGTTGTTTACAATCAGGAAACGTCACTCCAGGACTGTTACCTGTTAGGCAAGACTGAAAATATAGATGTGATTTCCCCCCGTCTTTCTCTTTTAAAAGTCAAGGTCTCAGATGCCTGCTGCCTTCTAAAAGCACATGAAATGCTTATTGGCGTGCACACTGAATATCACCTGGTTGGCAGATGGTGGACAGAGAGATGGGTTGATTCATGCAGCTCATGTTTATCCACTCGATTCCCGAGATATTAATTTTGCATTTCTATTTGCAAATGAACTCTTACTTTAACAGTAGCAGCAGCGGTGATATACTGTGTATGACTTTTATCATGCAATGTGTTTACTCTATTGTCAGCGTGACCTATAGAGGGGTGTTTACAGCGACAGTCTACCAATAAAGGAATAGACAGCCAGGCTTAAAGTAAGCATAGGGTGTATTGGAGACACTTATACCCTGTGTACACTGCAGAATAGTTGCCAAGGCGACGTAATCATCCATTATCCATCATTGGAAGCAACAAATCCAGGCTCTGCTATTTATTCTGCTGTTTTCTCAGAAATGGAGGTGACAGATGGTGTGATGGTGGAGAAGAGTACATTATTGATCTACACAAGACCTGACTCGTACCCTTGCTCGTTCTCCGATGGCAATCCCACAGGCCTTCCACTGAGCAAAGCAGTGGACCTATCTTGTTCGGTGGTGGTTTATGGGGCCTGTCACTAAGATGTGGAGGAGCATGTAGCATAGAAAAACTCCCCAAGGATTAAGGGAGTGTAGCAGGGGTTAGGTGGGTATGGGGGGGTCACAGGTTACAGGCTGTGAGTGTGAACGATTTAGGGTTGTGATGCTTGGTTTGGTAGACTGCTGACGTTTATGTGAGTATATTGTGGCAGGCAAAATTGTTGCTATAACACTTAGACATACTGGCGCTTTGAGCAGAGAATGAAAAGTAATAGAAAACAGCCTTTGACTGTGCTCTACACAGTCAATCTTGAAATCCTTTAAGAGACACCTGATAGCAGAAAAACTGTAGAAACGGGTTAGAAAAATTTGAAAGCATAGTTCGTGACTCTGATTACACTGATATTTGCTAATTGCATTATTTGAAAGAAAGAAGATGCATTAAGAAAATAGACAAGAGCAAAACTGTTTAACATTAGCAATCATTTTAATGTGCATAGTGTTTTCAGTGCTCATGTTTGAGTAGCTTGTGCTAAAACTACAATGACCAACTGAAATGATTGTGAGTTTATAAAAGTTCAACCATACATTATACTTGTGGTCTATTTTTAAAGATGTATGTCTTTAGTGAAAACTATTGGGTCTGGCGTTTAGTACCAAGTAGCAATTGTTAAATTGTTGCTTTTGATCTGGAAAGACACAGTGGTGCATAGATTCACCCTGTCCCCCCACCGCAAGAACATTTTTGTTTTGAAGCGCTTTGTCAGCTAGGGCCTCAGTCTTTGAGGACTTTGCAGGTTCTCCTGGTGACTGCATGGGTTTCCACATTGGTCCTTCTCCCCATAGTCCAAAAACTGCTATTCTAAATTAAACTTTGGCATTGGTTTGCTTAATACTCTGTCTTTCTGCATTGACTCAGGATATACAGCTGACCCCATCAGCCCAATAACATCTTTGATACACAGGCAAAAAAAGAAAAAAAATCAGGAGGCATTTAATAATAATAATAATAATAATAATAATAATAATAATATATATTAATAATAATAATAATAATATAAGCAAAAACATTAATAACAATGGTATTTTTAGGTTGTCTGACCATAGCTGTAGTATACACAGTGTTGGGTAAGTTACTTTAAAATAGTAACTTAGTTACATTACTAGTTACTTCTCTCAAAAGTAACTCAGTTACTTCAAGTTACTCGTTACTTTCAAAGTAACTAGTTACTAGGGAAAGTAACTTTGGTTTTACTCAGAATTCTCTTGTTAATGTGTTGCTTCCATAACTTTGCCAGTCTTCTAGCTTGCTTACTTGCCACAAGTGCACTGTGCCACCTACCAATAGAAAGGAAAAGATAATGTGCATATTTCCACGAGAGAAATCCCACGCCTGGACCGTCATTGACTGCTGCCATGATTCTAGCCTACGTCACAGCGTCATGTGTACCTTTTACATCCAACACAAAAACTGCAGTCGTGGTGCTTTCGATTGTACTCAGAACTCGGAAATTCTGCCCTCTGAATAGGAAGATGTAGGTAACACCAGACTGCAGATGAGCTGCATACAGAGCTGGACTGGGACAGAAAATTGGCCCAGGCATTTTGACTAGAGACCGGCCCACCATTATAGGAAAAATCATAAAGCCTTTGAATGAAAACAAACACTGTTGTGACAGTGATGTTCACTGTTTTGATGGTATATATGGATCAATCTATCAATCGTTTGTTGTAAGATTCAGATAATTATTTTTTAAAAGCTAGACATTTTAAATGAGAATAAGAAAGAAAAGTATTTCTTTGTGCCCCCCTTTCCCTGTTAATGCCCTACATGCCCCCTGGCAACACTTTGCTAGATCCGCACCTGCACAGTTACCAGCTGTCAGCTACCTAAAAAAGGATCCTGGGGTTATTTGTCTCTCAGAAACAGTTCATAACTTCCCTTCAACTCATTCATGTCACCTAAAAGGTAAACCTGTTTCTCCATCACCTGTTCAGCTCTGATGATCCAGTAAGGACATCTCCTGGTTTCATATACATGTTTCCCTCTCACCAGATAACCAAACCATATCATGACCAGCAGCTTTTTTGAAGCTGTGGCTCCAGCAAACATCAGCTGATACTAGAAATTAATATTAAATAAATTCTAACAACAGCTGATCAAGCTTAAACATGCTGCTGTTGTTTATCGCAACATCCGCTGGTTTCCTCTTTCGGCGCAAAGTGAGCGATAAACAAACAAGAGAGCCGATTAGCTGATCATTGATCAGTTTTCATGATTGAAGTAGAAACGGGAGAGGGAGGGGGGAGAATGAGAGAAGAAGAGGCAGCTGTGCAGCGTAAACACAGAATAACTCCAGCTTTGTGCCTTTTTCATTGTAGCTGAATTACGGGACAAACTGTTCCTTTTCACCTCAATAAGAAACGCGTAATATTTTTTCTGAATACCAGTTGGCAACTCTAATAACTTATGAACAAAATAAAGTTCAACATCATTAACTTCATAGCACCCACCCAGCTGTATAGAAACTCCGTCATGCTAGCTAGCACGCAGTACGGAAAAAGTCAGAATAACGAAAATAAACTCCACCTAAGCTTGGTTTATATCTGACCCAGAGAGACTGCAGGTCATAACTTCTTACCTGAAGTTCAGTTCACACTTGGACCGGCGGCCGCCTCGGGTCTCTTTTCCTTCTGCGTCCCTTTTCCTTCATCCACATGCTGGC
This sequence comes from Mchenga conophoros, assembly GCF_057382185.1. Classification (NCBI taxonomy): domain Eukaryota; kingdom Metazoa; phylum Chordata; class Actinopteri; order Cichliformes; family Cichlidae; genus Mchenga; species Mchenga conophoros. The sequence continues at coordinate 34,330,980 of NC_140542.1, forward strand.
CTCCACCACTTGCTAATGTTACTGAATCTGTGGAAGCTCCGCGATAGCCACCACACGAAGTAACGAGTAACGACCCTATCTAAATCCCAGTAACGACTAACACGTTCCTGATTTTGGCATAATAACTAGTTACCGTGCTCGTTACCACAATAATAACGTAGTTACTGTAACGCGTTACTTAATAACGCGTTAGTCCCAACACTGAGTATACAGATATGACAAGTTATTTCAAAATTCACTTAGGTGGTGCAAGGTTGTCTGAGGTATTGCTGTACTTCTGTTGACGTGGCACCATATTTTCATTGCTTATCAAATATAGCGAGTACGTTTTTACTGCTTCAGTTTCTGGATTTAAGAAAAACACTTTTTAGACAACAATAATTGTGTTACATAAATTATCAGTCTATTAACATAATTCAATTCAATTTTATTTATATAGCGCCAAATCACAACATAAGTCGCCTCAAGGCGCTTCATAGATACAGAGAAAAACCCAACAATCATATGACCCCCTATGAGCAAGCACTTTGGCAACAGTGGGAAGGAAAAACTCCCTTTTAACAGGAAGAAACCTCCGGCAGAACCAGGCTCAGGGAGGGGCGGCCATCTGCTGCGACCAGTTGGGGTGAGAGAAGGAAGACAGGATAAAAGACATGCTGTGGAAGAGAGACAGAAGTTAATAACAGATATGATTCAATGCAGAGGGGTCTGTTAATACATAGTGAATGAGAAAGGTGACTGGAAAGGAAAAACTCAATGCATCATGGGAATCCCCCGGCAGCCTATGTCTATTGCAGCATAACTAAGGGAGGTCCAGCCCTAACTATATGCTTTAGCAAAAAGGAAAGTTTTAAGCCTAATCTTGAAAGTAGAGATAGTGTCTGTCTCCCGAATCCAAACTGGAAGCTGGTTCCACAGAAGAGGGGCCTGAAAACTGAAGGCTCTCCCTCCCATTCTACTTTTAAATACTCTAGGAACAACAAGTAGGGCTGCAGACCGAGAGCGAAGTGCTCTAATAGGGTGATATGGTACTACAAGGTCATTAAGATAAGATGGGGCCTGATTATTTAAGACCTTGTATGTGAGGAGCAGGATTTTGAATTCAATTCTGGATTTAACAGGAAGCCAATGAAGGGAAGCCAAAACAGGAGAAATATGCTCTCTCTTTCTAGTCCCTGTCAGTACTCTTGCTGCAGCATTTTGGATTAGCTGAAGGCTTTTCAGTGAGTTTTTTGGACATCCTGATAATAATGAATTACAGTAGTCCAGCCTGGAAGTAATAAATGCATGAACTAGTTTTTCAGCGTCACTCTGAGACAGGATATTTCTAATTTTAGAGATGTTGCGCAAATGGAAGAATGCAGTCTTACATATTTGTTTAATATGTGCATTGAAGGACATGTCCTGGTCAGAAATGACTCCAAGGTTCCTCACAGTGTTACTGGAGGCCAAGGTAATGCCATCCAGAGTAAGAATCTGGTTAGATACCATATTTCTAGGCTTTTCAGGGCCGAGTACAATAACCTCAGTTTGATCTGAATTAAGAAGCAGAAAGTTAGCGGCCATCCAGGTCTTTATGTCTTTAAGACATTCCTGCAGTTTAACTCATTGGTGTGTGTTATCTGGCTTCATGGATAGATAGAGCTGGGTGTCATCTGCATAGCAGTGAAAATGTATGCTATGTCTTCTAATGATACTGCCTAAGGGAAGCATGTATAATGTAAACAGAATTGGTCCTAGCACTGAACCCTGTGGAACTCTATAATTAACCTCAGTGTGTGACGAGGACTCTCTATTTACATGAACAAATTGGAGTCTATTAGATAGATATGATACAAACCACTGCAGTGCAGTACCTGTAATACCTACAGCATGTTCTAATCACTCTAATAGGATATTATGGTCGACAGTATCGAATGCTGCACTAAGGTCTAGCAGGACAAGCACAGAGATGAGTCCACTGTCAGAGGCCATAAGAAGATCATTTGTAACCTTCACTAAAGCTGTTTCTGTGCTGTGATGAGCTCTGAAACCTGACTGAAACTCTTCAAATAAGCCATTCCTCTGCAGATGATCTGTTAGCTGTTTGACAACTACTCTTTCAAGGATTTTTGATATGAAAGGAAGGTTGGAGATTGGCCTATAATTAGCTAAGACTGCTGGGTCTAGAGATGGCTTTTTGAGTAAAGGTTTAACTACAGCTAGCTTGAAGGCCTGTGGTACATAGCCAATCATTAGAGATAGGTTGATCATATTTCATCATAAGAGTTTGCTGTTTAGCTTGCAAATCAATGGCTATTAGCCATTGCTCCTAGCCGCTACCTCAAACATGACCTAACGCTCAAGAGGGTATTTGCTAATAGTTAAACGGCTAACGTTAGCACGTTGCTAGGTTTGCATGAAACACTAATACTTACATGTTGTAAAAGCTGGAGCTGTAACTATTTGCTATAACTATCACTAGCCCTTTTGACTAGCACTGTTACCCTTTACATGACAACACTACAGTGCACTTCACAAAGAGCTCAGCTTTAGCCAAACTGGCCAGGTAGCTTCAGTCTGCTATGTGGTCCTCACTAACAACGTTTTAGTGGAAAAAAAAGTGTAAAACATATATGGACATGTTTAGGATATGTGCTGTAGGTCAGCAAGCTGACAGCATGTCTCTCAAATGCCACTTTGCCACTGCCATGGCAACCATCCACGTCAAGGTTGCACGCTTTTTTGGAAAGGATACGACCTTGAGGCGTACGTTAGCATGTGCTGTGTCATATACTTCACTACTTCACATTTCAGTCTGAATATAAGAAAATGTCTTTTTACTTTATTTATCTTTGATTTTTTCCTTCACCTTTAAAACCACAGCTCCACTCCCACCCCCCTAATCCACCCTCCACTCTCAAAATAAGAGCAGTGTGGCTCTCCCATTCTGCGACTGGTACAAAGATGGCCTTCCTCTGTTAGGAGAGATATATGAGATGGAAGATACGAAGCCAAGGCTCTTAATAAAAATCATCCATTTTTGTCAGAGCTGGCCAGGGGGACAGTTTCCAGCAGTATCAATAAACAGCTTTTTTTTCTCTCTCTTCCTACCTCAATCTCCTATTCTTTCTATCTTTCTCTCTTTTCTGAGCAACAGCATGCATCATGCACAGAGAGAAAGAGCATCACCTTTGCAGTCACTGTTATCTCCTAAATCATTGTGTCTCTTCCCGAAGGCTGACCTCTCCGCTGTACATTTTGGGACTATCACGTGGCAAGGCAAGTCACACTTATCATGAGGTAAAGGGATGACTACCACACTGCCATTTATTTCTTGATTTCACCGCAAAGGGAGAGTGTAGGTGTAAATGAATTCTCGTCTCTCCCCCCGCCTCCTCTTGGGCATATAGACCCACTGTAGAAGTAAGTCGACTGTCCAGAACTGTACCACACATTCGTCAAACTAGATTATTGTTATTTCCTCACACTCTGTGTGAAGCTTTATAGTTATTATGCTGCTGTATGAAGAAAAATGTTGCAGCAGCAGAGCTGCCCCCACACTTCAAATAAGGCTGTTCTTGATGGTTTGTGAATCATTTCCTGTAAATGTTGAGTAGACTGCATGGAGGATACCAAGGGGTAAATATGATAAGAGAATGCATAAACACATCAGTCATACTGGTGTTGCGGAGGTTGCTGATATACTCCTGTAGGTGGGATTGTCATGCCTGGGGATGATGGTGCGACTCCTCTCCAGGAGAGCATGAAACAGGATTACAAACACATCGGCAAACCACAACCTTTATTTCAGGACAACTCCTTGTCAAAAATATATGGTTGCTAACTTTAACCTTTTTATGTCTGATTTATTTGTCTTGACAAAGCGCTCACTCTAATGTAGAGCCGTCTAAAAATACAAACGAAGTTTAGGTAGCGACCGGGATCCGCTTTCAGCTTTGGTCTCTTTAGTCACACTTACGCCTCAGGTGTAGCTTTTCACACTGAGTAATTTGTGTGATGTCACCTATTTTCTGGAGGTACCAGTAAATAAATAAAAAAAATTATATATATATTTTTTCTTTTTTTTTTTTTATCCAAGCATACCATATGTCTTTTTTATCACCACAGAAGAATGTCTAAAGCAATTCAAAGAGAGCTTGTCACATGTGTGAAAGTGGCTCTTCAGCTTGACTGACAGCTCAGCCATTTAGATCTCCGCTGTAGCAACAACTTCACCGACAGTTTTTCAGTGACGGGTGCTGTGAAAGGTGAAAATAAAAAGTTACTCCCCTGCTTGAAGGCATCCGATTGGACCACGGCCTCTGACTGCACGCTGATACGAGTGGCTGCTGCAAATTCTCGGTTACCCACCGTTTGTCAGCCAGCTCCCATCATGCCTCGTGCCCCTGCAGCTGTAGCTGTGAGCAGCAAACACCTTGTCACAAACAGGAGCCATGATGATATGCCCGTGAGTTAAGTGCACACGCTGTCGCATCCTGAACTCGTGCGCACAACCCCGCGTGACACGCAGAAACACAAACGCACTTCTTTCTTTTACGGCTGTCAGATCACATATCCAAAAAGCACCGGCGACGCCGTTACAGGCTTCCCCACTGTTTCGCTGTCTGACCACTTCCTGACTCCAAACTACACAAAAATCCAATCGCTGCACAGGTTCTAGTGTGAAATGAGAGGCAGCAGACACTCACTAATACGATCTGTCACAGTCTGTTGGATGGGAGAAATGTGGACCAGGGGTAGCTCATCTTGATAAGCGCAGGAGCCTTTGCTGTTTTTACACCATTTTAATATGGTTACACACCACAGAGATGTATCTCCTCCCACCGGCCGCATGTTTTTCAAAGGACCCCGGCTCCTTTCTTCTCCTCGCCTCTCCACGTCCACTCCAGCTCATGTTCCCTCCATGAGTGTCACCAATTTCTTTTTTGTTCCCGGGCTGCTTTTAAATTAGTCTGTCTCTCCCATCTTCAGCTCTAATGTTATTTTCATAGAAGCCAATTCAAAGTGAATTGCATGTTAATTCAAATATGGGATCGCTGTCCCTCACAAGAGATAGTGGACGCAAAGCAATTGGAGCCCAGGAGCTGGGTTAGACATGTCTGGCAGACAAGCCCCAAATGTGTCTCCTGCCGGGCTGAGTGACAGAAAATGCAAATAATTTGAGCCTCACTCAGCCCGTGTCTAGACACTGCACTCTTAGTGACTTTGAAGCTACACACTGCACTTTTTTTTAGTAACATATTTTGTACAGAGACATTTGAAAAGCCTGTGTTTTTCTCTCCCCCCCCACTGGCCCATGGGTCACTAACTTTATTATAATGTGTATCATTTATTATGCATCAGAGATAAAAAAAAAAAAATCCGATTGAAGACGTTATGAATTTTTAAAGGGCTCACGGTCACATATTTCTAAGTAGCTGTACACACACATATTAAATAATTAAAAAAGAAAAATCCTGGCCACCATCCACTTGGCTGTGACGTGAATCCATAAGCAGCAAGCCTGTTCCTCGGTTACTGCTGTATTGATGAACATTTACATCCAATATGTTGCTCCATTGATTCTTCATTATTCCAATTCCCGAGACTATTTCAGTGTGGCATGGCAGCAAGATGTACACAATTAATTTGTGCTTTCTATTAAAACCAAGTCATTAAAAGCATGCTGCACAACAATTTATAATTAAAATACCAGCACAAGTGAGAGGTGAAAGTCTCATTAGTATTGGTGCCACGTGCTGTTTATTTCCTTGACTAATTTCAAGAGCCAGTTCTCGCAGTTACCGCGATGATTTATGTGCTTCACATACATGTATGTATACAAGGGTGAGTGTTTGGAGACAGCAACAATGTTAGGAAAAATAGGCTTCCTTAATTGGAAATAATAGCAGGTAACATCAAGGTCATTAATGTGCCGACAGATGATTATTCTGTGCACAAGCGTAAGCTCATTCATCTAGCATCACAGTGATGGTAGATGAACAACATGGAGCTGTGATGCTATAAAACGGAGAACAGAAATCCTGGCGCGCAAAAGTGATTTTGACCTATTAATGGTTTGTTAATGGATGTACAAATATGGGAAAAAGTAAGAGGAAAAAGATGAGAGGGTGAGAATTTGGTGTAAACAACATGAAAGGATAGCTCCATCCTGTATTGTATCAATGGTTCAGGCTCATGATGGTGTAGTGGTGTGCAGGATATTTTCTTGGCACACTTCAGGCCCCTTAATGCCAAATGGGCATTGTTTAGACATCACAGCCTACTTGAATATTGTTGTTTATCATATCCATCCCTTTATTACTACAGTGTACCCATCTTCTGATGGCTGCCATTACACCATATCGTAAAAATCTCCACAGTCACCTGATCTTAATCCAATAGAGCACCTTTGGGATGTGGCAGAATGGGAGATTTGCATCATGAATGTACAACCAGCTAATATGCAGCAACTTGCCGGTTGCTTTCACGTTAGCGTGAACCAAAATCTCTGTGGAATGCTTCAATCAAATTATTGGATCTATGCCATGAAAAATAAAGGCAGTTCTTAAAGCAAGGGGGTCTAAAATGGTAGTAGCAAGGTATAAGTAATAAAATGGACATGAGCATATATTTAGACCTGAGGGCGGGATGTTAAGTTTTCAACTGATGCTAGAAAGTTTGTTTAGCAAATGGCATAACTCTATGAAATGCACGAATGGAACATACAGGTACAAATACCTGTTAATTAGTAGCAGACTAAGTTCTGCAGTTTCATTTAACAAGACTTTAGCACAAACCTCTGCCATAGTGGACTGCTATTCAAAGTAGCTGTCAGATAATTCTGTTCAAATGCCCTTAAAATTCAAAAACACCATAAATACAGTCAAAAACTCTAGTTTAGAGAATCAGTTCCCAATAAATTATCTGAATTTCATGAGGTGGACCACAGTCCAAGCACTCCCCTTCTGGTCATGTGTCTCTCAGTGCCAAATGGTTGTGTCTATTAGCACCACACAATTATTTGTTTTCATTTCCATCCTCCACCCTCCCTGCCTCTTTTTCTCTGGTCGTCAGCCTCTCTCTCGAAGCTATGAGGGAGATCTGCCAGGCCCAGGAGCTGTCCTCAGTGAGGCCTTTACTAAACTTTAGCCTCTGCCCTAGCTTGCTGCATCACTATCAATAAACATCTGTCCTTCGTATTTGGGGTGGGGTCCTTGCTAGTAAAATTAGTGTAAGTGAAATTACCAGCTACAGCTGCCTTATCTGAGCACCTCTTAAAGTTCCTAAATTTAAGCCTTAAAACAAAACAGGACAGAACTGTTTTTTGTGTTTGTTTGTATATAAACATTTCATTTTATGTTTTTTATGGGAACTGAACTCACTTTTTAAGGAGCCATTTGAGGAACTTTAATTTTTTGCCCTCCTATATTGGCTTCTTTTTCCAGACCCTTATGGCTTGTCTGTTACTCATTTCTGATATGAGTCTTTAGCTTTGAAGCTCTTATATTTGACTTATGTTGTGGTTTATGTCCAAATCCCATTAAAATGAATGGCATTCACATCAGCTCAAGCTGTACCTTGTGTTTAATATCAGGTATTACCGTGCCATTTTCTTAACCACTTATCCAAATCGATCTGTGGGGCATCTGGTTGGAAGCTGAGTACATCCAGGACTGTCTGACAGTACATCACAAAGCTTTCCTCACACAAAGACTTCTGCTGTTTTCAAATGCACAATCTTCACACCATGATGTGACAGTGCTCATTGCACCATGCTAAACATTGTTTACTAAGCATGAACATGTTACTAATTGAATCAATATTAAGGTTTAAAAAACAAAAAACAAAAAAACATTATCAGTGGCAGTGACATTAGTCAAATTAGCACAGTGACATTCCAGACTGTTGATGTTCTCCCGGCGCACTGAATTGTTAAAGTATCAGTCTTTTGTCAATATATGTTGAGTGTACAGTGTCACAGACATAGATCTATGCCACAATAATGAGACACAATTGATTAGCTTTGCTTCTCAAATGAGCCCTTCACAAGGAAATTGAAATAACACTGAGTCACACCATACGGACATGATTAATGGTGTTTTGAGATTGGGATCTAGTGGTATTTACATAATCAGCAAGGGAGAATTAGCTATTTCCATCGTTGCGTTGTCTGTGAACAGTGGCTCTCCTGTTACGTCAGCCTTTTACTTTGATTGTGCAGCATTGTCTTCAACACTTGATTTCTCAAAGGTTTTAATAAAATGATTGCACAGATAATGAAGAGCGTTCTGGATTTGCATCAAAGTTAAGATGAAATGGCGGCTGGGTGGGTGCATGGTAGAACTACAGTGGGGCAAAAAAGTATTTAGTCAGCCACCGATTGTGCAAGTTCCCCCACCTAAAATGATGACAGAGGTCAGTAATTTGCACCAGAGGTACACTTCAACTGTGAGAGACAGAATGTGAAAAAAAAAATCCATGAATCCACATGGTAGGATTTGTAAAGAATTTATTCGTAAATCAGGGTGGAAAATAAGTATTTGGTCAATAACAAAAATACAACTCAATACTTTGTAACATAACCTTTGTTGGCAATAACAGAGGTCAAACGTTTACTATAGGTCTTTACCAGGTTTGCACACACAGTAGCTGGTATTTTGGCCCATTCCTCCATGCAGATCTTCTCGAGAGCAGTGATGTTTTGGGGCTGTCGCCGAGCAACACGGACTTTCAACTCCCGCCACAGATTTTCTATGGGGTTGAGGTCTGGAGACTGGCTAGGCCACTCCAGGACTTTCAAATGCTTCTTACGGAGCCACTCCTTTGTTGCCCGGGCGGTGTGTTTTGGATCATTGTCATGTTGGAAGACCCAGCCTCGTTTCATCTTCAAAGTTCTCACTGATGGAAGGAGGTTTTGGCTCAAAATCTCACGATACATGGCCCCATTCATTCTGTCCTTAACACGGATCAGTCGTCCTGTCCCCTTGGCAGAAAAACAGCCCCATAGCATGATGTTTCCACCCCCATGCATCACAGTAGGTATGGTGTTCTTGGGATGCAACTCAGTATTCTTCTTCCTCCAAACACAACGAGTTGAGTTTATACCAAAAAGTTCTACTTTGGTTTCATCTGACCACATGACATTCTCCCAATCCTCTGCTGTATCATCCATGTGCTCTCTGGCAAACTTCAGACGGGCCTGGACATGCACTGGCTTCAGCAGCGGAACACGTCTGGCACTGAGGGATTTGATTCCCTGCCGTTGTCGTGTGTTACTGATGGTGACCTTTGTTACTTTGGTCCCAGCTCTCTGCAGGTCATTCACCAGGTCCCCCCGTGTGGTTCTGGGATCTTTGCTCACCGTTCTCATGATCATTTTGACCCCACGGGATGAGATCTTGCGTGGAGCCCCAGATCGAGGGAGATTATCAGTGGTCTTGTATGTCTTCCATTTTCTGATGATTGCTCCCACAGTTGATTTTTTCACACCAAGCTGCTTGCCTATTGTAGATTCACTCTTCCCAGTCTGGTGCAGGTCTACAATACTTTTCCTGGTGTCCTTCGAAAGCTCTTTGGTCTTGGCCATGGCGGAGTTTGGAGTCTGACTGTTTGAGGCTGTGGACAGGTGTCTTTTATACAGATGATGAGTTCAAACAGGTGCCATTCATACAGGTAACGAGTGGGGGACAGAAAAGCTTCTTACAGAAGACGTTACAGGTCTGTGAGAGCCAGAGATTTTCCTTGTTTGAGGTGACCAAATACTTATTTTCCACCCTGATTTACGAATAAATTCTTTACAAATCCTACCATGTGAATTCATGGATTTTTTTTTCACATTCTGTCTCTCACAGTTGAAGTGTACCTCTGGTGCAAATTACTGACCTCTGTCATCATTTTAAGTGGGGGAACTTGCACAATCGGTGGCTGACTAAATACTTTTTTGCCCCACTGTATATGTTGCATACAACTTCAAGAATAGTAAAAGCAGTGTAAAAGTAGCGCAGTAAAGGTGAACATTCCACATATGCACGTGTTTAAAGTTTCTCACTAAAACACATGTTCACAACCAAGTGTAAAGACTAGTAAGGGACGATATAGCTTTAACTACTGTTTGATAACGTTTGATTGCTGTCACCTGCAAAAGGTTTTGCATAATTCAGTTTAGTGCACATAACTGCAAACATCACATCTGTCCAAATCCCATCCCAGTGTTGTATATTCATGTGTTTAAATCTGGTTTAGGAAAAATGATTTTTATTTATTTTAATTGATGTAATGGTAAAGGTGAGTTTCGTAGTTGTAGTAGCTGAGTAGTAATTTTCAGCATGTGATCATAGGCAGATTTTAGACGAGACTGCAAGTTTAAATAGTAAAAAGCCAGGAGGATAAAAGGGTAAAGAATGCATGGGGAGAAAGTAACCTTACTGCTTAGTGTGAGGCTATTTCTAAATTATGTAAAAGAAAATTCACAATATGAAAGATACACATAAAAAGAGTATATTGAAATAAAATGCACCTTAAAAGCAGCCCTGCTATGGCACAAATAGCAATTCTGGTTTGATTGTTAACTGTAAAACCTAGCATAAAAGTAGCTAAAGGAAAATAAGTCACAGTATTCATAACGCAATTTATTTTATTAGTGAATATTTAATCTGTGAACCCATCAGATTCAGCTTTTGGGGATAGCAGAAAATGACTATCCCTTTCAAGACTTCCTCTTTCTTGATCGTTTTTCACAAATGCAGATACAGTTTTAAAAGCTAATATAAAATGAAATGAATAGTCAGCTGATGGTTTTGATAATACATTTTCTCATTTGCTCTCCATACTGACTGACTGTATTCACCAAAGTACAAACACACCTATAGAAACAAGTATATGGACAACAAGTATATACCTAAAGTTTTTCTTCATTTATCTGTTTACAAAGATTAGTGTTAGCTGACTTCTGTGAAGTCAAAACTGACACTAGCTCCAAGCTATTTATCATATCAGATCTGAATCTGTTGTAGCACAGAAACTTGTACTTTCTTTCTTTTACAAACGTCTACTCCTGTTTTGAAAGCTAAATCAAATCATCGTGGATTATTACTACCCTTTTGATTCTGAGGCACTGTACCTATCACCGCTCTTTGGCATTTTGGGAGCTTAGCAGTTTTTAAATAGAAAATTAAAGTTCAAACAGGGACTTCTAACTGAAATAAAAAAAGATAGATGAAACCTTATGCAAAGACCTGAAAGTAATGTCTGAGGTTTGTTTAAAACACACACACACACACACACACACACACACACACATACACACACACACACACACACACACACACACACACAGTGAGAAGTTATGCCCTGGGACAACTAAAGCTACTGCATGTCCTCTGCTTGTTCCAACACAGAAAGGTCACTGCATGATTTATGCACTTGTTTTGTGAGTTAGATGGGAAAGTGTTTGTGCTTTGGGGAACCTGACCAATTGAAACATGAACTATGAAAATAAAATTCAGTTCATGGATTGATTTGCAGCTTAAGCTGCCCAACTGAATGTCACTGGATAAATACATAGAGTGTGCTTGTGTCCATCTGTGCATTTATGTTTATATTTCCAGTTTAATGTGTATGTTGGTGCCTCACGGCATGTGCAAGGCATTAGGGTGTTTCTATGAATTGTGTTATATGTAACCAAACAGATGCTCCCTGTAAACATTACTAGGTCATGATGCAGCTTTTTCTTCTGTGGGTTTTTCTTTTCTTTTTTTATGTGTTTGCAGTTATTAGATAAAGACAGTAAGTGTGTATGCCCTTATTTATATGGCGGTGTGCTCAAATGTAGCTTGATTTCTCCATCTAATGCTAGCATCTGTCTTGACATGACAGTTCACTGTTGGAGACATGTATTCTTTAGCATGGCAGCTCACAAGGGAGAGACACAGATGGGTTTTGACTTCGTAATGGTAATGGGTGACTGAGGATGAAGTTATTCTAGTTGACAAGCAGCTCCATGTCTGCTGTAATCAAATATCTCCTGTGAGCTCTTTTTTTTCATACAGTTTTAGAATTTTCTGGCTGTGATTAATTGAATAATTTAGGCATAGCCTACATTTAGAAAAGGGGGGAACTGCCTTTAAAATAGAGAACATGCTTAAAAGAAAACAGTGGATGAGTATATTTTGATAAGTTTAATATAATATGAGAAGTGTTTTATTTATCACAGAGTCCCTGGTGATATGTGTGTTATCAAGGCTTGTTTAGAGTTTTGTTAGATAAATCATGTGCACTCTTATCTTCTGAATCAAATAACAAACCTATAGACTTTTAGGAGTTTGCACAGGTTTTCTTGGATGTGCTTTACTAGATGTTTCAAATAAACAGTATTTCAGTTTAACAGTTCATGAAAATTCAGAAAATTCCAGTTTTTGGTTTAATGCTGATCGAATCCTCCCTCCGTTACAGTAGGGGTTACACAGAAGAACCTTCCTTAATTTAATAATAATTTATCAATCTGATTATCATTTGCTAAACATATTAAACACTAGCACCAAAGTAGTTTAATTAAAGTTTCCCCAGATTCAGAGGCCTAGAAACCAGTTAGGAACTATTTGACAGCCACTGGTTGCTGGTTGGCGAGTGGTGCTTGGAGGTGGCTGACTGTCTCTTACAAATTAATTGTTAAAGCCCCAATCACACAGGCCCAGACACTGATCCGTGACTGTATTGGAAAGCACTGGTTGCTAGGGAAAAGCTTGTATTCTTCAACCAGTTGTTGGCTTTCGCTAGTGTGAAGATTGATTTCAAAGAGGTGGTACGCTGAAATATCTTTCTTGCAGCTCTTTTGGTGACTAGCAGACAGCCACGGCCATCAGTGGTTTGAATTAAAGACACTGAAAGTTTTCGTGGAAAAATGCAACAAAAACTTTTGAGGCTTTGAAAATCCAGGTCGATTGTTCAACAGTGTGAACAGTGTCAACCATACCTTACACCTGCACTGATACCCTGGTGTTTATTTTTCCTTTTAAGTAGGAGAGACAAAAAATGTTGTTGTAGCGTTTTTATAAGTGGATTATAAGTGGAAAGTTGACTAGTGAAACATCCATGACGCACACCAATATAACGAACAATACATGCACAACATGCCCTAAAACTGCAGCCTATTTACAGAGTAAGATGTGGACTTTCTCCCCACTTTTCCACTAATATATGTACCTGAAAATGTCATCCTACTTAAAATCATGAATAGTATGGTTTTTGGTCTTCTTTCCTGTAAAATATAGGCACTGTAAAATTTAATTGGTTCCCAGAACTTAAAACAATTATGGAAATTCGTTGCCACAAAAAAGTAAGTAAAGCTTACTTAAGATAAGGATAGTAAGGAAGGATAAGTAAGGGCAACTTACTCACTTGGTTACATGCTGTTTAAAATGACTTACAGTATAATTATTTATTCTTTCAAATAAAAATCTTGATTGATTATCCCCTTATTGTAATGTATGTATCGCTAACCCTTTCTAGGAAAAAGTACTTATATCTAAATATCAGATAAAATATATAGAAATTCCATTGTAGGGGAATTGCACCTTTAATCCGAGGACATATAATAAAGTGCCACCTTATTAAGTAGCTGTACACACTAAATCTTCATCTATGAATTTATTAGAAGTTAATAATGTGGAATTAAATAAAATGAACAACTCTGGCACTTCAAAGATTTTAATTGAATAGAGAGGCAGCGCATATTAGATAACACATTCATGCCAGAGGTAAATAGATGGCACTTGTAAGCACAAGCTTGTTTAGCACGACAGCTGTGTTGGATACATTACTGCATTAAATCAAACCCAATTACTGCTAGCTCATTGCCCCCGTGCCCCGAGAGGTATCTGATTCAAACGCAGAAGTATGCAGTTCTTCAGTGTTACTGTTAAGAGGAACAATCTTCTAATGTTCATCATAAAGACCAAAACAAAAATTGAGGTGACAGTCTGTTTTCAAAAGGCATGTTCTGGGTATGATCTATAAAATGCGCACTGAAGTCCCAATCGTTTAAGATATCAGCAGCTACTTAGTTTTTAGTGCTTTTGGGATTTGTGGGGTGTGCTGGAGGCTTGCTCTGCTGTGGCTCAGAGTGCTGATGTTTTTATGTGTTGCTGCTGTGGTTTTTGTCACTTTAGAGGGTCAACACATTGATATCCACTCCAACGCTTACATGCACTATGTTACGCTGATGGAGGAGGCTTTTTAGGGACAGCACTACAGGGAGTGGGTCTGAGTGGTAACCTCTGAAATGGAACAATGCGCGATCGCTAGTGTGTATGTGTGTGTACTCACAGCTGAGAGTATGCTCACAAAACCGAGGCTACACTGAATGACAGATGGATGGATGAGTAAACGATAGAAAGGGAGAAATGATATTTAGAGAGTGTGAATGTACAAAACAAAGAGAACAATAAGAGCAAATGGAAGGGAACTTCAGACTGTCAGAAAGCAAAGAGTGGCACACTCACTTTGCCTGAGCAAAGTGCCAAGCCACCAGTTTTTTCCAGCAAGACACACTGGAGGTGTCTGTCAGGTCAATTAGCACTACTGTGCTTACATTTTCCACCTGACTTCCTTCATTAGTGTTTTTGTCTGCAGCTTTGAGGCTGCTCAGTGTGTCTGCATGTTTAGTCATACTTCAACCCTTTCCCCCACCTCTCTCGGTGAAAACACAGTTTATAAATCTGCTGTGAATGTGTCAAACATTCAACTTAGAGGAGATCATAGTATTATTTTCCCCCCTCCAGGTAATTCCTTCTACTGACTTTGCGACCCCCTGACTAGTATTCAGAATTTGTACTTGCAAGGATCTGCAGTTAGTGTCTACATCAAGATTTAAACAAATGTGATACCTAAGTAGTATCTGCACATATAGGAAAGAAATTGAACAAAGCAAATGACTATGCTATGGTATCTATGTTTTATGGTGTTTGCACTATCATTCATAAAAAGCACAAACCCTAATCTAACCAAACAAACAGTACAGTTTCTCAAATAGACCCATGAGGCTCCTCGAAAAGTAACTCAGACGTAGCACAGAGTAGAAAGAAAAAGCAACAAAATCCAGGAAGCACAGGGAAGGAAAACAATACACAATACAACATGACAAATGAAAAATGTGATTGTTCATACAAGGACATGCTCAGGGTTAACAAAGAGAGTGGAAACAGCTGGGAGATAAGAAACAGGTGACGATAATCAAGACAAAGCGGGGGAAGGACATGAAATTAAACAACACACAAGAGACAACTCGCTATAAAATTAAAACAAGAAAAACATAACAAACACAGAAATGAGAACTTCACAGCAGGAAAATTCTTACAATTTAAATATGAAACAACTGAAAAAGGAATGAACAAAACTAATGACTGGAGAAACACAATGTAATGATTTTACAAAACAAGAAGTAACAGAATAAAGAGATACATACAAATTATCAATCCAAATGATTACCTAGAAAGAAAGACAAAGAAAGAAAGATCAAATTACAAAATATTATATATAGAGGAAACAGGCAAGGAATAAAGAAATAAAACACATGAAACTAAATAGCAATTCGAACTCATAACTAACCAAGAGCAAACTTAAACATGAATCATACAAAAAGACAACAGTAATTCTTGTCTCAATTGTCTTAAAACTCGACACCTACAGATCAAGACCCAGGGATCTCAACAACAGGAGCATATCCTAATCCCCGAATTGGCTGTTGGTGTTGTTGTTTTTTTTTTATCCAGACGTTTTACAGTCTACTGAAGCGTTAAGAAGAGGATGTGGCACTAATACCGCAGTAGGCAAACAGACATGTGTTATCCTACCAATACATAAAGATATTAAACCAATTTATAATATCTGCTCACAATGGGCGATGTTCCTCAAAATGAAATTGTTATATTTCAAGGAAATTTGCAAAGATGATATTTCTGACAATGTAGACAAGCTGCTATCATTGATTGCTGACTACCTAATTTGAAGTCTGAATCTATTGCCACACACTGCCTCAGAGTAGTAGCAGTGACACAATGTACTTCAAATGTAAGCACAAACATTGCCTGGGTATATTTTTCCCTGGAAAATGTAAGTGAAAGTATACAACTGCTTACCAGTAACAGTAACTTAACTTAGTTTGTAACTCTTCAGGAACCTCCACAATATTGTCACATAATAAAATTGAAACTGAAAAATATACATGTTGTATGTTGAGTTAAGACTTTTTTTGCTTGAAGCCCAGGAACTTTACTTCTGATTGCTCTTTCCATAGAATATACTAGCGAGTGCACACACTATTGAATCGATAGTATCTCCCCTTCATATGCAATCATAGCCTGTAATCATTGGTCTGTTTTTGCTTCAAGTGATGAAACAAGTTTGCCTGATGTTCCACCTTTTTGAGCAGACCTGCCCTACTTTCTGATCCAGCCTGCACACCTGCTTCCCATTTACTCGTCACTCCTCTGGATAAAAGGCCTGCTGAAACCTCAACTCTTTGCCAGATTGTTGTCATCCTTGTGGTGGTACTCAGGCTCTCTAACTAACTTGGTTGTTAGAGAGCATTTGTTTTGCAAGTACTTACTGTTACTTGACCTTGTTCTCTTATTTTCGCTTCTAGTTTTTCCTGGCTTTGGCTGGATCAAAGTTTTCCTGCAAACTAGAGAAATTCCTGAAGTTGGATTACCTGCAGACCAAAATCTGGCAATCACCCATCAATGCCCACCCTTGAAAACTTACCTACCTACTCTCAACCGCTTCAGTCATCCATAAAAATGTACCTACTTTATACTTACCCATATCCAAACAATATTGCTTGCTTTTGTTAATAAGAATAAAACTTGCATTAGTCTTCTGGGTCTTGCTGTTTAGTCTACTTTTTTTGGTGTGTGATTTTGACAGTTTGTTGTTTCCGCCTTTAACAGGTACAGCTTCCTGACATATTTTGCAAATTGTTGTTCTTTGTTGGGAGTCTGACCTCTTGTACCTCCCTTTTTACACAGTAAGTCCTCATCAGAGGCCGTCACACTGCTCTCCCTCTCAGACATGTCTGTGCTTGTCTCATTGACGTGTGTACTATGGGATATAATGATGTCCCTGAATGACACTGTTTTATTATGGGGAAAAAAAAATTGTAAAGTTCAGGTAGCATTGTGGATGTATGACACAGCCCTGATGTCCACCTGTTTATATTAGACTTTTTTTTTGGACTTTTTCTTCTCCCACCCCCATTCTCTGCGGCCTGCTGGAGCGGGAGGGCTAGGTGGAGTTGGCCGTCCGACTGCGGTCTGGAGTGTGGGGCCTCCCTGCTGCTACGGAGTCGGGGTGGTCTGCCTCTCCCCACCGCAGGGAAAAGGGTAACACCACCTGGGTCTGGGTGCAGTTCCCCCCTCCAGGAGCAAGGGTACCTAGACCCGGTTTGTAGAGTACGCTTGGGGAGTGTGATCGTGTGTACAGCGTCTCTTTATGTCTGTCTCCACGTTGGTTGAGTGTGGAGTGAGTGCATATGAGAGCATGAGGGGGGGAATGGATGTTTGTGTCTGTGTGTGCCTGTATGTCTGTGTCTATATGTCAGGTTGGGTGTCAGGCGCCACCTCTCTGGGGACACCTCAGGCCCTCCAAGGTTTGGAGGCCTATCTCCACCTACCACCACTTCCCCTGCCGGTGGCGGACTCCCTCAGGTGTCGGTGCGTTGGTGGTTCTTTGTGTCTGGGGGTGGGCGTCCAGGTACACACCGGCTCACTCCTTGGCGGCCGCTTATCGGGGCCTGGAGCCTGGGGCTCGCTCGGGCCCCTTCGGGGGTGGGGTGCCCCCGGCCTCTCGGCCTGGGGCTCGGTCACTCAGGCACAGCTGGGGGCCGGCGGAGCTCACGGGCGCGTCACTGCAACTCCCCCTGGCTTCTGCTCCGCGGCTGCTGAGTGAGCCCTCATCTGGGACTCTCCTCAGCTCTTACTGGGACAGTGGCGCGGCTGCCCCTCTGTTGGTCTTCCATGGTTTCTTGTGTTCTGGGTGCCTCTGGATGTCTGGAGTTTTGATCTCCTCCATACCTGCTTCACACCCTGGAGGACGGGGCTGTGGCCCCCCCACACTCCCTAGCAGATCGTTACATGGAGAAACCTTTGGAATACAAGCGCGCTGATCCACACAGGTATGCACACGGGTGTTCACTGCTCGTAGACCCAAATTACACCTTTCTTGGCTGCTACTTCGAAGCACATCTGTCCTGCGTGCTGCACAACAACATTGAATATTTAGTATTTACTGCTGTTTACACTTAGCTAGATTAATGCGATGGTGTTGTGTTTAGTATGTTGCTTTGTTTTTTGTTTTTTTTGTCTTTTTTTGCTTGTTTTCTATTCTTCTCTCAACAGGTGATCCAGGAGATTTTTATTTTTTTTTCTCCCCCCTTTTCTCACTGTCCCTCTCCCCTTCTGTTTTTCCTTTCCTTCCTCTTTCTTTCTCCCTTTCCTATCCCTCACTCATGTCTGTCCCGTCTGTAACATCTGAAAATAAAATATAATAAATAATAAAAAC
Organism: Mchenga conophoros; assembly: GCF_057382185.1. NCBI lineage: Eukaryota > Metazoa > Chordata > Actinopteri > Cichliformes > Cichlidae > Mchenga > Mchenga conophoros. Next base: position 34,349,517 of record NC_140542.1, read on the forward strand.
AAAGATCGACCAAATGGACCAATACGGCAATGCCACGATGATCCATTTGGCAAAGTAAATCCATTGGGTATCCTTGTTGGTCTTCAGACAACAATTCTGATGGCTAAAGAACCAAATGGGACAGGCGAAAAAAAAAAAAAAAAAAAAAAGACTTTTTTTTTGGTCCCGTGTGCACTTTGCAGTTGCACTTTGCTCTTGGCATTCTATCCAAATAGCAAGTATACATTAAAACTAGAGATGGCACGATACCACTTTTTTATGTCCGATACCGATACCGATATCATAAATTTGGATATCTGCCGATACCGATATGAATCCGATATAGTGTTTTTTAATCAACAAAACTGTTTTTTAAAATATCTTGCTGCATTTTGCAAGTCTGCAAGTTCATACTCAAGTTTAAAACAACAACTACACTAAAGCTATTCTGTTATACCTGTATACAAAAAAAATATTTCATAGTTCAGCAATACTGATCAATCTAATAAACTTAGACCTACACCATCCTCCCTATTCTGGTATTTTAAAGAGTACTTAGCGTAAATATTAAGCAACCTAACTAATAGGGTTCCAACTCCCAGCAACAACAAAAATAAAAAAATAAAAAAATAGGGAACCACCCCTCACGCTCCACCTCATGATGCTTAATCAACGTAATCAACCTTAATTTGATGCAGTGTGAAAAAAAATGCACAGAAATCAATTATTTTTCAAGAAATATTAAATAGATTCAACATCTTTCTTCAACAAAATTGCAGACTGCACAGATGGTACCTTCCCAAAGGAAAATGTACTATAGCTTACTAGGGTATATATATTAGACTTAATAGTCACTATATACAGTAATTGACTTCTATTCATTTTACATCAAATTAAAACTTTGGGTGTCAGATAATTATTTATTAAAAGCTAGACATTTTAAATGAGAATAAGAAAGAAAAGTATGTCTTTGTGCCCCCTTTTCCAAGTTAATGCCCTATCGGCCCCCCTGGCTAAACTTTGCTAGATCCGCCCCTGCACAGTTACCAGCCGTCAGCTACTAGAAAAAGATCCTGGAGTAGAAAGTAATATTAAATAAATTCTAACAACAGCTGATCAAGCTTAAACGTGCTGCTGTTGTTCAGCCGCTGGTTTCCTCTTTCTGGCGCAAAGTGGACCAAAAACAAACAAGAGAGACTCACGACAGAAAAGCCGATCAGCTGATCATTAGCAGTTTCACGATTGAAGTAGCAGCCGGAGAGCGAGAGGCAGTCGCTCGTTAAGCTTAACGTGGGAATGCTTTACAAACATTCAGAGATGGACTTACACACTTGCTTTACTTCTCTCGGGGATAACTTTGTCGGAGATGAAATGCCAGGTTGCTAGCGAAGCTCCACATGCTATCCAGACCACTGACAGGTCCCGCATGCCACAGCTGCTCTATCACGTGATGCATACTGCTCCGACGTTCTGAGGCGAGTTACGGCGTGTTGCAAGTTTTGTGAGGTGCTTTCGTGATATTTAATGGATCGGATTACATTTTTTATTTTTCTCCGATATCCGATCCAGTAATTTAGGTCAGTATCGGACCGATACCGATACGTAATATCGGATCGGTCCATCTCTAATTAAAACACTTTAGCAACATCATAATGAATAGAAAGACTTAAGGATTGGGATAGAACTATAGTGCTATCTTTGTAATCAATAATCAAGTGCATATGAGGAAATTGCTATATAATGGGGATATTGTCTGAGTGGGGAAAATCAGAAAAAATCTGTAAAACCAACAGCATATTTAGTTATGGTCTATAGTTTTATTGATCCTCTCTGTGTGAGTTGCTGAATGATCCTGGATCATCCCCAAAGGTCCACTTATGCATAATTTAAATTCATACAGCGTCCATGACATGCCCTGTCATGCGAGATGGGGGGGGGGGGGCGCAATATGCTCTGAGAGTTAATATTCCCTATTGGTATCCCCAATGTCCAGTCCCACAGTCTATACTGACTCAATATCCGAGAGGCACAATTACAGCATAAAATGCTTAGTCATTTGAGATCTTCAAGGATTCCTGAAAATAACAGTGTGTTTTGATGTGTCGGACTTTGAACACACATGGGCGGCTGTTTTATGAGGGCCAGGAGATGAAAGACAACGAGGTCTGAATGTGTGATAGGAAGGCAGGGCAGTGATTCCCTTTCAGGTTTGTTTCAGGCCACCTGCTGGGTCCTCCAAACAAAGCCCCACATGGCAGATCAAAGCACGTCACCATCGCTTTGTTTTGTTGAGGTTTCACACAATTAGCAGTTTATTTATGGGCGAGGAATCCATGTGGCAATATTAGCAGCTAACTGACTTGAGCCAGTGTCAGAAGTCTTTTTGTATGAGACAGCTGCGTATTCATTAAAGACTGATTACTGGGTAAGTAAACCAAATCGCAACGTGAAAAAGCTTTTAGGTTTTATTCTCATATGGCGTTGGTCATCTTTAGAAATATGTAACTAGGTATCTAAGGGACAATATGTTTAAACCTTACAATAAATATGGTATCAGGATAAAAATTGGACAAAGCAATAGTTTTCCAAGAGCTCTATCCATTTGTCTTCTGGTTCTCTTGGATTGCTTTAAGGCTTTACAACCTTAACTGAGCGAATAAATAGCCGTCACACTCCCCAAATAGTGTGATCGCCTGTCACAGCCCTTCACATCCATTTGCTTTATTGGACGTGGCTCACGCCTCCAGATATTTATATCTTTTTACAGTCATGTACTGTAGTGGCTAACAAAAACAAAAAAAAACAAAAAAAGGAAAGAAAGCAGTGAAGGAGAAAGAGGAGACAGGAAGGCTAGGCAGGCAGCTAGACAAGTAATGGTGTGAAATAAAGAGGAGAGATGTGTGGAGCTTTGGCTGGGGACAGCCTCCAGATCCATCTTGCCCTGCTTAAAACCCTAGCGCCTGGGTAATGGCTGCGCGGCAGGTGCTTTCAGAGGTTACGGCACAGGAGATGAGGGATCTAGGAGTAGAGAGGCCAAACTGAGAGGTGATTTCCCCAGCAGAGGCCTCTTCATTTTGGGGGGGAGAGGAGATGTCGGCATTGCTACTGCTGTTGGAGCCTGGAGGAAAACAAGCAAATTGCTCCCCACAGGAACAGGGCACCGGCAACAAACTGCATCTGAGATGATATAGGGTGTTACCTGCTCCATGGCCCTCTGTTGTTTTCATGTATCTCTGCACACATGAAACATTAATTTGATATATAAATGGTTCTATCTACTCTTTTCTTAACCATCCATTTATCCATACATGCATGCGCTATGAAGGAAAAAATAGATCTCCAACTGGCGTATATAATACACACAACAAAAGATATATAGTTGTATAAAAAAGCAACTGCATCCCACAGCGCCAACTTATTTAATGAGGTCACCGTGTTGACTAGAATAGATGGAGTCCCAGGCACATGGTAAATGATACAGCCAAATGCATGAGTGTGTGTGTGTGTGTCTATGTGTGTGCGTGGTTGTAATTCCTCTTCTGGTGTTTGTGTGGAAAAAATTACTGATTCCTTTGCTTTAGGTCAAAAGGCAGTTGTTTCGAGCATAAAAGCCAACCTTTACAGAATGTCTGAGGTGTGGCATGACAAAGGCATTGGTTCTACATTTAATTCAGAGGTTGTACACTGGAAGAAGACGAGGTCCGCCATTAAAGCTGTCATCTTGCATTGTGAACAAAGCAGGTAAACCTCTGTGAGCAGAACAAATGCAACACTGGATTCGCCCCTGCTTCACTGATAGGAGGACGTACCGCTGCTGCAAAGCTGCAAAGCTGTTAAGTCCACTCAAGGTTTATCCCTTTCAGTGGTAAATAATATCTTCAGCTTCTCAACAGCAAGAACCCCTTGCTGAATCTCGCTCAGTGCATTTACCTGAATCAGCTCTAGCCATCTTGCATTTGTTAAAGGCTCTTTGGCACCCCTCGAGTATGGTTGAAGGTAATTGAATTGAGCTCATTCTTTGTGCTGATTTCTTATGTTACCGAAAGGGACTTGGGGAGGAAAGGCATTCTCAGAATGAGGCTTTTTTTTTTTTAAATTAATGCAAAGGCTATTCATGAAAGGGATTATGAAAGTCATATGCAAAGCTGAAAGGGGAGAGAAAAGGCAGCAGGAGGCACTAGGATCATATTTTCTGTAGAGATCTGTAGCCTGTCCATGAGTTTCATGCTCCCTCACTGCTATGGGGAAGAATGTTTCCCCCTGATATGAGCATTTATCCGGTTTTAGAATTAAGCTTGCTACTGTTATAATAACCTCTTTTAAATCTGCTCTAAATTGTTTCTCAATGAAACAGGCAGTACCAAATCCATAACAATCATGTCTTCTTTTCACGTTAATGAAAAATGTCATTAATGAGTAGAAGAAGAAACAAGAAAGGACATGAAGAAATTTTTTGCTGTTTTGAATTCTGTTGTTTATTAACATGCAGATGCAACAGCTGTGTGAGAGTACTACTGTTTACAGTTACTGCACCATAGTGTCCTTTTGAATCTAGTTACTTTACTCCTCAGTGACCTGCAGAGCCGAGTAAAGCAGAGGAGCTGGAAAAGGGAGTTGGCATGTTGATGATTTTCGCTGTCCATTTCCTCACTACATTAGATGTCAAAGGGGCAGAAAAGATCTTCCTATCAGTCCTCACAGCCTGTTCTTTTGCCCAAGGCGTCAAACGCTGCCCGTCACTGACATCTCACAGTAGACACAAGGTGTCTAGTGGTGGTTGTGGCTCACTGCAATATGGAAGAAGTAACAGAGGTCTGTCAATCCTACAGATATACATATAAAATCCAAATTAGGAATTAAGAAATATGTAAAGTTAAGAATTTTGGGGGGGCAGACAAGCACCACCTAGTTCAGCTGACTGCCTCCCATCCGATTAGCCGCTAGTGGGAATTTTAAACTGAAATCTGTGTAGCTTACACAGAGCCCAGCTCAAAGTTCTGAACCTTCAGCCATCTTTAATTGATGTCGATGTACCAGAGGGGCATTTGTGGATTAAATGAATCCACTGAAAATGAGAATTAGAATTTTAAACTGTGAAACCCAGTGTAAGAATCAGCAAAACACTCGTGAGCCTTGGGCCTCTCTTAAATGTGTGAAATGAATATTATATAAAGGCATAAAATATCCCTATTAGAGCAATATGAAATTGAATTGCTAATAGAGACAGTAATAGATTTAAAGAGTCACCAGGGAGATCCATGTTTTCTGTGACATGTGTGGAAATGCACCAGAACACAGAGCAGAAGTCTTTAATAGCAATACTGACGGCTTCTACTAATTCAGTAGAATTTTAGTAAAAAAAAAAAAAAAGCTCCCCAAAAGAGGCCAGCTCAGTGCTCATTTCCAAACAGCCACAGCATTTTGACACGCTCCTCAGAAACTGTTGACATTTTCTAAATTAAAATCATCTCCCTCTTTTCCTTCGTGTGAAGTAATACTTCATTAGTGATGATTGTTCATCCATGCCATGAATACAAAGGCTTATTTCTTGAGAAATGACAAAGGACCTCTTTTGCCTCAGAACCACCCAAGATAAAAGTGTAAACCCTTTGACGAGTTAATGAATTGAGTACAGATAAAATCGACTTTGGGTGTGTACTCACACAGCTAATGAAATTCAATTTAAAAAAAGCCCCCGTAAGAGGTGAAAACTTACAGTGTGATTGAGATTTTTTAAAGGTTTTAATCAACAAAAAACAAAACAAAAAAACAGACCATTAAGTCATTAATCTGTGTTTAACAATCTTGGGATTTTCTTCATACGTCTGTAAATTTTTAATAGATTGCACCCCAACAAGTCTATTTTTAACAAGAGACCTCATCACGGTGTCACACGATGAGCTTGAAGGCTTAACGTAAAGGCCGATGTTGTTGTTGTTGAACGGAGTTGACACCTATCTGGATCGGTCATGGCTATGTTGTTTGTCTTCTGCCAGGAGACTTTTAATGCTTGTACTGAAACAGTAAAAAGGACATATTGACTGCAACTGCTGACACTGTGCACACAGCAATTGCCAATATTTCACCCGCCTGAGACATTATAGTCGTTGTGCAGTGGAGGTGGTTGCTGCAGCCTTGCTTTGACAGTCTTGAGTGACATTGGCAATGTGTGCTTACACACAGGCTCAAGGCAGATGGACACAGACTGACAGAGAGATGGAGGCTGAGGGAACGACAGAAAGAGAGAGAAAAGCAGCCAAGGGTAAATTCAGCATCATGGGCAGCTACCATCAGACAGCTCTCCAGGCAGCATTTGTTTGCTTTTATCTCCAAGATGAATCACTTATAGCTGACAAAGCCAGCGTTGGATAAGCACACTGGTTTGAAATGTCACTGTAATAGGAAAGCCCACAAAAGTACACCTTTCCAAGTCAGCTCCTTTCTTTGGTTTTATTTCTAAGTCTTTGCCAACTTTCTGAGCTAATGTGTCTCACCACTGTATACTTGCAGAAATGAGCTCTGCGCTGCATGAAACGTAGCAGTTCTCTGGTGGTATTGCAGGTGTTAACATCAAGCAGCATTAAGGTTTTATACATGCATTGTGGACCACACAAGCCGAACTTTACACTGTTTGCATGTCTAGCATTTCCATTGATGCCCTAGAGTGAGATTCCGTATCAGACCTGACATGTTGTTGTTATTATTAACAAAGCATTGCTTTGTTCTTTTTAAATGTTCTTTAATTAGTTTGTAGTGCAGGAAAAAGCAGATGATAAAAATGTTAGCATGACAGATGTTTAGATTGATTACATAAACATCATGTAGGAGCAGATAATGGATAATAGATATTGGTTTAGATGTAATTGGACATGAATAACTTGAAATTACTATATAATATACTACAGTATATTTCTAACTAGGAAGCTAATTTTCTTCCTCTGCACAATACATTGCTTAAACATAGAAATGTAAAAGTGAGGTCAGAGGTCAAATGTGACCTGATTTTTGGATGCAAAACACAAAGGCAGTAGAATTTTAAGCATAGTTTTAAAGATAAAAGACATTTTACGAAAGTTTGACCTTGAAGAAGAGGTCAGAGGTCCAAACTAATGTGATATGTAGAATTCCCATATATCATTTCCTATATAACTATATTGTCAATACAAACAATGGGAATAAGAAACATAGCTTTAAATAGTTACATAGAGCATAATTATTACTTTAACTTTCAGATCAATTTACTAATTCTGAAGGGAAGGTCAGAGGTCAAAAGCTTTATCTTTTTTTTTTTTTTGACAAATTAATAAATAAGTTGATCTTGAAGACCTTGGTGGATGTAAGCCAAATTTTAATGGATTGTTAACATGACACTTCTACAGCTCTACAGTTTTACTGTTGAGCTTTTATACTTTTCATGTTGCAGGGAAATAAGCACAGGTGTTACTAACAACATTAATGAGAGTTTTGTCATATTAACATGCAGAGAGCTTGAATGACTGTCATAAGTAACACCTGTTTACTTACTATTTCAAGTCAAAATGACTGCTGCGAAAGAGCTTTATTGGCAAAGAGCTCAGCAGACATTCCTATATGAATGCCACTTTCTGAAAATATATCCATCACATGCGTGGCTGTTTCCATACTTTTAAACTTCTTTAATAACTACAATAATTCTGTTCCATACAACCTACTTTACAAAAAATTGAGGCCAGTGTGTAAAATGTAAATGGGGGTAAAAAAAAAAGAGTGTGACAGTTGTGGACTGCAGACAGGCCAGTTTAGCACTGACACTGTTTTTCTTAGGAGCGATGCTGTTGTAATACATGCAGCATGTGGTCAGTGAGCCAAGAAAAAAATTTCATATTATAATTGGCCAGACAACAGGACTGTTTTCCCACTTTGCCTCAGTCCATTTTAAATCAGCTCTGGTATTTCTGGATGATGTTTATAGATGTTTTTTTTCTTTCTTTGCATGGTAGAGTTTAAAATTGCATTTGCACATGGAGACTTTGCTCAGTTATACTAATTTTCACAAGTATTTTTGAGCCTATCATCTAGTACCTGTTCATTTGACTATTAAGCTCACAGTACTGGTGAAAGGCTTTGTCCCATGCATACAGAGATTTCTCTGGGACTTAGAACACATCATACTTTATTAAACTCTTATATGTGACATAGTGAACTGCTAACCACTTGCAATGCTACTGCCACAGAAGAAGAGGTGTGATTTTCTTCCCTCTGCCTTTTGCTCTCCTAGCATTTGATCCATAAGACCACTCAGTCTGTAATCAGAGCTTTCAAATTTGACCTTGACTTAAATCCATCACATGGGCAGTTGTTGGTGAAAACGGGGGCCAAAAGCAGCCTCTAAAATCAAATGATCAGCTCGTCCATGTGTTCACGGAGGAGGGGGATAATTCTCTGCACTCGGGGCAATTAGAATTACAAGCTAGTTCCATTTGCACCATCCCCGCACCTATAAAAGCATGTATGGCACCAGCAAAGCTAACGAGGGGTAATTATCATAAGTGTGTGGAACCCAAGCCCCATTCAGAGGAGATTATAACCTTCTCCATCCACCCCTTTCCCTCCACCCTTTCGCAATCTCTCTCTCTCCCTCTTTTTGTGAATCACTTTTAACCTGCAATCCAAACAGCTTTGACAGGGATTATGGAGTTTTGATGAGAGACAGAGAAAGGCTGGGAGAAAGTGAGTTTGGGGTAATGAAGCAGCAATGTCAAGGAATGATTTATGAGCGGTTCTCTTTCCTCCACTGTGATGTAGTCAGTTCAAATATCACATTTCAGAAAAATTCAATTCTGACCACGCACAAAGTGATCAGTGTACCATTTCAAGAAATTGAATCGCATTGTTTGTTTAATATACTATTCCAAGCCTCTCGGTGATATGTCAGCAATATTTTCACATAACAGCAGAACATTGCACATAGAGGAGAATATTTGAAGAAGACTGTAAAGCTTGAAGATGAAGCATTTAGTCGATTTACAAGTTTTTCTTTCTATAATATTCTGGGAGAAGTGTGGTGTGCCAGTTAGATTTTAGACAGCTGAGTCACAGGCAAAAAGCCCAGGGTTGCTGAGCTAATGAGCAGTTTACAGACACTATGAGCAGCTGCACAGGGTGCAGACTATATCTTGTTTAAAGCAAATCAGTGTGTAATATTCTAGACTAAAAAATAACAAAGCACTACATAGTAAATAAAAGCTAAAATAGCATCTTATAAATGTTTTTTCATTTTGCATTAGAATGAAAAGTGGTCGGTAGGTCATTCTTACCACCTTTATGAGATGATTGCAGCATTTTCCCTCCCACTGCATATTTACATCTTAGACGCTAAGCTGACATTTTTAGCCTTTGGTACTTTGTAATGAGTGAGCAGGTAGGAGGTCCTTTGATAAGTCAATAAAGGATGGCTTGTGGACATAGACACAGAATGAAAATCTATTGTGTAACTTTGTAGTTATTGGACAGTTAATGGTAAATACAATAAAATAAAATAAAGATAAGTATCACAGAATTTCTTTCACCAGCCCAGTGTTCAAGAAAAGACAACATAAAAAATGTCGAATTAAAAAAAACAAAAGTCCAAATTTATTGTCCAAAAATCTATTGTTGTTGTTGAGATAACGCAATTAACGTAACTTTTACTTAAACACATTTTTAAAAAGTGTTTTAAGCAAAAAGATTATCCAAGATCTCCTTATCCATGAAGTACAGAACTAGGGGATCACCTAGCTAAATACACCTACCAACAACTCAAAATCTCACTTGTTAACCGCGTTATATAGTTTGTTTAATGTGTACTCTATGTAAAATAAAAAGAAATATGATTTTAGGGTGAAATAACACAAGGTACAGATTAAACTAATCTAATACAACACGCTAAATAGCAAGCTATTTTTTTTTTTTAGCCTTTTAATGTTTATGCCAAGCTAATACACCTGTCTCCAGACATTGGCTAGGTACTTAACACACGAGTATTTATTATGAAAGTAGCATTGATCTCATCTTAGATTTTGATAGTAAATAATTTAAAATTTCAAAAATGTGTTACTTAAACTTGATAGCAATGCATGCTAACTGGCATGTTTTTTTCCCCCCTTAGACTTTGTTTAGAATAGTCTGGCGTTATGGAGTGCTTATAAATATAGGTTGATAGCAGCAAATTTTATTATCCTTAAAACATTCAACTGGCCGAATTATTAAATCTGTGTATGGGGGTGGCACAGAGGGACAAAGAAAAAGCTAGGGAGAGCTCACAGGATGCCAGAATATTTAAACAGAAATAAAATCAGTGCAGAAAATTGGACAATGACTGTATTTACAGGCTGCACTCACATGTCCTATTAAACATTTGTTTCATGAAATGTGGTGCTGCGAAAGAGTTTAAATATAATTTTGTATAAATAATCCACAAAGTGAAAAATGTAAGTAAAAGTTGTAATCGTTCTTTAATAGAAATATCAGATAATTAAAATGTATTTAAAATGCCTCAAGTAAGTATACCCATCCATCCATCCATTCGCTTCCGCTTATCCTTTTCAGGGTCGCGGGGGGCGCTGGAGCCTATCCCAGCTGTCATAGGGCGAGAGGCAGGGTACACCCTGGACAGGTCGCCAGTCTGTCGCAGGGCCAACACACAGGGACAGACAACCATTCGCACTCACATTCATTCGCACATTCACACCTAGTGACAATTTGGATTTTCCAATTAACCTATCCCCACAAGCTGCATGTCTTTGGACGGTGGGAGGAAGCCGGAGTACCCGGAGGGAACCCACGCAAACACGGGGAGAACATGCAAACTCCACACAGAAAGACCCCGGCCTGGTGTTGGAATTGAACTCAGGACCTTCTTGCTGTGCGGCAACAGTGCTATCCACCGTGCCACCGTGCTGTAAGTATACCCATTATGTAGAATTGCACTTTTCAGCATTCAGTACTTTAGATCATAATTATTGATCCACTGATGTATACAGCTCTTTAATGTTCCAGATGTTGAGGACTTTTATTTTATTAAATAAACATTGCTGGTAACTTGATCCTGATTATTTATTATTATTCATTGATTTTAGTGACAAGAAATGTTTTAATCGTACTATTATGAAAACATGCTTCACATGTCTGTGAAAGATCTCAGTCAGACGTAAAGATGCTTCAGTCTTTGCATCAGATTAAAATTGCTCGTCCCTATTTACCTGAATTCAGCACATCCCTCAGAAAAAAATTAAGAATATAAATAAAAAATTGTATCATAACCAAAATTAAATCAACAACTTTTATGTCTACATTTTGCTACATTCCTGGTAATTAAAACATCTTAACAGAGAAATATGGTGTGCATTCAACAGACCTAAGTGGATCTCCTCAAAGCAAAATCTAAATGCTTTCACTCTATTCATTCCACCTGAATGTGATGAATGTGACTGAAACTCAAAGCAAAGTACTTGACTGCCGTGAGCAGTGTTGCCAACTCCTCAGTAAGGAAAATCGCTATTGGTTGTCCTAAAAGTCACTAGAAGTCGCTAAATGCCGTCATCGCCTAATTTACATAATTGGTCATGCTAATCTAATTGTAACCTATTTTGTTGGAGAGAGAAATAACATGGAAGAGACATAAAGTGAGTAAAAAACGTCATAAATGCTACAAATTAAATTTCTTTTAGCAATTATTGTTTTTTAACACTAGCATCCCCCAGGCTTCTACCTTTCTACCTATAAAACCCGAGAGCAGCCAAATGGCTGGTAGGCTTTTAGCTAGGCTTTAGCTTCAGCCAAGTGGAAGCTAAATTGGCTAGTCATTCATATGTAAATTGGGTCGTTATCTGAGAATTCTGGAGGGAGGGGAGTGGGGGTGTGTGATTGAGGGCGTGGGGGAGCTGCTAAAAGCTGTGCACTTCCTTTTGTGTTTCATCTTGATGCATTCTCAATCATCCAGGGAAATAAATCTCCAAAAGTCACCAACTTGGAGTGTTTCAGTTTGCCATCTTAGGGAGAAATCAACACACATGGGTGTATGTCCTTTGTTGCTGAGATTTATTGATAAAAACAGTACAAAAAACCAACCATTTGTACACATATTTACAAATAATAATAAAAAGTGAGTGAGTACAATTCAACATTTTCAGCAATCACTCACAATCCTGGCACTGCCATGGTATCTGTAGTCTGCATTTACCACATGTGTATCTTTTGCAGTGAACACATCGCACAGTGGCATGATTGTTCTTGCAGTTGTGTTTGACCTGACACGTGGCTCTTTTTCCAGGGCTAGGTGTGGAGGGTTGTGTCCGAAGCAACTGTTCTTTTCTTGCCTTCTTCCCAGCTACATGAGAGCGAGCCAACTCTGTTGCAAGCGCCACCAGGAAGTCCACCCGTCTTTCCTTCGTCCCGGTGCATGCTTGATACAGCACATGTGCATTCAGTGCTGCCATGTCAATCATGTTATAAAACACGGCGACTGGCCAGCGCCGTGTTCCTTTGCGGACAGTGTACTCCCGAACCATCTGGTCCATCACATCCACGCCACACTTTGTTTTGTTGTAAAGGGAGACAGTGTTTGGCTTCCTTTTGGTGGTGTTATCAGTCTGAACCACGCTGTGCATGCTGCTAAGAATATAGACTGTCTTCTTCCGTTTGGCCGCATACGCCGTCAGCGTGGCAGCAGAGGTTGAAAACACCTAAGAAATAAGATAAATTGTTATTTCCATAGCCCTTTTACACACAATGAAACACATAAACATAGAACCACAAAAGACCTGTAACATACCTGAGTGGTGAATTCATTGCGATCTGTCTGTCTAGTGGATTGAGGAATTTCCCTGCGAATCCTGTTGACTGTGCCGAGGATGGTGGTTTTCCGTCTAAGAAGTTTTTGTGCAAGTGAAAGCGATGTGAAAAAATTGTCCGTGGTAACATTTCTGCCCTTGTCTAGGAATGGTTCCATCAGCCTCATTACTACATTTTCAGAAAGTCTCTCCCCAGTGGGACGATTGGGGTCCTTGCCAAGATATGGGAAGACATTGCAAATGTACTTGGATTTTAGGTCGCAAGCCACCCAAAACTTGATCCCAAACTTGTCAGGTTTACTTGCAATATACTGCAGGAAACAGCACCGAGTCTTTGATGGGAAAAGCTGTTCATCAACGGTGATATGTAGACCAGGGTTGTAGCACGTGATGCAGTTGGTGACAAATGATCCCCACACACTGGAAATTGCAGCGAACTTATCAGTCTTTGCTCGATCACTGCGGGTGGACTTGTCATCAAAGCGTAGGTGTTGCATGATGTCTTGGAAGCGGTTTCGTGCCATAGTTCCAATTATCTGTGGGTTTCCCAGGTTTGCCCACCAGCAGTCATTTAGAGATGGAACCCTGTTAATCCCCCGCAAGATGACAATTGCAATAAATGCCATTAGTTCAGGGAGGTCCATGAACCAATGAACATGCTCCATGCACCACTCAGCAGGCCATTTGTAAATATGTGTACAAATGGTTGGTTTTTTGTACTGTTTTTATCAATAAATCTCAGCAACAAAGGACATACACCCATGTGTGTTGATTTCTCCCTAAGATGGCAAACTGAAACACTCCAAGTTGGTGACTTTTGGAGATTTATTTCCCTGGATGATTGAGAATGCATCAAGATGAAACACAAAAGGAAGTGCACAGCTTTTAGCAGCTCCCCCACGCCCTCAATCACACACCCCCACTCCCCTCCCTCCAGAATTCTCAGATAACGACCCAATTTACACATGAATGACTAGCCAATTTAGCTTCCACTTGGCTGAAGCTAAAGCCTAGCTAAAAGCCATTTGGCTGCTCTCCGGGTTTTAAAGGTAGAAAATGCCAAATGGCGATCTGTGGGGGTTTAAGTTTAATGTCACAATTCCAACCCTGCTCCTTTAACCCGGGCTTGGACCGGCAAAAGTGACCCGAAATAGGCACTCTGGTGGAGTTACTTTGTGTGTGTGTGCGCTTATAAGTAGTTTTAAACCTTGTGATCCACAAAACAGCATAAGAGTAAAAGAGTAAAAGAAGAACTGACTGCGTTACAGCACCCGCTGCTTGTTGAGAGTAAAAGCGATACGCGCTTTCACGTTGTTGTTTTTTTTTTTCTTTTTCAGACCCCTGGGTCTGAAAACTCGCTAAATATAGTGACAAAGTCGCTAAGTTGGCAACACTGGCCGTGAGTTCCCTCTCTATTTCCCTGCACGGTTTTGCATGCAGGCAAGTATTGCCATATTAGGGACATCATGTCTTTTGTCCAGTAAGTTGACCATTTTCACAAAACCTTGTTTATTGGACACATATTTAGCCAAATGCAATGTGACTCTGTTGATGATTTCATTGTATCTTTGTGACCTGGATGGATGCACAGACGCACTGTGCAGGCTCATTTTTATGGACGTCTGAGCAGATGTTGGACAATTCACATTAGCAACAGTTGGATTGCTCTTCTTGGCCTTCATGTATTATTATGCTGCCGTCTGTGGTGTGTTTTCAGGTGGTTGAATAAGTTGTGTTGATTTGTGGTGCAGACACAATTCTACAGCACTCACATGATTTGATCTTGGTTAACATCACTTGCCCTAAAATAAAAGTAGTTCCAAACAGCAGATGATAATCCACTTCAGGACAAGTTCTGTCTGTGTGTGTCTGTCTGTCTATAAAGCTGTACTTCGGTATTCAAGTAAATGTACTCAGTCACATTCTATAACTATGATTTTATCCAATAGTATTGGGCATCCAGAATGCTTTCTATCTCATAGCCATTTAAACTGTTGCTCCATACTAAGCACAGCATATTGAGCATATTGTGGTTTTCCATTTGCCTTTATTACCATCAACTTTCCAGGCAATCACAGTGCCCTATCTTGCCTAGAACCATGAAGGATAACTATGAGTAGTGCATGGCTTTCTATTTGCCTTGATGTACAGATGATTTGTTAAATCCTTGACAGGCATCTGGTTTTCCTTGTGTTTCCCAATCAAAATGTATCACCTCATTTGACTATATACTGTTATGACAGAGCAATAGACAGCTACAAACACACGGCTCTCCAAGTCCCAGACTGACTAGACTATTACCATCTGTCTTTGTAAAGTGACTGGCCTTATTCATAAAGGCCTTGGATGAGAGTGCATTGTGTAGTGGGAGGGACAGAGGCGGCTTTTGAACGAAGTCTTGATCATCACAAATGCACATCAACAGACATTTGTTGTGGAGGAGCTGCTTTGTATGCAGGGACCAACTTCAGTGGTAATCAGGAAGAACAAACTTAACCAAGCTTTTAATTGTTGTTTGTGTAACTGTCTGATCCCATTTAAATCACACTGCGGGATCTGCACAACATAAAGGCTTATAAGTGGCATAATAAGGGATTTTGCAGAATATCCTCTCAAAATGGAATTGGAGGTTTCCGTAAGAACAAAATGAACAAAGCAATTAAGACATAATCATTATAAACACTGGGAAGCGTTTGCTATTGAGCTAGCAAAAAGTTTACAGAGCAAATACAGAGTACACCTAAAGTGGTTCTGCCTTCCCTCTACAGCTACCAATGAAATTCCTCTAACCCCCTGTGGCTGTTCCACACTGTAATGGAGTGCAGTTTTTTGCACCTTGTAATGGGGGTAATAATGAGTAGAACAGCAGAACTCAGCCAGTTCAATTCCATTTTTAAGAAATGCCGGTTACTTACGTCAGGCTTATAGTATATTATCAATCTGCTACACTGCACCCATTATGAACTAAATGATTGGATACAGCGAAAATATTTGCAAAAAATGTAAACATTTAAAAAAAGTATCAGTTCGTGGTTCAGTGTTTTTGTATTGCACGAATTTCACTGAAATCTTCTACATACTGAGAGCTAAGCAAAGTAGACAGTACTCATCTGGTGTCACACTTCCCTCCACCTGAGGAATGTATATTCAACATTCCCACTGAGCTCTAAAGGATTTTTTTTCACCTCTTTAGCTTCTAAATGCTGCACTTTGTTTGCCAGGTTGCTAGTCACCTTGTCTGTGTGCTTTTTATTAATGAGCTTATGATGTGTGATCGTCTTGTCAGAGCTTATTACCCTTATTGCAGGAAACAAGTTTATAATCATTGTGCCAATGAAATAAGCTGAAATATAAAGTTAGTTTTGTAGTCTTGTCTCTTAACAACATCACAGTAGATTTTAAATCAATCAAGATGTGACTGAAGTACATACTTTCATCTTTAATTCAAGGGATTTAACAAAACTATTTAGGAATTAAAGCCATTGTTAGAATCCCTACCCATTTACCAAGAAGTTTTGGATAGGCTGCAAACATAAATCAAT
Source organism: Mchenga conophoros (assembly GCF_057382185.1). Taxonomy (NCBI): domain Eukaryota; kingdom Metazoa; phylum Chordata; class Actinopteri; order Cichliformes; family Cichlidae; genus Mchenga; species Mchenga conophoros. Next base: position 34,365,847 of record NC_140542.1, read on the forward strand.
GAACTGAGTGCAATAAAAATAATATAATTAAGTTGTGCATCTGACTGAGGACTCTGCACTCTCATATGATTGCCAGCCGTTAGACGGAAACAAGCTAAAAACAGGGCAAGTCAAATTTAAGGAGGTCAAGTTTGAGAAAATTTCCTCAGGGATCCAACCTTCTGCATTTCATATATATATATATATATACCGTTACTGGATACAGAAGCCCCATGCAGGAATCAAACTTGCGATCCTCTGTTCCAAAGGCGTGAAGTCTAACCACTACCCTATTGGAGGCCAGTATGGGGATAAATGGGAGATGCCCCCAAGGGTGGTGGAGAATGACCGAGCTAAGATCCTGTGGGACTTCCAGATACAGACGGACAAAATGGTGGTGGCTAACCAACCGGACATAGTGGTGGTAGACAAACAGAAGAAGACGGCCGTAGTGATCGATGTAGCGGTTCCGAATGACAGCAATATCAGGAAGAAGGAACACGAGAAGCTGGAGAAATACCAAGGGCTCAGAGAAGAGCCCGAGAGGATGTGGAGGGTGAAGGTAACGGTGGTCCCCGTGGTAATCGGCGCACTAGGTGCGGTGACTCCCAAGCTAGGCGAGTGGCTCCAGCAGATCCCGGGAACAACATCGGAGATCTCTGTCCAGAAGAGCGCAGTCCTGGGAACAGCTAAGATACTGCGCAGGACCCTCAAGCTCCCAGGCCTCTGGTAGAGGACCCGAGCTTGCCAATATGAGAGAAGCTTTAAAGAGTAAACTAAGAATGGTAAGTCAAATGTAAGTCAAAATCAAATAGGACTAATAGGACTGGGTCTGTTTAAAAAAAAAAAAGTGCTTCTGACTATTGGTGACATAAATCCATTTTCTCACAGACTTCACAACAGAGCAGACCATTGACAACTAGTGATATTTAGGAAAAAAATGCAGGGTTAAGGCACTTACATGTGGGCTTCATTTTTATGACCCAAAGGTTATAGCCATCTTTTATATACAGTCTGTAAGCTGACTACTGTTACTCAAACGATAAAGATCTAGCAACAACTGATTAATGTGATACCCAATCCTCTGAGGCTCACTGTTAAATAAAGGAATCTCTGTATGTGTGTCTGTTCTTTGTCCATCTGAAAAACTGTTTATCTGATCTGTTCTGAACTTGGCAGGTGAATTGTGGGGGATCCGAGTGATTGGCAGGGCGTTGAGGATGTTAGGTTGAGGGGTGCTTTCTCTCTCTCTCTGTTGCTGGGCAATCAATCAACAAAGCACATTTCTGTTGTTGCTAGGCATTGTCGTCATCATCAAAGACACACGTTTGTCTTTGATGATGACATTACGGTGCATGTGAGCTGTAAAAACTGTGTGAACCGTGACATCATCACCTCACTCCCTCAATCAAAGCAACTTAAAATCAAACAACACCTTTTTGTAGTGTGTAGTGTGTGCATCTGCCAATTTCTAAGTTGGACAGATGAATGAAGAATAGACAGACACAAACAGAGGGATTAATTAGATACATCGTACTTTTCTTTTCACAATAAAAGCTTACATTTAAAGGTAAGTTTGAAGACATAATAACAAAAGCAAGCTAAGACAATGATAAGTCTGCTTTCGCTTTCCTCTTTTTAGAGATTTTCCTCTTTTAATAGGCTATCCATAGCCTCCATAGACAATCCATGGATCAAAAAACAAACCTCTATCATCAACAAGCAATTTATAGCTATTGCTTTATCAGTTTTTAAAAAGGGAAATGAGGCTTAGAATGTTCCCTTACTTTAGAGATGTTCAAAACTAAAATTCCATTTTAACGCCATCACTTTTTACATCATCCAGTGTGCTGTTTCATTCCAGCGCACTACAATTAACATCAAGATCTTGCCTTACTGCTCCTCTGACACCCAAATGAAAAATACATGTGACCCCTGTTTCATTACTGAATTTTGTCTGCTGCAAAGCCGGGCCTCTACTTAAAACCCTCTGACACTCTTGGAGGAAACCCGTACAGGACATGAATAACAGCCTAAGTTGAAACAATTATGGTGCAGAATTCCTCGCAGGCATGTGAGTGGCATATCGATGACTCACTTTATTTCTGTTAACGGATACTTTGTCCATTACATGAGAGAGAGAGAGACGGAGAGAGGAAAAAAGGCATTCTGTACTTTTCCCCCTCAAGTGGTGCAGTTGAATTACCATTTGCTGACTAAATTGAACAGAATGTACTATAATTCAAATGTAAAGAGGCTTTTGGGAATTCATATTTTAAAAATATTATTAGAGAAAGAAATATTGTGATTTTAACAACAGCTTTATTTTTATGTGACAGCGCAAATTTGTCACGGTTTGGCAGTAAAATCTTTTCAAGGGCGTACTAAAAATCGGCGATTGACAGTGGGTTCATGTATATTACCTCGTCTCGGTGGATTAATCCAGTATTCCACTTCATGTTCATCTTTTTTCGGCTGTTGCGGCTCCTTTGAGATGTCATGAAAAATACATTTGAGAGCTGCTTAGTGTTTCTTTTATTTACTAGCGTATTCCAGTTTGGGGGTTTTGCAGCCGTATCCTGATTAATACGCGACCATTAAGCAAGCATCATTGGATGGAAATCCATAAAGCTCATATGGCGAAACAAACACAAACAAGTACTCCTGAAATAGGACCTCACTGAGAGACCTCCTGAGGTGAAGCACCACACTGAGCCAGCAGTCTGGCAAAGAGGCCCTCCACCCACCCCACCCCACTCCCCTGTAGACTCCAAAACCGCTCTCTTGCTCCTGTACATGAAATATGGAACAAAGATGAATTATACACAACACCTGTTCATCTGACATGCCAAATATACGCACCGTATGCGGCGGCACAGGAGCTTCGGCGGTGGTGCACCTGTTCCCCAGTGTGACAAGGCAGTGACGCCTCATTTAGGTGCCCCCACTGAATCATTCTGCCCGAATGCATTATTGATACATTTAATCTTTCATGTCGCTCGGTGTTCGACCTCTCACTGCAGGCTTCGCAGGCAGGGTGTATCATAGAATGTAGGCTTTGATTTGTCAGTGTTTAATTGCTTTTTACGGAGACGGATGTGTTTCCAGGGAGAAGGCGATCGACTCAAGGTTGAGCGAGCGGTAATTCTGTGTTATAATTATGCTCGGAAGAGTGTCAGTCACATGTGCTGGAAGGTGCACTCTAATGATCATAAGAGTAACGAATGGGGTTGACATTCAAGGTATAGCACGACAGTTCACATATATACACTCAACAAAAATATAAACGCAACACCTTTGTTACTGCTCCCATTCCCCATGGGATGGACGTAGAGACCTAAAATTCATTCCAGATACACAATATAACCATCCCTCCCAAACAGTGGTCACAAATCAGTCCAAATGTGTGGTAGTGGGCACATCTGCCATATTGAGATAATCCATCCCACCTCACAGGTGTGCCACATCAGGATGCTGATCTGACATCATGAGTAGTGCACAGGTGTACCTCAGACTGCCCACAACAAAAGGCCACCCTGGAATGTGCAGTTTTGTCTCACAGCAAAATGCCACAGATGCCACAAGCAATGAGGGAGCGTGCAATTGGCATGCTGACAGCAGGAATGTCAACCAGATCTGTCGCCCGTGCATTGAATGTTCATTTCTCAACCATAAGCCGTCTCCACAGGCGTTTCAGAGAATATGGCAGCACATCCAACCGGCCTCACAACCGCAGACCTCGTGTAACCACACCAGCCCAGGACCTCCACATCCAGCAGATTCACCTCCAAGATCCTCTGAGACCAGCCACCCAGACAGCTGCTGGAACAATTGGTTTGCACAACCAAACAATTTCTGCACAAACTGTCAGAAACCGTCTCAGGGACGCTCAACTGCATGCCCGTCGTCCTCATCGGGGTCTTGACCTGACTCCAGCTCGTCGCCGTAACAGACTTGTGTGGGCAAATGCTCACATTCGATGGCGTCTGGCACGTTGGAGAGGTGTGCGCTTCACGGATGAATCATGGTTCACATTGTTCAGGGCAGATGGCAGCTGGAATGAATTTTAGGTCTCTACGTCCATCCCATGGGGAATGGGAGCAGTAACAAAGGTGTTGCGTTTATATTTTTGTTGAGTGTAGTATGCTGAATCAAATAACAGCCTGTTTGGGAATAGTTTCTATCCTAACATTGCAAGCTAATTTAAAGCTTTGTTGTCACACACACATACACTTGTGATGGGTAAAGAGAGAAAGTTTACATCATTTCCCCAAAGTATTCATGCTCTTTTTGATATTTCTTTAAGCTACTGCATGTTGGCTCTGTCGGTCAATAAATGGTGAAGCAGTGCCAGGGGCTGGGCAGCTTTTAAAATACCTCATGTTGGCAGTTATATTTAGCTCAGTTTACTTGCATTTGTGCTATTAAGGCATGCTGCTCCTCTCATGTCCCGCCCCTTCCTTTATTCCCATCACTCCATAATAAATGCCCACTGTCTCCTCACATTCATGGTAACAGGTCATTATCACCCTCGCAAGGAAGCATGCCACCCGAACCACCCCCACCTTTTAAGATGGAGACTGCCAAGCCACACGCTGTTGAAAGGTCATGCAGGAGGGGAGTTAGAGAAAGGCAGACGGGATGAGGAAGTGTGACGCTGAATCACAGCGCTGGAGGACAAAAGCCGGCTCGGGAGGCAAAACAGGTGAGGTGATTGTAGGTCAAAATGCACAATTGCGGTGAGGAATGAGACTGCAGCCAGACCAGGAAATTAATGTGGAGCTCTACGGGAGGCAGGTGGTCATCAAAACATCTGTGCACTGTATCTCCTGAGGGTAATGGCTCATAAGAAGCAGTTGGGGAAGCAGGTGATGAGCTGAGTCGGGAAACTCAATAGTTACAGCTGCTGGCCAGGTGAGGGATGACAGGTCTGGAATGACAGGAGAGATACGCTTGCAGCACATCTTCGAGCACAGTTTGGCACATTTTATCAAAGCGAATGGGCAAACACACAGAGGTTTTCTAGTTTTAGGCGAAATATTCAAATTGCAGGGTCCTTTGTCAGTAATTCTTACAGTTTTAACCATTTTTTTTGTAATGCAGAGCTGTTGCTGCAGTGATGTTTATTTACTTCTACCACAGCACATCTGAGAAGAAATTGTTCCACTTTTTATTTCACTTCTTTTATCTACAAACTTTCTGCAAAATATGTAAATATCTTTTTTATATTAAAAAAACTTAGAAAAAAAGTTATTTGAGTTTATAATTTTCTAAACTATTCTCCAGCTTACAGATACACGGGAGAATTAATTAACTAGTGGATTAGCAGAAAATTTGCGTCTTTGTTCAGAATAATTTGGAGAATTTGTGACAGCATTTTTCACTGTTTATTATTTAATCCATAATGAATATATGGATTATGTTATTATAAATTATAGGACTAATTAACATCAACCTTCAGTCTGAGTTGTCCTCTGACACTCAAATGAAAGCAGCCATTAATTCCACACAAATTCTAAAAAAACAACAGCTAAAATTAGCTTTGAATGCATGATAATAAATAAAGATGTGGTATTTAAATACTCTTTTACTTAACAACATCTTCCACGGCATGATTTTTAAATCAATGCGGTACTGTCACACTGTGTTCGGAGTACTTTTACTGAACTTTTTACTGACTGAAAAGTAGTCGGCCAGTAAAAAGCCAGTCAGCCAGCCAAATGTGCATGTATCATTATTTATGAATAAAACATACACTGACTACTTTCTGAGGTACATTTTGCTAAGACCTGACTTTCCCTTCAGAGCTGTCTTAATTCTTTATGGCATGGATTCAACACGGTGCTGAAAACATTCCTCAGAGATTTTAGGCTATTTTTCCCTGATAGTATTGTGCAGTTGTTGCACATCCATGATGCAAATTTCCCATTCCACAATATCCCAATGGTGCTGTACTGGATTGAGATCTGGTGACTGTGGAGATCATTTGAATACAGTGAACCTGAGCTCATGTTCAAGCTTTGTGATGTGGTAACATGGATTTCATCCCGCTGGAAGCAGGCTTCAGAAGATGGGACACTGTGATCATAAAGGGATGGACATGGTCAGCAACAATACTCAGGTAAATTCTGGGATTTAAACATTGCTCACTTAGTACTAAGGGACCCAAACATGCCAAGAAACTAGTCCACCACACAATTACATTACATTACCACCAGTCTCAAAAACTGAAACAAGGGGTGATGGATCCATGGTTTCATGTTGTTTATGTCAAATTTTAACCCTACCGTTTGATTGTAGGATTGTTTGACTGTGTTTGATTGTGGCTCATCGGACCAGACAATGTTTTTTACAGTCTTGTACACTTTATTGTCTGCTTTTTTTTTTTTTTTTTTTTGAGTGAACTGTAACTTCGATTTTCTGTTCTGAGCTGACAGGAGTGGCCTTCTGCTACTTGTCTGCCCATCTGCTTCAAGCTTTAACATGTTCTGTGTTCAGAGATGCTCTTTTGCATACCTTGGTAGCAACAAGTGCTTAATTGAGTCCCTGCCACCTTTCTATCTGCCTGAAACAGTCCGGCCATTCTCCTCTCACCTTTCACAATATCAAGGCAGTTTACCACCAGAGAACTCACGCTCACTGGATAGTTTCTCTTTTTCAGAGAAACCCCAGAGATGGCTGTGTGAGGAAAATCTCAGTAGATTAGTATGCCTGCCACAAACAAACCATACCACATTTAGAGTCAGTTAAACCATCTTTCTTTCCCTTTCTGAAGCTCAGTTTTTGGGCAGGTCATTTTGGATATGTCTACGTGCCTAAATGCATCAAGTTTCTGACATATGATTGGCTGATTGGATATATTTGCATTAATGAGAACTGTAACAGTTACAAACAGTATCAAAGTGTCAACTGATGTATATATCGGGTATATGAACAAAGATATAATTCTTTTGGAGAAGTAAGCGATACAGATTGCACATTTGTGCTCTTCAGGTACACTACAAATTAATCAGACACCAGCTGGAGGCAGTAAACGGAAGCAAGGAGGACAGAACAGGTGTTGCCATGTCAGGGATAGTGGCGCAGGGAAACACAGAGTACAATGGACCCATACTCGCTTTTAACAAACTGTAAGCGATTGATAAATAAATTGAGCTACCCGGGACCACTGCCACAAGCCATACATCTGACATTGAGCTAAGAGCTTGATTAGATTTCAGAAGCAATAGAGATGAAATTATGAGCTCATCGAATATGGTTAATAACCATCCACTGCATTGTTTTCCATTATGAAAAGCACTAAACAAGACTCTCATGAGTGGGTGACTGCTGCTCTGCATACAATCAGTCTGCAGCTGTGAAAGTAAAGACGCGAGTATAGCGAATTACCTCTTGTTGTGAAATCAGCAAAGGTCCAACTCATTATATAGGAAATGAGAAAATGTTGTTTCTAGCTAACCTGAATCAACGGCTTCTGAGAGTAAAAATGTTCTCTAAACAGCCTCTAAAGATTTAGATTTTCCAGTGTTAGCAATAGCTAGTTGATGTGACACATGTTTAACTAGCCTAAATAGAAGGAAATGTTGAAAGCACACAAAGTGACAGAGTTTTACAAAGTGACAGAGGTGCATTATGGGAACGATTGAATAAAGCGAGAAATCCAATCCATTTACGCTTGTGCAGATCTGCTTTCACTTTGTTAAATGCAATTAGGGCCCTTCCACTTTGTCCGAGTGACACTCTGAATGGCTTTTAAGAAGTCAGCACAAATAGATCTCTGGGCTAAAAGACAAGTGGAGGAGGGAGGGGGTACATGCTCTCCCTCAGAGGAGTCAGCATTGTTCACCCCCCCCCCCCCCCTCCCCAACCATCACCAACAGGGATGCAGGAAGGGAGCCTGAGAAGTGTTCATAAATCATACTTCATTGTTTGTTCGCCTCCCCCTTCTCCCTTGTTTGTATCGGCGTTTCTCGCTCTCAGCTGAGGGGATGCATGGAGGTTATGGAGAAGCGGAGAGCCCCACTGAGAAGTGTTGTGGAGTTATCTCTCCCATGTGATGTTCCCTGTGAGATCAAACACAACGGGTGTCCCTCGGAGCAGTCATGGTAAACCAGCCAAGCATTTCTTACATTCGACGCCTCCTTTTCTGCTGTTTCTTTCTGCATGCCTTGCCATTTTTTTCTTTCCTCTCTCTCTGCTACAGCTTGTGGAAGCTACAGCACTCCCCCTCCCTCCCTCTCCAACGTGCACTGTACTCTCACTTTGTCACAAAGGCTTTCGCTGTCTCCCCAGTGCCGTGGCTTCCATGACCAGACTGTATCAAACTCTCACTCTTGATAGTTTTTTTTTTTTTTAAGGCTTCATAGCAGTGGTGTTAACTCCCACCAACACCACCTCTAGCACTACATCATACACATGAAACCATTGATTGTGTGTGTGTGTGTGTGTGTGTGTGTGTGTGTGTGTGTGTGTGTGTGTGTGGATGGTTGGAAGTCTCCTGTGTAAAAACCACAGAGCAAGTTTTGAAGAAAAAAAAAACCCACCCAGCTACACTCACTTTTGAAAAAATACTACTCTTCGTCCATGTCAACAATTTCTGTTGGATTCTGTTTGAAGCACAGCTTCGCGTCATTGCGGCGAGGATAAAAACTGAAACCCTGGAGAGGAAGTTAGTCTTGCATAGTGTCTGGAATTTTCTTTCTGTTTTTTTGGCACATTTGTTCAAAGTTTTAAATAAACATCCATGCGAAGGTGTTGTTCTTTTATAACTGGATGTAAAATGGGATGCTTTGGCAGAGCGCAGAGGGAGAGCTGGCTACAGCTACATAATTCTCAAATGCACATTATGTAATAACTGTATGTATTTCTTAATCCATTTGGAATAATCAGGGCTGGGGTGCAAATGCCTGCCTTGTTGTCATGGGGAGGCTATTTTACTGGTTTATATAATGTTGCAACAATGTGATCACATCATTTTAGTCTTTTGCATATGTGAGACAAACTACAGAACAAGTTAAACAGGTAAAATTACAGCAGAATTTGAGGTACAGAAAGTTGAGCACTTAAAGCACTTTCTACTATGAGTGTCATTCAGCCAGCCACATTCGTACAGTGCTTCTATCTATAGATGAGCACACTGTCTGACATTCACATCCACATTTCAGTGGAAGCATCTCTGATATTCACATACTCTCCGATGGATGCATTGGAGCCAGCTCAGCATTCAATATTTTGCCCAAGGATATTTCGACATGCACACTTGAGGAGACTGAGATCGATCTGCCGACCTTCCGATTGGTAGCTGACCTGCTCTGCCTCCTGAGCCACCGCCATCCTATTAAGAATTTTCTAATATGCAAGTCTGATTGCTGGTGTATGTTTTTGGTCACCTTCAATATCATACACAGGTACTGGAGCACTGAGGAGTGTTTTTAGCCATGGATTTAGGAAGGCAATGGGCAGTGTGATTGGTCAAAATTTTAAATTGTTCAGTCTTTTGCGAAACTAGCTTCCACATCACAGAAAGCATAAATTTCAGGATGTGAAAAGTAAAACCAACACAGAAACCTCAAATGGTCATTCCCTCTAATGTTCAGCTGGAGGTGATTCCTCTGGTTGCAAAAACACTTCTTTTTGAAAAATACAATTTTTTGCATTTTATTTTTAAGCATATTTTTACCCAAATGTTAACAACACATTAGACTGCAACAATTTATTGAGATTATTTTGTTTATGTATTTATTTATTTATCTTGTTCATAGTTCCTTTCCTATTACTCCCAAGGAGGCTAAGACAGCTTACCAGTAGTGTTACAGGGAGGTGAAACTTGAGACTTGCTAACATGAGATCAGCCTCCCAGGCAGCACTTCCTGCTAGCCTCCCACTAAGACTGGCAGACCCCAAAGCCCCAACAATGGCCATAATCCTAACCTGTGAGTAAGCGCTGCCTGAGAGACTCAAATCCCTTTACTGAGCAAGTCCCTTAACTGGGCTCCGTTCCTGCTTGGATTTTACTGCCAGCGCTCTTTTGGTGCGAGACCCGACCCGTTTCCACCCCTACTCAAAGAGACAATAGAGAAAAGGATTTAAAAAATGGAAGGACACCAGGACGAAGCAAAACATGTTATTCTCTCATATTATTCGCTGGCTTTGTCTTCATCCGTTAATTTTAGCACAGGGGGCTCTTTGAATGATATGACTGGAAGGAATGGAGCAGTTTCATTATTATAGATGTATATATTCCACACTCTTCACATATTTAATTTAATGTAATTAGTGTCCTCTTAAGTAAAATTAGTTAAGTGTGTGGATCCATGTGCATCCATGATTGCACAGGAAAAAACATCTAAACAGATGTGCTAGCTGTGGGTATCTTTAAAAAAAAATCACTACTATTAACTAATCTCATAAACCAAGTTGTGTGTTAATGTTAGCATGTGTAACAAAGCTCATGCATTACTTTTTCTTCAGATGTCTGTGTGTGCACACATATCCAAACATCTGAGTGAATCGCATGTATTCAGCCATCTGCCAGATGCAAGCCGTCCTGCCTCACATACCTAACGTCGGGTGGTGGCCTGCGCTTGCTGCCAGCCTAATAAACTTAATGGACTCGCAGCTAACCTGGAATGAGTTCATCAGGTGGCTTCATTTCACACTGCCATTTTAAACTCCTCATATTTATGCAAATTGAGAAAGCAGGCAAGGGCCAAGGCCAAGTAGTACCAATAAGAAGCAGCGCCACCGGTTGGTTATATGTATTATTTTTGCTAAAATGTCGCTTGCAACTTTAGAAGACATAAGCTTCTTACTCTTAGTGGAATATGTGAAAGTTAGTTAATAGCGTAGGGGCCTGACAAGCTCTTGTGACCTTGTCAAGAGCCATTTTAATAACGAGAGAGCAATATGCAGTCTGACAGTGCTAAACGCTTTTCTCTTCTTCAGGTTATACACTTATGAGAGAGTCATTTATGTTCAAGGTTGTACTTCCCCTTTTTAATTTCGATTATTTTCAATTAATTAATTTGTTTATCTATTATTTTCTATTGCATTGACTGCCCATCTCTCCTGATGCTTCATCGTATTTCTACATCTTTGCATATCCTCAACTAATAAAGTTTATCTACAGTGATGTGCAAAAGTCTTGAGCCACCACTCATTTTTTTATGTTCTATAATGCATATTACATAATGCAGCAATTTATTGAAAAATGCAATCACATGGAAAAATACAGTATATAAGGCAAATACAGAGTGTGTAGAATTCTAACTAACCTGAAAGTCAGTATTTGGTATCATCACCTTTATTCTTAAAAACAACCTGAACTCTGTAGGGCAGCATTCTTATAATTTCTCCAGGCTTCCTGAAGGACATTCAAGTCAAAACACTATTTAACCGCATATACAAGCAATGCACGGATAGTATTAAGTTGATGATATGGTAAGACTTGGACACACACACACACAAAGCTCTTCTTTGGATGTTGGCTGCCTTTTGTTCCGTTCTCTGTGAAGATGATCCCATGCTGTTTTGATAATGTTGAAGGGGAGGCCAATCCACGACTGATGGTGTGCCAGTTGTGTGCTTGTTCCATCCAGGTATGTTTTTCCTGAGTTAGCAGTGTGTTTGGGATCTCTGATCCAGCATGCACTACCATCTGGAACACTGCTGATTGGCAACAGCTTCAGTTTTCTGCATGACAAAGTCCAGTGGCACTTGTCTGTGTTCATAATTCCATTACGTTCAACAAGACCTCCAACACCACTGGCTGGGATGTAGCCCCAAACCATATTTCACCATGTTTGACAGGTTTTGTGGTAATAGTCTTTTGGGAATCTTCTGTCAGTCAAACTGTTTTACCTGCAGTATTTTTGTATATTTAACTAAATAAATGCAACCAAATGGTGTGTTTATGCAACAGGCTGCTACAGTAGCAACAAAGTGCCTGAAGCCACAATTTAAAATTGGTTCTTTGATAAGTTGTCTGTTATGTGTAGACTCTCGTTCAACTCTTGAGTTAAGTGCCTTTTTTATGTTTGAATGAGTCATAGGTCAGTGTTAAGTGGCTTAACAAGAAGAAACATTTTTCTCAGCACTGTACTTGTACATGCTTTGCTTGGTTCCACAAAAATAAACATAATATTGTGCTTTCTCGATTAATTTCCATTTAGCCTTTTAAAACCCTCACTGATGAGTTTTCTGAAAAACACATCACTCTTTTTTAAATTGCTCAAGTCTGAGCCTATCAGAGGGGCACTTGTGGTGTAGGGTTTGCAAATCTTCCGCTGTATAAAGGGCACAGCAGCAGAGACAGATGTTTGCGGCCACCGCTGCTGATGCTGCTGCTTCTGCTCACAGAAGCTACAGCTGTCGAGACTGCTCTGCCAAAAAGATCACGCCCACCGCCTCCATTCATCACAAACACACACTCACACACAGTCTTACGTAGCCTATACTGATCTCTTGTACCATCCATTCTTCTCAGCTTGTTACTCCACTCTTTATTACCCCTCAGTGTCGCACAGTTTTATTCTGTCTTGAGTTCCCATTATCTAGTTGATGCTCCTGCTTCCCACTACATATTTTTAACCCTTCTCCCTTCATCAATTGAAATTAGAATTAACTGCCCCAGTTGCGTTAAATGGAAAATAAAATCTATCTACACTGTTTCTGTTCCATCTCTCTCCTCCCCTACTCCTTGGTTGCCTGTCTTATCTTAAATTTCTTTCATCCAGCAGCTTAATTTCTCTGCAGGATGGGTCCTTTCTGCCTGCTGCTGTGTGGAAAATAAATTGCTCCACAAAAGCCCAAGCAGCGCATGAAAAACCCACCTCTGCCCAACTTAATCAATAGCAAGGACTCTAATTAAACGCTCCTTCAGTTTCATATGCTCATACACTTCAACCTGTAATTTTCTGTATATTCAATGCGCTTTGGTTAATCTTTGCCTGCTTTTCTCAGCAGGTCAGAATTAGATTTCATTTTTCCCTCCACTTGTCCACACTTTTCTACCACACCACAGAAGGTGAACCTCCGCAAATGTCAAAGGCACTGTGGGTTTTACGCTTGCTTGAGTCGATCATAGATTTAGAGCTCCCAATTATTTAAGTGCCTAAAAAAATATAATCAAATGCCATGTCACGAGGGACCCTAAGCGTTACTTTTTCCCCATCATTTATTCGTATTAATTTCATTCAGTATATTTTTATGAACTTGTCCACATTGACCTACTCACATTTCATCAATCTTTTTTCTTGTGAAACAACAAAGCAGTGAGCTGATGATGTTTATTCTGGGGCTTGTGGCAAAATGGTCATGAAAATGCAATCCTTTGGTATGGATGTTTAACCTTGTTTTACACTACTCCCACGGAGACTTTTATTTATATATTATATTACCTTTCAAGGTAAATATTACCAGTGCTTAACAACAAACATAATAAAACATACGAACAAAAAGTTAGCCAAACGCAAGTTCAAACATAGGAGATTCTGACTTCCTTTTAAGAGAAGCCACTGAACCCGGCGATCTTGGGCTCAACTCATTTCAATTCAATTCAGTTTTGTTTATATACCACCAAAACACAACAACAGTCAGGTCAAGGTGCTTTCTATTCTAAGGTAAAGACCCTATAATAATACAGAGAAAACCCCAATGGCCCTCTATGAACAAACATTTGCCAACAGTGGATGGAAAAACTCCCTTTTCACAGGAAGAAACCAGGGCAGCTATCTGCCGTAACCAGTTGGGGGTGAAGGGAATGGAGAAAGGACAAAAGACGACTGGGAAAGAGTTCCAGAATCTGGGGGCCACTGTGGCAAAAGCTCTGTCTCCTTTAGTTTTCAGCCTACAGGAGACAAACTAAACTAAATTAGCAAGAGTGCGACATGGGAATATGGTTGCATTCTGAACAATTATCTGATGTTCTGCGACAGTTTTGTTGAGACAAGTGAACAATGAATTACAGCAATCCAGACGTGATACAGCAGATCTCAACCTGGCAATGTCTCTTAAGGGGAAAAAACACGGGGGAACGAGAGATTTACCATCAACATCCCAAGTCCATGCTAAGTCAAAAAACTACTCCACAATTCCTGATAGAAGATTTAGTAAATATGGTCTCTGACCTATGATTTTCCTTTACACTAGGCAGAAATGTATTAGGGAAACAAACAAGGAGCAGGAAGAAAATTATCAACCATCCAGTTTTTAATAGTCCAAGCAACTATGCATGACCTAGAAAAATCTTAGGGCTTAAAAGAGATATATTCCTGAATGTTGCCTAAGTGATAGAAGCAATAAAAGATGTCCTTACATGTGTTCAAAATGTTCTGAAGAGGGAACGAATATAACAGAAACAATAGAGGCGCCCAAATGGAATCTTCTGGCACAACCGAGCCATGAGAAGCAGAAGAGGACCTTAACATAGGAACAGCCACAGAAAAACATTGTTCAGACAACTCTAAAATAAATGGTATTCATTTTGAAGTATGCTTTATCCTCAGACCACATATGCTCATACATCCAAGAATACAGACATTTGATGAAGCCATAACTGTCTTTAAAACTTAGAATCTAAAATAACAGTAATGATATCAATATTTTATAAAACTTTTCACCTTTGCAAGCGTAGTAGCCACACGTTAAAGTATACATATTTGTAGGTACAGACACATAAACAGACACATAAGCAACCATACAGTCAGAGATTCATCCCAACATGCACATTTCCATTCACATTAGTTGCAAGCTTCGCTCCAAAAATAAAGGAGCAAAGTTAGGAGACACTGGTTAGAAGATCGCAGAGGTTGACTGTGATAATAATGTCTCGCAAACTCTGGCTGTAGAGATTTTTCACTGAAAGGCAGTGAAAAAGATATGATATGTGAGTGTGGCCAAGTTTTTGTTAGCGGGCGCCTACTCCATTCTGCACTAATTGGAAACAGGCTATCGAGAACTGAGAGATATAAATGAAAACTGAATTACAATAATCAAAGTGGGAGAAGATTAAAATGTGTTCTAAATGTCTCAAATAACTGAATGACAGCAAAGGTTTGATTTTTGCAATATTTCTGCGATGAAGGAAACAAGACTGGATGAGCTTATTCAAAATTCAGATGTTAGTCAAAGATGATACCAAGGCTATTTGCAGATGATTTGGTGTTATTGGCGAGGGGGCTGAGGCACTGATTGATTTCCTTAAGACAAACTTTCAGGGCCAAACATGTAAAACCTCAGTTTTACTACATGAGCTGGAGGAAATTTGAATGCATCCAATTAATAATGGCAGAGACGCCTGTTGAGGTTGTTAGGCTTTACAGAAAATGCCTTCATTAAATCCAAACAAGTGATTTTTGTACCTGGTAAAGTTGTTATTAAACCAGAAATTATTTGTGGAGATCAAAAAGAATTTTGAACCAAGCTGCAATTACATTAATTCCATCTCTTAAATTGGGCATTTTAACATGGGAGTCCATATTGGCTGAGCGCCTGCTGGAGCAATCAACAAGTCTGAGGAGGATCCCCCTGGATTTGAGTCCTAACCAAGTAATGGTGATGCATAACTGAGTATTTCTGTTGCCCAAGCTTAACCACGGAATGGCAAGTGAAAATTAAAATAAACTGGGAATGAAAAAAGCGCTTACGTGTAAATTTAACCCAAATAATAACATTAAAATGACCGATGATATGTGTGAACTGAAGTTTCTCGGGAAAGTGGAAAGTGACTGATGCCTCTCACAGGTCGCCAAATGTGGACTTGCACTTTCAAATTTATGACCACAAATCAAGAGATAAGATTTTGCAACTATGAGCGGGAATTTCTATCCAGGAGCATGAATGAATAGATTACGTTTAATGTGTTTCACGATCTGCCGCAAGACTCTGTTTTTATTCCCATATCTCATGTCATGTTTAGTGAGATCACTAAAAACCCCACAGTTTGCATGGTGCATACTGCCTCTGACTGCTTTCAGGTAATAGCTCTGTAAAAATTGTCTTGTTGCCACAAATCTCTTGAGTTTTTTTTTGCACGCACCAGAGAGGTACTTGGCAGGTTTCTACAAAGGAATTGGTAGGAAAAGAAATGTGAGGAATATCACAAAGGTCAGGACACAAGGTAGGTTTCAAACTGACAGCTTTTCCTGGTGCAGAGGCAGAAGATGATCAGTCACTACAGAGAACATGGCGAGTGTCATGATAAATTGTGCTACTGAATAGTTTGGCATTTCTATAATCAGGACTTTAAGGTGGCAGACATGAAGCAGGACAGCTAAGGGATGATGGAGTAGGCGATGATTGGATGGCATCCGAGGAAGACGTTGGCCCAGAAAATCGCACTCAACTGGCACATCTGATATGCCGCCTGCGTGTAACATTACCACCCAGGAAAAATGTTGCTTTAAGTGATATAGGTGAGAGTTCATTGACTCTCTCCCTTCAAGATCTCTGACATCAGTGTTTGTGTCCACCTTTTCCAATCCAAGTGTATTAGTGGTTGCATTAATCTTTGGCTTTTCCAGAGCAGATAAAACCTGATAAATGTCGTAGTGACTCTTTTGGCCTCTGCGGATTAATTACTGTTTAATCGGGGCTTAGTCGTTAACAGCTGTGGACATCTGCTCCTCATTTTTCAACATAGACATGACAGTCACTTTCCCCTCGCTTTTCACCCTTATCTTTATGGTCCTGTTCTCTTTTTTTTTCGTATCTATTTCCAAAACATCTTTTTCCTTTTCTGAACAACAACAGCAACTTCCTGCCACACTTTTGAATGTACATTTTGTTTCCAAAATGTTTAGCAAAGTGTTCAACGGAAATATCAATATTTGCTTTCACCACCCCACACAATAGCACTCATTACTTTATATTTATGATTTACACTCATTTATTTACAGTGTGTCATTCAAATCTGTGTGTAAATTGTACGTACAAATGTTTATTCATCAGTATTTGCCTTTTACAGCCAAGTGGGATCAGATGTTATAAAGACTTGTGACATATGGATGCTGGTAAGAGTGAAATAGGCCAGCACGCATGTTTCAATTAAATTTTGCATATGCATTTGTATTTCACATATGGTAAAAATGTTTCCACCATCATGTTAGTAAATGAGGTCCATTGTGAATATTGATGTCACTTTGAAATCTGGGTGTTAAGTATACAACTAGAGCTAGGAAGTTAGCCCTGCTTGACTAAAGTAAAGAAAAGGTTGTTAGCTTTCTCCAGAGTCTTTAAAAACAATGAGATGCCATTAGCAATGCCTTTTAGGTGCATGCTAGGCTATTTAATTAACAAATGCTACAAGAAAGTATTGGTGTAGCACTATTTTGTTAAGAAATGCTTAAAGCAATTTAATTTGTTTAAAAGTACAACTTTTTTACTTTTTAAAAATAGATAAAGCATTTAATTAGGTATCAAACTCAATACTTTTTAGGGCACAGAGTGGTACTGTTGGAACTGCAGAATACCGATTCATGCTAAATTAACTCGTGCCAATTCTCAGTACCAGAGCACATTGTCACCCGCTGTTATTGTCCACATAAACAGTGGCAGGGGAAGCACCTGTTGATTTCATGTGCACCACGGCTGTGACTGTTGGGGACACAAATGTATTACTGTGTTGGTTTCTACCGCCATTTCCATTATACATCAGTGCAGGCGCTCAGAGACTCAAAAGATAAGACTTTGAAAAGAAAACTGTTATGGCAGTAGAAGTTTTTTTTGTGTCTGAGTGGTCACACTTGTCAACCAGGAATCTTTGAGTACCAATACCAGTTTGTACTAAAGGATTCCAGTTACATTTCCAGTTAAATTTCCCAAGTTTCATTAGCTGTGTTGGGGTTGTTACTAAAAAAAAAAAAAGTAATGTATCACACATTACTTTTTATTTTTTTACAAGGACTGCAGTACATTACTTTCATTACATTACTTTCTTGTTACTCTGTAAAATGATCTGAAACGCATTGTGTTATAACCACCAGTAAAATAGAATTCCTTAAACTACAGTCCCAGACATCAACACAAATCTCGAAAACTCGCTCAAAGAAACAGGTAGAAATGGAGGTTTCAAGCCTGACTTCTCATCGCTGCTTTTGTTACCTGTTGAAATTCAGGGTCTGGCTGCTGAGCTGATGTCAGCAGTCAAAGCTTTAACATTACTCTGGGTTCATGGCTAGCTTAGCGTTAGCATGCTATCTGTGCAGGTGCTTGCAAAGAGTTGAAGTTGTGTTAGCAGCACATTTCTGAGGTGGGGTGCCCCCGGCCTCTCGGCCTGGGACTCGGTCACTCAGGCACGGCTGGCTGCCGGCGGAGCTCACGGGCGCGTCACTGCAACCCCCCCTGGCTTCTGCTCCGCGGCTGCTGAGTGAGCCCTCATCTGGGACTCTCCTCAGCTCTTTCTGGGACAGTGGCGCGGCTGCCCCTCTGTTGGTCTTCCATGGTCTCTTGTGTTCTGAGGGCCTCTGGATGTCTGGAGTTTTGATCTCCTCCATACCTGCTTCATGCCCTGGAGGACGGGGCTGTGGCCCCCCCACACCCTCTAGCAGATTATTACATGAAGGAACCTTTTAAAAAAAACAAAAAAAAACAAGCGCATCCATGCTCACAGGTGTACACACGGGTGATCACACCCACAAACTACACCCTTTTTGGCTCCTACCTCAAAGCACACTGTGTTCTGTTGATCTTATGTGCTGCACAATAATGTTTAACATTTAGTATTTACTGTCATATTCCCATATATCATTGTGATGCTGTTTATTCTATTACTCTTGTTCTCTTCTGCTTGTTTTCTTTTTTCTTTCTCAGCAGGTGATCCAGGTGATTGATATATGCATTTTTTTTCTCTGCCCGTTCTGTTGGTTTATGTTTTTTGCCCTTCTCCCCCGTCCCTCTTCTCAGCTGTTTCTCTTTCCCTCTTTCTTTCTCCCCTTCTTTCCCCCAGTCAAGTCTGTCCCGTATTCAGTAAGTGAAAATAAAATAAACAATAAAAGGTGAATCAAATGGACCATTACGGCAAGGCTGGGATGGTCAATTTGGTAAAGTAAATCCGTTGGGCATCTTTGTTTGCCTTTAGACAACAATTCTGATGGCAAAAGAGCCAAACGGGACAGGAAAAAAAAAAAAAAAGCAGCACATTTCTGTCCTGTAGTATCCACTTTGCTATAGCACTGTCATCCTTTTTTGTAATAAAAATTCAAAAGAACTTTAGCTAAGTTTACTTTTTTGCACCTGTTGCTGTTTGGTGATAAAATCACTGAGAAATAGCGTTTTCCTTGGTTCCCCTGAGTGGCTTTACAGGCAATATTTTGGGTGGATTTCAGCAACATAGATAAGGCTTCATCAACAGCAATAATTCAGTTCAGTTCAGTTCAGTTCATTTTTATTTCAAACATTTCAAACATTTGCCTTCACAATCATTACAAAATATCATTCCATTATTTGTTTGAAAAGGAGTAGGCTGAAGTATTTACTTATTTGTCCCTACCCCCTCAAGTTTTACCTCTCATTCATTTAATTTTTTTTTTGTCTTAAATTAAACAAACAACATATGAAACATATGAAGTAAAACAAAACATAACATACATAAATCAAAAACAAGAAATTAGCAAGCCCCACCACAGTATAGTTTCTTTCATATGAAAAATACAGAATGTGTATATTTGCAGATACACAAGTTATGGAAAAACAACAAACCAAAACAAAACAAAAAAACAAAAAAGAACCGCAACACCATTACCAGCAACATTACCGTCCTGGGTTAACCCCGTTTTCTTCATTCTTATACTTATTTAAAATTAGGTTTTTATATTTTACTTTAAACTGTTTTATGTTTTGACTGTCTTTTATTTCTTCTGTTAGACTGTTCCATAATTTAACTCCTGCAATTGAGATAGACATAGTTCTTAAAGTTGTTCTAGCACTTTGTATTTTTAAATTCCATTTCCCTCTTAAGTTATACCCACCTTCTCTTTCTATGAACAATTTACAGATTTCTTTGGGAAGCAATTTATTTCTGACTTTATACATTATTTGCGCTGTTTTAAGCTTCACCAAGTCTTGGAATTTAATAGCTTGCATTTTGACAAAGAGTGCATTTGTATGGTCCCTGTACCCTACATTATTTATTAATCTAATGGCCCTTTTCTGTATTATAGTTATTGTTTGTGTGTTACTTTTGTATGTGTTTCCCCAGACCTCTACACAGTAGCTCATATATGGCAGTAGTAAAGCACAGTATAAAATGTGCAGTGCTTTCTGATCCAACATATGCTTTGCTTTCCCCAGGACGGCAATGCCCCGTGCCAATTTCCCCCGAACATAAGTAATGTGTGGCTTCCAACAGAGCTTGTGGTCAATGATCACCCCAAGAAATTTTATTTCATTTACTCTTTCTAAATATACATTGTCAACACATATTTCTACTTCGATGTTTTTCTTTTGGTTTCCAAACAACATAAATTTGGTTTTATCTAGATTCAATGATAATTTATTTATATCAAACCACTTCTTTAATATCGTTAATTCCTGTGTGATCATTTCCAAAACCTGTGGCAATTCCCCACCTGAACACAGTATATTTGTGTCATCTGCAAATATTACAAACTTTAAAATCTCCGATACTCTGCAGATATCATTTAAGTACATAATAAACATTTTTGGACCCAGTACTGAACCTTGAGGTACTCCACAAGCTATATCCATCAAATTAGATTTATATTCATTTATTTGTACATATTGTTGCCTATTCCCTACATAGCTTTTTAACCATTCCAAAACCACTCCCCTAAACCCGTACTTTTCCAGTTTTTTTAATAGAATTTCATGATTAACAGTATCAAACGCCTTCTTTAGATCTAAGAAAACTCCGAGCGCATACCTCTTATTATCCATACATTCCGTTATCTTTTCCATTAAATCTATCAGTGCCAAAGCTGTTGATCTGTTGCTTCTGAACCCATACTGACTATCTGTCATTAATTCATATTTTTCCACAAAACTATCAAATCTTTTTATGAAGAGTTTTTCCAGTATCTTAGAGAACTGGGAGAGTATTGACACTGGTCTATAGTTTGTGAAATGATGTCTTTCACCGGTTTTGTAAATGGGAATAACTTTAGCAACTTTCATTTTTTGTGGAAAAACTCCTTTTTGAAACGACAAGTTGAATATATATTTTAATGGTTTTACGATACCATCAATAACTGTCTTTACCGTTACCATATCAATATCATTCCAGTCTGTACTGGTTTTGTTCTTAAGTCCTCTAACTATGTCATAAATCTCTTTCTCTTCCACTGCTCTTAAAAACATTGAGCTACTATTCCTTTCAATATTTTCACCAGTGTCCCTTTCTATTCCATCAACCTTTATTTCTTCTGCCAGTTTTGGCCCTATGTTTACGAAGAATTCATTAAAGCCATTTACTATCTCTTCCATGTTATTAATACTTCTTGTCCCTTCTATAAAGTATCCAGGGTAATCATTATTCCTTGATTCATTTTTGATTATTCTGTTTAATACATTCCATATATCTCTTGTGTTATCTTTATTGTGTTCTAACCTTTTAATGTAATACTCTCTTTTACAGGATCTCATTATATTAGTTAATTTATTTTTGTAAGTTTTATACTTCATTTCAGTTTCTATTGTTCTCTTTTTTATGAATTCTCGATATAGGGTATTCTTTTTTTTGCTGGCATTTTGTAGTCCTTTTGTCATCCATGGTCTTCCTGCAATAATTCATAAGTCAGGTGTTCTCTAAAGCTACAAGTACATCAAACTTTTTCTCTGAGAAAACTGTATCAGAACATTCCTTTAGGTGTTTGGTAACTGGTTTTCCCATCACACTTCAGAAATACATTTAGGTTTTAGATTCCTTACCTTAAAAATGCTATTGTATAAATAATAAACCAGAAATATTATAGTTGGCTGTTTGAAGCAAATTAAAATCAGGATCAGCCAAGTTCCTGTTTGTTACTGTTTTTCTCTGTGCATGCCTTTTTCACCCCCTTCAGCAATCTAAGCTCTGCAGGGACACAAGTAGAGCTAACTCTGAAAGGTTTTGCCCAAAGATAAATTGGGTAACCTTCTTCTGTCATTAGTAATACCTTTTCCACTGGTGAACAGCAAGACAGAGCAGAGCACAGGGGTGATGGAGGAAAGAGAAAGCAAGAGGTGTGTGGGGGAAGGGATGAGAGTCAGGAGTCAGCGGTAATTAGCCATGAAACAAAAGCCCACACGGCTCAGTTATGGCTTGAGTTTCACACCTTGAGCCATCTCTCTCTGCCTCTGAGGCTCGGAGCTCAGCTGGGGCCATGACTGCTGCGAGTTGTCTGGCTGAAACTGAGAGCAGACCTGCAGCAGCCCTGTCCTGGCTCTGTCTTCAATCCATTATGCCGCCTACATACCTCAGTCTCGGTCTGGCCGATTGGCAGGATACTTTGTCTGGCTGGCTTGTCATTTCTGTCTGGGGCACATGATTAGGGATCCCACCAGACTGTGCACATAAGCAACTTCACATCAGAAATGATTTAATGCACAAACATTTGCTGTGTGTTGAAGAAATAGTTCTTCATGAAGCATGTACCCGGTTGTTTTATCATGTTGCTTTTCTCCTTGCTTACATCCATGCAAAGACAAGCTAATTATCTGCTGAGTCTTGCTTAATATTCATACCTCTGCGGCTGGCGGATGAATAGTGTAGCTCTTGAAGTCTTCAAATGAATTTCTCCAAATTTTGGCCGCAAACATTCGCCTGGACTGAAGGATAAATGGATTTTGGTCAAGGTCATTGTGACATCATGTGGGCTTCATTCTTCTGCAAGTAATACCCTGAAGCCAGGAGAGAGAAATTCATTACATAAACTTGGCATAAACGTTCTCTTTGGCTCAGGGAGGAGCTGATTAGATTTTGATGTTCATAAGTCAAGACTGCAATCACATCATTTCTCTTGTTTTGGCTGTAACTGAAGAATAAACACAGTAATTACTGCAACATTTAAAGGAGGTATTTAGGAGGATAGAACGATGAAGTGCTAATATTATAGAGTGGCATAGTGATGTGGTGGTTAGGTCCTGGGGCCTTTCTCTGTGGATTTTCACAACTCTCATGCCTGCATGGGTACTTCGACTTTTTCCCGCAGTCCAAAGACATACATGTTAGGTTAACTGGTGGTTCTGAATTGGCCGTGTTTGAATGTAAGTATGAATGATTGTCTGTCTATAGAGGGGAGGGGAAGGTTATGACCACATTCTACACATGAATTGATGACACAAATCTTTAAATTCCTTCAAAGTCTTTACTCTCTTGTATCGAGTGAGTTTGGACAGAGATGGATGCAAACTGCAAGTGGATTATCTGGTGGAGGCGTACAACCACAAAGCTGTACTTCTGCTTACAGACATGAAGTCATATCAATCTTCTCATTTAACTCTATTTTGTGTCTGCTTTTTGCAAGTTTGAATGCATATTACAAAACACTGTAATATTGGTGTAACAGTTGTTTGCTGGGATATGAAGCTTTAACCCTTTAGAGCCGATCGGAGCGGGAACGCTCTGTTATGCGTAACTATTTTTAAATCCCAGTAGCACTGCAACCACGTAAGCTAGCGCAAAAAATTTTTTTGCATATGAAACCGGAGGAGTTGTACTTACATCTGATGCCATCAGCTTGTCCTAGGTCACGGTTTCCTTCCACATAAAGCTTTGCAAAAACTGCATAAAAAGCGCTTGCAGGAACAAAAACATAATATTCCAGAAACACGCTTTACCGATCTGATCAGCTGTTCAAAACACTTCCTACGTTGGAATAGACGTCAGCGCGAACTTTTGCATTTCCGCCATTACCTGCCCGAAACCGGAAGTGACGTCATCTTCGCGGAAATGTAGTCTTTTTTGCGATCAGGGCCTCAGGGCCTATACTGCTCTTTTTAAAAGTTATCTTTGACTTTATGACTTTCTGTGTCGTTTCTGGGATGCTTAGGACTCATATTGCACTGCTGGAAATAGTTTATTTTGATGCATATGCTGCTTTTTTGCAAATTTGCAGTATAATATTTATTTTCGTTTTTCCTGCAGTGTATAAAAATTGGTGTATTTCAAAAATAAAACTATGAAGACACTCAAAATAATTTTCCTGTGGTGGGAAACTATTTTGTGCAACTTTTTTGTATTTACAGTTTTGAGGGATAAGACTCTTAAATTTCTCTAACTACAAATATATGTCAAAAAATCAAAAACGATTTTCAATTTTTTTGTAGTTTATTGCACTTTTTTGCAATTTATGTAATTACTATGCACTTAATGAATACATATTATTAAAATCTGGGCTATAATGGTTGTATTGATGTATATCAACTTGAAATGCTCCCAAAAATGGCTCCACAGCATGTAAAAATATAATATAAGCTCTGGCGGACTTGGTTCTATGGTAGGTCTTAAAGGGTTAAAAAGGTGAAAATATTAGCAGACAACAGGCAAAAAAAATCAAAAAACCAAAAAAGAAGTGAGAAGTAATAATGTTCAAAAGAGAGGTAAACAAGAACGGTGTTGAGGTGGATTCTGCGGTTGAGAGCATCATTTAAATGTTATTAAAGCACACAGCTGATAATTATCCCTTCTTCAGCAGCTTTTGAAAAATTGTAATTGTGCCATTTGAACAAACAGTGGCGTGCGCGTGTAATTTCCTTAATTTGGAGTCAGAATCTGAATGGAAAATATCTTCTTGGTCTAGAATGGGTATATTATCATCCTAGACAGATACCATGAAAAGAATTACATTGCACATAGATGAGTTTGCTGCGTCTTTTACATGCAAACATCTTCTAAGTCCTATAGAAATATCATATATCAGCAATTGTTTTTCAGTGAGCAGCTTTTAAATGTGACCTGCTCCTATTATAGCTTCTGTGTTGACTGAAAATGAAGACAGATTAATGTTTAATCCCTTAAAAAAAACCCTGCTGTGACAAATTATGAAGAACTAGTGGAAAAAATAGAATAAAATACTCCCTCTTTGCTCATGAACATGAATCAAGGCTACTAGCATTGCTACCAAATTAGCATTACACCAGAGACACTGGTGCATCTATTAGTTTGCACTTCCAGGTATGCAGTGGAGCAAGCATTAGAACAATGCAGGTGCTGAAAGTGCAGTTGAATGGCTTTTGCTTTCCTCCTCAAGATAAGATCCAACCGAGAGACCTGGGGGGTTGCTTGGCACAAGCGTCCCTCCCACCTCTGTGACTGCACTGGTTTAGGGAAAGGCCTATGTTGACAGGCCCTTCATTAGAGTCTTTGTCCTGGAAGAGCTTAGTACATAATTAATGTCTCCATGATGGATTACATGGGTGGGTTGCAAAACTGCAAAGAGGTCGGCAGAAAACATAGAGGAATTGATGCGAGGCTATTTTCCCCCCATCGAACACGCCTACTGTGTGCCCCTTATGCACTGGCACCAAAATTGCTGATTAGAAAGTCACAATATTTACACCGCCGGTGTCTTAAGTACAGGTGCGAGTAAAAAAATTTACCCCCCGCGCTTTCGCTTTCCCTTTTAATCTCTCGGTCCACATGTGGGAATCGAAGAGCTGCCGCAGCCCGACAAAACGATCATCTTTATTGCGATTCTCACAGGTGGGGCTTTGGGTGGGATGTTAACCATTAATCAAAGCCATTGTTAATGATGCAGAAAGCACTGTGGAAATTAAACCCCTTCTGTTCCTGTTTCTATATTATTGAGGTAATTCCTGTTTGAGCTGGGATGATGAAGACAGCACCTGTTCTCAGGGTGAGATATCTAGTATCATCTCCTTTTCTCCCATTTATCACAAAGAAACTGCACTAGTGCTGCGCAATACGCAAATTTTGGTATCGATCAGATGCCGAGTAAATACATGGCCAGTATTGCCGATACCGATGTTTTTAACCTCTAAAGCCAGTGCATGTAATATTTTGAGTTTTTTGGAGAACTGTCTCTTTGGGTCATTTTCTGTTAAATGTGCTATAGG
This sequence comes from Mchenga conophoros, assembly GCF_057382185.1. Classification (NCBI taxonomy): domain Eukaryota; kingdom Metazoa; phylum Chordata; class Actinopteri; order Cichliformes; family Cichlidae; genus Mchenga; species Mchenga conophoros. The sequence goes on from NC_140542.1 coordinate 34,391,836, forward strand.
CTACAAATAAAATAGACGTGACAGTCATCACAAAGACATTTTTGATAGTGGATGTTTGAGGTATATTTATTCATTTCCACTTCAGGGGGCAACATACTGAACTTAGACGACAGAAATAGTATCAATAGTAGTATCGATCATATTGCACTAGGATCGTTTACATACCAATAGCATTGGGATCGATGCTTAGTTCTGCAAATATCAGGTCTGCAAATATTAGCTTCGTACTGTATTACACCTAGTACGCATCAGATATCGTTAGCTTCATAGCATAATTGCCTAAGTCATTTGACTAAGTCAATGACTTAGGCACTTATGCTATGAAGCTAACGATATATTTTCCTTCATGTCAAATAGCAACTCAGAAGTTTAGTGTAATCATTTTAACATTTGACTTCCAGATAGATTGCCAGGATTAACATCAATATGCCGACTTTCTTCACAACCTCCAGGCCGTTTTAATAAAACAAACTCAATCAGAACTAATTGCAACACATGCCTTTTTACATAAGAGATCAAGTGGAATGGCATCTAATTGAAAGTGTAGCGTATGTTTGATCTCAGTGTTTTCGTTTAATACCATCCCCAGGGAAGCAAAGTGCAATATTTTTCACAGTTTCCAGGGTTTATTCGGAAATACAGTTTAAATCTGACACAAAATACTTTGCACCATTCCCCACAATATAAAAAAGGGAACTAAACAAAAAAAACCCCAAAAAAACAAGCTAGTGTTTAGGGGACAGCGGGAGTAGGAATCCAGTATCGTGAGCTCTCCTGATGCACGCCAGTCAGCTCCCATTTGGCAAGATTTCATTGGAAATAAATTCGCCTGTGTGTTGCCAGTGTTCAGTGCACAGGCTTGTGCAGCAGTGGATGAAGTGACTCGCTCAATTATACATTTACTTAGACAAGTAATAAAGTGCTGCCACTCTCTGCCAAAGCTGTGGCTGATTATAGCGGCTGTACAAGCTGTTTTCCCAGCCTCCCGTTCCTCCCATCTCACTGATCAAGACATGCATCCCAAAGAGAGGCACACTTTTTGGTGCCACTGCGTCTCCCAACACTACGCTGTTAAAAGCCCCGCCTTCCTGCATGTCTTTTTTCCCCCTCTAATAAACAAGTGCATGTTTTTCCCTATTACATGGGATTCTGATCATCAGATATAGCATATATCTCATTCACAGACATCCTCACATCATGACATTACCAGTTCAACCTGTCTACAGGTGCGATGATATTTTTTATGAACAAAATGCTTTTCCCTCTCCTTTTTTTTGGCTTTCCAGCCCTCCAAGTATAAGGAAAAACTAAATAAATAAATAAAGAAAACATCCATCCATAAGTCTCTCAAGCGGATATGCCCACATTTTTGTTATTTATCTATCTTGCCGTCATCTACATCGAAATAACTTCAAAAGAAATGATGCAATCGCATTTTCGTGAAGGGATTTAAAAAAAAACATTTGCTAGTTGTTTATGTCTGCTCTTTGATTAAAGCATGTTAAAGCTAACGTGAGAAACCTGCTGTTTAGAAAGTGATAGAATGTCCCATTTATTTGCGAAGGGTAGCCACATAAGAGAGAATCGGTTATGAGCTACAGTGTTGAGGAGGCAACGGGGAAATCCTGAACGCAATACGTGCAAGCGTCTTTTAACACGAGATCTCAGCTACACGCAGCATATGTGATTTTAATTCATGTTGCTGTTTGTGGCTCAAAGTTTTCTGTTCTTTTTTTTTCTTCCTTTGTCTAAAAATGATGCAAAACCTCTGGGGGTACAGCTGCCTCCAAGTATTCACGCTGACTGCACATGAACATACAACTGATATGCCTTCATTCTACCTTTACTAAGCCTTCTTCCTTTCCCAAGCTCTCCTTTAACGACCATAAGCTCTAAGATCCCCAGGGAGGCCGTGTCTTCTGCCTTGCTGCGACAGTGAGCCAGACTGACAGAATCTATGATTTGACGGCTCACGACTTATCCTCGGCTGGAGCATTCGGAAAAACAGTGACAGGAAGAGATTATATCCTGAAGTCAACGCTATGCTAATTGGACAAGAACGCAAAAGAGAGAGAGAGGGCTTCATTTAAAACCAATTAGACAACTTGATAGTTTTAAATTAGGCAGGGCTAGATCCAAGCTATGCTTATTTTCATTCCCTGTAACCTCACCCTCGCACACAAGTGCACACTTGCTTTCTCGCTCACTTTGACACATGGTTTGCCTGGTGGCTAATAATTTAGCAGCTATCACATGATCGTGCACAGTTCCTGAATGATAGCAGTATTGGCACGGTTTTGTTTTTTGTTTTTTTTCCCTAGCTGCAGAGTTGTGACTGGAGGATGGCGATGGCTCTGCCAATTAACACCGTGGAACTTCTGGGTACAAATGATTACTCATCACGTAATCATAATGTGTCTTTATGAATATGAATACCTGAAAACTCTGCACATGCGGTAAAAGTCATCTGCTTAGGCCCATTGTGGCAAGATAACATCTGTGGAAGCTTCTTTATCACAGACTTGGTAATCCACTAAAGAGGCTATGCAAGCTGTTAGAAATGAACAGGGTTTTAAAGGACGTTTTCACAATGCTTTCACACTGTATGGGGATATTTGTTTCGCATTTGCAGATAAATGACAAGAGTTTAGATAAAAAGGTTCAGTTGTGCAAAAGAACAGAGATGTGTGGTTAAATGGACATGCTCACTAAAAACACTCGGTGCAAGTCCTTTCTTTGCTTCTGGTTTCCAGGGAAACCTCTCAGGTGTGCGTGTTTAAATGTAGGAGGTTAATAACACACATGCAGCGGGCAGCATCTGCAAGTTCTTTTTCTTTTCTTATGTTTGTGTACATTTAGTTGTGATGCCTGCATTTAAACATCAGTTAGCTACTTTTTAGAGCTATGTGATTGGTGTGACCAGAATGTGAATATAGTAGCATATAGTAGACTGGATTTGACTAACTCCCCTGTATAGTCTAATGGCAGGGTATAAAGGGTATAAACAGAAAGATTTGAGGATTTTTCGTATGTCCTTTCTTACTGAATATTAAAATGACTTGTGTATATAATTCAATAAATTCAATGTAGCTGTTTCAATTTTAAGTCGGTTACAGCCTTATTTATTATGTTACACATTTTTCTTCTGATGACAAATCTATCAGATAAAGAGCCCAGCAGTAGCCATAGTTACAGCTGATCACAGAACTTTGGTCTCCATGTGCAAGTCAGCTGTAAAACAAGCACACAGGGATGCTCTACTGTAAAAGGTTAAACCCCAACATACTACTAAAACCTAAAGTAACATACAACATTGGTTCTTCTGGTTAAAGCACAGCACTTCACCTATTGCTCTACATCATCTGCTTCAAGGTGTCATGTGTTGCGCACTCAGAGATGTTTTTCCGCATATCTTCATTGTAACAGCTGGTTATTTGGACTACTGATGGCTTCCTATCACCCATTCTCCTCTGACCTCTGGCAGTTTCAGAAAAACTCAGACCAGCCTATGTGGTATGTTGACAAAAGTCCCGTAAATCACCTTTCCTCCCCAAACTGATGCTCAGTTTGACGAGTACCTTTAATGATTTTGCTGCTTCTGTGTTTTCTCCAGGTAAGTCTTCCTCCAGCCTGTTACAGTGATTTTGAGGGAGCAAAACACAAGGAACTACAAGGATGAGACAAATGAGTCTGACACCATGGAAAGATTAGGAGATGAAACAATAAGTTGACACCCAGAGGAAATGTACTTTATATTAACGTGGTGACTGTGAAGGCTCAGCACTTGGCCAGACATCAAAGGGTGAACCTTTATGCTTTATCTCCTCTGTTCACACGAGGTGATGCTGACGTGCGTGGCCAATCGGATCAAGCGTAAGCACTGATTCTGACTTGAGGGAAGAGCTGGAGTTACTCATGCGGATGGACTGATGCCATACTGTGAGAGCCGACTGGTGGAGGTAGGATATGAGTCTCTCCCTGTCAGCAGCAGAGGGGAGGAAGGGGAAGTCAGGTCTAATGAGGGGAGACGTTCCTGCGTCACATATCAAAAGGTCTGAAAGCGACGATGAATCCACAACTTATGTACTGTACACACACACTTCTTCATGTGTGCCTTGCACAGTCATTTCTCTTTACGATGGAACATATTCACAATCCTGATTTATGCCCTGAAAATTCACTCATTATATATGTAGCTTCTATAAGTAGGTGTCATGTCAGTCAGATTAAAGTTTTAATACCTAAAGTTTCAGTCCTTTTTGATTTAGTGACTCTCCATGTTACCGTGGCAACAGCAACTGATCAGGAAGGCTAGCTCTGTGGTCGGCATGAAGCTGGACACTCTGGTGACAGTGGCAGAGAAAAGGACATTAAAGAAACTGATGGACATTATGAACAATGCTGGGCATCCTCTGCACACGGCCATTAACAACCAGAAGAGTCTGTTCAGTGACAGGTTGCTTCTCCCCAAGACAAGAACTAACAGACTTAAAAACTCCTTTGTCCCACACGCCATCAAACTGTTTAACTCCTCTCTGGAGGGGAGAGGGAGGGGAAACAGGAGGACAAAGGAGGGGGGAACAACTAAGCTGTAGTGCCTCTGCACCTCACTGTACAATACCTTGTGCAATACTTTTTGTAAATAGTCAACAGTGCAATAGACTCAATACTTGAAATGTGCAATTCACTTGTATTTTTTATTCCTATTTATTCTATTTATCCCCTTTGTATATTTTATTTATATTTGTCTCTGTATTTATATATGTGTGTGTGTGTATATATATAACAATTCTGTAACTGTAACTTCGGTAGTTGCTGTGCTTTTTGGAAGTCGAATTTCCCAGAGGAACCCACCCGAGGGATTAATAAAGTTCTATCTTATCTTATCTTATCTTAGCAAGTGCAGTCTAATACAGAGGAGCACACGCTCCTTTACCTGCTACCTGCGAATATTTAATTCGGATCTGCTCATTTAAATGTGCAAAAATGCACAGCTGTTTGTTTGTTTGGTTTTTTTTATGCATTTGTAGTTCCAGGTGTTAGAAGCACTTGGCTGCTTCACAATAGATTCTCTCCTGTGTTTGGATAGTTATGAATATATATTTTATCAATTTACATGTTTCATTTCATATTCTTTGAAGTAAATTATGCAAATTAATTACAGAACCGCCTAAATCAAGGTGGAAACTGAAAGCACGAAGAAGTGGAAAAGTCATGTGTAGGTTGTATGCGAACTGTTGGGGCAGAGACTGTAACGATGTCGTTTCTCTTCTGATTTCTGAGTAGTACAGTATTTATACAGGTCATTCCTGAAAATTGAAGCAATTGTGTCTTTATCTTGTCCCTATAACAACATGACCATCAGAGGACAGACTCGAGGCACACAATGGAGTACAAAGTTCTTGGAAGTAGTGCAAAGGACTTGGTCTGAATATAGATTCCGTATGTGAGTGATGAGGATACACAGACCATGACACAGATTGGTGAGGTGTATGTGCGGGGGGTGGGGATGGGGGGAAATTGTGTTTTTTGAATAGCCCGGGGGGAAGAAACTGTGAGTCTTGAGGTAAATGGTAAATGGCCTGTATTTATAAAGCGCCTAAGGACCCCAGAGCGCTTTACATATCCAGTCATCCACCCATTCACACACTGGTGATGGCAAGCTACATTGTAGCCACAGCCACCCTGGGGCGCACTGACAGAGGCGAGGCTGCCGGACACTGGCGCCACCGGGCCCTCTGACCACCACCAGTAGGCAACGGGTGAAGTGTCTTGCCCAAGGACACAACGACCGAGACTGTCCAAGCCGGGGCTCGAACCGGCAACCTTCTGATTACAAGGCGAACTCCCAACTCTTGAGCCACGATCGCTCAAGTTAGACCTGACTTCCCCACGATCGCTCCTTCAAGAAAAACACGAGCTGTGCGACCTGATTGACCTGAGGCGCCGACACTGGGGAGGTTTGCGACTGAGTGTGAAGTTCCTAGGATGATAATTAGTATCTTTAAGTATAAGATCGTGGTTCTCAGTCAGGAAAGGGTGGAGTGCCCTCTCTGGGTCACAAACGAGCTCTTTCCACAGGTAGAGGAGTTCACACTGTACCTCAGGGTCATGTTCACAAGTGACAGCAGAGAGGTTACTTTTAAAATGTATTCCACTACAGATTACAGAATACATGCCCCCAAATGTATTTTGTAACGTATTCCATTACGTTACTCTCATTGAGTAACGTATTCTGAATACTTTAGATTACATAATATATTGTCAAGCTTTTTCCAGCTACACGAATGTACTATTGCTTTGTGATTTATTACTTTTACTGAAGCTTATTCGCCATAGCAATACCAACTAGATTTTTATATCTTAATATAAAATGAGTAACTGTAGGGTGGACATTAGGTAAGGCTGCACTTTTTGCAGCAATCTCATATGGAAAACTATTCCGTGCATATATAAAACAGGTCTGCGGCTCCGAACCGTAGTAAAGGGACCTCTGGCTAATAAGTCGGGTTCCGTGTCGGGCTCGTAGCTGAAAACTAGATTTACTTTTACTTTCTGGGTCAACTTTGCTAGCGAGAGACAGAGAGAGGCGTTGGAAGGCTGCAAATATAGAAATAACTAATACGTGTTATTTGAGAGTTTTTGTTTGTCCTTTCTTCTAGGAAAACTTCTAATTTTGCCTTCAGTTTTCTTTGTCACCTTTACATCACAGAGTGGCTGAACTCTCCAGGACTTTACCATAAAAAGGGACAGTTAATCTTAAACTGTCTCAATTTTTTTCTGGGAATTGGTAAACAGCATTTGTAAAGTGCATGGTTGAAATGATTGGAACGCTGGCATCCCGAGATGCTTCACTGTTGGACAAAAGAATTACATTTTACACTTGACACGTTTATTGCAGTTGGTTCAACCCAAATTGTCCCCTTTCTTCAAGAGGGCAAAAGAGCACACAGCAACTGGTGAGGGCCGATGATGAGTTTTCAACTTTGTGAGCCTGTTGCCAAGAAAAATGGCAGGTTTAGTCAAAAACCTGTTACTTATGTGGCCAGTATCACGTGGAATTTACTTCAAATGCCATCTGAAGAAGAAAAACAAGACCAGAAAAACAAGACCTAAATGTTTGATGTATGCAGTATAATAGCTCTCTCATTTAATAATTTTTCTGCTTCTGAGCAGGAAATAACACAACACCCTGCTGAGAGTGATGATGGCAAAGGAATTATCAATGGTGAGAGGACACGTAGAACACCAGAATTTAAAAAATAATTAAAGTCATTGCAATAAAAATCCACACACAGAGCATAAGTAAAATGGATTTCCACCCACAAACAGACGGAGATATGGAGCATGTCAATACCAAATTCTACAGCATTCTACAGCATAGAGCTATCATATCTTTATGTAACTGGCTTCATCCCCCATTAAAAAAGTGGGTTGATCTCAAGCAAAAACTGAAAACAATCCAAAATCCCCTTAAAATTTGAGTCCATTATGATACAATAGACAGATAATCATTCCTTTTGAGAAGCAGGACCTGGATGTACATTTCTTTTGTGTTTGCCGGAGAGATCTGGAGCACTTTAAGGTTGTTGTTTTGTCAAAACCCCTCCCCTCTTCCTTTGTGGCATTCTGTCAGAGCCAGCCCAGTGACTTTTCAGGCTGCTGAACTTGGGGACCTTTCAGTGTCACCCTCTGTTGTCATTTCTGACTGCTACAGCCCAGACAATGATGCACTCGCACTGTAGTGGGGGAAAATGATGTACAGCCAACCTCAAGGTCTGCCTGACTCAAAGTTGTTTTTTCGGCTGCTCCATCAAACATTGTTTTGCTGCCACAGAATATCTCTGCCTTTGCTTTGATGAAAAGGGAAAATGGGATTTCGCAAATGTCCTCAAAAACAGAGAAGTTAGACAAAACTGCAGCATATGACATTTGCAGTTAATTCATGGAGCTGGGGTGAGCGTGTGGACTGAATGAAATAATTGCATTTGTTTGCAAAAATAATCCCAAATTGGACTTTTTATGCCAACTCGAGAATGACCAGGCCTAAATAAATGAAAAATCATTGCCATAGTTCATCATATTCCACTTTGCAAGGCCCAGCCTGGACTGTTAAAAGCCCCAGACAGAATCAAATAGGCTTGGTCCCCGAGGGAGTGTATAACTGCACGCATCTTATCCATAAATCAACTATGTACGACCGATGCGAGGTGGCAGAGGCAGTTATATAGGGGCCTCAGCTGGATCACATGCCTGCTGCAAGGAAATGGATCTGTCGGAGGAGCTGTGAAATAGTGTGGCGGCTGCGTCACTCACAGCTCTGCTCCTTTATTTCATTATCATAAAGGAACAAAATGTGTGTCCGTGTGTAATGCCGCATATAGGCAACAGGTGCAGCTGAAACAATTTCCAATTTATGTCTCTTTGAGATTCAAAACGCGTCTTTAAGACTCAGTCCCGCACACCTGTTTGCCTCAAACTACCACTTCAATGAGAAATATCTAATTGGCTGTGAGAGTTTAAACGCTTTTTCAGGCGACAACTCAGAACTATTCAACCTAGCTAAAGTCTGCATCTGCAAGAAATGGAAAACTCTCTGTCACAGTACTTCCGTAAGTGTCAGGCGAAGCATACAGTAGCTGTCTATAGCCATGTTCTCCTTATTGATTTTAGTCCGGCTGTAACTTAATATCAGGGCTTTGCAAAGTTCTCTGCTGCATTAAGTCTCAGTCCTAATTGAAGCCTCCCAGAGGCTAACTGGCTCGATTGCTCCGCCATGTCAAAAAGCATCAGTCAGTTAAATGAGGCTGGGAGATGGAGCGCCGTTATTGCTGCTACTGCTGCTGCCTGCAGGCTATGACCTTGTGGTGAGACTGAGCTTGAAATGTCTCCTCTAAACTTGCAGCTTCCCTGAAACATCGAAGTCTGATTGTTGACTGGATATCAAACGTTTGTGTGTCTGTGCTCAGTCACATGATTTAGGCATGTGCACGCATGATCTTGTACTCAACTGTCAGAACCTCAAGGCTGTAGGGGAAAATGAATGATAGTTGTATTCCGTGGCTGGTGATCCTGGATAATATCCTCTCCAAGAGTCATCCTGGACTGCTGGCAGGCGTGTTTTTAGGATTGTTTTAAAAGGGTGACAGAGGCAGGGTGGGTGGGGGGCATCAGAAGTAACTACCACTTTAAAAATGATCTTAAAGCAAATAATTCTTTTTCTTTCTAGTGACTTAATGTCTGTCACCACTCGTTGAGTCGCGTTATGGTGTTCCAGTTCAATTCAGTTCAATTTTATTTGTACATTGCCAAATGTCAACAACAGTTGCCTCAAGGCATATTGTAAGGTAAAGACCCTACAATAATATAGAGTAAACCTCAACAATTAGATGTCTCCCTATAAGAGCACTTCCCGACAGTGGGAAGGAAAAACTCCCTTTCAACAGGAAGAAACCTCTGACAGAACCAGCTAAGTGAGATGCAGCTATCTGCTAGAAACAACTGCGTGTGAGGGGAGGAACACAGGATTAATACATGATGTGGATGAGCGCTATAGATGAGTAATAACTAATGATTAAATGCAAAGAAGTGTATAAACAAATAGTGAGGGGGAAAAGTGCAAAAAACCCCAAGCAGCCTAGGCCTATTGCAGGATAACTAAAGGAGTATTCAGGTTCACTTGATCTAGCCCTAACTATATGCCCTGACTATATGGTCAAGCTAATCAGCATCATCCTGCATCTTGAAGCCTAATCATAACTGATCAGATCACTAAGATAACATTCTAAAGCCTCACAATTGTATTTTTACCACTTTATTTGTGTTGTATGGGGTCTCTCTTTGGATCTTAGGTTTTGTTATTTTTCTGAATTGCAAAGTAAAATGCGTTAAGACAACTATCATACCTGAGTTCATAAGTTTGGAAATTTATAACTGACCTTGTACCAACCATGAAGAAATATGTGATTTGCACCCTACTCATGTCTCTGGCAAAAGGCCGGACGTAGCACTCAGAACCATTGACTAGCATTGTCTTAGTGATGGCATCCGTAGTCACAGATGTTAAGGGGGGCGGGCGCCACCCCATACCACCCTTCTAGACCTACCCCTGCTGCTTGCAATGGACTATTACCAGTGGTAGTGGTGTTATTGGGCTGTTTGTGATTATACATATTGTCCAGCTTGTGTCTATAAAATAACATCTAAAACAACAAAATCCTGCAATTCTTATGCCCAGCTGGATGCTGTTTAGTCCTCAAAAAATTCAACAATAACAACTGTATGGTAATGATGGGTGAGAGTTCACAACCCAGCTCTGCTACTGAGAGGGGGCTTACACTGAGAGGTTCATTTGGCAATGCTTTGCATCGTAGTCATTAGATGGCAAAATTGTGCTTTAACCGCACTGAATGAATAATGACTTGGCTGGTGGGAAGACTGCAAGATGAGGAAATGGAAACTACTGGCCAGTGTTTTTATGTCCATTTGATAAAACATTTGCAATTTTTAGGTCTGTTGTGTAGATCTTTCAAAAGACATGGTTGTAATTTGTGTACCTGGATGAGAATGTATGTCTTATCTTTAATGAATGAGCTGAGAAAAATAATCTACTATGCCTTGTGATTTTTGACCAGTTTTGGCAGGGCTAACAAATGCTCCTACTGAGTATACAGTATATCTGCACAATGCTTTTTAAAAGTAACATGATTTTTGCTCTCAAATTGATCCCTGGTGCACCTTTCATGTTGGTGTCTGCAGTTAGTGTAAGCAAGGTGAAGGTGAACTAGTGAATAGCTTCAAACCGACTTCACTGCCTCTTCACCTCGGTGCAGAGTCACCTCTCAGTATTGAGGTGAAGAGGTAGAAATGGTGCAGTTTTTCGAGTACCCATTCATAAATAGTAGCAATAGGTATAAAAACGTATGTGCTGCTATTGAATCAGCATTAGCCAGTGGCTGTTCTTTGCTGTGGTGTGCAGAATAGGCAGTGCTGTGATACAGAAGGCGAGCAGAATAAACAAACTGGTTTAAAAAAAAGAGGCTGGCTGCTACAGCCTGAAGGCAGTAGCAAGGGGGCTCAAACTAAACTGAATTCTGTCCTACAAAAAGCCATTCACCCCTTCTATGGTGAGCTGATGTGGTTGACAGAGCATCTCCAGCCTCTGGCTTTTACCCCTAAGGTGCAACATGAAGTGCTTTAGGGATTTTTCTGTGCCAACAGACATTAAACTACACAATACCTGTGTGAATATCCCCAACCCACAGTGACTGGGGACCGGTGCTGAGCCAGGACAGCTTTACTTAATGCATAAAAACATACGCTTTGATTTTTTTTGTGTACGTTGGAGACCTTATATGTAACTGGTTATATAAAACAGAGCTCAGCCTGTAGTTCTGTTACTATACTGTTTAGCACTGTATGTTACTATCTCTAATACGCTTAGAGCATCCATAACTTTGGAATACTCTCAAGAAATAGTTTTTTCCCCCCTATGAACAGACTAACTGTACTCCTAAACACTCAAGCCCTTTAAACACTACACGATTGTGTAACACAGCTTCAATTTTTTCCTTGCTACTTCATTTTTGTAGCTTGGTCACAGTGATATAATGTGGAAATGTCACTAGAAACAGTTTGATCACATTCTCACATCTGATGAGAGTTTATTTGCTAAATGTTTAAATCTAACAATGTTAGATCCACTTCAAAGATAGTTTCACTAATGCTGGCTAACAGTAGCTAACAGATGATAATAGCATCTAACAGTGTTAAAATCTAGAGTAAATAGACAACTTCAGCTGAGGTAAACAGCAGGCAGACAGACCACACACTACCGATGAACAGAAGCCAGAGTTGTCTGTCCTACAGCAGCCACCATGACTAGGATTATGAACTTGAATTGGGAATGATATATGCAATCTACTGACATCCAGTAATTTATTTTACACAGCGTAACTACCACATGTGCTGCATTGGATATTATTGTGATAAATCCATATGGTATCCTGACGCTGAGTATGAAGCACCCAGATTTACACATTTCTGAATCAGGGACAAACGTACTAGATGCACAGGTGATTGTGGATGGATGTCCTTATTAGTGAACTTATGCTGAATTGTAAAAGTTTACCTATTGAAACCAGGTAGTGTTAAGGTAGTGTAGTAATTATGCTATCCTGTGGTGGTACAGCACCCCTATAATCTTAACCCTAAATATCAGGTAAATACTTTTATTTATATTACAGAAAGCATGTATGATTTTATCAGTCTCTCTATAATGTTTTTGCCAACTCTCCTTTACAAGGTTGTTTCACTTCATTGATGTTTGCAGGCGTTCATTTATGCATAACTCTCCCTTGGTTCTGTCACAGTCGGGTTAAGGTCTGGACTTTGACTCGGCAATTGCAACACTGTCATTATTTTCTTTTTCAGCCATTCTGTTGTAGATTTGCTGCTGTGCTTGAGATAAGCCTGTGAAAGCCTTCTTTTTCATGATTTTGTAAACCACAGTCCCCTCTCGCAGTTAAGTTCATAGGCACATAGACACAGTCCATTACTTTATATCTATTCATATACTGCAAAGCAGTTTGACGGCATAATATTTAATGCTCTTATGTAGCTGTTGAGTGATGGATAGCCATGCCTTCCATTACTTACTGAAACACAGTACAACCTGACTAATGTGTAGGTTGCTGCTATTTTTAATTCTCTTCAAATGAGGAGCTTTCTAAATTATACCCCTAATGAAAAATAGAGGGGTTTCTGTTTGCAAACTAAACCTCCTTTTCTTGTTGGCTGATTATTGTCAGTGCAGCAAACAATGAGCTTAAACCAAATAAACTGTAAATAAAAGGTGAAAAATAAACTGAAACTTGGTTGTGTTCTTTCGGCAGTCATTAATTTTCCATTCTCGGCAGAAAAAAAGACTTTAGACTCAAGAAAAAATATATATCATTGCTTTACTGCAGTGTTCAGTGAAAAGGAAAGGCAAGAACTGTTCTTATCAAGTATTTTGAGAATTTGTAGAGCCCCGAACAGCACATCATTTATATACAGTCTTTTTTTTGTCTCAGCTTTTACTATATTTTAGTCAGTTTTGGGTTAGGATATATGATCGCTTTCAGATTCCAGTGACAGTTTTAAAGATATATTTTCTCTTTGATTGATGCTTAAAGATTACGGCTTTATTGTCTTTCCCTGTCACCCATTGTTCCGGAGTGGTCGATAGAGATGCCGGAAGGGCCTTTGCTTACACAACACTGTTTGCCTGAAACTGGCTGTCGACATGGTCCATAAATCACTCTCTAATATTTTTATGCATCCAGTCAATCCAACTGCTCGCTAATGTTTCCTCTCCTTGCTTTCTTTGTAACTCATTTGAGCTGAGCGGCGACGCATGACAATGTGTGCGTAATGGGGATTGCTAGAATCCGCTTGGCAGAGGGACGGCTCTGTTTGGATTGGCTTAAAAGTGCAACTCCCTTGACCTTGCAGCAGTGTGTGACATCAAGATTCTGTGAAAAGGCCAATTGAAGACAAGTTAAATGCAGCCTTGAATTATAAGAACTTGCTGTCCAATCCTACATAAATCCTTTGTCAGTTTTTAAGTGGTTTCTACAATTCTTAAATCCTAAAAGATGCCATGTTCCATCAGAAAACCTGTCTGTCAAATGCACAGTTACTTTCCTTTTCCTTGCACATGTGTAAAATTAAATCAGACACAAGCAATTTGCCTCAAATGCAGTAAATCTCCTACTGCAGCTACTTTTTGCCCCCTATTTTATTTTTTTGAGTTGATCATTTCATCTTCACTCCTGACCCCCAACTATTTTCCTCGCCAGCACTGTGACTGGGGTTGTTGTCGCCCTCACTGCCATGATGTCTTGACCTTTGCTGCCTTAGCTTGTCAAACGCTATCTGATGGGACTGCAGGGCCCGAAGCAAGCAAACAATCTGATATGATCTGTCTGGCTGGTAAAGAAGCTGCCCCAGCCCCTCCACCCCACCTCTCGCAAACCCCGTCTTATTCTATGTGTTGGCAGGACCATGTAAATTTCTGCACAAATGGGAACAGTCAAAACATAAAGGAAGTGCTAAAAACTTGGAAGTATGCAAACTGTCTTTCTTGTGCAGACTTAAATTAGAAAAGTAATACCAGCTTTTCATCTGTCTTATCTTTAAAGTAAGATATGAAGCAAAGGAAATTGTTTGGTCAAAAAACTCCACCTTAAACCATTTAACATATTATATCTAAACTGTTTGTCAACCCTTTATGGGCTTGGCTGGCCAAATTTGAATCGAATACACATGTTTAAGCTTATACATTTTTGAATTTGAAATAAAAATTGTTTTTGTTCTTTTGTTCTTTTTTCCAAAATCCAATAAGGTCTAAGAAAAGGCTGAAATTGTGTTAGCATATACATCTTTTAGCTTTAATCCCTAATGTAGCATAGCTACTGATCCCATAATGCTAGCAGGAAAACAAATACATTTTTTTTTTACTGTTTTCTTTTTTAACGCAACAATATAAAAAGTGTAAAAGCAAATATTATTTTTTTTACTGTATTTAAGTGGACTTCAGGAACTTCATCGTAACATGGTCCGAGCTAATATTTTCATTCATGAAGACTTTAATTCTGCGTCAGGCTGGCGACCTGTCCAGGGTGTACCCTACCTTTCCCCTTATGGTAGCTGGGATAGACTCCAGCCACCCTGATAAAAATAAGCAGAAGAGAATAGATGGATGGAAGACTTTAATTAGTCCTCACCTTGAACGCTTTTTGATTGTAATTTGATATTTAGATATTGATTTAGATTTAGATATTCTTTTTCCACTTGATGGAGTGTAAGTAAGTGCAATAACTCAAATGCCACTCCACACATGTGAATACAAATTTATAGTACGAGCTGCCTGTGCTTGAGTTTTATTCATTTTATGTCTTTTCAGTTCTGTTTAATAACATTTAGACTTAATTTTCCATCTTGACTAAATAGAGTAAACCCATATAGACAAATTCATGCATTTATTTTATTTTTTATTTACTATTCAGTAACCACTTCATTTGCTACGCCTTGCTGAGACTGGGTTGGATGCTATTTTGCCTTCTGAGCGGTCTTAATTCTTTGTGGCATAGATTCAATAAGGAGCCTGAAACATTCCTGCGTGACATTCATCCATATTGACAAGAAAGCATGACATAATTGCAGATTTGTTGGCTGCACATTCATGATGTGAATGTCCTGCTCCATCACATCCCCACGGGGCTCTTTTGGATTGAGATCTGGTGTTAAGGGGCCTAAAGTATGTCAAGAAAGTATCCTCTGCACATTACACCCCTAGCAGTCTGAATTCTCATTTAATTTATATTGAATTCTGACCATATAATGGGAATACGAAAAAACAAACTCAAACCAGGCAAATTTATTCAAGTCAGTTGGCCTATTTATTATACATGTTTGGATGTTTGACATCACTTTATTGCAATTTTTCTTTTCATCTGTAGGAACATGAGTGATATATCACAGTCTAACCTTGTAACTAGATGTTTGTGTATGGATTAAGCAAAAGGATCAGGCTGCTAATATGTCATCCCACGCACGTACTGTGGTTCGACATATAAAAGCACACAGTTACAATGGAAACACACATACAGAGTTGCAAACGACTCCGTATTCACATCCCCTTTGTCCCAGATGCACCATAATCAGGCTGCATTATTTCACTGCTTTGAATGTGACAACATTCAACAAGCATTCAGCAGCCAAAGCAATCACTGCTTTCTCCTGTAAATGCCTCTGAATAGACTGCTTACTTTTCACTCTGGTATAATGTGATATTAAGTAAAATGAGGAACTGCAAAGTAATTTATTTAACATCAAACTCCAATTTAAAACGTACAAATTTGTCCAATAAAACAAGATTTCTTCATGGTTGCCAAGAAAAAGTGACAATCACTGAGATAATTTAGAGTTTAACAAATTTTATGCTGTTAACTGAATGTAACATGAAACAAATCCCTGAAACTGAACTATGATGCAGAAACAAACAGTTCTGACAATATTTTGTTATCTAACAAGTAAATATTTTCTCTAAAGTAATGTAAGTGATGGTTTTTGTTCAGCTGCTGTTGAAGTTAGAAGAATGCATAAATAAAGCAACCCGTCCCTCTATTTACCCTACTCAACTGAAGTGGCAATCCAGTTTGCAGTGGTCATCAGGATGTGAGTCACTTGTGCAAGGTGATGGTCATTGAAGCACTCATTATAACAGCAGACCATGAGAGCAGAATGGAGTGGCAAACTGAAGAGATTTGTATTGCAGGCTTGTGATTTTCTGCATGTCAAGTGTTGAGCTTCTCAGCGCTCTGAAACAGTCATTTTCAGTGCTGTGCAAAAGTCTCAAGCCACCCTTCCTTTCTTTATATTTTGCTTCCATGGTGTGAGACGTTCTTGTATCTGAAAGTCAAATCCTCAAGAAATGGGGAAAAAAATCCAGCAAAGACCTAAAACAGGACCTGAGAGATGAATCTGATCCATCCACTGTTCACTGAAGCCTCAAGAAATGGCCTCAGTGGAAAGATGACTATCCAGTTCTTAAGGAAGGGAAACAAGAAAAAACCTGAGGTATGCCATGTCACACAGGAACTAAACTGAAAAATCAGTAGCAACAGATCTTATGAATCGAAATTGAACAGTTTTGGTTCACATCGTTGTCAGTATGTACAGAGGTGATTAGGAGAGAGGCACAAGGGTAAGTGTCTACAGCAAAATAAGGTGGAGGGTCCTGGTTTGGGGCTGTGTTTCAGCCAGTCGTGTTGGGCAGCATTTCAAAACTGATGAAATCATGAACACAAAAACGTACCGTCACATTTTGAATCACCATGTAATATCATCTGAAAAGTTGCTGATTGGCAGCAGTTTCATTTTTCACCATGACAATGGAGTAAAACCATACCTATATAGAAAAAAAAACACACAATGGAACGCCATCAGTCATGGATTGGCCTTCCCCAGAGCCTGGACCTCAACAATATTGAAGTAGTGTGGGATCTTTCTGACAGAAAACAGAACAAAAGGCAGCCAACATCCAAAGAAGAGCTTTGAATGTCCTTCAAGAATCCTGGAGAACTATTCTTGAGGACTACTTAAAGAAATCAAAAGAAAGCCTGCATGACAGAGTTCAGGCTTTGTTGTAGAATAAAGATGGTCCAAATATTGCCTTTGAAGCTATCCTTATCCTGTAACTCCATGTATGTTTGCACGTTTTAATAAATTGTTATACCCATATCCCATTTACCTAGCAAAATATACTAAAAAGCAAGGTGGCTGTTTTGCACAGTACTGTAGAAAACTCTCTAATGCGTTTTTCTGTAAATACCATCCTTTTTTCATTATTGACTATAGAGGAAGGTAGTGTGTATGTGGATTTGCAAACAAGCAAACAAACCTAGAAGCACTTAATTGATTGCGATAGCCCACTTGGCCCCGCTTTCAACGCGACTGGTTGCTTTTTAAGACACAAAGCCGAGGCGATAGGACACAACAAGACAATTCAATAAGACTTGTGTCTGTGTTTTGATTTGCCAGACGACCTCCGATGCCATGGCATGCTGATTGGGTCTCTTTTAAATTTTTTTTTTCTTTGTACAGTGAGCTCATTTGACAGCAGCATATAAATAACAGGCTGTGAAAGTCCACAGTGCTCATCCTGATTCGCACATACATACATTGTTTTCTGGCACCAGCACACTTTCCACGCACACAAACACACACTCACAGGGCGTATTATTCTCTATCACCACATTTTGGCAGGAGGCACAGTGCCTTCCATTAGAAAAAAAGAAAAGGAGAGAGAGAGAAAAAAAATCTATAAAGGCAAATAAACAAGAGTGGGAGCTACTGCCAGCTTGCTTGCATTCTCCACCGGATAATAGAATTGGAAGTGCGATAAGGTTCTTGTATAGCCTCCCACATAGAAGTGTAACTCAGTTCACTTTCTCTTCCCTGCCTTTAGATTCTGGCTTTTTGACTCATTTATGCTACAGGATTTGGTCAAAATAAATCAAACACCTGCATTCACTCAGATTGTGATCCAAAATAAGTCTTAAATGTCCTTTCTTTCTATGGCGTTTTTTTTTTTTTTTTTAATTTCAGCAGTGCACTCAGAACAACTGCATAAGTGGTTGGCACAGTTTTAAAGGGAAGCAGGTGCAGTTGCAGCCATGCAGGTGTATCAGTCTAATTTGATCAACGAAGCGGTACTTGTTGTCATGAGGTAATTACACATGCCGCATAACTGACTTTGTTATGCATGCGTCAGACTAAGCATGACTTGATATCAATTAAACATCTGTAATGCGCATGGGAAGGTGCCTGTAAGTGGTGTGGAAGAGTATTTGACCAGAACCGTCAGCAAGCTTTGTCTCCAACTTTTCACTTCCCATCCAAGTCAGGACAGAACAGTAATCATGCCAGACTGCTCTCTTCCAGCTGATAACGGGCCGACAAATTCTAGTAATTTACGCACCTTTTTGTACCTTGCCGAGGACTGTATAGTCAAAAGGCCTTGGGATTTATGCACATTACAGAGGTGTTTCTTTTATGTTCTGTTGAATGGGATGTAACAGTGCAGGGTTTTAGTTGGCTGGATGACCTTCTTTTTCCCCATACAGGGAAACTGTTACTGTGCACTGAAAGCCGGTGCAGCTCAGAAGCTGCATCTTTACTATCAGAAGTACTCACAGGTTCACAGGTGAGAAGGATAGCACTGATATTGTTGGAGCTCTCATTACAAAATGTGTTGACCATTGCAAGAGCCTGTCAAGGTCTGCATATGAAGCAGAGCCTTAAATATACAAATTAAAAGACGTGTTGTGATAGCCAATGTTGGCCTTTGCATTTGCAGTGTTATGAGGCGTAGCCCGCTCTCTGCAGTGCGGACCTGATCTGCTGAAAAGGGTTTTTTAGCGAAGAAGAACCCTAGGGTAAAACTGCCCGTGACATTCAAAGAGCTCAAAAAGCATCCTCATGGACAGAAAGCCTAAAAGCATCCCCTTTGTGTCCCTGCCATATATTATTTAACCTAATTAGGACAACTGGGGTTTGTGAATGCTTGAACCATTCTTGGATCAGAGAGTCCTGCAGGTGAAGACAGACATGAAAGAGCTCAGACAAAGAAAGACGGAAGATCGGCTCCTCTGGTGGCACATGCACTGTGCAGCAGAGGGTTAATGTATCATGGCAGAGCGAGGGAGGCAGAAAGAGACACAAACAAAGGAGAAAGAGGTTGACTTGAAGGGGATGAAGGGAGGCAGTGTGGTAAAATGGACTAAGCCTTTAAAGCTCTGAGAGAGTCAAGATGAAGCCAATCAGTTGAAGGGGAATGGAAATGGACTTCTTTCACTATTTGTCCTCTGGCTGTAGAACCTGAGGAAAAAGATGCACTAATGAGCAAGAAGAACACTTCCTTCTTATCACAGTTGCAAGCACGTGTGTGTGAATTCAGCACATCTCATGAGCTGCGGGGATCTAAGTTCCTTCATTAATCTCATATGGTGTCATATGTGCCACATGCATTCACAGCAGCACTCTGGCGACGTAGTTTCGCTTCAGTAAGGATATACTGTTGTGCGACAGTTCACCATCTACACTGATCATCTGTATTTGGAGCCCGTCGTGCACAAAAGAATGACAATTTCAAGTTGTAGCATTATAATGTAAAACCAAACAAGACAGATTTTCCAACACTTGAAAAAAGTATAAGAACAGCGGGGAAAAAATGTGTTTCTTGCAGCGGAGCCAAGAATGGGGCAAAAGGAGGCTTATATCAGAGCTCCGTGAGTGTCCTTGTGTTTTTGTTTTTCTCCGTGTTACTCTGAGCACAGAAAAAAATCTTGCATAGAGAGGAAGTTGCATATAAATCCCTCATTATCCCTGTTCTTTGAGGTGAGGTGTGTGTGTGTGTGTGTGTGTGTGTGTGTGTGTGTGTGTGTGTGTGTGTGTGTGTGTGTGTGTGTGTGTGTGTGTGAGAGAGAGAGAGAGAGATGAGGGAGCATGTGAAAGGGGTTTTGTGCTTCTTGTCAAGAGCACATGTCCCCAGAGAACCTCCATGATACACCTCCAGCCAGCACTGATGAGCACTGATTGGGTGAATGAAATTATCAGATGCTGCTGACGGCTCCCCCAGCGACAATCTGCATATGTATTTGTCTGTTTGCTCCTGCACAGGGATCCTTCCTTTATGCCAGGGGTGGGCAACTCCAGGCCTCGAGGGCCGGTGTCCTGCATGTTTTAGATGTGTCCTTGATCCAACACAGCTGATTCAAATGGCTAAATGATCTCCTCAACATGTCCTGAAGTTCTCCAGAGGCTTGGTAACGAACAAATCACTTGATTCAGGTGTGTTGACCCAGGGTGATATGTGTAAAACCTGCAGGACACCGGCCCTCGAGGCCTGGAGTTGCCCACCCCTGCTTTATGCCATTTCTATCCAGACTTTATGAAAGTGTCTGTATGGCTGAACCTACAGTAGGTCTATTGTTGTCAGACGCTCCTGAAGGCCACCCAGCATCTGTGTGCGCTGTGTCTCACGTATGCTGGCGATGATGCCCTTGCAGATTACATGCAGAGTGCAATCTGTGTTTAACACACTTGCCCTTAGAGGGCGGATTATGCGATAAACATAGTGGCGGGCTCCTGTCACCTTAGACACGCACACACACAGAGACACTGTATTTACTCCTTCAGGCTACTATAGGACAGATGCAGTTTAAAAGCGAATACATTTGTGCTCATTTATCAGCATTTGCACATGTGCTGACTGCCTGATTAGTCAGTTGCTTACAGTCTTTAAACTTGCATAACACTGAGTTGTGTAAACTGTAAGAGCAGTCAGAAGGAAGTGTTTTAATATTTGCTCTTTGGTCACATTTGAATTTTATCTTTTCCATGCAAAGACTAATTATTTACGTTAGTTGCTGTCCTTACAGTGAGATAGTGGACTGAAACAGTGCGTTCATTCACAGGGTTAATTGCAAATGTTGAACTTGCGTAGTCATGATTGATGAATGAAATCAGAGACATTTAAAGACAATACAAGTGAGGTGGCCGCATTCGTAACTAGGCCACTCGTATACTGATCCTTTGATTTATGACTACCACTGTCTTTGCCCACATATGCCACTTTGACCTGTCATTTTCCCCCCACCTCCATGTCACGTGCACGCCCACCAAGCTTCACACATCCATCCACGTAATGATCCTTGCGTATACTCGAATGCACACGGGCGCATGTTGTCATATAAGTACGCCCACGTGAGCACACACAGAGGCGCACTCCTCTGTCTTCCGCCGTGATCTCAAGGACACTCAGTCAACATTTACTGGAGCTTTGATGGCTTTACAGCCACTGTTATTACTGCCTCCCTCCCTTCCTGCTTCCCTCCCTTCCACCTCCTCCTCTTCCTTCTGCTCCTTGAGTCATCAGCAGGTCTCAGTCTTTTGTATCATGGTGTAATTAACCACGCAATAGGGAGTGGCACAGCATCCAACTTTCAGCACTGATTAAAAAGAGCGGGTCTCCAGCTCCAAGCCAAAACCATCTGGTCCTTGTTTTTAATTTAGGAGAAACTACATGCAATTTTGAAAAAAAATGTAACTGCTTGCTTTTTGTAACAGCAGTTCCTGAGTTTGTACTGGCTGGAACAAAAATGGATGCACAATGCCATTTTTACTTGATTTGGGTTATTATCAGTGAAAAATACTTGACCCATGCTGCCGTTTTTAAAGAAGGCTAAATGAAGCCACGATAGCGGAATGGTTTTGTAAATGAAATTGTCAGTCGCTTGGTTGATCATTTCACCACTTTTCACCACCAAACACAAAATACCCACATTAATTCCATTTGTTGTTGTAACCAACTCCAACCAGAACAGACTCACCAAGATTATGCAAAATCATCAGCCTCCCCATTGTGAAGCTGTGGGATATGAATAACACAGCCGCTAGATGTCTTCCAAGAGTAAAAACAAATGACACTGACTACCCCCTTAATCCACTAATCGCACTGCCACCATCCACCTGACTCTGTCATTGCAGACCACTGAACCGTGTAAAGTGTGGAAACACTTATATAAGTCCCTTCACCCTTTCATACACACATTTATTACCAGTGTCTTTCCAATTAATGGAAGACTCATTCTACCTCCTGTGGCACAGCCATTTCCTGATGCACCTGTCTTTCCTCAGGGTGAATTGTAATGACTTTTATCTGCTGCTATCATTGTAATTTAAAGTGAAACAACACAAAACACTGCAAACCACAACACAATTAAATAGAAATTAAAATATGAAAACTAAAAGAAGATGCACATTCTCTGTCATATGGGTCTGCATGAATAAACTTTCTGAATCCTTTATCATCTGCAACTGAAAATAGTTGTGGAGGATTACTATACCTGTCTAATGTGACGTTGTTGTCCCTGGCTCTCTTTCTCTCTCTTTCCCTCCTGCTCTGTTCCTGTGCTACTGCGAGTGTAACTACCGCCACTCCTCCCTCTTCCCAGCGCAAAAATCTCAAGCTTGTGAAAACCCCACGGCTCGCGATAAGGAGCCGGCTCGCGTCGTTCATGTCAAAGACCCGGCTCTAAGAGCCGTTTCGTTCGCGACCGACACATCACTAGTCTATAGTAAAAGTATTTAAGTGATATCAAATTTTGTGCCCACCTGCAGGGCAAAACAAAGCATTTTCCTGCTTCGTGTCACTTATTTGTTTTCAGTTTTTATTTGCTCAGAAGTTAGATCATAGTATAGCAATGCAAATATACTTACCAAAGCTTACCTTGTTAGGCTACACAAATTGTCAGTACAGAGTCATTTACCCTGCCAGCTGAAAAGGGCTTTGATTACATTTATGTCATATAGCTGTTTTCAAAATATATGTCTTTTCAATACTACCTTGGGACATTGACTGCTCTGACCCTGAAACTAACGACCCATGGATCAATATTAGATAGCTTGCTAACGTTGGCTAATTAGCTCTCACCACAGCTTTGACGATGAGTAATTGCTCATCTTTCATCTCCCAAATGAATGCATATTGACCGATCTAGGTTGGAAATAGATGCACACTCACTGAGTGTTTGTTAGCTATACCTTACTAGTACCACTTTGTATCCCTCTTTCCCCTCAGAACTGATTTAATTCTTTCTAGCATAAATTCAGCAAGGCACTGGAAACATTCATGACAGAGTTTTGTCCATACTCGCATGAAAGCATCATACAGTTGCTGCAGATTTGTTGGATCCTGTTCCAACACATCCTAAAGGTCCTTAATTGGATTGACATCTGGTGATCCTGGAGTATCGTGGATTGTTGAGTACAAAGAGTACTCATTGTAATGTTCAATAAACCAGTTTGAGATGATTTGTGCTTAGTGACAGGATAGATACTGTGCTGAAAGCAGTATAGGCTCTAGAATTTAAACAATGCTCAACTGGTACTAAAGGGCCCAACATGTACCAAATATATATTCCTTTACCATCAGATGACCACACCAATGCTCGCAATGTTGTAGGAGAAATTAAAGTGCCACTCCTATCGCGGTGCCCCTGGTGTGGTCTTCAAGGTTTAGCATGTTGAGCATTTAGAGAGGCTCTTTTATATACCTTTCTTGTAGCAAGTGGTTATTTGAATTACTTTTACCTTCCTATATACTCGAAGCAGTCTCGCCATTCTCTTCTGATCTCTGACATCAACAAGGCATTATTCTGGAAAATCACAGAAGATCATGAATTTTTCTGAGATACTCAGTCCAGTCTGTCACCAACAACCATGCCACCTTAAAAGTCACTGAAATCACCTTTCTTGCCTATTATGATGCTTAGTTTGTACTTTAGCCGATCATCTTGATCAAGTCTGCATGTCTAAATGAACTGAGTTGCTGTCATGTGATTGGCCGAAAAGATGTTTAGAAGTTTATGTTAATGAGCAGTTAAACAGGTCTTCTGTAATCACTTCTATAATGACCTGTGCTATTGATGGTGTGATGGGAAAGATGTTTACACATCTTTCCCATCACACCATCATCATTTTAGGACTTGAAATGCTGCAGCAGGTGGTGTATGTGAGATCCTGGGTGCTGAGCTTTGTGTTTCAAACTTTTGAGTGCACAGCCATATTTGTGGCTTGAAACAGAGGGGAAATTTGAGAAGCATGCGCTGCAGTTATATGAAATGTCCAGTGTTTGCCAGCATGTATAACACTGTTTTCACCCTTAAGCGCTCTACACCTCATGTTGTGAGCATGTACCTAGAAGCACAGTTGTGATCAAATTCATTTAAGCTGCTAGGGTTGCTACAGCCTTCTTCTATACACTATGAAATTCAACATGAATCTCTTATATTGACTGCAGCATGTAGGTGTCACATTAGGTCTAAACACAGCAACAAAAGTGCCTTTATCTGCCAATACAATGAAAATAAGAAGTGACTTAACCATACGGGTTATTTTGTGCAGAGATGAGTGTGCTTTGTATTTTGTATTACCCTTTGCTGTGACTTAGAAGGAAAAAAGGTGATGAATGATAATGATTTATCTTAATAATGTGCAAAACTTGGAGATGACTTTAAAAGGAAAGTAGAGATTCATTTTGGACATAAATTATAAACTTAACAGTAACATTGTTAAAATGTTCTATCTTCTTTATCCTGACTAAATTATATGCTCAAAGCATTATAGTATATTGTAGTTCGTTTTGTGCATCCTGTCTAGAATCCAGATTCAGCTAAACCGGCATTGCCATTCATGAAACCAAGTCACGCACTCCTGATCACATGATCCCTTCCAAACCTTCGCCCCAGCCTGTACGCCACATTGCACTCAGAGAGCCCCTGTGAGCCCCTTCTTATTGGTGGTAAAGATGGAGAGCAAGAAGGGTTGCAATTCATTTGATCCCTTCATGAATGCTCTTCTTCTCTCTCGGGGTGATATTGAAAAGATGCTCCAGGCTTTCCCCCAGCAAAGCGCCAAGCAGAGAAACCCCTGGGAAATATTTTATTCAGGCGACGCCAAATTTTTGTACTCCGCTCACACACAGGCACACAAATACAAACTGCAGTTTCTTAACAGGCGTCTTTGTCCTACATTTCTGTCTTGTAGCTGCTGCACACTTTTTCATATTCAGCAGGATATTATTCTAAACGACTATAACTTTGAAAATGAAAGCTGAAGGTTACTTTAACCACTTGAGCCCTAATGTTCCCATTGTTCCCCTTAAAGATCTTTTTAAGTAGCTCTGAAGAAAGATAAAACACTTGACAAAAATCACTTGTACGTTTACTATCTTCCTGTTTGAGCCATTCACTGAAGCTCCACGCATACACTGAGCGAAAAGGACGCCTACCACCTTAAACACACATTCAAAGGCCACCCTCCCTCATGTGCGGCTGCTTTCTCTTCATCATTCCCTCTCTTTCTCTCACTTCTGCAGAGGGTACAGTGATTATGCTGCAAATAAACACACGCACACAAACACACAGTCTTCACACATTCACTATCTTGCTGTCTCACCTCATTAGATGCACACACATGTTGAAGCACCTCACCCTCCTATGAGCCACCCAAACAGAGGGCCTTTACTAGAGTTAATGAAGCAGAAGTCCCCCGGTAATATGTGGTCCTAGAGCAAGTTCATACATACTGTATGTATATGTGAATGTCCGTGTGCCACTGTTTTGTATTGCTTGTTTTGCTCCTGGTAATTACAAGAGATGCAAATCTGATATTTCATATTATTTAGCCGTGGATGCCAGGACAATATTTATTGTACTTAGTGCAGTGTTTTTAAATTGGATTGTCACTATTTCACAGAAAAACAAAAATTTAAAATACATTATATATATATATATATATATATATATATATATATATTAGGTGTGGGGTGCCAGCTGCTGTGAATTTCTAGGTAATTAGTGAGGGAATTTTTCTCCTAAATGACTTAAGATACTGCCTGCCTGTCAGCAATGCAGCTACAGTCCTGGTGCGTTGCTTTCATCAGCAATCCCCCCCCCCCCCCCCCTTTCTTTCATATTGGAGCCCTCATCAATGCAACATTTTGCAGCGACAACTGGTTTGTGCTTGGGAAGAAAAAACATGTTTTTTTTCAAGAGGACAATGAGCCAGAACACACCACCATCTTATGTAAGGACTCTGCCCAAGAAGGATATTGATGGAGTGCCCCAGTACATAAGCTGGCCTCCACAATCATGCCACTTAAACCCAGCTGCAGTAGTTTGAGTGTTGACCGCAGAGTGAAGAGAAAGCTGCTAACAAGTGAGCAACATACACTCATCTGCCACTTCATTAGTTACCCCTTGCTAGTACCATGCTGCAACCATTTTGCCTCCGCAACTGCCTTACCTCCCCAGATTCAACAAGGTACTGGAGTTCCTCTGAGATTTTGAGCCATATTGACATGAATGTGTAGCCAGCAAATCACCAGTCAGACATAAATTAATTCAGTGATAATCTTATTTTGTCAAATAGTAACTGATATGATTTAAAAACACAGAATTGCATCTATTGTACTTGCACAATAATTCATACTCAGAGAAGGAAACTGCAGATTTCTTCGCAGTCAGGGGGGAAACTGCAAAGGTTATTAAGGTTCCAGATGAATCAGGGCTTCCTGCACCTATTCAAAAGCAAGGTTCTGTTTCAAATGTGGCTGCATTGCAGCTAAATGAGCAAAAAGAACTGTGAGTTTAGAGATGGTCTTAGTAGCCTTTGTTGTGCTGGAAGGGTTTCCGTTGAAGGTTGGAACTGGGTTGAAAGGCACAACCATTAGTTGTCCTTACTCGTCCAACCTATCCATTCCTAGAAATTAAATGTGCTGTAGGGTACACTGTACCTTACTTAGTTTATGAGGAATCTATTTTGTCTTTTTCCTACAATATCACTGGTACAGAGGAGGAATTGACAATTTTAAACTGAATCCAGTGCACTACATCGTAAGCTTGTGGCTCACAGTGATAGGAGTGAAAGCAAAGTCAAACTATTTGCCATTACTAATCTCATTACTATTCCTCCTTAAAATAGTTGTAGTTATGAGAGATATTAGGGTGGATAAGACAAATCGACAAATCAAGTCACCTGAGTTTCCCCCTGCCTCCTGGTTTAATGTTGGTTTAAACCAGTTTAAACCTGGTTTAATTCTTGTAAAGCAGGCAGAAGGCTTCAAGTTGTCATTCACAACATGACAGATCACAGTGTCACTTTGCAGCCAAAGCATGTCATTGGGGAGATTTCTGCAGCAGATACCATCATGCCCTTCAGCTCTAAACAGTCTCCCTCATTTCAACTGGAGCTTAGAGATGAGATGTGCAAGGAGAAACGTAGTTTTGACCTTGACAATCTTTTCTCATAGAAGAATGGAAAACTCAAATCACAGACAAACTAAGCTCTGTTCAAGAAGTCTTTGCTACCAATGGCACACAATTGCTGTTAAAGATCACATCAGGCCAAGAAATGAAGAGACCTGAACCCATAAACGGTTGTGGCAGAGTAGTTGTGAAACAAGAATGATTAAAGGTACTGGGATAATTGGGCAATGAGAAAGTCTTTTGTGTCTCAGTGGTTTTGGTCAGGAAAAAAATAGAAAGTTGACTAAATCAAATCTAATCATTAGCAGGTAGATGGTAGAAGACGCGTGCAAAAATGTGTCTCTATGCCGCTATGTTCTAAGCCTGAGTTTATCCTAGGATAAGGCATATAAAAGACTGTCCAAACAGCTCTGTGAACTCTGTGAATCCCTTATGATGATGAATGAAACATTTGAGTGCCACCTTACCTTCGATACTCTTATTGACAGATTCCCATCTGCACCAGTTCAGTCACCAGTAGTGGTGAGGGTCTTGATGCTGTACTTTGGGGCGATCGTGGCTCAAGAGTTGGCCGTTTGTCTTGTAATCGGACGGTTGCTGGTTTGAGCCCCCTTGGGCAAGACACTTCACCCGTTGCCTACTGGTGGTGGTCAGAGGGCCCGGTGGCGCCAGAGTCCAGCTGCCTCGCCTCTGTCAGTGCGCCCCAGGGCAGCTGTGGCTACAGTGTAGCTTGCCATCACCAGTGTGTGAATGTGTGTGTGAATGGGTGGATGACTGAATGTAGTGTAAAGCGCTTTAGGGTCCATAGGGACTAAGTAAAGCGCTATACAAATACAGACCATTTACCATGTCAGAAACAGGGTCAAGGTTTATGCCAGTCAAGCACTAAGAGTGAGAAAAATTACTCACAAGCTTGAGATTTTGTCGCGAAAAGTGACTCTATCGCTAGGGTTCAGAATTTATTTATTTATTTGTTACCACTTGGACCTTGTTAACAAAGATGTAGATGGACTGTCCAGGCAACCACCACAGTCCACCATAAGAGGACAATGCTTTTCTGAGAGTGAGGATAAGGACTGAAGTCTTTAAAAGTCATATCTTGGGTGATCAGCCTTAGATGATTTCCAAAGAGGTGATCTCTGCCATCTGTCAGTGTCCGATTATGGTTTCTGAATTGATGTTTCAGAGCATTCTGCACTTATGCCCCTAGACACCCAAGATTAGGGTGACCAACCGTCCTCTTTTTCCCGGACATGTCCACTTTTCATGTTCTGCCCGGGCATCCGGGGGGATTTTCGAGACAGATGAAAATGTCCAGGTTTTCCTATAGGCCCACGGAGGACCCATATGTGTGGCGTCATCCCCGAGCTGCGGTTTTGTGAGTTGTTGTTCTGCGCTCACAGACGGGACAGACAGCACACAGCAACGCGCCTGGGGATGTTTAAAAGATGCCAAAGTGCAACTGCAGCTTTTCAGACGAACTGCAAAAGAAATTTCCCTCGTACTATCCGGGTACTGGTAATTTTTCTCATACAGACGAGGCCTTATTTCTGTACCTTATTTAATTCCAGAGGTTTTTAAGTTGTTGGGGTTTTTTGCCCTTGTTGACTTGTAAAAGCCTATATGACATTTTTTATATCACTATTCACTAACCGCACAGAGAAGGCATCGTTTAAATATGTTAAAATTTTCTTTAAGCAAACAGTATTATTGAAGTTCTTCACGACAGGGCCAAGTGTCCTCTTTTTTGGAAATCAAAATATGGTCACCCTACCCAAGATGCCTCAGCTATAGCAGGCATGGTGTCTTGCCCAGACACCAAAAAAGACAAGTGGCATAGATTTCAAAGGGAAGACCCGGTTGAGTTGTGGAAGAAACCTTAAATGCAGGCATGGTAGTTGTGTATTTTGCAGCATACAGCTTAAAGTAATTGTGAGTTCAGACCTGGTCCAGGGCAGGATGTGGTATCTATGCTCTCTGTTAGACAAAATGTAGAGGTGATGAATTTAAGTGACACGTGTTGATGCTTGCCAAATTTCACCTTCACACTTTGGCTAGGTGTTGAAAAGCAGGCATGATAGCATGGTGGCTCATGTAACATCAGCAGCCACAGCGGCAACAGCAGCAGCACAGATAATCTGATCAAACAGCATGTCCACAAAGAAAACATACACACTCGAGCTCACAGCGCAAACAGTTTCAGAGTTATTTTGATGCGAGTCCTTTTTCCCAGTGCTCCACAGGATTTTTGGGTTCTCCCAACTGTCAAAACCCATTTTAGCCCCTGCTTGTGTGGTAGCAGCTTCTTTTTTTTGTATCAAGAGATGTCGCCTCATGCTGGGCATTACATAAAAAGAAATGTATATTTAAAGAGGACCTGTTATGCAAATTCTCAATCCCACATTTTTATTTTGGGACTCTTCTAGTGTTGCTTTGCAAGATTTGCAATTTCAAAACAACCATTATTTATCATAAACTGGGCCTCAAATCATCCCCATCTGAAAAAAGCTTCCTTTCCCCTCCCTTTGAGCCTGCTTCTTCTGATTGGCTACATTTTAATAACCAGGGTTAACCAGTTGAACAGGGCAGGGTTGCTGTTCTCACAACCAGAGCAGTGTGTTTAAGGTGACATACTAGGAATATCTACTCTTTTGACATCATATAGACCCAAAAGTAGAAAAATACCTTGAAAGTTTAGAGCAGTCTAAAGCCTGAGCTTTAAGTTCACAGCAATTAATTGTACACTTACCTAATCATTTTAAACAAGTTCCAGCTCCTTGGCTGATGCAGATTCATAATTTATTACTGAACATCACTTTCATCGAATCATCCACAGTCCATAATTGCTTCTCTTTGACCCCCTGTAACCTCATTTTCTTCATTTTAGGTGTTAGTGGTGGTTTTCCTTTGGCTTTTCTGGATGGAAATCACACTTAATTCAGCCAATTTTCTGCAGTCCTGTCACAAACACTGATGTCTGTTTTGGCCCATTTGGTTCCCATTTGTTTTGTTTTGCATTTACCATTTTCAGTATTGTTTGAAGTTTTCTGACTTGACACTTTCACATCCACCCAAGCATTTTCTGTTCATAATCTTAGTATTTTGTTTGTACTTGCTCCAAAATTTAGACATCTAGTGCCACACTTAGTGCTGAACCTTTCGTTGACCCTCATTATTTCGACTAATAGCTCTCCTTTCAATCAGGTAGGTGCAATAGCTTGCTAAGGACTGGAAAACCTTTCTTACACTCTCATTTAACTGCAGATTATTTTTTATATTTAGATCTGTACAGGTCTTTATGTTCCTCTATTCTGTTTGTATCATAAGTTTTCCCTGAACTGCAAAATGTCTGCTGTCCATTTTGCCTTCTACCAATCGCTGTAAGTCTAGATGGAAAGCTGTGTGTACAGACAGAAATGGCAGTAGATGTAGTATGGCATGTATGATGCATGAGCTGTAAGTTAGAGACAGAAATTGGCTTCCAAAAGCTCCATAGTATTCCATTTAAGTGCTGTTGTTTTATGTGACATGTAGCAATCTGACCTGTTGATTGGCGTGAAAGCTGAGAGAACTGATTTCCTGGAGGGCTGAACTGTCCTATCTACTAATAATTGTAAAATCACAGAGCAATCAGCGGCGAGAGCCTTTCTATCGAGAAACTCATCTCTCCTGGTGCAAGCGATGAGGGACAGACAAGATGAAGAGGAGAGGGAAGGGGTGGGCAAGTGGAAGTAAAGGAAGGACAGAATGCCGTTGGGCAAGAAAGCTGTTTTTCTTTCTGCCCAGACATTTTTACTCAAAAACATCCCTCAGGTGTAGAACTTATTATGGAGTGCAAAATTGCCTAATGTGCTTATTTCTATTGCTAATGCAGCAGACATGAAGGAAGACAGGGTATAGCTCTCCAAGGGAAAGTGTACAGTACAATAAGACCTGTAAGCACAATTTAAGTAATTAGATGGTGAGTCTGGAATTAAAGCCCCACGTGTGCACACAAAAGCACTCCCCCACACATACAAGCCTTGCAAATACACACTGCAGCTGAAAAGATAAAATAAGAACACACACACGCACAATCTGTGGTCATTTTTCCTGAACAATTCAAGTGACTATGATGAAAAACGGTAAAAGCACATTTTAGTTATTCATTCTCTTCCCGCCTTCTCTCGCCCTTTTCTCTCCACTCTCTCTCACCCTTTGAACTCTTTGCCTCAAAGTCTTATTAACAGTGAATAATAATTTCAGTATAATTCTAACACTCGTGCTGCACTCGGCAGGTGGCTACTCATCCACTCGCAGTTTGAGACCAAAGATGGTGGGGGTGTAAATTTGGAAGAGGAGGCGGGAGACCAAGCGTGAGCAAGCGAGAGAGAGACAGTCAAACAAAGGAAGGAAGAGATGAGACAACAGTGGAAACAAAGTAGGAGAAGGAAATAGAGAAAAAGAGTGAAATGTGGGAGAAAGGAGGCTCAGTGACTAATAACAGGGGAGTGGTGGCAGTCTGATGAAAGCAGGAATAGAGAAGAAGGGCCAGAAAGGCAAAGTCAGGGATGCAGAGAGAGGAAAACAGGTGGTATGGAGTAAAAAGGATAAAGAAGGAGGTGGCTGTGTGATTTATGCCTGGGGAAGTCCGAGTCTGCCGGTGTGGCTGCCTGCTGACACCTTAACCTGAGAGGCAGAGGGGAGGGCGGGCTGGGGTTTTATCTTCCAGTACTGTGTGGTACCTGTGGGCTTTAGAGACAGGGGCAATTCAAGGTTCAAACTTATAGGCGGGCTCAGCTCCCAATCATAATGCAATGCGTGCAATGCCTAGTAAATAATATTAAGGGAATATGCTTTTCACATTTGCAAACCTCAATTCAATTGGATAAACATTACACTGATACCTTCAAAAGCAACTGCATTAGATCTTAAACACCTACCTATTGCAGTGTCTAAGAATAAGCCAGAGTGAGTAATCGGAGATTTCAATCTAAGCCACTCGTTTTAGGGTGAAGTCTTTAGTTATCAAACCCGAGGCAAAGGCTCAGGCGTTAAACAAGTTAAAGAACTATTTGTGGAAAAGCAGAGAAGATGAGAAACATGCACAACATTATTTCTTAATCACATAGAGGCAGTCTAACAAATCATCAAGCACTTAAAGTAGCATTATTCAGTGCAGACACTGGAAAATCACCCTGCCACTCCATAGACCTGTAAACGAAGCAAACTGGTAATAGAGTTGTTTAATATTAAAGTTTTTGAAGTCATACAGTACATCCCTGTCTTTATTATGCAGGCTTAGCACAGAGCATCATGTACCTCAATTTCACGAGTGTGGAACAGATTTGTAGTCCGTCACATCAATGCAGTGGCAGCCATCCTGTTCGAGCCATGTTTAAAGTGTTATAAATCCTAAATTGTTGTCATTCATATCAATTTGCTCTGTTTAGAATGTCCACTGGCAATTTTTAAGTGTGCTACTGGAAAACGTGCAAAGCATCCATGAAACACAATTACTTTGTGGAAAATTAACTTTTGTTTTTCCAATTAACTTACTAGCTTCCCTTTGCTGCTCCCTCCCTCCCTTCCTGTTCTTGGACAATCTCTCTGCCCACTCTTCATCCTCTTCACTGAACTAGAAACTAGAAAGTAACAAAAATGATAATCCTATATTAATTATTATTAAGAGCAGGTTGGGGATCCAACAGTTACAGCATTACTGCTGTACTGCTTACATATGTGAAATCATTATCAATGAATGTGCGCAAAACAGAAACTAGAGCTTTATAAGTTTTGGTGAATTTGACCACATGTCCACTCTTACCTGTCTTTTGTGTTTGCTCTCTCTCTTTGCTGTCTTCATCCTGCTCCCTCCCTTTCTCTCCCTCTCTATCCTCCCCTCTGTCTTTGTCCCATCACCCAAAAGTTCAATGTTACAGTGAATAAAAGGCATGCACTGATCCATATCAGTTTATAGCAATATTATTAGTCCGTTATTTATCCAGGTAAAAAATCTCACTGAGATTAAAAATCTAATTTCCAAGAGAGACCTGGGAGCATGGCAGCAAAAGTCAAAAATAATATTCAAACTGAATACAGACTGCTGCTGGACATAGACAGGTAACATCATTTTGATGTGTAGTTGTTTTAAGGGGTGCTGTAAACATGTGTAAATGTGCTAAAGAAGTAGAAACTGGTCCCCTATTTTTGAGTGAAAATCAACACATTGGACCACACGTGCCAATAAAAAACGTCAAAAGTGAATACCAGTGAATCTGACAGGAGCTTTTGGCAATCAAAATTTAAGCATTTTCTGATTTCAGATGGATTTTTTCACTTGTCATACAGGAAATTGCAGACTTTAAACGAAGCATTTGACACATCGTCTATCAAGAAGGACTTTTTGCAGTGAAGGGATCCTATCATCAAATCAAACACAACTCACACAGTGTCAGGTGTGCTGATTTGTGTCTAAGAAGTCTAAATGATGTAGGCTTGGGAACCAACATGGTCTCGCAGTTTCTTTATCTTTTTACATTTTTCTTGTTTCTTGTTTTTCTAATAGATGTTTTCAAATTATTTTTCATTTACTCTTGGATTTTAATATCCACACAAACACATCAATCTACATGTTACGGTGACTTATCGTGAATACAGAAAGCAGGGAAACCGTTATTCTGGCTCTTGTTAAAGTTAAGCAGACATTCTAATGTGGCATGAGAGAGAGGAGGGAAAACAATGATAATGCACACATACACACAGTGGTGGAACTCTATGGTGACTGAGAACTTGAAAGCTTTGATGTTAATAGGGAGCATTCTTAATAAACTTAACCTGAATTCTAAGGCTGCTCCAGGGCGCCAGATTTCGAAATGGCAGGTAAAATTAGATTCGATTACATTAGATTAGATTAGATAAAACTTTATTAATCCCTCAGGTGGGTTCCTCTGGGAAAATAAAGTCTAAAAACTAAAATAAACCAACCCAAAAACAATTTCTCAGTTATTATGAAAGTATCATCTGAAATTTTGTTCTACTGAGATTAGAGTATCAACTAATATTTTTTTCTCATACCACCTGTAATATTTGCTCATTCCAGCATGAAAGTTGAACAAAAATAAAGTTTTCTTCATTTTTGTGACTAGTTGTTTTTTACAATGTAAAGTTTGTTTTGTTTTGTTTTTGTTTTGTTTTTTTATTAGTGTGTGCTGAAATATGGGACTTTGCAGGAGTGCTGGACTTGTTTTTCATGTGTTAACTAGCCTTTAATGAGCTATATATATATTTTTAAAATCTTTCTGTCTCAAATTACCTGATTCATTTTGACTGTAAGGAAGGGCAGTGAAAATTTTAACCCAAAAACCTTTTGATATATCCATTATCAACCATGGGCTCAGATTTCAACGTGTGAAAAAAATTGCCTAAAAGTGGGTTTACGGATCATTTTCCAAGAAAATATATCTTGAAAAGTATTTGATATAAGAAGCTAAAGTATCACAGCAGTTATTGTATGTGTTAAAACTTTGAACCATAAAATCAGAATCAGAATAGTTTATTAATTGCAGAGGAAATTATGCAAATCTTTATGCAAATTGAAGATGGGCCCAGATCTGAGATGGTATGACCTATATATTCTTAAACATCTACTCAGATCTGGGGCTTACCAGCTGACGAATGAAGAAAGGTCCAAAGGTCTTCCGCTTTAGATCCTCAGCTTCTGAATAAAAGAAAACGCAAGTTATTAGTATATCCAAAACATAAGACAAAACCAATCACATACACCCTTTCTGTAGTTAACCTCACTGCAGAAACACACTGGTGATCTGCAGCTATGAAAAGGACTTCATTCATCCACTGGTGTAACAAAACTGAAAAAGTCACTCAAATAAAATGTATAAAACCAAAGTTAAGCAAAATAAATCAGCTATTAATGATGGAAAGTGGTTGACCACAAACACCAACTGCTCTAAAATAAGCTACAGTGTAAAATATCAAAAACAGCCTTTTCCATAGAGCACATACATATGCCTCATACACTGTTTTCAAAGGAAGCTCAAAGACTCGACAGATTGCACAAAGTATAACAAAACATTCTGGGTCACCACAGAAACTCCAAGTTGGTTGTGCCTGAGACAGAAAGCTGATTACAATGCTAACTAGTGCCCAACCAGTTATTGAAATGGACACAGTTGTTTAAAGACATAATCCAGAAAGTAACATTAGCAGTAATGACAAGCAAAGCCAGCAACATCTAAAACAACATCAAAAAGGATTCAAAGCAGAAAGTGAAAGCAAAAAGACAAAGCAGCAGCACTTCTGTACCGTAGCCCAGAGTAGCAGTAGCAGCTCAGCCGCCGTATGGCTATTAGCCACCCACCCACTCCCAAAATCCCTGTGATCTACAGTAAAAAAAAACATTAAACTCAAAGATGGTGACGAAAGAAATAAAATCAAGAATGCAACATGCTAAAGTTGCATCATCATTCAAATGTTCTCATCTGATTCTTTTAAAAAACAGTCAATATGAGGCTTCTGCAGCTACAACATATAATCAAAACACCTGGTTACTACTGAGTGAAATTTTACTTTCAGCACAAAAGAATAAATAACATATCAGCACTCTGCGGATGGAAGGCTTCAAAGAAAGTAATGATCCACAGGCAATTTCTACAAAGCAATGAGGAGCATCAATAAGCAATAACGTAACCAATTCAGACCAAAGCAGTAACAGGATAAGCGAGACTCCTGTGACAGCTGTGGAAGTCAGGTGACCAGAGACTGGATGGGTACTGCAACCAGAGTGCATAAGAGACATACTCAGAGATACTCCCTGCTCCTGAAATGCACCAACAACGCTGAGAGTAACATCTTCCTCTCTGCCCCTTAATGCTCTCTGGTCGCTATGGTAACGTGTAAATATTTCTTTCAAAATAAGACACACAACTACAACACGGGAAGAGACCCAGGAAAACCAAGTTGACGATAAAAAGCACTGAAAACCATAAATTTCACACCCGAGCCTCTCCTGGCCCAGTACCAAACGACTGGGGGTTGGGGACCGCTGTGCTAAAGTACTAAATAGGTGTGGCTTTACCTTTGTTTTAATGTAATCTTCAGCAGGAAATTTTAGTATTCATGGGTCACATCATGTGGATATTCTTTTGGCAACAGCCATCTAGTCGTTACACAAAACTAAGCTAAGAGGGAACAAGACTTTCAGACAAGAGAGAGCATGCACTACCTGTGCTGCTGGATTAAGTGTAAGTTTTTTAGCGGGACTGAGATAACACATCACTAGAATATAAGACATTGCATTTGAGTGTGTATTTCTTGATTGCTTAGCAATTGTTCGGTTTCTGGCAGCTGCTAGGTGAAATAAGTGAAATTAATCACTAAGAGAGTACTACATCATAAATCTCCTTGTAGATTGCTATGGTCGCCAGCAGATTGCTGCCATTGGCTGTAGCCATTGTAGCATAGAAGTTCCTAATTTGTCTGCAAACACTAACATGCTAACAAGTTCTAACACATGCTAACATGTCTCCATCCAAACCACAGTTGACCACAGCAATCTGCTAGCATGAAAAGCAAATGCAAGGTTTTCTACAACTGGTTGGAGAATATTTTTTCCCATATTTTCCCCTAGCAACTGAGAAGCTGCCAGATGGTGTGGTTAGGGCTTTATTAACTTGACCCTTCAGTGCCACACATTCAAAATGGCAGACAAGATAAAGTCAGGTGGTTAGGAGTCATGTGACTGCAAAATCGCAACAATAAACTGTACCTATTGCTCATTAACATTATTAAGAGACAATGATAGAGCGCTACATAAACACGAAGAACACAATCTCCATATACATACATTGACTGTTAAATTACAGACATTACTGACATGTTAGAAGCCTTGTTTCCTCTTGGTCTTTTATAAATCCGAACTTGCGTCATATAAATCATGCAGTTCAGACAACTTTTCCTTACTTTGTTTTCTGTGCCTGGTGCCGGCTGGCATTCGTCATGGTGTGCAGCAGTGCACATGTGAGCTCTCAAGCTGCTGCTGTGCTTGAGCTTTGCTCGGTGCATCTTTGCGTGGTGCAAGCCTTTGGAAATAATGGGTTTCCGAGCACAGCGGTGCCATTGTTGCATCTTGTTTATCAGATTTTGTGATTTATTGGGGGGGGGTTAGAAATAATATGAGATGACATGTTGTGCATATCACATACCCAAATAACTCCTTTTATACTGGCGAACATCCCAGATTAGTGGTGCTGCAATATTGCCTTAATGGATGGATAGAGGTCTGTTTATGTTGTTAAAATAAAAACTACA
Source organism: Mchenga conophoros (assembly GCF_057382185.1). NCBI lineage: Eukaryota > Metazoa > Chordata > Actinopteri > Cichliformes > Cichlidae > Mchenga > Mchenga conophoros. The sequence goes on from NC_140542.1 coordinate 34,429,521, forward strand.
AAACAAAACAAACCAAAAAAAACAAGCCCTGATGATTCATTGTTAACAGATGAGAGAAGATATCCATTATTGTTCCAAAAACTGTGCTTGCTGTTTGTTTGCTATTGAATGAATGCTATGCATCAAACTAAATTGTCTTGCTTTGCTGGATGGAAATGCAAACACATGGTCACACTGAGATGGCAGTGATACTCCATGCAGAGAGGTGACACATAAACACACGCAAACAGCGATACAGTATGCACACAAAGACGTACAGGGGTGAATAGACATGCTGTGCAGTATCTAATTTCACAGTTCCCTGCAAGTTTTTATTGACTAACTCAGTCTAATGGCCTCACACTGATAACAGCTGATTTGATTTTATGCTATAGAAACATGCTCGACAAGCACAATGTGTGTTTACTAAGGGACGGCTGTGAGCTGCTGTTTTACACACTTCTCTTACCTGCTAAGCATTTATGTTGTGTGTATGTTTTGGTCAGCATACTAGTCATTTTTTGTTTATGTGATTGTGCTCTTCTGTCATCCTACATTACCCATAATTACTCACAAGAAGTAGGCAGCCCATATCCTCTGGGAAAGACGTGCACACAGGCAAAATAACAAAGAGTTTATGAACATGCAGACAGTGTATCCTCTTAATGAGCCTCTTCAGCTGCTTCCTGTGCACCATACGAAAACACAAGTTGCTATAGCTGAAGGCCTTCCTGCTGCAAGCGTTACTGATCGGGATGCATATCTCACGTTGGTCGTCAACAAAATTACATATGAAGCGGCATGCTGACGTTTAAGGATGTTAGCATGCTCAGCAGATGCTTTGCGAGTGAAGAATTTTAGATCACGTTTTGCATTAATTAGATCCCAACCCCATTTCTAAGCTGTCTACACAGTAGCATACACAATTAATGAGCTGTAGTTCAGAGACAGAAAGACAAAAGGAAACACAAGTGATCTGTGTTGGACTCAAGTGATGGATTGTTGCCTTTCATGCACACAATGGGTCTCAGTTATGAGGCTCTGAGGTTCCATGCTGACTTGGGCAGAATTATTGGGCACAGAGTTGCAAAATCTTTTTTATTTATTATTTGGTATGTTAGGCATGCTCCACTATAGGCAGAATATATTGTGATATATAAACTTTAGCTACCACATACACATCCCCTTGTTGCTTTATTTTTTTCTTGTTTCAAGGATAAATCCTTCGCATTTTCTATCCGCAAAGTGAAAAAGAAAATAACCCACATGTGGTTGTCTCTCACTCAAATAATCACATTCTGCTCTCATGTTCTTGAAAGTGGACAGAATGACCTTCTCTGCCTGCTGGCATTTTCTGTGTGTTTTTAAGCTCCTGACATGCTGTGACTTTGTTAATTCCTGGCTACCGGATAAAGTCACCAGCCTACTTTTGCCAGAAGGATGTTGGTTGATCCTTTAAACTTTTTTTTCACATGTGAGGATTTTATTTTTCTACTCTGTTAAAGCTTTTTAAGAGCCAAAATGTACCTCTTTCTGTGATCGAAAACATTTAATTTCCTTCTTACTTGACAGCTCCAACCACAGTTGGTCTCTTAAAACTATACTTTTTAGCACGTAGGTTAAAATTGCAAGATGACACATCATAGCTCAGTTTCAGGTGATTCTGTTTTTTTTTTTTTAAATATAATTTTATGCTTAATGAATAATGTTATAATATGTATAGTCACCGACATCTTGTTAGATACTAACCTGTTCAACTGCTTGCTAATTCAAATATTTAATCAATCAATCATATGGCAGCAACTTAATGTCTCTGTACTTGTAGACATAGTGAAGATGACATGCTAAAGTTCAAACTGAGCATCAGGATGGGTAAGAAGGATGATTTAAATTACTTTAAAGGGGTCTGTGCATTTCAGAAACTCGTGATTTATTGGAATTTTGGGGTTTACAGAGAATGGTCCAAAAAGGAGAAAATATCCAATGAGTGTCAGCTCTCTGGATGAAAATGCCTTTTTAATGGCAGAGGTCCCAAAAGGTTGATGCTAGAGGAGATACCTGTTCAACTGTTCATTAATATTTAAGCTATAGACATGGGCAAGACAATCTTCAAATTGAGCATGTTTAGAGCTGACAGGAAGGCAAAAGTAAAATTAATAACTGGGTGTTGCTGCCAAGGTATTAAGAAGAGTATTCGCGAATGCCTAACACATCAAACTTTGAAGCAGATGGGCTATATCAGCAGAAGACCACATCAGGTGCCACTCTTAGGAAGCTAAGAAGAGGAAACAGAGGTAACCTCAAAAAGATAAAAGAAAACTAGAAAAAATGGTGTTCGGCCTGATGAGTCTCGATCAGAATTTGACATAAACAACATAAACAGCATCCTCTCTTGTATTAACAGTTTGGGCTTGTGGTTGTGGTGTAATGGTGTAATGTGGTGTTGTGGTGTGGGAGATATTTTCTTTCCTTGGTACCATCTGAACATCATTTAAACGCCACAGCTTAACCGAGTAATTGCCAGACCTCAAGTGACATGATGTTTTATTGTATGTCACAAATTTCAAATCATCTGAAACTGCTTTCTTGAAGATGACAATGAGTTCACTGCACTCATGTGTCCTTCACAGTCACCAGATGTCAGTCCAATAGAGCACCTTTTGCATATGGTAGAATGAGGGAATCTCATCATGGATGTGCAACAACCGCAAAAAGCTATGCTGTCAATGTGGACTAAAATCACCATTTGGTTGAATCAGTGCCACAAAGAATAAAACAGTTCTTCAGGCAAAAGAGAGTTCTGTAAGTTACCAGCAGGATGTACATAATAAAGTATACGGTGAGTGTGATTTGCAGGCTTTTTGAGTCCTTTATGGGATTTTTTAAAAGCCTTCCAACACTGCTTTGGAAAAATATTACTATAGCAACAGTCTTAAGGCTTAAAAGCAATCACATCAGTCCGACTTTCTTTGTAAATTATGTGTAAACCAAATTTAAAACTAGCAGTGCATTTACTGCAGCCCACGTCCAGCTGAGGTTCTCTGGCTTCGCTGTTGTTGTCGAGCACTTTCATGTGACAACTACTGCTATTTCCCATCATCCTCAAATCTGTTATTTCTCTTGGAGTCTGTTGGAAACAACCCCCCCCACCCACCCTTACTATCCTCTGTAAATGTTCGAAAAAGATTGCTGTGCAACTAGCAAAATGCCACAAAGTCATATCTCTGGCACCTGTTCATTTAGCCTGCAGTATTTAGGCACACAATTTCACAGTGGCATCCAAAAGGATTTTTATCGCATGTGTGCGGTAAGTTAAAAACCATTAAAGTTAAGATCCATTAGTCCATGCAGCAGCTGATAAGTGGGACAGCTTGGCATCATGCAAATGTGGCATGGAGTTTGTGCCAGTTTAGAAAACTTTAAATCAGGACAGGTCACTGACCGTAAACAAATATTCAGTTCCTGAGTGCTGCATCACAGAAGAGCTTATTTTGAAATCATTTAATATTCAGTAAAAGTGGGTAAACAGGCTTTTCACAAACTTTTTTTCTTTTTAAATTTCAGATAAACGATAGTCCACGTCTGATGGCTGCAGCTCTTTTCGACCGATCGAATTTCCACAGAGGGTGCCCACCATTTTGTCATCCTTTGATGTGAGGTTCAAAGGGTTGCAAAGCTGACAGCAGTTGTCTTCAGATACATCACCCGCAATAAAGTATGAGCTGAAAGCGAGGCAGACCTCTTGACACTCTCTTTCTCTATTACACAACACCAAATAGGCATTTCTGAGCGAGAGGCGCTGCAGCCAGCCGGCAGAGGAGTTTTCAGGGCCAGTTGGAGAGGAAGTGTGGATTGTTTCAGGCTGGAAAATACAATGCTGTTTGGCAGCTCAAGGTCCCAAAACACACACGGACCAACAAATATACACATAATGTTGAAGGGAGATGGCGGAAGATGGATGGTCAGGTCAGGGTGATATGACTGCAGAGGGGTGAAGGAAGATAAGCGAGAGACAGACGAGCCTCCCCTCTACCAGCAAATTGATGAGAAAGGGTCTTGGGGAGGGGAAAGGCTAAAACAGGTGGAGCAAGAAAAAGAAAGGACACCGCAGAGATAAATCAGTCATTAATGGTTCGCTTGGAAGCCTGAATAGTAGGAAAGGTGGGACGCTTGGAAAGAATCTCGTTGAGAGAAACAGAGGTTGCTTCATTAGCTAATTTTTTTGCTAGCTTGAGTGTAGCTTTGATTAGTGCTCCAAATTAGAACTTGTAAGAATGCTTGTGATACTAATTAAAGCTCTTCTGCTTTTAATTCCCTCACTGAAACTGAGTTCTAATCATTCCAACTGCTTTTGCTTTTCTGCACTCTGCAGTATCACATCATGTTCATTTGCAGCTTCGGAACTTGTCCTTATCGTATCATGTGCAACACGGTATAACTAATTAGAAAAAAAAAACACAATCTAAACAAATCTCATTCATTTGTTGGTTTTGTCAGCTTGATACACACTACAGATCTTTTCATCAATGGTAGTTATTTCTAGTCAGCTATGACTCTGGGTTTACCCCTACATAACAGACGAAGGCAGAAATGTCCATTTTGAAGACAGTCATCTGAAAAACGAAGTGCATCCCATTAACATCAATCACTCAAAGAACTTGTTTTTCGTATGACTTCATCAGTCAGACATTACTGTTGTGGATGAATTGTGACCCACTCTTCTTTACAGCATTGCTTCAATTCACTAAGGATTGCGACCAATTGTTTATGCACAGCTCTCTTAATGTCCTCCCACAGCATTTTTGTCAGGTTAAGGTCTGGACTTTTGCAATTTTGGCAATTGCAACACCTTCAAACTTCATTTTTAGCCATTCTATTGCAGCCATAGTTGTATAGCAGATGTTGTAGATGTGCTGCTGTGTTGGTTTTGTTGCAGGTGCCACTTTTGACCAAGCTTTAGCTGGTAGACAGGCAATCTCACATACAGAGGAGTTTATGTTTGACTCAGCTACTGTGGCTGTAAAATCAGCCCAAATCATTACCCCTCCAACACTGTACTTGGCAGTTCATATAAAGTGTTTAGGCTGATATACTATATTTGGTTTTTACCAAATGTGGCAGTATTCATACTGTCTGACATCTTCTCTCCAAAGGACAAAGATTTTGTGGTTTATTCAGATGTAACTTTACAAACCTAGGTCATGGTGCCATGTTCAAGCTTTCCCCTGGTAACTCTCCCAAATAAGCCATGCTTTAGATATTTTGTGACTGCACTGCCATAAAATGTAACAGTTAATATGCTAGCTGGGACTACTGGAGAGTCTGAAATGGGTTTACTGCACAGGGAATTTGCTGGGATATCCTCTCCTAGAAAGATTGTATCATTGTGTTAACGGACACCTCAATGCTCTAGATCATCAAACTATCAAAATTTCAGTTAAACAAAGCCATTTGATTAGCAATACTACCTACCCTCCTAATTATTATGGAAGCCTAAGAACTCAGTTTTTCACATGACAGCTCTGAGTCCAGTGAAAACTTTCTTTTTCAAATTACTGTATACGCCTAGTAATGGATACAAGTTCTTTGTGGTAGTTGTGCAGTGTTGAATGGCTTTTACAGCCCCCCCCCAGCCCGCTCCTGCAGACTGCTGAAAACATTTGCAGAGACAGCAGCTTTTTCCCCAACATGTTGCTTATTGCACCACAGCAGTCACTACAACAACTGAAGGGTTTTGTACTGTATATATTTCGCCAGCACTCATCATTTCAGGGGCATGTTTTTATCTGATTGTCAAATCATCAGAATTCCATTTCTAATAGTTTCCTGTTGGTAAAGACGGACACAGGTGCTGACATTAGTTAGGCTGTTGTCACTGTGCAGGGAAGCTAACACAGCATTTTTCTTTCAAGCAAGTTGCTTATGGAAGTTAAATTTCAAAGTCAGCTGAAGAGTAAATCTGTAGAAAATAGTCTGTTGGTTGTAAACACCCAATACAGATCAAAAATGGGGTCTATGTTGAAAGCAAAGAAAATAGATTTCAAGGGTTTAACTTTAAATTACAGAGTTTTCAAACTCTTTAAATTTTCAATGGTGTTTTAAATATATGCAAACAAAACTATTAACTATTCCTATGCCTTAATTCTCTATGCCACAGATTTAACAAAGTACTGGAAACATTCCTCAGAGATTTAGTCCATCCTGACATGATAGCATCACAAACCAAATTGCTGCAGATATGTCAGTTGAAGATTCATGATGCGAATCTTCTGTTATCCCACTTCCCAATGGGGGTTCTATTGGATTGAGATCTGGTGAGTGTGGAGGCCTTTTGAGTGCAGTGAACTAATTTTAATGACAAAGAAACCAGTCTGATGATTTGAGCTTTGTGGCATGGCGTTTTATCCTCCTAGAAGCTGCAATCGGATGATGAGTACACGATATCATAAAGGGATGGACGTGGTCAGCAACAGTAAACAAGATAGGATGTAGCATTTAAAAATGCTCACTTGGTACGTATTTGCCAACAAAATATCCCTATATTATTGTTTGTGGCAAATTCTGTCTTAGGAAAAATCAGGACTCATTGGATGATGGATTTTACAATTTTATTGTCACATTTTGGTGAACTGGACAGAAGTGGCACCCAGATTGGTCGTCTGCTCCTGTAGCACATCTGCTTCAAGGTTCAAGGTTGTGGATTTAGAGATACTTTTCTGTGTAACTTGATTGTAAAAAGTGGTTTTTGAATAAAAGGCTGTGTTACAGGATCGTTTCTCTGCACCTGACCATTCTCTGTTAAGTCGAGGGGTAGCTGTGTAGGTGCAGGTGCTGAAATAGACCAGCCTGTATGCCACGAACATGCTTAATGATGCTCTCATCGACTGTTAAAACCACTGAGTTGCTACCATGTGATTGGCTGATCAGACAGTTGCATTAATGAGATGGACAGATCAACAATCAGTTGCTCAGGTGCAAAGAAAAGAAACAAAAATTTCACATAAATAAATCTTCTGAATACAAAGCGAAACATTACCAACTGTGAAGAATCAGATGATAATGAGAGTACCCTCCTTTTTTCACATCTTTGGCATGTGTAAATGAACTAAGAGGTTTGTTAACTAGATAACATGTAATGTATTTCTTTTTTCTTTAAATGATGCATTTTCCAAGTTTAACCATTTGATATGTTTTCTATCTCCTACTGTTAATAAAATGTGTTTGCAAAGCTTTGCATTCTCCACACTGCCAGAACCTTTTTGGATTTGCAGTAACATGTGTATTACCCATGTCAACACAATGTTTGTGAATGTAAAATACTTTAGGAAAGGTTTTAATATTTCGCTTGCAGCCAGTAGCTGAAATTTTGAAATGTGCAAAGCAGTAGGTAGCAAACTAATTCACGGATATCATTTTGAGTTTTCACCATTTAACTGTGAAGTTATTACATTATTGATTACCAAAGTATGTAACTACTGGCAGTCTCCTAGCACCCAGATGTTATTAAATTTTCAAGCTAAATTATGCCAGAAGTTATTATTTGTTTTGAACATGGATTTTTTTCAGCTTTTAACCTTTTGGTAATATTTGTTCCTGTTTGACTGCTGCCACCTTACTGCCTGCTGAGGTGCGTGCCTCGACTCAGAAACTATCCATGATGAGATTGTACTGCTTCACCCTGCTTCTCTTAAAAACTCTGCCTGCTTTTTATTGCTTTCATCTGACTTAACTTTTTTTTCTTTGTTACAGGAAAGTTAATTTCGAGCTACTTTGGTTTGTGAAACCTCTTTACACCACAGAGAAAAGAAAATAACAATTTTCTTTTAACTCGGGGGTGGGCTCCTCTCTAAGTTTCCTCTTCATAGGGCCTCAGATGGCACACTAAATGGAGCCCCAAAGAGTGGACGCCAACACAGGACAGGAAATAATAATAGCAAAACAAACCACAATGCTTAAGGCATGGCTCGCGAATCAAACTAATTAGCAGCCAAGCGCCTGGGATCTTTAGTTAGTCATCTGAGAAGCCCATTAAAGACCTCCTTCTCTGCCTCTCTTCTCTTGAGTTCTCGCTCACACAGTAAATTCAGAGCACACTGCTTTCAGCATTATAGTCTCCAGCCTTAACGCCTTTAACCTAATTTCTAGTTTCCCTGTTCTTCCAGGGAAACTAGAAATTAGTCACTGTGTTTGAGTCTCTGGGTTCAGTTTATGTCACTGTGATATTGGATCACCACTGTTCTGTGTAACCCTGGCTGTTAAAAGCAATGTGTTCTTTAGTACCATCACTGATCTGGAAATCTAGCACTATAATCACATAACAGTGCAGCAGAGTAAACGCCTTCATTGACTTAATCTCCACTGCAATGTTTCTTGGACTCTGAGGCACATTGGCCTTCCTTAAACTGTCATTATGGCATGTCTTTGTATGTGTGTATATGCATACATGCACACAGATTGGTGCAGAATTGATTTTAAATTTGTATTTAATTCCTTTTAAAGGCTCACATGGCCTCACTTCTACCCACATTATAGATTTTGTCAGACCTTTTGAACTGAGCGACTTTCCTAATGGTTCCCATAGCACCTCATTGCACCTCATTATAAAAAGGTATCTTCTGTTAGAGCCTTAAAGGTTTACCAGAAGAATTTTAGGTTTTCTCAACGTTTTTATTTTGTTCTGTAAAATACTGTGTACCTGCTTTGAAAACTGGTTTACAAATAAAGATTTATTTTTATTATTATTATCACTATTGTATGTCTTATTATTCTTCTAATATGTTTTATTCCCTTGCACTTTCAATAGTTTCCTGTTTGGTTGATATTTTTCTGTCTTGGTTTTTCTTCCTATCTTGTTCTTATTTCCGGCTTTGTGATTCAGTTTTGTGACTAGTTCTCGCTATTATTTCTGTTTACTCATTGTCTTAGAATTTATATAGTCTGTATGAAATAACATGGTAAGAATGCATAGAGTGGATTATCTGAGATGCTCTTGTAATGGTCACCCTTTGCTCACAGCAGACCCAAGTGAACAGATCCACATATTTCCACATTCTGCATAATAAGTCCAGCTGCATAATATTTTTTATTTTTTTATTTGTTTTTTTCTCCCTGCCACAACCTTTTAGGAAAACAAAAATTGAACCACAAATGCCAAAATCTGAATGTCCACTTGAGGCTAGCTCCAAAAGTGACTGAATTCCTGTAGACTCCTATGTTAATATACCTAACTTCTTTTTCAAACTTTTTTTAGAGGGTGAATTATAATGCTTTAATGTTATGCATGTGATCAGTTTAAGAGGTTGCTTGTATTGTTTTTATTTTATTATATCTTTTATTTCATTTTTTATTATGTCCTTGGTAAAAAAATAAATAAATAACAAAGGAAAGAAAAATTTGTCACACACTTTATATGAATGGTGAGAATGCCTGGGGCACAGAGCTATCTAAACAAGAAGAAAAACAGTCTTTTTTCCTATTCATCTGTTAAGGTGTGGCCATTTTAATAAATGTGGCAACAGCTGTTTGTTAGGCATGCCATCCATTTTTATGAATCACTGAGCTGGAGTCATGACAAAGTTTGTGCTTTTGGACCCTTTTTAAAAAAATGGATTATCTAACACAATGTATGCTCTTCTGTTACTTGCTACTTGCTAGCATTTTCTTATTCTGTTACATAGCACTAATTAGCAGTTATGGAGAAAGTTTACTAACCAAGGTTGGTAGAATTAGTTAACTCCACCCACTTTAAAATATGACCACTTCTGGCTCCAAAAACCCCAACTATACGAATGTTGGTGTCTCATAATGTGGAGTCCAGAATAAAAAGGTGACATCATAATAATTGCATCCATCTTTTTCTACATAGTCTGTGGTTTAAGATGAAATCAAAAGGGTGTGGATTTCACCAGCCTAACCCTGCAGTGCCTTCTGTTATTCATCGCTTTATTCAACTTACCTTTTGTTTGCTTTTCTTGTCTCTTTCAATTGTTGTGTCTCCATTTGGGTCATGGTTTTAAATTATATATTAAGAGATATTTATAGGGCTATCCACTGGATAAAGAAATGATTTGGTTAGATTGAAAGATGGATAGATGGATGGATGTTAATATCAATGATAGACAAAGGGCAAAGTTAGAAAAAGGCACTTCTCATAGAAGCACCTGTGTCTTTTTAAGAAGTGGCGTCTAAGGCACAACATATAGTTTACATATTCAGTAGGTACATCGTGTCCTCGGGTTTACTACTATCTGTACTATCTTGGAACATGAGTGGAAGCCTGAGCAGCTCTTGTTGTCAGTCGGTGAGGACCCTAATTGGGACATAATGAAGGAATGTTTGTATTCCAAGAAAATGCCAAGCTACAAATTTCACTGTTACTCAGAGACGCATACAAAGCCTTTGCTTGTCCTAGAGCAACACTAGCCAAAATCAATACAACAAAGGTCATTGCTATTCCAATCATAGCCAAGCCTATTCTCTCTTTTTACTGTACGTGCTCTGTACCGACAAAATACACACAACATAAACTTCTCCCTCTGTGGAATCATATCACTGAAAAGAGGGCGCAGATGGGTTGCCGCTAATGTCATGCACATGTTTACTTATCTTATTTTGATCCATTAAAAGATACAGTAAAAAGTGAGAGGAGTATAATGGTTTGGTGTTTATTAGGTGGCTTCCTGCCAGCCTGAAAGATCCCTTCTGAGAGTGAGTGCTACTAAATTGAGACCCAGAATTCAAAGGAGCTCCATCTAGATAAAGATTCACACAGTCACAGACAAGCTGCAGTCATTGTGCTGCTGTCACTCAAGTCCAAACTTAAGCCAACCTTTCTCTGCAGTCAGTGTTGGCCATCTTTCCAGTGATGGAGGAGGTGAGAACATCTGCTCTGTTAATGCGAGGGGCCCAGGCTTTCTCCCTTTCACTCTGAACTTGTGATTGCTGAGGACACAGCATGAATGTCAGGCTTCAGTTCCAAATCTAACACGCTGCAGTGAGCCAGTGAGATCGCTAGGTGTCCACCATCTGTGTGTGTGACCTGCCAAGTGTCATGTCATCATCATCACCATCACTCAAACTTGCATCAGCCTCTGTGTGAATCTGTTTGTGTATGTGTGTGTTCCTGATAACAGGCATAAGTTTCCTGTGCCTTGTTTATGTTGTTGCAGGATTTGAGGTCGATTTAGGAGCAGTGGCAAAGCTGAATAGACTCTTTTGTGAGCTCAAGGGTGCTAGCAGGATTCACTTATACCTAAATTCACAGTCCCACCAGGGAAAAAGTGGTTTGAGACAGCATCATGACCAAAGTTATTGTGACTGTGGTCAATTAGCTTCCAATCTCTCACCACTGACATAGATCTTTTGGAGACAGAAGCCAGGTCTGCAACCTCTCGCTGTCAGTTGCCATTTTCAAATTGACTTTTTTGCATCTTGACAGCCAGAGATGGGCAGTGACGCGTTACTGTAATCCAATTACTTTTTTCAAGTAACGAGTAAAGTAAGGGATTACTATTGCAAAAAGGGTAATTAGATTATCCTTACTTTCCCGTAGGAACACTGCGTTACTGGGTTACTAAAACCATGATTTTTTTGCGAGAATGTCTCATGACTGTGACGTAAGTGAGTGCGACATTCGTGGCAACAGCTGTGTGCAGATCAACAATGGATAATATATCGAGTGCGGGAGAGAGTATGAGCGTGCAGTGTTTAAAGCGTGGAAGTACTGACCTTACTTTAAGTTTGATTCCATAAAAAGTGACAAAAACATTAGCGTCCACTGTTCACTGCGTGGGAAGAAAACTTCTTTTTACCGTGAAAAAAAACCCCTAAACTTCCAAGCAAGCACCGAGTGCGCTATGACATAGGAGGAATTTCACAGAGAAACTCACAGATTCTTCAACTGACCGCTGCGGCTCACCTGCACCAGGGCAAACCTCCGCCTACCCAACTCCTGCTTTACAGGTGAAAATAGAGCAACAGGACCGCTGAGTCTTTGATTTGATTTATTTTCTGCTGTGTTTTACTTGCATCTATTTGAAAGAGTGAGTGTAAACACAAAAAAATATTTTATTTTATGTGCTGGAATGTGCAGAAAATAGGTTTAAATATTAAACAAATTTCTTCCAGTCAGAGAATGTTACATATAATTAAATTTTTGCTTGATGCATAAAGTTAAAAGATTAAAACGAATAAAACAAGTTTTAAAAAGAGACTTTTCCATTTGATTACATTTTGTATGATGGATTATGCAGAAAAAGTAGAATTGGGCTGAAAGATCTATCACTTTATTACCTATTCAGGTTGTAAATTGGGTTTTTGAAAAGTAACTAAGTAATTAATTACTTTTGAAAATAAGTAATCAGTAAAGTAACGGGATTACTTTTTTGGGGAAATAATCAGTAATTAGTTACTGATTACTTTTTTCAAGTAACTTGACCAACACTGGTGACAGCATTGCAAATCTGTTGCTGTGAACATTCATATAAATTCATATTAAGGCAGAAACTGATAGATTTAAAACAGAATTTTCAGAAATTCTTTCATAAATGGTGACATTGTTGCAACAGGATGGTAACTCTAACCTCAAATTGACACAGGTGCTCTGCAACCTTGCTTTAATATAGGATTGCAACAACAATCCAACCAGTTTGCAACCAGTTGAGTCAAGTGTTGTGAAGACAGACATTGGTGCAGTCTGACTCATATTGAAGGCGACATGTTAGCAGTCTGTCTGTGTTTTAAAATTAGATGCCAATTATTAGCAAACTTTTGTAAGTTTGTCTGACGGTGATTGCAGTCAGCCCAAAATGGACTGCAACTGATTGGAGACAGGTTGCCTCCCACCAGGCAACCTGAGCAATCACCTTGTGATTGAAGGTGATCATTGCAGCTACTTGCAATCTGTCACAATAAAAAATATTCAATTCAATCACTGGGCAACCACTGATTTTTACCAATCGCAACAAGGTTGCCATTTATTTTTACTCTATTGCCACTGAGCAATAATGAGCGCTGCAATTTCTGTCCTTTGACCCCATTGTCTTTTTTTCTTTTGCTATTCTGGGAACCAATCAGATAGGATTTCTGAATGGGTTTAGTTGTAGATAGCAGATATTTCTACATAAGACTTCCTGTTCTTTCCATCAGTTTCGTGTGAATTATGAAACGTTAATAAGAAGGTAAGTCATAATTTTTTGGCATCATTTTGGTGAATCCAGTCCCTCTCCACATGCACTCCTCACCTGTGTGGATATGATTTGTAAATGGAACTCAGACTACATGTATATATAATACAAAATGCAATCAGAACTGCTTAAAAAAATAAGTCCTTACATGCATACTTGCACGATGCATGCTTTGTGAGCGAAGGCATATCACCTGCTTGTCTGTGAGTGTGTGAGGAGGCCTGTGTTTGTGTGTGCATGACACCTGACCACCATTCATCGCTCCATCTGTTGTGGAAGCTTTCACAGGCTCGGTCTTCTCTCAGATGGCGGATCTGATGCAGGGCTCATATCCTGCAGTCTCACAGCTCCAGCATGCTCATGAGTGGAGCCAGCGAGAAGTTGTGGAAACTTTTCCTCTTCTGTAGCAACTTTTTTTTTCAAAAGAACAGTTGAGGTACGAAGGGCAAAGGGCATATCTGTTCCATAATGATTTTTCTATTTTTGGAATAAAATCAAATATCACTTTGCAACACATCCTTTAAAGTTGCACATGCACAATCGAAATCTTTCAAATCTTGCATGGCATTGCTTATTTCTCTTCCTGGCTGGAGGCACACTGACTTGTTTCTGCTGGTTTAAAACAGCAAATGTCAAAGCTTTAATGAACTGTGTGTAGGTGGAATCAATACTGTGTTATATCAATAGCCAATTAGTGCTGCAAACAGTTCTTTATATGAAAATATCACCAACATGAAATTATGAAGTGAGACTCAATTCAAAATGCATCATCCTTGGTTCTATAGAGAGACAAGTAAAAATATCAGCATCAGTTTTCAGAGAGTGGAAAGTCATCACCATAGCCAAGTTGATATTTTGATTTTCAATAGAAGTAATTGTTATATTACAAGCAATTTTTAAATTATCTTGACATTTCTAGCTACACAGATGTCAGACAGAGTGTGTTTTTATGTGTGCAATGATGGTTTCGACCGATTTTGCAAGGCACTGATAAATAATGATGTCCCCCAAGGATGGCTAAGAGGTGAGGTTGATAGAAGAGAGTCGCTGAGTTGCCAGTAGAAAGCAGGCAGACATTTGTCGTGCTGTGGCAAGAAGCTGGCAGGTTGGAAGAGGCTGGCTGGCACACAGAGTTTCTAGAGCACTGGGAAAGAGCTGAGTTACAGCTAGGAAGAGCTGACACAAGAGTGAAAACATTAGATGTTGGTAGTATGTTGCCTTCATAAGGTAGGTGTAATACGCTGGGTATCCCTGCAGTGTAAATGTTGTCCAGGTTTGGCCAGTAGTTCAAAAGGTGCCCCTCAATGTCAAAAATAAACACAAGCAAGCAAAGAAATGCCATGGTAACTTGTTGAAGACAGTGAAAGTTGACCTTTTATGATATTTTTTTTTTGTTTTGAAGGCTTATATTTTAACCTAAACGTGGTCACCTAGTCTTAGTTACTAATCCTAATAACGTTGTTTTGTTGTCTAAACAGTTCTACGTAGTTTTAGTGTCTTACGTTTTAGTCACACAGGCCTAGAGACTGGTTGGTAATCCCCTGGCAACTTCTAATTGCTACAGAAAAATGTGTATTTCCCCCCCACCAGTTGGCAAGTAGTGCTGTCGCTAGCATCTTTGTAGTTTGCATGGAAGATACCGATTTGTCTGCCGTGCCCTATACCTTTTTGTAACCAATTTCAAGGTAGTGCCTGTCAGCAATCTCTCACAAACCCGTCACCAAATACACTTTTCTCTAGCAATGACCGGATTCAGTGGGGTCACTGACTGGGCACGAGGCCTGCGTGACTAGGGCCCAAACATTTGTCTTTAGACTTGAGGTCATTTGAGTTTGTTGCTGGCCACTAAGTCTACCTTCTTGGCTTTTGTAGGCTGCTCTTTTGCAAGAGAACTTAAGAGGGTTTCCTTTGTGTTTTCGAAAACTGTGCTGAGATGACTGCCCTTGCAGTAAAATTTAACATGCTTCCAAGATGTTATTGTTAGTGTGACTGTTAATTATGGTCTTTTTTGCATGTTTCAAACCGAGTTTTGTGGATGCTCTTCAGCAGTACAAGACCTTGTGTTTCCTTTCACAATTGCTATTGACATTTTTACATGCTATTACTGAATTTCAAGTTACAGTGGCGCACAGCCTGCCAGCCGGCATAGGCAGTATTCAAAATTCATCCTCGAACAACTCGATCACCTTAATCTATGGAGTCCCCAGTGATGAGGGACCTGGCCTTCTGGCTGTGTTATTCTATTATAGTGCAGCTCATGAAAAAAACAGCTTCCTCTCTGCTCATCCCCAAAATAAGATTTCAATTGATTAAATGCCACTGGTGGAAGAGAGCATCATCAGATTTGACCAAAGTCTCTCAGCATGTTGCCACTGCTCCAAACGGGTGGAGTTCTTAAGAAAGTCTCAGAGTGGGAAGATAAATGTATAGTGGAGGGGAGGGAGTGAGGAGAAGGATGGATGCATAGTGGAATGGAGAAAGATGGAAAGGAGGAGGCAGGGGAGAATGGAGGGGAAAGAGGAAAGCATCAGCGTGATGGATGGGGTAGAAGTGGTTTAGGAGGAGGGGGTTTAGAAAGGAAAAGACTGAGAGATTTCTGCTCCATCTGCGGCATAATCATCCGATGTGTCTCCGTCTGGGTTGGCAAAGACATAATTAAGAAAACCCGAGGTCGCCTGGGTTCACGGCGCTGTCGAGGCTCAGCCACGCTCCCTTCCCTCCTGCCACTCAATTTGTGTAATTTACCTCTGTTCTGAGTCTGTTTTGAAAAGAGGCCGTTTGACCCCTCATGTGGTGGATTCAAAAAGTTGCGTCTAAATGAAATAGATGGCTGAGGGACTCTCTGTGTGCGCTGCCAGTCGATAGCCTGGCAGGGAGACGCTGATGGTGATTCCAGGAGAAGGCTGCACTTCGGAGGAGTTGTTTAGGTATGCAGGCAGAGCAAGGGAGGCGCACAGAGGGAGCGAGAAACAAGAGGTGGTGATGGGAGGAAAATGAAAAGCTGAAATGTGCCCTTCCCCGAGGTGATTTGCGCAAGTGACCTCAGATTGCTCAGTGGCATGCCTCTTCCTTAAACTCAAGCCAAAAAAAGGGCATGCGTTGTGTTTATGTTTTATATGCTGTCATGACGAGGCTACGCTGGAGAGATGGCAGAAGAGAGGGGGGTTTGGGGGGGTTGAATGTATGGTGCGGCTGAGGAGTGATTACCGGGCGCAGAGCTGAGGGATGAGAGCCAAACGGGTATTTTATTTTGTCAATTGGAGTGTGCAAATGGAAATGTCAGAGCGGCCGGAAAACTAATGAATCTGATAGGAGAGATGCCTCCTCTCTCGCCGAATGCCTGATCAATTGCCATTGTCTTCTGTGGGTGCTGATCTTTTTTTTTTGGTTGTTGTTGTTTTTTTGTGGTGTTATTTTTTGATTGTTTTCTCTTCCTGGCATGGCTCTCTGTGGTTAAGAGTTTGATGGTGAACTTTGAGTCAAGGAAATAAAGGAATCGATCCAAGGCAGGAATCAATGTTTTCATCTGTTACTTACAAGTCTGGGTGTGTGTGAAAAGTGATTTTTGAATTAAAGTTCCCTAACTCAGTTAGCAAAGTAAACGTAAACAAAAGAGGGCGTGTTCCTCCTCAATAGTCATCTTTAAAGCACCTACTCAGTCTTACTTATTCCCACATTTGCATTTAATGACAGATTCACGCTGATATTGAAATTCCCTAATGGCAACAACAGAAAACAACTTGTCTCACTTCAATTAAGCAAGTAACTTCCATAACCTTGGAGCATTTTCGTGCTTTATTGAGACAAAGTGACAGATGTGCGTTAGTTTAAATTTAGACTGACAATGATCCAGCGTGTCAGGGCTTTGTGCTTGTTCAGTCACATTTTCTGGTTACGTGATGAGAGGCTGCGAGCGCCGCACTGGATGAAAAGCAGAAAAAATAACTGCATTTGCACTATTCTGTTTTGACAAGCAGGCTAATTTCTGCCCAGGGTCATCAATATTTCTGACACTTCAGTGGTGGCATAAATATAGAATGAATGTACCTTTGTTGTGCTCAGGGAGGTGTGTGTCTCCGAGCGTCAACAAAAAAATCACTTGGATCTGTTTGCTAGCTTGTTCAGTCAGTTGACGAGACTGTCGCCGGTCCCTCCGGAGTCTGTCTCTTTTCAATATCATGCATCATAAACAATATCCAATGTGGACTACTGAACTATGAAAATACACTGCACAAGCAAGAGGAGGAGGATGACAAGAAATGCAACCAGCTGTATGAGTGATGAGCATAAGCACTGGTTTGGGGTGAAACAATTTATGTTGGGGTGTGATTTTTCTTCTCATGAGAGGGAAAAAACATGGATGTTTCAATCTGAAGAAAACAAATAAGTAGCCGGGGCAGACCAAACAGTAATTCAGGCCAGGACTCCATCTCTGTTCAAGAACACCAGACTGCTGATTTTGTAGCTTAAACTATTTGTTTATTATGGCTAACAATATATCCCATTTTTATTATATAGTTAATAATTAACTTCAAAAGAAGACATGAAATGTTTTATCCATCACAAATATTAACAAACTAGTGAATTACAACAAACAAAAATATAAAACAATACAGTCATGTAAAAACGAGAGTTTTTACCATGTGCTGATAATCAGATTCACTTGGTTAGCTACTCATCAATAAGTGTAAGCATCTCTGTAGAAAAGCAGAATTATTGGTGGTTCACTGGTCCACAGCATACAGGGAGTGCAGAATTATTAGGCAAATGAGTATTTTGTCCACATCATCCTCTTCATGCATGTTGTCTTACTCCAAGCTGTATAGGCTCGAAAGCCTACTACCAATTAAGCATATTAGGTGATGTGCATCCCTGTAATGAGAAGGGGTGTGGTCTAATGACATCAACACCCTATATCAGGTGTGCATAATTATTAGGCAACGTCCTTTCCTTTGGCAAAATGGGTCAAAAGAAGGACTTGACAGGCTCAGAAAAGTCAAAAATAGTGAGATATCTTGCAGAGGGATGCAGCAGTCTCAAAATTGCAAAGCTTCTGAAGCGTGATCATCGAACAATCAAGCGTTTCATTCAAAATAGTCAACAGGGTCGCAAGAAGCGTGTGGAAAAACCAAGGCGCAAAATAACTGCCCATGAGCTGCCAAGATGCCACTTGCCACCAGTTTGGCCATATTTCAGAGCTGCAACATCACTGGAGTGCCCAAAAGCACAAGGTGTGCAATACTCAGAGACATGGCCAAGGTAAGAAAGGCTGAAAGACGACCACCACTGAACAAGATACACAAGCTGAAACGTCAAGACTGGGCCAAGAAATATCTCAAGACTGATTTTTCTAAGGTTTTATGGACTGATGAAATGAGAGTGAGTCTTGATGGGCCAGATGGATGGGCCCGTGGCTGGATTGGTAAAGGGCAGAGAGCTCCAGTCCGACTCAGACGCCAGCAAGGTGGAGGTGGAGTACTGGTTTGGGCTGGTATCATCAAAGATGAGCTTGTGGGGCCTTTTCGGGTTGAGGATGGAGTCAAGCTCAACTCCCAGTCCTACTGCCAGTTTCTGGAAGACACCTTCTTCAAGCAGTGGTACAGGAAGAAGTCTGCATCCTTCAAGAAAAACATGATTTTCATGCAGGACAATGCTCCATCACACGCGTCCAAGTACTCCACAGCGTGGCTGGCAAGAAAGGGTATAAAAGAAGAAAAACTAATGACATGGCCACCTTGTTCACCTGATCTGAACCCCATTGAGAACCTGTGGTCCATCATCAAATGTGAGATTTACAAGGAGGGAAAACAGTACACCTCTCTGAACAGTGTCTGGGAGGCTGTGGTTGCTGCTGCACGCAATGTTGATGGTGAACAGATCAAAACACTGACAGAATCCATGGATGGCAGGCTTTTGAGTGTCCTTGCAAAGAAAGGTGGCTATATTGGTCGCTGATTTGTTTTTGTTTTGTTTTTGAATGTCAGAAATGTATATTTGTGAATGTGGAGATGTTATATTGGTTTCACTGGTAAAAATAAATAATTGAAATGGGTATATATTTGTTTTTTGTTAAGTTGCCTAATAATTATGCACAGTAATAGTCACCTGCACACACAGATATCCCCCTAAAATAGCTAAAACTAAAAACAAACTAAAAACTACTTCCAAAAACATTCAGCTTTGATATTAATGTGTTTTTTGGGTTCATTGAGAACATGGTTGTTGTATTTTTGAGGAATAATTTTATTATTGAACAACTTGCCTAATAATTCTGCACTCCCTGTACAGGGGTGTGTGAACACAATGACAAAGTGTTACCAGGGGGGACATCCCAACCAAATTCCCAATTCTCCCCAAGATCAGAGCAGGCTAAGCTCAGATAAATTTTGAAAAATTCCAAGACCATCTCAGACTCTGGCCTCAACATGTTAAACGTAAAATTTCCTGACAGAACAGAAAAAGACCAGCCTTACCAACTGTTAAGTGTAGTGGAGAAGCGCTGATGATTTGAGCTTGTTTCGTAGCCACGTAGCCTCCTCTCTATACCAAAGTATTCTCGAGTCAAATGTGAAGCCATCTGTCTGAGAGTTGAAAAATGACAGAATGAAGGTATTGCAATGCATTCTGTTGCATAACCCTGCAAACCTCAATGAACTGAAGCAATGTTGTAAAGAAGAGTGAGCCAAAATTCCTCCACAATATAAGAAAATAGTGTAGATTTTTATATGATACAATAAGGGGGTAAAGATATTGTGTATGTGTCCACAGAAAAAAGAAAATCAATTGCATGTTCACTAAGTGTCACACAAAGTTGTCAGGATCCATGAATTATCTATAGACATTCACCACGGTGACGATCATTTGAATGACCTTTGCATTAGCTGCTTCAGAGTAATCTAAGCAGTGTGTTGATTCAAAGGGGATTCAGACAGCAATGATGATTTCCCTCTGCAAGTAATACGGGTACATTCCAACAGCCAACACCTTTAATATTCAGAAACATGCAAAAAAAAAAAAAAAAAACAGTTAAATTGCAGTAATGTGACCAGGATTACACAACTTTTCAATCACAACTAGTGCAATCCGTCCACCTTTCGTCTCAAATTAAAGTCACTGTCTACCTGAAAAGTCCTCAAGCCAGGTACGGTCAGAATCATCCAGGAAGTGTGCGTGTGTGTCAACATGTCACTCTAACGCTCCTCAAAGCACATCAAACTCAGCTCATGATGCTCCCTCTGAGTCTTAATCAACTCACCAAGCTCCTCTATATTATTGTCCAAACACCTCTCGTTCTCTATGATAATCACTGGAAGAGCACCGGCACTGCAGCCCCTCCAGGATCACAGGCCTCACTCTCAATAATCAGAACAATCACCTGGCAAAGATTCTCCACTGCTAAGCGTGTAATGTGAAGAAAAAAACTGGCCTCTCAAAATTGTTTCTACAAGACTCACAAAACAAAAACACATCAATTTCACCATCAGAGAAATCACAATGAGAAAGAAAAATCTGCTTTATATGAACATAATAAAAAAAGGATGGAAAACAAGAAGCACTCTCAGTGCATAAAAATGTCCGCCAAGGCTGCTCACTCTCTGAGCAGTATGTATGTACTCTTAAGGGAACAGTATTCTATAGTTTTCTTTAACTTTTTTTTAACCTAATGTTTGTAGTGCAGAAGAAATAAGTGGAGAGTGCAGGTTTTTGTTACTTGCCTGTAACCCATTTTAACATGCTTGACATAATTTTTAGTGTAATTATTCTTGTATTTTTTAATTTATGAAGATTTTGTTTATTTGTATTAAATATCCAGTGAAAAAGTTTTCGATCACAATCTCATTTTGGTTAAACAATAATATTAATTCAGGAACATTGTACATGTATTCAAGTTATTGTGCATTTAAACAGTATTCATTCAAATCATTTCAGTCTATAGTGTTTAGATACAGAATGGCAAATAGACGAACGTTAACAAAAATATAACCTTCTTGTTACAGGTAATAATAGACAACAGAACTGCAATATCTATAAAAATGTGTTTTCATGTGTTATTTTATGTTTTCATTTTTTTGGCAAAATCACGTGTGCTTAAAAATTGTATTGTAAAAATGTATAAAGAGCCTGTAACCATACGTGAAGTAACATTTGTGTTATGTGTCAAATTAACATATTAGTACTATTTAATCCTTTTTCGAGGTGTTCATTTGGTTCATTCGTCAGAATGTCCTTTCCTTGGAACTTAAATGCTATTGGAAGAAAAGCAGGTAGATGTTGCATGGCTTGCCAAGAGAGACTGCGTGACTCTTTAGTGTGCACAGCTGCACGCTGTGTGACCCTCCCTCCCACAAGTCTATGACAAAAGCAAGAAAGTCCGTCTTGTGGCACGGATTCTCAGAGGTCTGTCGGTTCATTCAGTGCTTGTTATTGTATTACCGCTGTTTAAGTTGACTGTTCATGACAGGCCAAAATGACCCTCGGGCCACCAGGGAACATCCCCATCAGTGTTTCACAATAAAATGGTATCCATTGATTTGGCAGCCTACCTGAATCCCACGCTAATGTGGCTTTGGTCGAGTTATATATAGAGTATCTGTCTCCTCACTGCTGTGGGCTTAAAACCTCTGTGTTCTAAGAGCGGTCCCATTTCTTTGATTGAATCCCCCTCATTACCTTGGCTTCCCTTTGATTCTGATGAGGCTCAATAACCCTTCTCACATTTTCTCACCTTGCTAATCCTGTGCCAGGTTTGCAATTGATGGCACTTGCTCAATCTTTACACCCTTGTTTGATGCCAGCGGGGAGGACTCAGCAATAAGGCCCTACCGACTTAAAAGAAAAGCCAGCAGAGACAGAAATAGTTGTTTCTTAGAATCGAGATCCAGAAAAAAAGGCCTTTCCCACTAATGGCTTGCTGGACGAAGAGAGAGAGAAGCCAGGCCCTTGTTATCACCCTTGTTCTTTTGGATGCACTTCAGAGGACCGAGGAAAGCTTTCTCTTTTGACAGAACTGACACAGAGTTTACAAATGGCAGAAATCTCTACAGCTCGTCGCACAGAGAGCACATAAATAAAGGGCTTTTAGTCACGTTCATTCATTTTTTAGAGCTTTTCTTGACACATTTTTTTTTCTTTAGCGATGGCAAAAAATTCAGCAGCGAGCCCCCTCGCCAAACTATGCAAGTGCTCTTCATTCCCTAGTGAGAGGCAAATGTTTTAACATGCCCTCCAGAGAGAACAATTTGTTATTGGGACAATAATAAATGTGATGGTTTTCCACAGTCTGCTGCTAATTCCGCCATTAACATAATGCAATTTAATAGGTCACTCGGTTTCTTTTATTTCATAGATGAACAGCTTTCAGTCAGTAGAGACATCATTCGGGTTGCGTACATTATGGAGGAGAGCAGATTGCCAGACTGTTAACTACCTCCGTTCCCTTCATTTCAATTGCAAATAATCTGGACGGGAAATTTATGTGCAACACAATTATCATCAATATGAAACGGTCACTCGGTTTTGCCATGACACAGTCTAAAGTAGTGGATTTGTCTTATCTGTAGATGAGGGGGAACACATTGGAGAGAAGAGAACAGTATAAATATCAACAACAAGCAAGGACAGAGCGAGTAAAGGAGAATTTATCAAAAAGATAATGAAGATCAAAGACACGGCCTTGGTTATTGTTGTTCTAGTTTCCAGGGAAGCGTGTAATGAACTGAAGGAATATGGTTATTTTGTATAACCTTACTGCGAGCCACATGCAGCCGCACAGTGTACGGAATCACACTGAGCTGCCATCCACACACCCCGGTGGGCCGGGAGAGTGATTGATGGCGGACTGCAGCCACTTCTGTGTTCATTTTGGGAGTTAGTTTAAAAAAAAAAATGGTGTAAACACTCCTGACAGACAGCAGGGAGCAGGGATGCTTGATTAGTATTAAAACTCGAGCAAGGAACAAAACAGATGAGTATCTTGTGTAGAAATATGCTTGTTGTGCAGTCAGGTATAATTTGAGGCGCACGTGGTTGAGAAGCACCGCAGAGTGCTTCAGCTGCAGGTGTTCTTCGGCTCAATGGTTCTCATGAGCCTCGGCCCCCATCTAATAAAATCCACCCAACACTGCCGTCATTACATCAAAGAATAAGGCCACCAGTTATGATGGAAGACACACACACAAACAGAATCACTTTATTTAGGCCATAGGCCCAAACAACATAACATTTATTTGGAGCTTATCAAAGCCCTGTGGTGCAATAGTTTAATCAATTTTCGATTACAGACAGCAAGATTAAAGACATATAAGGGATATAAGTAATACTAGTATGATTACATGGTGAGAATAAGATGTTTCCCCCTTATGGGAGGTTTGTAATATAGTAATTAATCTAACTTTTTTTAAAACCCATTTGGGATATTTTATTTGCAGTTTTTGGAGATTAAGAAAATACACCCATTCTTACTAGCTCGATTAGATTACAACACCTGGTATGTTCACATTTATGATCAAGTTAGCTGGATCAGAAGCTCTACAACCACTTTCTGTATGAATTTGATAATATATGGGAAAGAGGCTGGAAGCTTAATGTTTTCTGTTTGTGGTCCACTTGTAGTCTGAGTGCTGTCGACCAATCAGGCAGGTGTTTCCATGCAGGTAAACTGTCTGTTTGGAAAGCAAAAAAGAGGTTTGGCATGTGCAGAAAAGCTGATAACCCTTGGCTATTGTCTGATAATGATTTTGTTTTTACTAGCTTCACCGAAATGTATTTGCACGTTTTACTGATCAGCAAATACAAATATGAATTTTTAGTTTTGCTTTTATTTAACTTTTATTTAACCCAAAAAATAAGACTCTTGAGATTAAAAATCTATTTTACAAGAGTGTTCTGGCCAAGAAAGACAGCAGTATAATCATGAGTTGCAATTAGTAGCTCATACACACACAGAGACACACACACACACACCAAAATCAATACACCAGTTAAGTACAGGCAATAATAATAAAATAAAACACAGAAACAACCACAATTTCTCAAGTTCCGTGTCAATAAAGAATGAATACCTCAAAAGGAGTAATTAATGGTAGAAATACAGGTGATAATATTGAAGAAAAACATCTGTAAATGCATCCAGGTCTTTTAAAACTGCCTTAAATTCATTACATGAAAGCAATTATTAGGTTTAAATTAATGGCCTTATTAGAATATAGCAGTGTTTTGGGTCTACGGCATGACAAAGCAGACCGCTCAATCCAAGCATACAATCTACAGTGCTTCATAATACACAAACTGTATGTCTGTGTTTTTGTTGTTTCTCCTCCTACACTATCAGGAGTTGAACAACCAACCTTGTCACAAGGGGACATCTTTTGCTCCTGAAGGTTCTTATCTATATCTGATGTTATGATGTCATCTTGATGCCTAGCAGCCACCAATTAATCTTTTTTGACTTCACAACAATAACATCTAATTTATACCCACAATACTTCAGTTTTGCATGACATATTAGGACACTATCAGGTTGCCTGGTAACCACCTAGCAACAGGCTAAAATTACCAGTTTTTTTGCCCTTGTGCACCTAACACACTTTATGCAGGGATCCTATCATTTTAATTTCACAAAATAGCATCTCCCATATGCACAAAATCTGATTTATACAAGATATATTATAACATCATCATGTTGCCTAGTTGCATGGAGGCATGTTGCCTAAGTCAACATGTCATCAAGCGTTGCATCATTTTAATTAGTCAGCCATCAGCAAAAAAACGTCTAATAATACTATCGCATGGGCATCTTCCAGTGACCAATTATCTACCTTAACTTCATTTCAAAATAAGAGCTGTTGTAGAACCCATGTAACATTAAACCTTGGGCTGTGCCAAGAAGAACTAAATTACATGTCTGAGTCATTACAGCCCAGCACAGTAGATTCTAAATGTTTTTTAATCTCAACTTGCTTCTTATTTTTGCAGTTGTTGCTGTCAGCCAGTGTTGACACTTCACACAAGTCAGCACAAGCACAACATCACAAAGCCAGCAATCTAAAAACAAAACTGTACTTTTATCCTGTTATTGTGTCTAAGCATCACCGATACTTGCTTCCCCAACCCCCGCCCCCCCTCCCCCCGTTAAGCATTTTGTCACTATTGTATTGCTTTCCCCAGCTTTTCAGTAGGTTTTATGGTGCTGTGGATCCAAGGAAATGATACTGTTTGCCATTAAAATGAATGTTTTCAATGTTTTGGGCCATTATCCTTACTGTATTCATGAAAGAAAGCGCACCACATGTATTGTAAGTCTATATGTTTTCATTTTAAGAAATAGTCTGATCTCCTCTTGACCTCCTTGGTCCTCCTATCTGACCTCTGACCACACTCACAATTCATAATAATGCATAAAAATAATGGTATTTACTGATGAGATGAGCAGGTTGGGTAGTCCAGTCCTTTTAATATTATAATAGTGCAGGATTCAAGGATTACTTCTTTCCTTCACATTCTTGTACAATATAATACAGTGGGCAACAAAATCTTTATTTCCCTTATTATACTATACATTCTATCTCCGTATAAACAGCTGAGGTTGTGTCGGTCCAGTCCAATTACACACCGCTTGTTAAGGGAAAAACCCTGCAGACACTGCCGAAAGGAGGTGTGAAACTTTATGATGCATTTAGCACTTATTACTCATTTTAACAGGCTGAATTGTGACAGGGTTTGGTTACTAGATGTGAGCGCAGCTGCTGCTGCTCCGCCTGGCCGTGATGGCTGAGGCTGTGGCTGAATATATGGTTATTGTTCCAAATTTGCACTTTGCGCTGCACTTCAATTTCTGCTGAGTCCTGTATATTTCTGTTTGAACCTGCACAGTCCTTCACTGGCAGACCTGTCGCCAGCAGACCACGGGAGCTCAGAAAAACACCAACGCTGACACAGAAAAGGATGCTTTATCCAAAGCACAGCTCTGACTTTATTCACAGAAAAATTGTTGTGTTTTTTAATTTATTTATTTTATTCTTATTATTATTTTAAAAAAATTAACTGATATATGACACACACAAAAGCTGAACCAATGAGATTTTATAACTCCCCATTATTTCCACCTCTTGGATGCTTCCCATGGTTAAGTGAAAAATGGTGACACTTATCCCACATGCTTTATCTGTTTCGTGGATGCATATTATCAGAGAGTGAACTGGTATTTATCCTGAAAAAATAAAAAAGCTTTTTGGGGTATTCATTATTATTAAGCCACAAAAGTAATAGAAATTGGTCTACTCAACCTCAACTGTAACCAGTCATTATCCAACTCGTCTTCAAACCTACCAGTGGGAAACAAAATCTGCAGCAGACCTGTCTGCAGATGGAAGCCTTACATTAATAGGCTTGCGGAACAAACATTTCTTTTTTACGAGGTCTTTAACTGTAGCTGGCTTTCCCACCATTTCACAACTTCACCCTGATGTTCAGTAATGATTAATGTGGTCTAACTGGAATATCGATGCGTCTGCAGCACTAATCTAATGGGAGCGGTGGTGCATCTGTGCCACGAGGCTGACCGTGCTTGTTTAAAACCAGAAGAAAAGTGCCCCTGCATCTCCTGACATGTTTGCTTGTTAGGTACTTTGGGCCTCCCATTTTTTTCCTTCCTCCCCTAATTTGCAATACATTATTAATGTGAGCAAATGCATGCGAGTAACTTATTAGCCCCTGTATCGATCTGACAGGCACAGGTTCTGTGTCCACGTCATGGAGGTGAACAGTGAGACAAAGAGAGGCAGTGATCAATCAGGAGCCCAGGAAACTAATCAACTGTTTGAAAATGGGTCATCCAATTAGTTAGAAAGCTCTCTGTGGAGTCGTGTCATTCCTACATTCAGCTCAGGCTGATTCTTAACAGTAGCCCCAGGAAGACTTATGGTTGTGTATTTATCAATATGACACTTCACTTATGTTAAGAAACCTCCAATTTGCATGGCCTTGTGAATTCTTTCCTGTGAGCCAGGAAACATCTAAAATTGAAGTACTTAATAATTACTGTGTTGTTGGGTCTGCGTTTCTTAGTATTCATGCAAGTGTAAATGTGTGCAAACAACCAGAGGATTAAAAAAAGCACAACATTTGTTCGGTGGGACACGCTGTGAGTGATGGACAGTTATGGAAACGTCGACAGGAAGAGGCCAGGCAGAGCCGAAATGCACTCACACAAATAGCTTTTGACTGCTCACCCGTCGACGAGTCGTACCAAATCTGCTTTGACACTGTGCATCTACTCTTCAGGAAATATACAGCAGTGCATGATCAGAAGGACGATGCATTGGACAAATCTAGGCTCACTGAAGATACACATGTAAAACCCATCAAAAAGCCTGTGAAGAGTTAAACAATTCACGCTGCTTAAAAGAAAATAATAATAATAATTTAAAAAATCCATTAACAAAGACCTCCCTCCGCTCATGATATAGAAGCACTTTACCTGCCTCCAAAGGCAAATCCCTTTTTATTCAGACTTACAAGCAATCAGTGCGTTGTTATTGCAGTCCATAGGTCATCTGGTTGTTTCTCCAATGGCTGCCTATAAAGGCCTCTTAAAAGCAAGCAGTGGCATTAAATATAGTGTTAGCAGCAGGATTGTAAATGCATGTTGACATTTCACTTTTCATTGGAACGTGGTTGCCCGTAGCTACACTGACTGACCTATGTGGAAGTTTGTAACTTTAATAAGCTGATAATTCAAACGTATAAAAATGCCTGTAGCGCTGTGAACATTGTTTGCTTTCTGCAGCCTTTTGCTGTGTTATAGTTTTTTCTTTAATTTTATCTCGGACAGCGAGGGAATTCAATATTTAATTGTAGCTTTCAGTATAGAAAAAAAGCATTTATTCAGGCTGTTGTATGGATAAAACTGTTATGAATACAACCTATTTGGAGAATTATGGACTAAAAAGTGTTTAAATAGCACCTTCCTACATTCTCATTTTGGTGATGCTTCTATACGTACACTGTTGTAGTAGTAAGTGAGGATCAACAGACTAACACTATAAAATGTAATCTGATAACATATAAGGAAAATTACCTTCTAGCCACTGACTTAAAAGTAGAATAAATAAATACACTATTGAACTTGTACCTCCCATTGGTGGTTTGCTGCATCAAATCTCAGACAGGCTGACAATGATCCTTACAAAATTAAAATGAATATGTAACCAGTAGGAACACCCATCCATAAGCCTTCACAGAGAATGCTTTAATATCTGCCATGATGCAGATGGCTTTCTTTGAATAGAACAAGGTGGGTTTTAATATTTGAAATATTTGAAGATTCAGCGAGAAACATAATTTTTTCGTCCTCACTGCGGATTAAATGGTGACAGCTCACTAGTTCTTTTCATGTGGGATTTAAGTTAAAGCCACAGTTTTTTTTCTAATATGGCTTCCTTTGAATGTACAAATTCATACAAAAGGAAAGAGGAAGGGGGGGGGAAGCTATCTCCCAAACTGTCAGCGGCTAGCGGAGGGGGATAAAACAAAGAGATCGTGGAAATGCATGAAATTGGGAGCGACAGCAGGAGAGATGAGTTTCCTGGTTACATTCAGTGTATTCACTCAACTACAACATATGTAATCACATCAGAAGGTGTAAAAACTATAATGAAATATTTTTAAAGGCAATAAGGCTAATGTCTCTGGGCTACTTTAATCTCAAAGAACATGTTTGATCAGTGAACTCATTTAGTATTGCCTCTGACTGTCAGGACTGAACTGCAGCACTTCAGGTATGAGTGACTGGATGATTCAGAGCTTAACTGTTTGTGCCTATAAGTGTTTTTGTTTTCTTCTGGAGTCCCTCTGTGTCAGCGAGTGACCTTGAATTGCTTTTCTTTATCTATGTAAGAACATAAGCATGTGGCATTGAGCTCTGCCAAGCTTCATTTGTGCATCTGTGCTTGCAAAGAGGCAGGCCTAGTCTGACCTGAGCGATACCTGAGGAGCACGGCATGTCATATTTTAACTCCCTTTGTCTTTGACAGATGGCTCAGCTCTAAAAGCTTCTGTCCGTGGTGCTGAAGGCTGGCCTGATGTATGAGTGTTAGGCCCTGTTTGATAAATCCACCATGTCACTCTGCCTCTGACAGCCATTCATCATGCTTGGCTTTCTCATGTGAAATGTTCTATGTGCTGGATAATTCAGTAAGACAAATAAAATGTGAAGTTTCGACTCAGCTCCGTGCCACTCCACATGACTTTTTGGTATACTGTACTTTATCTCGGTGTCGTAGGGACGTTGTGTTCCCGTCTGAGCACGAGCAGCAGCAGCTGTAGCTGCAACACAGTGACTATATTCAGACCAGCTGAAGGACGAACATGTTCTTAATGAGGCGACTAATGAGTTCTGCTCTTTGTTGCTGTTTTTTTTCTTCTTCTTTTTCTTCCCAGGGTCAGGACGACCACTCAGCCATTCAGCTGAAGTCCCTTGACTCATCCCCTGTGGTCTGATTCAAAAGACTTTTTTTCTTCTGTACCATTTGCTCATTATCAATACTCTGTTTTACATTCTTGCAGTTGAAATGTCATATAAAAGTCAAGGCACATTTCACTGTACACCATTACAAGATGATGACATGAGTATATTTACTAAAGGGGATTTACTATGCTTTTTGTTATTGTTTGTCATCTTTCTACTGTTGTACAATCATGGGTGTGCCTTTTAAACAAGACCAAAGTTTAGAACAAAGAGGTTAATGTATGTCCAGGTAATTAGATCCCGATTTAGGAATTTTTAAAACTGATAGAGTAAAGATTCCGATATTCTGATGCATATAAACAAAGGCAAATTAACTAAGACTTAAAACAACAGTAAGGTTAAAAAGCAAAAATGTAAATGTGAGAATGTCATTATGCATGACAAATAACAATAAAATATAAGCAAAATGGCTTCCGATATCAATACTGATATTTGGGGGGAAATCTGATATATCAGCCAATATTTAGTATCTTTCAGACAAACATAAAAAGATTTCCCTAACATTTGTTATGTGTAGTTATGTGTGAGTCAGCACTAAGATATTATGATAATGAGTTTTAAATATAAACTTGTTTTATTGTCAAACATGTAGTAGATTAGTCCGACTCTGCTTGGATCAGCTGCTTGTTGAGTTTGTGGTGTTCAAAGCATATTCAAAAACAGTTGCCAAGGGTAAAGTTGTGGTGGACCACACTGTGCAACATCAATAGCTGTAACATGGTTGAAGGGTGTTTCTCCCAGACTTTATCTATTTCTGTTTAATGTTTGTTTATGGTCAAATTACAAATGTCGATACCAATAAATCGGAAATAGTTAATATGGGCCGATAACATCGTCCTGGCAATAAATCACAGCCAAAAGTTCAGCCATCAGACTGCTTTTATACTCGGACAATATTTTCTGCCTTTGCCTCTGTATGATCTCACTGACAGAGGATATTCTGAATATGGTTTATTAGGGGCAGCCAATAAGAGGAAAGTTGGCTTCAAGGGGGAGGAAGGGCTCTATAAGGGCTTGTTTCAGGCAGCAGAGGTTGCACCAAGGCCCAATGTATAAATTAGGGGTTATTTATACACAAATAATCGTTATTTAGGACCGTAACTCGTGCAAAGTTATTCAAGTAGAGCCCAAAAAAAGAGATGAAAATGAAAATAACAGGTCCCTTTTGCTGTTGTTATAAATATGAGAATAAAATGAGAGAAAGTAGGCAATTGTTTGTAAAAGAAACAATGACATTTATTTTTTTTTTCTTAGCGCTTTTCTTAATTAGTCTGTTGTGCCCATTGATCACATATAATACAGGTAATATAAAAATGGCTTTTTAACTTGACACCCAAAGCAACAACAAAATGTTTTCTTAAAATATGTATGCTAAAAATACTGAGAAAGTATTTCCACTAAAAGTACTGGAGAATAGCTTGTGACTGCAATGATGACATGACTGTGTTTTGCTGTGGCTGATGAATTTCTTCAGTTTCCTCTCCGTTTACCTCACGTAGCTCTTGTTGTAGGCACTTACCAGGGCATTAACAAACCACCTCTTGAGGAGATAAAACATCACTTGTTTTAGTTTTAAACAACTCGATATATTTGTTTGAGTCCAGTGTTTTTGCCAGTCACCATTGCAATGAGAACTACAAAGCATAAACAGCCATTTGGCAAATATCCTCTCTAGATACCCATTTTGTCGCTGAATTTCATTAAGCTTAATGTGATGTTGTAATCAAAAGTAGTCTGCTCCTTGCCTTCATTTAAAACCCATTTAAATTGTTCACATACAGAGGATTTGTCATTACATCAACATAATAGAATATATAACAATATTTCCATGAAAAATCAAGAATCCGTTTTTAAATAGAAAAGGGGGGGTATATTTCATCAAAAGGCTTACACCATAGTCACTGTTTTTTGTCTACTCTAATAAATCTCCCTTCCCATAATAGACAGGTGTTATTACTGTATCTCTAACTCGTCTATGGATGTTTGACAAAGCACAGACGGTATTGCTTGGGACCACACGGACAGTTCCACAACTCTGAACACATTTAACAGTCAATTACAAGAGAGCTGACCTTCAACACATCCACTTTCTTTTCTCTGCCTGCATTTCTGTATGAATGGTACTGTAATCGAATTTTTTTTGCAGTAAATACCCCTTCCTGTTGATGTTAGCTTGGTTTGATGGTTACAAAGCCACCACTTCAACTAGGGTTGAAACTGGGATAGCATGTAGTCAATTTAAACCGTTCCATCCCCTTCCATTAATAGTTCTCCCAGTGTATCTGAGCTGGGAACGGGCAATGGGTATGCCTTTGAAAACAGTATATCATCGTCCACCCCTGCCCAGTGGCCTTGTCCATTTGCTGTAGGTGTGTGGTGCTCTACAAAGCTGTGGTTCTTAAAAGGCATTGTCAGATACATTTATGACTGTGGCTTTCACTTCCACTCCACTTGGCAGTCCCTTACCCGTAACCCACAGCTTTGTAAAGAAAGATGAGTGCATACCGGGAGCTTCCACTGGTATCAGTGAAGCTTTAGAGTCCCATTTCCTTATATCCCCATAAAGGTGGTGGTTCCTCAGAGACACATAAATAAACAGGCAGGCCACTGAAATCACAGCCAGGAGCACACCAAAGACAGTGATTACTGCTGCATCCCATTTTTCTGTGTCCTTGGCTGCCAACTCTAATCCCTTAGTGGTGACAGTGACACATTTGGTGTCATGGTTGTAGTGGATGTTGCGGATATCCACACAGACTTTGTAGTGAGTGGCGGGGCTGAGATGGGTAAGGTTGTGCACCTGGACATCTGAGGGAACCCTGGTGGTAAAAGTCATGGTGGGATGGTTGGCATCTGAAACAGTGTACCATTTAATGTTGGGAGCCAAAGTGCCAGGGCCAGCCTTCCATGAGACCAGAATGGAGTGTGTCTCCACTGATTTGACTTCAACATTCAGAGAACCATTGACAGGTTGAGGAAAATATCCGTTTACCTCTACAGAGACGGATTTAAGATCAGCACCGACCAAATTATGGGCAACACAGGTGTAAACACCGGCTTCATTTTCTGTTATATCGTAGATGTCAAAGGTTCCCTCTGGGTGCATGTAGAACTTGTCAGATACAGTGTTAGGCAGAACCCTTGTGCCAGATGGGGTGATCCAGTAGATGTCCGGCTCTGGTTCGGCAAAAGCCCGACAATGAAGTGACACTGAGCACCCGCTCTGTGCTTTAATGTGCCCTGGCATGCTTTCGGGTGATATCAGTGGCAGGCAAATCTCCATCATCTCCCTGAAGTGCACCTGCCGGACATGCTGGCCCTCATACTCCGGAGGCTCTACGCAGTATAATGAGTCAGGCTCCATGAAACGGATGTTGGTCTTGTTCATGTTCATCCAGCGGACTACGCAGTCACAGCGGATTGGGTTACTGTGCATGCTTACCTCCCTCAGATTTGGAAGAGATTCGACAGTAATCCTGTGGAGGGCACTGAGAGCATTGCCGTTTAACATAAGGGTTTCCAGCCGTGGGAGTTTGTAGAAAGCATTAGGATGGATATAAGAGAGTTTAGGATTGTTGGTTGCTTCGATTTTGGTCAGCTCAGGGAGGTTATTGAGGGCAAAGCTGTCAATGGAAACTAGCTCTGGCATGCTGTTAATCCCTAGTTCTTTCAAATGAAGCATATCCACAAAGTCCCCTCTTTGTATTCTAGTAATGGGGTTTTTATTTAGATCCAAAAACTTAAGATTCTTGACATTTCTCAGGGCAGAGTGAGGAACCTCGGGAAAAATATTATCATAGAAAGAGATGCTCTCCAAGTTATCAAGACCAGCCAGTGAATCATCAGGAAGCTGGGACAGGTTCATTCTGGTAAGAACAAGACTGTGGAGGTTACTTAGAGGTTTGAAGTTCATGTTATCAATAGAAAGAACTGGATTTTCACCAATCATTAGGATCTCCAGATTTGGCAAAGGTTCAAACCACTCTCTTTTAATGACACTCAGCTTGTTAGAATTGAGATGGAGTCGCACAAGGTTGCTTAGACCCTGGAAAGCCAGCGGAGCGATAGAAGAGATGAGATTGTGATTCATGTAGAGCTCCTGAAGGTTCGCCACTTCTGACAGGCATTGCTCAGGAAGCTCTCGTATCCAGTTCTCTTCTAAGTGAAGGGAGAGCAGCTGAGTAAGATTCCCAAGGTGGACGTTGCTGATTGAGGATAAGTTGTTTTGCGATAAATCAATCTCTGTAATATTGGGCATGTAATCCAAAGGTCTGTCAATCCTCTCGACGTTGTTTGTTTGCAGTAACAGTACTTGCGTGCCCACTGGTAATTTTTCTGGCAGGCTAAAGAGTCCCAAATCATTGCAGTCAACTGTCTGCGCCTCCATGTAGACAGAAGTAGGGGAAAACCAGGGTCTAATCTCACACACACAAAGCTTTGGGCAATCAGGCCTCAGCTCAGTGGCCACAACAAAAGAGGCCATGGCCAAGCCAACAAAGAGATGATCCACAAATGACAAGTCCTTCATATTGGACCGATTTCCTCCAGTCAGAAATTGGTCCTTGTAGATTGATTGGTCTCAGCTATTAACTTTACAAATAATTACTCATTTGTTGCAGCCGCTGTGGCAACTGACTCATCAGCCCTGCCGCAACTGCCACAGGGCTTCCTAGTGTTTTATTGTCTTCCTATGTAGATGCCCTTGATTCACTCAATGCTGGTGTCAGGGTTTGAGGCCAAGGGTGCAATCAGGCGAGCCAAAAATAGGTGGGAGGCGGAAAAAAGAAAAAAGCCTGGACCAATATTACACCTCAAAAGACTTATATTAAGAACCTTTATAGGTATCCATAAAACAACTTCTTTCTTTAAAGATAACCGTCCTCACTGATTGTCTTTACTAGCTTCCAGAATCCACAGCCCAGTCCATTCCTACCTGCGTAAAACAAACAAGACAGAGAGAAACATGTGAGTATTACCAGATAATGGGCATGGTCAGAGAATGTCATAAGAAAAGGATTTGGACATATTGACATTTGTTATAGGCACACTGATGCATGTTGACATTTATACACGCTCCCTTCAAGACGTAGAACAATGGATTTATATCTGCTTGACCTTCTAGACTTCACTCTGAGGATGTACCATATGTACCACTACTATATAGCACTAAATCTTGATGCTAGCAGTATGAGTCTATTATTGGTTAAAGAGAAGGCTTCATTAAGATTCTTAAATGGCAGACATCCTAGGGCTTAAGCGTTACGCTTTAGGGCAAGCTACTCAAAGACGCTAGAATATGTCAGTCACTATAGCAACAAGTAAATGGGCAGCCAGTAATACACAATGGAGTGAGACGGTTAGGCTGTAAATGCAAACTAAACAGTTGACCTAGATGCAGTTTGCACCTGTTTGTTAGGAGACGAAACAACCGACTGCCATGAAAATTAAAATGCATTAACGTGTTGACGTAATTAATCTTTTTAGCAATCAGCACATCTGTATGCTAATAGGATTTAGCATTTCTGGAAAAACAGGTCATGCAGTTTACCAATGGACACAGATTACTAAAAGGTGCCTGAAGTGAAGAAAATAAGTGATTATTATGGTATTGTCTTGAACATGGATATTTGAATAATAGATAAAATAGTCACAGATCGAAGATCATCAGCTAAATCTATGTTCTTTTTCATTTAAAATTTGAGAATGATCACAGTCATTTAGGTCGGTGATTAGTGTCACGATTGTTTAGTAGTTTTATGTAATATCTGTGGTCTTACTGAACTGAAAAAATGCATTTCATTGACGTTTCATTGTCATTCGGCTGCATCTATAAGTACATAAATGAACAGGGTTGTAATAAAGGAAATGGGTGCATTGAAAAGTAAAACAAAAACATCATTACCAAACACGGCATGGCACAATAAGTGTTTTCATTTTGATGATCCTGTCTGAATAATAAATTGAAGCAAATACTATAAATTAAAATTCAATTATCTACCCAGTGCAGTTAGTATTTGTCTGAATTGTCTGCCTTTGTTCACCCTTTCATTACACTTCATACAAGACAGTTCAAGGTCATGTACTCTCATGGGCTCAACAGGAACTATAAAATGCAGTACAGTGCTGTTAGCAGAAAGTGTTGCACACTTCTCTGACATTTCCATTTTATTCTGGGATTTTTTTAGGCTAGTAAATTATCCATTAATTTCTCTGAGACATTTAAATTAAAGGCAATGGGTAAAATCCATTGCACTGATTTTAGACAGTCTGATTTGAGTGAAAGCTCAAGGCTATTGTGCATATTTTACTTCATTTGTAGGTCAACATATTTGCTCTCAGGGTCTTTTTTAACTGTTAAAAACGCATATGTTTGTGCCGCTGACTATTTCTAAAGAGTGATACGGTATTTACAGATGTTCCTAAAATGGAATTCTGGGAAATGTAGGCAGATTTCGGTCGTTTCAAAGTAAAAGGCAAACAATTTCACCTGTAACAATATTTGGCCTTTGTAAGTTTGTTCAATATTCTTATGTAACAAAGACTATTGTATGATTATTTCCATTTATAAGCATTGTAGATATATAACTACCCATATGGAAAAAATATATATAAATCTTATAAAGTTTGTATCTGTCTTGTGTGAAACTTGTATGAAAAGCATACAAGAGTGAAAACAGATATAAGATCCCTTGAAAAATTATATAAATGAAACTTGTATGTTTTTGATACTCCGTAAAACAATATATGAAAGTAATGAGAAAGTGGCCACTTTCATGAGTGAATCATATAAGCCTTATATGATTCACTATATGAAGCAAGCTAAAGCTGATGCAAGTCTTTTATAAGTTTTTTCTATTTCTTTTCCATATGGGTATAGCTTAGATGCTTCCTCCTTCATGTGACTCACACATCTTTTCTATCTACTGTCTCTCGCACCGTTGTATGATTAGTGTCTCCATCACATCCTGACGTGGCAGAAGCTCCACAGTTGAAGTGTATGTAATTTGTCATATGTGACTGCCTCTTACTGAACAGATGGGTTTGATGGTGCTTGTGATATTTTGGGGCCTATGAGATCAGGCGCCACATCATGAGAAAAGTCAGAAGAGACAGCGGATGAAATAGAAAGAATCAAGAGGAGAACTGTGACGGTGGCTGGAAAGTGAAAACAAGGGAAGAGAAATGATTTCATTTCATCACCTTCGCTGTTTCCACCACGGGGGAGATGTGGTGGTGGTGGTGGTGGTGGGTGAAATAAATAAATAACTAAATGAATAAGAACTTCTGAAGGAAGCAGAAATGCTGGAGTTTGCCGGCTGGTGGAGCCAAGCCGAGGGTTCATTCCTCAACCTGTGTGCCATCACTGGCTAGAGCGTGGTTTGGTTCGGGACGGCAGACAGTAAGGTTGTGAAAGAGGGAGAAGGTGGGGATGGTGGTGTGTGTGGGGGGAAAGGGGGGGTATTATTTTTCAAAAGCACCTGGCACTTTAATAAGCTTCTACACCCAGAGAATTCTGATAAACAGGACTTAGCCTCTCTCCCTCAGCACCGGCTCTCCATCGTGGGCTATGCAGTTGATCCATATCCTGGAAGCACAGGACAGACTTTGTAATACAGCCTACCGCATTTAGTTCTCACCTCTGCTCGCCCTGGCTTTTTCTCCTTAGTAATCACAATTACCAGCAGCATAATGTGGTCAGGTTAACTGTTATGGCTTAGCTTTACTGTGAATTCGCTGCAGGTGGTTCCAATACGGGCTGCTGTTATTTGTTTTACCAGCTAGTTACGTCAGAGGGAACACTCTCGGACTAATTAATGTTTCAATCAATATTTCCTGCTAAGGGAATTGGTGTGCTGTAAGACACAGCACTGCCCTATTTTCACAGCACACTGCTTCTCCATTAGATTCTGGCGAGGATGGATGTGAGGATGACATCGTGGACACTAAAGAGGTTTTGGAAATAGGGACAGATTGAGAGAGGGATTTCTTTTGGTTTGGCGGACGCTAATGCTTGCTTTTCCATCAAAAATCAAGGACTGGATTAGGAAGGCTTTACAGGACAATGTGCATGATGATGAGGCCAGCAAGAAGAACATATTTCCCTGCTGATTAATGAGGATGAAATTCTATTAATGATAATCCAACATGTGGTTCATAAAAATGCAGATCTTAGATATGGTTGTGGCCAACAGTGTGTGTCTTGCAGAAAATGGACAAACGGAAGATGTTACAACAGTAAAGCTTTCAACGACAGAGCCTCAATTGAAATGCTCTTTGAGGGATATCCAAATACCTCCCAGTGAATACAAGCAGTACTTTTGCTTGAAATGCCCATCCCTAATAGAGTTTCAATACGCTTAAGGTTGGAATATTGTCCCATACTTGCATTATTTTAAGTGCACTATCCTAATCATCTACAGGCAGTTGATCACATAAATTGGTATCGTGCGACTGAATAATGCGGAGCCCACTGAACAGGCAGTCTATATTCTGAAGGCCTTGCACCATGACTACCACTTGTACAAACCTATTAGTAAAAATCCAGTCAAGTTACCGAACCACATCCCCCCCACACACACACAGACACACACACACAGCTACTATACAGAGCTAATTCCCACAGTCCACTGCTCAGTTGCTGGTAATTGAGGCAGAGCGTGAGTGGAGGGAGAAGGGAAAGAAGAGATCTGGAGGACAAAGTGACTTGCCAGAGGAGAAACGTCTTCGTTTCTGTTGTGGCATTGAGCTATTAACCTCTACTGACCCTTGTAATGCTGTCGTTGCAAGAAATATTAATCTTAGCTTGATCCAGTCAAATTCTAGTCAAAGTCGAAAAAAGAAAGAAACAAGAAAAAACATTACATAACTGCTGGACATAGAGAAATGTGCTTAATATGGCTGGGGTAAATTGAATTCAAAGATGGATGCTGGTAATCTGTGTGTGGAAAAGCTTTACTAAATCCTGAGTACTGAGGTACAAAATCAACACCTTAGAACAGAACACGGAAAGCTTGTAATGGGATCTCCAGCAACCTAATGTCTACCTGCGCTAACGCATTAAGCCAAAGCTTTGACATTTGTTCAGGGGACCTTTTATAGGTCAGGCTAAGGTGTTCACTCATGGAGCACAAGTTCCAAGGTGTCAGAGGAGAAAGAGAGTGGTGGGCAAGCAGCTCCATTACAGTGGGAGGCTGGCAGTGTAGCCCATGGGCTTTCCACTTTCAGCAGTGTTAATCCTGGCTGGGAGTATCGCAGCAAAACAAGCTGCTTGTATCTGCCTCGTTTCAAGACTGCCTTAGCTGGGTGAAATACGGGTTTGTTTACCACCACTGGGTTTCATTACCAACACTGCTCTCCATCTCCTAGGTGAAAGCCTGAAGAGACACTGACACATTATAATCTTATAACAGTTAAATGAAAGATCTGATACCTATTAACAGGCTGAGCTTGTGTGGTTAAACATTATCGCCCAATTTGGGGTTTTACTTCAATCCGTCTGAGGTACGCAAGTCCAAAATTCAGTCTCTGTTTAGCTCTTTTGCGTTCAAGCACAAAAATCAAGAGAAACAAAATCCTACGATATATTCACCAGGCAGAACTTTGACTGTCTGCTGTTTGATGCTGGGCTGATAGCGTGCTGCAGGAAACAGCTGCCTGCTGCAGCTGAAATATACGCTATGACCTGAAAGATGCTATACAGCTCTGCTGCGCTAAAGACAGCTGCAGAGTCAGGTGGTTTGTTATTTGTGGGTTTGTCACTACACGAGATCGTCTTGAAATTTAACACAGCCATTCAGTTGATGCTTCTTAGTAGCCAAAGGTTTCGATATATCTGCAAATTCATGAATGCAGTACTTTTAGAAACTGTGTACCACATAAATTTGTAGTTAATAGTTAATAATAATAATATGAACAGATATAAGACTGGTAAGCCAAACTGTGAGGTTACACAAAAACAAATTTGATTAACGTTGTGTAATTTAGTAAGAATTAAGTAAAAGAAAAAATTAGACTTATATAGGATTTATAAGACTGATCCATATACTGATAGTTGGTGATTTTAAAGATCCAATGTATCGGGTGATATTTTTTCTTTCAGACACTTGAAACATAAACAGATTTCCCTAACATTTATTATGTGTACTGAATCCTTACAAGTACCAGCAATATCTGCAAATAATGTGTCCGTGTATCCATCACAGGGAACTATTATCAGTCAATACATCAGACCCGCTGATATATTGGTCAGCCTCTAATAAAAACTTAACATAATGACATAATAAGTACAGAATATGATAAAAACAAGCAAGACACACAAACAGTGATTTAAAAAAGACTTCACACAAACATACATACAGCTCTAAAAAAATGTGTTTTTAGAATCCTTTCAAAGGACGTCAATGAATCAGCCTTATCTCCTCAGGCAGGTTGCTCCCAAACATGCTTCATGCTTCAGGTACATCATGGTTTATTTATATATATATATATTTTATCACTGGTTTCCACATCACCTCAGTGTAAATGTTTTTTGCAATGTGCACTTTTTCACCTCTGCGTCTCATTTGCACATGTTTGACAAGAACAGAAATTCTGTGTAGGCGCCTAAGATGCTTTTATTTAGCAGAGTTATTGCATCATCACTTAGAGTAAGGAGCTTCTGTAGTTATTGACATATTCCAATAAAGATGCTGTTCAGAAATGACAGCGTGATTGCGTCACCTTTATGAACCGCTATGGCTTTAGACCTTGTTAGCCGCACATTTCACTCTTAATTAGAATGACCTTTGACACAACTGAAAGCCTTCGAATCTCTCCTCATTAAAATGCTGCATATTTACGCTGACATGTTGCTGCCCTGTTTTTTTTTTTTGCTTTTTGTTTTTTAAATATGAATCTGATTCTGTAATTTATAGATTATTTTATATGTTTCATAGTGTTTAGAGATTTCCTGTAATCTGCAAATGGCACCGGGCGAATTAGGACAAGGCTTCGGTTAAGAGGTTCACGCGCTGTCAAGGTGAAAAGCTTTTTCATTCACATCTTGGCAACACCTCGCTTACTTTCCCACCAGACCATCTACATTATCTTAACACTGTGGCTGCACAGGATAGTAATGGCACAAATACAGTTTGATTAGAGACCAGTGAGATATGACCACTTGAAATTAATGAGTATGCACAGGAGGGCCAGAAAGCGGTGGTCCAAGTGGCTCTGCGGCGCTAATTCAGGAAACCCTGACTCAAGTCGTCGGGCGGCCAAACAGCCGGGCAGAACTGTTTGTTTTATTCTGTTTATTGAAATGAGTTATTATAAATCCTCCCGCTCGCTTCACAGGGCTTGGATGGGATTTAGCGAAGCGGGGAAAGAGAGGTGATTGCTTTGTCACAGGTTGGGTGCTCATCAGTGCCCTGTGTGGAGACAAGTTGACCTAAGAAAGAAAATGCAATCATTTATTATACAAAACACAAGTTCTGCATGCAACGGCAGGAATGGCGGAGAAAAATTTGCGAGATCAAGACGTAAGTTTTTTTCTTTTTGTGGGAAGCATATTGGCCCTCGGGGAGATGATTATGAGGCCTGCATGGTTTAAGTGGTAACAAGGCAGTATTGCATCTGCTGAGAGGTAGACATTAAACTTACTGTGGTAAAACTGGGTGGAAGACATAAAGGTCAGACGTAAGTGGAAAGTAGGGCGCAGTCGAATTGCCTCCTCTTTCAGGAGAATAGCCTGTGTATTGTAGAAACGGTTCACTGGGAATTTTGATCCACTGGTAATAAGCCTTGCAAGGCTTTCTTCACCCATCACCCTCTCCCTAGCTCGGGCTCTTTTCTTTCTCTATTCACTCTGTCATTCCCTTTTTCTCATGATAATACAAGCCAAATATCTCTTTTTATAAACCTGCTCTTCTCACATTTTTCTCTGCTCGTCCTTATTGAGAAATTTTTCTCCTTATGTTGTCTGTTTGCATCATCATCTGCCCAGCCATTGGGCTGTGGAGAATGACAGCATGTCATCGTGTCTCACTATATATTTCTATGCCTATCCTGCATAGTGTCTGCTTTTGGCCTAATTGCCTTCCCAAGACTCTTCACCCCTCCCATGCTATGTCTTGTGCATACATGTCTTACCATATGGCTCCTATTTTCTAATTACCAACTGTAATGTGAGGGGTAACACTTGATTGAAATTTTGTAAAATGTTGTACATTTTGTAAATTTGGTTTGTAAAATATCTATGAAAATTTAGTGGATGCTTTCGTGGAAAGCTGCGACTGATCTTTTTAAAACAGCTCTGAGATGATCACAAATGCTATGCAGTGTTCCTACAAACCGTATTTAGATGATTGTTATAAAAAATTTAAGTGCTTGTTTTAAGTAATCAAGTGTTACTTGTGTTTCAAATAACAGAGACACGGTTCGTGTCCTGCTGTGTCCACTGTTGTTCTTACTAGCCATCAGCTAAATCCAATCAAACGACTGGATTAGGTTTACGAAATGATCATGATTTGAGTTAAAATATGACAAGATGTATGTGAGAGCACTCTCAAAGTGCATTTTGGAGCCACCAATAAAAGACCTTGTACACATTTCTGGTATGCCAGCAACTGAATGGCAGCATTTGACTCCAGGGGAATGAGATACTACCGAATTCCTAAATATCTTTTATCACAGAACTTAATGGCATAAATAATAAGTTAGAAAATTACCAATGATGATTAAATAGCTTGACTTTGTGTAAGATGACTACTAAAGTTTCATTAACTGTAATTTTATTATTTACTGACGGCAGTATTTCTCAAGTGTCACCCACACGAGTAATAAATATATTAGCGATGTGTTAAGACTAAGATTGTGGTTTTATGTACTTAATACATGCAGCCACTTTGCATTATTGGAAAGCTATAGTTTATCTGCTGCTGCTCTACTGTATAAACACAACTTTTCAAGATGTGTTTCTTTTCAGAGATGCAGCACTTGGACCTGTGGTGAACATGCAGCACGGTCATGTTGCAATCACAACGAGTCCTTTATACATTCTGGTTAAGCCTCATATTGGGTGGAGGCCTTCAGAAGGCTTAACTGTCCCTCCTTCTGCCCTTCACCTCATTGATTTACTATTATACTTTCTCCAAGGCAAGAGAGAGTCCATTAAAGAGAACCTTCTATGTGTGTATGCATAATGAAGCTTCCTGTACTTATATGTATGTGTACGTGTGTGCATCCATGGGGGAGCAGATGGAAACCTTTCCCCTTACATCTGCACTTGAATAGCCATGAATCAGTGGCAAGTCGACTCTTAATGTAGAATCAATGTTCCAAATTAACCACAGGACCCCCTATCTCTGGTTTTTCAGCTCTTTTCTGGACAAGACATGCCCTTGGGCTGAGTGAGGGAGAACACACACACACAAGG
Source organism: Mchenga conophoros (assembly GCF_057382185.1). Lineage (NCBI taxonomy): Eukaryota > Metazoa > Chordata > Actinopteri > Cichliformes > Cichlidae > Mchenga > Mchenga conophoros. The sequence continues at coordinate 34,472,623 of NC_140542.1, forward strand.
TGGACTATTGAACACTATATAACGCACCCACCTGCCTCGCGCATGCACACAGCAGACAGGAACACATGCAAATACATGAGAAAAAGAGATCTGTGCATTTGCCGGCATGTAACGTAGCAGACTGCGTCCTCGCAGAAAAAAAAAAATAGAACCCAAACACGCAGGGGCTCATTCGCATAATGCATGCAGAATGCGCCACACGGTGAAAAAGCACAGCTAGGTCCCCTTGTCTAATTCGCATAGTGCTGCATCTATTAAAATTAAGCCAAGGTATCCAGCTTAAGGCTGCCGCTGATAAGGTCAAAGGCGTAGCGAACATTCCAACACTCATTTCTCCCCAAACATAATCGCACTCACTCTTGACAAAAATCTGCATAATGTTCCATGTATAGCTGCTAGCTAGAATGAAAGAGGAAGGTGTGGGGTGGGGTGGAGGGGGAAGGCAGGGGAAATGGAGCCAGCGGCATATCCCTCAAAGTCAGAGCCAAATTGAATCTGCAGGTGCAAATGTGGCATGCGAGCTCCCTCTAAGATGCGCACCTATCTATATTTATATGAATAATATATGGCTGGTCAAGGGGCCACAAGCCTGCAGAGAATAGGTTCCCACAGAAGATGGAATCAATCATTATATGCCACTGAAATGCATTTATCGCTGGCTTGGGCCTCTTTATTATGATTTCATGGGGTTTGATATGGGCTTTCTCTTTTCTGTTTTCATTCCCAGCTACTCTTTCTTCGCCCAAAAAGACCAAAGACGGGGTTCTTTCAAAATGCTCTGTGTCTGCGGGCAGATATTCTCTGTATACATGCTCATTTTGGCACATACGTTCAACTGAGCATGTGTGCTTGTGCATCGGTCAGGGCAGCTCAACAACAGTTCAGCTGGGTTTGTTCTAGGGATGCAGCATCACTACCATTTCCGTCAGCACACTAAGGGCCTATACGTATCAGTCAGAATGCAGAGCAGATGGACCGCACAGCAGTGGCCCTTCAGATGTCCTCCTTCGTCTCTGCTCGCATTTTAAACTGCAATATGGGCATATGTCGCTAACGTGTACCGCTCTGATGTGAGTCTGCCGAAGAGCAGCTTAATTAGCGGTTAGCAGCTTTGATTTTTATTGTGAGCATCAGTCCTAGATTCTCACAGGCCTGGCATTTTGCTGTTAACACACGGTCTGGTTTTGAGTGCACCTTTTTTTTTGGTAAAGCCGTGCTCTGGCACTCCTAAATCCTTAAATCCACTCCCACCAGAAATGTGCCCAAGTTAAGTACCAAAAAGTCCAAATCCAAGAAGTAAATGTCAGTGGATACAAAGGAAGTGTCACATCCTGTTTTGACCTTTGATACGGACTGAAAAATTGTAAAATGTCATGGATGTTTCCATCGTGGCATGTTTTGATCCACAGCTCTTTTTTCTTTGTTTCTTTCAAGTCCACCCACTAGCTCCGAAACAAACATGCACACCATTCTCTTCCCCACTGTTCCTTTTTTCCCTCTGCCTCTGCTTATTCCATTTTAACGGGTGCCTGTGTTTGTTTGGGAATGGAGATGCTACCAGAGAGCCTATGCTTGGCTGCACGGGCTGATCCCCCGCAGCCGTCTTGTGAATATGTTTACATGGATTTCACTGAGGAGTCCCCTGATGGATACTTCTGCATCTTGTTATCGCCATCAAAGAAAAAACAAAAAAAAGGAAGAACTTGATTGTGATGGCACTTACACTTGGAGCTTTCTGAACTCCATTTCAAACCAATAGTAGCATTTGGCACCCACACATAATTCTCACCTCGCTGCAACCTGCTGCCCTCTGACTATAGAGAAAAATTAATATGGAACACCCACACCGTGCTGCCGATCATGCTCTCAAAGCCTCCACAAGGCCACTGCAGGCGCAGTACCTTTCCCACCCCACCTCTGCTTCTCACGCAGATCAATAGGCAATTCACAAAGCCACACAATTTAAGCGTATGACTTGTTGGTGGACATGTAATATTGATTTGTTTTGAACAAGTGTGCCTGAATTAATGAAGAAAACCAATACGGGTTTGTTTTACTGCTTTTGTTACTACTTGGGGGAGAAACTGCAAAGTGGCTGCCATGTTAGGAGTCTATACTTGATTTTGAGCTTCACAAAGTTTGCGGCTCTATCTTGCATCACATTAAATCTCAGCTGCCACTGCTCGCTCACTTGATAAATATGTTGCGGGGTTTGCTTGTCAAACACTGGTGGTCGAATGCTATAATACATTGCTTTGTGGGTAGCCAGCCACATACTTCACATGTGAAGGGCTAAGGTTTTCTCAGTGTGGCATGGTGTCGGATGTGAGGGCACGATGGCTCTCGTGTGGCATTTCATTGTGTGGTTCACATGGAGCAACTGTTTTGGGTGAGTCATTCGCACTGTGGAGGCCAAAATCTATTGTATCCATCACTTGGAACAAGCAAGCGGACACACAAACACACACGTGTGTGCGCACACAGAACACATTTGAACAGAAGATTACAGCAATCAGAATTGGATAGCCTGCTTTGGTGAAAATCCACATTCGTCATTATCGGCCATTATCTGTTTATCCAAATTATTCAGGAATAATAAATCTGCTGAGTGGAATACATTTTGGACAGAGGGGAGAGGCTGTGAGGGGCAGAATTTTGAGGGGGGGGGGGGGGGGGGGTTAGAGAAAGACGCCCCAATGCAGTTAAGGGATTACTGAATGCCACCCTCTCTTTCTCCAGCCGGATCCCTGGATGTGTGGGTGTACAGGCACGAGCAGGTGAAGGGATGATGATGGTGATGGTGAATGCGCAAGAAGGTGCTTTCCGGTAGATGCGTTAATCACAAAGTAAAAGCCCTGGATCCGGTGTATGGCACAGCCGCGGAGGAAGCAATTTGAGGAGCGTGGGGTTTGAAAAATAAAGCCAGTGGACGTGTACTCTCGTGGCATGTGTGGGTATCGACTTCTGTGTTTGCAACAGGAAGGTTTAACAAAGAGGGGGAGAGTGAGGGGAGGAGGAGGGGGGGGGGACATTCTGTGGGTTTCTTAGAGACGTGTCTGGTGTGTGCTCACTAAGCAGCACCCGAGGACATGAAGCTGCCAGCCAATCACTCCATCCACCAACACACAAACATAGAAGCGTACCCGCACGCACACACACACAACCACGGGGGCTTGTCTTTTTCTTGTCTTTAACTGATTTTCCTTCTTAATCCAAACACAGCCAAAATCCGGTCCGGTTAAAAGGCGCATCCTGCATAGTTGCGCAAAAGCGCGTCCCTACATCCAAACAGGGAGATTCGAGGCCAGTCACAAGATTCGTTATCCAGTAGTATTTGTCCCTAATTTCTGCAATCGGCACATGAGTGACTGACATTTAGGAAGCAACCTGATGTGTATTTTTTCCTCTGTGTGTGCGACAAAAAACACAGGAATCGCTCAATTTCGTTCGGGTTTTTTTTTGTGAACTTGTGAGCCGTTGCGCAGACGCAATCGCGCGACACGGACGAAAACGACAAATATAAATTAGAGCAGCAAACAGAGTAAACTTACCGGGTTTCATCACCCTCGGATACAAAGCAGTTTTGTGTCTGTATTCCCATCAAGTGCGCCCCTCCGATGACGGGAGAGAGCCCCAGCGCGCAACATAAAGCCAGTCAACAATGTGTGGTCTTCTTGTTCTCACGCAGCTGATGAGGAATCAGTTGTGGTCTCTATTCCCCGGGAAAACGCACGGGTTTCTGCATGAGGCGAAACGGCAAAGTCCAAAAGCAGTGTGGCGAAGGAACGGAGAAAGATTCGTGTGATCCTCGTGCCCTTCCCTTCCTTCCCTTCCCTTCGTCTTAACAGCGGCTGTTACGAACGCATCTCTCCCTCTCGATCAAGTGTCAGGCGGACCACATAGATGCGCCGCCGTCTCCTCGGCAGTCATTAATATTAGAACAAACCCCCGACTCTCCAGAGAGGAGCCAATAGCGTCAGAGAAGCAGGCGAGGTGCGCGCAGCATCCCTGCTCTGGTTGGCCGAGAGCAGCCGTCAGTCATCTCCCAGAAGCCTGTTCTCGTCTCTGTCTTTTTCTGTTAGAGGTGAAGCGCGCTGCAAAAAATATCCAAATTAACGAGTCACGCAGGCCAGCGATGAGAGCTGAAGTGCTGTCTAAAACAGAAAAGGCTCATTATTTCAAAATAAGGCCACCTACCGGCATCCGTTTAAGATAGTTTGTAGTCCTTGCAAAGATCCCTCAAAACAGAGGAAAATCTCATGATTGTGCTGTGACTGATCAAGTATATGAGGTCCCCTACACTCATAACTATCCTCCAATGACAACTCAAATTTAATGGCAATAATTTTTGAAGTTATAGCTACTTTATTTTTGTGTCTGGTAGTAAACACCACTTAAGGTCTGGGCAAGGTGCTGCTCTGGGAGCTCACAGGTGCCACAGAGAACTCAAGAGATCTGTGTCTATATGTTGTAGCTATGTGGGGGGAAATATGTGCAAGAGCTGGTCTTGTGTTGTTGTGAGGTTCATTTTTGTGCTGTTGTTGGTCCTTTTGCTCAGCTCCTGATGCTCAGAGAAGACAGACGTCATGCAGGATCAGAAGCTGCTGTTTGTGCTTCTCATCAATTCTTTATTTAATCTTTGACCCCTTTTCCCACCATTTTTGTCCTTCTTTCTTTTACAAGCCAACTGACTGGGATTGTGTCTCTGTAGCCACCACAGGGCGATCGTGGCTCAAGAGTTAGGAGTTCGCCTTGTAATCGGAATGCCTGTCAAACCTTCCGTTGTTGTGTCTGTCCGAGCCGGGACAGTCTCGGTCGTTGTGTCATTGGGCAAGACACTTCACCTACCGCCTACTGGTGTTGGCCAGAAGGGCCGATGGCGCGAAATGGCAGCCTCGCTTCTGTCAGTCTGCCCCAGGGCAGCTGTGGCTACAACTGTAGCTTGCCTCCACCAGTGTTTGAATGTGTGTGTGAATGGGTGGATGACTGGGTGTGTAAAGCGCTTTGGGGTCCCTAGGGGGGACTAGTAAAAGCGCTATACAAATACAGGCCATTTACCATTTACCACACTGGTTGATTCCCTCTATCCGCAATAGAGCACAAATGCAGAACCACGTTTCCATTTTAAATCTGAGAGAATATTTGAATGAATTGGTAATGTTTAGAAACCTAAATGTGCAATCATATCAAAAAGCATTCACTGATGTATAACAAAGGTAACTGCAGTAAGAAACTTCTCACTGAATTGTAGTGTGCGCCATTTATAGAGTACCAAGAGCAGAAATTTTATCAGTCTTTGTACCTCAACCACTAAATTTATATACTTTGCAACATTCCTCCTCAGACTTGCTAAACTCAAAAGAGTAGCTTTCATAAAGATTCATTAATTTGTAACTGCTAACAGGCATTTTTGGTTCCTTTTATGTCAAAGATTTGTACATGTGTGTTATTTCCTGTGGTAACATAAAAAGTAACGGACAGTAATTTACAATAATCAGCCAAAAAACACCATCTTTGACACACAAACTAATTCTGTCACTCTATGAGCACTTTTAGTTTATATTTTCAATTACATAGAAGAAAATTTAAACTATGGCAAAATACACACACACATATATACAAATACGCATATATAATACTAAAACAAAATGCACACGCTGTCTCTCCTTTGCTGAAGACTTAGAATCCATGAATATGGATTCATTTAAAGTTTTTGCTCAGCCACAACTGGCTTCCAATCATTTGGTGAACTGTTCTCAAAATTAGCTCATCACCATCATTGTGGATATCTTAAAATTACATTCAAGTCAGGAGTTTTCTTAGCTCTTACTGGTAGTCTTGTTAATGGCTCACCTCAAAATTGACGAGCTTTGACCTGCTTTGCATGTGTCATCACTATAGCTTGCTGAATTTCCTTGGCATTCCGTAAGTCACTGCCACATGCTAGTCTGTTTTTGTGTGTGTATTCATAAAGTCATATATTACAGCAACTCCCCATATACCAATGTCAGACCAGGGAAAAATGGTTGGAGACTGTGTTACAACCAAAACTGACCGTGCAACTGTGTGCAGTGGACTTGTGATCTCACTGCATTTGAAAAAGCCTCCTCAAAGACAGGCACCAGATGTGCAACGACTCACAGTTGCTGCTGTCTTCCAAGCAACTTGATAAACTGCAATAAGACAGAGTCAGTCTGTTATCCGTTTGTGACTGAATGGGGCAAAGTTAGCAATTATATGCAATCTGTCTGTAATAGTATGCCAATAAAACTGCAATAAGTCTGTAAAAAAATCACAAATCCTTTGCCGTCTGTTGAAAATCTGTTGCTGTCTACAGACACAGAAAGTCACATTAAACAGAACTTAACTACTTAACTACAGAATTAACTACCTTCATCCAGAGTCCAGCCAGAAATCCACAGACTTAAAACAGAATTTCCTCCAAAAAATAATGAAGCTGTGGCACAGCGAGTTAACTGCAAAATGAAATAGGCACTTGGCAATGTTACTTTTGTATAGGAATATAACACGTATACAATCACTGGCAACCAAAGGATTGAAGACCCATATTGCAAAGAGATATGTTGCAGATGAGATGCAGCTTGATTCAACACGTTGATTGCAACATGTTGGAAACCTGGTCGCATTTATAAATTAGGTGGCCGTTATTTGCCAACCTTTGCCAGTCTGTCTGAGAGTGACTGCAGTCAGTCAGTTGTTTTGGAGACATGTAGCATTTCACCAGGTGACATGTGCAGTTAGAATAGAATAGAATAATCCTTTAATTGTCCCACAAGGGGAAATTTGGGTGTAACAGCAGCAAGAAAGACACATATACAAACAAACAGTACACAAGACACAGAACAGAAACATACACAATTTTTACATATACACAAGTTTTAAATTTTAAAAAAATTGTGTTGCCATATGATCCAAAGTGGTCATGCGGAGGTTGAAGATGCTGAATACTTAAACACAGGGTGACCAGTTAGTCACTAAAACTGCTTGCAATCTGTGTCCCACAGCAAAAAAATTAAATTAAATTAAAATAATCACCGGGCAAATACTCATTTTTTTGTAGTTGCAAGGAAGTTGCCGTCCTGTTGTTACTGCAGTGTGAGTGAGCCATTAATTTATTTTGGCTGCAGTACAGTGCCATTCATTTCAAACCATTTCAGCCCTGGCCAGCAGCTGCCACTTTATTTGTGCAAGTACGTTTGAGATGGACATTTTTTGCAGTGCAGCCGAATGAAGAAGAAAGTGCAGGCAGGGAAGAAAATGGATATCTGTACCTATTAGCTCCAGAGCTCCCCGACTCACATCCCAGGAGGATTTTCTAACACAATGTTCTACAAACTGATGTTTCTGGAGGTCGGACAGGGTTATCCACAGACTCTGAGAAAGAGACACACTTCATCTGTCAGCCGAAAGGGTTCTGATCCAAGAAACCGTACTACTGGAGGATGTTTTCACAACAGCTGTGCCTGGTTTCACTGGGTCTACATCCTTATATATACAACTGTGCTGCACATTATGGTGTTCTTATATCCGTTGGCGTGTCAATTACATTTCTGTAAAGCCTCAGGGACTTTTGCTTGGAGGAGGTTTTGCTGGGTCAATATCCCCAATATTCTCTTTTAAATTTTAAGTAAAAATATTCAAATTTAATGCAAATTGCACAAAATAATTTATTACGAAAGTTTACTTACAAATGCATAACCTTTATGAAGAAATATTATGCCATGGGACTATTTAGACGGTTTTTAATTTAACAGAATGCAGAAGATCCCATTGTGCCAAAGGTGCGGCTTACTCAAACTCGAGTAATTGTGCATTTTTATCCCCCATTTCTCCGTTTACTGTTAATTCAGCATTTGTAATGATAGTAGTTGAGAAATCTGCACCTTTTGAATTTGGAAACCACCCACCACCTGCGATAATGGTACAAATCCCCTTTTCAAGAAACATTAGCATGTATAATGATAGGAGGAAAACAACACCAGACTCATTTTAATTTACAACAAGTAACAATGGTGAACCTTGAGAGAAGCTAGTTTCTTATGTTCTTATTTGTTTGTATTTTTCTCATGTTCATTGATGGGATCAGACATTGTTTTGTTAACATATTCATCTCTACAATTATGAAGCATAAAAGTGTTGTCACTGGATGGTAAACTGTTTGGAATTTCTACATTTCTTCTTCACAATGTTCTCTCATCTTCATCGAAGTCAAAATGATCGGCAAACACTACCTAAGTACATAAATAACACTCATGCAGTCGTACTTGCTAATTATTTACTCACAGTGCAGGCTGGAAAAAGTCACCTCTGACTTCTCCAAAAGGTGTCTGGAGTCAGGCGTGGGAAGTGTGGTTTGTAGAAGGCCCCTCCCTACAAATAAATGCATACAAAGTCTGGTAACTGACGACTAACGGCTCTTGCCTTGATCACAAGTTTGACAGGACCTTAGAGGAAGTGTTGCAGAGATTCACAAAGCTGGCAATGGTTACAAAGTATTTCTTAAGATCTGGATGTTCATCAGTCCACAATAAAGCAATACTGTTTACAAACTGAAAGGAGTTCGAACTGTTGCTGCTCTCACCAGGAGTGGATGTCCTGCAAAGATAACAACACCAAGAGCTAAATATGCAATCCTGAAAATATGTTTAAAAAAAAATAACCCAAGGTAACAGCAAAGAAGTTGCAGATTTTTAAGAAGTTGTGAAATCTTTTTTCATACATCCACTTTAAAGAAAAAAAATGGAATAAGATTAAGGAAAAGGAAAACAAAAAAAGAAAGAAAAGTATTGCAGCACCACTCCAGTTTGCAAAGAACAGTTGGATGTTCTTTGAAGAGACCAGAAAATAGTCAGGGGAGAAAAAAAAATTCTCAGAAAAATGCTCAACACTATTTTTGAGGGGGAAAAAAGATACTGCCTCAAAACCCCAGTCTGAAGCACAGTGGAGGAAGCATCATGCTTCATCAACACATAGCATAACATAGCAAGACAATAATTTAAAGCACACAAGTGAATCAGTAAAAGAAGGATTGGGGGGGGGGGGGTATGCATGTTTTGGACTCCTGATAGATATTGTGACTCTAAGAGGGCTGTTATACCGACAACCCAAATCCCAAATCTCCCCTCATGCTCACTGAAAGAAGGTTTACATGTTACTGACTCAAGAGTTCACTTTTTTCCAGCCTGCACTTTTAGGAATTATTCAGTATTTAGTCAAGATGTAAAACCACAACTGCACAAGTGTTATTAGCTAATCAGACTGTGCTTGTCTGTAATTATGTTTTAGAGACAGAACAGATCACTTTTCATGGCTAATCATAAGTGTCCACACTTAATAACGAATCTGTTTTTGACTTTATTAATTTATGTTATAGATGGGGGGGGGGAAAAAAATCACACACACACACACACACACACACACACACACACACACACACACACACACACACACACACACACACACACACACACACTAAATTGGAAAATTATACCTTTTGTTCTTCGAGCCTTCTTCTGGCTTTCAGCACATTTAATTGGAAGCAAGCTAAAACTACATTAAAATGCAAGGTCTCGGCTTTAATTTAAGCAGGCTTATGCCAATATTTAAAGAACTGTGCATGAGATGGAGCCCTCTTAACACAAAGTACCCAGATTACAAGTGTTCAAAAGTAATTGAACACTAGCTACCAAGTGTTACCTGGGCAGCTGTGTGGCATTTCCACTTTAAAAACGAGAAAACAAAAATGTGCACACCCTGCTGTTCAGCGGGATGAGTGATGAATCAAAAAAATCTAGCAGATAAGAGAACACTCATCTATACACCATACAACTCCTATACGGATTTAATTCGGGGGCGTAGTGTTGTGAAGCCTCAAAGCCTCTGACGAATAGTAAACAACCATTAATATATAATGCAAAGTTTACGCCCAAGGGCAAACCAAATTTTCAAGGCTCAGGTGTATTCATATCTATGTGAAACAGCCTCTTTGTCGTCTGACATGTCATCGGTTCTTCTTTTGATTGATTTTTTTTCTAGATGAAGGCCCATTTGATTTTACTTTGCATGACACCTACAGTTCCTTCCTTCCACTAAGCTCCACTAGTAAATACTTCACTTCCATAACCTTATCAGACACTTTTACACAGTCCAACAAAAAGCCCTGCTCCCTTCAGTTCAGTTGCAGTCCTCTTTTGAAGTAGGCCTAGTTTCTCTCGGAAGGGATGTTTGATTTTCTAGTGCTTTCTTAGCTTGCTTGCCATCATGTTAGCATTAGCCAACATCTCCTGACAGATGGCGCATTCATGCTGAGGCCTGTGGACATCCTCAGTCCAGCTGAAGCCATAAGACATGGAGCTTTCCCAATAGTTTCTACCAACATTTTTCCCTGTTTTCCTCGGGTGGTGACTCATATTGCTGATTAGTTGTTTACTCCACACAAAAAAGTGATCCACCCCTTTACAAATTTTGTTATCCTCCTTGCTATCAATCCAGGGCCTTTGATGTGTCACTCTGTAATAATTTCCACCATCTGGTAACTATGAAAACAGACTCGGGTTTTCTTTGACAGAAGGTTTTATGTTTTTTTGTAATGTAGCGTATGTTGCGACTGTGTTGGTAAATGAGGGCCTTCAACATACTAATATAGTACATTAAAAATTCAGTCATTACCTTTTGTTTGATTTTGTATCACAATCATAATATATGATTGACAGAAAATCCCAAGGGATGCTTCGACTTGCCTCACAGCACAGAGTGATATAGCTTATATGATCAATATCTATGATACTGTGCAAATGAGCGACCCCTGATTTCTTTATTTTTGCTCCCAAGGAGCTAGGCCTTCTTGTCATTTTTGGTCTTCAACAGTGGTTTTCAAGGTTTCTGAAGGCCTTTCAAAGTGTATTTTGGGCACTGGCTGCTTTTTCACTCATTCTTGATTCATTCCGCATGCCATACTCAGAGGAATGAGAGGAACCTGTGTTGTGTCTACGCACAAGTGAAGACTAAGCAAAGAACCAGTTTTTTAGACTCCTATGTAAGAAGCAGTCTGTCCAAAAACACATTTGTTCCAATTTCTTTAGCTGTATCTACAAAATGCCAAAGATAAAACAGTCTGACAGGCAGAAAATAGTATTTTTGCTACAACAAGGTAATTTCCTAAGAGCTATTAGCTGAAAAACTTGGCATATTTCGGCATGGTGTGCACCGTGTCCTTCAAAAATTTGATGAAAACTGGACAAGTGGAGCACAAAAGAGGAAGTGGGAGACCCACAAAGCTATCTACACCCAATGAATAGCATCTGAAAGTCTGAAATGTCGCTAGGAAATAGGAAATCCAGTTAAGACCTGACACATGCATCTGGCCCTTCAGTTGATCCATCCACTGTTCGTTGAAGTCTCATCAGAAATAGTTTCAGTGGAGGAAGGCTGTCAAGAAGCCATTCTTCAGTAAAGGAAACTCGGAGAAAAGGCTGAGATATATCAAAGTACACAAGAACTGGAATGAAAATCAGTGACAAGTTGTAGCATTGTAGTGATGAATCCAGATTTGACATTTGGCATTGAGGTCAGGAGAGAGATACAACAGTGAGTGTCTACAGCAATCTGTAATAAATGGTGGAGGCTCTGTCATGGTTTAGGGCTGCAATTCACCCAGTGGGTTGGGGATCTTTTCAAAAATGATGAACACTGAAAATTACCATCAGATTTTGATCCACCATGCAATCATCTCATTACCAAAGGCTTCATTTTACAGCATGGTAGTGATGCCAAACATATTGTCAGTCTAGTAAAAGTATACCTGGATAGAAAAGCACATAATGTAACATTATTGGATTGGCCTCCCCAGAGCCCGGACCTCAATGTTATTGAAGCAATGTGGGATTATGACAGAAAACAAAACAAAAGGCAGCCAACATCCAAAGAAGAGCCTTGAATGTCCTTCAAGAAACCTGGAGAAGTATTCCTGATGACTACTTAAAGGAATTACAAGAAAGACAATTCAGACTGTGTTGAGTTAGAATAAAGGTGGTCATCCCACAAGCTTGTTCTTTGCCTTATATATTGTGTTTCCATTTTAGGTTATTTAAGCTGACAAGTATATTTTCACAACGGAGTTTTGCTCAAAAAATTGCACAGCTAATAAAATTTTATATGCTGGACAGCACAAAACTGAACAGAAGTGATTGTTATTAGTTTTGATGCATCTAGCACACTCAGTGCAACACACCTGAGCTCCTCATCTATAAAGTTGGGCCAATATTGTAAAAGCCTCTGTGTCACTTTTAACAACCACCTCAGTTTAAATAAGCATGTGAGTTCAGCTGTTCAGTCTTGTTTTATGTAGCTACGGAGATTCAGTAAACTCAGCTCAATTATATTAAAAATAGAAAAAAAATCTGGAGATTGTTATACATGGTTTTTTTCCTCACAAAGGAGCATATCGCTCCCTCTTTAGCCTCCCTTCCTTTGTTATCTATTCATATTATATTTGATTTTAAGACGGGGCTCCAAAGTGTATTTTAGATTATCTGTTAATGTATGCTTATGGTCATAACTTGAGGTCCTAAGCCAAGGCTCTTTTGGCCATCCCAAAATCTCAGCTGAGAATCAATGGCAATCTGACTTTTTCTTTCAGGCCACATAGTCTTTGGAATCGAGTAGACAAGACAGACTAGCTCATTATCATCTTTTAAATGTCTCTTAAAGACATGTTTTTATAAGCAGGCTTTTTCTTCTTCTCCACTTTGAATTATTTCAGTGTTGCCCTTCATTACTGTTTTATCATCTTCCACTAGAAATTATTTTTAATTTATTTCCTTCTTTTTATTATTTGATTTTAATTTTGTCTGTTTTTCATTTGTAATTGCCCCCTCCCTTTTTGTCTCCTTCTGCTTCCAGTACACCTTATCCTTTATATGTTTTCACTTTTGTCTTCTTGAATGTTTTATTTGTTGTTTACTTCCTACGTTGTCCTCTAAAGCACTTTGAAACTTTAATTTGAAAAGTGAATAAATAAATGTATTACTTAGTTATTCTTTTTATATATTTGGTGTGAAGATCAATGTGTTCTCAGATCATTTGCAAATATAAAAAAAAAAAACACAAAAAAAACTAAGCATAGACCTGGAGGTTCCAATTAGTTGAAGTTGGTGGTCGTTATCTTCATCAATTACACGTCTGACTCTTTATTCCTTATATTAATCTAATGAAGAATTAAACAGATCTATCAGTGGGAGCTGGTATCAAATGTTGACTTTATTCTAAAAGAAACTGAAAAGGGGAAAATGACAAGCCTTGTTCAGGAGTCAGTGGCGGTCCTAGCCTATTTGGCACCCTGGGCGAACACTCCCTCTGGCCCTTGTCTGCCCCCCCCCCACACACACACAAAAAAAAACATATTAAGGATTGTACATTAACATAAAACTGTTGTCGGAACCACACTGAATTTAACGTTTTATGCTTTGTTTTATTGCTTTAGTGGAGGTGCGGCCGCCTGTTGAGGGGCTAGGCACGTGAGGTGGAATCCCCTCCCCGATGCAAGCGAGTGTACACACCGGCCATAGGTAGGTTGCACCATTTAGAGTTCAGTGTGAGTGACAGTGAGGTCTGCAGTGGAATTACACGGGTGAGTAATTGGTGGCACCCTTGGGCACTCCTCCCTGTAGGTTGCCTCCTCAAGTGGCCGGTCTCCACTATTTTGTTTAGTTAGTTTTTTTCTTTTAATCAAGCTGTGATTGTTTTATTTATTTATTTATTTAGGACAGTGCATGTTAATGAACATAAATGTAAAAAAAAAAAAAAATTACATGAATGTAAACATGCCAGATTATAGCCAAAGGCAAATTTCCATCTGTTGTCCTTAAACATAAAAAAATTGACATAATAATTCATAAAAATTCATAATTTTAGGGTACCATCGTGGTAGGGAGTCTGGTCATTTTAATCATTGGTTGTTAATAAAGTGTTTTAATTAACTATCTTGCCGTCTCAACCCTGCTACCTTAGGTACCTTTCTGATTTTACAATTCTATGCTTTTAGTAGTTCTTCTTAATCAATTTTGATTTGTAAAATTTATCTGTCTCACCTCTGCTGTTAATAACGAGTCTGTGGGCTTTGGTAGCCAGTGTAACACTTACATTAGCTAGAGAAATCTTTCCTGGAGTGTAACTCCCTCCCCCCGGTGGCGTTGTCAACATCTTATTTATCGTCCCCGGTTATCCCTCATTCGCGCCACCACAATATTAAAAGCTGTAACATAATGTGTTGTTCGGAGTTTAGTCTGTTACTGTTACTAGTTTTACCATGTCTCCTTGGAGCAACTGTAACCCACATGATTTCCTTAGGGATTAATAAAGTATTCTGATTGTTTCAGGATGACCTGCCATTTTCCAATGACACATCTTCTTACCTGTATCTTTTGCTCGTTTCTCCTCCTCTACTTTTCTCTTTTTTCTAAACTGAGCACCTGATGACTTTGAACCTTTCTTGTCCATCTTTCATTGGTTTTGATTTTGCACTCCAGTATGAACACAAATCCCCCAACTCGAGGATCACCACAACATAACGTAATAGACCTACACCTTAATTCACAGATTCACTTTGTCTAGAGTTTATTTCTGGGATTTCACACAACCCAGCTTCAAATCATGAATACATAATGGACTTGGATTTACAACATTATACATGAAATGCGCTCTATTTGGAAGCAGCTGGCCCCCTCCCCTTTCGACGGGTTATGTGTGTGAGACTTTAAATCATCAAACTGTGAATTATAAATTTTAAATTGTTATTGGTCCCTTTACCCCTAGACCTAAAGTGTATATTTATTTTCTTACTCTTCTCATACCGATGGGTAGATGTACCGATGGGTAGATGTTTGTTTACTTGCACTGCTGTAACTGGAGCATTGTCATCTCGTCTCTATATATTGTACTGTATATAGCGGAGATGACAATAAAGTTTACTTTGACTTCAGCACAGCAGCAAGCAGGCGCACCGAGGGCTCTCGCGCTCACTTTTCCCATACAGAATTTCGAAAAAACATCGGTGCAAATTTTAAGACTGTATCATTATGTCTGGTGTTTTCGTGTTTGTTGGTTTGTTTTTATTTTGTTTTATTTCACGAGTTGGTTATTAGATGCTGCTCCAGCCAGCCAGAGAATCCCCCGCCACCCTGCCCTCTTCCCTGTGCAGCAAGCAGGAGCACCTCGCAAACGGAGGGCGCCCTTAGTCCTAGCAAATGTGCGGCAGAAAACCGATCGGTGCCTATGCCATTCCCAATATGCACTGGCACGGGCTGCATGAGTACGAGCATTTCTTTCTTTTTTTCTTTTTTTTTTTGCCGATGCCCATGATGCCAACCACGATGCCGCCCCGGGCAACCGCCCGTGTTGCCCGTATCAAAAACCTCCACTGTCAGGAGTGTTAGAGAAATGGCATGAATGAAGGGATCCAGCCCTTTATGTCTGCACAGTCACAAATGCAATCCAGGATGTAGACATGTAGGGATGTTTTATTGTCAACAATCAAGTGAAGCTTTTATAAGCAAAACCTGCACAAAGTTCTGTGAACTGAGGAGATAAAAATCAAGTCCTTTCAAAATAATGGAAAGAAGAAAAAGAAAAGGAACAGCTCTTCACCCAAAGCTCCTTCTCTTCTGCCAAACACAGTAGTGCTTTTGTTATGGCTTGAATATGTAAGACTGTTACTGGAACTGGCACACTGGCATTTATTAATAATTTCACTGCTGACAGAAGCAAGAGAATGAATGAGGAGCTGTACAGACAGTAGTAATTTTCTCTGCTCAGATGCCGTCAAAGCAAAGAGGTGGAATATATCTTCCAGCTCTAATTTTTGAGTATGATAGTTTATTCATTTATTTCTGTTGTGTTCATTTTTTTTTCTTTCTTTACATTTCACAGTTTTAGGATTTTCTCATAAATGTTGTGTTTAGGTGCAAATTAATCGCTGACAGAAAAAGGCAACAGAATGTCTCACTTTGGTCTGTATTGACCACTGTGCTATGAACTAAATGTGCTGTTTGCACTTGTTGCTCTTCTCTATCACTCACAGGCTGCTTCCTGAAAAATAAATAAAAGGGATAAATTATGAAACCTTTAAAATATCAAAAACCTTGGTTAATGTAATTGTGGAAGTGACATTTATTGTCTGTGACAATATGTAGCTGCAGTAATAAAACTTCCATTAATTGAAAATTTGAAAAAACATGTTTTTAAACAGCGTGAAGATACCCTCTAAATTAAGCTATACTTTCTTGGATGTCCATAATAAAAAAAAAAAAAAAAAAGGGGCACTGAAGGTACTACACCTCGAGCTGATTCTGCATTTTAGGCTTCTATTAATCCTTTATGTTGGACCTTTCCTCTAGAAGCTGACTGAGGTGACTTCACACCTCATGAAACCAGTCAAGAGTGCACTCAGCACATCATAAACCCCCATCCAAAAGAGTTTGGCAGTGTCAAGGAGGAAGCAAGAATTTTCATAGGCAAGACACAGAATATCACGCCCCTGTGTAAAATGTGGATCAAATTTAATATTATAAAATATTATTTTGAGAAGGGGAGCTGCCTCCTGGAAAAAATAAAGCCCGAGGTGTTTACAATGTGAGTAATGCTCTGGCTCATTCTTGTTTATTGCAGAGTTTGGGGAACATTCCAAAGGCGTTTTGCGGTGACATTTTGTGATGTGTTCCACGGAGGGAGAAAAGGCTGCAGAGGGCAGTAGAATTTATTGACTGAATTTCACAGTTATAAATGGGTCGTTTACAAGTGACATAAAGAAAATGATCTGTTCTCTGCTGAGGTGGTAGAGATCTGTAAACTTGTTCTGTGTACTGCCAACAGTAATGGCAGCCGTCACTTGTACTGGACGAAGTTTTATCAAATAGACTTTACTTTTGATTCAAGTAAATATTGCGCATGGAACCGAAGATGAAGATGAAGTAGTGAAAGCACCTGAAAAAGTTCTTGCACGGAAAACCCAAGCAGTTATTTGTGATCTGTCTCCAAGCACAATGTTAAATCTCCTTAGGCACAGTTTGAACAACATATATTTGCATAACTGTATAGCGTACAGTTGAGCTCACTATCATTGTTTGATACGTTTTGCAAAAACCTTTGATTCCATTCACAACTTAAGACACTCTATGGGGAGACATCCAGAAAAATAATGGTCTCTGGAGAAAAGCCACTCATAAAGACATCGTTGTCTTTGCTGCAAAAACTCATATCCCTGACAAAACCACCCCAAGGCACTAATGTCTTTCCTTAGTCTGCTACGGGTTGAAAAATACAGTTAATTCGCAATTTTCCCTGGAATGAAGTTTTAAAATGTTACTTTTCTACAGACTTGGAGAGCACATTAAACAACTTCAGAGCCTGAAGTGACATTGTCTTTCAGTGACTTTCATGTTGTATCTAATGAAAGTCAATTCAGACTGAGCACTTATAGTTATAAAATAATGTTTTATGTCCCCCTGCATGAGGCCAATCATGCCTAATCATGGTGGATGGATCTATGTGCCTGAGTGATTCAAAGAGCTATGTTGTCAGGGGAAATTTGCCCTAAGTCAAATTAGTCATGGGCCAAACTAAGAGCAATTCAGAAAATGGTCCAATTTGTGGTTTTTAAAACAAGCTACAGGGACATGGAAAGCCATCTCACTCTGAACTAGTGCATGAGGTTATGAGATACCAACTAAATATAGTTGGGATCACTTTATTGCACAAAGAGTCTAGGATCAGTCTCCTAAAGAGGCACTGGACTCCGTTTCACTTCGGAGTTGCCCCAGTCAGTGGCAGGTGGCAAAATTAAATGCACTGGTACTCATAAATCACTTTTCTTTCAAGTTCCTTTCACCCAATCCTATCTATGTGTCGAAGGATACCTTAATAGCAGGAGGAGCTGGGGGTCAGTCCACTTAATTTCTGACTGGTAGACAACCTGCTCTAATACTTGAGCTACAGCCTCAAGCTACAACAGGGGTTCGAATAGTCGCATCCCTTTGGTTGAATGCCTGGATGTTGAGATGGTCCCCAGTGGATGAGTGGCTTGTTTCTCTGAGCCTTGGGATCAGGAAACAGGTTTTGACTCTTGACTCTTGTACTGAAAAGAAAAGTCTATATGTTTGTTGAATTTCAGATTCAGGAGCACCAGTCCATACTGGCTGTCAAATAATTGGCCAGCTCTTTATCCTCTTAAGGATATTTGAGGGTGCGTGGGCATTTGCCTAACCAATTTGCATGTTTTGCAGACTTGGAGAAGGCATTTAGCTGCATTCCTTGAGGTGTCCTGTAGAGGGGTGTTACAGGAGTATAGGGTATCTGGTTTGCTGATATGGGTTATTTGTTCCCCACACAACAATAAACATAAACCACAAACTTGTTCCAGGTGTAAATTGAACTCTGACAGGACTGAGTTACTGATTCACTTAATAAACTTTTGTGGACAAAATTTCTCAGTGTAGCCAAGTGGCAAAGGGTGTTTGTCGTCTGTGTCTGTGTTTGATGGCCTGAGGATTAGGGTGATGTGTGACTTATCTTCATGAAGCAATGACCTCCAGATTGCACTGGAGGGGTTTGCAACCGAGCATTAAGTGGCAGAAATGAAAATTTGCACCATCAAGTCTGAAGTTGTGGTTTTTAGCTGAAACATGGTCTAGTGTAAACCCAATTTGGGGACAACTCAACAACCCACAGAAGCACCTTTAAACCTCCCTAGATTTAAAACACTGTGCTACAATTTAATTTAGATTAAAAGGGGACTTTATCAGACACGTATTGTTTATGAGAGTAAGTATAAAAGATTGGTATAGACTGAGTTATTTCTCTCTACAGTGTTATTACAATCGGCCGTGAAAACTAGGAAAATTGAAATCTGATGTCAAATATAGCAACATAGAATTGTAACTTTTTAAATGTATCTGTATTCTCCAGTGATAAAGTGCCTGTTAGGGACGCCCTAATCATATTCTCTTCAAGCCACCTTTAGCTCTGATTCCAGGTATAGTTAGACACCAACTACAACAATGGTGACATCAAACAATAGCCCCCATGAGTGTTTCTTTAAATAAGAGTAAAGACCCCAGTGCAGGTTTGTGCTCAATGCATCTGCCTGTGACAGTGCAGGCATGCTGTGCTTTGGTTAAAAGCCAGAAAAAAATAATTTCATACAATACTACTTAAAAACTAAGAGTAATATGCCTTTTAAAAGTACTTGGCAGGAAGGTTGTTTGGGGTCACTCTCATGCTGCAGACCTAATTTAGGATCAATCAGATATACCTGTGTATGTAATGGATTATAGTAAACAAGCTTTTGGACAGTGCTGATCAGTTTGCTTTATGGTCATAGTAAATGCAAGTAGGCCTATCTATTGATAAAACCGACCTGGAATCAGTATGCAGCATTTTGAATGACTCACACCTCAGTATGTGATGACCTACTTCACATTAAAAGACTATCTGATCGTTGTGCAGCAGGCCAATTTATATTATAATGATGACAGAAGAAGAAAGAGTGACAAGGAGCAAAAGAATGAGTGAGACAGTGAGAGATGTGCCATTTTAGCTGTACAGACCTTGTTCTTCTGAAGCAGTCAAAATGCTTCAGTTGCACCCACACATCTCTCTGAACCTCCTACAGAAGCGCACAGAAACAAACACACTTCACAGCCCTAAAGCACCATTACCCAACATGGTCAGAAAAAAAAGCCTAGAGTGTACTTCAAGAGACAATCAATATGCAGGAGATTTTGAAATTGAAGTGAAATGGCTTCAAAAACTCTTTTTGTGAGGGCCTGTTTGTCTGCTAATTGACTGTTTGCTAAGCCCCGCCTGCCATTGCTCTGTCAGTTGCGATTTTCATTCTCGTTGTTCAGTGGTTCAAGTTTCATTCAGGATGTTCTGCAGGCTTCTGCAAATGTGGGTCCATAGATAGTCCGATTAGCATCAGGGTTTGAGTGGGTTTAAATAAAAGTAAATATACGTCTCTTATTTCATGTTTCAGTAGATTAAATCAAGTTCTGATCATGCTGATTAATGCTCAGAAAACTTTAGTTACTATGTTACAATGGCTCTTTTTTAGTATGAGTGGTGGTAAAAGCTTTTTTGCCAGTGTGATGCTACTGAGAGAATTAAAGGTGCATCTACAAAGGAGACCTTTAGTTGCAGTTGAAAACTGATAATAGGTTTTGTTGTGTTACCATGTAATATGACTTTGTTTGGAAAGTTATCTCTATACTTGACTGGGATAGCTTCTTTAAATAAAATAATGCAACACGCACAGCTTATAGCATTAGCCAAACAGAATTTCTAATGTAATCTAATTACTATGAGTAAAAAAAAAAAAAAAAAAAAAGAACGCTTGGACACTGCTAGCATAATGGACAGGTTTTTGACGGGGCTCCCACACAAACGCAAAGCAGAAGATGAACCATCACCAATATGCTTCCAAACCAACTTCCTTCCAAGCCAAAGAATAGAAAAAATGATGAAGCATATCTTGCCTTTGGCTTCACCTGCACAATAGCGGTGCCAAGGTAGGTATCCCCGACAGAATTTGTTTCCCCTGTGTCAGGAGCAGACGCTGGGCTGTCCAAATCAAAAACAGTATCCCATATTCTTGATTTTTAGTCCACAAACACTACTTATAATGAAATTTTGGCGATGTTAGCTCTTTATACAATTAAGTTGCGGTGGGATACAAATAATATCAGGCTGATCCTGCCACAGTGTGTCCCCCTGGTTTTCTTGTAAAACAAAGGGGGGCCTAGCAAAAAAGTTTGGGAACCACTGTCTTACCGCTATAGCCAAAATTGTTCTGTTTTGTATCACACTCTTCAGTTTCACTACCACTTAGTAAGTAGTTAATGAATGTTTGCAGACAAGTCAGCATCTTCTGCATAAACAGTGGCTGTTTGCAGTAATCTACTATCGACCAAAGCAATCGAAAGGTACCAAATAAGTCTTTTGATCAAGTTTACCTAGCAGCAACAAGCAATCTCAAGCAACCACAGAACATACACCTAAATGCTGGTGGATTCGGAGTGTTGCTAGCTAATGTTTAGGTCTCTGTGACTGGGGTTTAGTCAAACTGAATAGTCTGTCCATTTGCTCACTTGTCAGTCTTCAGTTTTTGTTTGTTTTTGTTTGTTTCAGATTGGCAGCTTGAAAAAGTGCAAACCCACCTCACTGTTTTTGGGGTTTTTTTTGACAGGTGGAGTTGACAGATAGATATCTTTATGTTATATAAAGTAGATAGAGAGCCATAACTTGTTTTCCCCTACATAGTGGGCAGAACTTAATTACACTCTGTCTATATTCACTTATTAAGTGAATGATGTGATGATGTAATGATCCAGTTTTGTAGTCCAAGCTTCTAAAGTACTTAAATACCTGATGCTCTTGCCATTATAACAATTATATATGCCTAGTCTTCTTTTTCACTTATACAGGTTTTAACTAGAACAGTTTACACTATAGCCAAGGGCTTGCAAGTAATTTTATATAAGTATTGTATTATTTTTATTTATTTATTTATTTGTTCATTAGTTTGTTTCTTTTTTGTGTCTTCTTCATTCCCTGTGATGTAATTTGACTCTGCATATTTGGTAACCCTCAACGTGTACTTTTACTGAGAACATTCTGACCCTGATTCTACATTATGTTAACCTAAATATAACTTTCTAGCTAGTCACAAGTTAACAATTATTATATATAAATAGCCCAACTTAACTAACCTTCCAAAAAACATTTCTGTGTGAATTTATATCCACAGCTATGTCAGATCTTTTCTTAAGAAATACTTGAGCCAGAACCTTTAGATGTCAGCTGGCTAGCTAACGTACTGCAGTATTATAATTAGGCTAGACTTCATCAATCCTTTATTCTGTAGATACCAGGATGTTTAACACCTGTGAGAACAGCCACGCAGATTTCTTCTTTTTTTTTTTTTTAGCCGAATAAATCTGACTCATTTTAAACACTCAGGAAGGCGTCAGCATTTTTTTGCTTTTAGGAATTTTAGTAGAAGTGGTTAATTATGTCATACCTAACAAGTAGACTGGCTACTTAGAATTGATAAGCTTTGATAAGGACAGTAGCTGTTTTGGGGGAGTGGAACATAAAAATCAATTCAAGTTTTGCAGTCAAATGACTGCTAACCACATAATGTTAACTTGGTTGCTATTTTGGACAAGTAACACCGTGTAATCATTTGATAAAGGCCCAGTTACACAGGCCCAGTTACACAGGCCCACAACCACAATAAAGGCATTGTGACATTGTCAAAGGTCCTGTCAACAGGTTGTATCACATCTAACGTGGCAGACAGTTCTTGAGCAGGCTGGCTAGCTGCTGGCTAGCTGCTGGCTAGCAGCAGATATAATGATAGTGTCCATGTCAACGGTTCAACTCAGCCACAAGCTGATTCCTCTCAGCCTCTCTGACAACCCTCAGTGGTTGTCTAGTTTTCCCTCATCAGAAAGATCATGAACCAGAAGTAACAGCTTAATGCCCCACCATAATGAGCATGTTTTGCAGTAACAGAAAAGCTAACATTTGTATTCCTCATCATCCCTACCCTGCTGCACTTACTCCTAAGCCCTGTCTACAACGCAGCAAAGTTTACGGCATAAAAGCTAAGTTTTTGTCTTTTCACCGTGAGAGAGCTGAGGCAGAGGAAAACTGCCCGAGGATGTTTCATATCCCCACAGCCCTGACTGCACAATCTCTGCTCCTTGCAACCTTCTTCATCTTGTTTTCTTAATCAGTCATCTTTTCGCTTTATCTTCCTGTATCTCTCCCCTTTCCCTCCCACTTTGCCTCTCAAAGAATTACCTCTCTCGTCTCCTTCTGCAGTCCCCTTCTCTCCCCACCTCTAATTCTTTTAACTTCCCTCCACTTCCTACTTTCCCTATTCATGTGTCCTTTTCTGTTCTTTTTCCCGCCTCTTTCCTGCCCATCTTTGCAAGAACATTTCTGGGCACCTCCTCTCCCTGTCAGCCTGGCAGCATCCAGGGGAAGAGGCAGCACTGTCACTATGGACAGGCTCCAAGGAAGAGCAAGTGAAAGTTACAGAGATGAGAAGAGGAGGAGAAGAGGAGGGGTAGGAAAAACATGACACGGAGGAGGTGTATAGATGACAAGTCCCTTCACTGGGGAGTTTTGTGAAGTGAGAGAGCTGCAGAGAGGGGGGAAAGAGGGGGAGAGAGAAAGAGAGAGACGGGAAGGAGGGGAAAGGGACACCAGCAGGCATGCAGGATGTTTTTTGAGGAGAAACAGCTCAGGGATGGAACTCATTCAGTGGGCAGATGTTGCTCACATCCAGCTCGATAGCAGAATGCATAATTTGCTTGTTGTTTACATAAACGAAATCTCACCCATCAGTTGAAGGGCATGCAGCTTCATGCTACACGGGTTTATCAAGTCAAAGAGAGACAAGGGCGGCTTCTGCTGAGACGTGTGCATTTGCTTCACAACTCGTGGTTTGTTCTTCAGTGAGTTTGTGTGCTATAGTCTGTAAGGCTAATGTTTTGGTACTTCAAACGCAGTAGGCATACACTGTTTCTTGACTTTACCTGAATTATTGATTCATAATGGTCTGTTCTCAGTTAACCCTTGGAGGGTCTTAATTAAACATCAATATTTAAAAAGTAAGGTATGCCTTCCCGAGTATTTTACTGGAAACTTTTAAACTTTATCTATTAACTTAAACTTTAGCACTATTTTAATTACTACGCATGGATTTAACAGAAAGAGGGGGGGGGGGGGGAGTAATAGAGAAAAATTGATCTTGAGAAGATTAATTAATAATCTAATCATCCAGTATTGCTGGTCTGATCAGGTTATACAATGTTAGATGGAAAATGGCTAAAAATGTGCTCTAAGGTCATCAAATACCGCATTCATATTGTAGGATTAATACAGAATATAATCTGCTGAAGTTCAAACAGAGCATCAGAATGGGGAAGAAAGTTGATTAAAGTGACTTTGAACATGGCCTGACACCAAAAACCAGATTATTTCAAACACTGCTGATCTACTGGGATTTTCCCACACAACCTTTGTAGGGTTTACAGAAAATGACCAGAAAAAGAGAAACTGTCCAGTGAGGGGCAGTTGTCTGGGCAAAGATGCCTTTTTAAATGCCTTGAATATCTGGACTGTTTTGAGCTGAGAGGGAGGTAAAGGTAACTCAAATAACCAATTGTTATAACCAAGTATGCAGAAGAGCATCTCTGGAAACACAGAGCAGACGACGACAAAGAAGAAGCAGAAAATCAATCCTGTCAATTTAAAACAGGAAACTGAAGCTACAGTTTGCACAGAGCTCAGAATTGGACAACAGAAAATTGGAAAAGCATTGCTTGGTTTTATGCGTCTCAATTTCTGATGGGCCATTTGAATGGTACAAATGTATCATGTCTAAACAATATGAAAGCATTGATCCACCCTGCCTTTTCCTCAGACTGGTGAGGAGTTGTTTTGGGGTTTTTTTGACAGACTTTGGGATTTGTAGTACCAAGTGAGTAACTGAGTTTAAAGACCGCAGCCTACCTGATTATTGTTGCTATGTCTGAACCTTTGACATTAAGCTCTCTTGTTACAAATGGCCTCTAAATTTCTTTGTCAACTAATTAATAAATACAGAAAAAACACAAGTTAACCTAGAAATATTTAAATGGGTAGAAGTGAATTTATGGCATATTTTACTAATACAGCATCTAATGTGGATATCAGCACATAAATATGTAAATTCTGTAGCCAAGGAACAAGATTCTTAAGCTAGAAACTTTCTGGTTACTGTTTGTTGTCCTTTTGTAATAAGTGATATTAACTATGTTTGAGCGATTTTTGATTGCGTGCAAAAAAGTAAAATGTAGGTGTCGAAACCAATCTCTAAACCACTGGCAATTGTGTTATGGCAGTTTAGCTTTTTATTAACCTTTTAAAAAATGTATTTGGATTCATACACAACAAAGCCCTAAGAACAAGCCACTGCTCCCAGGGGCAAAGTCAGCAGACTAGCCTATAGGTTCTCAAATTGCTGCCTAAATACCAAAATACTAATAAACTAGCCAGTATTGCTGCCATTTCTTTTATTTAGTTGCAAGAGGAATTTTTTCAGCCCTTTTTTTGTTTACAACCCTTTCATTAAAAGGCTATATAAGATCTGAGAGCCTCGGGAGAGATCAAAACACACCTGAGCCACTGCACACAGCTGTTGATGTAGACAAAGCACCATCCTTATAAAGATGCATCAGCATCAGCGTCTGTTCTAATCGTAGTGTTTTTGCTGCTAATATGGTTTATTTCTGGCATTTAGGTCTACCACAATATCATATACTTTTGTTTTTGCTGCTTCAGAACTTTTGTTATAAAACCCAGCATTCAGGTCAAAAAGTCTTAGTGTATCTGAGGTAAGGTGTGTGTGTTTGTGTAAGCAATATCTTCTGCAGACCTTATGCTAATCTACATTGTAGGATAAAATAAAGTTTATGTGACATCTGCTGCTTTGCAAATGCGCTCAAGCTGTAGCAAGGTAGAACAAAGTGTAAAGAAATAACTGTGGATTTAAAGACAGGTATAACTGACAGCTCCTGCTGTGTCTTCCTACTGTGGTTGTTGCAAAAGCAAGTTTGTTAAGGATAGGAGCTTTTTCTTCTCCATTTTCCACTCTCTGGCTCACCTCAGCTTAAATTCTCATTTATGCAACGTGAATAGTCAGGGGCACGTTGGCCAAAGCATTTCTGCTCTAAACAGATGATCCTCTTCCTGTTTTGTGGCGTTCTGTGTGCAAAAACCAGGCGACGACTGCCCTCTCAGTGTGAGTCTTCAATGGCCCCCTGAAATGCTTCTTGTTTCTCTGTTGCCTCATTATAATCCTTTGTGTGTCCTCTGTGAATGGCTGATGATGATTATGCAAATGTGCCATCAGAGAGCAGCTTGGGTAATTATCACAGCGAGAATGAGTCTTTTTGAAATTCTCTAACTGCTGAAGAGAAAACCACGAGTCGTCGGTGTGTTTGAGAGCGTATATTTATCAGTTTGGGAAAGCAATGGGTTTTGTAATGGTCGATTGTGTTGCTTACCAAGCCTTTAGAGTGTTTTAGAAGCTTTGTGCTTTGAGTGTTTTGTTTTTTTAAATATCTTTCATGGAGCTTTTCCTTCTGCACAGGAAGCTAAAATGTGAATTTGCTGATTCCAGCTGTTGCGTTTCTTGAATACGTTCAAGCTCGTTGCACGGTCTGCCCATCATTTATCTAGTAACAGACTGAGTCAGATTTTCATTAACTGTACGCAACCTTAATTGCTGCCTGGTGTGCTAAACATGGAAGCAGACCAGCAGCGTTCACTCAGGCACTAATGAGGGCAGCTAGGAGGTGCAGGAGCCCCTGGTGAACAGGTGTGGTCTTGGCAGCAGACCTCAATGTGTCTCTCTGAGGTGTGAAATGTCTCATTATGCATTGAGGGGTATACAGTGATAAACTGAGAGAGGTACAGGGATGGGAGTATATTTAGAGTTAAAAGCCTCTGGTTAAGAGGAGAATGGAAAAGGCACAAGCTCTCACAGAGGGCAGCTTTGTTAGTTTCTGTACACACACCGAGTGGTCCCCCCATGACTTGGGTGAAGGGAGGTAGACTGCCTGGGGTCAATTAACCTCAAGAGCAGCCTGAGCTGGCCTCTAAGGAACACTGGCTTTTATAGATACTGACAGGACACAAACTGCGAAGGTGCTTGCATAAAATGGGTCACAGGGCAATGAGGCGTAGGAGGCATTTCAACTAAAACTGCTCCTTACTTTGGCGCGGTATGTCACTTTCTCTCAGGGATTATTCTTTCCCAGAGGTCAGGTGTTGTGACAACTTCTGAACGAAGTTAAGAGGTGGTACAATTTTGGCTTTTGGGGAACAAAGGCATGTCACTGCCAAGCGATCCAAACAATAGGCTGAAACTAGAATCTCTGGGTTGGCGTTGTCTCCACAGTCATTGAGGACAGAGAAACAACATAAATCATCACCCTAAAAATGTTGCCTTACCCTTTCAAAAAATAAAAAGCACAGTTGTCAGTGAAGTCAGCAAATTTCCTACAGCTCTTATAGGTGCTTGGCCTCCTGCCAGATAAACCAACTAAGCAGAACGGCCGAGGCTATGATGTGTGTATGTGCGAGGATATGACATACTCCATTCCCTTCTCTCGCATTCCTAATGCGATTAAGCGAGACCAGTTAATGTAATTATCTTGCAACAATGTATGGTATAACGCTCTAATCAATGCCAATAAAACTGCAAACCTTTCTCTTATTGACCATGCCTAAAAACACACAAGTCATCAAGTCTGTGTTTGCACCTCCTCACCTCCCTCGATTTTTTATCCCAGTGCAAAAATTAAAAAAAAAAAAAACTAAAACAATTTTAGAAACACAGATAGGCCACACTCTTATTCACATGAAACAGTTTCACTTTCTTTCTTATAACGACATGCGGTTTCTTGTTTGTCTGTTTCTTTGGCCCATGTCTGTCTCTTCTTCCTTTCCCATCACTCTGTATGAAGCTGTCACAAAGGCAGCGTGAAGGCATCAGAAGGAGCTGGCAGCACTGCATATAGAGACCTGTGTGAAAGGCAGCAGGTCTAAGGACCATTAAAACGCATAATTACAGGGCTGTCTCAGCTGCAGTTCTTATGGGAGAAAATAATGAGGGAGGAGGGGGAGGATGAGGAGCTAAATGGAGGAAGCTGAAGAGGCAGAACATTTGGCGATCCTTTCACCCAACTTAAATGGGTTTGAAGTAGCAGAGAATGTCAGCGCTTTATAATAACTAGCACTAGTAAATTAACTTTTGTCTCCGACTGTGTCGGCTCAAAACCCCTTTCACATGGTACTGTGCAAAAGTCTTGGTCCACCCCTTATATCAGGGGTGCCCAATCCCGGTCCTCGAGAGCTACCGTCCTGCAGCTTTTAGGTGCATCCTTGTTCCCACACACCCGAATCAAATGAATGGCTTGTTATCAGGCCTTTGCCAAACATGATGGCATGCTGAAGAGGTAATCAAACCATTTGATTCAGCTGTGTTGGAGTAGGGATGCATCTAAAAGCTGCAGGATAGTAGCTCTCGAGGACTGGGATTGGGCAGCCCTGCCTTATATCTTATTCTTATCTTATTCCCCACTACTTATCTTATTCCCCACAATATCTTATTCCCCACTACTCCGCGGGGGATTAAGTGTTAAATATTGCTAGGAAAATGCCCAATAGATGCAGCGATTTACTGAAGTGTGTGCAAACATACATTAAAAGAAAAACAGTATATAAGGCAAAAACAGCGTTTGTACAATTTGAATGACCTTGCAGGCAAATATTTGGCATAACCACCTTTATTCTTCAATACAAGCTGAACTCTCTTAGGCAGTTTCCATGTAATTTCTTTAAGTAGTCTTCAGGAATACTTCTCCAGGCTTCTT